>NC_140518.1:23022765-24306515 GCF_964339955.1 Pipistrellus hanaki
CCTAAAAGCCAGCCATGTCAGACACCCCCAGAAGTCCCCAGGTGTCCCCAGGGTACCCCGGTGGGAAGACCATTGAACCAGGTGCCTCCTGGAGTTTTTGCTCATGTCTCCCTCCAGAGCTTGTGGGTCTTTGGGACTCTTGCTAGAACTAAGACTGAGCTTGTGTTCCTCTTGTGTGCTCCCTGGTGACACTTTGGATGCATGCCTATGTTTCTTCCCAGCTCCTCTTCTCTCAGTGAGATGGGGGAGGCTCACCCTAAATAATGCCTCCTTGTCCCAGGAAAACAGCGTCCAGATCAGGAGAGTGGCTTCACGGCCACAGCGGTGCGTGAATCCCACCAAGAAAGCCTTCCCAGGGGAGGCATCACAAGACAAAAAAAAAAAAAAAAGTCTTGTGTGGGCCAGGAGAGCAGGCTTTAGAATCCGGCCCAGCCTCAGTGCGAGCTGCTTGCATTCTGTCATCCTCAGCATCTCTATCTGTTAAGTGGGCTGATGCGGCAGGCGGTTAGCCTCGTGTTCACAGGCTTTGCCGTTGGGCAGACCTAGCTTCCTAGAGTACTAGCTGCTTGCCTTTGGGCAAATGACTTCCTCTCTGTGCCCATCTTCCCCATCGGTCAATGGCGATAAGAATCGCATGGCCCTCCTGGGCTGGCTGAGAGGATAAAGGAGTCAGTGGCTATTTAGTGTCTGGCTCATACACCAGGCTCAGTGAATATTATGTTGTTATGCTTGCCTTTTGTCCTCTGTAGGAGTTACAGTCAGGAAGCGACTGAGTGGAGCGAAGGCCTGGTCCAAACTCTCCGAGGGCAGTGCTGTGCGGGCGGGGGTGTGGCGTGGTTCCCAGGATGACTACATGGGTGAAGAGGCGCTGAATGCATGTCGCTTGATGAGCCTCCCATTGCTGCTCCCGCGTCCCGTGGCTGCTGAGCCCGAGGTTGCATTTTCCTCAGGTTCTCTCCCGCGAGCAGGTCAAGCCTCTGGCCTTCTTGATGCCCCGGGGACATGAGGATTGCCCCTTTTGCTCCCCACATTAGCCTTAGCTTAATGGCTTCGGGGGGCCTTTCCCCACCAGGGACCTGGTGCTGCCCAGCCTCCCCTGCATAACCTGGGTTCCGGTGCCTCTGGGTGACCGGTCACAGGCCCTCTGCTCGCTCCTCTTTCTGTTTGAAAGCTGCCCCGTCTCCATTTCTTGGGAGCCACTCCCAACAGACGTCTCAAAAACAGATGTCTTGTCCACACCTCTCCTCCTCTCCCCTTAGGAATTTTGTCATCTGTTCTTACAGACTTGCAATTGGAAGTTACTCCGCTGTCCTCCCTCAGCCTCCTAGGAGCAAATAATGAAACAAAACAAGCACTCCAAGGCACCGTGGGGTTTTGGTGTTTCAAGGAATCCCTTTGTCAAGCCAAGCATCCCTTTGTAAAGTGAATAATCACTCATGCTGGATTTCTCTTTGGGGTTTTTGTTGTTGTTGTTGTTCGGGATCTTTCTCAAGAGTGGGGGGCGCCCTGTCTTCTAACTGAAAGGGCTGCCGGTAGGGCTTCGAGATCTTCTGATTACCTTTAATCTTCCCGCTGTCTTCCTGTCAGGGCCCTGGCCCGCCAACATCCATCACGCTGGCCCGGAAGGTGGTGACAGGCCTGTGTTTCTCCCTCTGTTCCTTGGCTTAGCCAATCACGTCTCCATGGAAACAGGTGCAGCCTTTGTGTTGCCTTTGCTTTGGGCGAATCGATGCCCAGCGAAGGCCTTTCTTTGCTCTCCAGCCCCCTCCCCTTACGGGGATCAAAGGGGGCGGTGGGGGCGGGGCAGGGACTGGCAGGGAGGCCCTGTGGTGGCCTGGAACACCCTGGGTGTGGGGCTGTGGTCGCGTCCAGCCAGGGACCTCGTGGCCTGGCCTGCCCTATGTGGTCACGCCGGGTGCGTCATGAGGCCATCGGATGGAGCAAAGGGTGCAGCGGTTTACTGACACTCCCAGCCCTGCCTGGGCCCCACCACATCCGCAGGGCAGCTGCCGGCCACCTGCAGGGCGACACTGGCTGGAGGGCGGTGCACCTGCTCTGATTCCTCAGTGGGACCCGGAGGGTGAGATCTTTGACCTTTCTGGGCCTTGGTCTCTCCTGCAGGAGTGAACTAATTGGTAATGTGACTCCTTTTACCTTAAAGAAACCCCACACTGGGTAAGCTCTGCAAATCTATTGTCACAGGACTGTTCTGTGCTGAATGATAGTAAGTCCTGTGTTGGATTCAAACCAGTGCAGCCTGGTTTGATAGGAAGCATTCAGAAAGAAGAACCTCTCTTTATAATTATTTTATTTTTAAAAATATATTTTATTGATTTTTTTTTTTTTTTTTTACAGAGAGGAAGAGAGAGGGATAGAGATTTAGAAACACCGATGAGAGAGAATCATTGATCAGCTGCCTCTGGCACACCTCCTACTGGGATGTGCCTGCAACCAAGGTACATGCCCTTGACTGGAATGGAACCTGGGACATTTCAGTCCGCAGGCCAGCGTTCTATTCACTGAGCCAAACTGGTTTCAGCAAGACGGACCTCTCTTTAGACTGAGTGTCTTGCTAATGATCTGGTCCCCCAGGAACCTCCCGTCCCCCCGCCCCCCAAGCTGTTCTACGTTCCAGGCCAAAGCAGGAGTGTTGGCCCGAGCAGCAGTGGGGCCACCCCGACCGGCCTGTGTCCCCTCGGGCGACAGTGTTCCAGCAGCGAGGGGGCGAGGGCAGCCCACGCAGGACGGAGCTTCCAGAGGCCACGCAGCAGTTTTCTGCCTGAGCTGTTTGCCGGCCGCCCTTCCTGTAGTCATCTCCGTTCCTGCTAGCTTGACAAGCCACGTTACCCAACAGGGAAACAGGAGACTTTTAGCACTCGTGCTGACTTTAACACAGTCACGTTCACCTCATTGAGTAAATGCACAAACCCCACACTTCATTGTAATATCCGAATTCTCTAGACCTGTCTGCTTGTTAAACTTAGCAAAGGGTGTGTTTAGCCTCAGATTTTGCATTGTTTAAAAGCCTCCTTGGAGACTGGGGCTGGAGCCACGCTGCCCGGGAGACCTCTGAGCGTGGTAGGTAGTGCTCCCGTGGTGGTCAAGGTCAAGGCGTCCAGTCTCCTACCTGCAGAATGGGCACCAGATGGGCCTGCCATTTTGGAGGATCTATCCTGGGAATGTCTCTTTACAGTGAAGAAGTTTCTTCTGGAGTCTAATCCGAATCCCACTTTATTTTGTCTGTCTTTCAGAAAGCTGGAGGACAAGGAGCAGTTATCTCTAATGCGTGACTCAGAGACCCTTAACTCCATCCTGAGTCTGTGAGGGTTGCCTCCTTGCCTTTCCTGCTTTCGGCAGGACAGTGCCCGCCTTTCCTGTTTGTTGGTAAGGCGAGGAGAAGTGTAGCTGCTTCGTTGGGCTGGTGTGAAAATTAAATAAAGACTACAGGGTGGTATCTTGCCAAGTGCCTGGCATATGGTTTGTTTTCAATTACTCCGGTCGTCTCGGAATACGTTTTATTTCCCGCCTACTTTTGTGCCACTCGGGGTTCCTGCTTTGGTTCACAGCTCCTTCTGAGGAAAGCCCCCTGGGCTGTGGGACATCCTCCTCTCTGGCCTGTTCCTGGGCCCAGAGAGGCCTGGGGGGCAGGTGCAAGCCACACCCCTCCGCTGCTCCCTCACCAGCGGACCAGGAGACTGGGAAGCGGGGGAGAAGTGCCAAGGCCCCCGATGGCGTTATCCTTGTCCCTGCGTCTGCACTGACCTCCGGGGGCTCCCGGCTCTCCCGGAGGGATGCAGCATGTCTGCAGTCCCTCACCGAGGGGGGCCTGCGGCGGAGAGAAACTGCTCTTGCTCCTGTGGCAGCCACTGGGTCGGTGCTTTGTTGAAGGGTCCGGTATAGAGTCGCCGTGCCCCCAAAGCCACAGAGAGCGGGGACTTCAGAGGTAGCTATTTTTCCCCCCAGATTTAAAAAAGAAAAATTGTTCTCCCTTTGAACCAGATACCAGAGCAGAGTGGTTGAGTGCACGGATTGTGCAGCCAAACTGCCTACTTCTTCTTTTTTTTTTTTTTAATATATATTTTATTGATTTTTTACAGAGAGGAAGAGAGAGGGATAGAGAGTTAGAAACATCGATGAGAGAGAATCATCGATTAGCTGCCTCCTGCACACCCCCTACTGGGGATGTGCCCGCAACCAATGTACATGCCCTTGACTGGAATCAAACCCGGGACCTTTCAGTCCCCAAGCCGACACTCTATCCACTGAGCCAAACTGGTCTCAGCCAAACTGCCTGCCTCTTGCCCAGCTCGGCCGCGGTGGGCACACTCACTCCCCGTGCCCCAGGTTTCTCTGTGGCACCTGGGAAGTGCTCTGAAGAAACGTTCGCTGTAATTTCCCTGGAGTTCTGGAGAAGTTGCCCGGTGGAGCTGTTCGGTTTAAAATTTCCCCTCCTCCTTTTCTCCTGAGCAGCATACATATGCAGATCGGTTGCCTGCTCTAGGGTAGGTTCTAAGATAGGCATTAGGGACAGAGAACTGAAGGAGAACAAACAAACAAACAAAAACAAAACAAGCCCTGCCCTCCAGGTGGGCACTGTCTTTTGGGGCCACCAGCTGGCACATTAGTAACGACGATATCATATGACCAGTGCTGCCATATTGGTTGTGCAGGAGCAGTAAGAATCTAACAGGTGGAGGCTCAGGGTGTGCCTAGGAGGGTATCTGGCAAGACTTCCTGGAGGAGGAGGAGGTCTGAAGTCTGACTCCTGAAACAAAGAGTCACAGTGGGTCAGGGAGGGCTGCTGGGGCCATGGTATTCGTGTGCAGGAGCAGGGAGCTGCTGGATGTGGTGGTGACACGCAGAACACTGGAGATAATGTGGGGTCACCGGCGTGTGCTTCTGCCTTTAAGAACTGATGTGATGGAGGGAGACAGCAGACGATGAAGTGCCACGTTGGCCATCATGATGGCCACTAAGTGCTCTCTCTCCTCTCTCAGATCACCAGACCACTTCTAGTGCTCTAGATGGTCTGGAGGAGCAGGGCGGGCTGAAGCAGTCAAGGCTGGTGTTCTCCTCCCCAGCTGGTGTCTGTGCATCCTGGGCACGTTTCAGCCCCTGTGGCCCCTGCCTTGTCCTCCTTCCCTCTTAGCTGATGATTTGCCACCCTCCTCTGGGGTAGTGTCTCTTAAGTAGGCGGGACCCAGAATACTCGAACCTCCTTGGCTTGCTTGGGCGTGGAGGATGATTGTGTGCACCAGCAGGTACCGGTTCAGTAGGGGCTCTGGCCCTTCCTTTGTCTTGCAAACACTTGCCAGGGCTCCAGCTGAGGTCCGTGCTCCTGGAGCCTGTGTACATTTCAGGCTCCTCCGCCCAGCATTGACAGGTCTTCCCCGCCCGCCCTGCTCCTTGCAGCTTCGTCCTTTTGCTGTTGCAGAGTGGCATTTTTGCTCTTTGTTTTTTATTGACATTAGTTTTGTTTGTTTGTTTGTTTTTTACTGGCATTAACGTTCTTTGTTGTCACCTTCTATTCTTCCAAAGGGCATCTCCGTCATCTCATTCTTTGGCTTTGTTACTTTTATTTATTTATTTTTTAATATTTTTTATTGATTTCAGAGAGAGGAAGGGAGAGAGAGATAGAAACTTCAATGATAAGGGAGAACCATCGATCAGTTGCCTCCTGCACGTTCCACACTGGGGATCCAGCCCGCAACCCCAGGCGTGTGCCTTGACCTGGAATCGAACTGTGACCTCCTGGTTCATAGGTCAGAGCTCTACCACTGAGCCACGCCGGCTGGGCTGGCTTTATGGCTTTTAAAAAAGATATTAGATAGTGAAACTGGGGCATCGAGAAGTAAGAGTTGCCCGAGGCCCCGGAGAAGCCACGGTCCCCTCAGCTTGGTCACACTGTCCTGCAGAGGCCTCCGTGCCCAGAGCCCCACGTGTCTGAGGAAATGGGGCAGGCTCTGCTTCTCTCGCTTGTCATTAAGAGCCCGTGTCTTCTTGTCTGCCTCCAGGGGGGCCAGGCCTGCACAGTCACAACCATTTTCCTGCTGCTCTGCCTTCTTGCCTGGACGTCTGTTCTCCTAACAACATCTGCCCCAAAATCAAATCCCCGAGTTCAGGGTGGCTTCGCTGGGGAACAACGAAGCCTGGGACAGGCGGCCAAGCCTTCACCGTGGCTACGAGGGTGTGACCACAGCCGTGTGTGCCTGCTGGCGGGCACCCACACCTGCCTCTCGGCCAAGGTTGTGTGTGTAGCCGTCTCTGGGGCCGGCGTGGGGGTGGCGTTTGGCTGCTTCCGTTGTCATTCGTCCTGAGTCCCTGTGAAGAAAAGAGATTTTTATCGTGTGCATTCTGACATACAGTCGGTGCTCACTAAGTGTTTTGTAATTGACAGTGAATGAATGCGTGAATAATTAATTACAAGTCTGTGTGATGTCACGGGGTTGGGGGGGGGGGGCGCGGGGAAGCTGTGAATGAAAGAGATCCAGTCCGCCGAGGACACGCAGAACACCGCCCGGATAATGTGGGGTCACGGGCGTGTGCCTCTGCCTTTAAGAACTGATGTGATGGAGGGAGACAGCGAATGATGAAGTGCCACACTGGCCACTAAGTGCTCTCTCTCCTCGCTCAGATCACCAGACCACTTCAAGCGCTCGAGATGGTCTGGAGGAGCAGAGAGGGATCAATACTGGCTGGAGTTTCCAGAGGCTGCCTGGTGGAAAGGGGGAACTCAGGCTAGGTCTGAAAGCTGGATAGGGTTTGTTTAGGAGGATGGTGTGGTCCCTGACCCTCCTTCCCTTCCCCCCCACTTATGCATTGTCCCCCCCCCCCCAACATACACATACCCCTGCCCCCCTGCCTCAGCTGCCCTTTCCCCCTGACCCCTTCCCATGGCTCTGGAGAAGCCCAAGGAGGCAGTGCCGGGGCCATCATGGGGCACCCAAGAATGGGGACAGTGGATGAGTCCTGACAATGCCAAGCACCCCCCCTTTTTCCTGGCAAAGCAAATTGGAGGATCTTGGAAAATCAGGGCATGTTGAAACCAGAACCTGGGCTCCCGGCTGGACTTCTGCGTCTCTGGCCGGGGTGCCGGGTGTCACAGAGCCCGGCCGAGGCTTTGATCTTGGTGAAGAGGGCCCAGCGCTCTCCCTCGCTGCCCCCAGGAGGTCTTTGCACGTCCCCTCGCTTCCTCTGTTGGGGGTCAGTTGTCCACAGTCCATGGTCTCCCCCAAATAGCTGCAATGAAGCCCTCCCGTCTTCACACTGCCGAGAAGGAGGGCTTCCTTGTGGGTTCTAGAAGAGCACCGTCGGATAGTGTTTCCCGCGATGCGAGAAACTGCTGTTCACTGTGATGGCCGTTAGCCTCGGCAGCTGTGGAGCACTCCAAACGTGGTGATGCGACGGAGGACCGGAATTTTAAATTTTATTTTACTGTAATGAATTAAAATGTAAATTTATATTGCCACACGGGACTCGTGGCTACCTTATTGGACAGTACGGTTCTTTTTTCTTTTCTTTTCTTTTCTTTTTTTTAATATATTTTATTGATTTTTTACAGAGAGAAAGAGAGAGGGATAGAGAGCTAGAAACATAGATGAGAGAGAAACATCGACCAGCTGCCTTTTGCACACCCCCTTCCGGAATGCCCTTGACCGGAATCGAACCTGGGACCGTTCAGTCTGCAGTCCGACACTCTACCACTGAGCCAAACCTGCTTCGGCTGGACAGTATGGTTCTAAGAGTGGGTCTCTGCCAAGGCCGTGAGTGGCCGAGTCGAGATGTGTTGGAGCTGCCTGCCTCCTTTTCCAATGCGCGCGTGCACACACACACACACACACACACACACACACACATCCCCTGCAGCCCCGGATACAAGGTCCTTTCACAACAGAGGCACTGTTTACACATCCTTATCTCGAGGGAGGCAGAGCTCCTCTGACCACAGAGGCGCCCCAGGCACAGCGCTCCTGTCCGTGCACAATGGGAGGGGAGGGGGGGTCAGACCTCGGGAAGCCATGTACCTGTGAATTCACCTGTCTCAGCCGCCAGGCCTGGCGTCCCACCTGGCACGCTCCTCTCTTTACCTTTCCCCGTCGGGAAGAAAGAGTCTGGTATCGATTGGTGCCCGGTGGCTGGTGGCAGGCACGCCTGTGTGAAAGAGGCCCAGGCAGCGGGGAGGCCAGCCCACGCTGGCAGGGCTGACCTTATTTCCTATTGTGGATGGAAATGCTTGGCCTTTGGTCAGAGGGGCTTCACCTTCTGCGAGAAGTGGAGGCAGGGGCAGCTTTTGGTTCCCTTTTACACAGATATATTTCTTTTTAGAGCAAGGTGGGAGGTGGGGCTGAAAGTACACTAAGGGATTTACCAGATGGATGGGGCCTCCTGCCCTCCCCACCCCCACGTTCCCATTGCCCAGCACCTGGGAGGGCTCTGTGATGTGTGCTGAATGATGGATCAATGAATGAGATTTCTGCCTGCCAGCGCACCCTCTAGGACAGACCTCTGCTTATTCTCTCTCTCTCTCTCTCTCTCTCTCTCTCTCTCTCTCTCTCTCTCTCCATCACCCTCTCTGATCCTATCCCCCTGAAGTATAGACACGCCATCTCCCCATCTCTTGTCCCTTTGGGAAGAAAGAAGCTGGTGTGAATCTATGCATGCTCCATTTTCTGGCACGCTAACCTTTCCTCTTGTATCATAGCCCAACTATTCCAAAGGCCCCAGACGGTGCCCCTGCACCACCATCTCCCCCAGCCTCGTGGCGTGTGTGACTCTGCAGGCCATGTGCACCGTCCTCAGCAACAGGGCTGTCATTGTCCCGGGCCCACGCCCGCGGATGGGACAGAGCTCCTCTGTGCAGGCAGGATTTCCTGTGTGCGGCTGCCGGCTCTCTGAACAGGCCGAGCAATGCCCCCTTCTGCCCGGGGATTCAGTCTCTTCTGCAACCCGGTGCCTCATCCTGCCTGATTTCTCTTTACGTACTTTTATTGTGGTAAAATAGACATAACCAAAAAATTTACCATTTTAACCAAGTGGCAATTCAGTGGCCTTGTATATTCATAATGTCGTCACCACTCTCCATTGCCAGAACCTCTTCATCATCCCAAGCAGAACTCTGTGCCCATTAACCAATCATTCTCCACCCTCGGCCCCCTCAGGCCCTGGTCACTTCTATTCTAACGTCTGTCTCTAGGAATTTGCCTACTTTGGGTACTTCATAAAAGTGGAATCATACAGTATATAACTTAATATGCTTTCAAGGCCCTTCTATGGTAATGCCAGAATTTCATTCCTTTTTATGGTGGGATAATATTCTATTGCCTGTGTAGGCCACGCTTTGACCGACACGTGTGCTATTGTGAATGATGTTGCAATGGTCATGGGTGTCCAGATATATGTGTGAATCTCTGCTTTCGGTTCTGTCGGGTATATACTTAGGAGTGGAATTGCTGGGTCATAGGGTAATTCTAGGTTTCACTTTTTGAGGAACCGCCCAGCTGTTTTCCACAGCAGCTGTCCCACTTTACATTCCCACCAGAAATACACCCTTTTACAAAATTCTTAATTTTAAGCTGCAGAAATAATGCAGGCTGTTGTAAAAACTTCAAAGGATGCAGAGGTTTTTACCAGATGGATGGGTCCTCCTTATCCTCTTATCCAGTTATCTAAGGAGAAGGTTTGGGTGAAGTGAACGGCACGCAACCCTTTCTCCTTGGTTACCTGCCCCTTGTTGTGTGTTGTGCTTCCATTCAGACATCTTCGTCTTCCTGTGCATATCCAAATATACAAGGAATGCTTAAGCATGTGCATGTGGCTCTGCGACTTGGTGGTCCGTGTCCTTCAAGGTGTTGGCTGCGCACCTTTCCACGTAGAGGACGTACCCAGTGTTATATATCGGTCACTGGCATTGAGAGACAGGAAGGAGCGGGCCTTTGTGTTGCTGGCACCAGTGCTGTGCACTCCTGGCTGTGCACACGTGGGCCGCCGGTTCCCCAGCTCGCAGCCTCTTTGGGGAATGTGAGCTGAGCTTGGCAATGGGCGGTGGGGGCATGCAGCCCGGAACCTCCTTCCCTACAGTCTCAGCTTTTCCCAAGTTGTGCTCCCAGCTGAACTCAGCCAAGCTGTGAGCTTCTTTGTGAAGGTGGGCCACCCACCTGGCCTGAGCTCGCTGGCAGCCTGGCCAGGCACGCCCTGCCCTCTGGGAGCCAGCCTCCTCGGAAGTAATTTAGAGCTGAGTGGAGAGGAGAGAGGTGGAGAGAGAGAGAGAGAGCGCGAGAGAAAGAGAGAGGAGGGGGAAAGAGGCAGCTATTAAAGCAGGCTGGGCTCCGGTTCAGGGTTTCTCGTTTTCTCTCTGAGGCTGTGAAAAGGTGCTTGTGGAAGCACCAAGGCATGCGGGCCCCTCGCATGTGCTCAGAAAGACCCCGCTCAGTCCTGCCAGAAGGCCGCGCCGTTCAGGCCTGTCTCTCGCCAGCGCTTCTCCACAGAGCCCGGGGCAGCTGGTGGGAGAGCACAAAGAGGCCTGGAAAACCCATAAACTGCATAATCAGCCCCTGCATCCTGGCCACCTGACTCTGTTTATTGCTTCCTGTCCCCGAAAGCCCTTTGCAAACAGAGAGGCTTTGAGGGGGGTGAGCGGGACCTGTGGGTGGCCTGCCCCTGCCAGGCAGAGATCCCACAGCAGAGGGGAGGGCTGCTCCCCTGAACAGGCCGCCCCTTACCGTGGAGCGGGGGGAAGGTGGGCAGGAGGGGTCTGAGAGTGTGAGAAGCCCCCCCCCCCCCAAAAAAAAAAAAAAAAAAAGAGGGCAACGCTCCAGTCCTCCAGAGAGCTGCTTACTTTGTAAATGACAGAGGACAAGAGTCCCGTTTTTTCCAGTTTCTCCTCAAGAGACGGGAGGTTACTCTCTAATGAGGTGCAGGAGGGGAGCAGAGGGAACCCTCAGCTTCTAACTGACCCCTGAGAGGTGGGGAGGGGAGCAGGACCCAGTCCCTGGGACCCAAAGGCCTGGGGGGCTTCCTTAAAGCCTGTTTAATTCTTACCATTTGTATTGCATTTAAAAAAAAAATATTTTATTGATTTTCCACAGAGAGGAAGGAAGAGAGAGAGAGCTAGAAACGTCGATGAGAGAGAACCATCAACCAGCTGCCTCCTGCATACCCCCTACCAGGAATGTGCCCACAACCAAGGTACATGCCCTTGACCGGAATCGAACCTGGGACCTTTCAGTCCACAGACCGACGCTCTATCCACTGAGCCAAACCGGTTTCGGCTGTATTGCATTTTTAAGAACAGGTTTTCCCCCTGAGAACCTTGCCTTGGGCATAGAGCTTTGGGGATAGGGGTGCCTGTGGGGGTTGTTCCCTGCTCTTGCCCTGCATCTGGGAGACTGTGGGGGACACACAACACCTGCATGCTTGGAAGAGGGGAGCCATCTTTTGAGAGGGTGGGAGCTGGGGGCGGGGCGTGCAGGAAGGCAGTCTGCCCAGAGCTGGGGTTGCCCCTCCCAGCTGGATGTGGGGGTCGTTTTTCATCTCTGGGACCTGGAGTTCCCATCAGGATTGTGGTACCGGAGCCTGAGTTCCCACTCTCCCTTCGCAGCCTTTGTGCTTCCTCCCGCTGCTTGGCTTCCCTGCCTGGGAGCGTACGGGCCACAGAGCCCCCTGGGGACGGCCTCTCTGCTGGGAAAAGCACTGGAGCTGGGTGGCCTGCCCTCTCTCTGCCCCTGGACCCGCCGGGTGCGAGGGTTTGCCTGCGCTTCCCCTCGGGCTGTTGAAGCCCGTTTCCACGTGGGACCCGTGTGTGTGTCTGAGCCTGTGCCTCTGGTTGTGCAATTCCGCGCCGGCCCCACCCTCCCCGCTCCTTCCTGAAAGTGAAACGCTACAGTCCTTGCCCAAGAACAAAGGCCCCGAGCTCAGGCCTGCGTGTTAATGATTTTCAAGTGAGGCCACTTCCTCCTGCCAGGCCTGACTCACTCGGGCCACTGCGGTTGTGGTTGGGATGGAAACACAACTTGACCAGAGCCCACACTGCCCCCGGGAGGCCCTGCTGGGGGGAGAGTGGGGGCCTGGGGAGGCTGTGGTGCTGGGGAGGCACGTGGCGGGACGGGCCTGCCCGGCTCTGAGCCGGGTGCACCCGCTTTTCCCATCTCCCTGCTGCGGGGCCTACTCTACACGGCCCCTTCTCTCCCGTCCCGGCTGCCTGGAGGCGGGACCATTGCCAGGCTGACCTCCGGGAGCCTCGGTTTCTCTCTTTGCCCCATGCAGAGGCTCACCGCTGTTACGTGGGGTGACAGTGCGGTGAGTGGTTGGGAGTGTGGGCTCCGGGGTAGAATCCTGACCTCACCACTTCCTGGCTGTCAGGCCTCAGGCGAGCTAAGGCCTCTGTGCCTCCATTCCTCGCTGCAAAGTAGCACTTCTTACCTCAAAGTTGTGCTGGGAGGGTTCCCCGGAGGCAACGTGCCTTGCGTAATACCAGGGTGAGTGCCGTGCTCTGGGGCACACGCCCAGCCTTGAGCCTGGCTGAGTGGAGAGGGCCTGTGGACACGTCCCCAGCATTGGTAACTGCTCAACACGATCGTTTGGGGCAGTCAGTACACTCGCCGAGAGTGAGAGGAGGATCTACTTCGGGATTCTTACATGAGTGGGATCGGCAGACCCTGGGTGCAGGCCACAGATGTTTCCCACCGTCTGTCCTTCCCCTTCGATTCGTTCGTGCACGCCCATGCGCACACAGGTTCGCCACCCACCAAGGTGGCACGAGTCGGAATTCACCCCCTGTCCATGGACGGTGGGTCTGATAACCCCCACATTCCACGCTCAAGGATTCATAGACCTTGAGGGGCGAGTGAGTCGTATGTTTGCCACCAGCAAGCAATGCCTGGGCGCTCGCTGGACTCCTGTGTGAACGGTGCTATCCAGGGGCCAAGGAAAGGAGGGGCGTCTGGCTGCGTTGGGAAGATCCCAGCAGCTGCTGAACGCCTCCTGCCCCTTCCCTCGCCTCCTGCCCCTTCCCTCTGGACAGCCTTGTGACCCGTGTGCAGGCCGGAGCCCTTGGGGCCACACCCTCTATGGGACCTGCTCCTCGCACCCGTTCTGTGATGAAGGAAGGGACGGGGTCCCCCACACCCCAGGCCGCTGCTTCCCTGGGACGGACCGAGCTGGGCGGGTGCGGGCTTGCAGGGCGACTTGGCAGTGTCTTTGTTTGATGGCTGTTGACTAAGCTCAGGTGTGGGATCCAATGTTTACAGAATCTGGCCGGCTCAGACTGGAATGAAGAAAATGGGTATTCATGGGGCCCAGGGGAAAGGGAGGGGGAGGGTAAGTATCCTGGATAATCCAAACAGCAGTTGTTTAGGGCCCGGAGCCAGAGACAAGGTGTTTTTGCTGGTCTCCCTAAATCTATTAGGAACTCCTTTTATTGTGAATCTTCAGCATGTCCTGGCTGCTCTGGGGACTGAATAGTCCATGGAACTCAGTTCGGACACCTGTGGACCGTCTGGGGACTCGGGCCGGGCCCAGGGGATGGCAGGGGTGAAAGGGGTCTTCGAGATCGTATCGTCCTCCCTGCCCATTTTTCAGATGGGAACCTGGACCTTCAGGTAAAATGACTTGCATAAGTTGGCTGGTTTGTGATGGAGCAATAATCAGAATCCAGGGCTCTGAACTCCATCGCCCTGTAAGGTCATGGTCCTCACACTTTCCCGGGCGTCAGAGTAACCTTAGGAGCTTGTCAGCATGCATATTCCTAGGCCACACCCCCGAGGTCCTGATTGAATAGCGGGATGGAGAATACGTGCTTTTTAGCAGACCCCTCAGGGGCGCTGATGACGTCTCTGCACTCTGTGAGACACGAGGCTCTGGTGCCAGGAGCAGTGGGGAAACAGGCCGGGGGGGGGGGGGGGAAGGATGGGGGCCGAGCAGCTTGGGGAGATGAGAGCAGGTGGGGTTCAGTCCAGGTTTTTTAAACACTTGCAAGGAGCTGCTGCGTCAGTTTGGACGTGGCGCGGTCCTGGGCAGCCTCTGGGCCGCACGTCACTCAGTGTCCCTACCTGCAAGACGGCTCTGATAAAGATAGAAGGCGTTAATCTGCAGCCTGGGTTACCCTGAGGATTAGCTGACATCATGCCCAGGAGCGCTGCGTTAATGGCAGGCTCTCTGATTACTCATAATGGCTGGAGGAAGGGGTGAGGGCAGGCTTCTGCTTCGCGTCTTGGTAGAACTGGCTTCTGCCAAGGTGTTTGTTTCAGGAAAGGGGTCTTGGTTCTGTAGCTGAAGAAAGGGCACCGGGCCTTCCTGCCCCGGGGGTGCTGGGGTGCAGCCTCCTCCCTCTGCCGAGGCGTCCTCGTGGTTTGTGTCCGGGACAACGGTGTCTTTCTCCAACCCTGACCATCCTCCCGCCCCACGCAGGTCCTTGCGTCTCGGGGAGGTTTCAGGGATGGGAAAGGTCAGACTGAGTAGGGACCATTTCTCCCCATTTTCTAGAGGTGGAGACTGAGGCCCCCCGGAGGCAAAGAGGCAGGTTGTGGCACCCGGAGGGGCTCCTGCCTGCTCCCGCTGACTGTCAGGTGTTAGGGGTAGGCCTGCCAGCCTCGGCTGGCTTCCCTTCACTCCCTTCCCTTCACCCCCTCCCAGGAGCTGGCCCTGCAGGCAAGCAGGAAGCCGGTGCCTTGGCTAAGGTGTCCCACTTCCCAGTTCTGGCCAGTTTTGCTGCGAGTCAGGTTGCCCTGACCTCATCCTGGCTGCACCAGACGTTGTGAAAACCATCCTGGCCCCGCAGGCAGCAGAGAGAAGGGAGTGGCTGGCAGGGGGTGCCGTGGGGAGGAGGAGGGTGCTGGTAGTGCCCACTCGTGAGGGTTTAGGAGACCGGCTGCAAGTTTAAAAACACAGCGTCAGGGTTGGGTGGGGGGAGAGGTGGGCTGGGTGGGAGAGTTCGGGGAAAATCTAACGCAGGTGCCTGTGTCCTGTGGCTGCGGGCCTGAGAGGAGCACGTGGCACTGGGAGGGTGTGAAATGTGTGAGTGAGCTGGTGCTCGGGCACACCCAGACACATGAGCTGGCTTGGAGTGTGCTAGTGCGTGTGCCAGCGCAGGGAGAGAGCACTGGCCCGGGAGTTTCGAGATCAGGGTTCAGATCCCAGCTGAGTTCTCTGACCTTTGGCAACAGGCACCAGAGGAAGTGAGAACATGAGCTTTCTTCCTAACCATGGCCTCTGCAGAGGGCATGTGTGGGCACGTAGGTATGTGGAGGCGAGGCCCTGGGGACGGGGGAGGGCTCCGAGGGATGCAGGGGAGGAGGTCTGGCAGCTGGCTCTGGGGACTGCTACACAGGCGGAGAAGGGGCGGAGGCGAGGAGGAGGGAGCAGCCTGCGGTTGGCGGGAGAAGCTGGCCCGGTAAGTGGCTCCAAACAATCTCATCTGCTGTCTCCCTGGGGTGGAATTTTCTGATGATGTCCACCGAGGGGGCCGCGGCCCTCCCAGCCACAGCTGCCGCCTGCACTTTTGAAACTCAGGGCCTGCCGCCCCTCTGCTCCCAGCCCTGGGCTTGCATTCCTCAGCGGCCACAGGCAGCACTCCTGAGGAGGCCACTCTGCCTGGGGCCAGGCTCCTGTGCCTCGTCCAGGGGGCCTCTCACCTATGACACCCCTCATCCTGCAGCCCAGCAGGCGTGGGAGGCCTGGGCAACCCAGGGCCCCTGGGGGGTCCCAGCCACTTCTCTTTCCCTAGGAAGTTTCTCTGGGGGCAGAGTCAGGCAGGCGTGGAGGGGGGGGGGGGACCAGCTCCCTGCTCCACTCAGGAGCCTCAGAGCCCCCAGCCTGAGGTCCTGGAGGCCCCTGAGGGAGGGCCTTTGTGTGCACATGCTCCCCCTTTAGGTCTGGAGGGAAGATCATAATCTAAGGTGACCAGAAGTCCTGCTTTTGGCGGGACAGTCCCGATTTTCAACAATTTGTCCTGAGTCCCGCGTCCCGCGGCGTTTTTAAAAATTCCCGATTTTGTGATTAAAAAAATCGGGACTTTTTATTTATTTTTATTTTATTTTATTTTTTAAAATATATTTTATTGATTTTGTACAGAGAGGAAGGGAGAGAGATAGAAACATCGATGAGAGAGAGTCATCGATCAGCTGCCTCTTGCACACCCCCTACTGGGGATATGCCCACAACCAAGGTACATGCCCTTGACCGGAATCGTACCCAGGACCTTTCAGTTTCCAAGCCGATGCTCTATCCATTGAGCCAAACCGGTTTCGGCAAAATCGGGACTTTTTAAAAAATGCCGCGGGACGCGGGACAAATTGTTAAAAATTGGGACTGTACCTCCAAAAGCGGGATGTCTGGTCACCTTATCACAATCCCAGGCCTAACTCCTCCACTCAGCCCCTGAGAACCAGGTGCCTTAGGGCTTGCATCCAGGTGGGGCCTACAAGACGTGTGCCCGTCACATGAATTCCCCGCAGGAGCCCATCCCAGGAGGGGCAGGGATTCCGTTCTTCAGAGGAGGAAACTCGCTCCTGGAAGTCCGCTCCCTCTCCACCATGGACCGGGGGTAAGGGTGAACGCTGAGCTCGGGCCCCACCTGAACTGCTTGCTGTGCTCTGTGGCCTCTTACCCCCCGACTCAGCCCCAGGAAAACCAACCCCTCCTCGAGGGGCTCCCTGGCCAGCCCCGGCCCTGCTCTGCCCCAGTGGGCCCTCCGCCGGGGGCTGGGGCCCAGCCAACCACTTGCCCACTGGGCCTTGCTCTCCCTGGTAAGGCCACCGGGAAGTGGCGGGTCTCTGGCCACAAGGGATGAGGTGCAGCAAGAGGAGGGGGTGCACCAGACCACGCAGGCCCACCTGTGGAGGGGCCCTCACCCTCACTGCCTGGAGGAGAGGCCCGGGGAGGGGCAGCTGGCTCTTCTTTCCCAGGGGCTGGACCCGGGCCAGTGTGAGCTCACCGCCATGCACCTGAGCGGCCAGGGGCTCCCTTCTCCCAGTTTGGGCCATTGCACTGCATCCCACGCACACATTTCTGCCAGCCCAGCGGGCGTGCTCAGACCTCGGGCTCCCAGGTGGGGCAGTGAGGTCTGATCTCCTTGCAGGTGCCTGGGTTGAGCGTCTTGGCTGAGGGGGTGATGTTTGTTGGTGGAGAGAGGGATTGTTATGACAAGAGTCCCACCCATCTCAAGTAGAGGTACAATAGAAAAGAATTGGTTGCCAGGGCAACTTGATAACTTGGGTGGGGGGAAAAAGGTTTTTGTAAGGAAGCTGCCAGGGTTCTTGCCTTCCTGGCGAGGCTTTGCCTGCACACGCCACCCCGTGCCCCCAGCCTCTGTGCCCCGCGAGGAGGACTTTGGGTCCCAGCTGCTGAGTTGTTGCTGTGAGCCCAGCTCTGGGCTCAGCTCCAGGGAATACGGACGGGAGGGCAAGCCCAGGGATTAAGACTCTGGAATCCGACTGTCTCGGCTCAAATGCCAGCGTGGCCATTTAGCTGTGTGGCCTTACACAAGTGACTTGACTGTGCCTCCTGTTTCTGTCTGTAAAGGGGAACCAGCAGTGGTACTGCACACCTCCTGGGGCGGCAGAGAGGATGCAAAGTGTTAACATGCACAACGCGCTTGGACTAGTGGTTGGCGCGCCAGGAAGCAGGGCTGGTGCTCTGTGATCATTATTGCTGTTCTTGCCATTGAGCCAGACAGATGCCATGTAGTTGTGCCTGAGGATCTTCGTCTTGCATCTTTTGAACGGGAAGGCAGGCAGGCTTCGCTTCTTGATTGTGCCTCTTCTGGCAGCCACGCCTCCTAGTTGGGCCTCAGGAGCAGACATGAATGAGGGTGTCCTGAGGACTGAGGCCGCAGGGAAGGACCTTGGTACCTTCATTTGACACCTCGTGTCCTCGCCCTTGTCCGACAACCCCCATGGCTACAGACTTGGCCATGGGAGTTGGGGTAAGAGAGAGAGAGAAAAAAATTAAGAGAAGTGTGTTCTCTCCTGCCTCCCCTTTAAAAAAAATATTCTACAGATTTTAATCTTCCTCAGGGGGGGAAGATTTTTTTTTCCCCGCTCTGCCCTTAGATTAGACTAGATGATGGGGAGTGGTCCAGAGAGGTAGATGGCTCACCCAAGATCACACAGCAGGGCGTGGCAGAGCTGAGTCTGTCTCTCCCTGTCTTCCTCCTCCTCCTCCTCTCAGGTCCACCCAGGCCTCCTTTCCCCAATGGCTTTGCCCAAGGGTCCTGTCTGCCCTCCCCGACTCCCGCCCCCCACCCCGGAGGTGGGCACCGTGTGGCCGCCCAGGAGCTCCGGGCACCTAGGGAAGGAGGCTGGCTCTGCTGCCGCCTCAGCAGCTGTGGCCGTTCGAGTTTCCATTAAGCCATTTCCGAGCCTCGGGCAGGAGCAGGAGGCTCGGCATTTAAAGGTCACCCGGCTTTTGAAGCTGCAGCGACATTAATAGCTCGGGAAGAAAACAGGCCTGTGCAGGGGCAGGAGGACAAGACGCCTCTGTCAGGGCTGCGCCCTGCTCCTCCCTCTGGAAGCTCACACGCGTACCCACAAACACACACACACACACACACACACACCCTGAGAGCCTCCCCGTCTCCTGTCCCACTCTCCCTTCGTGTCTCCCCCTTTGGGGGCCTCTCCAGCTCAGAGGCCAAGAAGCTGGGCAGACTGCCCCACGCCCCACCCCCACCCCCACCCCCACCCCCACCCCCTCTGAGGTGACAATTGGACAGGGATGCAGCTGGCCCGGCCCAGCAGCCTCTCCATTAACACTGCCATTACCCACTTGAGGTTTCCCCAGAACTCAGCCACGGTTACACAAGCATCCCAGGGGTCATATGACCTCAATCCGGCCCTGCCGGCTTTTTCGGCCTGGATTCCTGATGGGCCAAAGTTAGCCCCGGCCGACTCTTCTCGTCCGGGAAATGAAAGGGCTGCTGGCAAGCAGGTTGTGTCTTGCGTGCCAGTTCTAATCGCTTGGTAGGGGCCTGCCCAGCGTGCTTTGTTAAAAAAAAAAAAAAAAAATTAGCAGTTCTGAGGACAATAACACTTGGATGGATTAGTGATGCCTGCCAGGGACACAGGAAACAAACTGGTGGCGTGTGTACCTCGTAAGTCCCACCTTGGGGAATACATTATTATGAAGCTCTCAGATGTTGGATTCTAAGCTCCCTGGGGCGGTTGGGTGGTTCCTTTTCCTTTCAGTCAGTCCAAGGGTGGGGGCGGGGCAGATTCTTGGGTTCTGAGAGAAGCCGCTCTTCTTGCCATGGTCTGAGCCCTGGGACACCACCTAGTGGCCAGGCGTGGTGGCACCGGGGCTGGGCCCGGATCTTGGACCAGAGCCGACGAGTCCCTCTCCAGGCTGTGATCAAAGCAGTCACAGATGGATCACCCGATCCTATCTGTCCCTTGCCCCTATCCCTGGGGGGTTTTCAGAGAGGGAGGCCGCGGGTGTGTAGGACAGAGCTGGCCTGGGGCAGTCCCACCCACCTTCAGAAGAGAAAGGGTTGGGCAGGGAAGTGCTGTCAATGGAGACCCCTGGCCTTCCAGCCCCACCCCCTATAGCCCCCGCCCCCACCTTTCAGAGTGCTGGTCCTTAGTGGGGGGGCAGTGGAATGTCAAGTCAAACCTTGAAGGGAGTCGACCTCCTGCCCCCTGGAGCCAACGCTGGGTTAGAAGAGGGCCCAGCTTGACACCAGCCTGGCTGCCACCCTCAGGCCAGGCGACGAAGGCTCATGGCACCTTAGCCATGTCACTGGACTGCCTGGCTTCAGTGGCTTGGTCTGTGACCGGGAGGGGAGGAGGAGGGGGAAGAGGGGAGATGGATAGTCTGGCAGGCCCCTGTGTGAATGGTTTCTTGTGAGGACTGAAGGAGAACACACAGGGGAAAGGGCTTTGGAAGTGAAAAAGCCTCCACCCACCATAGCCATGAGCCCCAGGAGGAAGGGAAGGGAGGACGGTCCAGTTGTTGTGCTCCTGAGTCTCTCCTTCCCTTCTTGTCCACCAAACAAATGCCCACGGGCGGGCAGGGCCAGGCACATCACTGGGGATGCCGCAGCGAATAAAGCAATGACCTTGCCATTCACGGGGGAAGATGGTCAGTGACACTTAAGTAGAAAATCTCTCCGGGGATCTGCTTCATGGGGGATGAAGGGTTAGGGAGCACTGGCAGATGGGGTAGTACTGCCTCGCTGACAAGGTGATGCTTGAGTGCGGGCCAGAGGGGAGGGAGGGACGCAGCCATGTAGATACCTGTGAGAAGGACGTAGCAGACGGTGAGAAGAGAAAGTGCAGAGGCTCCTGGATGGGAGATATTGGCGGCCAGAGTGAGGGAGGAGAAGGGAGGAAGTGAGGCTGTGTGTGTGTGTGTGTGTGTGTGTGTGTATGGTTTAATGAGAAGTTGGAGAGGTGATGCAGGCATGTGCACCCCCATGGGCCACGATAAGGCCCATCTGAGAACAGGAGGACCCACTGGGTTTGAGGCAGAGGAATGACATGAGGGGAGGTAGGGAGACAAACCAGGGATGGTAGCAGTGGAGGTGCTGGGGGTGGGGTGGGGTGGATGCTGGGATCATTCTGAACACAGGGAACACTGAATTTGCTGCAGTTGGCGTGGGGTAGAAGAGAACATGAGCACTTAAGAACAATTCCCAAGCATTTGGCCTGAGCCACATGGAGTTGCCATTAACAGAGATGGAGAAGGTGAGGAGCAGCAGGCTGCGGTTGGGAGAAACCACAAAGGCCTGTTAGGTTGGAGCTGCTGTTGGACATCCACATGGAGGCAGTAGGTGGGTGGGCAAGGGTGGAGTGAAGGGTGTGTTCCAGGAGACCTCAGGGCGAGGGAATTTAGGGGCCAGTATCTACCAGCATGAGGATGGAATGTAAAGCCACGGACTGGATAAGATCACTCAGGGTGTGAGTGTAGTCCAGGAAAAGGGCTCAGGCCTGAGACTGAGTCTACGCCAACCTGTCCCATTGGGTGCTGACTATGCTCCAGGCCCCTTATGAGTTCTATCACAACACCCCGGCTCAGTGGGTAATTATCCCTATTTTTGACATAATCTTATTAATCCTAGAACGGGACCCTCGGACCCTGGCTCCTGGGCTCTCCCACGCCCCTCTGTGGACCCCCCCTGGCCTTCCAGGGGACTGTCTGGGATGATGCTGGGCAAGGTCAAGAGAACAACACTGGGGCAGCTTGCCTGCGTCTCTGGGCCAGGAGGGAGTGACTCAGGCTTGGCTGTCTGCTCAGGCTTGGAGGGAAGGCTGGCCGTTTGCCACCCCCTGGCAGGCCTGGATTCCTTCACTGGGAAGTGAAAGGCCTGGCTCCCTGGGACCTGGGGGACGACAGGTGTGTGATGTCTGCTTTCCGATCCCCAGGTCGCCGACAGCGACGATTCAGGGCCAGCCTTCAAGGCGTCTAACGGGCTCAGCGGGTTTGGTTCGCTTCCTCCTTCAGAAGGCCGGCAGGGCTGTCTGCTGCCCTGCCTGTGCCCAGAAGCTGGGGTTCAGGGCGGTGAGGTGGTTTCCCCAAGGTCACAGAGCCAGCTTTGGGGCACAGCCAGCAGACGCCCCTCCTGCCCTCCCGTCCCCATTGCCGTCTGGGTCACGTTTCCTCCGCTGGAATGTCAGCTGGGCTGTGCCCAGTCCCTGAGCCCGGGGCACACATGGCTGCATTGCCGAGGCTCCTTGGCGCTCGGCCCTGCGAGTCTGAGGTGGTAGTTTTGGTCCTTAGGCAGTAGGTTCCTACTGTTGGCCCCTCCGTGTGCTGGCTGTGTGACTCTGCCCCTGTCACTGAACCTCTCTGAACTGGTTTCCACAGCTATCAAAAGGAGAGGTGATAACATCTGTCTCTGGCGTTGTAATCTAGATGAACTGTGAAGCCAGGCTGGCCTGGCTCAGCGATTGAGCGTCGGCCTCTCAACCAGGAGGTCACGGTTCACTTCCGGTCAGGGCACATGTCCGATTGTGGGCTCAATCCCCAATGTGAGGTAATCAGGAGGCAGCCCATCAATGTCTTCTCTCTCATCATTTGATGCTGCTATCTCTCTCTCTCCCCCTCTCCTCTTTGAAATCAATAAAAATATGTTTTTCTTTAAAAAGATTAAATGTGAAAGTGCCTGGCACAGCTCATACACCTCAATCTGCCTTAATTCTCTTATGTGTTTTAAATTGCTTTTCATTTCAGCCGTGCTGGTTGCAAAGGCAGCTTGGGACAGATCGATGAGTGTGACCCTGAGGGCCGTCCTTCTCTCTGCTCCCAGTCATGATAGCCACACCTCAGCCCGGCCTCAGGCCGCACTGAGTGTAGTGAGAGGGGGCGGGGGACAGTCCTCTGAGAGACGGGGGCCTTCGGCCTGACCGGTGCTAACGATAGGCAGCCTGGCTTGGGAGTCCCTGCAGAGTCCTGTGAAAATGGCATTTCTGTGCATCAGCTCCTTCCCCCTGCATTTCCCAGGACCGTTTCTGAGCCCCTCTCTCCTCATGCGCAGAGCACCCTTTGATGGGAAAGTCTGGGCTTTGCCACGACTGGCTCTGTGTCCTTGGGCACCTCCCTCCTAGTCTTGGACCTCATCTCTCCATCTGTGCGATAAAGCAGGGTGTGGGGCTGGCTTAGACCTGTCAGCCTTTTATATGGCACGGCACACACACACACACACACACACACATAATACTTTTTCAAGGCTTTGCACCTGGGTTAAAGGAAGAGGCTTCTTTTTATTTATTTATTTTTAATATGTTTTATTGATTTTTACAGAGAGGAAGGGAGAGGGATAGAGAGCTAGAAACATCGATGAGAGAGAAACATCGACCAGCTGCCTCCTGTACACCCATACTGGGGATGTGCCTGCAACCAATGTACATGCCCTTGACTGGAATCGAACCTGGGACCTTTCAGTCCAGAGACTGACGATCTATCCACTGAGCCAAACTGGTTTCATGAAGAAGCTTCTTGACCTGTCGTTTCTCCAGCTGCCCAGACCAGCCAGACATCCCCTGGCCCTCTGAGGACCAGTATCTCCTTCTAGAGGGAATTCCAGGAGTTGACATCCAAATAGTGGGGAAGGATCCCTTAGAATCCCCCCGCCCCAGCTACTCTGGGTGGCAGCGTGGCCAGTGTGCGGACTGATCCTGCTTCTTCCTTAGCCTTCTGGGGCAGTGGCGGCAGCAGTCACAGAGCTAACTGTGCTGCAGGCACCGGCCTGAGGATTGCCTTATTGAATTCTCATTGAAGCCCCTCTACCTTCTCAGTGTCTATGCCTCAGCTTTCCCGTCTCCAAAATGGGGATACCAGCGCCTGCCTCAGTGGTGTCTTGAGTTGGGCCACACAGAACACAGGATGGTGCGGGGTGCAGAGTAAGCCCTTGCTCACTAGGACAGCCCTCCGTGTCAGTGAAGAGCTGGGGCTGCTTCACTATTGCAGCTGGAGAAAGCAGAAGGAAGCAGTTCTCCCATGGGCATGGCAGGGTCGCCCTAACCCCCTCGCCATCAGTTTGTTGCATTCTGCCCTTGACTCTGCCTTCCTCCTTTCCAGGTGGGACGGTCCGTGGAGCCGGCCCAGGATGCTCTGGGGGTGTGGATGACCAGCTGTCGAGCCGCTTCCCACGGCCCAGGCCCGGATGCCGCCGCCCCACGAAGACCACTCCCCGAGGGCCACCGGTGGCTCCGTGCCCTAGCTTCCTGACACGGGGACCCCGCCCGTCCGGCCCCCACCTGGTGGCCCAGCGGCTGGGCAAGGCCAAGGCCAAGGCGCGGGAGCAGCTCCCCGAGCCCGCCCAGCGCGCGAGACGGCGCAGGGACCTGGGGAGAAGGGCTTGGCGCCGGCGGGCAGCACCTTTGCCCAAAGGCTCGGCAAGATGACCAGCCTGTTCCGCCGGAGCAGCAGCGGCGGTGGCGGCGGCGGCGGCGGAGGAGGCGGTGGCGCAGGCGGAGGTGGCAGCGGAGGGGGCGGCTCCGCCGGGGCGCGCGGGGCCGGGGGCAGCGCCGCGCCCACCTCCCAGGAGCTCAACAACAGCCGGCCCCCCCGCCAGGTGCGCCGCCTGGAGTTCAACCAGGCCATGGACGACTTCAAGACCATGTTCCCCAACATGGACTACGACATCATCGAGTGCGTGCTGCGCGCCAACAGCGGCGCCGTGGACGCCACCATCGACCAGCTGCTGCAGATGAACCTGGAGGGCGGCCCCGGCGGCGGCGATGAGGACAGCTCGGACTCGGAGGACAGCATTCCCCCGGAGGTAGGGGTGCACCCCCCGGAGGTAGGGGCGCGGGGCCTGGTACTGCACCAGGAGCTCCAGCGCTGTTCGAACCTTAGAAGACTTGAGTTATACCCCTGCCGAGCAGCCTTAGTTTTTCCTAGGGAAACGGTGCCCAAGTCGGTCAGCGGCCTTGTTTGATGGGCAGAAATCCTGCAGTCATTCAACAAGCTCCGAGCACCTACTCAGTGGTATGCCAAGCATGGCACTAGACTAGGGGTCATCAGAATCAAGGAGCTTAAAAATGCAGACACCTAGGCCCCATCCAACACAGGGAATGCCAATCCAAGGCGGGAGCCCTCTAGTCTGTATTTTCCCCCCCAGGAAATTCTACTCTTGAACCTTTGGGTCTCCGCCTTGATCAGGTCTAAGATTCTGCCCTCATAGGGTTCACGGCCCAGGGGAAAACAGGGGCAAGGATCAGGCAAGGGCCGCTCAGGGTGATGAGAGCTGTGGTGGGAGAAACAGAAGCAGGACGGGAGGGTATGGTTTCCCGGAGGAGGGGATGGCGAAGCTGAGCCCCAAAAGAAGAGTCAGGAATGAGGGCAGAGGGAGCAGCTGGGACAAAAGCTCCGAGGTGAAACAGAGCATGAATCTCTGGGGAACTGACAGCCGGGCCATCTGTCAGGATCCTTGAATGTGTGGAGACCAGGAGGTGAGGAGGCCTTACCTGGAGAAAGTGGGGCTGTGTCCCTAGAGCACAGGGACCCACGGAAGAGGGGTGACATCAGACACGATGGAGGCAGTGGTGAGCGACAGGTACCCAAACCCTTCTCTCCTCACTCTTCACACTTTGGACGGGAGAGATGCCACCAACCCACGTGCTGGGCGTGGCCAGTCTCCCTGGCCCCTCCAAGAGCTCCGTGTACCTTTGGTCCCCCAGTCCCCACGAGACCTTCAGTGCTGGGTGCAGAACGGGCACAGAGTCTTTCAGAGAGAGGGTCTCTGCCAGCAGGGGCAGGTGGGACACGCAGCCACAGGCGGAAGGACCCAGCGGATGGGACTTAACACTGCTCTTCCTTGAGTCGCAGCCTGTGCCAGGCACCATCCTTGTGCTTTGATGTCTCTTCTCTCCTAGTCTTCGCACGCTTTGTGAGGGGGCTTTATTATTGCCCTTGTTTTCAGCGAGAAAACCTAGACCCAGATATGGCCTCAGAGTCCAACTCAACACAGCCCTGCAGGCAGCGGCTATCCATCCATCAGTCACCCTGCAGGGCCAAGCCCTCTAGCCCTGCCTCCCTCACGGCTGCTGCCTGGGCTTTCTCTCCCCGGGCAGAGGACAAGCTGTGGCAATGACATCTGGCTCATCCTGGTGTTTCCTCTCGCTCCCAGGATAGTCCTGGCACAGAGCAGGCACTGAGGGAATGTTGTTGAGTGAAAAAATGGTGCTGCTGTCTGTACCCAGTTTTTTTTTTAGTCTCTTTTCCCCTGGAGGCCCCTCCTTTGACCTGCCTGGATTAGCAAGAAGAGGAGGATTAGAAAATAGAGATTTTCTTTGTGCAAAAGAGGGGTGAGTGCATGTATGAGTGTGTGTGTGTGTGTGTGCATGTGCACATGTGTTTACAGATACATCCTTTAAGTGTGAGCTGGAAGGAAGGTCCTCTGTGAACTCTGACTCTGTAGTCTTGTTTGCTCTGACGGCCTGGCATGTGGGATGCTGTTTCCTCCTTTGTTCACCCACAGCCCCGAGAGCCTCTGCACGGCTTCAGCGTCCCCTACAGAGGCCTGCACCGCGTGTGCTTCTGTTTTTCTAAGAATCGTGCTTTCTGGATTGGGCCCCTTCTCAGCACCCCTCCTGGGCTGTTTCCCCAACCCCCCACGTCTGGAGCTCGGCCGAGGCGCACCGGCGGGCGGGCCGTTCCTGAGCCAGCGGAAAGCGCTTCGGAAAATTTATGAGCAGCAGCTGGAATGACAATAACCGCTGACTGGAAAAAGCCCCCTCCCTGAGGGCTGATGGATGGTGGGCTGGCCGGAGGGGGACCCTTGCCGCAGAGAAACATCTTCTGTCAGATGAATGGCCAGACCCTGACCCTTAGAGCACCTGGCAGGCATCCATCACCCACCCTGAATTCGGTCAGGAGGCCGCAGAGCCGAAAGCTTCCACACCTTCAGAGTCAGAACAATCTCATTGTGGCTGGGGAGGCTGGGGGAGGGAGGCCGGCGGGGCAGGGGGGGAGACGGAGGGGGGGAGCGGGGAGGAGGGTAAGGGGTAGGAACATGGCTGGGGTTACTCTCCCCAGAGACGGGGGATCAGCCTTTCCGGAGCGTGCCTGGCCCACTGCCTGCCTCCTTGGCGTTTCCTCGTTCTGCTCCAGGAGCCTCTGATAAAATGTCTGGTTCTCGCAGCCCCAGGAGGCTGTACCGGGGTGCGGGAGAGGCTGAGAAATGGGGGGGTCCTCCTGGTGCCGTTGTGGATGCCTGATCTCCCTGAATCTGGGGGGCCAACTCCTACACCAGTTATGGGAAACCCCAAGTAGCTTCCCTCAGGGAACGATTCCCACTGAGCTCTCCCTTCCTCATCCCTCTCTCACTCAGACCAGCCTCAGGGGGGACAGACCAGACCGGCCACCGAGGGAGGAGCGGCTCAGCCTGGAGCCCTGTCCCTCCAAGCAGCGAGGTGTGGGGAACAGGTGCCGGGGGCCGGGGTACGGCGGCAGCATGCACTCTGGATGTGCCAGATCCCGGGGGCCCCCGCTGCCCCCTGCCAGGTCCCGGGGGCCCGCCCATGCACAGGAATGGAGCTCACAGTGTTCTCTCTCCCTTCTTGTGGAAATTTGGGGTAGCAGCATGAAACGCAGCTACATTCTCCTTTTCTGCAAAAGCATCTGTTTAAATACTTTCCGCCTCAAAGGAAAGAACGTCAGTGCATTCCAGGGCGGGAGGTCTCCTTGGGTCAGGCTGGCTGTGTATGCACAGAGCGTGTGCGTGTGTGTGTGTGTATGTGTGTGTGTGTGTACTCATGTGTGCGTGCTCACTCACCACCTGCCCATCTGCCAGGTGTCCCTGTGAGACTCTGCAGCCCGGCCCGGCCCAGGCTTGCAGAGGCAGGGCAGAGGCAGTTTATCCTATTCCTTTTATATATATATTTTTAATTGATTTCAGAGAGGAAGGGAGACAGAAGGAAATAGAAACATCAATGATGAGAGAGAATCATTGATTGGCTGCCTCCTGCTCACCTCCTACTGGGGATCGAGCATGCAACCCAGGCATGTGCCCTTGACCAGAATCAAACCCAGGACCCTTCAGTCCACAGGCCAATACTCAGAGTCAGTTTAGCAGTGACTTCTGCAAACTCACTTGAGATTAAGTTGTGGAGCCTGGGGACTCTGGGGCTGACTGACAGGCCCTGAGCCCTTCCCACATTCTTTGTCTCAGAGGAGATGGGACAGAGCTGGGAGGAGAGGCCACGGGAGCAGGAGGCGAAGATACAGGTCAGTTGGGCGGTGTGACCTGGGCTCTCCTGGCTGATAGCTGCCTCCTGCCCAGACTCCTCTGTGGGCCTGTGAGGAAGGGTCCAGGTCAGGCCATGTAGCAGGAACCCCAGCTTTTGCTCGCCCCCTGGCCTCTCCTTACCCTTTTTTCTGGCTCCTGCATGAAAACAAGAGTCTAAGAGGGAGAGGCATCTGGGCACACGCCCTGCCACTGTCCTCCCTGGGAATCCACCCTGGGAATGCAGGCATCGTGACGGAAGGAGGGACCTTTGCTGCGGAGACCCATGCTCAAGTTGAGGTTCAGTTCTAAAAACACTGGCGTGGCTTTTGCCATGTCACTTGTCAGCCTGGGTCTCAGTTTCCTCATCTGTAAAATGGGGTAGCAATCCACATCGATCCTGCCAAGCTGTTTGAGGCTGAGGGGACATAATGCACATGGAAGTACTTTGAGAGCGGGTGTGGATGATGTTAACGTTGGTTATCAACCATAACACACGTCTGGAAGAGTCCATGAAGCGTACGTGTGCGGCTCAGGGAAGTCTCACCAGCAGCCGGATCAGGAAACATCCGAGGAACCCGGAAGCCCCCTCGCGCCCCTTTCTGGCCTTCCTCACCCTCCCGGGGGTCACACTGCTCTGACTTCTCTCCCGGCGATTTGCTTTGCTTGTTTCTGAACCGCACTTGGGCGGATAATGCCGCTCTGAACATTCTTCTGGGGACATGCGCCTTCTTGTCTGTTGAGTGTGTTGGAATTGTGGGGTCAGGGGCAGCCATGCGTGTAGTAGCTTCAGTACACAAAGCCAGACTGGTTTTTGCCAAGTGCCGGTTGTAATGATTTGCATATCCATCAGCAACCCAGAGTTCTCTGACTACACATCCTCGCCCACACCTGATTGTGTGTCAGTGTTATTCAAGTTCAAGGAAGAGCTGCTAATATTTCTTCCTTTCTTCCCTCTGATACAGATCTTGGAAAGGACTTTGGAACCTGACAGCTCCGATGAGGAGCCCCCGCCCGTGTACTCCCCGCCGGCTTACCACATGCACATGTTCGACAGGCCTTACCTCCCGGCCCCGCCCACCCCGCCTCCCCGGTGAGAAAGAACCCGGCTTCTGTCGGAGCGCAGGGCGGTGGGGAAGGGACCCGGGGCTGGGACTGAGTACAAACACACTGGGAATCTTGGCTGGACCCCCTCAGCAAAGACAGGCTTGTACTGCAGCAAGGCCCGTTTTAGCTAGATACCAAGGAGAACTTCCATGAGCAAACATTCACTGGATTCCTGCTCGGGGCTAGGTGCTGTGCCGAACACCGTACGGGACAGAGTCCCGGCTCAGCCTCTGCTTTCTGAGAGCCGGTAGTCAGTGGAGATGCAGAGCGGGAATGACAAACAGGTGGCACGTGTGCACTGACATTCCCCCTCTCCCGCCGGTGACAAATCCTCCGGATAGATCACTGTGCTCGTTCCCGCTCGCTGGAGACAGAACCTCAGGATCCTCCTCAGTGCAGTGCTCCCAGACGGTCACCAGTAATTGATGGGATGACATGTATTTGCCATCCCTGGTCTAGGGATGTTGTGGGGAATCTTAAAAGTAAGGGGAACAAGTAAGTCTCTTTTTCTAGGCTAGTTCAATAGCTGGAGGCAGGGGAGTAGACTTCTTCTCTACCTCTGTCCCTGCCTCCAGCCATTGCTCTGGCTGGGTTGCAATGGTTGGAGGTGAGGTCCTTGGGGACTTCTTCCAGGTGGGGGGCTCTGTGATTTGGAAATTGAACGTGAAACTGGCTGTCCGCTGGGTCCCCTGGGTGGCTGAGGTGCTTGCTTTTCTGGGCCTCATCTCTGGAGTGGAGCTTGCTGGAGTCCAGGTGTCTCTTCGTCCTAGAGCTGCTGTTCCTTAGAGTGAGTCAGGCCTGGGGTGGTTAGAGGTGGCGGAAATGATGGGGCAGGAGACTTGACTTGTTCTAGTGGATCTTCTCTTCTGGGCATCTTGGGAGCCTCAGACAGTGGTTGTGGAGAACTGCTATCATACAGGCATGGACAGTACTAACAGCTACCATTTATTGACGAAGCCCTGGCGAGCCATCCCATTCAAATCCTCTGACAACTTCTGAGGTGGGCACAGCTGGCACCCCCGTTTTACAGATGAGGAGACCGAGCCCAGGAGAGGTTTCATAATCTCACCTGAGACTACACAGCTAGGATTTGAATCCAGGTCCTTTTGACTCCAAACCCAGGGCTCTTAATTGCTGTGTCCAGTTGCCTCCCCAATGAGAAAATCCTCTGTGATTGAATCTTAGGGAGCCGAGAGAGGCCGAGCAGATTACGGGAGGGGGGGGGGGGAGCTGTGTTTGGAGGCAGGGACAGGAGAAAGCTGGGCTCCTTTTATCCCAAGTGGGAGTAGGAGGCTGCAAAGGGGCGGGAGGCAGGGAGTAAGTAGGTGGATTGGGGTGAGGCCTTGGCAGGACTTCCAGCCTGGATTGGGGCTAAATGATTTCCCTTTGACTTAAAAAAATTTATCCCAAGATGTTTTTGCAAATGCTTTAATTTCTGTTAGGCAGAGTGGTTCTGCCCATTTTTCAGAAGGGAAAACAGGCAGGTGTGGGTTTCCGGGCCACATCCTCCTGCCCCTGCTCTGGCTGGGTGTTCGGCTGCAGTGGGTGGGGTAGGGCTGGAAGCAGGGGGCAAGGTGACCTTAGCATTAGACCAAAGCTTAGGAGGCCCCGTTCAGACCCTGTGACTTTGAAAAGTCTCTGACCCAGAAATGAAGGCTTTGCTAGGCTGGGGGTGGATACAGAGAAGAGAACTTGAGTTGTAGAATCAGCTAGAGCAGAATGCTCTCCCCCACACCCCCTCCCTTCAGCTGCCTAACTTCTGATCTTTTAGGTGCCTTTGCTCTGTGGCCCTTGGCTCACTACTTAATGTCTCAGAGCCTCGTTTGCCTCATCTGGGAAATGCTAATCCCTGCCACAGAATTGTTGGAAGGATTGCATGAGAGCTGTGTGTGTGTGTGTGTGTTTGGGGGGGAGGGCACTCAGCAGAGGGCCAGGCGTGTGTCAGGCCTACTGCCATCGGTGGCTCACTGCTCCTCCCAGCCCCTGCTGCCTGCCTGCCTCTGAGCTCTAACACTGAACACTGAGGCCATGGGGAGGCTTCCCTCAGAGGCCAGTGTCAGGGGGGCAGTGCCAGCCTCCACACAGGTGCCCCTTTGCTCCAGGATGGCCCTGCTAAGCCCAAGTCTCTCCACCCAGCACCGGTCGAGCCACCTGCAGTATATAGGTGCTGAACCATGTGTGTGATGCAGCGATGAACACAGCGCTGCCTTGACAGATCCCCCTGCCCCCTGCACGGAGGTTAGAGTCTGGGGGAGGCATAGGCCTGGGGGGCAGGGGACAGCAAAGGCTGCCTAGAGGAGCTGATGCCCAAGCTGCAAGCTGGTGAAGCAGAGGACAGGAGGGCATTCCAGGCAAAGGAAAGGGCATGTGCCAAGGCCTGGAGGCCTTGAGCTGGGAGGCAAATAAAAAACTTCACCGGGGGACCTGCAGGGTGTGTGGAATGGCTGGAGAGGCAGGCAGGTCATGGCTGGGCCTTGTCCTGCAGCCGGGATGTTCACACTGGAGAGTGCATGCAGTGAGAGTGTGGTTAGTGCTTTAGCATCTCCCTCTGGCTGCTGCTGGAGATCGGATTTGAGTAGGAAGTTGGGGGAGGAATGGCCTGGCACCTTTCTGTCACCTCCCGGAACTGGGGTGCCTGTGAGCCTGCAGATGGGGAGGGGTTTGGGAGCATGTCCTGCTGGGGCACAGACAGGCAGGGGGATCCCAGGGGAGTGTGCCTGGAAGGCCTGGATCCTGCGTCCAGGCTTTTCCTGAATGACCTGGGTGCCCTGGGAAGAGGGCCTGACCCAACTGGGCCTCAGTGTCCCTGCTTTTACCAAAACCCTGCCTGGAAGGTTTGGCTCTGAAAGCCTTCTGGGGTCTGTTCTATGGGTAACCCGGGAGGTCTGATTGGGAGTGGCGTTCTAATGTTGGGGTCCAGGGGCAGGCTCAGGGCAGGAGAGCCTCCCCATCCTTCTCCCTCCCCCTTCCCCTATCCCCCCAGCCCGTCCTTCCCTGTCTTCTGAATAAAAGACGGGCTCTGAAACCCAGAGGACCCTCTGCGCAGGCCACCTGCTGTTTCCCCTTGAAATTACAGCCTTGGAAGTTTTTTATTTGCCTCCCAGCTCATTTCTGGCATTCCTTTCCCACCGCAGTGGAGTTGCCTGGGCTCAGGGCCCCCCTGTCTCTCCAGCTACGGGCTGACCTCATCTCTGCGGGTGCCAGGGCCCGGAGGGGGCTGGGCCGGCCCTTCCTCCAGGACCTGGGGCCCAGCAGTGAGGGAACCAGCTAAGGACAAGACTATCCCTCCTCACCACTGCCTCCCCCCACCAGGGCTTTCCAGTAAAATGTCTAGAGGAGTCCAGATGGGACTCCAGGGCCCTCCCTCCGCAGCTTTCCTGGGTGGCCACCCATGTCCCAGATAAAGACCCTGAAGCCCCAGGAAGGGAGCTGACCCTGGAGAGGATGTCTCTGTGCTGAGATTCATTGAAGCTGGTCTTCAAGGCCCTGAGCAACGGGGTGCCTGCTCCCTTGCTTCTCAGGCCCTTAGAGAGAAAAGAGAAAAAAAAGAAACACAAAAAAACCCCACGAAGCCTCCAGCAGTGACAGAAGGCAGAGTGATGGAGACACAAAACTGCCTAGGAATCAGCCAGGCTCCTCCGCGGACCATCCCCTCCTCCAGGCGAGCAGCGAGGGGGTGAGGAGGCAGGCTGGGGCTTCTTTGGCTCCCGTCCGCCTGCGCCGCTCCCACCGCGCACTTAGCAGCTTGTTATCCCGTCTCCCGCCGCCGCCCCCTCCCCTCCTCCTGGCCCCCGCCAGGCCACCCGCCCAAAATAGAAAGGGAGAGGAAGTTATTTCCACGGGCAGCTGCAGGGCAGCGGCAGCCCGGCCGGAAAAGCTCCCCTCCAGCGAGGGGGCCGCGGGATTCCTGGAGCTGGAGACCAAATCAAAGCCAGGCCCTGGAGCCAGAGTGGCCCCCGCCGCCCCCGGCTGCCTTCGGCGTGTGTCACTCCCTGATTCAGCGAACACGTGTCCTGTGGTTGCCACGCTGCAGGCCACCGCGGAGCTGTGGGGAGCGCCTGGCGGGGCCCCAGGCTGCCCTCGGGGCCTAGGGCGGCAGGCGGGAGCCCGGGGCGGGGAGGGCACCGGCTCCTGCTGCCTTTCTCCCTCTCCTCCCCTCCTGGCTGCGGGCCTCTGCCCGGCACAGACCTCCTGCCAAGCTGCCAGGCCCTGAGCCTAGGAAGAGCAGCCCCTGAGCACCCCCTGGCTTTCAGAGCTCCGATCAAGGGTTCAAGGGGCTGTACCGCATAGGCAGGGAGGCAGCAGTTTCTAGATGAGAAAGACTCAGAGGGGAGCAGGTCTCACCCGAGACCACCCCGCTGGCATGTGGCTGTGCCAGAACTGGAGCCGGGATTTGCTCTACTCTCTAGGGGTCCTGGTGTCCCATGCCCCCCCCCCCCAACCCGGTGTAATGACACCCATAAAGGCGAGGGGGGTGGGCTGGGCTGGGCTGTTGGCCTGTTCAGAGCACACCTGTTACTCAGCAGCCACAAGCTCATGCTGTGCGGGGTGCGAGGGGTGGAAGTACAAAAGGATCCCTGCTGTCGTTAGAGGATGTTTATAAACATCTCCTTCTGAATCCACCCGGTCCAGCGCAAGAGCCACGAACAGAGAGCTCTCAGGCTCAGAGACCTGAGGCCTCGGGCTGCACCGCTGTGAACGGAAGCAGCGGGGGCCGCGGGAAGCGGGCGTGCGCCCTTCGGAGCAGGATCCCGGAGTGACGGGCCGGGACGCCCGTGCTCGGGCCTGACCGCCCCCTCCTCACGGTCCCCTCTCGCCCTCCAGCATCGACGTGCTGGACTCCGCACCCGCTTCCGGCCAGAGGCGCTACCGGAACTGGAACCCGCCGCTGCTGGGCAACCTCCCCGATGACTTCCTCCGCATCCTGCCGCAGCAGCTGGACCGCGGGCAGGTACGGGGGACCCCCGCCCGCCTGCCTGGCCGCCGCTCTGCTCGCCCATTCGCTTTCCGATATGTAAGCCCGGGGGGAGCGATTGCTCTTGTCCTGGGTTTGCAGGGAAAGGATGCTGAAGGGAAAGCCTCATTTCCTGTTCCACCCGGGAAGGTGACAGCCCTGAGGACACTGGCTGCCGCCATCACCCCAGGCTTGAGGGAGGTGGCGTGGGGATAGCCAGGGGCAGGGAGCCAGAGCACCTTCCTGCCCTTCCCTGGGAAAGGGCCAAGGCCGCCTCTCCCCGGAGGTTGGCATGTCCCAAGGGCTCTTGCAGAGGGGGTGGCACCCTGAGGCCACTGGTGCGGGGAGAGGTTTGGTTTGGGGACCGTGTGGAGGCTATTGAGCAGTTTGCAGATCACTTTTCAGGGTGTAGAGCCAGGCATGGGGCGGTCCAGGGGAGGACACGTCATTGCTGAGCCCTCGCCGCTTCCTGAGCAGAGGGGAATGTGGCCCTGCAGGGGGTGTGGGCCTGTGACTGGGTCCCGAGAGGAGGTGCGGGTCCCAGGGTGCGGCTGGAAGGTCCTGGGAGCGGACAGGTGTCCACCCAGATGTGCACGGCTGTCTATGCTCGTGTGCCCTTGTGACTGGGCATTCAGCATGCTCGCTCCCCTCCTCAGGGCAACCCCAGGGGCCCCAAGCCCGTGAACAGAGAGGGCGGCCTGCCCCCCGCGGCCGGGCCCGGGACCCGGGACCAGGAGAGCCGCTGGAAGCAGTACCTGGAGGACGAGAGGATCGCGCTCTTCCTGCAGAACGAGGAGTTCATGAAGGAGCTGCAGCGCAACAGAGACTTCCTCCTGGCCCTGGAGAGAGGTGGAGCACCGGGGGGGGGGGGGGGGGGGGGGGGGAGGGGGGAGGCGGGCAGAGGGCCCTGGAGAGAGGTGGAGCACAGGGGAGGCGGGAGGGGGCTGTGTCCCTTCTCCGTGGTGGAAGAAGTGGCTGACGTTCGCTGGAGCCTTGGGGCTCAGGGAGGCAGGGGGCTGGAGGCCAAGGGCTGAGACACTGCCCACACCCCATGATCCCTGGGGGAGCCCCAGAACCCTGCCAAATGGGAACCAGCATCACTAGCTATCCCCTCTCCCACCCCCATATTCAGAGGAAGAGAGATGTGCCCTCTTATGCCCTCTTCTTCCCCTTCACATCTGCTCTGTGCCAGGCACTGGCCTTGGCATGATGTGTCTGGAGCTCCGGGAAAAGTGACCGGTCTGTGGGTGCCAGAGTGGGAGCCTCCCCAAGTGGAGGATGTCAGAGCAGGGGCTCTGAGTTTTGGGGGTGTTTGGGTTGTCTTTGGCCCAGGGACCCTGCTGTCCAGCCTGGCTGCCTTTTCCCTTCAGGGAGAGAGTGTGTTTGGGATGGAGCGCAGCAAGAGGTCTGTCTTACAGGTCACGGTGGTGTGTGTGTGTGTGTGTGTGTGTGTGTGTGATTGATAACATGTCAAAGGGGAGGAACAAGGTGTGCAGAGGGGAGGGTAGGCTGAGACAGAGGCTGAAGGACGGCCCCAGTTCTGTAGCAAAAGTGCTGGGGGTCTTTGGGCATTTCCTTTTAAAGAAAAGGGTTACCAGGGGTCCTCAAACTTTTTAAAGTGGGGGCCAGATCACGGTCCCTCAGAGAGCTGGAGGGCCGGACTATAGGAACTACTAATTCCTACTGTAACACCTCGGCTGCGCTCACTGCCCAAAAAACCTGGCGGGCCGGATCAGACTCCTCTGCGGGCCGCATGTGGCCCGCGGGCCGTAGTTTGAAGACCCCTGGGTTAGACTATACGATCTTCAGAGTCCTCTGATTCTGACATTCTACCATGCCAGTGCTTGTCAGCGCAGAAGTGTCTATGATAGCATTGGTTCCCTGATAGCCAGCAGACGTGTGTGCACGTATTGTGTGTGTGTGTGTGCTTGTGTGTGAGTCTAGGGGTTTGGCCTTGGTCTCAGCCCAGGCGCTAACTTCCCTGGCCTGAATGTGGTCCTTTTCCAGATCGATTGAAATACGAGTCCCAGAAATCCAAGTCCAGCAGCGTGGCTGTGGGAAATGACCTTGGCTTTCCCTCTCCTGCCCCAGGTAACCCTGCCTTCCCGGGAGAGAAGCCCCAGCTGTGCTTTGCATATTTGGAGTTGGGGGAAGGGTGACCAAATGGGCTGGCAGGAGGGTTCTGACCCCGCAGTGCACTCAGTGTGGAACTAGATGGCCCCTCTGCTTAGCAGCCCTGGGTTCTTATAACCCAGCAGCTGCTGGAGCTCACAGCTGGAGTTGGCTAACACGCGGGCTGAACTCCTCAGAGGTGTCTGGAAACAAGGGCAAGAATGGGACAAGCCACACCACATAATGTCCATCTGGGAGGAGGGACAGGAAGGACTCAAGAGACTTCCAAGCCTCGGTCTCCGCCCAGGGGAAGCTTATGGAGATACATCTAAGAAACGGGTAGAGCTACCAGCCAAGCTAAGGACACACCATTGATTATAGCAAATGCACCGGGAGGAAAAGGGCAGGAGCAGTCTGGGAAGGGGTCGCTCACTCATTCACTCATTCATTCGTTCGTCTGGTAGTTGGGGGATATCTACTAGACCCGTGGTCGGCAAACTGCAGCTCGCGAGCCACATGTGCCTCTTTGGCCCCTTGAGTGTGTCTCTTCCACAAAATACCACAGCCTGGGTGAGTCTATTTTGAAGAAGTGGCGTTAGAAGAAGTTTAAAAAATGTGGCTCTCAAAAGAAATTTCAATCGTTGTCCTGTTGATATTTGGCTCTGTTGACTAATGAGTTTGCTGACCACTGCACTAGGCGCCAGATCCTGCCGTAGTACTGGGAGAAGGGGATTTTGAGCTTCATGTGTAAGATGGTGAGAAGCAGGAATTGCCTCGAGAGCGGGCCAGATGCCTCCCGGAGCCCTCAGTGGCTGAGGAGGGCCAGGGGCGGGCAGTAGCCTGTTGGGATGCACAAACGAGGTCGAGCTGGGAACATGGGACCGAGAGACCCAGAGATCCCTGTTCCACACTCAACACCTGGGCTTTGCCTGCATATGTGCCTGGTGGCCCTTTGCCAACCAGAGCCCTCCACACACACACACACACACAGGCTGCCCGCCTCAGAGACAGAATCCACGGACCTTACACGGTGCGGTGGAGTGGGGGCGGGGAGCAGGGGGCGGGGAGCGCAGCCGATCCTGGCTCCCAGGAGAAAATCCTGCAGGACCAATTCACAAGCAACAGGCTGGAGCTCAGGCCCCGCCAGATGTGCATCCACCGGTTTCCACAGCAGCCTCTGCCCTTGATCCCGAATTAACTATCGACACCGGGGCCTCTGAGATGGATCAGAAGGACTCACGGGGGACTTATCAAACAACGTGGCTCGGATTAGCTGAGCTGCAGGGCGCAGGGCAGGGGCCGTCCCTCCTCTCCCTCACTGGCCCTCAGCGGTGTCTCCCCCACTTCCAGGAACCAACGATGCCAACCACGCTGTGTCTGAAGATGCCTTATTCAGGGACAAGTTGAAGCACATGGGCAAATGTGAGTCCAGCCCACGTCCCCCTCTCAGATCTCCTCAGATGGGCCCTGTGGCCTCACGGGGGTTGGGGGGTGGTGGTGGCGGGGAGCCACCGGCATTTTTAATGCAGCGGACTCTGGGTGAACCCAAGTGACATTTTAATCGCAGGCTGGCTGCCTCAGCCTTCTTGCCTCATTTCCCCCTGCAGCTGAGTCTGGAGACAAATTAAGTTTTAAATCCTCTTGAGCTGTCTGTCTGCAGAAAAATAATGTGCGGCATTATAAACTCTCCCCCCCAAGTTTTACTATTCGCTGTGGCTTGAGGGAGCTTAGCCGGGCCTGAGTGGGGAGGGCTCTGCTAAGCCCACTTCCTGCCGGCGAGAGGCCTGTGGGTCCGTGACCTCTTCCCACAAAGTCCTGCCAGCCAGGGCTCGCCTGCCCCTGCCCCGCCCGGCCCCGCTCCTCCCACTGCACACACCCGTGCGTGCACCAGGCTGCCGTCCTCTCAGGCTCCATTTCAAGGAAAATCTGGGATTAGTCACGGAAATCCCAGAACCAGCTCTGGAAATGGCGCGGGGAGGGGAGGAGGCGGCAGGAAAGAAAGCCCAGAGGCTTTGCCGTTGGTGAAGCTGAGAAGGAATACCTAGGTCTTGGGCTGCCAGCTGTCCCTGATCCAGCTCCCTGGAGCCCGTGCTGCCCTGCAGGCCACCCCAGGACGGCAGCCTCGCTCCCCTGGGGCACCAGCCGGGCGTCCCCCCCATCCCCCCGCCCCCAGCTCCCTGGCCATCCTGCGTGCATCCGCCCCGAGCCCTGGTGGGTAGCTCCCTGGTGCTCCGCTGCTGGCTCACAGGTCTGTCTCTCTGCCCGCAGCCACCCGGAGGAAGCTGTTTGAACTGGCCAGGGCCTTCTCGGAGAAGACCAAGATGCGCAAGTCAAAGAGGAAACACTTGTTGAAGCATCAGTCATATCCTTTCTGGCCTGGCCCTGGGGAGGGGGCCGGGGGAAAGTGGTGTGTCCTAAGGGCACCGAGACCCTGGGCTGGGTTCCCCGAGGTTGCACATTCCCCCAGCCCTAGGCCCGGGCTCTGCGGCCCTCCCTTCACCCCTCACCCCTCTCCCTGCCGCCAGCCTGCTGCCCCTTCTCTCTGTGCCCACCTCCACCACCATGACCAGGCCTGGGGAGAGGGCCAGCATCCCCCTCCCTCTCTTCCTCCTGGAGGCTCAGGATTGTCCTGCAGCGTTTGTGCTCTTTGCCTGGAGCAAACAGCACGATTGTTTTACCGAAACCAGCAAACCTTTCCCTAGTTTCTCCGGTTGAACGGATCCTCAGATCTCTGCGCCTCATTTCAAGGCCTTCTCTCTTTTACTTCCTCGAGAAAAGATGAGGATTTCCACATCTTTCCCCAGGCTCCCATCCCTGATGGTCAAAAAGGGCCCAGGGTATTAGAAGCTGAGCAGCCAAAGGGGAACGGGTCGGGGGGAGCTGATCGCTGCCCTGTTACCGGATGGGAGGTCGGGGCGGGTCAGGGCCAGGCTGCCCAGCTGAAAGGAACAGAGTCTGGAGGAGACCTTGTGTGTGTGTGTGTGTGTGGGTGGGTGGGGTTGTTGGGGGATAAGGCTGGTGTGGTGGGAGCTTCCTGAGCTTGGAGCGCGGGGGGGGGGGGGGGGCGGGTAGAGGATGAGGGCAGGGAGTTGGAGTCCTAGGGCAGTGCCCACCCATCCCTGGGACAGTTTTCCTGAATGGCCGGGCAGGCTGGGGGCTGCTGCGTCCACAGCCAACCTCCTGGACGACGTGGAGGGCCACGCCTATGGTGAGGCATGAGGGCGGGGTGGTTGGATCTCTTAAGTTGCCTGTAGTCAGTGGCCCTTTTCTTGGGTGTTTCGTGGGTGACACCTCAAGGGTTTTGGGGGGCAGGTGACCCAAAGAAACGGGTCCTCCCCCTGGGACCATGTTGCCTCTCCCTTCCTTCCACCCCCGAAGGGGAGCTCCGGCCACACCCCAGCCTAGATCTCTGCCGGGAGCACGGAGAGCCAGGGGTGGTTGCCAGGCAATGGTCTCTGGAGTATGGCGGGCAGACAGGCTTCAACTTGAGAACCAAGCTCCAGGCAGGCTCAGTCTGTGGGCCCAAGGCCTTTAGCATTCTTCCGGTCCCTCCCAGAGGCCATGTGGACAGCAGCCACTGCCTCAGAGCCCACTGAGCCTCTGAGAGAGGGACCTTCGGTGGCCAGGAGACATCCAGAAACAAGGGCTTGAGGGGCCTTGGGGGCCATCCGGAGAGTCCCACTTTATAGGTGAGGAAACGGAGGAAGAGTCTTGTTCGGGGCTGTGGAGCTCAGTGATGGAGCCAGGCCGGCAGACAGGTGTCCTAATCTGTACTGAGCCCTGCTGCCTTCTCACCTGACCCCCACCCCCCACCCTAGGGGTCAGCGTGTGTCCCTGCCAACAAGTGGGTGCTCTTGCTCAGCTTGGGGACAGGCCTGAGCAGGGACCTGCGGGTGGAGGGTGAGGCAGCTCCCCTCTGCTTTTCAGACGAAGACTTCCGGGGCCGGCGGCAGGAGGTGCCCAAGGTGGAGGAGGCCCTACGGGAAGGACAGTAGGAGGTAAGGCCCGGAGCCACAGCCGCCCGGGGCTGCCTGCCCCGCACCCTGGGTGTCTTTTCGGGAGTCCAGAGGCATCAGGAAGCTAGATGGTGCAGCCCCGAGCGTCTGCCCTCCTCATTGGCCTCATGGTGGCAGGGGACACGAGCTTCTGTTGGAAACTAGACTTTTGCATTTCTTTTACTTGGTTATTTAGTTGATGAAGGATAACCATTCCTGCCAATGCCAGATGCTGCAGACAGGAAAAAAAATAATCAGCTTTAGTCTCAAATAATTACAGGCAATGAGTGAGAAACAGTCCAGGACACACGCAGCACCCTGAGAGGAATAGGTAGAAAAGACAGGGATGGCCCCACCCTGGCCGAGCGCGCGCGCGCGCGCCCACACACACACACACACACACACACACACACACACACCTCTCCCAGTGGCTGCTGGGTGGGGGTAGGGTTAGGGGTGGGGTGGGTAGCGTTTGCCACAAGCAGATGAGGAAATGGCCCCTCTCAGGTCAGCTCTGATGCTGGCAGGAGCCCTGGCCCCAGGCTGCCGTCCCTCCTCTCTCCCTGAGTGTCCCTGGGGGAGAAAACGGGGACTGTCACTTCCTCCAGGCCTCAGCAGCACCTGCCCCTCTTCCAGCCCTCCCCCAGCTGCTGTCCTGTCCGTGTGTGTGTGTGTGTGTGTGTGTGTCCCCTCTTCTTGAGCTGACGGTGTGGCTGTTTCAGATGATGCAGGAATACCTGCTGCCCTCAGGGTAGTTGTGGAGGCGGCTGAGGCAAACCAGCGTGCAGAGGACACAGCCAGGAACAGCTCCCAGGGCCTGTCCCTGCAGCCGGGGCACCTGGCCTCCACATCACCTCTGTGACTCTTCACCAGGCACTTCCCAACCGTTTGTCCCCTCAGGCTCTCCTCATCCACGTGGCTGCACCCACACGTCTCACTGCTCCAGAAGGCTCCCATAAAGTCCCGGGAGAGGCCCCCACGCCCCTCAGTGCTGCCGCCTCCTTCCCATGGGTCCCCAGGGAAAACACGGACAGTCCAAAGCCACTCCCGCACAGGCCTTGTCTATCATTTCTCTCCCGAGTCTTCCAGCATTTCCCTTTCCAGCTCCTTCCTCAAGTCTGCACTCTCCTCTTCCCCATCTTTTTTTTTTATTTTTTAAATATATTTTATTAATTTTTCACAGAGAGGAAGAGAGAGAGATAGAGAGTTAGAAACATCGATGAGAGAGGATCATCGATCAGCTGCCTCTTGCACACCCCCCACTGGGGATGAGCCCGCAACCAAGATACATGCCCTTGACCGGAATCGAACCTGGGACCTTTCAGTCCGCAGGCCGACGCTCTATCCACTGAGCCAAACCGGTTTCGGCTTCCCCATCTTTTTAAAAAATATATATATTTTATTGATTTTTTTACAGAGAGGAAGAGAGAGAGGGATAGAGAGTTAGAAACATCAATGAGAGAGAATCATCGATCAGCTGCCTCTTGCACAGCCCCTACTGGGGATGTGCCCGCAACCAAGGTACATGCCCTTGACTGGAATAGAACCCGGGACCCCCCAGTCTGCAGACCGATGCTCCATCCACCGAGCCAAACCGGTTTTGGCTCCCCTTCCCCATCTTAAACATCACCCAGCTTATAAAAAAGGGGCCTCCTCCTTCACCCACGGCAGGCTGGCAGGCCCTCCCCTCCCCAGATTGACACCTGCCAGGGCCAGGCCTTCTCCTGTGCTGTGTCCTCTGGTGCGTTCTTCTGCACGCTCTGCCCATTGTCTTTCTTGAAACTGCTCTCCCTTGGTTCCCATTCTCAGGGTCCCTTTCTGTCTCTCATTCCTCCTCCTACTCCCTCAGTCCTACCTCTCCTGGTAGCTCTGTCCTTACCCCTCTTTGAAATCTTCTCACTCCTGCCCTGGCCAGTGTTGCACTGTAGTTAGAGCATTGACCTCACACACCAAAGGGTTCTGGATTTGATTCCCCATCAAGGGCACATACCTGGGTTGTGGGTTCGATTCCTGGCCCTGGTTGGAATGCGAGCAGAAGGCAACCAATTGTGTCTCTTATATCCATGTTTCTCTCCCCCTCCCTCCTTTATACTCTCTCTAAAAGTCAATGGGAAAAATATACTCTGGTGAGGGTTAATGGGAGAGAGAGAGAGAGAGAGAGAGAGAGAGAGAGAGGGAGAGAGAGAGAGAGAGAGAGAGAGAGAGAAAGCTTTTCACTCACCATGGCCTGGCCACCACCCTCTGTTACAGTATCAGTAATCCTGTTGTGCATTTGGCTCCAAAATCTGAATCTCCATCTCAGTTCCATAACCCCAGCTATGCCCCCGGTTATCTCTCTGGCTCTAGATGTCAACTCGCTGAAGGCCCATCTCTCCCCCTGACTTCCCCATGTCATTTCTCTTACCTTTTCCTTCTCATCACCTGGTTAACAGCCACTGGTCTCTTCCCCACCCCTACTCTGTTCACTCCATCACCAGAACACGTTCCTTCCATTTACCCTTGCTCGTCTGAGCACTAAAGGTTTATGAACTCCTCAGGCTGGTGCGCGGGGCCTACTGAATTCTTTTTTTGTTTTTTTAAAATATATATTTTATTGATTTTTTTTTTTTTACAGAGAGGAAGGGAGAGGGATAGAGAGTTAGAAACATCTATTAGCTGCCTCCTGTACACCCCCCACTGGGGATGTGCCCGCAACCAAGGTACATGCCCTTGACCTTTCAGTCCGCAGGTAGATGCTTTATCCACTGAGCCAAACCGGTTTCGGCGGGCCTACTGAATTCTGACTCCCATTTACTTTTCTGCTGCTACAGAGACTTCTAGCCTGGCTCATCTGAGCTACCACTGTGTCACAGAGGGCTGGGCACCTCCCCTCCTCTCAGCCCTCCCATTCAGCGGCTTCCACCGAATGCTAGTCCCACAGTTCATCTTTAGCTGCCAGAGTCCCTGGTGTTCTGCAAGTTGGAACATTTCTAGGAGCATGTGTGTGTGTGTGTGTGTGTGTGCTTCTGTGTATGTGTGTGTGTGTGTTTGTATGTATATGTGTGTGTTTGTGTGTGTATGTGTATATGTGTGTGTGTGTGTGTTTGTGTGTGTGTGTGTGTGTGTGTGTCCAGGCAGGGTTCCAAGGCTGACACAGTCCTCAGAGGAAGGAGACGATGGTTTGTGTCTTTGGTAGCTTCTGCCCCAAACCATCTCTCCAGGAGCCAGTGGTGAAGGACCCCGGGGCTTCACTGGAAAAGCCTTCTCCCATCCTTCTCCTTCCCAGATGACAGCAGTTCCTCCTCGCTGGAGATGACCTGACCTGGTGGAGGCAGCCGGAGAGCAATCCCGGCCCCCAGTTGGAGAGCCTCGCTGCAGCCGGACAGATGGACAGATGGACAGATGGTGCTTGAGTACCAAGGCCCAGCGATTCTCCAGCCACAGTCCAGCCGAGCCACTGCCACTTTCAATGGGACTTAGAACTTGGGAGTTGCATGCTGTGATTGGAGGAAGGACCTGGAAGAGGGGGAGGGGGGAGGGCGGAGGGCGGTGATTGGCCAACCAGGGCCCCTTTTGTAGCCTGGCTGTTCTATGGGCAATGAGTGGAAATGCAGGATCCAACCCCCTTCTTCAAAACAAAAAACGAAACAAAAACACGCAGAAACGGGCAAAGGCTGGAGTGCCACAAAGGGCAGGATGACCCTACTGGAGGCTCCTGGGCCTGATGGTAGAGCCCCTGCTTCCCAGCCTTTCCCATCACCCCTGCTGGGCCACAGACACTGCCTGACCCCCTCCCCTATCCCCTGCTCCCTCTGAATACCCTTTATTCCCAGTCTTCTCTGGCACAGAGCGCGGGGAGGGAGAGCCCTGGGCAGTCACAGGGCCCCCCTCTGAGGGGTGATGGGCCAGGAAAGAGAGGCATCTGCCGACTACCCTGCCTGGGCCCCTCAGGCTGCCCCCCTTAGGGGCTGGCATGTCCCCCAGCAGGGATGGGGAGGGTGGCCGCCCCGGAGCTGGAGGACTCTGGTTCGGCAGGAGTAGTGTGGGGCCAGGGGAAGGGGCTGTCAGCCCGGGTGGGAGCGCCTGGGCCAGAAGGGCTTGCTGGGTGTCCCTGCCTTGCCAAGAGCCCAAGATCCAGGTGAATGACCCCAGGAGGAAGGGGAACTCGGGTTCTGCGAACCTTAACCGGCTCAACCACTGCCAAAGGGAGGGTGTCCGGCCCCAGGGTCGGGAGGAGACCGTGCTGACCTCTCCGGGGAGACGGATCCCGGGCAGCCCGAGGTTTGCGTCACCTCCTCTCCCCACCCCACCCCACCCCGGGGTGTGGAAGCAGCCCAGCCGCGCGGGGGCTGGGGGTGCGAGCCAAGCTTTTGTGGGCCAGGTGGCCCCCAGTCACCCCGAGAGGAGGAGGGCGAGGTGGGTGCTCAGGAAGTGCGGGGGTGGGGGGGCAACCCCTCCGGCCAGACAGGGGCCCCCCATGACCCCGAAGCCCGAGCTCCCTTCGGATTTGACCCCAGGGGCCGAGGAGCGCCCCTGGCGGGGCTCCTGGCTGCGCTCCGGGCCGCCCCCCTGCGCGCCGCGGGGGAGCGCCGGCCCCTCATCTGTGTGTGGCTTTATTCGTGTTTTGGTTTTTCTTTTCTTTTTTCCTACGTGTGGGTTTTCTTGTGGGGCTGTTTCTTAGGGATTCCTGTAATAAAGACTCGGTGTTCTCTTGGTGCTCCGATGTGGCCGGCGGGCGGCGTGGGCTGAGCCCTCTCTCCCCTCCCCCTCCCCGGCGCGCAGAGTTTGGCCCGAGGCCCCCAGGAAGCCCCCCAATAAGCGTCTGTAGGGCCGGGAGGCTGAGAGCTCTGCACCGCCCTCACCAGGTGCCTCCTCGCCGCCCATGGAGCTGGCTTTGCTCAGAGCGGCCCGTTACCCCGGGGAAAGCAGGCCGCTGGCTGCGAGGCCAAGGGAACCGGCAGGGAGGCCAGAGCGCCAGCTTGTCACCTCCTTGGACAAACAGAAAGCGGGAGAAAAGGCTGCGGGAGGTTCCGGCTCAGGCTTCAAAGGGCCCGCAGACATCTTCCAGGGCGAACGTCTCGGTCCCCCACCCCGCACCCCAGCTCAGCTGGGCCGCCTCCCACGCCGGGGAGCTGGCCGCCAAGAGGAAGCCCGGGCCCTTCCAGACCAGGCAAGTCCTTCCCGCGCTGAGCGCACAGGCCTCCGCGGCTCCCACCTGCGCATCGGGATTCTGGGCCCCCATCGCCCCGGCCAAGGCCACCCCTCTCCCCCGATGCCGTGTGTGAGCTGAGCGGCCTGACCCTCTCCTTCGGGACAAACCACGCAGGCTCCTCCCCCTCTCCCCCCCACAAAGGGGCTCTCCCCACGCCCTCTCAGACGGAGGCGGGATTGTAGGTTGGTGTGCCTGGGACAGCTGGTGACGCGCCAAACATGCTGCTTGGACCTAGACAAACCCTCTGACCCCAGCTCATTCGACAGCCCGGGACCAGGGTAATCCCCGCAGCACTGGGACTGTATTAGAAGCGACAGTTCTCAGCCCTTCCCAACCAGCAACTCTGGGCATGCAGCCCAGCCACCTGTGGTGCGGTGTACACAAAGTTTGAGAGCCATGGTGCCAGGCCAGGACACAGTATTGGCTTCACAATAGAATTGCCTGAGTAATTAAAAAAAAAAAAAAAAAAAAAGTCCTGATGCTCGGTACCCCAGACCAATGAAATCAACAGCGATGGGTTGGTTTCTTTGAAAACTCTGCCAGTAGTTCAAGCCGGCCATCAAATTGGAGGAGCAGCGCACTAAGCAGTCTGTTAGGTGTCTCAGGCTAGCCCAGTTAACCTAGCCCCGTGAATGGCCGCTATACAGATGACGTAATGACAGTTCAGAAGGGGTAAATAACTCTTCCAATATCCCAGAGCTAGCGAGGTGGGAAGCAGACTCCTAAGCCTCCTGACCCTCTCCTTCGGGTCAGGAGGAGCTCCATCCCTTACACCCGTGGTCAAACTGTGACTTGGGAGCCACATGCCGCTCTTTGGCCCCTTGAGTGTGGCTCTTCCACAAAATACCACGGCCTGGGCGAGTCTATTTTGAAGAAGTGGCGTTAGAAGAAGTTTAAGTTGAAAAAATGTGGCTCTCAAAAGAAATTGCAATCGTTGTCCTGTTGATATTTGGCTCCGTTGACTAATGAGTTTGCCGACCCCTGCCCTACACCTCTGCTGCCCCAAGTGTGTCCCCGGACTGTTAGAAATGCGTGTAATCCCGCCCCACTCCGAGCTCCTCAGTCTGAACCTGGGGTGGATTCTCACAAGCCCTCCCGAGGGCTCTGCTACGTGCTCCCGTGTGAGAACCATAGTTCTACAGCCTCGCTGCTCAAAGCTCCGTCTGTGGGCCGGCAGTATCATCGGGAGCTTATTAGATTAGAAACCCAGAATTTCAGAATCTATCTCAACCCCACTGAACCAGAACGTGCATGTCAACAAAAGCACACCAGGTAGCCTGCATGTGCGTGAAGGCTTGAGAAACCCTATTCTAGAGCACCGGTTCTCTGACGCCTGGGCCCCATTCCCAGAGACTCTGGTTTAATTGGGTTGGGATTCAGCCTGGGACTCGGATTGGAAGCGCTCCCCAGGTGATTCGAATATGCAGCAACGTTTGAGAACCGCTCACCGTGTGCCCATTAGTGCAGATGAGAATGAGTGTGTTTGGAGCCACAGAGGAGGGCGCGGGCAGAGGAGGCAAAGAAAGCTTATGGAATCCAACAGGAGTGCCGGAGAGGGAGCCGTGGGCCACTGGTCCGTGTGGAGCAGAATGTTCAGATCCCAGGTAAGAGCTGGGCGGGGTCAGGTGACCACCCAGCCGTCTGCCCTCACACACCGAGCTCCCCGGCAAACCCCGGGCTCTTGGTAAGCACAAGGTGATGCTCACCGATTTATCTCCTGCAGAAATGCTGAGCCAGGCTCTCCGGAGTCTGGTCCAGTCGGTGTTCCTCCCCTTTTGTATGCTTTGCTGTCCCTAGGGCTCAGCCCCAACTTGAGGGGAGGTCATGAAATCTGGAGAACACTGTGCCCAGCAATACTGGCCTGGTGGTTATTACCAGGTTGGGGTCTCAATCCTCCCTCTGTTCTTTGAGTAAGGTGACTAGACATCCCGCTTTTGGCTGGACAGTCCCGATTTTTAACACTGTGTCCTGCGTCCCGCAGCATTTTAAAAAAGTCCTGATGTTTATAAAGATTAAAAGTTGGGACTGTCCCGCCAAAAGCGGGACGTCTGGTCACCTTATCTTTGAGGCGCCTGGGAGGGCGTTGAGGTTGGAGGAAAGACAGGAGAAGAACTTGGTGGGTAAAAGGCAGCAAAGTGTGGGATGATGAAGACGAGAACTGATGACAAGTGCTTACTGTATGCTGGTCACTTTTCTGGTACTTTAAATGTTATTTTGCCTAATCCCCATTGATTTCATAAAAATCAATGGCATTATTCCAATTTCACAGATCAGGAAACTGAGTCGCAGAAATGTTAAGGTCCTTACTCAACATCATCCTCAGTAAGTGGTAGTACCTGGATTTGAACCCTGGCAAGCTGAACTCTAGAACTGGTGCCTAAACCCTAAGCTATATATTGGGGTGGGGGAACAGGTGGTAAGATCTAGAACACCTGCATAGATGCAATTTGTGGAGCACAGAAAGGTCCCCCTGTTTAAAAATATCTCCATAGTGATACATGACCCTACAGTGTGGCTGGAACTCACCTATTAATCATTCTTTTTCTGGTTTAGAAAACAGTCTCTTATCATTTCCATTAAATGGAAAATATGCTACTGGAAGAGAAGCACGTGAGCTCCTTTTGCCCATTATCACAGCATAGATTAATTTGTTGGATTAGCTGGCTGGGCCAGCTGGAGGGGAAATTTGGAAATTTCTGAGGCGTGAGGCAGGAGAGGGGGTAGAGGGGACTGTGTAAATCTGCTGCCACCTGGTGGTTATCTCTCACAAGTGTCAGTCGCTGGCCACTGTGAGGCCCAACATCAGTTTTTCAGAAGGAAGACCTGAGTCAAATAAAGGGAATTGACTCTGTCCACATGTCTTATATTTTGTAAAATTTGCAAAACAAATATATTTTTGTCCTTGTTTGTTTCTTAAAAGGGCCATTAAGCTTATACAACCAGCATTTCCTCTGCTTGTCATTTCTGGAGAGTGGCCACAATTTCTTATCAGGTCAGAAGGATTATTCCAGAGACTCTGAAGTCAAGAGCAGTGAAGCTCAGTACAACTCAGCACGAATCTGCCTTGCTATGACCTTGCTTTTTAAAGTGTGGACGGTGGATATAGTCACCATTGGCATTAACTTTAGACATTCAGGGTTTCAGCGTGGCCCATGTGGCTCTGTTGGTTGAGCGTGGTTTCAGGCACCAGGAGGTCGCAGGTCTGGGTTTGGGCTTGATCCCCTGTAGGAGGTGTGTAGGAAGCAGCTGGTAGAAGTTTCTCATCGAGATTTCTCTCTCTTTCCTTCTCCCTTCCTCAATCTGAAATCAATAAAAAACATATATATATATTTAAATAGGAGAAATGCAGAGTTTCAATCCTTACTCCAGACCAACTGAGTCAGAATCTGCATTTCCCAAGAGCCCCAGGAGGCTCGGTTGCTTTGCCTTTCACAAGGAAAGAAGGGCCCACACCACACCCGCCCAGAACTGACTGCCTTCAAGGGTCTCCCCCAAGCTGGGAAAACTCCAGCAGAGTGATTTCAATAATAAAAGGCCGGAGTGTTGCTCCTGCTGGGATACTCTGGCTCCAGTTTCCTTGGCTACAAAAGAAGCCACAAGCATACAGACCTCCCAGGGCAGGTGTAGGTCTCTACAGTGCTTCTCTCTCCTCTGCCTGAACTCATTCTCCTTGGGGGCAGAGCTGTGGTTCGCTGAAGAAATGAAGGGCAGCCGTGTGAAAGTGTCTTGCAAATTGCTAGGTGTGATTTAATGGTGGGTGTGATTCAATAAATTGTGATTTATTGCTCTTAAGCAGCATGGGATGGTCAGAAAGAATTATTATCACTCTTATTTATTGAGCAGTTACTACCAGCAGCACTGCTCTAAGCACTCTGCAGGTATTAACCCTCCGACTCCTCACACTAAGGCTAGATGGTGGGTGCTATGATTACCCCCATTTTACAGATGACCAAGCTGAGGCCCAGAGGTTTGTAAAAAGAGATCTGTCCATCAGCGAGGCACAGAGGACAGTCAGAACTGGAAATGCCCAGGTGAAGGGTTATTTCCATTCAACCACAGCTTTGGGTAAGACCTCCAGGAAAGAGGGCTGGATGTGAATAGGCAGCAAGGGAGGACGGAGCTGGCTGCATCTTCATTTATTCTAATTTGGCTTTATCCATCCATGCTGTTCGCTAGGAAACACTTTCCGAAGAGCCAGCTCTGAGCCAAGCACCAGACTGGGTGTGAGAGGCAGAGATAAGAGCCCCGATTCCTGCCCTCAGAGAGGCCCAGTTAGATAGACTCAGACAAGTAAACAGAGTTACAACACCAAATTGTGAGAGAGATAAGCTGAGGGAGGGAGAGAGGAAGCAGGTCCTGGGGACATACTCACCCAGTCTGGCTGAGTGTCTGCAGCCTGGAGGCGAGATACCTTCCTTCCGAATAGTACCTTCCTCCTTCCCGAGTCCTCCTGCTCCTTGCATCCTGTGTGGAATAGACTAGGATACCATTGTTTTCCTCTGATAGCAACAGCTGATTTCCCTGATCCTGGCTTTCTGCCAAAGGTGAGTAGCAATATTAATGATTTCATCCATGTGCTGGGATTTCCACTTTCCGAAGCTGTTCTGCTCCTGGGGCTGTTCTTCCTCTTTCTGTCAGACAAACTCCCCGGGGGCATTATCCATAAAGATGTGGGCACCGTGTAGGGAAGCCGCAAGGATGGCCTAGACTCCAGGGATAGTTACGGAGGGTCTTCATTTGCTGTGTCTAAGTCTGAAGGGACAAGATAGGAACAGTGACTGGAACCTGTGAGGGAGCTGTGTGAAGAGGCTGTGTGGTGGAGCTGGGACTTTGTGTTCCTGGACCGTGCGGGGAGGGATTCAGGGGAGCAGATTTTGGCTTCACCCTCCTGCTTCCTGCCAGTCCCCTGCCGATGCCCCCACTGGCAGTACCAACTGGAACTCAACTAGAAACAGAGGGCAAAGAGCAGGAGGGGGGGAGGGGGGAGGGGGGAGGAGGGGGCGGGGGGGGGGGCGCGGGTGCAGTCCGTACAAGTCAGCCTCCTGGGACACAGGACAGGGAGAAGGGTACAGAGTACGTGGGGATCTAGGTGGGCAAATGAATTTACCAATGTTATGGGCTTACCCATGTTATGGTTTGAAAGGCACCCCTCAAAAATTCTTATGTTGAAGTAAGTTCTAGCCCCCAGCACCTCTGTAACTGTGTTTGGAGACAGAATCTTTAGAGAAAACTCTTGCTTTGAAATTCCTCCCTGAACTTGGAATAAACCCTTGGGACTTTGGGTTTCCTCCCTGAACTTGGAGTAAACCCTTCTAATTCCTCAGCGGCGGTCACTGCAGGGGCCTCTGGGGGGCAGGCCTGAGTGGGAGAAGGGAAGTGTGTCTGTGGTCTGGGCTGACAACTAGCTCGGATTTGGACAGAATTAGAAACTTGTTATGAGGCCTGGGAAGACTGACTATATTTAGCAGGGCGTGTGGTTGCTCTCCCTCCAGCACAGTCTTCTGGACCAGGGGTCGGCAAACTCATTAGTCAACAGAGCCAAATATCAACAGTACAACGATTGAAACTCCTTTTGAGAGCCAAGTTTTTTAAACTTAAACTTCTTCTAACGCCACTTCTTCAAAATAGACTCACCCAGGCCGTGGCATTTTGTGGAAGAGCCACAGTCAAGGGGCCAAAGAGCCGCATGTGGCTTGTGAGCTGCAGTTTGCTGAAAGACGGGAGCCTCCACACTTAGCCCAGTGGCCAGAGCTGTGTTCTCTCTTCTCTGTTCCGAAGGGCCCTGAGGCAGCAGTAACACACACCTCTCAGTTTAGTCCTGGGCCTCACATCACCCTGTCCCCTGCTGTTGGGGTCAATTTTACCTGACCTCCTCTGCTAACCAGCCTCCAGCTCGAGGCACAGCTGAGGAGGCAGTGTGGCATTCTGGGAAGGGCCCAGGCTGGGCTGGAAGCCCGGCTGTGTCAGTTACCTATCAGACAAGTTACTTAACTCCCTAAGGCTTCACTCTCTAATCTATAAATAAGATAATAATAGCCACTTAGCGGGTGGGTGTGTGGATCCAGTCCGATAACACAAGTACACAAGCACTAACTACTCATCACACATTCCTTTCCTCCTCCTCTCCCGCCTCCCAAGGAGCAGAAAGATTGGATAGTTTGATGCTCTTTCTTGGTGACAAAGATGATGGGTTCCTGGGAGACATATTATGTGTATGTGATTCAAAAGTAAAAATGTAAATACAGACTCCTTTACAGGTCCACATAAAGGGGCACATAAAGAAAAAAAATTCTCCCTCCCTTCCTGCAATTTTACTGGAGATAACCCATATTCATAGCCTTGTGTGACCTTCCACAAGTTTCTATCCTCCTACAAACACAAACACATACACTGCGAAGGGTTTTCTTTTGTCTTTCAACAGGTTAGGGTCGCCCTAAAGGTGTTTCTCTGATACTTCCTTTTTGGTTTAACTATAAGTCATGGGCATTCATCTATCAATAGGTCAGTGGTCGGCAAACTCATTAGTCAACAGAGCCAAATATCAACAGTACAACGATTGAAATTTCTTTTGAGAGCCAAAATATTTAAACTTCTTCTAATGCCAGTTCTTCAAAATAGTCTCGCCCAGGCCATGGTATTTTTTTTTAAATCATTTATTTATTTATTTATTACATATTTTATTGATTTTTTTGCCCCCCTCCCTCCCTCCCACACATCCCCTCCCTCCCCAGAGTTTTATGTCCATTGGTTGTACTTATATGCATGTATACAAGTCCTTCAGTTGATCTATTATCTCCCCCAGATCCTCCTCCTCTCCCCGCTGTAATTTGACAATCTGCTTGTTGCTTTACTTTCTCTGTATCTATCTTTTGGTTCATCAGTTTATAATGATTTTTATTATCCACAAATGAGTGGGGTCATGTGGTGTTTCTCTTTCATTGATTGGCTTATTTCACTCAGCATGATGTTCTCCAATTCCATCCAATTCCAGCATGATGTTCTCCAATTCCAAGCCAATCTTGTTGCTGCAAATGATGAGAATTCCTTCTTTTTTATGGCAGCATAGTATTCCATTGTGTATATGTACCATAGTTTTTGGATCCACTCATCTGCTGAGGGGCACCTAGGCTGTTTCCAAATTCTGGCTATTGTAGATTGTGCTGCTATGAACATAGGGGTGCATATATCCTTTCTGATTGGTGTTTCTAGTTTCTTGGGATATATTCCTAGGAGTGGGATTACTGGGTCAAATGGGAGTTCCATTTTCAGTTTTTTGAGGAAACGCCACACTGTTCTCCACAGTGGTTGCACCAGTCTGCATTCCAGGCCGTGGTATTTTGTGGAAGAGCCACACTCAAGGGGCCAAAGAGCTGCATGTGGCTTGAGAGCCACAGTTTGCCGACCATGGATCTAGGTCAATATATAGATGAAACTAAGTCGTTTAAACCTGCATAGGATTCCATAGAATATATGAAACATGATTTTCCAGCCATTTCCCATTAGCCACCCTTCTTCTTCTCTGGGGGTGCTGTCCCCAAAGTATGGTTATTGGGCCGAAAGATAACCCTGACAGGTTCCTTTCCCCAGATTATCCAGTTTCCTTCTTGGAATTTGTTCTGCACACTCTTTCCTTTTCAAGCTCCAAGGAGGAGCTAGGCAGCAACGCCTCCTCCGGGGAGGAAGCATTAGCTGCTGGCAGCATCCTCATTAGGACGGATGCAGGTGGCGCCCCAGGGCCCAAGGGTTTCGTGGGTCGCGCTAAACAGCAGCAGACGAGGCTTGGGCTCCATGTGACCCTGGGCAACGGGCTCCCCTCCCTGGGCCTCGGCTGCCTTTTGCGTAGTCTGTGACTCCAACCCAAATAGGCACAGGTGGGACCTAGTGCTGGAGGCCTCCTGGTGGCTCCCCTAAAACGTGGGCTGCGTCTCCCACCTTCCTCCTCATCCTCTGCCCACCGCGCGGGCCCCACCTAACAAGAGTGGCCTCATTGAGGCCAGACAGGGTAAAGCAGCCACTAGAATGAATCCCTCCCCTACATCGGCCATTTACAGCTTCTGCCGGGCTTGCTCCCTCCCTCTTGGCTCGGCTCTCCAGTGCTCCTGTCTGAACCTGGCGGGGAGCCGAGAAGCGCGCCAGTTCGGCCGATCCTTTGCTTCTGCCTGGCTCCGCCCCCCACCGGCGGGGCTGCTGGTGTAATCCACCGCTCGGCCAGCAACTTTGCCTCCTTGGCCTGCGGCTGGCGCTTCCGGTTCCGGTAGCCGCTCACCGCGCTGGGTCGGCGGCTCTGGCCATGGCGGGCAGCCGGCTGGAGACGGTGGGCAGCGTTTTCTCGCGGTGCGTGCTCGGAGCCGGGGTGGGCTGAGGGTGCCTCCGCCGGGCGGGGGCTCAGCTCGGGTGTGGGGGTGAGCAGGGCGGGCGAAGCCTTCTCTCCAGGTACAGGTGTCCGAGCCGGGGGAGGCCTAGCCGTGCTTCCTCCTGCTTCTGAACCGTTGTGCTTGAGGGTGTCACTCCTTGAGCTTCTTAGCTTTCATGTTCGAGGTGGCACCTCTCCCTTCCCCGAGCGAGTGGAGGTTTCTAGGAAGAGGCGGCTGGGTCTGGCCGAACCGTCTTTGCCTTGGACGTGACGGGCATGGGGCCAGGGAGTGGGCTGCGCTGCCGGATATAGGAGGGCTTAACCCTCTGAGCTGGATTAGGCGGGTTTGCAATATGGAGCTATCGCACCTGTAGGTGGGGAACACCCCTGCTCCACCCTCCTTACGGCTCCGTGATCTGGTGCTGTCTCAGCCTGTGACTGCACTGATTCAGGCTGTGGGAGCGGACTGACCTTCGTGGTTTTCCTTCCTTCAGGACCCGGGACCTCATGCGGGCTGGGGTATTGAAGGAGAAGCCCCTCTGGTTCGACATATACGCCGCCTTCCCCCCGCTGAGGGAGCCCGTCTACCGAAGGCCCCTCATGCGATACGGCAAAGCCAAAGCCGACATCCAGGACATCTTCTACCACGAGGATCTCATTAGAGCGTGAGTGCCCTAGGGCGGGTGCGCGGGGAACTGCAGGAGGAGAGGCTTAGCTAGCGGTCTGGCAACTTAGACTTTGAGTCAGGGCTTGCCTTATGGAGACGGTCTTGTACATTTAGCAAATCAATTCCCTCCCCCTTGTGAGAGAGACAGGAGTTCTGAGAAGCAGAAGATGGAGCCCAGCAATTGACTGATCATTGCAGTTACTTGTTTCTGCACATCTGTTTTGCATCGGGCACTTAACGGGGTTAAGCACTTAACAATCGTCTCATTTAGGCCTTACCCTAACCTTGCAAAGTAGGCATCCTTCTCTCCATTTTAGTCATGTGGGCCTCTGAGACTTACAGAGGGCAACAAACTGGGAGTTCACTGGCAGAGCCCTTTCCCTCTGTCAACTAGCTTTATACTGGGAATTGGTATGGTTTCTTTTCTGTTAAATGTTAAGATCAGAGGTTGTGCCTAACTGAAGTTAATATATTATATATTCCTTATCCTTACCCCTATTCCTGGGTGTAAGAAGACAGAATTTATAGTTATATTCTCTATCGAAGTCCAGGTACCTTTCATTTGAGGGTGTTTTTCCTCCCCATACAACACCCCTTGGAGGCAGGAAAACAAGTATGGATAGGACACAAGATCTTTGGGGTATTAAGTACTCTTTCAACACCTTTTCTGCTCAGGTGCCTTGGATGACGTGGTCAGCATGCTTTCCATGTTCATTTATACATTAAAATAACTTATGTGATAGGGCAGTGTGGAATATTTTATAGCTCTCTTACTACTGTCAATGCCAAAATAGTAACACCTTGTATTTAAATAGGTTTTGAACATCTATCTTTGTGGCTTTTGGGGGGCAGGAATGTGATGATGTTTTATATTTTTAAGAACTTATAACAACAAAATAAATTCTAGAACTATCAAAACCTAGATGTAAAAATGTGAAATCATAAAAGTACTAGAAGAAAACTTGGGAGAACTTTATAAATAGTCTGAGTGAGTAAGACCTTTTTAAGAATGACATAAAACCCAAAAGTCATAAAATGAAAATATTAAAATTTTCTGCATAAAGAAGTACCATAAGCAAAATAAAAACTCACCCTATATACTGGGGAAAAATTTGTAGCATTTTTGTATGACAAAGGGCTATATATCTTATTTTTACTGCTATAAAGTTTGCATATAAATCAATAAGAAAAAGACCACCAAATGGAAATCAGCGAAGACATGGACAGGTTGCAGAAAAAAATCTTTATTGTTCCTTTTAAACATGACAAGATACTCAGTCTGTTTCACAAGAAAAGGCAAGACTACTATGAGTTATAATTTTTACCTATCAAATTAACAAAGACCATAAAGTTGGAAAATATAATTTGGTCAGGGGAAATAGGCATAGTCATATATTACTGGTGTGAGTGTAAATTGGCACAAATGCTTTGGGAAGCATTTTGGCAGTTGCTCATACTTTGCCCTAATAACATTTTTATGAATTTATTCCACAAACTTATTTGCACAATGCACTAAGAAATAAATTGCAGTATTGTCTAGAGTAGCAAAGGACTGGAAATAATCTATGTACATTGATTTAAGAATGGCCTCCAAGAATTATTAAGAAAAAGGCAAGATATGGAATAGTGCTTGCTATCCTTGAGGTTAAATGTGGCTGGAAATGGAATGATAGATGCCTACGTGCTTGCATATTAATGGAATATTCCTGGATGGATACACAGGTAGTGTTACCTCCCGGGAAGGGAACTGGGAATTTGGGGTGCAGAGGTGAGAAGGAGTGTTCCTTTTCCCTGGATGCCTTTGTGTAACATTGGATGTATTTACCGTGTGCATGCGTTACTTAAAGACAAAACCCAAAAATTGTAGGCTTAGGCTATGGAGGTGATGTTATAATTAACTCCTCAGGGCCTAGCAGTTATTTCTTGGTTTGTTCTTGGAGACTTATCTGGTGTTCTTTGTATTTCCCAGGAAATTTTATTCAGCCTATGGATCTGGTCAAAAAGCTTTTGATCTGTTCAATCCAAACTTCAAGTCTACCTGTCAACGGTAAGTCATTTTATAAACCCTGGGTGAGTTATTTTATTTTTAAGAATTTAGTTACCAGCTTGAGGAGTTTTGCTGAATTGCACTAGAGCAGTGTTTTTCAACCTTTTTTGGGCAAAGGCACACTTGTTTCATGAAAGAAATCACGAGGCACACCACCATTAGAAAATGTTAAAAAATTTAACTCTGTGCCTATATTGACTATATATAAAGTAATTCTCTTGAATAGGAATCAAATAAACACAAAGAAAGTATTTTATAATTACTTTATTATGAAATATTAAGTAAACAAAATAGTGAAAAATTATAAAATTCTTGTCTTGTCTGCACCTACGGCACACCAGGCAACAGTGTGCCGCGGAACAGCGGTTGAAAAACTCTGCACTAGAGAACAGTGCTCCTATAAGGAGGTCTGTTGAGGAAATGCTTCCCACAGTGTAACAGCCTGCCTTGACTCTCTCAGTAGACAGACCTAAGACGTGACTGTTTGGAATTCCAGGTTTGTGGAGAAGTACTTGGAGCTACAGAAACTTGGAGAAACAGATGAAGAGAAATTATTTGTGGAAGCAGGGAAGGCTTTATTGGCAGAAGGTGTCATTTTAAGACGAGTAGGAGAAGCAAGGGCTGTGAGTATTGTATTATCAAAATTGTTATTAGGATTAGTTGTCTACTTGTCAGAGATTAAAGGAAGGCTTGGTTTTCTTTCCCCAACCTCGGCTCATGTTCCTGAACTCCAGGTCCAATACTGTTAGAATCTACTGGAGTTTTGTGGTTATGATTGAGACTTGGAGCAAGTGAGTTGTCATTGGGTCTTTGTGCCTTTGTAGAGATTTTTTTATCATGTTAGTTGTTTGTAACAGAATTTGACCTGAAATATTTAAAAAAATCTTTATTGTTGAAAATACATTGCTCCCCCCCGCCATTGACCTCTTCTAGCATGCCCTCACCTGAAATATGTTAAATTTTTGAGTCAGTGATAGAATGTGCCTAAATCATATACCGGTAGCTTCAGCCAAATATCTACTTGAGTGAAAATAACATCTTTGTGACATACTTCTGTCTGGTCTTCTAAGCAACAGGACGGTAGTCACGTTTCCGGGAAATCTGAGCCCACGGGTGTCAAATTGCAAACTTTGTTGGAAAAAATTCAGCCTCTGAAGGAAGTTCAACAGGATCAGCCTTCGGAGGCACCGGAAGAGCAGTCGAAAGGCCCCTCACCTCCCTGAAGAACTTGTATACCACATACACTGACATCCAAACTGTGTTCACTGGGTGAATATTGAACTATTTCCAATAGTTAAGCTGTGTAAATGTTTCTGGATCTCAAAGGCATTATGTTTGCCGTCTTTTAGTTCCTGTTGCTAGGTTGTCATAAAGCTCAGGTTCATGGTTTGAAAGAAGCAGTTATGTGAACTTTAGCAGTTAGGATGCTCTTCAATAAAGAATTCCTTAGCTGCTTGTAATGTAAATTTACCTTAACATTGTAAATAGCACCAGGAAACCTTTGTGAGTACTGTTTGAATGGGACTCACTCTGAGCAGGTTTGCTTGGGTTTTGGTGTTAACATGTGGCTGGCGCCCTGGCTGGTACAGTGCTGTTGGGCATCATGCTGCACATGGAAAGCTTGGCAGTGTGATTCCCGGTCAGGACTCGATCCCCGGGATCCTAGGGGGTGTGCAGGAGGCAGCTGATCGATGTTTTTCTTTCATCAATGTTTCTAACTCTATCCCTCTCCCTTCCTCTCTGTAAAAAACCAATTAAAAAGAAAAAAAGAAAAAAGACTGAATCCAGATGGCATCTCTTGGATTGCCAAGAGGGAGCCACCAGTTCAGATGATGCTCTCCACCTGCCTCCCTGGTGTCGAGCCCGGCTGGTGTGGCTTGGTGGTGGAGTGTTGACTCAGGAACCTGCTTAGGGCACATGCCCGGGTTGCGGGCTCAATCCCTGGTCGGGGGTGTGCAGGAGACGGCTGATTGATGATTCTCATTATTGATGTTTGTGTTTTTTAAATATACTTTGATTTTTTACAGAGAGGAAGGTAGGGGGATAGAGAGTTAGAAACATTGATGAGAAACATCATTCAGCTGCCTCCTGCACACCCCCTAATCATTGTACTTGCTGCTATAGAACTACTTGCTGGAATCGAATCTGGGACCCTTTAGTCCCCAGGCTGACGCTCTATCCATTAGCCAAACAGGTTAGGGCACCATTGACGTTTTTTTTTATCTCTTCCTCTGAAAAAATAAAAAATAAGTGGCATATTGCTCTGAGATTGTCCCCTTTGCATTTGTAATCAAGCCGAGTAGGAAAAGTGGTTTTCATCTACTGGTAATAAACTGCTTCAGAAATTTCTTATTTTAAAACTTGTGGTTTTCTACCCTGTGTTCTTTGTGTACAGTCACTTCTGTCTCCTGGTACACGAAGGGTGGGGCACACATCTCAGCCTGTACACCTCCTGGCACATGGTGCTCAGATAATGGAAGGTGAGGGACTACATGAGGCAAAAGCAATTCACAGCCATGGTGCTTCTCCCACACCCCCCCCTCCTTTCTCCAGCCTTTATCTGCAGATCCTCTTGCTTTGGGAATGCTTCCTTGTAGGTGGGGCAGCACACCTCACCCACTGACAGCAGGCAGCCATTGGTTCCAATGCCGGGCCAGACCTTGGGCGGAGGACTTAGCAGGTGGAGGAGATAGTTCTGTTCAGAGAAACGGGTCACTCGTTACTTCTCTAAACTTGATGTTTCTGGGGCTTAAGGGGCAGTTCCTTATTTTTAAAATTAACAGCAATACCATTTGTAACAAAATCAATAGGAAATGTGTAAGAACAAATCTGAGAAAAATGTACAGTGAAAAGTACAAAACATTATAAGACAAAAACAAACAAACAACACAATAAAGGGCAGTTTCTTTTCCACAATATTGAAGAGTTTTAAAAGCTATTTGTCGCATAAGTCTTCAAAAATTATACATGCAATGGTTCTAAATTTAAAGGTGACAAGCCAGTCTCCCTCCCCTGTCCACAAGCCTCCCATTTTTTTTCCTCCCCTAAGGCCACTGCTATCACCATTTCCTTTTAAGAAATATTTTGGGCATATACACGGGGACACTGCATACTGTCCTGTACCTTGTTTTTCCACTTAATATGTCTGGGAGATCCTTCGTATGGATCGATCAGTGCCCAGCTGACAAAAGCCTTGTTTTCATATTCTCTTGTGCTGCAAACAGGGAGGTATAGCCAGCGGGTGCATTCTTAGCCGTGGTGTTGCTGGGTCAAGAGATAGCTCCCCTTCAGTGTTGTTATGACCCCAATGGAAACTGCTCACTTAGCCTCCCACCAGCCGTGAATGAAATGCTTACTCACCAGGACACTGTGATCTTGTTAGCCAGCCTGGGGCTCACGGGGACGGCCTGGGCCTGGTAGAAGGGGAGAGACGAAGCCTTAGAGCAAACCTTTTGTTGAATCCCAGTGACCAAAGCCTAGTGGAAGGTGTGGAGTCACTTGGGGAACTCAGAACTCTTCCCACTGTGGTTCTGGACTCTGTTGTTTGGAGGGATTGGAAGTGGAACCTCCTTGTCTTTAAGGAGCTTAAAATCTAACGGGGAGAACCAGCGTGACTTTCAAAATAATAAGATGATCAGGAATCCTTAGAGTTATGGTACGAGAGCATGGGGGAGAGTCAGGGGGAGAGATCGGCCATGGGCTAGCCTGGGGACACTGCACGGAGAGCCGTGAAGGGTGGGCGAAATTTGGGGATTTGAAGTGCGTGTGTGGCTGCTTCTGTTGGGAACAACCCCTGCCACCACTGTCCTTAGAAGCCGTGCCTTCACTGCCCTTTTCAAATGGAATCTCTGCTCAGAAGTTTTACCTAATGTTCACATCACGTCTCCAGCCCCTTACCGAGCCCCTTCCAGACTGCGCTCACTGCACTGCAGCAGGCACGCCCGGCCCACTGTCTGTACTCCTGCCCGGTTTACCAGGTCTTCATTCCAGAGACATAGCTACTCTCTCTCACTTCAGAGTGTCAACAAGGGCAGAAGTTCTTACCCACTGAGCCCACGAGGCATGGCAAAGCCTCTCAGGAGTAGACCCTCCATGCGGTTTTTCTGAGCAGAAGGGCATGTGTCCCGATTAGAATGAAATTTGCACAAGACGAGGCTGAAGACCTTGGTTCTGGTTGCTCCGTTTTTTCACTGGTGAGGCCTCGTGCCTGTCACCGTCTCTTGGGCTTCTAGTCAGAAACATGAGAATTAATGGGCATGATGAATCAAAGCCCACTTGTAAGATATGTGACAGGTGCTTTTATGACTCTCGAAGAGGAGTGGAAAGCAGGTTTGACCAGGTAGGATGGGATCTGATCATGGTGGCCTCAGAACTCTAAGAGGGGTCCAGCTGGGTATAAGGAAGCTTGAATGAGGAAGTGCTGTCATGAAAGCAGAGTCAGGCCAAAGGAACATTTGCCTGGATGTGACATAAAGAATGTGGCTGGGGGAGTGGGCAACGAGGGCGGGAAGAGGAGGCCTTGTTCTCTGAGCAGCCATTCCAGGTGGAGGCAGAGATTCCAAGGTTATAAGCCTGAGCGGCCAGATCAATAGCATCACTAACAGGAGGGGAAGAGCTTCGATACTTAATATACTGCGTTAGAGGTGACGGAGCCGTTCCAGTGGCAGACGGTGAGATGGGTCAGGTGCTGGGAGAAGAGGCGGAAGCATTGGAGCCCGGAGAATGAATGAGCTGCCTAAGGGGAGTGCAGAGAGACACAGACGTGGGGGGCTGAGCCAGGTGAGTGCTCTCAGGTAAAGGGCGGAGGAAAGAGAAAGCCAGAGAAGGAAACAGGTCCCACATCTTCCATCACCGAAATAGCGAGGCCCATTGAGTGGCCCTGGATTCCCCAGGTTTTAGAGCAGGGGTCTTGAAACTGCGGCCTGCGGGCCACATGCGGCCCGCAGAGGAGTCTGATCCTGCCCGCCAGGTTTTTTGGGCAGTGAGCGCAGCCGAGGTGTTACAGTAGGAATTAGTAGTTCATATAGTCCGGCCCTCCAGCTCTCTGAGGGACCGTGATCTGGCCCCCACTTTAAAAAGTTTGAGGACCCCTGTTTTAGAGAGTTCTCTTTTTGCTTTTTGCTGGATAGCCTGACCCTTGATTTGTGTGTCCTTAAAAAGCAAGCCCAATTCTTTCTGTAATTTTGTATAATACTTAGTGTTCTCAGGTAATGAAAATGTTATTATAGAAAAAAAAAAAAAAGTCGGTGCCTCCCAGGGATTCCTAATTTGGTTAAAATGATACCTTTCTCTAAATAAATGATGGCTTGCTACTTAAAAACATTCATTGGATTCTTTTTTTTAAAACAAAGTCATTCCAGTGGGATGATAAGAGTTTCTCGGAGGCTAACACTGGTGCCTGCCTTTGCTTTTGGGGATCCCCATGAGGCACGCGAGAGTGCGGGGCCTCATCCACCCTTTCCAGCACTCAGCTGTAACCAGGCCTGACTCAGAACTGGGCTGGCGGTTCTCCTGACTGCATAGGAGCTAGGGGTGTGCGACACGATGTGGCTGCGGTAGCTAACGCCAGCTGGCCTCAGCTAGAGGACGGTAGAGCTGGGAACAAGAGAAGGTGAGCCATGTAAAGGGGGTGGGGCCATTATTTTGTTCCTGGTCTCTGTGCTCCTGAACTCTGTTCCAGAACAGCCGAAAGGTGGAGGACTGACCGGCCTGGGTAGCTGCGTGTTTTGACTCTTCGAGGGTGCTCGGCGAGATGGATGCTCGAGCAGGTTCAGTGAGCAACTTGGTCTGGGTCACCTTGGCTGGTGGAGGAAGGGCACCCGCTCTCCTGTGGAAAAGACAAGAAATGGCTTTCATGTCACTGCCAGGGTAGCGCTCAGTGTGGCAGGCAGGCCTCTGATTGGATGAGCCCAGCCCTGGAGCAGCATCTGTGGAGCCAGACAAGTGGTTATTGCCGCAGCACGGAGACGGAAAGGTTGCTGGGGGAAGGCAAAGGAGGCAGGACGCTAAGTGTTTATGTCCCCTACAAAATGCAGCAGCCACTGCTCCCTCCGTCTGTAACGATGACAGAGAGGGGATGCTTGTCGAATGCCAGCTGACAACGAAATTACATTTGGGGTCTAGTTTTGCCCTCGATGGATGCTTTTTTCCTGGGCTGGGACTTAAATGCCAATCACCTGACCTTCTAGCGTCTCAGTTCTTTTAATTAAAAGACGCTTCTAAGCACCATCCAGGATTGGGCTATTTATTATTTATCAAGCATTTCCCTCCCAGCAGTTAGTGAAAGGTCAGTGGCTTCAAGGGATGCTTTGTTTTTGGCGAGCAGCTCAGATGAAAGAGGTAGACAATCAATCCCCGCTTCCCTCCTGTTTGCTCTGGGCCAGGCCACTGTGTAATCGTCACGGTGGCATTTAGGATCGCAGGCTTCTGAAACATGCAGAACAGTGCCTGTGCATCCCTTGCTACCGAACGTTTCTCCAAAAGTAAACACCAGGTCGTGATGATGGTTAATAATGAGGTATTGATTGTTTGAAAATGTCAGGGCCTTGGCCCCAGCACCACTAGATGGCGCTGCACCATCATGCTGTTCAACGACAATAATTTCATTTCTTTGCCTCGGGGTACCTCGTCTTTCAAGGTTGGCGAGTGTCCTTGTAAAATAATGTTCTGGCTGAGACTTGGGAAGCTGAGGTCCTGGAGTGTGCGGGATAGGGTAGAGATGGGAGCGGTGAGGCCGCAGGACAAATGACAAAGGCCTGGGGGCTCACGGAGGGGAACCAGCACTGTCTGCACCACAATGTGAGCTGGAGAGGAAGGAGCTAACTGTGCTGAGCCCCTGGAGACTGCCCTGAGCAGTGTTTTCTTACCTTCTCCCGGCAGTGACACACATCTGTGAATGTGCTGTGCCGGGCAGTGTGGGAGGGAGGCAGGGCGGAGTAGTGGACCCTGACGGATTGCTTTGTCTTGTGACATTAGGTGAGTGAGTGAATAACTTGAGCCTCAATTTCCTTATCTGTAAAACCGGAACACCAACGTCTACCTCATCAAGTTGTTTTATAGATTTAGTGAGAACATGAGCAAAATTCTTGGCACGAGTCAGTCTTTGCTCTCCGTGCTGGAAGGGGTTCAGCAACTGTTGATTCCCATGGGGTGGTGATGAGTGTGCATTGGATTAAAACAGAGAAGAGAGGAAAAAATGGGATCTTTTCTTTTTTTTCTTTTACTGTGTATCTTTTCAGCAGTCACTGGTTTGACCACTTATCCTCTCTCATCCTCTCCCCCCAAGTAGTTGCTCTCTCCATTATCTTTCTCCAACCTTCTAGTACCAAAGCATTCAATCAGTTTTTAAAAAAAGACAAAGGAGGAAACAAAAGAACATCCTGGGAACTTGTTCATTATTGGAACTTACCATGCTGCTAGCATTCACTGAAAAATTTGCTTTTATTTAGTTATTAGAGGCCCGGTGCACGACATTCACGCACGTGGTGGGGAGAGGTCCCTCAGCCCAGCCTGCACCCTCTCTGGCTGAGCAGTGCTCCCCCTGTGGGAGCACACTGACCACCAGGGGGCAGCTCCTGCATCAAGCGTATGCCCCCTGGTGGTCAGTGTGTGTCATAGTGACCAGTTATTTGGTTGATCGATTTGCATATTAAGAGTTTTATTATATGGGACTAGAGGCCCGGTGCATAATATTTGTGCATGGGGGGATGTGTCCCTCAGCCCAGGCTGCACCCTTTCTAATCTGGGACCACTCAAGGGACCAATCTGGGACCCCACCTGGTAGGATGGGGCCTAAATAGGCAGTCGGACATCCCTCTCACAATCCAGGACTGCTGACTCCAACTGCTCACCTGCCTGCCTTCCTGATTGCCCCTAAACACTCCTCTGCCAGCCTGATTGATGCCTAACTGCTCCCCTGCCAGCCTGTTTGTCCCTTACTGCCCTCCCATGTAGGCCTGGTCACCCCTAACTGCCCTCCCCTACAGGCCTGGTCCCCCCGAACTGGTCCCCCCGAACTGGTCCCCCCCAACTGGTCATCCCTAACTGCCTCCCCTGCAGGCTTGATTGCCCCTAACTGCCCTCCCTTGCAGGCCTGGTCCCTCCCAATCCCCCTCCCCTGCAGTCCTGGTCCCTCCCAATTGCCCTCTCCTGCTGGCCTAGTCCCTCCCAATTGCCCTCCCCTGCTGGCCATCTTGTGGTGGCCATCTTGTATCCACATGGGGGCAGCCATCTTGTGTGTTCGAGTATTGGTCAATTTGTAAATTACTCTTTTATTAGATAGGATAGAGGCCTGGTGCACAGGTAGGGGCCAGCTGATTTGCCCTGAAGGGTGTCCTGGATCAGGGTGGGGGTCCTCTTAGGGGATGGGGCCAGCCTGGGAGAGGGATCTGAGGAGGTTTGCAGGCTGGCCACACCCTCTTTGGTGTAGGGTTCCCTACTGGGGGTGGTGCTGCCTGGGCAAAGTTGGGGCGGTTTTCAGGCTGGCCACAATCCCATTGGGGTGGGGTTCCCTGCTGGGGTGTGTGGCCAGTGTGGGCGAGGGGCCAGTGTGGCTGTTTAGGGGCGATTTGCAGTCCAGCCAAGCCCTCAGTTTTGTCCGGAAGGACATCCCAGTCTTATTAGCATATTACTCTTTTATTAGTATAAATAGGATTTCTTAGATTATGTGTGTGTGTGTGTGTGTGTGTGTGAGAGAGTGTGTGTGTGTGTAGAAACCAGTGTCTTCATAACATTCCTTCTGTCTCTTTCCTTCCTCATTGATGCTCTTCCTGTTCTCCTTATGGTAAACTTATCTCCTTACTTCCTTCTGCCCTGCACTCCAGATTGTGGAGAGGAGAGAGAGGGTCACGACCTAGAGGCCCAATAAAGAAAATGGGTCCAACCTCAGAGATATTGTTCCTGGAGCCCCGGAGCCGCTCAGCCATTGGGGCAGGAGTTTCTGGAACTCCCTCTGGTCCTCTTGTGAGGGGTGGGTGGGTGGGAGAGCGGTCCGGAAGGCCAGAGGATCTACTCATGGCCTTCTCGCTGTCCTGTGCCTCTCTCACTCCAGTTGACCCTGGTCTGTCTGCAGTGGGCTGTGCACCCCCCTGCCTCTGGTCACGTGGGAGGCTCGCACCCTGAGCACGCTCAGGATTATCTCCTGAATACTAACATGGAGAGAGGAGCATCCTGAACTTTAGCCGTAGCTTCCCCTGACTCCTGCCACGTGAGGTAACAGCCCTTCTCCAGCTCAGCAGCAGACCACGGCCTCCTCGCCCTTCAGGAGCTCATCCCTTCTTCAGGCCTGTATTGCCCTGCCCTGGCCTCTATGTCACTGATTCATCAAGGCTTCTAGCTCCCCAAGGGTGTAATTCAGGGACAATGGCTGTGTTTCCACTGCTGCTGGATCCTCCTTTGAAGATCCCATAGGGGGGGCGGGTCTCCCTTTTCAGACCGGCTTCTGGCTCCCCTCCTGAGTGTGCCTGAATCCTGTCTCCTGGTTTCCCTGTCCAGTCATATCCTGCCTCTTGTTGGAACAAGAAAATTCCAGTTTAAATCCTAAGGTAAAGCTTGTCTTTGCCAAGCCTGTCACATCCCTAACCTTCCCACTTTTGGATGTGAGAGAGGAGAAAGGGCGGTGGGAGACAGGCCAGATGGGTAGGAGGGGTCAGGGAATCTGAGCTGCATGCAGACACAGGGCACCAGAATGTCTACAATCCTGCACATGCTAGCCATGTCTTGCCTGGCTTTCTGGGCAACTAGTTAACCTCCAATACAGCGCATTCTCAAGATTGTAACTGTTTATTCCTTTCCTTTTGATGATTGTAGTGTCTAGATTGGCTTCTGAAGCATTTTGAATACCCGTAAAGTCAAGAAGTTCAAATTTAGGAAAGTCTCATCTGTAGGACTTAGTTCCCCTGAGCTGTTGGCCACTTATGAATATTAATGAAAGACAGATGATAGATGCTTATTGCTCAGCTGACACTCATTGCTAAAACCCAAAGGGGTTAATATAAGAGCTAAAGGACACAAGTATACTTTACTGGCATGTTGAAGAGAATAAAACTTTCAGGGTATAATCAAGATTTCTTATATATAAGAACTCAAGGACCCATGGGCAATGTCTGCATTTAAAAAAAAAAAAAAAAAGCTATCACCTTTGCTTACAGACCTTAAAAATAGCTTCTTTAGCCCCTAACTGAGGTAGACAATGGATGGGATAGTAGATGGAGCCCTGGATGAGGCTCCTGGAGACCCCGGTCCCAGCTCACCCACTAATTGGCTGTGTGACTTGGATGTCGTAACATCTATCTAGCCATTTGTAACCTAAGGGGATTGAACTACAAGACCTCAGAGGTCCTATTCTTTGTGTCTACAGGTTCAAGAGGAATGAAAGGGCATGGATAGCAAGCACATTTCAAGACTTATTTAAGATCTCTTCACTTTTAAAATTTTGATAGTGGAACCACTGATAAAATTAGAGTGAGTAAACTGATCCTCCAGATGTTCTTTGTTTGGACTTAACCATTATTAATATTTTGCCATCTTTGCTCATCTGAATTTCTTTCTGAAACATTTTAAAGTAGGTGCAGACATGACTTCTCACCCAAGGCTTCAACCTGCTTTTCTGGAGAATAAAATCTTTTCTTACGTCAACATAATACCATTAGAAAGCTTAACAAAATGGCAATGAACAGTAATCCTATCTAATAAAAGAGTCATATGCAAATTAGCCATCATTCTGCTACACCCATAAGCCACACCCACCAGCCAATCAGGAGCAAGTATACAAATTAACCTAACCAAGATGGCTATGGCCATGCGGCGAGCAGGAGGCTTGGGTTTCCCTGGCAATGGAGGAAAGCCAAGCTTTCTGCCTGCCCTTGCCAGCCTACGCCTCCACTCAAGGCTTCAAAGTTTCAATTATAGAAGAATTATATAAAAATGGCGGCAGCCATGGAGCTGGAGAGAGCTGGGTTTCGCCGGCAATGGAGGAAGCCAAACTTTTTGCCCGCCCTGGGCTCTGCTCAAGACAACAAAGTTTCAATTATAGAAGATAAATAAATCCTAGATACCAGGGCCTCCGCTTGGGTTGCCGGGGGGCATGGCCAGCCCAAAAACCACCACAGGCCCCTCGCCCAGGTCACCCCATGCCCCAAGGGAACCCCCACCCTGATCTGGGACACCCTTCAGGGCAAACCAGCTGCCTCTATCCTATCTAATAAAATAGTAATATGCAAATTGACCATCACTTCAACACACAAGATGGCTGCCCCCATGTGGACACAAGATGGCCGCCACAAGATGACCAGCAGGGGAGGGACCAGGCCTGCAAGGAAGGACAGTTAGGGGTGATCAAGTCTGCAGGCGAGGGCAGTTAGGGCTGACCGGACCAGCAGAGAAAGGAAGTTGGGGGCAACTGGGCCTGCAGGGAAGGGCAGTTGTGTGTGGGGGGACCCAGGCCTGCAGGGGAGGGCAGTTAGGGGTGACCAGGCCTGCAGGGGAGGGCAGTTAGGGCAATCAGACTGGCAGGAGAGCAGTTACACATCAATCAGGGTGACAGGGGAGTGGTTAGGGGATAATCAGGCTGGCAGGCAGAAGCAGTTAGGGGCAATCAGGAAGGAAGGCAGGTGAGCAGTTGGGAGCCAGCAGTTTTGGCTTGTGTGAGGGATGTCCGACTGCCCATTTAGGTACAATCCCAGAAACGGGCAGTCAGACATCCCTCCAGGGGTCCCAGATTGGAGAGGGTACAGGCTGGGCTGAGGGACTCCCCCTTTCCCACAAGCACGAATTTTTGTGCACTGAGCCTCTAGTTATATAATATCACCTAATAACCAGTTCATATTCAAATTTCCCATAGTCCCCTGAACAGGCTCTCCACATCTTCCTGCTGCAGGCCTGTCCCTGGAGCTGACCCCTGTTAACCACATCAGTTTTTAGTGCTTCTGGTGATCACCTTCACACAAATAATCCCCACTTAGACCAACATACTTGTTTTACCAACTGCAGCCATTGTCTCTTGGCTTTCTGCTAAGGTAGAAGAGGATTTAGCTAATTTAGATTATCTCTTCTATTCTAGTTCCTCTGTGTAATAATACTTATTGAGGTTCTGTTTTGGGTTGAATTGTGTTGCCCCCAAAAGATATGCTGAAGTTCTAATTGAATGTGACCTTATTTGGCAATAGGGTATTTGCAGATATAATCAAGTTAAGATGAGGTCACACTGGATTAGCCTGGGCCCTAATCCAGTGACTAGAGTCCTTAGAAAGAGAGAAATATTTGGAAACACACAAAGATGGAAGACAGCCACGTGAAGACAGAGGCAGAGATTGGAGTCATCTCCAATCATCTCCCTTTATCCATGAGATATGTTCTCAGATCCCGTGTGGATGCCTGAACTGAGAATAATATCAAACCCTCTCTGTGCTATGTTTTTTTCCTATACATTCAGACCTATGGCAAAATTTAGCTTATAAATTAGGCACACTAAGAGATGAACAACAGCTACTAAAAATAAACAACAGCTACTAAAAATAACAATCCTATATAATAAAAGCCCAGCAACCGAAACAGCAAAACTACCAGCCCCTTGCCTATTGGGGGTGTGGCTTGCCCAGTCCAGCCCTGCCTCCAGAGGGGACCCCAACCCAGATCAAGGGTGTGGCTGGCCTGCAAACCCCTGGTGGCCCCTCACTTAGGCTGGCCCCACCACCCATCAGGGACCCCCATCCCAATTGGGGGTATGGCTCCTGACCCAGGCCAGCCATGCCCCCTAGTGGGGACCCTCACCCCGATTGGGAGTGGTGCCAGCATGCAAACCTCCAATGGTCCCTCGCTCCAGCCAGCCCCACCCCCCAGCAAAGACCCTCCCACCACCCGCTGATCCAGGGCCCCCATCAGGGCAGGCCAGCCGGCCCCCATGTGCACCAGGCCTCTATCCTATATAATAAAAGGGTAATGTGCAAATTCACCTTAATGGCGGAACGATCAGAACAACCACTGGACCAGTCACTATGAGGCACACTGACCACCTCTTGGTCCCTTTCCCCAGCCGCAGGCTCCAATTGCCTGATGGCGAACGGGGAACTGGGGTTGGGTGTTGGGGATGCAGGCGGTGCCAGGCCAAGGCCCCAACCCCACTGGTCACCTCACACACAGAGTGCGACCCACGGTGGAGGTGGGGCCAGCCAGCGGGTGCAAACAGCCAACCTTTCAGTCCCTTCCTGTGGCTATCAGGCACCGATCACCCAATGGTGAACGAGAGTGGGGGGGGGGGGGTGCAGCGGGGGGTGGGGCCGGCCGTGGGCAGCTGGGAAAGATGGTCCTGATGGCAGGCCAGGCCTAGGGACTGTAGCCATGCATGAATTTCGTGTGCCGGGCCTCTAGTTACACTATAATAAAAGTGACGTGAATGTGGCATTATTAAGTAAAATAAAGGTTACCTGAACACAGCACTGTGATACCAGACAGTGGACCTGACAACATGGATTCCAGACTTCTGGCCTCCAGAACTCCGAAGGAATAAATTACTGTTGTTTTAAGCCACTCGATTTGTGACGATTGGTTATGGCAGCCCTAGGGAGCTGGTATAGTTCCTCTGGAGCATTGCTGTGAGGGAAAAACTCAGTTTTCTACCTTCCCCTATAGGAATAATCCAGTCTTCCCTGCTGTGTGTTTCTTCCCCCGTGAATCTCCTTTACTATTCACATACAACACTTTCCTTGCAGTCACCAGATGTGTGGGGATTTCCCCCCACAACAAGCAAATTTCTGTGACACCAGCTGGGTATCCTACAATTTAATTCAGTTCTGACAGTATTTATCCAGAGATCCTGCAGAATAGGGGCTCAGCCCCATAAACTGCTTCCCTCCCCAGATACGCAAAGACACACTGTAGATGCACTTGGAAGCCAAGGGCATCGCTGGTGCTTCTGACCTGCAGGCTATTGGTCAGGGGTCCCAATGAACCCCACCCTAGGTTCAGTTAATTTGCTGGAGAGGCTCACAGCCCTCAGTTAATCTGTTTTCACTGCTGTAGAGTATTCTACTGTAAGACTAGACAGATATAAGGTGGTATTTAAGAGCATGGTCCTGGGGCTAGATTACTAGGGTTCAAACTCTAGCTCTGCCACTTACTGCTAGTTCTGCAATGTTGGGCATATTACTTAAGCGATCTCTGCCTCAGTTTCCTCATATCCAAAATAGGCCTAATGATAGCTAATGAAGATTGAATAATTTGGTACCCATAAAGCATTTATAACATGCTCGGTGCTTCGTGTATGCTGTTCAAGAGCCAGCTATCATTGTTATATATTTACTAGAGCAGTGGCTGCCAACCTTTTGGACTTCACAGACCACCAGTGGCCCGTGGATCACTGGTTTGTGACCATTGCTCCAAAGGTTTCCTTAAATCAGTGGTCTTCAATCTTTTGGACCTCATGGACCATCAGTTGGCGACTGCTACACTAGAGGCTCAGTGCAGGAATCATGCACAGGTGGGGTCTGGCTGGCCCGTCCCAATGGGGGCTGACTAAATGTGACCTTATTTGGAAATAAGCTCTGCATGTATTATTTAGTCTCATGCTGCTGACCAGGGCCTCCTCCAGGGCTGCCATGTGAGGTGGCATGGCCCGCACATTGCACAACTCTAGGAGGTGCCATTGCGCAGACTACAATGTGACAGCGCCATTGGAGTGGTGCGGTGCAGTGGCCTGGCCTTCTGCTAAGTAAGAGCTGAGAGAAAAATGCTCTCTACCTATCTGACAGGCTCAGAGGGGTGGACTCCTACCCACTGCGGGCCTTTCTGCTCTGGATTTATAGACCTCTCGTAAGGTCATGGGTCTTCATATTTTAAAAGGCTATTGGCACGAGAGCCCTCCCACCTACACAAACATTTGTTTAGGGAGGGAGAGCCCAGCATGGGCCCCGCGGGCTGACACCAGCCATGTAAGGGCACCGACTCGGCTGCTGCTCGTGGCTTTCCCCGTGGCCACCACAGACTTATTGAGCAATATATTATGAGTGCGCCTCACTCTGATGATGTGTTATGGATAAATCATTAAGGAGGCAGCTCACTGCGGTGATGTATTGGTGTAATAGATCATCAGAGTGAAGTCTTCTGCCGACATACGGGCTGGCTCAAAGGGTGGTGTCATTCAGGGAAGAATTAGCCCAGCAGCAGATCTGGCTTAATTACAGGATAAAAGGCCCGTGAATGATAGGCTGAAGGCTGCGGCACCAGCATTTTGATTCCCGATGTAAAAATATAATTGGGCTTCCTGAGAGAATTTTTGATTATTTCCAAACAGACTTCTGCTTCATCCCAACAGCACAACCTGCCACGTGGCTGCGGGACTCTCTTATATCGGGGAGGATCTCCAGGCCCTGCCCACATCGGAACCATTGTCCTCCTTTCAATCTGTAGGTCACAGAACGAGCTAAAGGAGATAAAAATCCAGGAGGCCTGCCTTTAAGGTCTTCAGAATGATGTCCTTAGCAGCCAGACCATCAGAATGGAGTGATTTATTCAAATCATCATCAACCGGGGCCGTGGTTCTCGTCTAGGTCCACGTGCATGTGCGGAGAAGACGGGGCAGTCTGGTGAACATGTGTGCGCGTATCTGAGGACATCAGCATCTTAGGGACAATACCCATCATCCTGTTTATCAGACACTTAACACGGTGCTAAAGGCTCTGCATGTATTATTTAGCCTCATTGAATCCATACAACAGCATTGCGAGACGGGCATTATTATTATTATTATTGTCATTTTCCAGCTGAGAGAACCAGCCAGGAGCTGGCATTATTGGCCAGGTTGTACCACCGCTCTTGGCAGGGCCAGTGAGCCTGATGCTGGGGTGACTCTTACAATCCTCCCTTCCCACTTCTAGGTCCCCCCTTCTTTGGAGGACCCTAACCCAGCTCCTGTGAACTGCAGACCTCGGTGAACACAGTTAAAGATATGTTTGCTGAAAAATCTATTGTTTTTGTCTCAAGACACATACAACAAATTTCAAGTATTACCAGATTCCCAAATTTGGCCTGAGTCGATTACTTCTTGAGAAACGGATAGGATGAGACTTCCTAGCAATGGCAGGTGAAACTCTTTGGACCAACTCTCCTACTGGAAACAACTATGAAAGCTGCATACAGTATTTTTTCGAAATCTTCTTAAATAGTACGAAATTGCTGACAGGACAGTAAGAAATGACTAGGTCAACAGGGGAAAGAATAGGAACCAGAGAGGGGAATGAACAGAGGCTGCTTTTGCCCTGAGGGCTACTAATCCCATGCTGCTCAGCCTGCTGGGAAGCGAAGGCAGAATGGAAGCCAGGAGCCTGCCCAGAGGCCTCACGGCAGTCAGCTGGGCCCAGGGCTACATCCTCGGAAGAGGGTGGCCTGGAAGCGGAGCAGCCTTCCTGCAGGATTACCGCCCAGCTTCTCATTACCCAGCCTGTCCTGGTGCAGGGGATCTCAGGCCTGGGACTTGGTTTAGGGTGGGCCCGGACTGGTAGGGCTCCATGAGGGAAGCAGATCTATCTGTGGGCACAGGTGCTTTTACATTAGACCTCACATTATCCCCATACATTGAAAAAAACAAACGCAAAACACCTGGGTGATAGTCAACACTAACCAGGCACACAAGGAAACCCACTCCAGGAGTGAAAACCAGGAAAAGCAGGCAACAGAACTGGATCTACAGAGACTTTAGATATTGAAACCATCAGACCACAAACAATAAATGGCATTTCTTCCTTATTGTGTTTAAATTAAAAAAACAAAACAAAAAACAAGCTTGGAGCTATCTGCAGAGAACAGAAAATAAAAAAGAAGTTGTTCTTCATTCTCATTGGCTGCCCTGCTAAAAAGCCTGGGATCCAGCCATACCTCAATGGACCCCAGGGCCATCTTGAGGGCATTTCCCAAGCAGAAGGAAACCCATGCCAATCCATCATCAAAAGCACCTGCAAAGATTCCCAAGAGGGAAGACAGAAGAAGCAAGAGAGTGGCTGAGTTCCCTGAGGGCCCATGTTGTGCCCACAGGCATCGGGCGAGCCCGGGTAGAACTCTCTGAGAAGCAGATCGTCCAACATGGTGGCCACACAGACTCTGCTCAGCCCCAGGGGTCCCTCCCATTGTGGTGAATGATGGCATGGAGTGGGAGCGAGCCCTCTGCCCCTTACACGGCCCTCAGGCGCTCAGCTGGAAAAGTCAGCCAGACGCAGCTTGTGCCTGCGGGAGAGAAGGCGAGTGGACATACCAGGATTTAGCATCTTCATACCCAATGGGCACCTGAACCAACCACAGCTCTGTAAGGCAGACCAAGACTCTTCTCCTGGAGCCTGTGCGGCTCTGCTCAGGACAACCTACTCCCACTTGACTTGCATCTCCTCCCCAGAGGCCAGAAGAAGCTCCAAACACCCAAGCCCCACCTGGCTCTATGATGAAACCAGTGATGGGAAAGAGGCCCAAGTTAGCGCAGCTGATTTGGAAGCCATTACCCCATCCCCCCTGAGGGAGATGGTGAGCCTAGTCCAGCCCCTGAGGCTCTGTGCACAGCCTTCGAGTCAGAAGGTGACCAAACACAACACCCACATCACAGAAAAGCTGGCCAAAGCCTACAATGTTCAGGGAGACAAGTAGAGGGCCCGTGGCTATGCCAAGGCCATCAATGCCCTTAAGAGCTTCTACAAGCCCGTCCCCTCCTACCAGGAAGCCTTGGATACCCTGGGATTGGGAAATGGATGGCCGAGAAGACTGTAGCAATCCTAGAAAGTGGATAGCATGCCTGTCTTGGAACTCTTCTCTAATATTTGTGGAGCTGGAACCAAAACTGTTCAGATGTGGTACCATCAGGGTTTCAGAGCTTAGAAGACATTCACAACCGGGCCTCCCTGACTACCCAGCAGGCCATCGGCCTGAAGCATTACCATGACTTCCTGAAATGCATGCCTAGGGAGGAGGCTACCGAGATTGAGCAGTCACCCTGGGAATCGGCTCAGGCCTTCAACCCTGGGCGTTCCTACCGAAGGGGAAAAGCAGCCTGTGGTGATATGGACGAGCGGCTCACTCACCCGATGGCCGGTCTCACCAGGGCATCTTCAGCAGCCTCCTGGGCAGCCTGTGACAGCGAGGGCTCCTGACCCAGGACGTGGTGAGCCAGGAGGAGTACAGTCAGCAGCCGAAGTACCTGGGTGTGTGCCAGCTCCCAGGACCAGGGCTGGGTTATTCCTGGGACGGCACTGATGACTGGACATCATCGTTGTGCCCTACAGTGAGTTTGTGTATGCCCTGCTCCACTTCACTGGCTCTGCCCACTCCGACCTGCTCCGTGCGGGCTCTGGCCAAGACCAAGGGCATGAGCTTGCCCTCAGCACAGCTGTGGTGCAGACACCCGAGATCTCAAGGTGGGGTGGGGCCTGGCCGAGTACTTCCTACTCCCACTGAGAAGGATGTCTTCAGGGTCCTAGGCCTCCCCTTCTGAGAACCAGTTGAGCTGGACTGCTGACCTGATCCATGGGGCGGAGGGGGCACCCACTGGACCAGCTGCCCTACCTGGCTATCCGGTACTCACCACTTCAATCACCAGCTCTCTGGGCCTGAGCAAAAGGGCCAGCCTGGCTCCCAGGGTCTGCCCTGCTCTGCCCCGAGAAGAACAGACTGCTCTCCCTTCTCCTACACAGCCGCTCTTGGTAGAGGTTTGCACGTGGCTCATTGCCCTGCTCTAAGCAGGAACAGGTGGCCGGTATAAAGCTAGCTTCCTGTGCTGAAGGCCCAGGCATCCCCTTTCTCTACCCTGATGAGGGTCTAGCTTCTGGGAGTAGGATGGGGCAGCAGGGGGAGAGGCAAGCAGCTCAAGAGGCAAGCAGCTCAAGAGGCAAGCAGCTCTGGCCCAGCATTACCCAAGATCCTTTGGAGCAGGAGAATGAATCACTTCGTGTATTCCCTCTAATCACCCCACTTCCTGTGCAGCTGGATGTGTCCGGAGAGGGTGCCTCAGGCTCTGTGCGGACAGCAGGGGGAGACCCAGGGGCCTAGTAAAGTGCATTTCACATTCAGCCTGCGTGGGTCTGTGAGCTGCTGTAGCCTCTGCCTGCCTTCTTCCACCCACATGGGCATGGAGAGGGCAGTGCATGGCGCCCAGAAGTGCAGGTTAACTGCTCTTCCTATGGGCCAGGCCTGAGTCCGCTCCTGAACTCAGAAGGACATCGGCAGATGTTAAAAGGGAGGATTCGTGAAGTCAGGCATTTAGGGGTGCCTGCTTACCCCTCAGCATCTCCTGTGGGCCCTGCCCTAGAACAGGCCATCTGGGAACATGAACAGAAGTGGCAAAGACCAGCCCGGTTGGCGGGGCTCAGTAATTGAGCGTTGACCTATGAACATGGAGGTCACGGTTCGATTCCTAGTCAGGGCACATGCCCCGGATGCCGGCTATACCCCAGTGTGGGGCATATAGGAGGCAGCCGATCAATGATTCTCTCTCATCATTGATGTTCCTATCTCTCTCTCCCTCTCCCTTCCTCTCTGAAATCAATAAAAACATTTTTTTTTAAAGAAGCTATTACAGGATAAATATGCAGCTATCTAGTCACCATTCTCCCCTTCCATCCCATCCTCCTGTCCCCAAAAGAAGAGAGGAATTCTGGGCAGCAGAATTTCTTGTGGCAATCTCATTCATCTTGGTGGTAGGCAAGCTAGGAAATACATTGCTCTAGCTGCAATGTGTTTATTTTCCACAAAGCAGGTCAGTCATAGCATTTCCTTTTGGCTTTTATTGGTGAGTTTATAAAGTTCTAATTTGAATTTTGTTATTCACATGGAAGCAAGAACTACTTTTAGAGAAACTGACTAAAATATCTTAAAAATAGACAACAGGCAATATACCACACCCCTATCCTGCAAAAGTGTGGGGATAAATTAAAACTCCCATTTTAAAATTATAAATTTAATATGTAGGTCTTAAAATCTAAAACGTAAGGGTCTACGATGCTATGATGTATAGACGACATTGTTAAAAATCCTTCGGATACTGGAGTATAAGGTCATAGTTAAAAACAGGCTCTCCCTCAGACAGACCGGGTTGGGATTCGAGCTCCAACACTTACAACATGTTGTAATCTCAGGCAAATCATGTAACTTCTCAGAGCCTCCACTTGCTCATCTGCAGAATGGGAATAAGAATAGCACTGCACCTGCTTCAAGGGGTTGTTCGAGTCAACAGAGATCCTGAGTAGAGAGAGCTTTGCATTCATCTGACCCATGAGACTTGCTTATTGTGACTTTAGCTTCTTGGAACAGCATTACAGCATTCAGAGGACGTTGGCATCTGTGTTTTGCTTGCACTTAAATACAGGAAGGCTTTATGCAAAGAGCGTGATTCCCTAGGTGTAACTAGTCAGAAAAACTCTCTTCTCGAGAAAAGTCACTGAGACTTGGTTCTAAGGACTGACCCCGGGCTGCTGGGGCTCGGCCATACACAGCGAGCCTTTGCATAAAGAAGCCACTTATTTCGGCCTCCGAAATCAAGGCCATCTCCTTGTGAAGGGTAGAAATCGAGGTGAGAAAAGATTGATAATCCTGCATTGCAGACTTTATTAAAGATGTCCAGATTACAAATTGAGCTGTCTGTCAATCAATCAGCCCGTTTCCTGCATTTTTCTCTGTCATCCACTAAAAATATTCCTGTGCAACACTGAGCCCCTGTAGCCATCATAAATGCTAATCTCTCTTCCTTCCCTTTTTTGAAGGACGAGCTTGGCCATGGTTCCTAGTAGAGGTCTCTGGATTTGTCCTTGTCTTGCCATAATTTAAAGATTTCTCAAGTCAGATGACTTCAAGTGAGGAAAAAGGGCATATGAGTGGAAGTCACCAGTGAGGTGTTGTTCAGGCTGCATTCCTCTTTCTTTGGGTCATTTTCTTGAACCCTGGTGAGAAGGGACAGGTTGGAAAGAGCCAAACTGAAGATCCTATAGAATAAAGAGCTAATATGCTAATTAGACCGAACAATGGAATAACCATCTGGACAAAGCCAGGGCTGTGAGGGCTGAGCTCCTTGCACAAATTTCATGCATCGGGCCTCTAGCAGATCAATAAAAGGCTTCACTGATGATTGGTAGGTTACTATACAATTGTTGGAGTTCCCTGCATCAAGGAACTGAGTCAGCATCCTTGGAGTGTCTCAGTATCCCTGCCTGAGCTTGGGGATGCCTTTCCAGGTTGGGTTCCTTGGAAAAGTCTGTGAGATGGAGAGCTGCATGCAAAACTTTAATTAGGAGTGGAAGGGGGCAAGGAAAGTAGGACTGAGCAGAGAGAGATGTTCCCTAATGTGGTTGCCATAGAGACCTCAGCTAATTGTGCAGGAGCTCTGCAAGTGGGATGGCCCTTCCTAGTTGTCCCAAGGTGTATGAGCTGGGTCTTAGCATCCCCCATCAGCCAGTCACGGGCCAGAGCTGTCCCTGGGAGGGGATTTATCTTGGTTAAAGTGATGTCCAGTGAAGGATGAAGCGCTGAGCCAACAGCAAGCTGATAGTCTCAGCAGCGGGGGGACTGGTGAATGGCCCTGAAGAGTAGGAGCTTGGCAAACAGTATCCATGATAGGCCATCCTCTGAGCTGCTCAGATTCACTTGCTTCTCATAGTGAGTTTGCCCCATCTCTAGGATTGTGGATTGTTTTCTAGGGAAACTGATAAGAGAAGGGCTAGTGAGACAAACTACGGCTTCTGATCTCAAGATTCTGATAGTGCCTATGCCCCTTCCCCATCACCTGAACTAGAGAGTCTTCTTACCCTGAGCTAGTGTTTCTGCTGGTCTAAGTGGCTTGTTTGGTGGGATGACCCAGACTCTCATTCCTGAGGCTTCTGACCTTTGGCTACCCTGCACTTTTCAAGCCGTGGCTGCTATACTTGCCCATGTATTGTTAAAACTGGGTATGAAAACACCAAGAAATGTCCCCAATGGATCCTCTGGTGCCAAATGCGTTCTTCCCTGTCTCTGAGTACCAGCAACCATTGCTCATACTGACATGCACTGAGCTGACTCCTCCATGAACTTGGCTTGGATTTTCTCCTCCTCTGTCAGCTGGCCTCAAGGGACCCCTCATGCAGCCATGGGTGTAAGGAGAGGGCTGGGGTAACACTGGTGTGTGACATGGGCATTGGGGCTAACAGTTCCTGCAGCTCACTTGTGCTGATCTTGAATGTACCACCCCCATCCTATGATGGATCTCTGCCGGTCCTGCCTGCCCTGTGACTGGGTGGATCTGGCAAAAACCAGCTCATGATGGGCAGCTCTGGTTGCCTGGTTGTTTGGCATCACTTGGTCAGAAACTTCATCGGCACCAGGGTCCTGCAGCATCGGGGAGCTGCTTTTCAACTGGTGTGTGGTTTTTCCTGCAGATGTCAAGCCTGGCTTCAGAACCACAGGGATCTCTAACACTTTCTTTCTGGGCCTTGCCAGAAACTCCATGTTGTGTCTTTTCCCACCACAGATACCTCTAATTCTATTGAGCCTGCCGGGTCATTCAGCTCCAATGGACTGAGACAGATGCGCAAGTTTTATGGCCATTGTAAGGAATTGAAGCAGCTCACTTGCAAAATTCCCAAAGGGAGAATCTGATTGGCCTGCGTTGGGCCAGCTGTTCCCTCCAGGCCAATCAGTTGTGGCCAGGAGGCTGGGTTTGGACTGGGCATTTCACCTCTGGTATGCCTGCTTCTGTTCTTCTCTCCATTCCCTTCCCCTATGCTTATTGACATGGCTGCGTCATGCGGCCAGCAGGGGTGTGGGGACATGGAGAGGAAAGGGCCTTGAAGGCAGACAATCTGGGTTTGCAATGACTGTGATGGCCAGGGGGTCCCTTATCTCTGAGGCTGGCTCCTCACTTTAGCTAAGAGCGGTGAGGAGAAAGCGCCTTGTGGATGAAGAGTCCCAAGTACGCACTTGGCAGGAAGGAGGTCTTCAACGCCCCTTGATCATGAAGCGCGAGCTCAGGTTTCTCGTTAGAGATCATGCCGCTGGGACATTCAGGGGTGGGGGCCTTGGAGTTGCCACAGCTCAGGCCATGCTACTACAGAAGCTATCGACAAACACCTCCTCCTGGCCCTCCCCACTGGGCTGACGGGACCAAGCACGGCCCATGGAGCGCTGTCTCCACTAGGGGGCGCTCCTCCAATCTTCCTCGTGACCTTGCAGATCAGCCCCCAGGGCGCTTCCCCGCAGGCCTAGCCTTCCCACTCAGTCCCATCTCCCCTCGCCACGGGCCCCTCCACACACCCACTTGGATGTGCGCTAATGCCATTATCTTCCCGAAATTAAAATCAAGCCTCAACTTATAACGTTTCACGAAGAGGGAATTGGGGTTATATATTCCTGCGTTGAGCCGTATTCTATTTCAGTCATAGCATTTAATTATGATTGGTATGTTAGTGCCCACCGGAGCATAACAAATTGTCATTATGTTATTCTGCTGAGTCTAATTTAATTGGCAAGTTGTCACAAAAGCAATTATCCGTCATTTATTTTGTTGCCATAACCACATCTCGAAGAGCACCTGCTGTCTGCGAGGAGCCATGCGCCACAGTCTCTGGGCCCTGGCTCCGAGCCACTTCGCTGACACAAAGACATTGCTTTCCCTTCTGACTTAAAAATATGTTCCTCCTTTCCCGCTGTGGTCTCAGGAAGCCTCCTGGGGGAGCCCCAAAGTGCCAAAGAAAACCCGCGGGCTGGGGAGTCACGTGGGACCCCGCGGGCTGGGGAGTCGCCTGGGACCCCGCGGGAGACAGGGGGGTCAGCTCTGCTGTCAGGGTGCGGGTGGGAGGCAGCGGGAAGCGGGCCCCGCGGAGGGCCCGGGCCCTGCCTGGGTCAGGCTTTGCTCTCTCAGCTGTTTCAGCTGCCGCCTCCGTGATGGATTCATAAATATTTGTTGCTCTTTCCTCCTGAGGCACACGGCACGCGTGCTGCCCAGGAAGAAGCGGGATGGTTTGGCCATTTCACAGAAAGGGAACCCGAGGAGCTGGGGACCGAGGCCCACAGTCCCCAGGGGAGTCTGGGAAGAAGCCAGGACTGCAGTGACGATCTCCAGAGCTTTCTCCCTCGGGACAAGCATGTGCAAGCAGAACCCAGGTCCCAGACGGTGCCCCTGGTGCAGGAGGACCTTGCTTAGGGCCCTAGTTCACACGGACACACCTGTGATGGGGGCCGGGGTAGGAAAAAGGAGGGCAGAGGGCAGGGGGCGGAGAGAGAAAAGGGAGGGAAGAGCCACCAGACTGCCTGCCCACATCAGAGAGGCTGAGACAGGAGCGGCCAGCTTTGCCAGGAGCCTCTGATTCCAAAGCCTTTGGGAGGCCCTGTGAGTCCCCTCCTGCCTAGCCACCTCCCACCTCCCTGTGCTCACGCACAGGATCAAGAAGGCTCTGGTGAGTGAGGAAGCAGAGGCAAGCAAAGGGATTTTTTTTTTCCCTCCTTCCCTGACTCGGGGAGACAGTCATTCCTCAGGGAAGATGTCGCCTGTAGGTCTGTCTGTGTCCTGCGGGCTGGAAGCAGGTGCAGAAATGACTAATCCCCTCCTGGCTTCCCCGATGCTCTCAGCGGCAGAGTCAACACAGGACTCGTTAAGAACAAAAACAAACCCCCAAACAACAGCACGAGGCTGCAGAGGGAAGAGAGAGCCGGGCCTTTAAATCAAGCAGCTTCTCCCTCTGGGTCAGTCAGCTCTAATTCCCAGGCTCCCTATTTGGGGACATTGGAAAACTACCAGCTTCCTGAACGCAGGCAGATCATTTCTTGTGACTCTCTTTTTTAGAAACCTCTCATTGTAATTGCTGACTAAAAATAAACTAAGGGATGTGTCAGGTTCCTTCCTCCGGGACCAGCGTTATCCCAAGGGGATGCTCCTCGTCACTGGGGAGAAGTCGATCTTGCCACCACAAAGGCCAACGTGGCAAAATGGTCAAGACCCCAGCTCCTGTGGAGAGACCCCATTGAGTCTCAGGGGCCAGCACTTAGGTAGTTGACAGCAGAGCCGGGAAGAGGTTCCTGTGCAGGGAGGGGGCTGTGCACGAGGCCTGCTGGGCTGGGTTGCGGGAGAGGGTGGTGCTTGATGCCACGTGAGCGGGCACAGGAGCTTGAACTCTCTGGAAAGTAAGTCGGCAACATGGGGCAAGCGCCATGAAAAACGTCCATCGCCTCGGACCCAGGGATTTCGCTGAGCATAAGCAAATTGCTGCGAGAACAGAAGAAAGATGTTTGCTTCGGTGTTATTTATCACAGCAAAAGCAAAATCCGTGCCGAGAGCAGAGCGACTGACTCGGAGCGCGTGGCTCTGAGCCCAGGGATGCTGATAGAGTTTGCTTTGTGCTTTCTGGGAGGGATGCTGGGTCAGGAGGAACTCTTTATGCGGTTTCACGAAGTAAGCACTTATGGGACACCATAATAGATGGAGCTAGCTTATGTGTGTGTATATAAATACAGACGCGACGGTCCCTCCTGGGCTAGTTCCTTATTTCCGCGGTAACAAATTTATCTCCAATTTAGTGGCTTAAACAATACCTATTTATCACCTAGTTCTGAGGCCAGAAGTCTGGAATGGGTCTGACTGGGCTAAAATCAATACATCCGCAGGGCTGTGCTCCTTTCTGGAAGCTCTAGGGGCGAAACTGTGTCCTTGCCTTTTCCAGCACCTAGAGCCTGCCCGCATGCCTTGGCTTGTTGCCTCCTTCCTCCATCTGTAAAGCCGAATCCTCCTCACAATGCATCTCTCTGACCTTCTTCTTCTCTCTGCCTCCCCTCTCCTGCCTCCCTGTTCCACTGTTAGGGGCCCATGTGATGGCATTGGGCTCACCCGGATTATGGAGGATAATCTTCCTATTTTTAAGGTTGTTCAGCAACCTTAATTCCCCTTTGCCATTTAATGCAACATACAAGTTTGGGGGATCAGGACATGGACATTTTTGGGGGCATTATTCTGCAAACCTCACTCCAGACCAGGAGCTTACACTTTAGTGGGACCGACATGTGAGCACATCTTTGGAGTGGATGGCAGAGTGCCATGACCAGCCAGCAGGGTCTGGGGAAGGCAGCATGCACATTCATAACAACCCAGAAATTCCTCGCTGGGAAGCTAGATGTTGTTTCACTCGGTTTTCCTCCTCCTTCCAACACCACCTCTCTGCTGGGGTCCTTTAGCCTCCTGCTGTTCCATAATCACCTTGTGCTCTTTTCCAGTCCCACACCTTTGCCCATGGCCACCCCCACCTGGCTGCCCTTGTTTCTTCTTACTCCCTTCCCAAACCCCAGCCACCCAGCCACCCATCCAAATCCAGATCAAGTCCCATGTTCCCCACGATTCTTCCTTGATCCCCACCCCTGAGACTTCTGTCACACTTACATTCTCAGTTACAGCATGGTCTACTACAGTGCGCTAAGTAGTTGCTCTCATGTGCTATTGTTTGAACTTTAGTGTGTTCCTATGTCTCTGGTTTTTTTTTTCTCTAATATATTTTATTGATTTTTTACAGAGAGGAAGGAAGAGAGATAGAGAGCTAGAAACGTCGATGAGAGAGAAACATCGACCAGCTACCTCTTGCACACCCCCTAACGGGGATGTGCCTGCAACCAACGTACATGCCCTTGACCGGAATCGAACTTGGGACCTTCCAGTCCACAGACCGATGCTCTATCCACTGAGCCAAACCGGTTTCAGCTGTCTCTGGTTTTTAATCACTCTGAGATCAGGGACCATGTGCTATAAATCTTCTGTCACCCCCATAGCGTCTGGCACGGTGGTGACAAAGAAAAGTTTGCTAAGTTGGTCCAGCCATTCTTTGAATAAATGGAGCACTCTCATCCCAGGGAAAGGACATGTGCTCTGAAGTGAGTCCTGTTAAAAAGGAGGCCTCATCGAGAAGGGGAGTCTGACAGGCAAACCATGGGTTATGATATGACAAGACAAGGGCTAGAACAGAAGCATCCATAGGAAGGCTTCTAGGTCAGCCTGTGGGTGGATCAAGGAAGGCATTCAGAGGAGGTGATGTTTGAGCTGACTTTTGAAGGATGAGTAGGAGTGAGCTAGATAAAGAGAAGGGTTCTATTCCAAGAGGAGGTGGAACATGTAAAGCAGAAAAAATAAATGGAATTCTGGAAAAGCGACTACCTCTTTCTCTATCAGACGAGATAGAGAGAGATGCTAAATTCTGTCCAACTTTATTTTCCTGGCTTCCCAGCACAAATAGGACAGAATCTCCTTTCTGTTCGACAGTCCCTGGGTGTTTGTTCTTAGTTCCACACCTTTGCCCATGAACTTGGAAAAAAAAACAGTGAAAGCTGTAATTCACAAGGGAAACTGAGAGGGAAAGGATAAAAATGACCAAGTCCCACTAAGTCAAAAGACTAATGATACCCTGTTTCCCCGAAAATAAGACAGTGTCTTATATTAATTTTTGCTCCCAAAGATGTGCTAGGTCTTATTTTCAGGGGATGTCTTATTTTTCCATGAAGAAGAATATGGAACACATTTATTGTTAAATGAAAATAAAGGAAATTTATTACCTGTATACGGTACGGTAGTACAGTAGTTGTCAACACAAACCAGACAAACTGTGAATCTTACAGTATCAAGAATTTACTCATTTATTCAATGACAATCATGTCATCATCATCTGGAACATCATCATAACAATCCAATTCCTAAAATTTTTGTGACTCCATTTCTTTCAGAATCATTGGACCAAATCTCTCATGTTTAGCCTAGGGGGGGCCTTATTTTCAGGGGGATGCCTTATATTTCACTCAGAAGGAAACCTGTAAGTAGGTCTTATTTTCGGAGGATGTCTTATTTTCGGGGAAACACAGTACTACCTATGACAGACAATAATCAATATCCTTAATGTATAACCTGATAAGGAAAAAACAAAACTTAAAAAAAATGGACAAAGGATATGAACAAGCATTTACAGATGAGAGAATACAAATAGCCAATAAGCATATGAAAAGGCACTCAACTCTACCTGCAGTCAGGGAAATGAGAAATCAAACAATAATTAATACCATTTTCACTCATCAGATTGGCAAAAATTAAAGATGGATAAGTGTGTTGTCAGTGGGTGGGTAAACAGGACCTGCTACACATTGCTAATAGGTTCTGTGAATTGTTAAACCCTTTGGGGGAAGTAGTTTCAAGGCTGTTAGAAGTAAAAACGAACATACCCTTTGATTCCAATTTTGAGAATGTATCCTATAGAAATAACAACATCAGTATAACACATGTAATATATACATCTGATTCGATATATAATATTATTTATACAATAATATATACATTCTTATAAGATTGGCCCTCGTTATAATAGCAAAAGCTGGATCCAATCAGAATTGTTCATCAACAGGGGAATGCTGAATAAATTATACGATTAGAGAATAGTATAGAACAATATTATATAGAATATTTTGGAGGTATTAAAGAGTTTGATCCATGTATCTTGACTGGGAGGAATCCCCATGATCCCATAATATAATGTTAAGTAGCAAGAGTGATGTGAAAGCCTGTGACAGGGAGGGGGGAATCCAAAGGGGAATAGTTTATATATTTAAATGATCGGAAAAGAAGGTAGAGAAGGCGATCTGTACTTTAGGATGTTAACATTGATTACCTCAACTGACTGGAATTGAAGGAAAGACAGTTGCTTAAAAATAATTCTGCCTTGTTCGACTTGTTACAATGAGCACCAACGATTTTTGTCATTGCAAATATTAATAACGTGTTTTTTTTTTTTTTTTTAAAAAGTACCGAAGAAAGAGTTCACGGGTCTCAGTGTTCAGGGGCTGAGGAATAATCCCGGCGGGCAGGTTCCTGAGCTCAGGCCTGCGCCTTCCGCCTGGCCTCTCTTCTATTCAAATGAGCTAATTAAACAAACGTGAGATAGTTTTCATTTCCTTGGTTAAGTGCATTTAGATCCTGGGATAAAACAGCACCATTTACATATGTGGTGACCCCCTCTTTCTACCCGTGAACTCCCATAATAAATTAATTAGAGCCATTCAATGCCAACCTGCTCCTCTTTCTTTGGGTGCACGCAGCTGTCTGAAGCAGGCTCCGGGGAGATGTATTGTTCAGGAGCAGCTGGGTGAGCCCGGTGTCAGCTCCCCTGCCTGGGAAGTTGTTTGAGCACTTTCTGCACGTCTCCAGCACATCTCCCAGGCTCAACTAGTTAAATGTCTGCCCCACGGACCAAGGGGACTGCCATTTGCATCTCAGCCCCCTGCTTCTTAGCCACACTGGCAAAAGCCCTTTCTTCTGAGCCTGAGTTGCTTCAGAGGTCACCCTCCCACCGTCACCATGGCAACTCCCTTCAGGGTATGACATGGGGCTCAGGAAAAGAGTCAGAAACTTTCCAGGGGGCCCCAGGAGAAAGCCACTTGCACAGAGAGAGATTTCAAAGTCTGGGACTAGTGGGCTGCCAATATGGGGCACTTTATATAGGATACATTATTTCTGGAAAAGTTGTTCCAGGTCATTTTTTTGGGGGGGGTGTGTGTGTGTAAAATTTTGTAATTTTATTTTAACCACATAGCACGTGGAGTTCCCGATATTGAGAACCCTGTTGTGAATGCTTTTGTGAGGCGAATCAAAACCCCTATTATTCTTTTAGTGCAAGCATAGGCGTTCGGAGGGCCAGTTGTTGGAAGGTGGGCACATGCGTGTTTTGGGGTTTGGAGGTGGGAGGTAGCTGTGTGGGTGAGAGCGGGGAGGAGTCGCTTGGAGTCTTGCTTTAAGTGGAACTTGGATGTTGACTTAAGGTTGAGTTCTGCCAGAAGAAAAGCATGGGCCAAGTATCCGTGTGCAAAGGGATTTGTAAATATCGGGGAGATATTTTAGATTTGTAAAGAAACAGCATTACTGTTAATGGGGAAAACAAACAGTCAGCAAGGTTCTAGAAACTTGAGCAACACTGTCAACCAGTTGATAACCCAACTGATATTTGCAGAGCACTATCCTGAACAATGGCAGAGATAACCTATTCGAGTGCATAGGGATCTTCACCAAGACTGACCATATACTGGGCAATAAAACAAGAGTTGATAAATATAAAGAATTAACACAATATAGAGTATGTTATATGACCATGATAAAATTAAAGTAGATTTTAATAATAGGAGGTATCAAAAATATCTCCCCAATATTTGGCAATTAAACAATTGGATAATCCTGGGGTCAAAGAAGAAAGCGCAAATATTTCGAGGTGGGTGATAATGAAAGCAACTCATTATCACTGGGATGCAACTAAAACACAGTTTATACAGAAATAAGAAAGGTTTAAAATGAAGGACTTAAGCCTCCTCTTTGAGAAGAAAAATAAGAGCAAAATAAACTCAGAAAAAAGTAGAAGGGAGAAATTGTAAAGATGAGTGCAGAAATTACCAGAAAAAAATAGTAGATCAAATTAATGGAAACAGAAGCCATTTAAAAAATAATAAATAAAACAAGCTTCTAGCTAGAATGATCAAGAAAAACAGCGAGCAGACACAAATCACCAATACCAAATATGAAAGAGTCAATGTCATTGTACAGCCTACAGACATTAAAATGATAATAAGGAAATAATTGGAACACATTTATGTCAATAAATTCAACAACTTAAGAGAGATGTATTAATTTCTTCAAAGATACAAATTACCAAAACTGACTCAAGAAGAAATAGGAAATCCAAATAAACTTATTTCTAATAAAGGAATTAAATTAATAATCCGAAAAACCTTCTTGTGATGAAAATTCAAAAGCCCACACAGCTTCATTGACGATCTCTATAGAAAAATGTAGTTTGAAAAACATTTCTCTATGCATTATCGACACACTCAGCAAACTATGACTTAGAGGGAAACTTCCCAAACCTGGTAAAATGCAATTAAGAAAAACCCATAGCAAACATCATACTTTATGGTGTAACACTGAGTATTTTCTCCGTGAGATTGGCAAGGATGAATGCTCTCATCACGTGTACTCAGCATTGCACGGAAGGCTCTCGCAGGCACAAAAAGGCAGAGCAAACAAACAAAAGGGAAAACACACACAGATGGAAAGTTAGAAATAAGCCATCTTTGTTCACAGATGACATGATTTTTTTTTTTTTTTTTTAACAGAGAAAAGCCCAAGGAAAGTTATAAGAACTCATAAGTGAGTTTAGAAAGGCTTCAGGATACAAGGCCTATCATGTACAGAAATAAATTGTAAGCCTGTATGCAACCAACAATTAGAAACTGAAATCTTTAAAAATGTTATCTACAGCAGCATCAAACATATTAAACACATAGGGATATATTTGCTGAAAGATGTGCAAGACACCAAAAATTTTTAAAAGTTGTTGAGAGAAATAGAGATCTGAATAAATGGAAGACAGGTGGTGTTTGCCGTGGACTAAGTTGTGTCCTCCCTAAAATTGATATGTTGAAATCTTGCCCCCCTAGTGTGACTGTATTTGCAGGTGGAGCCTCCTAGGAAGTAGTCCCGATAAAATGAGCGCATCACGACGGAGCTCTGACCCAGTAGGACTGGTGCCCAAATGGGAACAGACAGTAGAGTGCGCTCTCCTTTCTCTGTCCACACAGGAAAATATGAGCACACGGAGAGATGGCAGCTGTTCACAGCCTAAGAGAAAAGGCCTCCGGATGAAAGTTACTTTGCTGGTGCCTTGATCTTAGGCTTCCCAGCCTCTTCCTATTGTTTGAGCCATCCAGTCTATGGCTTCTTGTTACGGTAGCCCAAATGGATCAACACAATGCTCATGGATTAGAAGACTCAGTATTGTTAAGATGTCAGTTCAACCCAGATTGATCTACAGATTCAACACAATCCTAGTTAAAAAACCGGAAGACATTTTTATAGAAATGAGCAAGCTGTTTCTAAGATTTATGTAAAAATTCAAAGGTCCTAGAATAGCCAAAACAATTTTGGAAACACACACACACACACACACACAAAACAAAACAAAAACACACCAAAAAACAAAACAAAAACAAAAAAAATAACCAACTAAGTTGGAAAACTTATACTATCTGATTTTAAGAACTTAATATAGGGCCACAATAAGCTGGATGGTGTGGTACTGGGGTAGAGATAGCCATGTAGGTCGATGGAACACAACAGAAAGCCCGGAACTAGATTAATCCGTATGAGACCCACTGATTCTCCACAGAGCTGCCGAAGCCTGTTAGGACTGAGAACTTTTACTTACCAAAGGCCCCTGTCACAGGAGTGTAAGTCAGAATCCACTGAGGGGACAGAATTTATACCAATAAAGTAAACAGGAACTATTACAATATGAAAAAAGGCGATTCACTATTTAAAAAGGTTAAAAAAAAAAGAATGCTAAGTTATAATAAAGGTAGACACTGTGGGAAGCTGAGCTATAATATTATTTACTTTTCCCAGGGCTGGGGGAAGAGTGAATACGAAAGGAGCTTAAGAAGTTAGACAGGGAGCCCCACAGGGCTGAGATCCAGGTCTCTGAGGAGGGGGCATGGTCCATACCACACAGAGGAAATGGATAGAGAGTTCTCGCCCCAGTGAGCAGCAAGGGCAGCCCACCTGTGCGGTAACAGCTCCGTTTGCCGCTCCGTGCGAAAACGGAACAACAGGAGAAAAAAAATACCCCTTTCTCATCCAGCCTTGCAATGAGCCTCCAGTATCTTCCACTGACAAAGCATATTATCAAGCCAGCTGGCAAAGGAGAAATACTATCTTCAGAATCACAAAGTTCCAGCGTCTCAAAGCAAAGCAGAGAGAGAGGGAGTAAATTTACAGCTGGAACAAGGTGGAAAGGCACCCGCGGAGAGTGGAGGGAACTATTTGCCATATGCATACCTGCCACAGGACCCATATACAGAATATATAAGGAGCGCCTACAAATCAATAAAGCAAAGAGACAGACAACCCAACAGAAATGAGCGAAGGACTTGTACAGGCACATTACAAAATCACATTTCTGAATAGCCAATAAATATCTTAAAGTGTCATCCTGGAAATGCAAATTCAAACTGCAACGTGATTGTACATTGACCTTGTATCCAGTGACTTTGGTAAATTACTTATTAATTCCAAAGCATCCTCAATATCTTTTTTATTTTTTTATTTTCTACGTGCCCAATTATGTTGACTATGAATAATGGCATTATGCTTCATGCATTTTGAAGCTCTGCTGTTAGGTGTATAAATATTTATGATTATTATGTCCTCTTGATGAATTTACTCCTTTATTATTATTAAGAAATGACCCTTCTCTTTTACCCCTGGTAATATTCCTGCTCTGAAATCTACTTGGTCTGATATTTTAGAGCAACTCTAAATTTTGCTTAGTGTTAGCATGGTATATCCTTTTTCGCCCTTTTAAGTTTAAGCTACTTGCTCTTTATGCTTGAAGTGGATTCCTTAGAAAAAGCATTTGGTTGTGTCTTGCTTTCCTATCCAATCTGACACTCTCTGCCTTTTAATTGGGGGTGTTAAATGATGTGGATAGGTTAAAATACACTATTTTGCTGAAACCGGTTTGGCTCAGTGGATAGAGTGTCGGCCTGCAGACTGGAAGGTCCCAGGTTCGATTCCGGTCAAGGGCATGTACCTTGGTTGCAGGCACATCCCCAGTAGGGGGCATGCAGGAGGCAGCTGGTCAATGATTCTCTCTCATTGATGTTTCTAACTCTCTATCTCTCTCTCTTCCTCTCTAAAAAATTAATAAAATATATTAAAAAAAAGTAAAAAATAAAATAAAATACACTATTTTGCTATTTGCTTTCTATTTGTGCCATATGTTAATCCTTTCTTTTGTATTAAATAAGTATTCTTTTTATTATTTTTACACATCACCTTTATTGACATATTAGCTAAAACTCTTTGCTTTGTTCTTTTAGTGGTTGCTTCAGAATTTGTAATGTACATCTTTAACTTGTCACAATGTGCCTTCAAGAAATATTACACCACTTCACATATGGTGTAAGAACCTTATAGTACTACTAGAGGCCCAGTGCATGAAATTCATGCACTGGAGGGGGTGGCCCCAGCCTGGCCTGTGCCCTCTCACCGTGTGGGAGCTCCATGACCAATCAACCAATTGCCCAAAGAAGTAGGCCCCACCCACCCATCCGGGGCTCCTCGAAGGATTGTCCCAAACAGGTAGGCCGGAGCCCCTGAACCTCTGGCCTCGCTGCAGGACCCACCTCTGCACCACACACGCACCATCAAGCCCCCACCCACCCATGCACACATGCTGTGCACACAGCCTTCTGTGATCGCTCGTTACAGCATGAGGGCATCACAACCACATAGGCTTTTATAAATAAGGATGCTCCCACTTCTCCCCTCCTGGCCTGTGTGTTATTATTGTCATACATTTTACTTCTATATATATTAGAAGCTCTACAATGCAAGGTTATTTTTGCTTTAAACTATCAATTAGCTTTTATGAGATTTAAGTACTAATAGAACTTTTATATTTATCCACGTATTTACTGGGGCTCATCCTTCCTTTGTGTAAATCCAGATTTTCTTTTGATATAATTTTCATTCTGCCTAAAGGACCTACGTACTTCAAGATTTTATTGTATTGGTGTTTGCTGCTGATGACTTCTCTCAGCTTTCATATGTCTGTAAAAGTCCTTATTTCATTTTCATTTAAAAAATTTTTAATATATATATATTTTATTGATATTTTACAGACAGGAAGGGAGAGAGATAGAGAGCTAGAAACGTCGATGAGAGAGAAACATCGACCAGCTGCCCCTTGCACACCCCCTACTGGGGATGTGCCCGCAACCAAGGCACATGCCCTTGACCGGAATCGAACCCGGGACCTTTCAGTCCGCAGACCGACGCTCTACCACTGAGCCAAACCGGTTTCAGCTAAAATTTTTTTTAAAAATATGTTTTTATTGACTTCAAAGAGGAGTGAAGGAGAGAGAGAGAAAGAGGGAAATATCAGTGATGAGAATCATTGATCGCCTGCCTCCTGCATGCCCTCCACTGGGAACTGAGCCTGCAACCCGGGCATGTGCCCTGACTGGGAATCGAATCATGACCTCCTGGTTCATAGGTAGGTGCTCAACCACTGAGCATACTGGCTAGGCTTGTTGTTGTTGTTTTTAATTGATGATGTTTCAGTATGTTTGTAGTTAATGGATATAATCCAGCAAAGTAGGAAAAATTGATAATACAGGCCAGTATCTCCCCCAGCATAACTCTTTCCCCCTTCCTTTATTGCACAGCTTGGAGCATTGATCAATGTGCTTAGTAATTGCTTGTGGTTGATGTTCCTGTGAATGTCTCTGGCATCTATTTCCCCTTTAGGCAAAGTTGTTTCTCTCAAATATGCCCATGGAATTGGACCAGATCCATTTAATGATGAAAATGCTTTGAAAAAAGAAATCCCCTGACTTTTGTCCGTGGGATCTTGTCAGTTATTCTCTCATCACTTAGTTGTAGGGGTGTCAGCTGTATCAGTAATAACAGTTATTATTATTGAAGGCTTGCTCTGTGCGTTACATGAATTATCTCCTCAAAGCATCTCTGTGATACACACGCTATTAATGATCTTTCTTTAATGATGAAGACACGAAAGCTTGGCCCTGGCCAGTGTGGCTCAGTTGGTGGGAGCGCGGTCCCCTCCTACACCCAAAGGTTTTGAGCTGGATTCCCGGTGAGGGCATAGTCCTGAGAGTTCGGTTTGATCCCCTTTGGGGGCTTCTAGGGAAAGCGACAGATGGATGTTTGTCTCACATCAATGTCTGTCTGTCTGTCTGTCTGTCTCATTAATAAACACATTCTCGGGTGAAGATTAAAAGGGAAAAAAGGAAAGAAATTGAAGCTTCTGAGGTTAAATCATATATGCCCAGGGTCTGGGCGGCAGTGTATTGTGGGACCAAGTTGGGAACCGGATCCCACACTCACGTGCCTCCCCAGACAACTGCCCCCGCTCCGCCCTCCAGAGGGCGCCACAGGCGGATGGATGTGTTGCATCCTCCTTCTGCAAGGCCTGGTGCCTCTGCTGCAGGATGCCCGGCTCTGCCAGGACACAGCCCTTCCCGGCGACCTGCTGCGCGGCACCCGGCCGCTCGGGCAGCAGGGGGCGCTCTTTTGTCACGAGAAGCGGAAGAACCGCGGCAGCTCCCGACATAGAGATGACACAGGACTCCCACTCACCCGGCGCCCCCAGCCTTTCCCATCAGAGCTTATCTCAGCTCCATCAGGAAAGCTATTTCCCAGGAGCAGGAAGAACCTCTCTCTGGAGGTTCGTGGTAAACTGCCGTGGGGACGGGCCTGGCGAAGGGGTGGGATAAAGGTAGGAGGTGCTGGCCCTGGGCTAGCGGGTATTGATGTGAAAATACTGGGGTCCAGCCCATCGGCGTGCAGCCCCAGCCCGGAATGGTGCCTCTGGTGCATGGCAGGCGCTCGGCACACACCGGCTTTCTCTCCAGGTTCCACCTGCGATCCCAACCACCAGACCCGCTGAAATGCGAGGCCCCAGGTGGGAAAAAGAGGCCCCCGGCTGCAGGGATGCAACAAAGAAAGGGAAGCGAATGTGAATGTCACTTTGAAGTGAATGTCACAGGAAGAAGGACGGGGAGGAAGCAGGTGCTGTGCACCCCTGCCCTGCGCCCTTCTCTGCGCCCTTCTCCCCAAGCACCGCTGGCCGTTTGCCGCTCTGATGGCAGGGGAAGGGGGCGAACAGCCGAGTAGCCGGCCCGGGAGGCCAGAATGAAAAAGGAAGCCATGTGCTGGGTGCCTGAGCCCTGGCGCCGCCACAGCTGTCAGCTGTGCGTGCTCCTGCCCTGACCAGAGGCGCCCCCTGCCGGCCGCGGGGGGGAGGGCGGGGACCCAGCTGCTCCCGCCGCCAGGAGCGCCCGCTCCTGAGCTTTTCGGGGACCCACAGGCCCAGACCAGGGAGCGAAGATGAGGGCAGGGGGAGGAACCCGATACTCCCCGTCCGAACTTATTCCAGATTGGGCTTGCCTTCGTGGGCTTGCCTCTGCCCCTTGCTTACTGAGGCCTGCTTCTTCCCGCCTTCCTAGAGGCTGTGGGTGGCAGGAAACAACCGGTGTCCTGGCATGGCCCCAGGCTCAGACCTAGCCTTTGATTTGGCGGCTCTGGCTCTGTCCCCACCGCCGCCCCTCAATCTGCTGGGAATCAGAGGAGCCGCACTGGAGGGGCAGAGCCAGCCGCCTTCTGCTGCAGAGTCTTTGCATCGCCCCTTTGGGAGTAGCCAACCCCGGAGCTGTTCAGAGGCGTTTAGAGCCGCAGATATCCTACCTGACACCAGCTAAGCCGGGCTGTGCTTTCTGTGGGCTAAACCTAAAGAAACTAAAATAATAATAATAATAATAATAATAATAATAATAATAATAATAAATCCAAGGTGTGACAAGTCAGTAGCAATCGCCTGCTGAGAAACCCAGCTTGGAATGGAGGAAGTAGCCTCCCCCTCAAGGGCCTTGTGATCTAGTTGGAGAGATGAGATGCGAACCCAAGGGAAGAGCAGCACAGGGAAGGGCGTAAGGAAGGGCTTCAACCACCGCAGAAGAGATGTCGCGGTCCCTGCATGATTAATTACCAGTGGAACGGCTCTGACAGTAATTGCTCTCCTGGTTGGGGAGAGGAGTGCTGCAGACCCATGCGGTCAGGAGGGGCCGCATCGGGGTAGGTGGGAGGAGGGAGGTGGGAGGGAGGCCTGGGTTTGGAGGCTGAGTGTGTCAGCTGTTAAGAGAAGTCGTGATTCCTCTGTGCTTTGGGAAAGATACAGGACGAACCCTCCTTTCTCGATTAGTGCCTGGTTCCAGGGCACTGCTCCTCACATCTTCAGGATGCCCAGAAAGTACAATCTGACAAAGAAGAATGACCTTTGATGGGCACCTCGTATGTGCCAACCACTGCAGGGGGCACCTTTAAAAGCATTATTATTATTTTTTTAATTAAAAAAAATATATATTTTATTGATTTTTAACAGAGAGAAAGGGAGAGAGATAGAGAGCTAGAAACGTCTATGAGAGAGAAACATCGACCAGCTGCCTCCTGCACCCCCCCCCACCGGGGATGTGCCCACAACCAAGGCACATGCCCTTGACCGGAATCGAACCTGGGACCCCTCAGTCCCCAGACCGACGCTCTACCACTGAGCCAAACCAGCCTCGGCTAAAAGCATTATTTTTGATAACCACATTCATCGGGAGATCCTCTCCTCCCCTAACATATAGGCAAAGGGGGCTCAGAAAGGGTAGGCATCTTGTCCAAGGTCTTGGAACCGAGTCAGAGCGAAGCCAGGATCCGAGGCCTCTTCTATCCCATTCCCACGCCCAGCAGCTCCGACTTGCAGAAGGGACCTAGGCGGTAGCTGTTTCCTGAGGAGTTCCCCATATTCCTGCCTAACTGCCTGCCTTCAGGAAGACCTGGGCCTTTGGAAACCTCCGGCAGCACCGCACCGAGTGAGGACCCAGCTGGGATATTGTTTCCCTGTCTTCATTTAGGCTGAGGGAAGAGAAGCCCCCACAGATTGCCACCGCTGAGAGAAAACAAAACAGTAGGGAGGTTTCAGAACTGGCAGAGGCTCTGAGCCAGAGGAAAACATCCAGAAGGCAGGGATCGCAGTGACTCAGAGGCCTCTCCAGGGAAAAACGAATGGACACTTCCCCATCCTCCCGCAGCTTCCTGTCCATCTGAGTGCTGCCTCCCCTCCCTGCGGCTGACACCCACGGATGGGGTGATGCTGATGAACCCGGACCCAGCTCCTGGAGGAGCCGGAACCCTCAGTCCTCAGAGAGGGGAGAGGCCAGCCCTTCAAGTCCCTGCCCAGGGGGTTCTCAGCAGCAGACAGGGGGCAGGGGCACGTGGCACCTGGTCATGCTGCCTGCACAGAGCTTGCTTGGGACCTGTCAGCTGGGTAGAGTGCAAATCCCTCCCCTCCCTTTGCTTTGCTTTCCTGACTCCATGAAAATGAGGTGATTTACTGCCAGATCCTCCTCTCTTCTCCTGCAGCATCTCTGATCCCCTGGGCTCCTGATGAATCTTTCGAAAGCCCCTACAGTTTAAAGATGATGAACATGAAATTAAAACCAACATGTTCTGGAAAAAAAATTATGCATATGCATAAAGAATAGAAACATGAATAATCGACTCCTCCAACAATGATTACTGTGACATTTGGGTATGCCCAGGTGGTAATGTTTTGTGTATACACCTTTGATGAAATGACACTCAATTTTGTGTACTATTCATTTACTTAGATTTTCCCCAAATTCCTTATACATTTTTGTGTGAACATTATGACCAAGTGACCATTATGACCAAACAACTGTAACGACTGGTCAACCAGTCACTATGATGTGCATTGATCACCAGGAGGCAGATGACCAACACAGGAGCTCCCCCCTGGTGGTCAGTGCACTCCTGCAGCCAACCTTCTGCAGCACCGTCCCCTGCTGGCCAACATCCTGTGGTCCCTCCCCCCTGCCAGTTAACCTTCTGTGGCCCCTCCCCTGGCCGACTAACCTCCCCCTTGTTGGTCCCCAGATAGGCCTCAATCACCGGCCAGGCCGAGGGACACCACCTATGCATGAATTTGTGCACTGGGCCTCTAGTTACTATATAATATTCTATCATAAAGATGTACCATAATTTCTTTAACCCCAATATGATTGACTATCTAAATGGCTCTAGCTTTTTGCTGCTCTTATTCACATCACAACCAACATATGTGTGCATAAAGCTTTTTGACATTTTAGTTTATAGCCTTAGGATGAAGTCCCAGAAGTAGAATTAGAGGCCAAGAGTATGAATATATTTAAGGTTCTTCATGTATTTCTCCTAATTGCTTTCCAAAATGGTTATATCAATTCATACTTTATTAGGAGTCTATAAAAGTGTTAAACATGCCACGCTCTTTCCAGCAATCAATAGGCCCTGTTAAAAATTAGACTCCTCAAGTCTACTCTCCTTGAAAAACAAAAATGTTACAGGTCAGGCCTCATCCTCCCTCTGGTTTTCTCCTGGTTCCTGAGTAGATCCCCAGCTCTTCCTGGCTGTTCCTATATCTTTACATACACTGGTTCAAATGGAAGCCACCTGCTTCCCTGGGTGGTAGAGCAGAAGCTCAGGAGAAGCTTCCAGATCAGCTCTGGGCTGCCTTACTCTGGAGTCTTTCCTCCTCCATCTTCTTCTTTAAATAAACGAGAGAGATACAAATCTCTATCTTGTTTAGGCCTCACGGATCAGGTCTCTCTTACAGAAAGAGAAATGCAGTTCCCAAGGGTGGAAGCCTGGAGAAGGTCTGTAGTTTGCAGGACTTAATAACACACAAGAGATCAGCTAGAAGGAGGCCATCTGGCAGGATTCACGTTCCGGAGCCATCAGATGTGATAGGACAAAACGATAAAAATAGGTGCCAGGCTCTGAACAGAGGCAGAACCCAGGGTGAGGGGAGGAAATGGGTAAAGGGGGAGAGGAAAGAGCCTCTAGGGGAAGGCAGGCTTTTCCTTACCAACTTTGAGAGGGATGGCCACACAAGGCCAAGAGTTGAGCTTGAAGGAACAGGACCCCAGATTGCTTGTGGATTCTGAACAGATTAGATGATACATGAGGAGCTTTTCACACGAAGGTATCAAAACAACAAAGGACTGTTTATGTGTTCCAGATCCATATGGATGGACTGACCATCAATTATCCTGCTGCCCCTTCCTTCCTTCCTTCCTTCCTTCCTTCCTTCCTTCCTTCCTCCCTTCCTTCCTTCCCTCCCTCCCTTCCTCCCTTCCTTTTTGGGGTGGGCTGACCCTGGGGTAGAGCAGTAGGCCTTAGATCAGGGGCCAGATGGACAGAATTTTATCTGAGTTCACTCTAGGTCTGTATAATGAAATTGGCTGGGGACTCCACTTTTTTCCTTCCTTCCTTCCTTCCTTCTTTCCTTCCTTCCTTCCTTCCTTCCTTTTCTTCCTTTTCTTCCTCCCCTCCCTTCCTTCCTCTAATAGTGAGGTTACAGTTGGTGGAAATTAAGCCCAATCTAACCCAGCCTGAGGCCCAGTTGAGGAACATCCATGCACTTTCCATTACCTGAGCAACACACAAAGCCCACCTGTCACCACCTTACAGGGCTCAGGGCTGCTCAGTAAGGCCTGCCATCCAGGGATGTGGGTCACGGCCAGGTTGAATCATAAGTGGGAAGTCTGAGGCTCAGGTACTCAGTGCCTAGGCTACCTGGGGCCAGGTGAGGGTGGCGAGGGTCAGTCAACTCATTCCCTGAGTGGACACAGACACTGTGAAAGGTTTGTTTCCCAACTTAAACCAAGAGGAGGAGGAGTGGCTCGCGCTGTGCAGTTAACCTTGAAAGGAAGTCGCTGACAGAGGTCACACACTTCACCCTCGTCCCCTGACGAATGCAGCGCTCCCCAGTTTTCCCTCAGACGTCTCCCTATCAAGATGATCTGCAGATTTCCCTCCGGTTGGCATACTGGCTGCAAAGATAATGTAGGTATTTTCAGCCAGCCCGGAGCAGGGCAGATAAGGGAGGAGAGCCGGGGAGACTTGATTGAGTGACCAAGATAAATGCACTGTACCACAGGAAATCGAAATGCAAAAATAAGGATGGGGAGCCTCTGAAATATTTAAAGAGAGAGAGAGAGAAGAACGGGCAATCTCAGCCTTACCCCTTCGTCGCCTGAGCTCCTGAATATTGCAAAGGAGAATAGGGCGGAGAGTGTCCCAGAATAGAAAGTAGCCATTAGGGAGACAAAATGACAGGGCTGGCTTAAAAATAGGATTATAATTAAGAAAGGGGGAGAAGGGAGAGGGGCTTGCGGTTTGATTCTTCACCTCTGGTCTTAGGTTAGGTCTCAGAGGCAAGCTCCCCCGGGGGGTGGCTTCTGCCTCCGAGAGACCTCAGTCCTGCCCTTCTTCTCCGAGGACCCGGGGAGGAGGCCAGAGCGGCGGCCTGCGTGGCTGATGGGCTCGAGGAGCGCATTGGGCAGAAGCAATGCCTGGCTGCGGCCGCCCAGGGGCCCAGGCCCAGGCCCAGGGGACTGAATAGCTCACATACGACAAGTGTTTACTTCTCTGTGATGTCCAGTTTGAGGGGAGCCCTCCAGACAGTCAGAGGGACCCAGTTCCTGCCATCGGACTTTGGCATAGTCTATAGGGCTGAGGCTGAGCTGCCAGGTTGGCAGCGACAGGGAAAGCGTGCGGAGAGGGCACACCCAGGCGCCCCAAGGGATGGCCACACAAGGCCAAGAGCTGAGCTTGAAGGAACAGGACCCCAGATGGCTTGTGGATTCTGAACAGATCAGGTGATACACGAGGAGCCTTGGACACGAAGGTGTTAAAGCAACCAAGGACTGTGTTCCAGATCCATACGGCTGGACTGACCATCAATTATCGGGAGCATCTGAAAGATCAGCTGGGGTGCTGGTGGGCAGCAGGCTCCGGTGTGACCTGCATGTCAGTCTCGGGCCTGGGCTTCCTCCTTTGTCACAGACGCTGCCCTGGACCAGCTGAGTGTTTCCATCCGCGTTTCCAGCAGGGTCTGGTGGCAGGAGCACTTCTTGGCGAAGGTGTGGCGGTGGTGTCCTTCCCCATCTGCTTGCACATGATTGGCCCCCTTCTCCCCCCACCCCTGCACCAGCCTGGGCCGCAGGAGGCCGACATGCTCATTTCCACTTATTATGAATGAGCAGCAGCAGCATCTTTGCAGGAAGTCTCTCTTTTCTCCTCCCAAACAGAGCACAACCTGGGACGGAAGGAGGCCGAATTAAACCATCAGCACCCAACAGGGGGACGGGACTTGCAGGCTCAGGAGGGGAGTACAGAGCTCCGAGCACAGACCACCCTCCCAACCCGCAGCAAGGAGGGTGTTTCTCTCTCACAGGCCGGAGGCTGGAGATGGGGTGGGTTCCTGGCCCCCCAGCCCCCAGCAGCCGGGAGCCAGCCTGCTCTCTCAGGGCCACACGTGTGCTGTCAGCCCTGGGCAGCCTCTCCGCCTCTCAGAGCGAGTGGCTCTGGACCATCTTCCCCAGATCCGTTCCCCGTTCCCCGGTGCTGCCTGCTGCCTCCACAATCAATATGCATGCGTGGTCAGGAGCTCCCTGCCCGGCGAGCCAGATCTAAGGCTGTCAGCCCCCTCCAACGTAACCTAACGCCCGCCTCTGTTTTTAAGGATAAAAATCTATGCATAAAACGCCCTAGTGATTCAGAGGGCACCGTCTGGCTTATCTATTTTTTCCTTCACATCATCTGCCTGGCATTTGTTGAAACAATGAAACTATTTTCTTTCTTCAGACATGAAACATGGCCCCGGAAACCCTGACTTGCAGTCAGGAGCCCTGGGCTCTCCCGGGTCTCCAGGCAGCGCTCATCCTGGCTGCACACACTTCCCTCCGCCAGGCCTCTCTCCGAGGCGGCCTGGGAGCAGGCAGAGCGTGCATTTCTCAGGAATTTGCAAGAAAAAAAATGTGTTTATGCTGGAAGAATGCTCTCAGCATTCTCCAAGTGCCAGCTGCTCTGACTATGCACCTGGTTCAGGGCAGCTAATGTCTTCTCAGAGCCGGTTACTTAACTTGTTTTTGCCAAAAATCTATAGTCTTTTTTTTTTTTTTTTTTTTTTTAAAGATATATTTTATTTATTTTTTTTACAGAGAGGAAGGGAGAGGGATAGAGAGTTAGAAACATCGATGAGAGAGAAACATCGATCAGCTGCCTCCTGCACACCCCCTACTAGGGATGTGCCCACAACCAAGGTACATGCCCTTGACCGGAATTGAACCTGGGACCTTTCAGTCTGCAGGCCAATGCTCTGAGCCAAACCGATTAGAGCTATAGTCTTATTTAGATACAGAACCTTAAAGGAAACCACTTCCCAAGTCCCAGGAGCCTCATCTTCCTCCCCTGGCCCATCCAGGCTCCTGTTAGGACACTTTCTCATCAATCTTTTCTTTCTTTCTTTCTTTTTCTTCTTTTTTTTTTTTAAATATATTTTATTGATTTTTTACAGAGAGGAAGGGAGAGAGATAGAGAACCAGAAACGTCGATGAGAGAGATACATCGACCAGCCGCCTCCTGCACACCCCCCACTGGGGATGTGCTGGCAACCAACGTACATGCCCCTGACTGGAATCGAACCTGGGACCTTTCAGTCCGCAGACTGACGCTCTACCACTGAGCCAAACCGGCTTCGGCTCATCAATCTTTGCAGTTTGAGTTTTAGAGGCCAGAGCTCTTCTCTTTTCTTCTCCTTCTCCTTCTCCTTCTCCTTCTCCTTCTCCTTCTCCTTCTCCTTCTCCTTCTCCTTCTCCTTCTCCTCCTCCTCCTCCTCCTCCTCCTCCTCCTCCTCCTCCTTCTTCTTCTTTTTTTTTTTTAAAGAGTTTATTTTAGCCCTAACTGGTTTGGCTCCATGTATAGAGCGTCATCCTGCAGACTGGAGGGTCCCAGGTTCGATTCCAGTCAAGGGCATGTACCTTGGTTGCAGGCACATCCCCAGTTGGGGGTGTGCAGGAGGCAGCTGATCAGTGTTTCCCTCTCATTAATGTTTCTGGCTCTCTATCCCTCTCCCTTCCTCTCTGTAAAAAAAAAAAAAAAAAAAAAAAAAAAAAAAAAAAAAAAATCAGTAAAATACATTTTAAAAAATTAAAATAGAGAGTTTATTTTTTAGTCTTTATATAAGTCATGCAAGTTCAACATAACAAAAGGGTAACATGGAGTAGCCAGGTGACCGCATGAGCGGGGCTTGGTGGGGTGCAAGCAGAAAGCAGCTTTCTTCTCCCCGCCCTGGCCCTGCACGCCGGCTCTGTGGGTTGTTTCCTCTTCCTCTTGCGTTTTGGATCCTCCCAGATAGGAAGGAGGAGTCTCCGACCTCCAGGTAATAACATGTCATGCCCAGCCTCTCAGACTCCCACGCAGTTTGTGACGTCCCCTCTCCCTACGCTTGGCCTGTGGGCTCAGGGTGTGGGCAGCCCCCTCCCTGTTTTCTCCCTGGTTCTCCTCCTCCTCCACTGGGCAGGCCGCCTTCCATTCAGTGTGGGAGGGAAGTGGGGGGCAGTGTTAAGGGGCTGCTAGGCCTTGGTTGACCGGGACAGTTGTCGCTGGGTGTCCCCGAGGTGTGTTTCTCTTTTGGGGTCTTTGGAAACACCAGCTCTCCAGAGACCAGCGTCAAATGACAACTCATGTCTCAGAAGCCACCCATGGGCCAGCACTGGCAGTATGTGTGCAGGCCTGGTTACCCCAAAAGGGGGTCTTCGGCAGGGACACACCGTGCCTGGCAGGACGCAGAAGCCGGCAACAGGCAGAGGAGGGGGCGATCTGGCTCCATGTGGGAGACTGTGTCTGTGGAGCCCAGGCAGGAGGTAGATTACGTGGGCAGCTTCTCTTAAAGGGGCCAGGCGGCGATGGACCTCGTGTTGCTGTTCTCATGGGCCTTAGATGCCAATGGTACACCTTGCCCATCTCATCAAGGTCATTGTCTTCATTGCTGCCATGATCGGCGTTACCATCACCAACAACTGCATCCTCCAACAAGGGGACGGCGAGCTTCTTTGTGCAATCAGAGGCCCTGGGAGGACCTCCTGGGTTACCTGTGGCTCTTCCTTACCCTCTTCCTCTCGTCTCTGACGGAAAGGAACATTCTGGGCTCCAGTGACTCTGCCATGGTTTCTCCTTCGAGGACAGAGTGGCTGCAGGTCTCTTTCCTGCTAGTTCCCAAGGCGGGCGTTACCTCACACTTCTTTTCTACCCCGTTCTTCCTACAAGCCAGGGAGGAAATCACACACGAACCCGACATAGCATCCATTTCCAAGGCCGACGCACATGCTGCTCGCTGTTCCAAAGGCAGAAATGCCTCTCTGCTCGCTTCATCTCCTTAAAAATTTCCAACTCCCTCGGTCAAGTCTCTTAGGACTCCCAGCGCTGAGAGCCTTAGGTAGCAACAAAGCCCCAACTCTCCAGAGCTGTTCGTGCTCTCAATTCAAAAAAATTTTTTTTTTCTTTCTCTCCTTCACCCAAAATGATCCAGAGGACAGGGCGGGAGCGGGGTAGGAAAGAGAGCGATCAATCTAAAATGCGGAGGCTGCTGGCTAATGGCCTTTAGATCGCAAAGACTGGGTAAACAGACTTAACGCGCCGATTCAACATATTAATTGTTTGTTAACCTTTGCGTAACCTTTTGGAAGCCTTTGAGTGTGTGGATTTAGAACCCAGAGTACACTGGAGGCATTCCCCATGGCACGACCCACTTTTGCAAGGTGTTAAAACTCATTAATTTCCCGTTGAAGCTGGGCAGGAAAGGAGGGTTTGGGGGAAACAAAGAATACCAAATAGGAAACTAATCAAGTAAATGAATGTATGCAGAAGGCTCTCTCCCAGGCTTGCAGAAATATCCATTTGTTACCTATATAAGCTATAATTACATAAAATGCAAGCGACTGAGAGATGGAGTGTGATTTAAGGGTTGAGAGAGCAAACATAATAACAATAGTGTGATACTAATAGCCATCATCACTCTAATAACGTTGGCCCGTGGCTAACACCCTCATTTAGGGATCTCCGAGCATGCTAGCCACATTAATTAATCCTCTCGCCGTACGGGTGTGAGGGTTGCTCAGCACCATCACCCCTCACCCGTTACCTCCTCGGGTGGAGAGGAGGACATCAGAGCTGGGAGGAGGTTGTGGGATTCAATGCTGCCCTGGCAAGCTCCAAGCTGGCCATGGTCTTAGTTCTGTGATGCTTGGATGAGAAGAATGGATCCTGATGGTCTTCTATTGACCCAACCCCTTAGCCATTCAACGAACACGCCGGGCCTCCCCGCCCTGTGCTGTCTGAAGGCTCTCTTTGGAGCTGCAAAGCCAACACCCTGGGTCCCCTCAGACTTCCCTCTGCAGCCTGGGGCCCTCTGACCATGACCTTGACCCATAGCAATGATGGGGCGATGTCAGCTTCTGAAAGGGTCTGCCCTGCCTCTTGGTGAGAAGCCAAAACAAACCAGTAGGAACAACAAAGAGTAAGAAAAATATAGAGAAAACAAAAAGAATCTCACCTTGCACACAAAACACCATTCCTTTCGCCTAAACCTTCCAAAGGCAACCTCTGTCTGAGCGTTTATGTACACATATTAGGTATTTAGGTGTGTGTGTGTGTGTGTGTGTGTGTGTGTGTTTTTAAACATACATGCTTATGGATTGTTTTTCAACCAGTTTTTTTTTTTTTTAAGCACTGTCTTAACCACATCAGGAGGTGTAAGATTTCCTTCATTATTTTTAAATAACTGCAGAGTGTCCCATCGTATGGATGGGCCATCGATCTCCCTAATGATGGGTATTTAAGGCTGATTCTCCTTTTTTATTATGAGCCCCGTTGCCATGAACACCATGCCTACCACCTCGCAGACATCTGTCACATTGCCGTGGGGTCGATTCTGGGGGTCAAAGGGTGTGGCCGTTAACATTTCTGATCAATGTGGAGACACTGTTTGTGAAAAAGCCTTTCTTCTCTCTGTCTCTCTCCCTCCCTCCGTGTGAGAATGCATCTCCCCCAATCCGCACCAGGACTTCCAGCCTTGTGGCTTAGCAGGCTCTTGCTACCCGTGTTCCCCCGAAAATAAGACATCCTCCGAAAATAAGACCTAGCGCATGGAAAGATAAGACATCCCCTGAAAATAAGACCTAGCGCAACTTTGGGAGAAAAAATTAATATAAGACACGGTCTTATTTTCAGGGAAACAGGGTAATATCCACTAATCCTCCTGCCCCATTTTCCTGCCTTGGAACCGTTACACCATCACACCCTTAAGCTTCCTGTGCCCTCGCCCCGGTGACCCCGCGTCAGTCCTGGAGTGGGATCTGTCCCCTGGGTGACACGTTGCTCCCCGACCATGAAATCTGCAGACCACCCCCCAGCATCCGCTGTTTAATATTCATCGGGAGCTTGCGGTGAGCTGGGCCCGCACAGCCGCCGAGACCTTTGGGAAGAAAACAGGCCGGGATTTGAAAGGCAGAGATCACTTAATAAAAAGCGACAGCCTCGTCAGAGGCCGCAGAGGTGCTGCTGTCTCCCTGGTCGTCGGCAGGCTCCCGGGGGGGGGGGGGGTGTCGCGGGGGGTGTCCCCCTCCGAGGAGCCACAGGGACGCGGCAGCTGCTCTCCTGCAGGGCGCCCGTCTGTGCGGTCCGATGGGGGTGCGCGTCACTTCTCCGTCCCCGAGCAGAGAAACTGCACCGGGAAGCCCTGTATCTTCCCATCACCCCCGCCGAGACCAGGGGGGCGTGCATACAAAGAGCCCACAGCCGTGGTTAATTGGCAAAGTTATCACCTCTCCTCAGAGGCCCAGCGTCCAGTGCTTTTCCGGGCTCTGTCCCCGGCCCGCACCTCTGGAATTAAATGTCGTTTGCAAAGCCCATAATTGCCCGGAGAGATAGTCGGGGTCGCTTCTTTTTGTCTTCCTCAGACTCGGATACCTTTAACCCGGCCCACTCCCACGCCTGCCCCCCTCCCCCCTTCCCCTTCCCTCCCCGCAGACTTTTGTTTCCCGAGTCCCACCCCAGGGGCTGTCAGATTACATATTTTATTGCGCGGAGACAAAAAGCCATCTGGAGCGCCTGGTCTCCGCTGTCAGCGGCCCCGGGCCGTTCCCAGGGTCTCCTGCCAGGCTCCCCATTAAGAATCACAGCACACCCCCTCCCCCCCTCCAGCCCTCTCTCTTTATCCTCCCCCCCACCCCCACCCGCCTCAGCTCTGCAGCCTGGTCCCCTATCACTGGGATCCGGCTTCCTTGTCTTGGCAGAACAATGTGGGCTGTCAGCTCGCATTAAGCGTCGGGGAAAGCGCCACAATTCCAGGAGGCTGAAAGCTTACAGATTCCTCATTTGGTTCCACGAGCCCAGACTGTCTCTCCTGGCGGCTAATATACTTATTTTAGGCCTCATCTCGTCCTCTTGGTCCCAAACCGAGATAACACGTGAGTGAGGCAAGAGCCTTTGTAAGGACACAGAGGCCAAGGACAGCACAGAAGCTGGGGGTGGGGGGTGGGAGTAAGGGATGGTGGCGGGTGTAAACGCATCTCCTTGGCTCCAACAGCCCAGCAGGGGGCAGACCTGAGCTTGGGTCTGGGGTTGGATGAGGATGAGAAGAGAGGCCATCATGCCTCCCCCAGACGGGTCAGGGCACCAGGAATTACATCTGCACTTTAGGATGCCTGGGTTGGGACTGTAGGGTGAGAACCCAGGCCCCGGTGACCTCTGACCTCCCAGCCCATAGAGAAGGCTTGCAGTGGGAGGCAGAGGGCTTTGTCACACCGGTCAGAATGGCTATCCACAACAAACCAACCAACAGCAAGTGTAGGCGAGGAAGTGGAGAAGAGGGAGCCCTCTGCACAGCTGCACCAATTCACAGTGGGATTGTGAATTGGTGCAGCCACTATGGAAAACGACATGGAGTTCCTTAAAAAAAGAAATTAAAAATAGAACTGCCATATGACCCAGTGACTCCACTTCTGGATATTTATCCAAAGAAATCTGAAACACGAATTTGAAAAGATATATGCGCACCTATGTTCATAGCAGTGCTATTTATAAATAGCCAAGATGTGGAAGCAACCTAAGTGCCCATCAGTAGACAAGTGGATAAAGACGTTGCCATACATATATACCATGGAATGTAAGCCAGACTTAGAAAAAGAATGAAATCTTAACATTTGCAACAACATGGATGGACCCAGGAAGTACTATGCTAAGTGAAATACGTCAGACAGAGAAAGACAAACACCACATGATTTTACTTATAGGTGGAACCTAAAGAAAAAAAAAAAATAAACGAACAAGCAAAGCAGAAACAAACTCATAAATATGAAGAATAAATTGATGGTTGCCAGATTGGGGGGGGGGGTCTGGGGGGATGTCTGAAAAAGGGAAAGAGATTAAGATGTACAAATGGCCAGTTATAAAAAAAACAGCATAGGCAATATAGTAAATAATGTAATAACTGTGTAGGGTGTCAGATGGGTACTAGACTTATTGGGGTGATCACTTCGTAAGTTATATAAACATCTAGTCACTATGTTGTACACCTGAAACTAATATAATATTTTATGTCAACTGTAATTTAAAAATTAAAAAAAAAAAAATAGTGACGTTGTCAGGCAGAAAGGAGGCCTTGCCCCGAGGCGGGCCTGGGTGCAGGCATGGCTGCCGGGCGGTCCCTGGAAGAGCATTGAAGGGCCGTGTGGCCGGCAGTCAGGAGCTGGCACCTGGCTTTCCCGTCAGGGCACTGCCCGTGGGAGCCGTGTGGCCTCCGTGTTCTCAGCCGGGAGAGGAATCTACTCCCCTCCGGGCTGCTGTGAGGATGGGATGAGACACTGGTGCAAAGCTTCAACATCATGCTTAGCTCCTCGTACACGCTCATCCATGCTGGCTGTCCCGATTATCTCCGGTTTAGGATTTGAACTCCAGGCACCTAGTCCCTTGGTACCATTCATCTCTGAACGGAGGAGGTGGCTGGGAGCTCTTCCCCAGAGCTGGAGGGATGGCCCAGAGGCCCCAGGGGACTGCCTGGCGTGTGCCCTCCAGGGTGCCCTCTCAGGGCCAGCACCTCGCCCTACGCCGGATGCCTAGGCAGGCCCCAGGCACGCCTTCCCCTCTGAGGACTGCTTCGGATGGCGGGAGGTTGTACAAAGGTCGATACATCCTGTATCGTGTGCTTACACTGAAATCCAGCCGGTCTCCGACATCAGGTTCCGGATCGGCTCCGGGAATGTGTCAGCTCTCATCCAAACAAGGCAGCCACTGGCCTTCCGACCGGAAACCCGACCAGATCCATGGAGCGTGAATGTGCTCATTGTCCTTGTCCTCTCGTCTGAAAACGAGGCTGACTCTGTCTCTGAGCTGAGTCATCCCCGCACTTAACAAGGGTCCACGTGACTCAGCAGGGGCACCTGTCCGCGGATAACCCCGCCTGTCTGCCTGGGAGCCGAGATTCTGTCTCTCCAGGGAAAACAGGGGGCCGGGAGGGCACGCCCCGCTTCTGCGCGCACCCACTGTTCTGTGTGAGTCTCACCAAGTCCCCTGAAGTGGGTTTTATCATCCTCATTTCACACAGGAGTACTAACTGGGGACTCAGAGAGTTTAAGAAACTAGGCCACGGCTTCAGAGCCAGGTGAGGAGTCAAGCTCTGTCCCCAGCTCTCTCTAGCACCAAGCCTGGGCCTCCCAGCCACACCAGCCACACCAGCCCCTCCAGCCCCTCCAGCCCCTCCAGCAGCCTTTAATTAATCACCCAACAGAGGCGGACAAGGTACCTGTCAGGTCTGGTCAAGAGTTAACACATTCAAGGGTTCAATGTTCACAAATGATCAACTGGCTGGACCCTACCACGACGGTGTCTTTCCCAAAACAAGGCTCAGCCTCTCGCTAACGACCGCAAACCACCTTGGGGAACCATCTCTTTTAAAAACGAAGCCGGCTGCAAACTGGCCACGGACAAAGGCGGCCCCCGGACGTCTCACAAATCTTTCTGTGATGAGCGCGGGGGTGGAGCCGTTCCTGGGAGCTGACTATGCTGAGGCTGATGAAATATTTGGGAGCTGAAAGGCTCCTGGGGCTTTGCTCAAACCCATTTAGAGTGGAAACTTTCCTTATTCCCAATGAGGTCACAGGAGAAAAGCAAAATGGTTGGCACAGACCTATGCAAGTGGTCAGAGTGAACTGCAGGTAGAAATGCATAGGTCCCCCACGTCCTGCTGCAGAAAATGTACACTTTGTGCCATAACCGGTTTGGCTCCGTGGATAGAGCACAGGCCCGCAGATGGAGGGTCCTGGTTCAATTCTGGTCAAGGGCACGTACCTTGGTTGCAGGCTCGATCCCCAGTAGAGGGTGTACAGGAGGCAGCGGATCAATGTTTCTGACTTTCTATTCCTCTCCCTTCCTCTCTGTAAAATCAATTAAAAAAAAAATATATATATATATTTTTTTTTTTCAAAGAAAAAAAAGAAAAGAAACACTTTGCCATTCCTGTACTTCAGTTTTTTTCCAAGATTAGATAATCAAACTAGCATGGTTTCTAACGTGCTTCCGGCCTCACCCTATAATGTTGTGTCTCAATACCAGGCACCATTGGGGATGAGATAAAATATGATTATATATTCTAACAGCAAGAACAATTTGTGGAGCCCTTGCCACATGGCAGGCTCTGTTCTAGGCCATTTTTGATCTTCACAGCAACCTCCTGAGGTAAACATTGTTATCATTCTCATTTTAAAAATTCGGAAACTGAGGCCCAGAGAGGTTGAGTAACTTGCCTGAGGTCACACAGCTAGTAAGTGGCAAAACCAAGATTTGAACTGGGCAGTTTGGCTCCCAAGCCCCGTTTATTTTTTTGCTGTGGGTAAGTGGATAATATACTCCCACAGCCCTCACAGCCCTCTGGGCTCCTGTCCCAGGCCTCTATTGCACCCACACAGATAATCACTCAGAGCTAGTTTGTCAGGTAGAAAAATTAAGTGAATACAGTATCAAAGTTCAGCAAAGGTGACCAGCCTCCTGGGCCCTCACAATTATATATATATGTGTGTGTGTGTGTGTGTGTGTGTGTGTGTGTGTATATATATATATATATATATATATATATATATATATATAATTGATTTTTTACAGAGAGGAAAGGAAAGGGATAGAAAGCCAGAAACATTGATGAGAGAGAAACATCAATCAGCCACCTCCTGCACACCCCCTACTGGGGATGTGTCTGAAACCAAGGTACATGCCCTTGACCGGAATTGAACCTGGGACCTTTCAGTCCGCAGGCCGACGCTCTATCCACTGAGCCAAACCGGTTTCGGCTGGGCCTCGCAATTCTTATTTGCACCGAGGCTGGTAGGTCAGACCAGTTTTGCAAATCTCAGGCGTGGGGGTCAAAATCACACAGTGCTTCCCTTTTTATTTGGAAAAATTGCCAACACTTGAAATAGGAAGTATTCACCTAAAAACCCAAGTCCCCAGGGTCTCATGAAAAGCCGGGAGATCTGATGAGTTTGAGCTCCTCTTCCTACAGGGCATGCGCAGTAGGGGGCGGGGCCTCCTGGACGGACCCTCAGCCCCCTTCCCTAGTTCCTATTTCTTCTTGGCCCCTCGAGGAACGTGGGTTTGTGGTCCCTGGACTCTGCATCACTGAGACCCCATCCCATCTAACGTGGTCCAGGTGGCCCAGCCGGCGTGGCTCAGTGGCTGAGCGTCGACCTATGAACCAGGAGGTCACCGTTTGATTCCCAGTCAGGGCACACGGCCAGGCTGCAGGCTTAATCCTCAGTGGGGAGCGTGAAGGAGGCAGCCAATCAGTGATTCTCTCTCATCCCTGATGTTTCTGTCTCTCCCTTTTCCTTCCTCTCTGAAATCAATAAAAATATATTTAAAAGTAAATAAATAACGTGATCCAAGTGTTCCATGTGCTCAGCTGGTCTCTGCATTCCCACAGGGCCGGAAAGGCCCCTTCCCTCTGACCCCTGCAGCAGCCATGTGGGGGAGGAGGGGAGGGGGAGGGGACTCAATAGTTGTGTGACAGAGTCTGTCACAAAAGTGGGAGAAGTGGGGAGTTGTATGCTCCATGCTGCTGTGCCCTGGTTGCTGTTTTGTAGACGTCTCTGGCGAATCAAAATTAATTCTTAAATTAAATACATTGGGGTGGTGCTGATTAATAAAATTATACAGGCTTGGTTGTTTTTGTTTTGCGTCGCTGCTGTTGCTACCGGGAGGCAGAAAGTTAGGGGAAGACATACATTTTCGTTCTTTTTCAGCACCAGGTCTCAACTTGACCTGCCCCCGGGAGGCGGGGGCGGGGGGGGGGGGGGGGGCGGCCATCTGGGTCCTGGCTGAGCCGGGCGTGAATCACCAAATCCCTTTGGGACCCATCTCTGCCTGGTTCTTTTTTTCAGAGACCTTGCTTTTCACAGACTAATTGTTGTCCAACACAACTTATTTTCTAATCCTTTCAGGTTCCATTTAAAACCTCCTGCTTTATTTTACCTTTGTTGATAAAGTCGCTGACAGTATTTTTTTTTTGGATTTGCCAGTGATTGTCCAGTTTGACAAATTGGATTCTTAAAGCTGATTCTTTGAAGGAAAGGATGCAGTGTGACGAGACGAGAAACAGCTCATCCTTGAATCGGGAGGGTAAATAAAAAAAAAATAAAAGCAACCCCATTCTGCGGCTTCCCCGCGACTCAAAGGGTGTCTGAGTTGTCACTGATAATCTAATCTCTCTATGATAGGCGAGGAACAGGACAATGGCGACCCGGCCCGGCTGCGGGTGTGATAGGCCTCTGATTAATAGGACTGTCCAATGAGCCTCCAGCCCCCAGAAGATGATTAATGACATTTGATGTGAACTCTGACCTCCCCGGCGAGAACCGAGGGAGAAAAGGGAGCTGTTCAGACAGGAAGGTGCATCCTGAAAAGCTGATTGATTCCTGAAGGCTTTGTTCCTCAGAGGCGTGTGTGTGTGTGTGTGTGTGTGTGTGTGTGTGTGTGTGTGGCAGGGGAGGAGGAAGGGGGGCCCCAGGGAGGTCCAGCCACCCTCTCTGCTGGTCCTCGGCTCTCACACATGTCCTGACCTAGCAGGGTTTCACAGCAAGCACCTCTCCCATGGACCAGCCTTTTTTTTTTTTTTTTTTAATTTTAATTTTAATTTTATTTATTTTTACAGAGAGAAAGGGAGAGGAATAGAGAGTTAGAAATATTGATGAGAGAGAAACATGGATTAGCTGCCTCCTGCACAACCCCTATTGGGGATATGTTCACAACCAAGGTACATGCCCTTGACCGGAATTGAACCTGGGACCTTTCAGTCAGCAGACTGATGCTCTATCCATTGAGCCAAACCGGTTTTAGCTGGACCAGCCTTTTAATTGCCCCAAAAACACTGCGTCTCAGAAGCAATTCCCTCTGGGGCCTTAGCCAACCTCTGCAGACCTGGGTCATCCCCAACCCATGAGGTCATGTTGATCCCTCCCTAACCCAGGTGCCCTGGATCAAACCAAGGAGGCGTTAAAAGCCAGGCTCCTATGCATCCTTTCACTCCATCCCCTGGATGGGCACAGGGTGGCTTGGAGTTACCAGGCTTATGGCAAAAACTTGCTTCTGTGGCTGCAGGGAGATGCCAGGAGGAAAGGGGGTGCCGAGTGAGATGGGCAGCGATGGACTGTCAGTCCACACTCAGGATGCGGGAGAAGGCAGCCTGCTGGGCCCCAATGGCTTGGCTGCAAGCACACCCCAAACTTGGCAGGGGTCGGGTCTTCTTTGCTTACTTAGCTCTCCAGGCTCATTTCCCAGGTGTCTCCCTGTCAGAGGATGGTCTTCAGACAGTGTTAGAGGTTTCTAATAATCTAATTATATCTTACCCCAGCTATCATGTCCGTAGAGCAACCCCATGCCATTGTCCTACCGAGGACCATTGGGTGTCTAGGCCTTGGCTGTCAGAATGACTTAATGATTACAGACGAGAAAAATGTTAATCACGAGATCAATCAAGGGAGTGTGTGGGCTGCTGACCTCCCGAGAGAGGGAAGTGCATCTGCCTGTGGTGTGAGCAGGCCCTGTGAGGGATGAGCCCAACATGAGACCCAGGGGAGCGGGGCCCACAGACACAGGGACCCTGAGAGGAGAGGCAAGGCCGGACTTGGCCACAGCCCTCACTTCCTGACAGTGCACTTCAAAACCCCCCATGCCTCCCACCTGCTGGATTTGGTTTCTGGTCCCTCAGCCATCCCGGGGAGGGGAGGGTGGGCAGCTATTGGCCAATGTGTAGTCTAAGCCAGTGGTCGACAAACTCATTAGTTAACAGAGCCAAATATCAACAGGACAACGATTGAAGTTTCTTTTGAGAGCCACATTTTTTAAACTTAAACTTCTTCTGATGCCACTTCTTCAAAACAGACTCACCCAGGCCGTGGTATTTTGTGGAAGAGCCACACTCAAGGGGCCAAAGAGCCGCATGTGGCTCGCGATTTGCCGACCACTGGTCTAAGCAATGCCACCAGCTTAGACCACACATTGGAAGCGGTGCAAGTGTTTAGCCATTTTATGGCATGTTGGCCTCTCTGATAGATCTGAGGGGAAGATGGACAAAAGGAAGCCACTGTGAAGGACTCACACCCAATCCAACCGGGACAAAGATGAGCCTTGGGCTCATGCCTGGGCTGGAGGCTCTTTAGTTTTGTTTTTTTTTTAAGAACTATTTCTCTAGGGTCAGAAGAAATCTTTATATATACTGTATATATATTTGATATTTTTTCAGAGAAGAAGAGAGAGGGATAGTTAGAAACATAGATGAGAGAGAAACATCGATCAGCTGCCTCCTGCAACCAAGCTACATGCCCCTGACTGGAATCAAACCTGGGACCTTTCAGTCCGCAGGCCAGTGCTCTATCCATTGAGCCAAACCGGTTTCGGCGGAGGCTCTCTAGTTTTAAAGGGATAGTGCACACAAAGCCCCTGGGCCAGGCCCTGCAAGCACCACATTCCTGGCAGGAATTATTATTATTATTAATTTTTAGTGAGTTATCCTTAGTAATGGGATGCTGCTGCATGGCCGTTGGACAGTGTGCTCAGTTGTGAAGAATAACAACATCCAGGAGCCTATATGGCATGCTGGAAACGTATTCGGAAGAGGATGTGTAATTGGGCATTTATAATTTCCCTCTTAACCGAGAATGGATCCCCTCGCAACTTGAGGCCCATTGTTCGGTTGCTGCCCGTGGGACTCTCACCGGGGCTTGGAGTAACTCATTACGGCGAGAAGCAGGGCGCTCCCCGGAATGTAAAGGGCCGGCTGCAGCGCCTCCCTGACAGGAGGGGGAGATGGGCTGCCCGGGCCTCCCCTCCGCCTCCCTTCCCGGGCCATGTGATGTGCGATGCGTGGGAGGAATGGGAATTCTCTGTGGGATCACAGGGGCAGGGCGTTGACATCACTGTCCCTCCTTACCTGCCAAGTTCACGCCTGCCCACGAGAACTCCCTCCCGCCCTGGCCATGATGTGGCTATTTAATAACAGGCCGGTAAATCTGACCAAAGCATTCAACTAACGCAAGTTTACCTGGGGGAAGGGACTAGGGTAAGGTGACCAGACGTCCAGCTTTTGGCGGGACAATCCCGATTTTTAACAATTTGTCCCGCGACGTTTTAAAAAAGTCCCGATTTTTTTGCAAAAAATCGGGACTTTTTGAAACGATGCGGGACACGGGACAAATTGTTAAAAACTGGGACTGTCTCGCCAAAAGCTGGACGTCTGGTCACCTTAGACTAGGGAGGAGGGGGGAAAATGGCAGAAGGCACAGAGACAAATGGCTTCACTGTTCAGGTGAGCAAAGGAAGCAGGTTTGACGTGGGTGAGGTTTCAAAGCCTCACCCAGGAGTTCCTGAGGTCTGGTGTCGGTCAGGGAGCCTCAGGTATGGATTAGCTCAATGATTGTTACACTGGGGTGATAGTCAGTCACCGGACAGGCTTGTTAAAACACAAACTGCTGGGTCACACCCCCCGCCCCCCCCACCCCCCCCACCCCGGGTGACTGATTCAGAAGTTTCCAGTCCATACTGCTTGCTGCCAGGCCAAAACACACTGAGAACCATGGTACTGGCTAGGTTGATGGAAGCATCAGAATGACTTAGGGATTTTGCTTAAAATACCAAATTCTAGGGCCTTTGTTACAGTCGCCATGCGTTAGGCTGCAATTAACAGAATACCAGGTGAAAGTTGTTTACGAAAGAGAGGCATTTACATCACGTTTCAATCGGACGGGAGGTAGATCGTTTGAGATTGGGTGTAGCGAGGGGCTCCATGATGTTACACAAAATGGAGGCTCTTTTGATCTCATTGTGCATCCTTAGCACAGCTGAGTTTTTATCTTAGGTTCGCTGCCTCACGATTGCAGAACTGCTGCCGCCGTTCCAACTGTCATGTTCTCACACTACACTTAAGACATAAAAGAGGCAGACTCTCTCTCATTCCCTCTCTCGCCTCCCCCTCGCTCCCTCTCACCCTGTTTGTCTCATTGTCTTATGTCATATGTAAAACCTTTCCATACGCTTCCCTTTGCAACGCATTGCTGTGACGTGGGCTACAGGCCCACCTTACATAAAACAACAGCAACAGGGAATGGAATTACGGACCGCACCCAGGTTCCCCACCTGGGGCCGGGGGAGGGCTCTCTCTCCGGGAGCATGCTACTGCCTGGCCTGTGACCCACGGAGGAAGGAATGCTACGGGCAGGGACTAACAGCACCTGCCCGGCGAGGTGACCTGTGCGGGACTTCAGAGACTGCCCTCATTGTGAAACGGAAAGTGGCACATCCCGGAACCCTCTTGGTTCAGGGCAAACCGAGAGGGTCAGTCCCCTAACTCCAGTCCCCCAAGACCCTCTGAGTTAGAATCTCTTGAGGGTAAAATCCAGACCTTAGAAATGATCTTTAACGCGCTCCCGAGATGATGGCAATGTGTGCCCGAGTTGGAGGATCACCGGGCTTCAGATTCCATGAAGCCAAACGGGGGACTCAAGGTGGACACCATCGCGGCTAACCTCAGAACAGGAAATCCCAGGCGAAGGGCGTGGTGAGACTCCAGAGCTGAAGCCCAGAGCGGCCTGGGGCCTCCTAATTCCACCCCCCGCCTGCTCCTTGTCCCCCCCCAGGAGAAGGGACCATCTAACTTACCAGGAGAGGCCCCCTCTCTGGGTGGTCTTGAGCCCTGCAGCCACCGCGGTCAGGCCCCTGAGCGCAGAGCCGTGCTGTAGGACTGGCTAGCCGCTGGGCAGTCACCATTGTAGGACAGACATCCCATCTCAGGTGCCTTCTATCCTGAGCATCAAGCACCAGGCTGGCTCATCTCAATCATTCGCTAAATGTGTGTTGGATACATGAATGAACGAATGAATGAAGACGGAATGAACAGGGAGGCTGCACTCTTGCATTAAAAAATGACCTCTGTCATCTAGACCCCAAACCTACCCTGTAGCAGTCAAATGCCCAGAGCCTAGAAATTACCCGCCTCTTCAGGAGGGAGGGGGAGGAGGGCAGGGGGGAGGGAGAGGGGGAGACCCTGGGTGGGGGTGGGAGAGGGTCGCGCTCCTCCGGAGGGCACTGGGTGACTGCGCCCTGTCGCCCTGGCCCAGGCTTCCCGGCTTCCGTGGGAAGCTGTGTGTGTCCCCACGGCGGTGCTGGGTAACTTTCCGATGGTTTGAGCTCATTACTCATCATTAGGAGTCCTGGTGTCTGGAGTTTTCCAGGTGATCAAAGCTTCTCTGTCTGGAGCCGCCAGGCAGGCCCTGGTGTCTGTCACCAGTAATTCCCCACTCCACCCCCCACCCAGCGCCTTGCCAGGCAGACAGTTAAGTAACCCAGGAAGGAGGGGATTTGGTCTTTAAGCTCACGTAATGCAGCTCGACACCCCGACATGCAGGCGTGGCTCTGGCTCTGTGCCTGGTTAGAGGGGTGTGGGCCCCAGGGAGCAGCAGCCTGGCTTGGCGGGGTGATCTTAGAGCCGGTGGGTGCCCTCTGAGCCTGCTGCCCTCAGGAGGGCTGAGGGTAGGAGAGAGAGTCAGCCACCCGAACAACACAGGCCCCCTCACCCTCCTGCAGCTCTGTCTGCTGTCCCCAGACCCTGGCCTCCAGATACCACCCTGCCCCCTGCTTCCCCGGACCAGAAGCTCCCACTGGGCTCTTACAGGGGCCTGGCGTCTGACTGGCTCAGGGTTCAATTCTCCTCCCCAAGCCCCTCAACACTCCCCACATCTGTGTCATTGCAAAGAAAATGTGTCACAGGTCGAAACCGGTTTGGCTCAGTGGATAGAGCATCAGCCTGTGGACTGAAAGGTCCCGGGTTCGATTCCGGTCAAGGGAATGTACCTTGGTTGTGGGTATATCCCCAGTAGGGGGTGTGCAAGAGGCAGCTGATCGATGATTCTCTCTCATCGATGTTTCTAACTCTCTATCCCTCTCTCTTCCTCTCTGTAGAAAATCAATAAAATATATTTAAAAAAAGGAAAAAAAGAAAATGTGTCACAGGCTTGAACCCCAGAGTTCTGATGTTTCAGCAAAAATCACAAATTCCTTCAATGAGGGGGGTGGGGATGGGGGTGGGGGTGGGGAGGAAGGATGCTTAAAACAAGGGCCTTGTCTAATTTTAAGAAAAGGGTGGGATTACACATTTTGGCCTATAATTTTTCCTGATTTGACCAGCCCAGCCGGTGTGTCTTAGTGGTTGAGTGTCACGTGATTTTGGGCTCAATCCCCTGAGGGGGCGTGCAGGGAGGCAGCGGATGGATGACTCCCATCATGGATGTTTCCATTTCTCTCCCCCCTCCCTTCCTGTCTGAGATCAATTAAAAAAAATTTTTTTTTTTTTAAAGAAACAGTTGCCTAGCCCTGCTCTCAACAGGGCGGCCACACTTCCTGTCCACAGAGAAGGCCGTCAAAGGTAGAGTGACCGTGGGCAGCTCATTGGTCTCGGCCACGGAAATGGCTTCGCTGAAGAGTTAATATAGATGTCCAGGCGCCGGCTTCCTGATGGGTCATTTAAGGGAATTAGTGTTGCGAGAGGGATAGAATATTCCAACTGGGGCCATGCCAGGCCCTCCTGGCCTGGTCTCCGGGCCCCCGTGCTGGCCTGCGGACCGGGAGAGCCTCTCTTTCCTGCGGGCGGCTGTTCTGCCCCCGCTGAGGCCCCTGCCCTGTGGAGGGGGCACCACCCCTGCCCCGCCTGCTCGGAGGCCCCGCCTGGCACAGGCCTAGGCCTCCGGGGCTGGAGAAGGGCCAGCCCCCCGGCGGGGCTGCCTGTACTGCCGTGTCCAAGGCCCGCTCCTGTGTCTTCAGACCCGCTCCCCCCCACATGGTTTACATATTTTAATTACAGCGCCGCCCCGGCTGGCACGGCCTCTGATGGATGGCGCTCGGCCGAGGGGCGGGGTGGCAGTGCTGTGAAACATGGCATCCGACCACGCGCCCCTGCTCTCCAGAAAGCTCTGGCCCCCACCCTGGAGGCGGGCCCACGAGGGTGCCAGGAGGGGAGGCCAGACCGCAGGCGGGAGCCGGGGGGCGGGGGGCAGGCGCGGGGAGGGGGGCTCTGGGGTGGGAGAAGGTAGGAGGCCGCCACGGCTGATTCCCACAAGCCGGCCGGCCGGCGGGCTGTGGGCTGAGTCCTATTCTTGCAGACATGCAGCCCCACGGACACTCCTTATCGGTGTCAAATTATGATAAATGGCGACGGGGAGAAGTTGCTGGGTGGCAGCTGCCGCGCCGCGGCGGGAAGCAGGTATTTTTAGCGTCGTGCCTGGGCCCGGCTCGGGTTAATTAATCATGCTCACAGCACTGCGTTGGGTTCTTGGTCCCGGTCCCCACCTGCACCCCAGCCTCGTCCCCATTCCCCAGCCTCGTCCCCATTCCCCAGCCTGGAGAGCCAGCGGCAGCGGTGGGCGTCTCGCACAGCTGGAGCCGCCCTTGAAGGGCACTGGGCGTTCACGGGGGATGCCATCCCAGTCTCCCAGGGCTCGGGCCCTGCACCTCCCCCTCCTCTCGTCCTCCTTCTGGGCCTGTTCCTGCCTCGGGGCCTCTCCACTGGCTGTCCCCAGGTGTCTTCTTTGTTCCTGACTCTCCCCAAGGCCCCCCCCCCCCCCCTCACAAAGCCTCCCCTGAGGGCCCCTCTCGCCTAGGCTCTCCATCTCTTTGTCCTGTTCACTCCCCTCAGAGCACTTAGACCAGCCCAAGCCACCGTCTGTGCTCATTGCTTTACTTTTTTTTTTTTTGGTCTGTCTCCTTCTGCTGAAATGCCAGCGGCTTGAGGACAGGGGTCCCCTCTCTGGTTTGCTCTCTTACATACGTTGCCCAGCTCAGCGTGCACAGGGCAGGTGCTCAGTCAATGGCCTTGACCACGCGGCTGGATGGATGGGTGAGTGCAGGCTGGAGGGAGGCCCTCTGTGCGCCCGGATTTTAAGATGCCGTGTGTCCAGATTGCTCCTGTTGGGAGGGGCACACCGGGGAGACACAGGCTGTGAAGCATCCTACCCCAGGCCAGCAGCCACCTGGGGAGGCCCAGGCCCAGGGGATTCTGGGAAGACAATATGCTGGGTAGGACCGACGACTACCTTCTCTGCTTTGGAAGTAGCCAACCCCACACTCTCTGATGTTGCTGAGAGATTGCTCTGAACTTGTAGGGTTCTTTTCATATATATATTTTTCTTGGCCGCGGAGGCAGAGGGGCTGGTTTTAAGGGATTCCTGGAAGACGCTGTTTGAAAGTGGACATGAGTAGCTCCGTTTTGGAGGGTGAGCTTGGCTCTTTCATGCGTTTCTCCTCCAATACAGCTGTACGTTGTGGAAGCCACAGTTGGTCGTCTCTCCTCCCCTTTCTTGCTTGGGAACAGAACCCCGATTTGGTGCTTGCAGGGGAGGCCCGGTCCAGCCCCAGGAGGGCCCGTGATCAGTCAGAGCCAACTCTGAGAGCTCCGCCCCGCCCCCAGCCGGCACTTGGGTTAGAAACAGGACGTGAATGTGATTCTAAACGGGATGTGAGGAGCTTTAAAGGGCCCCCTCACTTTTAAAGAGGCACGTGAAGGAGTGCACACATGTCCCTTTTCTTCACATGCAGAGGCAGAGGCATGGGCAGGGGCACATGACAGGGCCCGGGAGGGGTGCTGATCCATGTGGGCGGGAGTGTCCCCAACCCGAGACCTCCTAACACATGCCCACGCCTGAGACCCTTCCCATGGAATCAGGAGGGATCCGATTCTCAGGGGTGGGATCTGGACCTCTGTGGGGTTGGTAGCCCCTCTTGCCCCCCCATTATCCTGAGACACAGGGAGCCTGTGAACTGTGGGAATAGACCAAGGACAGAGAAAACCTCCTGACGGACGTCCGAATCCATTTCTCTTGACACCCTGAAGAGGACAAACAGACGTGTTGTCTTTCCTGGGTTACATGGAAGGGAATTTGTGAGGAAGGCACAGGCCTGGACTGCGAAGCTTCTAGGAGGTGGACATGCAGAGCACGTGCCCGGTGGCGAGTTGCCCCTGCTGAGGCCCCAGAAGGTTCGGGAGCTGCCCAGCCTGGCTCCTCCGTTGACAGAGGCTCAGGGGGAATGCGGTCCCCCCCCCCCCCCCCCCAGGGCTCTGAGGAGAAATGAACTGAAACCTCATGAAAAAGCACCAGCGAAATTGAGGAACTGCTATTCCTTTTTAACTTTTGCTACTTTTCTTTCATAGCTCTGGTTCTGATTTCCAGCGTTCTCTGTGGGAGAGAGACAAAGAGGCTGAGAGTAAAAGTCGAGAGGGGAGAGAGAGAGAGAGAGAGAGAGAGAGAGAGAGAGAGAGAGAGAGAGAGAGAGGGAGAGAAATCACAAGATAGAGACTCATTTTTTCTTTTGCTGATTCAAAAACCTACTATGGGCTGGCCCCGCCCCCCCCATTACACCACAAGACTGCAGGCTGTTTACATCACCTTCCCAGTTCCCCTCTGGATCTCAGGTCTGGGAATCAAGAGGGTGCTGTTCCCACACAGACCAGTAGGTGTCATCGTGTCAGAAGGAAAGCCAGGGGAGCTCCTGGATTTGAGAGCTCCCTATGAATACAACCTCTATGTCATCCAGTTTTCTAAGTGCCCTACGGGCAGGGCACCAGGCAGGACACTGGGGGTACGTGGGATGAGAGATGCACAGTCCCTGTCCTCATGTAATCTCTTGGGCGGCCTGGAAGGATGGGTCCTAGGTCACAGAAAGAGGGAGAAGGCGGTCAGTGCCTGGGGAGAGGTTTAAAGGAAGGCCCGTGTGGACCTTAGAACATCAGAGACCTCAGAGAAGTTGCCCCCCACTTTCCCACGTACAGCAGAGACAACAGGCTCGGACAGGGAGGTGGCTCGCCTGGGGTCACACGGCAATCCCAGACATCAGATCTTCTGACTCCTAGAACAGTGCTCTTCCCACCAAACATTCTGTTTCAATATTTGAGTTTGTTATTCCCATCTCGAGATTCAAAAGCACACCTTAGTTTAGCCATGAACTTCCCTGCAAAGTGCCCTCTCTGGTGCCCACTGCAGGTACTCTAGGACCTAGAGTCTAGGTGGGCCAATCTGCATCTCGGGGAAGGCAGCTGTCCTCGCCATGGGCCCTGTGGTTGCAGAGTTGGATCCTACAGGTTTGTAAGGGCCAACTGAGCGTATCTCTTCCCATAGACATCCTGTAGGTAGCCTGAAATCAGCCATGGTGGCGATATTTAAACCATGGAAACTGGCAACAGCTATAAATCAGAGCTCTCATTTTTTCCCCTCCCAGGGAGCTGCACACCACTGAATTATTGTTCAGACTGTCTAAATAAGGAAACTGAGACTCAGGGAGGTAAGAGACACAGCTGTAGGTAGTGGAGCTGCCCCCCAACCCAGGTGGTCTGATACGAGCGTGCTCAGAGGTGGTGGCATCCGAAGAACTCAGAGCCACTTGGATGGGGAGGGGTCTACATTGATCCCAGGTTTGTCACGTGGATGCTGGCATGGGTGCTGCCCCAGGGTGGTGCCATGATCCAGATGACAACCAGTTTGAAAGAAATGATAACCAGTTCAGCTTTGGATCACATTTGAGGCACACTGGAGAGATGTTTAGATTCAGAGACCAGAGGAGAAATCTGGGCAAGAGATTGAGATGAGCAAGATAGAGGTTTGTTCTTGACTAAGGTGACCAGACTTTAACAATTTGTCCCAAGTCGCGGGACAAATTGTTAAAAATCGGGACTGTCCCACCAAAAGCGGGACGTCTGGTCACCTTATTCTTGACTAAACCAAATGTAGGTCAACTAGAAACGTTTCCTTTCTTAGAGTAATCAGATAGGGCGTGTGCGATTCACCTCTCTACGTGTCTTTCCTGGCAGTTGGGCAGTGGAGACCATCCCGCTTGCCACCCTTGCGCCCTGGTCCCGGTGCAGAGTGAGCACTCAGCGAGCACCTGCAGAATAAATGAATGACCCGTTTTTACCCCGCACATCCCAAGTCAGCACTGCTGTGGACCATACATCAAAACCTCAGTGCATTCCTCGCCGCTTCTAACATTATCTAGAATTCTGACATCATTTTAAGAGTATGGATTGGAATCAGAAATTACTTTTTTTTTTTTATAGCATTTTAGAGCTAGAAGTGGATTAGGTATTATCTATTATGATGTGCTTGTTTCACTGATGAGGTACTGAAGCCCAGAGACCATTCCGAGACCCTCCAGGCCCCTCCCAGGGTGAAAGACCACCCAGCCTTGGCAGCCGGTGAGTCTGGCCTGGCCTGCTTTGCTTTGGCTGGTTGACTTCCCTGCCCTGGGCCGCCGTCTGTCTCTGAGGTTAAGGGAGAGATTAAACTCTGGTTCTGGAAGGGTGATGAGCTCATCAGAACCCACCTCTCAGGAGGGACAACTCAATACCTTGGGTGGATGAGCACACAAAGCTCTGGATAACCAACCAATGGGACGATCGTATGCAAATGAATGGATTGTGGCTTTGCCTTCTGATTGGCTGAAGGGGCCCTGATGTCACAATATGCGGGCTTCTCCATTTCAAATGATTGTGTGTCTTGTCTCTAGCGTCCCCCATCCCTACCCACCGCCCCAAAACTCCACTGACCTGGCAGGTCTCTTAGCTCCCTCTCCTTGCCCCAAACGGGAAGACTATGGAACCCCTCTACCAGGCGGGGTCCATTCTCATGAAGGTGAATACCTTACAAGGAAAGAAGATGGTGGAGAGCGGCCTCCAGTCTGGGGACTTTTCCCTCCCTCCATCGTGGCCCTCGGGCCTCCCGCCGCCAGGGGACTTGGAGGTCCTGCAGCAGAAGGTGGCCGCGGTGCAGCGGGAGCTGGAGGACTTTAAGGATGAGGCCCTGAAGGCCATCCACTACCTGGAAGACGCCTTCCGCGAGATGCATGGGGCCCTGGCGCAGCAGGAGGAGCAGGCGGCCCGCGTGAAGCAGCGGCTGCGGGAGGAGGAGGACCGGGGCGTCGTGCGGAACAAGGTCCTCACCTTCCTGCTGCCCCGGGAGAAGCAGCTGCGGGAGCACTGCCAGCGGCTGGAGGGCATGCTGCTGGGCAGGAGCCGGGAGGCACTGGGCCTCCCCAAGAAGGTCCAGACCAACTGAGGCCTCCCCACGCAGGAGCTGCGCTTCTAGCGAGGAGCGAGTAGAAGGTTTTTTAAATGGAAGGACAGACCCCACGGCCTTATCCATTGGCTCTCCTTCCCCCATTTTTGTTGCTTTCCTCCTCCTACCTAAATAATACCTTGCCGAGAGGCCAAAAGACCCCAGTATGTTCTTTCGGTGGAGCTCCATTGATCCAGCATCGTCAGAGAAGGAAGTGTCCTTTAGACACCTCCAGTTCCCACCTTCTAACTGTTTTCCCGTTTGCAATGGTAATATTGCTCCAATGTATGGCATGTTTGTTTTTAATCTTCTTAAACTGATTGTGTTGAACAGCTTCGCCTTTCTTTGAATGACTCAAGGCTCTCGTGACTCGTTACTGAATGCCTGGGCTCCTGAGAGGGGCCCATCGCTCGCCCAGGCGCCACATGGCCTCCGATGGCTTTGTTTTTGTGGCTCCTATCCTCGCCCAGCTGGCGTTTCTCCTGCTTTCGCTGTTAGGCTGTCGCATCCTGGCTGCCTCTGCCCGCCTCTACCTCCCCTTTAGTTAGTCTCCCGCCTGGCAGATCAGACGCCCAGAGCTTTTTAGGACTCCAGACGAGCTCAGCCCACGGATGGTGTGACACCTATAGGGCGGCGCTCTAAAGAGTGAAACTGGTGTTCGCCTTTGACCTGTGGAGCAGGAATCGTTTGTGTACATTTCCCAGGCAACGAACACACACCATCCACTTCCACAGGCACCTTTGTTCCCTGCTGGGAAAAGCTGACCCGGGGAGGAGGGGAGGGGTCCGTCCTTTACCCGGGGTCTCCACGTTAGCAAGTGGCAGAGCCGAGGTCAAGTCCAGGTCACCTGAGCCCCCTTGCCATTGGGCTGCCCCTTTGGAAACAGCCACCTCAGGCGTTCACAGAGGGTTGCGACTGTCACATGGGTGACTTGGGGGTCAGGGTTCCTAGGCTGTCACTGTGCCTTTGTTTCCAATGAGCCTTTCCGTTTCACCGAGTCACATCTCCTCTCTTTGGTCCCCCAAACACTGCCAGACACAGGAATCTCCCAGGAACAACGGAAGTGAGCCGTGTGGGCTCGCTAAGACCACATGTCTGAGCAGGATGCAGTCCCCAGGCACAGGCGCTGGCAGTGATGGAGCTGCCTCTGTAAGCCAGACAGTGTGACCTCTCTACTGAGGGACAGCTCGAGAGAGAGAGAGAGAGAGAGGATGGGGTGGGCTGTACAAGAACTGATCTTTCTTCCAAATGCCCCCATCAGAAAGTCACTCCCTTCCCTGGGACAGGAGTGATGGGAAGGAGAACCCATGATGCTGCCCGAGTGGAGGCCCCTCCGTAATGAAAGGAATGGGACAGGAGGGTCCACCCCCAACAATGAGGAGAAAGGGTTAGACTGAAGCCATGTCCTTCTCTAGGGTAGTACTAGCAGCAAAGGATGGATGCTGGCGGGAGGCAGATTTCAGCCCTACGTAAGAAACAAAAATAGCGTTGGGTGCGTCTTATGTGTCTGCGCAGTAAAAGGTTGACTCAGCAAGTGTGGGATGTTCAAATCTTGCACATTTCAAAGAAAAGCCTGGCTCCGGACCAACGCCTGGGAGATAGCCTCCAAGCCCTTGCAATGAGCTGCCTGATAAGAGTTTGTCTGAGTTTCCCAGGGGCCTTGGGCCAAGCCAGATAGTTTCTGCTAACAATGTGATTTATGGTGGGGAACCCAGGCCAGGAGGTATCAGTCTGACTTTTGGAGGAGCGGAGATTGAGGAACAAAGGTCAGCCATGGAGGTGCTCTTTGCCCAGTTATAAGCCACCAATAAAACCCTGGACACCAAGACCCAGGCAGGCTTCCCTGGTTGTCAGGGCAACGTGTTGCAACATACTGTTGCTGGAAAATGGATCAATCGTCCCCACAACTCCCCTGGATGAGGACAACCGGCAGCTTGTGCCTGGTCTCCCCCAGACCCTGGCCTGTGCTGCTTTTACCTTTTGCTGATCTTAACCTGTATTCTTCAGCTGTACTAAAATATTCACTAAGAATATAACAGCTCTTCTTAGACTGTGAGAAGCGTAAGATGACCCAAAGGGTGGTCCTGGGAACCTGTGATGCAGTGTCAGGTGTATCTGACCTTCCATCCTTACTCTCCTCACAATAACCTGTGAGCTAGGCACTACTGCCCCATGACAGGTGAAGGAACTGAGGCCTGGGAAGGTTAACTACCTTGCCTTACACAGCAAGACTCCAGAGCTCCCTCCCTCGAGCACCACCCGCACCAAAGGAAGGGACATGGCGTGATGGGCTGGCCCTCTTTGCTTCAAGGTCCCATGGGGTGACCCCAAGGCCCTCCAGATCCAAGGAGGTGAGTCATCCTGTAGTGATCATGAGGAGGAAGCGCTGGAGGAAGAGGCAGGAAGGAAGCTTGTGAACTTCCTGTCTTGGGGAGCTCAGGTGTACTTCTGTCCAGGTTGGGTTAGACAGGTGTCCTACCTAAGGCAGGTGTCTCCTCGTGGGTTTCTCTGTTAGGGCTTCAGGTGTTCTTCTTCTCCTCTATCACGGGCTTTTAGCTGCAAGCCACAGGATGCGCCGGCTTCTTTGAGGAGTGTTCATAATGGGACATCTGAAGTAAAGGGTTGGTTCAGTAGTTCAACAATGACATGGCCCTGAGTTGGCATCTCTCTGATCTTCTTTCCTTCCCCCCTCACCACTCCCCTGCAATGGTCACATGATGCTGCTGCAGGAGTTCCAAAATTGTGCCCTTGCTCAGGCGACTTCCAAAGCAGAAAAGGAGTGGCAGACCTAAACCCTTTTCCAGAATCTCTTTGCCCCCCTCACCCCAGTAGATTTTCTTTGACATCTTGGCCAGACCTGGCTGGCTTGCTCACCCTAACCCAATCATGAGCAAAGAGGAAAGCAATTGCCATAACTCACTAGGGCTGGGCACCTCAGTTACTTATGATCTGAACAAAACCAAGGTTCCAACAGTGAGGTTGGCTGTTGGGAGGTAACCAGCCGCAGCTACCACAACCCAAGTCTTAGCTTTTCTACTTTTAAAAAAAATATTTTATTGATTTTTTACAGAGAGGAAGAGAGAGGGATAGAGAGTTAGAAACATCGATGAGAGAGAATCATCTATCAGCTGCCTCTTGTACAGCCCCCCACTGGGGATGTGCCCGCAACCAAGGTACATGCCCTTGACCGGAATCGAACCTGAGACCTTTCAGTCCACAGGCCGACGCTCTATCCACTGAGCCAAACGGTTTCAGCTTAGCTTTTCTACTTAATTGACACCAGGGGCCAGGTAGAAGGAGCTCTGGGGAACAGCATGACTGGACAATGTGAGAAGCTCGTATTTCACTCAGGGAAGCATGGATTCAGGTCTGGGGGTTGGGGAGGTGGGCCGGACGGAGGTGTGGAGCTATGTTAGTGCTGTGGGTGCAAATCCATTGCCCTCCTCTTCTACCCTCCCCTGTCCCCCACCCTTGAAGTCAGAGGCTTAAGGTGACCCAAAGGCTGCCGGGAGAATGTGCAGCCCCTCAGACTTTAGCATAGGCAGCCACTTTTAGAGATGTAATTCACATGTCACCATCAAGTAAGAGATTAGTCCTGATTTAACGAACTGTCTCTATTTGAAAGTGCAAGTCCCTCCCATATGCCAGGGGCCTTCTTAGTCCTGGGCAAACTGGGATGGTGGGTGACCTTGCATTAGACATAAACCACCTTCAGATGATCCAGGTGAGCTGTGGTGGGGTGGGTCACGGGGGTCAGGGCAGGAGACACAGACAGTGGATAGTAGTGGCCCTCTCTGCTAGGTTGGCGCATCTTTTATTTTTAACCAGAGGCAGCTGGCCTGCCCGTTCTGTGGCAGGAGTGGCTTATTCTATTTTTTTTTTTAAAGTAGGGGTTTTATTTATTTTAATCCTCATCTGAGGATATTTTTTCCATTGATTTTTAGATAGAGTGACTGGAGGGGGAGAGACAGAGACAAACACATTGATTGGTAGAGGTATGTGCCCTTGACCAGAATTGAACCTGAGACCCTTCAGTCCACAGGCCGATGTTCTATCCACTGAACAAAACCAGCTGGGGCAGGAGTGGATTATTCTTTACTTTATTTCTCCTCCCCACCCTCAGGTTCTTGCCAATACTTCCAATATTGGCCAGGAGATTTGAGAGCTAGGTCTTTCTGGGCAACTTCTGAGTCCCGTGTGTGGTCAGTTGGGATTTCTGATTAGGCCACATCACACAGCTGAGACCCTTGTCCCGGAGCACAGAGGACTCCATGGTCAATGAAAGAGCCCAAGAAGGCACAGCTTTTTGTAGTTTCTGGGAGATGGGGTTTCCATTCCAACTCTTCTCTCCCCAACTGTGAACAATAAAGTTGAGCAGCCCAGCTGCTCACTGCCTTTGAAATTCTAAAACAAACAGAAGGCAAAATAACAGATGGGGTTTTGTCCGCTGCCCATCGCCACAGTTCTCACAGGCTTTCTGCAAGCCGCCATGCTCTGCTCGCTCCTCGGAGCACCCCCAACAGTCAGGGGGATGCTGAGATGGAAGACAACTGGCTTCATCTTAGAATAACTCTCCTCAGGCCCCCAAGTCCTGTTCTGCTGTGAGCTGGGACACTTGGGTGAGCAGCAAGGTAGCCAAACACAAGGTACCTGTTGTGGGAACAGGGAACCTCAGCTGCAGCAATGCAGCCTTACCTTTCTCCCCACCTGACACCCAGGCCAGGAAGAGAGCTCAGGGCCGGCGTGGCTGGGCGGAGCTGGCCGTGCGTGCGTGCGTGCGTGCGTGCGTGCGTGCGTGCGTGCGTGCGTGCGTGCGTGCGTGCGTGCGTGCGTGCGTGCGTGAAGCTAGGCTTGGGTCTGGAAACTGGCTTCTTTCTACGCAGCACTTTGCCTCCTGATCTGATCCAATCCATTTGCTAGTTCCTGGAGTGCTGAGACCTGCAAGGCATTTGCCTGACATTCACCAGGTGTCGATCTTGCCTTTTTTTTTTTTTTTTTTTCCTTCTTCTGTGAAAACAGTTTGGCAGTGTCTCAATGTGTTGAACATAAACTTACCATATGACTCAGTGATTCTACTCTCAGGTGTATACCCAAGAGAACGGAAAGCATACATCCACGCAAAACATGAATGTTCACAGCATTATTCAGGATGGCTCCAATGTGGAGCAACCCAAGTGTCCATCAACTGATAAAGGATGAATAAAATGTGGTATATCCATACTACGGGATGTTATTTGGCAACAAAAAAAGAAATGAGCCCGGCTGACGTGGCTTAGAAATTAAGCGTCAACCCAGGAACCAAGAAGTCACCGGTTCAATTCTGTCTTTCTCTCTCGTTACTGGAGTCATACTAAGTACACACTGGGGGTTCATTTAGGAGACAGCCAGCATGTGAGCCAAAGTTCACTGGTGCTGGCTCTAAAACCAAGGTCTAAGTGGAAATGCCTTCCTCCAGGGCCAGAATCAGGGATTAGGGGAGAGTTGCAGAGTCTGAAGGTCAGAGCTTGGAAGTGATAGTCCCAGCAACAGAGCACGTTAGGGGCAGCAGAAGAGGTTTCCATGGTTCACTCTTGTGGGCCTGCAGGGCTGGAGGCCCAGAGTGGGGAGTCCGGTGGATATCTTGACTTGCAGACATCCATCCTCCTAGAAAAGGTTCTCAAAGATGCTCTGATAATCTGGGGTGACAAAGAGAGCAGGAAGGCAGGGCCTGTCCCTGAGACTCGGAGAAGGGAAAGAAGCTGGTTCCGGTGTCCTTGGCTTGTCTGGCACCATCCTGGACGGCGATTGCTCTGGGAAGGCCACGGCCTTATTTCTGGGTTTGACAGTTCTGGTGGAGTCAAACCTGTCTCTACTAAATAAATTAGACCTCTCTAGGGCAGATCAATATTTAATGTGGGGTTTAAAAAGACCGACTCAGGAAATGAGTTTAAAAGTGGAGAATTTGCCTTAGGTGGTAATTTCTGAAATACAGTGGTATCTGGGGACAGATTATTCAAACCCAAGCCAAGGATAATATAAAAACAGTTCAACAAGCCGAGTTCTGCTTCCCGGGCATCGATGACTCTGAATCCTTCACGTTTCTGTGTGCTATTCACAGAGGTTTGGTCAAGTTGGAAGAGACCATCTCCTATGAAAGCACCTGTCCCAGTGATAGCAAAGGTCCTATAGTTGCTTCTGCCCTCGCCTGTGGCAGACATTACTAATCAATCCTGGCCTTCTTCCATTGTGAGTTGGTTGCAGACTTTAATTTTTTCCCCCTAAATACTGTACCACACTCTAGGTAGCCACCATCTACCGGCCAGAGTGCACTTGATGTAAAATTTATTTCCCTTCCTCATTTAGTACAAGTTCCTCACTTAGCAGAGGAGAAGCTCAAGGTTACAGGAGTTAGTGGCTGATCTAGGACCAGGGCCCAGATATTCTTGCTCCTAAGATATATCTTCCCCCTACTCCTTCATGAATGCATCAGAGGTTGGGGTTCCATCAGGGATTCTTTAGTGACCCCACTGGGAGCAACAGGGACATTTCCTTGAGAGGCTTTGAATATATATATATTTTTTAAGTTGGAAGATTTTTTTTTTTTAAAGTATATTTTATTGATTTTTCTTACAGAGAGGAAGGGAGAGAAATAGAGAGCTAGAAACGTCAATGAGAGAGAAACATCGACCAGCTGCCGCTTGCACACCCTCTACTGGGGATGTGCCCGCAACCAATGTAAATGCCCTTGACCAGAATCGAACCTGGGACCCTTCAGTCCGCAGACCGACACTCTACCGCTGAGCCAAACCGGTTTCGGCAGGCTTTGAATATTTTGTTCTGGAGATACAATTATGGATTTTCAGAGCTATTGTAGAGACCAGCTTAGAGATCATCTACTTCTACTTATTCCATCAAGGAGAAAATAAAAATCAGAGAGGTTAAGGGACTTGCCTAATGACACACAGCTAGTTGCACTTTTCTTGACATCAATAACATGCATTCCAAACCCAGCGCTCTCATTTTGAGGCCTTGAACAAATCACGCAAATGTTTTTATCTCAATTTCCCAGTTAGAATCCCAGTACTAAGTGTTGCAAATGTGTGTGTTTTCAGAAATGTACAGCATCTACTTTTTGATATATTTTGATGTTTTCATATCCACCCTCAGATTTGCCTAATATTTTGTTTGTACAGTATAGGGAAAGTAATCAATAATATTGTAATAACTAGTATGGTGTTAGATGGATACTAGCCTTATTATGATGACCACTTAGTATGGCATATAAATGTCTCGCCACTATGCTGAACACCTGAAACTAATATATTCCAACTATAATTTAAATTTTTTTTAAAAAAATGCTAGAAAAGCCCTGGAAGAGATGAATAATAAGGACAGAACTAGCCTTAAGAGATATCAACCTCTATAATTAAAAGTGAGTTATATCAGAGCATAAATAGAGACCAATAGTGTGGAGTAGAAAGTCCAGAAATAGACCGAAGTACACACGAAAGTATGGGATATGATAAAAATGACATCTCAAGCCACTGTGGAAAAGAGGGACTTTTAAATAGATGGTGTTGGGACAACTAAAAAAAAAACAAAAATGTTTGGCTGATACAGAAATTGGTTCCTATTCCCTAATCCAACTGGGAACCTAGATTCATGCTGGGCCATCAGAAGGAATCAGCTTTGCATGAAATATTTTCAGTGATTTTTGGTGTGCTCATGTGACCTGGAAATGAAGGTTTCTGAGGCAGGAAAGAGATGCTATAATATCTCCCAGGGGTGGAGGGCAATCCTAGACTTCACACAACTTTAGCGGCCTCCACTTCCTTGTCCATAAAATGGCAATACGATTCCTGTGCCCCCAACTCCAGAGGCAGATGATGAAGGTCAGATGGAGCAATGTCTGGAAAGGCAGTTTGGAAAAGTGAGGGATGAGGATGACAGGCCAGAGGGGAAGGAGCTGGCAGATTGAGGCGAGCTTCTCAGGGGTGGGCCGACGGGGGAGGGCAGAGAGGGGATAAGATGCGGCGTTGGCATCGGGACGCGGGTGAGAATTTCCATGCCCTCATTACACTGGGCGCTGCTGTCAGATTGAAAACCAGTCCCTGCTTTACTGCCCGAGACGCTGTGATATTTTAGGAATGGCAGCCCAGAGGAAGGCCGAGTTTGAAAAAGGTTGCTTCCCTGAATTCGCCACCGGGTATTATTTTTATGACGCTGTTCTGTTATCCAACTTCAAAATATACATCATATTTATATGGCCTCTACTAAGAGTATATTTTCATTTTACTGCTTACCATGTGGGTGACATTTGGTTATTAAATGCCTGGAGAATTGGACCCTGTGGTTGTTGTTTTTTTTTATTCTTCCCTAAGTGCTCTGATGTATTAATCTGTACAAAAGGAATGAGACAGGGACACATAAGCATTCGTGTATACACACACACACACACACACACACTGATCACATTGCCATTTTATCTCACTTTGCGGGCGTGCGGCTACATTTATAAGAGCCGACAGATCTGAAATAGGTGGTCTGAACTGATTCAGGTGGGAAACGATGAAGCCAGCTGCCTCCTGGGAGCTGGTGAAGGGAGAGAGGGAGGAAGAGAGCCTTTTGTCTTCTGTTTGTGAAGGACACACCAGACAAGAAGAGAGGATGGAACCACTGTGAGTCTGAGCTGAAAGGGACCCTGGGGATAGATGTATGTGTCTCTATAAATACAGACATGTGTTTTATAGATATTTTATATCTTATATATCCATATATCTATTCAGCAACTCACATCATTCCTGATCCTGGGCTCAATAAATGGTTATTGAATTAAGGAACAAAAAGAATAGCTACATAAACCATCTATTGAGATGGTACTCTGCGCAAGATACATTACATGCGCTCTCTTAACCTCCCAGCATCTGCAGTGATTCCATTATCTCCACTGGAAAAATAAAGGAAATTGGGCTTCTCAAAAAGTTAAATATTGAACTGTCATATGGTCCAGCATTTTCACTCCAAAGGCATAAAAAACAAATATTTGTACGTGAACGTTACAGCAACACTATTCACAATAACTCAAAGGCAGAGACATTGTACATGAGTGGATAAACGAATTGTGGTCTGTTTATTATTGGAATATTATTCAGCCACTAATAGGAATGAAGTGCTTACCTGCTACGACATGAATGACTTCGAAAACATTGCAAGTCAAAGAAGCCAGGCAGAAAGGTCATTTATATGAAATGTCCAGAATAGGGAAATCCATAGAAAGAGAGAGCAGATTAGTGGTTGTCAGGGGTTAGGAGTTGGGGTTATTGGGGAATAATTCCTTAAAGAGTATGGGGCTTTATTTTGGGGCAATGAAAACATTTTGGAACTGGATAGAGATGATGAATGCACAAGACTGTGAGTGAACTAAATGCCACTAAATTGTCCCCCTAAAATGGCTAATTTTATGTTATGTGAATTTCATCTCAATTTAGGGAAGAAAAAAAAAAGGAAACTCAGTTGAGAGGGTGTGGTAGGTGGATTATATTGGCAACAGGAATCACTCTCCTCCCTGTGTCTACACCAAGCATGTCAAACTCACAGCCCATGGGCCGAATGCCTCATTTATTTGGCTCATGTTAGCCTTTGAGTTTGACATGCTTGGTCTACACCAGTGGTCGGCAAACCATGGCTCATGAGCTACATTTGGCTCTTTGGCCCCTTGAGTGAGGCTCTTCCTGGGCGAGTCTATTTTGAAGAAGTGGCATTAGAAAAAGTTTAAGTTTAAAAAATTTGGCTCTCAAAAAAAATTTCTATTGTCGTACTGTTGATATTTGGCTCCGTTGATTAATGAGTTTGCCGACCACTGGTCTACACCATCTGCCCTATAACCTTATGGACCTCTTCTATTCCGACTCTGGCCTCGGCCAGATGACACTTTGGCCAATGGGACAGAAGCAACCTTGAAGGAGAGGCTGGAAAAGCCTGCATGTATTTCCACTCACTTCGACTTGAACACTGCCTTGGGGACAAGCCTGGGCCAGCTTTCTGGGGGATGAGAGACTATGTGGAGCAGAGCTGAGTAATGCCAGACAAGACCATCCTACACCAGCCAGCCCAAAGCTGAACTGCCAGCTGCATACAGATGCATGCATGATCCCAGCCAAGATCAGCCAAGCCTGGCTCACATCAGCAGAACCACCCAGGCTATTCATTGATTCATGAGAAATAGTACTAACTGATTGTTGTTTTAAGTCATTTGAAGTGGCTTATTTTACAGTAATAGCTAATGAAAACAGAGAGGTTACCTAATTTTCCTGAGATCTCACATCTAGTAAGGAAAAGTAGCACTGGTTCCCAAGACTGGTTCTAAAGGTGCTATTCTACTCACTTGCCACCTTCATTTAACTCAAATCAAGAAAATGAGACTCAGAGCAAGAGCATCGCCTTGGGGAGGGCGTGAGAGCCATCCTCCCCTATCCTTTGGCAACGAAGGGGTGTCACCTGTAAACCTTCCCAGCCTGTACCCAACTCCATACACACCACTCCCCATGCCCCAACCCAACACCACCGGGAGGTGTTGAAATGCTGGTGTTGGTTTCCAATTTGGGTTGCAAGTGGAACCTGTAGTTTTCCATCCGTTTTTGGCAGGGCTTCTGCCCTGCACTGTCGTGAGGATGCCTTGCTGGCAGAAAAGTAAGACAGATCATTTGTCTCTGTGCTGTTCTTCCCTCTTAGAGCATTGCTCCGGCATGATCACGGCTCTCGAGAAGACTTTAATTTTGTGAAGCGGCCAGTGGCTTGGATGACGGCTGCCTGATCAGCTGTGTGAACCAGGAAGGACATACAACTCACACAGGCCACACGACATAGGGAACCAAGATCAAGATTTCTAACGTGGTGCCATTCCCTGACACCCCTCTCATGCAAAGAGAATGCTCAGGACACTCTGCTTTCCCACCATCTTTCCCACCCAGCTCCTCCCAGCATCCCCTGGTGCTCCTTGGAGAGCTCCTGCTCAGGGGACAAAGAGCCAGAAGTTCCTTTGGTCTGGCCAAGCAGAGAATGGCTGAGACATGTGTCAGGCCCCCTCCTGCCGCAAACAGATGTAATCAAGCCATCAGCCTGTCTTTTTATTTTTTCTTAATCAATTCCCATGGCAAATGGGTGTAGGGAGGAGGGCAGCCTGCCCCAGGCATTCTGCACTTCAATCAGGACAACAGAAAGAGCTGGGTTCATAAAACTATAATGGACCATTTGAGCATGTTTCCCAGGACCGGGACCCTGCATAGAGAGGGCTGCCTGACCTTTCCTTCCATTAGGAGAGGCTGTTTAACCCTTCACCCCAAGGGTAGATGGAGTGGTTACACTGCCTTCTCCTGGGGCCAGGAGCAGGTCTCTGTGCTCAGCTTACCAGCGGGCATTGGGGTGGCATGTTAGGAGTGGGTACAGCACATGGCCATAGGGGGGAACCTTTGGGCTTGGGCACACCTTTGCCTCCAGTAGGTGTGTGACCTAACTTCTCTGGTCCTCAGTTTCCTTGTTTGTCAAATAGCGTTTGTGACATCTGTCCTTCTGGGAAATGGGTCATAAGCAAGGTGAAGGACAGGTGACCTTCAGGTGAAACCTGGCTCAAAGAGGCGCTCAATGAAAGACCAGAGTGAAATGGAGCCAACACATGTACGGGCCTTTCTGCACACAGGGACTAGAAGATTGTCCTAACCACAGTGAAAAGCTGAGCAAACCGGAAATCAACAACTCCTCTTAGATCCATCGCAGAACTGAGGTCACTGGGAAAACTGCTCCACCCCCAGATTGGAGAGACAGACAGGCAGATACAGATACAGGGAATGCAACTTACTTGAGCAGAAACCTTAGAGCAGAGACGTCCGCAGGAACCAGTGCTGGGTAGGAACATTGGAAATGTAATTGATGAATTGCTAGAGGCTTAATGCGGGCAAGCCGGGGGGCTAGACTCTTCCAGGGAACCAGTCATACAGGCCCCACATGGTGTGAGTGTTACCTCCAGGAGCTCCACCAAGATCTATGGGAGAGAGATCCCCGCGGGCTTCCTACAAGGGGCGGGGAAAGGAAGCATTTGGAAATACTTCAGAACACTCTGTTCTTTTTTTTTTTTTTTTTGTATTGATTTTTTTTTTTTTACAGATAGTAAGGGAGATAGTTAGAAACATCAATGAGAGAGTCATCGATCAGCTGCCTCTTGCAAGCCCCCTACTGGGGATGTGCCTGCAACCAAGGTACATGCCCTTGACCGGAATTGAACCCGGGACCCTTCAGTCCGCAGGCTGTCGCTCTATCCACTGAGCCAAACCGGTTTCGGCAGAACACTCTGTTCTTAACAAGGCCTGCCCTTAAGAGAAACTAGTTCACCAGAGCCTGACCTGCTGGGGCTTTAGCAGAACCTGAGGGACCTGGGGGAAGGGAAATACCCAACTCAGCCCACCTAGCCTTCCTGGTCCACTGAAGGAAGTGAAAAAAATTGAGAAGCACATGGAAAGGTCACCACCCAGAGGCACGGGCTCACTAAGAGCCAGTGCCCATACACACTTCACCTTCACACCACTAATGGTTTAGATCAGAGGTTCCCAAACTTGTTTGTGCCGTAGACCCCTTGCCATGTTTTTCGGTTTTGGGTAGACCCCCTACTTACCTGATATTGATTTTTTTGTAAATTTCTAACTGTAGTGAAGTTTAGTGTTAAAATTTAATAAAAAATAATGTACCTACTTTTCTCCGGCATTCTCAAACAAAATAACACTGCTTCACTATAATTTGTATGATAAACTACCAGTTTATATTTTTTTAAATATTTTCTCAGCACTTTCCTATTCAAGATTCAGGAAACGAATGAACATATTTTTCTCACATTCATATTTATAGAGTGACAAATGGAACAAGTCGGTGCAAGTTCGCGAAGCTTTGAGACAAAAATTGGCAAGAATGTTTACTGCGCGTATGCTTGTAACAAGATGATACTGGTATATCATTATGTGCAGGTTTTTATCCTACAACTTACACAATTTTATAAACATATATAATAAATTTTTTACTTCATAGGTACTTTTATAAATAATTTATATGTTTTTATATTATAAGATAATATGATGTAAGTAAATAGGTACTATCAGTGTATGTTGAGATCCACTATCGTGGACGCCCATTTTCATTTCATGGACCCCCAAATTTTTTTTCCGCTGACGTAGACCCCTTGCAGGTTGTCATAGACCCCTGGGGGTCGATATAGACCACTTTGGGAATCACTGGTTTAGATGCTCCGACTAGCTCAGTCCTCCTCCCCTGAAGCAGGGGCTGTCATCTCCATATCCAGACGGGGAAGCCGAGGCTCACAGGAGTTAGGGATCTGCCTAGGGTTCCACAGCAGGAGTTAGATCAGGTGTTCTCACTCCCAGACCATGGCCAACAAGGATGCCCTGCACTTGCCCTTCAGCCCCACCCTCTATTCCCCTTGCTCTGCAGCATCCTGAGGCGGAAACTCTGCTCTTTTCCCAAGCCAGGTGGACACCGGGCCACACGGGACTCCAAAGCCGCTATCCTGCGTGGCTCTGGGACGCCACAGAGGAGAGTCTGGCGGGCTGTGGGCACTGCTGTCAGAAAGGAGCCCGAGTGGCAGGTCACCACCCTAAGCTCCTCTGGGTCACACCTTCCTCAGGAGCTGAGGTCCCATTCCAAGCCCCTTAAGGGCCTAACCTCACTCCGTTCTGGGCATCCAGTCCGACTCAGAGCCACGGTTGTGAGAAGACGCACAGGGGAGCGCCGGGTCTCATGCAAGGGGCCCGGAGCCAGGCCCGAGCTACAGCCCCCTCCTGCGGCCGGCACTTCATCAGGCCAGCCTGCTGGGATGGATGCAAGGACAGCCCTTCCCTGGACCCCGATGCTCCCCGCTGACCCTGCCGGGCTCCCGGGCAGCCTGTCTCTGCGGTGTGCCCCTGTTGGATGTTTCCAGAAACAATGTGGGTTTTCTTGCAGAGGCAAAGGGAAAGAACTCCAGGCCTTCCTTCCACCCACTTCTCCGGGGACAAGCATACGGAGAGGGCTTCGGAGCTGAGCACGCAGGCTCTGCCTGTTGGGCTTTCTGGGTTCAAGTCCTGATTCCAGCTGTGCCACCTCGAATGAGCTCTCTCGTCTTGAGCTTCCTTATGAAAAGTGAAGATAATATTTGTAAGGAATTCACTGGGGCTGCTGTGCGGAGGATTGAGTGGGGTGGTTTATGCAGAGCCTCAACTCCTGGCACCAGGAGGTGATGAAACAAACTCTCAGTATTACTGTGGCCAGGAGCCTTCCTTCTGGGGACATTTTCAAAGGGAAAGGAGCCTGTAAGACAGCAACGTGCACGGGTCTCCCTCCCACCAACCCTCCGCCCGGTGACCTTGAGGCAGTCACTCTGCCTGGCTGGCATCATCGGGCTTCCCCACCTGTGAGTGGGAATGGCCGCTCTCGATGTGCCCCCCCCAACCACCACCCTCCTCAGTCACAGGAACGAGCTCACTGGCCAGGCCTGGAGGGGGCAGGGGAGCGCGCTGAGCCCTCTGGAGGCGTGCGCTGCCACAATTCAGGATATTATTGTTTGCGAGTTTGAAATTTCCTGACGGACAGAATGAGCCATCTGAAGCGAGAGTTTCATTTCCGTAGCTGTCCGGCTGGGCCATCTGTGAAGGCCCTGAGTGACAGGCTATAATTAAAGCCTCAGCGTAAGTCCAAGCCGGAGGAGGACGGTCTTCCAGCCCAGCACGCCGGTGAGGACTGGCTTTCCCGTCCACGTGTCTGTGGGGGCCTCTCCCGGTTGCTGTCTGTGTGCTGGAGCAGGCAGACCCGTCCTCATGACCTTTACCGATTTGCACCAGGCCCCCCCATCTGCCCGTTCCCTGCAGCCTGTGGAGCTGTGTGCCCCTGCTCTGGGACCCCACGGGGCCCTGTGCTGAGGTTCCCCAAGGCCACTTGCAGGAGGCAGGGGTGGCAGGGGGGCTCAGGGGCGGATTGCACCCCAGGAATTGAGGCAGTCTGCAGTGGGGACAGAGAGGCTTGCATCTGGGGACAGGATTACTCTCTGGTTTTGTCTGCCTGTGGCTCTGGGGCGTGCCTGCAGAGGGAGGGGGTGTCACTAGACAGAGGCCTCCTCTCTCTACCCAGAAGCCCCTGCAAGCTGGCCCTCAGGTGCATCTGGCCCATGATCTCTTCCTCTCAAGACACCTCTGCCTCAGCAGGGTCTCTGTCTCTCCGGGTCTTCTCTCTCCTTTGCTCACTGAATATTTATCAGGGAAGCTTCACTATGCCCGGAATGCTGTGTGGACAAAGATGTTTCCCCCAGACGGCGGGGCTGCTGTGAGTGGGGAGAAGGGAAGCTCTAGGCCCACACTGAAGCCCCACCAACCCCCCTGAGCCTGCGGGGTGGAGGGAACAGGGCAGCCGCCCGCCCAGCTCGGGTGCACTGCTCTGTGGGCAGGCTTCCTGTCCCAGGACCTACTCACAGGCGCCCCCTTCTCCTCCCCGAGAGAGAATTTTCTTCTCTCTCTCCAGCCTGCACCAGACTGTCTGAGGCCAGTGGGTCAGGACCTCATCCACGTCCTCCTTCCCAGACAATCCTGACCGCTGGCCTGTTTCTGTACCCATCACATCCCTTGGCAAGAAAGAATATTCCCAGGTAACACCGGGGCCATGAGCTGCAGAATGAGGCAAGCTGAGAAGGGGTCCCTGGCCCCTCTGCCTGGGGCTAATACAGGATGTTCTTTTCCTGGGCCCATATTTGTTGCACGTGTTAACGCTCTTGTCCATTTTCATGCATTTGTAGTCACCTTGTGAAACAAAGGACAGAAACTCCTTTTCCACTTCTTTGGGTCCTTCCTGAACCAGCATGCGGGCGGCAGACAAGCACCGGATGTGGGTTTGGTCTGTGCTGGGTGGTCCTCCGTAGGTCCGGCTGTTGGGAGACTGAAGGGTGGGAGAAGGGAGGGGTCAGGGCACTCATGGCCTGCTTCCTCCTTGAGGGACAGTGAGGGGTAGTTGCTGGGCACCACGTCCGCCAGGCCGCCCCTGTTGGTGGACCCTGCTCTCCCCGGACGCCTGTAACATGGGCCCCTAGAGGCCTGGGGGTGCCCACTATTGTGACCTTAGTGTTTCTCGTGGCTGATGTAACAAAACACCACAAACAAGGTGCCTTAAAACAACTGAAATTCATTCCCTCGCAGTTCTGGAGGCTAGAAGTCCAAAACGAAGGGATGGCTGGCCGAGCGGCCTCTGAAACCCGGAGAGAAGAACCCGTTCTCCCTCTTCAGCTGCCGGCGGTGTGCTGGCAACCGTGGTGCTCCCTGGCTTGCATTGTAGCAGCTCGGTCTCAGTCTGCCCGTCCCAGGCTGTTCTCCCCTTGTGTCTCTGTGTCTTTTCTTCTTATAAGGATACCCATCACATTGGATTAAAGGCCTGCCCTTCTCCAGGATAATCTCATCTTTATTAATTACATCTTACTGACCTATTTCCTAATGTCACATTCTGAGGAGCTGGGCGGTGAGGGCTTCAACATATTATCTTTGGGGACACAGTTCAATCCATAACACTCTAGGTTGCTTCCTAGTCCATCTTTTGGTTCCCTTAGCCCCACCCCTAGCTAGCTCTTTAAGGAATCCTTTCAGCCCGACTGGTGTGGCTCAGTGGTTGAGTGCCAACCTATGATCCAGGAGGTCGTGGTTTGATTCCTGGTCAGGGCGCATACCCGGGCTTTGGGCTTGAACCCCAATAGGTGGTCTCATCATTGATGTTTCTCTCTCTCTCTTCTCTCTCTCTCTCTCTCTCTCTCTCTCTCTCTCTCTCTCTTTCTCTCTCTCTCTCTCTCCCTTCCTTTCTGAAATCAATAAAATATATACAAAATAAAAATAAATAAAAAGAATCCCTTCATCGAAAGCGAACCCTCTTCCATTACCCCTTTGAGTATGCTATTCATTTCCTGACCTGAAATGGATCCCTGCTTTGATCCTTACTAGCTGTGTGACCTTGGGCAAGACATGCAACCTCTCTGAGCCTTGGTTTCTTTGCCTCTAAAGCAGAAAGACTTTTCATACCTGCTCTACCTCCTTCGCTGTGTTGTTGAAAGCTCTTTGTAAACCAAAGGAATCCACAGCACTGATTTGGGGTCATGATCGTCCTTTGTATGTGGTAAGGCACTGCTGGAAAAGGGCTGTGTCTAGATACTCTCTTCGATCGAACTGGACCGAGCACCACGGGCCAATACGTGCTGCATAAATGCTTCTTGATGTTGCTGATGACAGTCTTGCCCATCCTGGCCCAGCCATGAGAGACAGAACACAGAGCTGCTCCCCAAATGAAGGTCACCCAGGGCCAGTTTCTTGGGGTCCTTCTGATTTGGACTTCAGCTGAACCTGCCACCACGGGCTCCTCCATCAGCAGCCCTGGGAGAAGCCAGCATCCCCCGGAGCGGAGCCCTTACTTTTAGTGCGACAGCTATTTTATCTAGGCCGCGGGGAAACAGAGATATTTTAAGATGAGAGTGTCAGCTGGGGTCAGTTTCCACTCCACTATCACTCGCCGATGCCAGGGAGAGAGAGGGTTCAGCTGTCCCACGGGAGCCCATCAATCACCTCTGACAGCACTTAATCAGACGGAGGAGCCCTCACCCTGGTGTTTTTGAGGGGGAGCCCGTATTGTTGTTTACACTCAACAAATAATTTGGGATGGGAGTTACAAGCCTTGCACCTTTTGAGTGTTTACATACCTAAGGTGGTAGGCGGCCTTCTTCTCAGGTTTGAGGTCTCCCATTTCTCACCCTGCACAACTCTCCTCTTGTTCAAAACTCTTCATTCATTCATTCATTCAACAAACAGTCCTTGAACCCCTCTGTGTGGCAGGCCTGGGTCAGGCGTTGGGGACAGTTCTACAGAGAGGAGGGGCTTATGAGCAGAGAATTCCAAATCCTCACGAGAAGCACTCGAGCTAAAGTATGTATCTAGGAGAAGGAAGGGGAGACCTAGGAGGGAGTGGCCAGCTCTCCTCCAGGGGCAGGGGGAGGGCCAAGTCTGCACAAGGAGGAGCAGCTCAGCAGGGCTCCGAGGACTTCCGCTGGTGGATGAGGGGGCGAGCGCCTTCCGCCTTCCGGAAGAGGTAGCGGGGAGTTGTAGAAGTAGGAACAACCCGGACTGTGAGTGACTCAGTAGGCAGGGAGTGGGAGGAGAAAAGGCTGGGGTGGGGGAGGGCTGGGCCAGGAAGAGCCTTGCAGGCTTGGTAGAGCAGAAGCTCCATGAAGGGAAGCAGCTTGCCTGGCTGCCCCTGGCTGCTTCTCCTGCATGTAGAGCTGGGCCTGGATATGGAGACATTCAGGTCAGGTTCACTGAGTGAACGCAGGGTTGGGAGTGCTTGGCAAGGAGGCCGATGCCGAATCAATCCCGCCGTCACCTCGCCTCCATCTCCCCATCCTCCAGTGCAAACAGCTTTCCAGATCTCCATCAGCCATTCAGTAAAACTCGCTTTTCTCTGGCTGGTACCCAAGGCTTTACTTAATCTCTCTCCCATCACTCTCTTCAACTGTATGCTCAGTCAGGAGCTGGTTAACCCCGGACAGCTGGCCAAACCCGGCCCACGCCTTTTTGTGTAAATATTTTTTGCTGGAACACAGCCATGTCCTTTGATGTACATGCTGTCTGTGGCTGTTTCCCTCTACAGGGTAGTGCTGAGTTCCTGCCACAGAGACCTTCTGACCCACCACGCTGAAAATACGTGCTCTCCGGCCCCGCCCAGGAAAAGTTCGGGGACACCTGTGTGAAGTCTTCGGCCTTGGCACGGGAGCACAGTGGACGCTCAGTACCTCGTTGTTGAAGGAGTGAACGAATCAGTGAGCAGAGGACTAGTTTCATGAGTGCACTCAGCCCCACACGGTTCCCCATCTGTTCATGCCTTGCTCTGCCTGCTGTTGTCACATCTCAGGCCTGGGCACAGCACCGCCTGGTGACCTTTCAGCAACATAAAGCTGAAGGGCAGGGCTTGGCACCCCCCCTTCACCCCACCCTATACACAGGCCAGGACAGATGGATCCCGGGACTTCACTTAGATATGGCTGCTGAAGGCAGGGTTTGGGGCCAGGGGGGGGGGCGGGGAGGGGAGTGGTGATGGGAGAGGCTGGGGTATCAGTCAGGACTCTTGGAGTTTCAATGACAGAAACCCTATCAAAGAGGTTAGGAAAGGAGGGGGATGGTCAGGGGGGAAATGGAGGGCAGACTCCAGCTCTGGAGAAATGCAGTAAACTGGGCAGACCCGGGGACCAGAGTAGAGGAGGCCTTAGCTCTCTTTGCTTGCATACATCTCCCTCACACCTACCTTCCAATCTCTGGTGCTTCCTTCTCTCCATTATCAAACGGGTTTGTTCCATGAGGCAGAGAAGGCAGCCACTCGCCCTAGATTCCAGCTCTCCCATTTCAAAAGCCAAGGGCCAGCGGTCTCTCACCACAAACGCAATTAGAATTGTGGTGGGGAAGGACTCTGATTGGTCAGATTGGGGCCACGTGTGTCCACTCTAAACCAATCCCTGTAGCAAGGGGCTTGAGTACTCTGATTGGCCACACCTGGGTCCCCTGGTTACCCTCCACCTATGGGTAGGGTTTCTTATAAAAAGAAAAGCGTTAGTGAAGCAAACTAGGGAGCAAAACATGTCCACCAGCAGGGACCCCATCAAACAGCTCACAGACCTGCCTACAGAGCTGGGGCACCAAAGGAGGGAGGAAGTACCTTAGGAACAACCGGAAGTCTAGCCAGCAAACTGAGGCTCGAGGTCAGCTGTATATCAGTCACCTGACTGAGTCCTGGAATCTAGAGTCAGAGCTGCGACAATCCCTCCTGCCTCCAGTTGGGATTGGTCCTGGGAAACAGAGAGAGGTCTGAGCCTGCAGCGCTGAGAGAGCCAAGGGCCCAGCGGGATGTGTGTGGATGTGGGTGTGGGCTGAGAGCCAGGCCAGGCCTGGGCCCAGCCAGATCCTGCCCACTCACCGGGCTGGGCTCAGATCTCCTTCCTCCAGGCCGCCCTCTCTGAAGTTCCCTCCTGGAAGGGCTTTTCTCTGCCTCTGACTTCCCACGGAATGCTGGTTCTTTTCCCCGCTGGGAAGTTAACTTTTCCTGCCTAATAAATCTCCTTTCTCCTCCTGCCTCCCCCCTCCCATCTGACCACTAACCATGCCATGCTGGCTCCCACCTCCCTCCTTTCTGCTGTTAAGCCCCGTGTCTCCCGTCTGATGTTTATGAACCCTTCCCTGAAACCCTAAATGCAGGAATTTACATTTATCCCTTTACAGGTTCCCAGCCCACTATGTCAGCCTGTCAAGATATTTCTAAATCTCATCCTTTCTATCAACAATCCCTCCGGCTTTGTGTCAATGGCAAATTCGATAAGCGCATCTCCTGTTCTGCTTCATCCGAGGTGCAGGAAACAGTGTGGAGGCGGAGTCGAGGGCTGAGCCTGGGGTGCTGTCGGAGATGCCTGCCGGGCGGACACTGGGGGCCCATCGCGGCTCCCACAGGGCCTGCGTCACCGGCAGCCCGCACCCCAGCCTCCCTCAGGGCCTCGGAGGCTTTGAGGAGTGTTTTCCTCCAATCACCACCCCACGCCCTTTGTCCAAAGCACCCCTTGTCCCTCCTGTCCCCGTCCCTGCGCGGCAGGAGTTCAGTTGAGCTTGGCTCCTCCCGGTGAACTCCTGCGGGCTCCGAGGGACTGTTTCTTTCTCTCGCTAAGTCCTTCCACGCAGGGATCCTCAAACTTTTTAAAGTGGGGGCCAGATCACGGTCCCTCAGAGAGCTGGAGGGCCGGACTATATGAACTACTAATTCCTACTGTAACACCTCGGCTGCGCTCACTGCCCAAAAAACCTGGCGGGCCGGATCAGTCTCCTCTGCGGGCCGCATGTGGCCCGCGGGCCGTAGTTTGAAGACCCCTGTTAGGGGTTTGCCAGGGTTGTTTTCAAGCCTGCCAGCCTGTTGGTGCTGGGGTTTAAAGTTCTGTTTCATTTAAAAAATCAGGATGTGAGCTAGCAGTAGTCCAGCATCTCTCCACTCCCTACAATCCCTCAAAGACGCCTGTCCGTGAGGTTCTTGCCATGGAGCCCCGTGCCTGGACCATCAAGCTCCCCGAGATGCCAGCGTCACTCTGGCTTCACCCACCTTGATCCAGTTTCCCTTCCTTTCTTTTCTTTTCTTCTTCCCTCCCCCACTCCTTCCCTCTCTCCCCCCCCCTCCCCTTCTCTCCCTCCCCTTCTTTATATTTCATGAAATAAAAATTTTAAGATTTTTTTTGTTTTTAGATTTTTTTCCACTCTCGTATAAATATATATGTAAATATAAGTATAGAAAATTTAGAAAATACTCACCTGAGACATTACCCGATTTACAACTTAGTGCTCTCTCGTCCCATTTTCTAGGCATGGTGTGTTTGTTTTAAATAACTGTAAACACGACAATTAAAATACATCATCAATATTTTGAAATATTCTGTGCCACAGTTTTCCTAGTGTAAAGGTAATCCACGAGAAAGTAGTATTAAATACCTATAGTAGAAAATGTGTGACTGGTTTGAGTTCTGTTATGCTTTTCCTTAACATATACCAGCCCCATCACTCCATCTGCTCCGAGGGCACGTGCTTCTCGCTCCCCGGGTGGCTCAGGAGCCCTGTGGGTTGTGCACACGTGGTTTCTGCCTCTTTTCAAGCATCCCCGCCTTACGCCTAGGGCCATCCTGGTCCTGCCGATGTTGCCCTCCACAAAACCCACCTCAGTCGGTCCTGTGGAGGCAGGCTCCGTTCCTTTCCTGTCCTCCCCAGAAGCCCTTTTGCCGAAGAAAACAAAAACCTCCTCTCTCCGGCTCTGCCCTCTCTCACGGAGACTTTCTCCCCTCGGGGTGAAGGCTGTGCCTGGCTGTGACTCCAGCTGCCTCACAGCTGACACCGCCAGCACTTCTGCTGGACCCCACCTTCCTAGCTCCACCAAGAAAGCTGAAATTTAAAACCATGTTTACAATCGATTTTTTAGAGAGAGAGGAAGTTGAGAGTGAGAGCAGGAGAGAGAAACATTGATGTGAGAGTGGAACATGGATCAGCTGCCTCCGACACGCCCCTGCCGGGGATGGGGTCCACAACGTGGGCATGTGCCTAGCAGTCCCTCTCTCACGGCCTCGGGGACAGCCCCCCAACCTCACCAGGCCTGCAGTGACAGCCCTGGGGCCAGCGCCTCGCTCCGAGAAGTAAACTACCCATTACCCGGGGCCACTCTCTGGCAGGCTGGGGCTCTGGCAGCTTTCCTTAAGTTTATTACATGCTAATTCAAGCAAATAAATTTGCCCCAGCTGTGAAGCAGAGGAGATTAATAACCTCAAAGATTACTTTGCTGCTTTGATGAGTTTCTTGAGCGGAGTATATTTAGGAAGAGCAACTAGATTAGTCAAAACCCCCTTTAATTATTAGTGACACTGTGCAAATGACTCCATTCGACTGGAATGCCAACGACTTCACTCCCTGACCTCTGCGTTCGAGTAAACACCTCTTCTTATAGCCTTGCGCCTTCCAGTCCACACACCATGGCAACTGCCCGGGACCTGGCGTGGGGTAGCTGGCAGGTGGACTCCAGGAGTGGGGGGATGACCGCCTTAAAGGCATACACACCCCTTTCCTTGTTTCCACCTTGGCCTGGCTCAGGGCCACGGGGATGCCCTGGGTGTCTGGAGCGAGAAGAATTGGTTCTCACACGAGGGGAAATGACTTGCCCAAAGTCATGCCGCGAATGAGCCACCTGGTCTCTTGGGCACTGCCACTGGGCTTCCACGCCGACGCCGATGCTGCACCGGGAGGCTGTGACCGTGCCCAAATCCAATGCCAGGGACACTGGGATCCCTCACTCACCCAGACGATTGGGCCCCATCTTAGCACTCTTCCTCCACGAAGCCTTAGGCTGTTGGGACATCTCCCCTCCCCAGGTCCAATGAGTGAACCAGGGACGCTGGTATCTGGGTCAGGAGGGGAAGGAGTGCCTTGATATTTACACACACACACACACACACACACACACACACCGCACAGCCAACCCAGCGCAAGTCCCATCCCCCAAGGAGCCCCGAGGGAGGCACTGTCCCTGTGTTTTCTAGATGAAGAATCTCAGAAAGCTCCAGCAACTCACCCTGAAATGCCCATCCCTCCTTGTCTACCTGGACTGTCTGTCTCTCCAGGGGTTAGCTAGTCCCTGCTGGGCTCCCAGGCCCGGAGGCTTCTCTGACACTGCAGGTCACTCCCCAGAATGGGTCTCCCCAGCGTGGTTCCCCAGGAGGCCAGCTGTGCGGTGGGAGGGAGCAGGGCAGAGCGCAGGCCCCTCCTGCTCCCCAAGGAGGTGCCAGCCCCTCCCTGAACAGGAGACAGACTCTGAAGCTGGCAGGCCAGGGCAGAAGGGGGCAGGTAAAGGCCCTTTGGTTGTTTTCAGGTGAGCTGCTCAGCATCGGTGGGGGTGGGGCGAGGGCGCAGTGGGGCAGGGGAGCTTGTATTCCAGGACCATTCAGTGGCAGATTCTGGAAAATTCTTACCTTCCACACCCTTTTTTGCTTCCACAAAGCCTGTGGGGCTGAGGAAAAGCCGCCCCCGCTGTGGTGGAGTCGGCAGCGCCATCCCCAATGAGCAGGCGCAGCTGAGGCGCTGCAGGGAGTTAAGTAACCCGCCCAAGGTCACAGCGACCCAAGGACCCGGGGTGGCGGTTCCGAAGCCTGCGTGGCGCAGGATATGGGGCCGGACAGGCCCAGCGGTCCTCCCACCTGCAGAACCGGGAGCAGGTGCATGGTTCTGAGAGCCCTCAGCACCCCCATCAGATGCTGGAGGGGGTGGCCTGAGCTCCACCCCCAAAATGGCTCCACCTCCATCCATCACTCCCTACATTTTTGTTTTGTTTTTTATTTTTATTTTTTAAAACATTTTATTAATTTTTTACAGAGAGGAAAGGAGAAGGATAGAGAGAAACATCGATGAGAGAGAAGCATTGATCAGCTGCCTCCTGCACACTCCCTACAGGGGATGTGCCCGCAACCAATGTACATGCCCTTGACCGGAATCGAACCTGGGACCTTTCAGTCCGCAGACAGACGCTCTATCCACTGAGCCAAACCAGTTAGGTTTTATTTGGGGCCCACCATGTGGCAGGAACTGCTCCCAGCTGGCCTGTGAGCTCAAGGGGTTCCAGGTACTGCAGACAAAACTCAAATTAAGTACCTGCCCCCAGGTGGGGGTAGGACACAGACGTGTAACCCCCAAACGAAGGGGAACAGGTGACCAATGAGAGAGCACGTGAGGGCAGGGCTCCCCAGGGGAAGGTGGGCAGGTCTCTCGGGCAGGCATGCATTGCCTTTCGGAGTCCCTCCTGCTTGCGGGGGTCTCACACCTGGTTTCATTAGCTCCCCACGTGTGGACCTGTCTCTGCTCTCACACTGAGACACAAGCGGAGGGACAATTTCCAAGGGCAGCTCATTGCCAGCATCCAGGGAGGCCAGACTATAACCCGAGGCACGTTGTCAGTCAGAACAAGGGGAGCTGGATGGAGCAAATGTTAACTGTGCCAAGTAAGAGGGGCTGAGACCCCGGTAGCTCGGTAGGGGAAGGTGTGTGCGTGGGACGAGAAGGCTAGAAAGCCATGGGCTCAGCGCCCCGCGCCCTCACCCCAGCTCCAGCACTGAAGCTGGTTGTTTAAGACTTCCTCTCCCCGTGGCACCAGCAGCGGCCCCGAGACTCTCCTCGGTCCTGTGCTTTCAAGGCTACATGATGCGTCTCTGCCCACCCCGCATCTCACCATTCGGCTCCTCAGGAGAGACCTTGGTCCCGGCATTAGCCAGCTCCTTAGGAGAGCCTCCCAATGGCTCCGCTTCACGTCCACACGCCCCCCACCAACGCACCCAAGACCGATTTCGCCAGCCGGACCCAGTTTGCCCATCACACACGGCTGTTTGAGACGGTCTTTACTGCACTTCGCATGGAGCGTCCACAGAACCCAGAGCAGTTCACAGGACGTGATCTCCAGCGGGGGGTGGGGGTGTGAGGCTGGGGGGTTGGAGGATCTATCCACTCAGCTTCCCCTGGGCCCTGAGGCACCTTCCTCCCCGTGCCTCCTCCCACACGAGGCTCAGATGCCCTTCTGGCCCTCAGGTCCCCACCCGGCAGAGATCTCAGACTGGCTTTCACGGAAGAACTGCGTATAACATAGTATGTTGTTTAATGTGTGAACATCTGGGGTTGACTGTGCTGGAGGGCACGCCGAGGGGCCACAGGCTGCTGCGGTGCAGGCCCCGTGAACCGGGCACCGTCCGTGAAGCTGACCCGGGCCCTGCTGTTGCTGTTCCAAATTGGAGAATAACCCGGCTAAGTCCTGAATGAACAAAGCACAATGAGACACAACTCTGCAAAAACCAAATTCTCCTGGGGATGGGGGTGGGAGCGTGGGAATGGTTGGGGGCCAGGGAGAAAGGATGACTTGTCCTAGGGTCGTTCATTGGACGTGGAGACATCAGCACCAGTCAGGTTAGACTTCCTGTCCCACCACAGGCACTCATGGACCCGCCAAACAGGGTTCTCTCAGAGCAGCCACAGGCCCTGCTTTCCACACCCTCCTTCACCTGGCTGTTTTATGGGCACTTCATACCTCCTCAGCATCCAGTTCTGAGGTTCTGAGGTTCACAGCCATGGCTCTGATTAGTGCAGGACTTCCAAGAATCTTTTGAATCATTAAAGAAAGATTAATCACATTCTGGATGGTTTCAACAGTAAGCATAGCCGAGCTAATTCAGAGTCTTGGAAAACTGGCAATATAATAAATAGCAACTTTCCACAAACCAGAGTATCCACATTCAACCCACCTAAAAGCTCAGTTCAGCCCTGGATAGAGCATTGGCCTGTGGACTGAAGGGTTCTGGGTTTGATTCCAGTCAAGGGCGCCTCAGTTGCAGGCCCAAGCCCCAGCCCTGGCCGGGTCGGGTCGGATGTGGGAGGCAAACAATGTGTCTCTCTCACGTCAATGTTTCTCTGTCTGTCTCTCTCTCTTCCTTCCACTCTCTCAAAAATAACCAATGGAAAAATATCCTCTGGTGAGGATTAACAACAAACAACAAACAAACACAAAGCCCAGCTGGGCTAGACCACTCCGGTTGGCGGCGAGGCCACGGATACCCGTCCACACAGGGACAGCTGGGCAGGAAGCAGAGCTGATGTCTTGCCCAGATGTGCTCTGTAAATCTCCCAGAAACTCCAACAGCCATTAATATCTGCCGATGTCGTGAGTGATGCTCTCGTCATCGCTGCCATTTATCTGGGCTTGGCCCCGGACAGGGTCATCTGGTTAATGCAGGATTCCGTCTTCATTGCTTTGTAACTAGTTTTTAATCAGCCCTGATTGCTGAGCGGAGATGCTGCGGCCGGCTGGCCTGCTCCCTCCTCGGAGAGTGCCCAGCGATATGTCACAGCAATTAGGCAGAGACCTGCGGGAGGGGAGGTGAGGGCGGCAGGAGAGCCAGGCTGCTTGGTCCCTCACCAGCTCCTCCCCGTCCCCCAGGGAACTCCCTGGTCCCCATTCACCTTAGGAGGGTTGGCGGAGGGCATCTGCAGACGAGGGATGCATGCCCTCAAAGAGGCATCTGTTCCAACCGTTGCTTTCTTCTTGCCCATCAATTTAATCTCCCAGGGGGTAGAGGAAATGACCAGTCTGGCCGCTCTGCAATCAATTCTGATCATCTGTGAAAAATTGACTGGCTAACTGGAAGTGATAGGAATCTTGGAGAAAGGGTCTTTTTAAAAAAAAAATAAAAATGTATTTTTATTGATTTCAGAGATGAAAGGAGAGGGAGGAAGAGATAGAAACATCAATGATGAATCACTGACTGGCTGCCTCCAGCACCCCCTACACTGGGGATGGAGCCCACAACCCAGTCATGTGCCCTGACCGGAAATCCAACCGTGACCTCCTGGTGCATAGGTTGATGCTCAACCACCGAGCTATGGCGGCCAGGGCGAGGGAAAGGGTCTTCATAATATTTTAGGCCACCATAGCCGAGGCAGAGAAGGTGTGGCACACGGACATATTCCTTAGACTTGAGGGAGAGAGACTATCAAACATCCAGAAAATAATCTATGGTCATTTTTTTTTTTTTTTTTTCAAATTACAAGACTCTGGCAGGGAGGATGGTGTGAGAAAGTGGGAGAGCTCTTGCAAACACACTTCTGATTGGCCAATCTGAAATGACCCGGATGAGGAGGAGATGGGGAATGTCCCTCAAGGTTCCAGTGTTGGCTGAACAAGCTTTCCAAAAAACGACCAAAACACCCGTTTTAGCAGCAATATCTGAGTTCCCCTTTCCTCATAGCAACAGGTGGTACCTTCCCACCGTCCGCCAGATTGATGAGTGTGGCTTGAATTTTAATTCCCCACCCTGTTGTGAATTTGAGCATGCTTTCATGTTTCAGATTTCGAGCCCTTTGGGTTGGCTCTTCCCTAAGTCACCTGTTCCTATCCTTTACCCATCTATCTACTGGGTTGCCTTTGTCTTGTCACTTCCTATGAGCTCTGTATATATCATGACCTTTGTCCTCTGCATTACAAATACCCACCCTCCCCCAAATCTATCATTGATCCTTCTTACATTTAAGTTTCTTGGCCATATGCAAAGTTTAAGTATTTTTAATATCATAATGTCTTTATATCAGATACATTCTTTTATAGCTTCTGGGTTTCTGATTTTAGCAAAAGGCTCCGTGGTGCATGAATGGCATAGATTTTCTTGCAAGACTTTTGTTAAGTTTTACACTTAAATCCTTAATTTACCTGGAATTTATTTTTATGAATAATGTCGGTTAAAAGTCGGCTTTTATTTTTCTTAAGCTGGAAAGCCAGCTGTGCTTGTACCGTATGTTCAGTAGCCCACCCTCATCAACGAAATGAAGCTACTCAATATATTTACCGTACAGTTTTTAATTCTTATTTTTCTAGTTCTAGATTATTTATTCTCCCCCACTGATCAGGGCAACCTACCTGACTTTTTCTATTCCTCTGCCACTCCGGGGAGAGCAAAGTGACTTGGGTAAGTCTTCAGATCCAGTAACACCGATAGCCGTCATTACCCTTGTCCTTGCTATTTTGAGGGCATTTGTAAACCTTGAATATTTAAAAAATTAAACAAAACCTGTGAGGGCTTTTATTGGAATTTCTGTGAGGCAGCAGGGATGGTACTCTCTTGTCCTCAAACAAGGTAACAAGACAGAGACGAGTGCTGATACCTTGCCTGTGAACACACAAGATGTGATCCTGGGACCCAACGCTCCTGTCTCCAGACTCAGATAAGGACAGACCCCTTCTAACTTCTCCTCTTGGCCCCTAAGATGAAGCTGGAATAAGCAGGGAAGGGGAGACCTGAGAAGGCCATGCCCTGGGGCCTAGGGCTCTACCCAAGGCCTGGAGGAAGCAGCTCCACTCTTAGGCTCACCTTCACCCCTACCAGCCCCCTCAGCCTGGCTCATTATCTCCAGGCTTAACGGCCAAGGAATCCCTGATTCAGATAATGGCTCGACTGCTACCACCAGGTTTTAGGACTCGTCCTCAACAAACTGTCTCAATTCTTTCCCCTTCTCTCACTTATTGATAGCCAGAAGGTGAAAGTATCATAGATGATCCGTTTCTACACCTTTACTTTTGTCTTCTACAAAATTCTCTCCACGAGGCAAAACTTGAAACTCGCGAGGGTTTAAAGTTATCCTCCTGGCGGACCCCTAACTCGAGGGGTATGGGGTTTGGCCAGTGCCCTGCGCCCACAGACTGCGGGTAGCCCACAGTCTGGTTGAGGGGGAGGGAGGTGGGTGTGACTGGGTGATATCCCCAACCTCCCAACCACAGCTCTCCCACAGGACTTTGTAAACGAAAGAACACCAAACGACTCTGTTCAAAACAGTTTATTTTATTTTATTTTATTTTTTTTTTTGTCAGACAAACACATTGATTTCTGGACCACAGTAGAGGATGGAAACCTTTCACAAACTTATTTATTTGAAAATACAAATATAAAATTATACTTTCCACATCTGTGATGTGAGAGACTGCCATCCACATAGTAATTTTTACAACAGGGCTTTAAGAAAAGCCACACACAAAGACCTGAAAGATGCTTGAGATATATATATATATAGATACATATATATGTATATATATAAAAAAAATACTCACTACCAAAGTTGTCATCAGTTTCATACTAAAGTATAAAAGTAAGGGTGAGGTCAGCCACAGTGCTAGGGAAAGTTTTATTGAGATACATTTATGTCCACATGAAACGCTTAGACTTGCATCCTATTACATATGGAATTCCGAGTTTACAACACACCATGGACGGCAGATTGGCTAGCCCACGCTACTCAAGAGGACACGCACAGATTCCACACGGATGGTTCGGTATGTACAGGTACAGTAGCGCCTTCTCGGGAGGCCCTGGGACTTGTCCCCCAGGCCCCCGCCCCGCCCCCCGCCCCGCCTCCCGGGAATGACATCCTGTCTGCCACAACACATTCTGATTATTTCCGATAGCCGAGTGGTTGGATTAAGGTTGCTTCCCTGGAGGGGTGGGTTTATGTCGATTTCTTTGTGTCTTAGTTTACTTACTTTTTTTTTTTTTTTTGGTTAAAAAAAAAAAAAAAAGGAAAGGAAGAGAAAACAAACATAGTACAGTGTTAAAGTATTGCTTAACGTAAGGTGGTGTTTCCTTGTGTAGTGTCTGCACCCAGGTCTGGGCTGGGCTGACTGCTGCTGCTTTTCTGCTCGGGGTGAGGGCGGGGGTGGCCGCCAGTGTCTCTCTGCAATGTGCTTGCCTGCGTCTGCCCCTCTGCTCCCCCCTTGCTTTTCTTTTTCTTTCTTTTTTTTTTTTTGTCTTCCTTGGGAGGTAGCCTGGCTGGTGAAGCACATTCAGAACAAAATTCTCCCCTCCCCAACCCACCCCCAAGGCTCCCTCTGTCCCTGCATGCCACTCCCAACCGATAAAGAGAAGTATGAGTTAGTGTTTCTTTTGTAAACAATTTCATATGCAATATAATACAGAAAGCATGGCTGACCTTCGAGAAAACATGTAGTAAACTATATTGCTTTGTTTTTTGATGACGCTGCAGTGAGTGAATGGCAGAATGAAGCAGTGTGGTGGTGGCTAAGTCCCTAGCCCTCGTTTGCACTAAAGATCAAAGACAGGTTTTGTTTTTCTATTTGGAACCCAAACAAATCTTTTTTTTTCAAAATCCCCAAATGAAAAACCAAAAAAGAAGAAAGAAAGAAAGAAAGAAAAAAAGACCCCCCCTTCCCCCCAAATAAAAATAAAAACTGAAAACAAAAACTAAACACCTTTCAGGTCATTAGAACCAACAGTTACCCAATGATTTTGAAACTAGTCTAGCAAGATGTGTGTAACATTCACTGGCTGTGAATTGCTGTGCTGTGAGACATTAGATTGACAGCAAAGAGCCATGCTACCTTAAAGTCCAAGCTACGAGTTCAAATTAAGATGAAGGGTATATGGAGGATAGAAACGCAAAGGCCTGTCGGGGCTTCGTTTGAATCAAGCCCATGAGCGCCCGGGACGGAGCGAGAGGCTGTTTGGTTTTCCCGGTGGGTGTGAGGAAGGCCACGGACCGGGTGTGCGACCGCCCGGGAGAGGGGACCCCGCGCTGGGTCACCCCCGGGCGGGACAGGCACCGGGTCCGGGAGCTGGTGCCCCTCACTCTCCTCTGCCTGAAGGAGAGGAGCCTGGGGGGTCCCGGGCAGATGGATCTGGAAGCCAGAGAGTCACCCGGTGGCTGTTTTATGATTATTTTATGATGCCGGGGAAAAGCCATCGGCCGAGAGGGTTCCTCCCCCAGGGAAGGCGCAAAAGGCGGTTCCCACTGAGCTTGATTGAAACGAAGACGGGGCTGAACGTCAGTGCGAACAAAATTTACAAAAATCTTTCCAAATGGACTTCTAGATGAGTGGGGGGCGGGGGGGGGGGGTGAGGGGAGAGACTAACGTGAGCCTTAACCTAGGTAGCCACATGAAAACGTATCAGATTTCCACGAGATTTGTGCTATGGGCTACTGGGTCTCCTCGAAAGGTATTATAAACATCTAAAACATAGTCACACAGATTATCAATTTCTTCTGAGCATCCTTAAAAAAATATTTTTTTTTCTCTTAGTAAAATCATTTGAATATACCATGCCTCCCTCTTTTAAAAAATAAATTAAAAAAATCCAGTTTTGCATATCTAGCGTTAGCATTTAAGGTAGTATGGCACACCCCTTTCACAGTCGCGGGGCGGGGCGGGTGGGAATCTATGAAACGCTGCGGCGTCTGCCGGCATTTGAACATCGTGAGACCTTGGGTTAGTTGAAACCACATCAGATCAGCGAGAAACAAAACGAAAACTTGAAATCGAAAAAAAAAAAAAAAAATGAAAAGGAATAAACTGCCCCCAAATTATTAGCTTTTTTTTTTTTTTTTTTTTTCCCCCATAAATAAGAGAAAGTTCTATCCTTACTGGTCCTAAATCTGAATAACTATGCCTAAATTTTTTTAAACCTTAATTACATTATACCTATCAATATGTACTAGAAGAAAGAGGAGAAAAAAAGTCACTATACTAGTACCAGGACAGCACGCTTACAAGATAGCCATTTTATACATTATTAACAGACAGTGATCAACAAAGAGTCTCCGGTGAGGGATGCAGAGAAAGGCAGGGTAGTACAGTACATCACCAACATGGACAAAACGGTAATTGAATTCCCTAGTCTAGACACCGAGTTTCTGGGAATTGACTGTCTCTTTTTGTCTTGTTTTTTGTTTTTCTTCAATAAAATGCCTATTTTGTTATGTTATTATGTGAACAGGTTTGGATATGTTAAAAGCGCCCAGCTTTTTACTGTAACCTGGTTGTTTGGTAATCGAAAGAAAAACATCCCTCACACCCCCCCCCCCCAAAAAAAAATCTCACCAAACAACCCAACGTTTTATTGGAAAAACAAATCACATGATTATTTGTAAGTGTTGTTGTTTAATTAGAATGGGGAAAGGCTCCTTTTCCTTCCTTTCTGAGTGAGCATGTCGGAGCCTTTTGTTTGAAGATGCATTTGCCCTACCGTGTCCGTGAATGTAGTTCTACGTCAGTCTACTTTGTTAGGAAAATTTATAAAAATAGGAGTGCAGCAGCTCTTTATAATAAATGTCGCATTCAGTGTCTCATACTGGCTGTGCCTTAAGTACCAAATTTATAAACGTAACAATTTAAAAAATATTAATAAAACGGCAATATCACATTTTTAAAAAAGAAAAAAAATATATATCCACGCTACAATATGTTTTAATGCCATCTATTGAGTTGTACTTCTATAGTTGCTGTTGCCGACCTATTACCAATATTAAAAAAAAAAAAAGTTAAATTAAAAAATATCCTTCATCATAAGTATCTCTCCCCAACCGAGGACCATATATTATAACAGCCAAATGCTAACCTGTGCAAACAGGAAACTGTCAGTTTTTCCCACCAGTCACAGTGCAGCGATGTTTATACTTTTTATTTTTAAAATTCTGTTTACATCTACAATAAATTAAAAAAAAAAAATTCTTCCATAGCCTCTCTGGTGATACTTGCAGCACTGAGGTATTAAAAATAATATATAAACCGAAAGGTTGCTTTCCTAATTTGTAAATAGAAAGTGAATGGAGAAAAAGGTTTCAGTAATGCAGGCTTATCCACTCCTGGCCTGGGGGCCTCAGAGCTGGGGGCGGGCGAGGGATGGAGGGGGAGGGGAGGGGAGAAGAGAGGCGAAGGGTCCCAGGGCCCTTCGGAGGTGCTGAAATGATTGGACAATAGAAAATGATCAAATATTGAAAAATTAAGACTGAAAAAAGGATGTCTCCCCACCCCTCCCCTCCCAAGCCAAACAGATGTGCTTTGAAACTTTAAATATGTTAAATATTAAAATTGTAGCTTTGTTTTTCTCTAAAAAACGTCTCGGGAAAAGCGGTTTTCCGTATTTTAAATAAAAACCTAACTAGACGGTAACGTTTGAAGCTGTGCACAGACGAGAGGTTAATATGCTGGTATGACACTAATCGAGTCTTCCACACAGACAAAGAGGAGCTAAACAGTGTTCCAACTCTTTCCGGGGTCGTCCTGGCAGCTGGGTGTCCTTCAGCCTCCGCACGCAACCCACTGCGTCCGGGCCCTCCCCTCCTCCCCCCACAGAGCATCGAGCTGCCCGGACCGACTCCCTCACAAAAATATCTTCTGATTCTCTCTTTCTTAATAAGTTTCTATGTAGTTAATGGAATTGTATTTACAACAGTTTTTTTTTTTTTTTTTTTTTTAGAAGTCACAATTTCAAAAAACCTTATATCACCTCTTTCAACAGAAAAAAAGCACTTATAGAAAAGGAGGACACTCGAAACATGGTCATCCTTACCTTATTGCCGAAAATAGATAGATATACTTAGGTTAACAAAGAGACATCACTGAAAAGAACCGCGTAGCCTGTGGTTAGCCTACTGCATCTCACTCCGGGGACACAGCGCGAGTGGACAGCCGGCGCCCACCCCCTCCGCGCCTCGCACCCGCGCTTCCCCCCAGTGCGCGCTCAAGTTGCACCTGAAAATCCATACAGTCTCAGAATTGGTACCAAAATATGGAGAGTCATATTACCATCTCAGCATCCTTTAAAAGTGAGAACAGAATCAAACAAGCAAAAAAAAAGCGCTGTTTTTTTTTTTTTAAAGAAAAAAAATAATACCTTAATACAACAATTATACTATGGTTAGCTTTTTAACTAGATATTAAAGCTATATGACTACTTGGACTAAGTCAAAAATCACTACTCAATGTGATTCAAAGAGACTTCAAAGGAGAAGGGGCAAGAGAGAAGGGGGAAGGGAAACCATCAAGAAAAAAAAAACAAAAAAAAAACACAAAACAAAACCAAAATCATGGTTATATATGTACACAGTGAAAAGCTGTTGTCTTATATTACAGCAGACTCGTGAGATGATGAGATGTGCCAACCCTCGATCCGAAGCGAGCCATCTCTGGTTGGGATGGGGAGTGAGGCTGGTGGGGGTCCAGGTCTGATGACATCACCTAAACAAAGGGCCGCTCAGAAACTTCGCCCAGTCTTGCCTGGACATCCAGGTATGCTCTGCAGGGTACGGAAGGTCGGGGTGCCCGGAAGAGAACATAAAAGTGGGGGGTGGGAGGAGAAAGAAGTGTCAGGCAAGTATCCCATTTATTCCGACTACGCTTGCACAGTATCACGCCGAGGGGCTCCTGGGCATGCTTGAGACTGGCCTGGCTAACAGCTCGCTGGGGCACAGCTCAGGAACCCCGACATCTAAGCCGGCCGGGGCCGGGGCCGGGGCCGGGGCCGGGCAGCGAGTCAGCTTGCTTTGCCGGGTGGATGCAGAGCTGTGGGGTCCCTGAGGGGATGGATGGCAGGAAGTGTGGCCCGCCCATGCGGTCATGCTGGTTTGTGGGCCGGCCTGGTGAACCGCACGCCGAGCAGCGAGCAGCGATGCTTTCTCTGGTTAAGCATCTGCTCTCAAGGCCGCCATGTTTGAAAAATGTCTGCCTTGATTAGCTACCCACCAATGACGGCCCAGAACTGAAAATGCCAGTGCCCACTAAAAGGACTCCTAGGAATCGAGCTAGGAATCAAGGTCAGGACTTTATGAAACATTCGCAATGAACAACCAGCTTTGCTTACAGGAAATGGAACAGGCCCAGCAGTCATGGGTGTGAGAGCTGAGTCTCCCTGATTGGGGGGGGGGGGGGGGGGGAGGGGAGGGGAAGAGGAGGAGGCCTGGGCCACCGGGAGGGGGGTAAGGCAATGAAGCGTGCCTTTTGGTGCAGCCACCTGGCTCAGTTGACTCCCTTCATCCATTTATTTTTATTTTTATTTTTTTGGGGGGGTCGGGTTGCTACCTCCACTCTCTTTGTTATTTCCTCCTTCTGTGGAAACTGAGTCCCAGAGCTGGATGGAGGATGGGCTGGGAGCAACCCTGCCCCTCCCCCACCCCATGGAAAGGCTGGGGTGGCCTAGGAGGCGGTGGCCAGAGCCCTGTACCACCCTCCTTTACCAGGGAGGGGGGAGCGCTGGCAGCCTCCCCCCGCACCCCCTCCCCCCCGGCCTCCCAGGGATCTGCTGCACCTCGTGTTTGTACAATCCCCTGGTCATGTGACCACAGAGGGCTGGAGCCACCTCAGTCCCCAACGTCCCCGGATCTCTCCGTCGGCCCGGCTCTCAGAGGACCCTGCCTCCCTCTGGGGCCCGACCTCAGCCTCATTAGTGGGGAGCAGCTCTCCTTCAGACTGTTAGTGCCTCTGGCTCCCCATGGCTGGGCCAGCCCTCTAGGGCGGTGGAGCCAGGGCTGGGAGCGTCCACACACGGGTTTATTGGGTTAAGAGAGGTAGTTGGGTTAGTTGAGGTGATTCCTTAGCAGCAACGTTAGAGAAATCCAAGAGGAATTCATGGAGCTCAACTCAACTGGGTCCCCCTCGAGGAGAGAGGAATCCCATGGACTGCACACCAGCGGCCACCAGCTCCAGCCCGGCCCCTCCCGGAGTGACAGGCGCCCCGTCCCGGCTGGGGCTTTCTGAGTGGGCCCCGTTCCCAGGCTCCGCTGCCACCTCCCTCTTCCCGAGAGAGAGAGAGACACCCACGTCTCAGGGCCCCCACACTAACGCACCAGCTTCCCGACAGCACCCCCCTGGCTTCCCACTCCCCCCCCCCCCCCCAAGATGGCAGGTTCCCATTTTCAAAATGAGAGCGTGTGACAAGAGGCTCCCTCCCTGACTGCCCCGGCCTCCCTCTCCTCCACGCCACCCTTTCCACGGCCCGTCAAAGTGATTTAAAAAATGTTTAATTAACTCGAGCTCAGTTTAGAAGGTTAGGAAACTGGCAGGGATCCAAGCCCGTGTTACGCAGGTGATATCGTTAATTTAATTTGCTTTTTTTGAGCCGTAATCTGGGTAATTACTCAGTCGTTACTGGCAAAAAAAAAATGTTTTCTTTTCGCTCAAAGTTGCAGTCTGGGCCGTTGGACGGCAGGAACCCCAATGTCCGAGGCCAGGAGCTCTGGGGAGCGGAGAGGCCCGGCACCCCAGGAGGGCAGCTCCCGGGACCCTGCGGGGGAGGCCTGGCGGGAGCCCAGCGTCCCTGCCTCCGCTCCCCCGGGGCGGGCACAACAGGCGATCGCCTTCCAGTTTCCCACACTCCTGACTGTATTTCCAGACAACGAACGATGAGGAGGGGTGGGGAAGATGAAGAAAAGGAAGCAAAAGAACCAAACCGAGAAAAGAAAAGACAATAATAAAATAAAAATAAAAAGTGTGTGGGGGGAGCGTCATGATTAAAGCTGAAGAAAGGAATGAAAGATGAAAAGATTGCATTTTTTTTTTATCCCCCTTCCCCCCACGAGAAAGGTCCAGAGAGAGGAGAGAGGTGGACGTGACGAGGCCGGGCCTGTGCGTACTGCATGCCCGGGGCGCAGGCACTACGGAAGGCCCGGCGGGGCGGAGACGTAGGCAGAGAAGGTAATACCTCAGAGTGAGATGGCAACGAAAGCACCTGCTCAATGGTATCCATTTGTAAAGGCCGTTGCAATCAAAGGTCCCTAAAATTGCACAATTGTTAAGGTCATCAGCACGCTATACATGGGAACAGATTGTCATATTCTGGGAGAGGAAATGATGTCTGGGACTAGACTGTGGTTGCCAGCATGAATATGTAATTCTGAGACACGGTCCCACCCCGCCGGCCCCGCTCCCACCCCACGCCTGTCGGCGTGCCCGGGGGAAAATCGAGAGCCAGATTCAGGGGCGGGTGGTGATGGGAAATGGGGGCTCAAGCCCCAGATGCGGGGTGCTCGTTGCCCTGAGCCCCTGGGAGGGCGAAGAGAACAGTGTCTCCGGCTCCCGGCGGCTCCAGCTGGGGAGAGAGCGAGTCCCGTGCAGACCAGAGGCCGTGCTCTGTGGTTATCTCTGAAAACAGCCCCCGGGTCAGAGAGACCCCAGTGTTGGGGAGCACACAGGGCCCGTGTTTCTGGGTGCTGAGGATGGGAATGAGTTGTGTCCTACGTGGTGAGAGAGGGTCTCCCAACCGGATGCAGCTCTCAGCTGAGGAACAGTACTCTGGACTTGGTCCTACAGCTGATCTGAGCGGTTTCGATGCATCAATCTACTGACTTAAATGATATTGGCTTGGGAGTGGAATTGAACAAGGACCCAGACCACAGAGGCCAGGGCTGGTGTGTGTGTGTGTGTGTGTGTGTGTGTGTGTGGGTGTGAGTGTTGGCAATCGGGGGCAGAAACCCAGAGGCCCTGGTGTCCCACACTGTCTGCACTTGCTCTGTTCTCCCCAGCGCAGGCCCCGAGGCAGGGCTCTCGTGACAAGGACAGGAGCTGGGACAGCAGACACTCCCATTTCAGCTCCAAGCCAAACTGCCTCCGAGACGCCCGGGGTTGGCTAGGGCAGAGGTTGGCTGATTTTGTTTTCCAAATGGAAGGGGCATCGAGTGAGTGGGCTCAGGCACATTCATGCTCACACACACCGGGAGGGGAAAGAACAATACAATCTGAAAACAGCATGCAAATCTGTTAAGCAAATTTCTATGGCCTGGATTAGTCAGATTATAGAACCACAGAGCATTACAAATATCAAATGCATTTGGCCTTGGTGGGGAGGGCACAGCTAAAGAACACGAGTGGGAACTTACTTGGAACCTGGAAACTGTAAGAAACGTTAGCAAAGGAGACCTCAGGGGAGGGGGCCTGCACCACACGCCCCGTCCAGGCCCACGTCTCCAGAAGGCAGAGATCAAGGACCAGGGGCCCATACTGAGGACTGACTATGTGCTATTCCCATGAATTCTCAGGCCTCTGAGAGAGGCATGCTTATTTCTGTTCTGCAGCCAGGGAAGTGGTGGGCCACATAAGTGGCTCAGGGTGGCACGGGCTGACGGTGATGGCGTGGTGCTCTGAGCCTGCCCTGCTCACGCTCCTTCAACGCCATCATGTGGCACGGCCCACGGGCGCTCGCTCTGGTAAGGCCCGAATGGAGGAGCTGAAAGGACGTGGATTGGGGACCCACCGCCTTCTCCTCGGCTCCCAACTCTGGGCGTTCCCGGCACACCCTCCCCACCACGGGCCACGGAAGATGGGCGGGGAGGAGACAGGAAGGGGAAGGCGGGTACTTACAGCGATGCCGTGGCCGAAGCCGGAGCCCGGCTGTGGGCTGGCCGCGCTTATGTAATTCCCCACTCCGGAGTCCTGGCTGGCAGGGCCGTAGAGATCGGCGACGGGTCCTGGGCTGTTGGCCCCCGGGAAGCCTCCGGGCCGCGCCGGGTTGGAGCCTGCCGGGGAAGCGGGCGCGCCAAAATTCGGTTGAGCACTGTAGCTATTCAGGACTGGTGTGCAGAGAATAGAGCTGGGTATGAGGCCAGAAGCCAGGCATGCACCGGTCATCACAAGCCAAACACTAGAGAAAAAAACAGCTGAGGCCCAACTTCTAACACTCAACCAAGGCCATGCGGAAACATCAGCAGGGACTCATGAATACTCAGCCCAGGCTACTACTAAGAAGCTCGGAGCTCCAAAAATAGAGAGAATAAAAAAACAACCATTCAACACACTACGGCAGTCAACCGGAGGGTGCTCCACTGCCCACCGGGTTATCACAATAGAAATAGAGATATATATGGAAGAGAGAGAGAGAGATTTTTGTTCACATCTGATTTGATGCTCATGCAGTCTTGTCTAGGTCTGGGCACGTTGAGACAGCATTCACATCCCATGCAAACTACAAAGGAACTAGTTTTAGACTACACATTGTGTTAATATTGATATTAAAACGTGACAGGAAACAAAGCAATTTGTTGTCTAGGACAAAGAAAAAAAATTTTCGGGGAGGGGGTTTTTGATTTTTTTTGTTTCACATTTTCTTTTTTTGTTTGTTTTTGGATCCATTAAATGACAAATTTGCTTGTTTTTTTGTTTTTTTGTTTTGTTTTTTTTTAAGACAAAAAAGATCTCCAGCCCCGCACCCAACCACTTCCCCCCTCCCCGCTGGCTACTCCCTCCCCACCCGCCCCTCCTGCTGACATTCCTGCATGAAAGTCGTCCGTACGGAACGTGGTCGAAGGATGGGATATGTCATGGAAAATCTGGGCATCTCCACAGACCCGGAATGATGGTGGCAGAGGGTTCCCCTTTGGGGTGGAGAGCAGGGGATGGAGGGAGGGGGTGGGGAGGGGATGGCAGATCTGGAGGCGGGGGCCGACGTTGGGTGAATGCCAATGATACTTCTATGGGACACCCACACACTCACCTCCTGCAGTAGAAGGAAAGGGGGGATTTAAACTTTTTTTCCTTTTGTTTAAAAAAAAAAAAAAAGAGACAGAAATATGAATGCAGAGCATACGGACTGAACCAGTTTATAGCTAAAGCATATCTGACTGAAATGCCTGCTTCCTGTTAGTTCTCTTCAGATATAAACTCCAGGCTGACAAAAAGAGCAGGGAATGTACCTTTGTGACAGCAAGTGGGGCCTCTGAGCCCCGAATCCCCAGAGCGGTGGGTGAGGGGGAGCAGGAGACACGGCCCGGGCCTCCCACCCTTCACCTCCCCAATCCCATCATTCCCTCCCTCGCGAGAGCCACGGCTGCCAACCAGGTTAATTTTGTCTCATCGTCCGGTCCCCTTCATAACTTAAACGTTTTATTTTCCAGGATGGGGAACATTTTTTCTTTTAATTGCAAAAGCTAAGTTCTCATTGATTTTCAAGCTCAAGGTGACTGGGGCTGGCGACGTCTGGGCGACAGCTAACCTGTCTCGAAGAACCGTGGGCCACATCTGGGCTCCGTGCATTCCTGCGGCTCCAAGGGGCCGAACCTCCACATCTCCCTCCCGCCCCCTCAGCATTGCCCTTGCTGCCCGTGGCCAGCTGCCCTCATGGCAGAAGGAAAGAACCTGTGCACCCTTCTTGGTCATGGCCCTGCCCAGGGGACGGTGGTTGCAGTCCCCCGCTTCCGGTGGGGCTGGAGAAGCCGGAAGTGGATGGATTTTTACCAACCCGTCACTGGGAATGGGAAGAGACCGACTGACCTGGCACCCAAGCCAGACTGGGAGGAGACCGGGGATAAGAAGGTTCAAAAGAGACCAAACCAGGCTGCTTGGCTCCTGACTCAGCAGAGAAAAGGGGAGCTGCTACCTGGGATGCCTGCCCTCTGGGTGGGAGGTCCCAACGTGAGGCCTCTTGGAAGCTGTAGCAGGGAAGTGAATGAGCTGGCTGATGAAAAGAACGGGTTAAAGAGAGAGAGAGAGAAAAAAAAAAAATCACAGAGGCTTAGAGCAAATAAGTGGCTGATTTGGGAATGCACTGGCAGACAAAAGGGACGGGGCTTTTGAATATAGAAGATTAAGCTTGCAGATAACATTTGTCCTTTCTCACTCAGGGAGGCAAGAATCCAGCCGAGATGTTCAAAAGGCAGAATTATCTGGTCTCACACTTTTTTTCCTCTGGGCTAGGGAAAGTGGCGAGCACTCAGACCATGGACTCCTGGGTCACCCAGGCAGCTGACTCCGTCCTACGCAAAGTAACTAACAAGTGGCTAGCCTGCTCTGTTTCCGGGTGGGGGTGGGGGCCCACAGTGGAAGATGGATAGATTTTTTTTTTTCTTTTTCTTTTTGCAGATGAGGATCTAGGAAAAGAGTGGGCAGGCCCATCACAGCTCTAGAAGCTGGGCTGCGAGAAGGGAGCTTGCGGTCTCGGCTCCCTCCAGCAGGGGAAGAACTACCCAGAGACCCATCCACCGGCAGAGGCAGCCTGGGGACAGGAGGCAGCACGCCCACAGAAGGATGCTGCCCAGAAACGCCCCCTCCATGGACTCAGAGACTAGAGGGCTGCAGGCCTTCTTCCCATCCCTGCTACCTCCCCACTCCTGTGCGCCCAGGCCTGCAGTGTAAGAGTTGGTCTGAAGGAAATGTGGCCAAAAGCAGCTCGTAGGCCCGTATAACCCCTCTCCTGCTCAGCCATCTTCCATCAAATGGCACTAAAGGCACTGTATTAGAATGCAGCTTTACAGCCCCAGCCCCCTATGACATATACACCTGCTGCTCACAAGGCCCGAGACCCCTCTCAGAGCCACCTTGCAGGTGCCCCCCGGCCCGGGCGAATACTGGGCAGAGTCGCAGGCACGAAGCAGCCAGTTCCGGGCGGGCCTCCATTCTCCAGGCTTCTGGGCAGTGGAACCTGACCCATCGATGGATGGGGGCACGAAGGAGACGTGCCCGTGTTCCAGCCAACAATTCCCTTCCTCCCCCTGCACGTTCACGTCCCCAAACAAGGCCTCTGGAGGCCCAGGCACCTGGGAAAGGCTCCGAGCAAAGGGCTCTGGCCGCTGGGGGTGAGTGGGGACCACCACTTTGCAAGCCAACTTCTCAGCAGCTGTTGTTTCTGTGTGCAGGTGGGAAGGCCTGAGGGATAATTCTCTGGGAAGGTCATACTGAACCCTGGCTGGCTCTACAGGAAAGGGGGTTATTTGAGGACCCCTCTCCCTCCAAGCTATGACCTCGAGAGGAGAGGCAGGGGGAGAAAGCACGAGGCCGAGGTCCTGACCTGTGAAGGCACCTCAGTTTTCTATCTTGATGGAGGGCACCAAGACTCATATTGAGGGTTCAGAAATGGTCCCCCACACTAGGATGGAGTCAGGAAAAGGGGATGGCACACCATTCTTAACTGGCAAGGGCACCTTGCTACTGACTCGGTGGAGTATGCGTGTGTGCGTGCGTGGGTAGGGTCTCAGTACATGTTGCTGAATAATTCAGTGCTGAGATTTCGACATGGGACATTATGATTCCTGTCTCATAAGAGGACAATGTCTTGCAAACATCCTGCCATTTCTGAGGCAGAAGCTGCGAGTATTAAGGGCTTGGGCCACGCCCTGCCCCAGGCTGGCAGTTTGGGGGCTCACTGTGGGGAGAAGGTTGTCTCTCCATCAGCTGCTCTGGGCAGCACCCACAGTAGTGGTTTAATCCCGGGCAGGTTCCTCTTCACCCCTCACCCCTGCCCACCAGCACCTTCTGTGCTCTGTTTGTCCAGCTGGTATGCACAGGGGTGCAGCTGTGATGTGGAGAGACGGAGCACTGGACTTGGAGTCAGAAGACCTGAGTGTGACCATAACCCTGACCTTGGTGTCAGACCCTCCCCTGCCAGAGTCCAGGTCTGCGAGTACCGCCCGCCTGACTTTAAGCGGGAAAAACAGAAAGCGCTCTGTAACTTGTCAAGTTTAAAACAAATACACCTATTTTTGAAACAGTGGTGTGTGCGGAGCCCAACCATACAGGAACCATGTGCCGATTTAGGAAAATACAAATCACTTGCCATACAAATCAGGAGGAGATTTACAAAAGGATCTGATTCGTCCACCTGGTGCATGTAATCATCTCGGATCTGAAGAAAGGACTTGGGGGATGGCTGGCAGGAAGGCAAGGACACTAAATCCCACTGAGGCAGCAAGAGGGAATACATTCGAATTCAAGTTGGAGGCGTTTTGCATTGAATGAAAGAAGGAACTGGTGGCCCATGCAGGAAAGAAGAGCACTCTGACCCAGGAGAGCCAGGGAGTCTTATTCCTGACAAAAGCTCTCCGGCAGGCTTAGACCCTCAGCTGGACCTCACTTAGACCAAAGCTCCGTGCACCTTTGTCCTCGGGATTTGGTGGCAAGCCCGGGGGATGCCTGCCTTCCGTCTGGCACATAGTCTGCCCACCTGGGCCCTGAAGGGGTTGGGCCGAGAGTGGAATTCGTCATGGAGGTAGGGAGGTCCTGGGAGAGGTCTAGGAAAGGTATGGGAGTCCAGCTATTTCTGTATGACCCCTAAGGCAGTGGTCGGCAAACTCATTAGTCAACAGAGACAAATATCAACAGTACAATGATTGAAATTTCGTTTGAGAGCCACATTTTTTAAACTTAAACTTCTTCTAACGCCACTGCTTCAAAATAGACTCGCCCAGGCCGTGGTATTTTGCGGAAGAGCCACATTCAAGGGGCCAAAGAGCCGCGGTTTGCCCACCACTGCCCTAAGGAATGCCCCTGGGCCTGCGGCAGAAAGCTAGCACTCAGGCTGCGAGGGGCACCCTTGGGAGGGCACTCCTACTCTGAGACCTGAAAAGTGGGTGATTATTGACCCAGAGAAAGGAACTGCTTACAGATGGCCCCAGCCCACATACCCAGGACAAGCCAGGGCCTGGATTGGTGGGTCTCACATTTCCCCAAAAGGCAGGGCCAGCCCTCAAGACAACTTCAGTCATTTGCTTATGTGCTGCCGCCAGGCTTAGTCCTGGGCAGGCGGCCCTGATGGCCCCTGGCACATGTCTGGGACTGAGTGTGTGTCGCTCAGAGCAGGGCAAATGCAATGGCGGCCCGTCCTCCCGGTCCAGTCCCGGTGATGTACTGGCCACACAATTCGTTACGCCATGCTTCCCGGGCCAGGCGTGGGCGCTTGGGCTGACCCACGTCATGACCCATTCCCCGCCCCAGCCCCCAACACAGTGAGGATGGGAACATAAGCTCGTGTGATATTCTTGAGGCCAGGGCTGTGTTAACTCATCACACTGGATTTTTGTTTCTTTGCTTGTTGTTTTAGAGGATTTAAAAAAACTGGCTGAAAAAGGAGTGACTAGAGGGGCCATGCTGATAGGCTGAGGCCAGAGTCACTGTCCCTCCGACACTCCCCTCCGACTTGTCTGTATTGTGCTTCTATCCGCCCGAACGGCACAGAGACTGTCTCCCCTATTAGCAAGGGACCCCTCAGGGCAGGGTGTGTGGACAGGTGGGTGCTCAGAGTCTCATGGGACCCTGTTCTCCAAAACCAGAGCCACCTGCCCCTATTCCCTCACGATCCCCGGTCCTCAGTGGACGCTGGGCCCAGAATGCCAACTGGCTGTCAACAGTGGGGACCTGCATGGTCCCTCTTCGCAGCCAGCCGCTCCTTACGTGGGGGCTCTGAAGAATGGCAGCACCCCAGGGGAAAAGAGTCGGGGACCCCGCTCTGCAGTCTCCTTATTGTGCCCTCTGAAGGTAGTGCCACTGTAAACACACACAGAGGATCAAATGGGAGAGGCCACCATGAAAAGGTAAGCCTGCTCCCGATAAGGAAGGAGGGACCTCGCTGTGGGCTGCTACAGCTGGTCTCGAGGGGGGGGGGGGTGGGAGGGGGGGGGAGAGGGGGGTTCCCACTCCAGCAGTCGGCCAGGCCACTCTGCCCCAGCCATCCTTCGAGAGCTCAGGCTGAAGTGGGAGGTGCAGAGAGAGAGAGGGCCAGCAATTACAGCCAGCCTGGGAACCCTGTATGACACACTCAATTAAAATCAAACCAGCTCCGGGACCCAGATGCAGGGACAATCAATTTCATATACAGTAATTTCTTAAGCTCTGATGAAAGTCTATTTCAGAAGGGAAAGAGGAGAAACACGTTAAAACGGGGGAAGGATGAGGAGAGTACGGTGATGGTATTTCTCTTTCCCTGTCTCCGTATCCAAACGGATACATCGCCGAGAGGTATACACCCGGCGTGGAACCAACAGGTTTGGACGCACCCAGAGACGCCTGGCTTACCTCAGACCCGGCACAGCACACGCGGGGAGTGTGTGCGCCTGCGCTGGGCTGACGGGGAAGTCGGAGTCACACAAACACTCCAACGGCCAGTGACGGTGGGGCCGGTCTCAGGAGACGGCAGTTTCTGTTTGTTCTCTCAAAACCTAACCTGCTTCGGACGGCTCTGGCTGAGGCTCTGTCTGCCGGCTAATGCTGGCGTCTCTCCAGTGAGGACTCGGTGGACAGTGGACCCTAAGACTTGGGCCTAATGACGTTGAAGAATGGTCCAAGCTTCTGGTGACATCTCGCCCCCCCTAAAGAGATAACTTCACTCCCGCCTGGCTCTGACCCCCTCCCACCCCGTGTCAGTGTGAACCCGGAGGTCACTCCGCCACCCAGACCACTGCGGAGAGAAGGCTCCAGACGCGGGAGCGGGCCCATCCCGGAGGCTCTGTGGCCGGGACCATGTGCTTTGTGTGGAGGTACAATCTCCACAGAAAGCAGCTCCTTCTCTGCCCATCTCGATGCTCTTTGTTATGGGCCCTGATTTGGGTCTGTGGGTGTGTCTCCTCCTCAGAAGGGACTGGGCCCCGTTGGTTAGGGAGCAGGGGATGGGAGGAGGGGATGGCTGGAGGCCATCGGTACACATTCTGGAGGCGGGGCAGCCTTGAAGGGCCTGGTGGCCAAGGAAACCAGGCTTTTGTCATGAGGCTCCCATCCCTCCAGAGCCAGGGGTCCTGGGGGACAGAGCTTGTTTGCCTGTGTCTAAGGAATGAGGGGAGAGGGGCCCCAGGAGAGGCGGGGCCACGGTGTGAGACTGAGGCGGCGGCTGTGTGGCCCTCGCTCTGCCGGTGTGAACCGTCTGCCGGGGCCACCATGTCTCCAGTGAAGGGACCTCAGCAGGCCGCTCCGCTCAGGTCTTCAGTCTCAAACGAAAGGTGGGGGGCCTGACCCCGTCTCAGGGGGTTTCAACAGCACCTCCGCCCTGAGCCTCAACAGTGCTTGGGGAGACAAATATTTATGGTTTGGCTGAAGCAGGTGGTGTTTTAACACTCACATCCTGCTGCCTGGTCTCTAAATTAACAGGTTTCAGGCTCCAAACCCACGCAGGTTAGAACTTGCAAGGAGCAGCAAGCAGATGGAGAGACCCACCCATGAAGCCACCGCCCCCCATGAGAGGCTATGGCGAGCCGCCGGCAGCTGCCTCCATCACCAGTCACCTAGGCAAAGGCGGGTGGGGGCGGGGGTGAGAGGGCGGCCCCACGGGTGATGGCAGAGCATTTGCTCCCCTCCCCCCTTTCACCTGAGAATCACCAGGAAACAAGGACAGGAGTGTGGGGCCCACTAGAGACTCCCTTTCTCTCTCCCGCACAGCATGGTGGCTCCCAGCATCTCCTGGCTCAGCGTGAGAATGCCCGATCCGGTGGCTGCCTCTGTCCTCAGGAACATCCTCCTCTCTGTCTTTTCAAAAACAACCAGTGTGGTGTTCCCAGGAGTACCCGGCGGCCCTCGGCGCGCCTGCGGCTGTGAGCTCCCTCACCAACTCCCACCCCGCCCGCCCCAGCCGGAGGGGCCGGGAGCGTGCCTGTGTCTTGTAAGTGACATTGTCAGCCCAGCATACGTTTTTTCTGGACTGTGTGCTGTTGCAGAAAATGAAAACACAATGAAATCTGGCAAGAGCTGCACAACAGACTGCAGGGGGCTCCCGGAGGCAGGGCCAGGCCTGCTGCAGGAGATGGGGCATGCGTCTCCCCCGTGGACCAGACCCCCTTCCCCCAGGCCACGTCCTGGAGAACGAGGCTGCGCGTGCAGGACGTCGCTCGGGCCAAGGTGCGGTGGAGAGAGCACTGCCCCAGAGGAGGGGAGCCCTCCCGTGCCTGAGCCCTCGCAGAGACCCCTCTAGAAAGTGGGGTCTTTCTGCAACCAGAGGGCTGACCCAGTCCCCAAGGACCACTCCGTCCTGCGGAGGGCCGTCCTGCGGGAGCTGGAAGGCCCGAGGACCCCACAGTACTTGCTGCCCAATCCCGCTGCGTGGACACTGGCCACCGGGGCCTCAGCGGGTGGGGAGGTGGGAGATGGGGGTGGGGGTGGAGGGGAGGAAGCTGAGGGGCAGCCCCTTGAGGACCTGCACAAGAGGCTTTCCACTTGAGCAGCCTGTCTTTAATGATTATAAAGGCACAGGAGTTTAATCCATTCTTGATGGAAGCGCTAATAGCTCTGTGTCCTTGAAGTTCAAAGCGGGCGCATACATGTCACTAATTAGCTAAGCACGGAGCCATTCAGCTCCCTCTCATGTTTCTAATTAGGTCTTTAATAACAAACAAACTCCGACCTTACAGAAAGGCCCCCATTCGTCAGACCGTCAAGGAGGAAGGCTGCTTCCCTCCTTATGGGGGATCCAGGGCCTCTGCTTCTCTGGGTACATACATGCCTTTACTCTCAGCGGGCTGGCCCTCGAGGGAGGCAGGAGCACTGTCTGAGCACAGAGGCCCTTTCCGCTCCCTTGGGCGGGTGGCCTTCTGGCTTGGCTGGAAAAACCGAGGACTGGCAGGAGGGTCCTGGGCTCCAAGGCCTCCGGCTAAGGCTTCCGGACCGGCTGTCCTGCTGTTACGGAGGTTGGGGCCAGCTGCCAGCTTGCCTCTGTTTACCTGTTTCTAAGGTAGGGATGCTGGTGGCAAAGTCACAGAAATGCTGTGAGGTTCCATACCTGGCAAGAACTGGGTGGAACTTGAGTCCACAGCGACGCCCTGGACTTGCCTGGGGAGCTTTAGCGATGACTGAGACTGGGCCCGCCCTGGTGGGTTCTGATGGGATGGATGGGTGTGCAGGATGGCCTGGACACCAGGAACCTTACACACTCCCAGGCACTGGCCCTTTCTCAGAGCTGATTTGGTCATCCACAGCAGCTGTTCGCAGGTCCACCTGCACTAATGAGTGCCGTGCTTAGCCAAACCCTCAGGTTTAATCAACCCTAAAGGTGAATCAACCACACCCAAGGGTGGAAATCTGACTAGTTTTTGGTTTCTGTTTTTTTTATTTTTATTTTTTGTATGGTTTATTTTTTTTTTAACCAATACACAATTTTGGAATGATTTCTGCCCTCTCATTGCCTTCATGCATAAAACAACAACGACAAAGCAAAACAAATAAAAAAGAAACAAACATGACTGCTGTTTTCCAGTGTCTCCCCACCAACGTGCCTTATCACTTGGGAGTCCCCGGCTCTCTCTAGCCACTCCTCTCAGATCTAAGGCACTGACCCTGTCACCCCGTTCACCCCCAATGGCAAAGGATCAAGAGCTTTGGTAACAGAAGCAACCAGAGCTACAGACTGAATGGTCCCCAAGAACCCTTCAGTCTGAGATTCTGGGCCCCCCAAATCACCCAGCTATCTGTGGCAGAAGCCTGTCAGGAACCAAGTCTTCCCATTCCCTATACTTCCTTCTATGCTCTTACCCTCCTTCTCCCCGTCCCCCCTTAAAGCTGCTTATCATCCTTATCTGATCAACCCACAAGGCACCCCTCCCCCCAGGCAGGGTGAGGAATCTGAGAGAAGCTTCTGAGTTATTTCCATCCCCAAAGCCAGGGCACAGGAAGACATGGGCCTGATCCCTGAACACTGGGTAACTTTCCAGCAAGTCATTCCCAAGCCTGGTTTGTTTCTCTTCAGGCCAGCTGAGCAGGGAGACATCAAAATCTCTGCAGCTACCTCAGTGGAAGGTTTAAAGACCATTCTGTATATCCAGAAAAGTCAAATAACATGGCCAAGAATACACAGCAAAACTGGACAAGGGTTTTCTCCAACATCAGCCTATGTTTTCTGGTTTTGCTCCTGTGTTTCTGATGTTTTGTGTTTTTTTGTTTTGTTTTGTTTTTAGGCTGGGTTGACATCGCCGGACCTTTCCCTGGGTAGGCACCTAACTGATCCCCTGAATCCAGGGCATCCTAGGTCCTGCATGTCTGTGAAGCTGAGCTTCTCTTTCTCGCCCTCAAGACCAGGAAAGCCGACCCTCTGCAGGCCACAGTCAGAAATAACTTCCAGAAAAAGGGGGAAAGGGGGCTGGGCAGCCTTTGCCTCCTACAGGGGGCTCTAAAGCATGCACACAGGTTTGCATTAATTGTTCACCACATACCTGGGCAGACCATTTTATTAATATTAGTAAGTAACCAGGAACAAAGGGCCTCTTTATTTTTAGCTCCCTCTAATTGCGTAGTAATTACTCATCTACAAAACAAATGAGCCCCTGCTCCTGGTTGCCATGGTACCAGGAGCCCAGCCCCTCTCTGCAGGACGATTGGCCGAGGAGCCCACTGCTCCCGCCTTCGGCCGCACCCTTCCCCAGCCATTGGCCTAAAGCAAAGCCCCAGCAACTGGGCAGCCAATCACCTCCCAGGGCTGGGCTTCCCAGAGACCTTCCAGATTCAGGCCTCACAGCTCACAGGAAGGGATGTTGACATCCCTATGGAGAATGTCTGTCCTGCCCCCAGAGGCTCTCCCTTGCTCCATCACCTAATTTCTTTTGGGCAGTAGTTAACTTCCGCCAGTCCTGTTTTGGCTAAAGGCTCCTTTCAAGTAATCCCCTTCAGGCTGGCTCTCTTAACGGACCACACCTTCTCCTCCTTTGTCTGAAAGGATTTAGGGACCAGAAGTCAGATTAGAAATGTCAGCCAAAGCCAGACAGCACCATGACATTAAATCTGCAACAGCAGAAGCAAGTACAAAAAATACATGTGCCACCGGAGGCCTCTTGTGAGCGATTTTGGGTACTCTCCTTCACCAAGGATATGGAGAATCGAGTTGATGGCAGCGGTGGTTTTTTGTCGAGAGTGTGTTTTAAAGATGCAGAGCTTTGCTCAGGCATCACAGGGCTGGTATGACAAAGCATCCGTTGACAGTGGCTAAGAGCACAGACAGATCTGATGAGACAGACCTAGACTTAAATCCTGTCTCTGCCGCCTCAGATACGCTATCTAAGCCATGGTTTTTAAATCTTTAAAATGGGAATGATGGTGCCCACTTCATCGGGTCATGAGAATTAAATGGGATAAGGCAGGTGGGCTTGGCACAGTACTTGCTTCCCTCACAATACGTCTGAGTCATTATTATTAATATATTAGTAGTATCATTATTTTATTAAAATTGGCTGGGAAGTTTCTCTATCATCCTATCAACCACATGCAAGAGATCTTTCTCTTAAGGAATCTCCCAGGTGGATGTGAATTTTGAGGGCTTCCAATATGTCTGGCAATAAATCCCCTAGCATCTTTAACCCTGCAGGGCTCAGTTTCTGAGCCCAACATATTCTGACCCTAAGCCCAGGACAGTGCCTGCCACATATAATAATTACTGTTGCTATGCACATATAAACATCTGCTGAATTAAACTCCATGGCAGATGTACCCTGGGCCCAGATCTAAAATCTACGTCTGAAAGTCAGGCTGTGAGGTCCCGGAGCCTGAGTCCTCGGCTGACACAGCGCTGGCAGCTCAGACGTCCTGCCTTCCTGCACATGCATGGCGTCCGGACAGCAGGGGAGTCCTGCACGAACAAACACGGCCCTTCCACGGGGCTGCTTAAGGAAGGCCGAAGACTGAGGGTTCAAGTCCAGGTTCTTCCTTTTTGACCAAAGCATTGCTCCTCGGGTAACTAGCTATGTGATAAGTCATGTCTGCTGCCCAGCCTTCTCATAAAAACAAACCTGTAAAACCAGGCCCCAAACTGCCTTCCTGCCTGTCTCATGGGGTAGTTGCAGTAACCGACATAACAGTCTAAGCTCGGCAGAAACACAAGGAACCACAATATAACAGGCATGGGGTTGCACCAGCTTCGGGGTTCCCAGACTCTGCAGTGCTCCCACCCAGCCCAGGGTGCAAGGAGGGGGTCCCTCTATCCCTCTCGCTTTCCACTCCTCCTTCTGAGCCACCATGAGAGTGGGGACCCAACCCGCTCGGGGGGCAGGCACGGACAGATGCGTCACCCACTGAAAAGAATTCCACTGATTTAAAAGACCATTGATATTCCCCCACTCCACTCACTTTAGGATTAACTTAAACTTAAGTCTGGCCTTCAGGGCTAGTTGCTAATTGTACTAGAGTTGATTTATCAAGTGCATGGGATTTCTATTACAAAATTATTGATTAGAGTTGATGTATTTTATCCTCCACAGGGTTGGTCCGGAAGCCCTTGGAAAATGAATGAGGCTGAGGTCAGGGGCAGGGTGGCTTTTTGCATAATTACAAATTCACCGAGGTTACCTAAATCCAGTTCCGGGCTCTTTAAGGGGAAAACCCTGGCTCTCCCAGAAATGAGGACTGCAATGACAGCTGGAAAACAAGGGGCCCACCCCTGGGACACGAGGCAGTGGCCTGGAGATCCGCGTTCAGAGGTCTCTCAGGTCAGTCTGGCTGGCTGTCGCGGCTGGTCCCAACGGGTCACAGACGGGCCCTCGCTCTGGGCTACTGCGCTGGCTGTCCTCCACGCCCACAGGTGTGGTCTGTCTCAGCGAGAGGGTGTCCCCAGGACCCTGCCCACAGATGGGCCATCGTGGGGCCACAGGCCCCAGAGCAGGGGTCTTCAAACTACAGCCCGCGGGCCACATGCGGCCCGCAGAGGAGTCTGATCCGGCCCGCCAGGTTTTTTGGGCAGTGAGCGCAGCCGAGGTGTTACAGTAGGAATTAGTAGTTCATATAGTCCGGCCCTCCAGCTCTCTGAGGGACCGTGATCTGGCCCCCACTTTAAAAAGTTTGAGGACCCCTGCCCCAGAGGATGCTTGCTGCTGCACAAGGGAGGCTGGAGGGGAAAGTGGAGATGGTTTCACAGCCCTCCTCCCCCTTCCTGGCCACCGGATCCTGCCGACGGGGGTGCAGGAAACGAAGGCTGCACACGGATCCACTTCCCATTTTCAGGGAAGCTGACGGGGCCGGAAACAATGCCTCCGGGGAAATGGGCTTTCAGGGGAAGGGTCTGGATTCTCAGACCAGTGAAGGGAGGAAGCGTTATCTGCCTGTATACTCCTTGGTGCTTGGCGCAGAGCAAACCTTCAACGCGTGCTTGCTGAAAGCAACACCTGGGAACCCTAAAGCTCACGCCGCAGCCGATGCAAATAATTCCTGGATGCCTCCAGCGGCTGGAGGAGCATGTGTGGGACACCACCGTCCACGCCCCTCGGCCCTCAGCGCATCCGGCGAAGGCCGCCACTGGGGACGCGTAGAACATTGGGAGCCGGTGGGACAGGCATGCCTTCCTTGCAAGATCTGCTCTCTTCCCCAAAGCCTTTTCTCTTCTGGCTCCGGTGAAACTGTTCTAAACCCCATTTGAATTTTACTTGTGCTCATTTTAGCTGCTGGGACAGAGACTCTTAAGATGTTCAGCCACAGGACAGCAGAGCCATTTTCTGAGCAGAGCCAGGCCTGGGATTTAGGCCAACAGGGGAGAGATGGCCTGCTCTCTCTGCCTTCTGTCCCCACTCTCTTCCCCTGCTCCCCAGCCTGGGTCCATCTGCAGGGCCAGCAGCCCGAAGCCTCTCACAGTTCCACACCTTCCCTCTGCCCACGCCTCAGGCCACGCCCACCTCCATGCAGGCGGAGCCAGACGGATGGCACATTCCAGATCTCCCTCCCTGGGCCTCAGCCCTCATTCTGGGGCCCACGGGCCTGCTCACTCCTGCCCCCCCCCTCTCCCCCCACTGTGCTGCTGACTCCCACAGCCCCCTACTTTTCCTCTCCATGAAGCTCCCATGTGGCCCTGTCACTTCACACTCTTGGGGCCTTCATGGCTCTGTGAATTCCTGGGCTTCTGTCCCCCACCACAGACGGGGACTCTCCGAAGGCTCTGAGAGACCTCTGGCGCCCCTAATGACGGGTCCGTGTCGCCACAAATACGGGGAAGGCGGTGTGTCCAAAGGTGACCGCCCACCGCCGCCCTGAGCTGAGGGCAAGGGCAGCAGGACTGGGAAGTCTTCCTGGGGAGATGGAGAAAAACTGGCTCCCTCCCTGACAGTTACAGCGACCCTCACCCACCCGCTGCCATGCCAATAATCTCCATGCTGGCATGGTCCTCTCACCCACTCGCCCCACCCCTGGCGAGCTCACCTAACGGCTTCTCCTTCACCTTCACCCACTGGGAGAAGCAACGCTGACCTTCCCGAGGAGCAAATGCATTCCCTGTCTTCAGACCGAGGATGTGAAGATCTCGATCCCCGCCCCTCCCACAGCTCATTCCCCTCCACCCCAGGGCGGAGACCACAGAGGCAGGGCTGCCACAGGGACCTGCCTCCTCGAAGGAGCTGGGAGGGGCCTTGCTGGCAGCTCCTCAGAAAGAAGAAGAGACCTGCTGAGTTCAAGAACCATACAAGGAAGACAAGAAAAGGAAGACCTTGAAGACTCCTTCTGATCTGGCTCCGTTCTCTCTCTCACTACAGTTGGACACGTGACAGAGGCCTCTGTTGGGAAGGCTAGAGCTGAGGGTGGTGACCCAGTTCTGGACTGGGGGAGCAGGGAGCGTGAGGGGAGGTGGTGGTGGCTGATGGCGAGAACATGGATCCAAGCCCCTTGGCGACATTGAAAATATGGAGCCCCTTCTCTTCCTGGCCCCCCGCGCTATCCTTCAGACAGCCGTGCCATGCCGCGCTGTCGGAGACCCTGTAATATCAACTCAACAATGCATGTTCTACAACTACGGCTACAGCTACCAGGACATCGACTACAGTGCATGCATTTAGTTCAGTCCCACAGATACATACACTCTAAGAACAGGCAGGGGGGTGTGAAATGTTTTACTGGACAACAGGTGTTTTGGAGTTGTAACTAATAAAAAAAAAAAAAATCAAAAACGAAAGTACAAAAAAAAAAAAAAGACATTTCTCGAGAGTTGGATATGAATTTGTTTCTTGAACTGTTTCATCTGAACAAGCAAAAACATGCAAACCAGCTGGTACTAACAGGAAGCTGGACACTGAGAGAGGATTAATAGGTGTGGACAAACCTTCCCGCTGAGCGTGCTCAGAAGAGTGTTTGAGAGGAGGTGTGCAGATCCTAGTGTAAGAGAGGCGGGAAAGTATGCCTCAGAGACACTCTCACCGCAGCCCCAACCAAGCAAGAGAAAAGACAACAGAAACGTGACTCTCACACTCACCACTGTCAGGAGCTCATGTTACTACATTGGGATAAAGCTGGCAAGTATAAAGCACAGTAAGGGGTCCTGGCTGGGGCCGGAGGTGGGCTGGGGAGAGGAGGGGGCTCCAAAGCTCTAAGACTGATCCACGGGCCCACCCGTGACGCCACCCCGAAATGAAATAGCCTCCGAACCACTTCCCTCGCCCATGGGGGTCGGGGGGTGGGGGGGGATCGTTTGCAAACAGGATTGAGGTTTGAGTGGGACATGATGGGGCCACTGGAACTGAATGAACACGATCAAAATAAACAAACAAACTCTTGACTGAGCACAAGAAAAGATGACATTTCAAACCACCGGGTGAAGATAAAAGAAAGGTGACCACTGATAGTGAAGTTATCTAGGAGTCGGCAGGGACCTCCCCGGGTGGGGTCCCCTGAGCCCTGCTCCCCCTCAGGCCCTGGGTGAATTAGGCAAAGGCGGGCAGGCCGGCCCGGAGGGGCTGGCTGAGGTGGGCGCAGAGCTCAGGGCCCCCTGGACCTCCTACCCTGACACCGAAGCCCTGACCGGTTCGAGTTGCCAACCTGAGCCCAATGGAAGCTGCTTTCTACCCCCACGGCCTCGGCAGGTGCTTCCGCCTCAGGAAGCTCCTCCCCTTGGTCCTAATGAAAGAAAAAGCCCAAACGAAACTATGGGGCTAGACAAAAAAAAGCAAAGACAAACATAGGGGATGCCTGGTCCTTACCCCATGCCCCGAGAGCCCTGGCATTTTAGTCCTCGGCTAGTCCAGCACGGCACCAAGCTCAAGGTCGGTGCCCCAAAGCGTCTCCCTGAACCAGCTTCTGTGCAAGGGGTGCAGCTGGACTGCGACTCCCTCGCGGGCCGAGGCTGCTGGTAGCCGGCTCAGGAGGCTGAGGGAGCACCCCTGCCCCTGGGGAGGAGCTGGGCTGGGGTGCAGGGTGGCAGGCATGGGTGAAGGTAGAACCTGACAATCAGTCCTCAGGGAGGATGTGCAGACCTCAACAAGTCTGTGTGGCCCTCTCACCTGTGCCCAAGTGCCACGGAGGGGCCACTGCAGACAGGCAGGCCGTGGGCCGGTCTGCCAGGCTCGGAGTTTAGATTTTTTTTTTTTTTTTAAAGAGGGAGGGGTAGTTCTTACAGGCCAACAGGCACTGACAGAAAGCAAGGCAGAGCTCTTCCTTCCCCAGCCCTGTAACCCTGCGCCAGGCCCACAGGAAGGCAGGGGGTGGGCCTCCCTGTGTATACATGGGCAGGTGCCCTCGCTGGGGAGTGTTCTGACCAGGCGGGCACAGGCTAGCCATGCCCCTTGGACACAGCCCAGGCCCCCGACCCCAGGCAGCACTGCGGGGTGCCTATAGCTTCCCGGCGACACCTCGGAGTTGAGGATTTACTCCTGCTCTACCAGGCTGGTGTGGGGCAGTGGTCGGGGCACACACTCCTGAATAGAGTTCACTAACAGTGCAGCGATGAGCATGGCTGACCTAGGATGGCCTGTGGGAGACTGCGTTTCCGATGGAAATGGCCACAAATAAAACACCACTGAGCCCGAGAAAACAAAAGGTGTGGCTGGAGATGGCTCTGACCTGGGGGTTAAGAGTTAGAAGGGGTGGGTGGGACTCCCGCCTGGCTCTGGGTGTGTGGGGGGTGAGGGTGGCGGAGGGGGGCCCGGACCACGGGGAGGCCACTCTGACTCACAAAGAACCCCATGCTGCCCTTTAAACTTGCCATGAGGTCGGGGAGGATGGGGTGGGGAGAGAGGCAGGGTTAATTTTGGGTTAAAGTTTAGTTTCATAATCCAAGTTATAATAAGAAAGAAACTGAACGGAGAAAACAAAACCAACAACACTCAAAAATCTCGTTTCCTTTTGCTCGTCCCCCCACCAGGCACCGGTAGGTAGGGCAGAGGCTCGCTCCTAAAGACTGAGTTAAAAATCCAAACAGAACGGGGTGGGTGAAGGGGGGGGGGAGACTTGAGGAAGCTGTGCCCCCACCCCAGGACAGGGGGGACCCAGGGGCGCTGGTCAGAGGGCCGGATGCTCAGGGAGGGCACCCCGCTCTCCGCACCTGCTGGCCAGTCTGCCCAGCTCCCTGGCAGACTGCCCTCTGCGCCCCGAGAACAGCCTGGCCCCTCCACATAAATCCCCGGGGGGGCGATTCCCAGGAGCGGGTCCTTTGTAGCTCGAGGCAGTGCCAGTTTGCATGGAACGGATTTTCACTGAGGTTTCTAATGGGCCTCGCTGTGCCAGTGTCTTGTCACAGAGGTTCGGGCTTTTGGCATTTGCCCTCGGGGCCTTTAATGCCCCACTTCCTGGTGCCCTCGCCAGCACCTCCCTCCCCACCCTCCTGGGAGCCCTGTTACATCAAACGGGATGGTCCCCCTGGATGCTCCAGAGCCCGGGCCACGGGGTGTGGGGGGAGCTGCAAACCACGGTTTAGGGGGAGCAGGGGCTCTGGGTGCCCAAGGGGGAGGCCCGGAGCCTCACGGGCAGTCCAGAGCACAGCAGAAGCCCCGCCTGCTTAGGAAGACAGTGAGCATCTGGGCATCTGGGGAGAGGACCCAAGGCCCTCCTGGGGCCTGGACGTGCCCACAGCGCCCCTGGGAAAAAGTTCCCACCTCCCTTGAGGGGTTCCAGACCTCCTAAAAGGCCGGCTTTGGAGACCAAAGGACCGGGGCAAGCTCCTGGCGGGAAAACCCCGCTTCCCTCGGCAGCCGGAGTCCGGGAGCTCTCTCGTCTCTGCTAAGAGTGTCTGGGCGGCAGCCGGAGTCCAGGAATTGCAGCTGGTTCGCTGAGGTCAGGGTTGCCCCCGTTTGGCCTTCGGGAGCTCTGGCCTTTAGCCGGGGCAGCAGGCCCACTGCCGGGGGCAGCAGGACCGAGTGGACTGGTTGCTCCGAGGCTGAGCCTCCCGGTGCCAACCCAGGTCTCCGGCTGGGTCAGAGACCCGGGGAAAGGAGCCTTGCGGACCAGCCAAAGCCGAGGGGAATGCCCGCAGCGCCCCGAAGCCGGCTGTCAGGTGAAGGGGCTGTCCAAAGCCCAAGAGCAAACTCGTTTCTCTCTCTCTTTTTTTTTTTTTTTGCAATGACAGGATAACAATCTACCTTTGGTTTGCAGTCCCTGACCGAGCCCGGCTGGGAGGTGCCCTGGGTGGCGGGGCCTGGCCCGAGCCTCCCGTCCCGCCCTCCGGGCTGTGGTGAGAGTCGGGGACAGCCGCAGCCACACAGATCCGACAGGGCCTTTACCTTCCCCCGCACACTGGGGCATGCCTGGCAGCCGCCTGGCCCGTACGCCTTCCTACCTGATCCTCTGGCCGCCGCCACCGCTGCCGCCGCCACTGGTCCGTAAGCCGCTGCCGGGAAGCCTGGCGGAAAGAGAGGCGCCGGAGTCAGGGGGGTTTGGGGGGGGTCCTTGCAGGGGCCGCAGGCAGCCCCGTCTCCCAGGCCCCTCTCCCCCGCCCCCCACACAAAGGACGGGCTGGCTTCTAGGGGGACACAGGTCAGTGGCTTCTCAGGCTTCTGGAAGGCACAGCAGCTGCAGGTGTGTCAGATGCTCACTCACCGGTCACCCCGGAGGAGGCACTCCTCCGGAGGGCTGGGCTGAGCTCCCTGCCACGGCCGCACTGACCCCTGGCCGTCCCCAGGCTCGGCCAGAGCAGGACCAGGCATGGCTGGGCTGCCTGCAGGGAGCGTCTGCCCTGAGCCCCAGGCGGGAGGCCCCCAGGAAGGAACAGACACAAGAATAGGCACCTTGGCCAGGGGTCGGCTTAACTCTGTTTCCCGAAGGCTCTGCAGGTTTGCTGGGCCATCTAAACGCCAGGCTTGGTCATGTCAGCAGCATGGCTGCCCCAGGCCTCAGTGGGGAGAATTCTGGGGGTCCGGCTGACCGCGTGCGCGTGAAGCCCACGGTGGGAGGGAGCGTGGGGCCCCGGGACAGATGCGGAGGGAGCCCCGTGGCTTTCTCTCTCTCAGTGGCTCAACCTCGGAGGCAGATCAGCACTGCGGGGTCTCCTGGGGTTTCGATCGAGTCCTGTGCATTCTAGAAACTTCTTGTTGGAGGCTTATGCTATCGAATACTGCGCCGGGAAGCCAGGCGAGCCCAGCGATGGGACTAAAAAAAAAAGGACAAGGTGACCCAGGGTGGCGGCAGAACGTCCAGGGAAGGGAGGCGGTGGGCCAGTCCCCTCCCCTGGGCGTTCCTTGGCTACCAGACCGTGCACACAGCCAGGCACCGGGACACACGCAGACATACTCCCACACACGTGGCACAAACGGCCTCTCCGTCCAGGCAGACACGTGGAGGCCTGATTCCGAGGCCCATTCCCAGTGCCGGGTTTTAAGGGATGTGCCAGAGGCGGCAGCACGGAGCTGAGCTGCTGGGCGTGGGCCACAGAGCCGTCCAGGGAGGCGTCTGCACAGGACTGAGGGGCAGACATGCACCACGGGTGGCAGGGAGCGGGGAGGACAGGAAGGAGAGAGGGGCCATCCCCAGACAGAGAACTAGAAGCCCACTAAACTCTAAGACTACCGTCCTAGCTACACGGAACTACTGGGGGGAGAGAAGTTCAAACGGAACGAGCTACTCTAGGAAGGTCAGGCTAAGCTACTGCAAACGCCAATGAAAAGAAACATACTTGCATTTAAATATGGTAATAGGGCTGTTGAAGGGGGAAAAAGAAAGATCCAGGTGAAGTCAGTGTACACACGCAGGCGGACCCTGCGGCCGGACTGGGTCTCCAGCTCCTGTGAGGACCCCGGCGCCCGCCTGGAGGCTGCTCCCTCCCCCTGCCAGCACCCAGGAAGGGGTCCCCCACCAAGGCCTCTCCCCACTTCTTCCGGGCAGGATCTACATTTCTGAAGATGTGGGTGCTGGCGAACGAGCTGAAGGAAAATAAGGAGGAAGTCAGGTTATTTCTCCCTGTCCCAATTCTCAGACCGCCAGGTCCCTGCAGGCAGAGAGCATGGACCGGAGGAGGAGGAGGAAGAAGAGGAGGAGGAAGAGGAGAAGAAGAAGGAGCGAGAGGAGGAGGAGGAGGGGGGAAGAGGAGGAGGAAGAGGAAGAGAAGGTAGATGAGGAGGAAGAGGAGGAGGAGGAGAAAGAAGAGAAGGAGGAGGAGGAAGAGAAGGCAGGCACTGAGAGCAGCAAGGCCCTGCTATTCTTGCACTCTCTCAGGAAGCAGGTATCCTTGGAAGTGTGACAAGGTGGTGGAGGTAGGGGGATGGGGGGACAGGGAGGCAGGACTGGGGGAGGGGAGTTCAATCAATAAAAAGACTTAACCAAAGGTCTATTTTCTGGAGTTGAGTGCATTTTGGATGAAAAGTCCAAGAGAAAGAGGAAGGGACAAAAATATCCAGGGAAATCCATTATCCTTAATCTCAGATAAAGGCTGCTGGAGACTGAGCATCACATGGCTGAGGGCTGGAATTTAATCTCCATCAGAACAGGCTGAACGGAGTGACAGGTGCGAGGAGGGGCTGGGAGAGGAGGGCCACCCAGTCTGCCCTGTACAGGGAGCGGGCCCACAGCTCTCTCGGCACAGGGCCGCGGCCCCACCGCACAGCGTCCTCCGGGCCCCTCCCCGGGCTCCCTGCCCTCCACCTCCAGCCCCACGGTCACCCTCTACCCAGCCATCGGCCCTGCCTCCGAGACAGGATTCTCCCCCGGGCAGCGCTGTCCCGCCTTCTCCACGCTGGGCCACGTGGCCGGGTGGTCGCAAACATCCTGGGGGCATTGAATTCCTTACTAATGACAGTGCTGTGTCATCCTTTATCCCGTCCCAACGCCATGATGTCATTTTATTTTTTTTATTTTATATTTTACTGATTTTTTTACAGAGAGAAAGATCGATGAGAGAGAATCATCGATTAGCTGCCTCTTGCACACCCCCTACTGGGGATGTGCCCTCAACCAAGATACATGCCCTTGACCGGAATCGAACCCAGGACCTTTCAGTCCACAGGCCGATGCTCTATCCACTGAGCCAAACTGGTTTTGGCCATGATGTCATTTTAGTGGGGCTCACTTGCCAAAGCTCAAATGAGAGCGTGCCATCTTCTGCTCAGCTCTAAGGACAACGGGGCCAAGCGGCTGGCACGGCCCTGGTCGTCTGAGCTTCCCATGTCTTAGCAATAGATCAGGCAGAGAAGGAGAGAAGCATTTTGCTGAAAAGAATCTCAGGGCCTCGGTGCCCTAGGTTGCCTACCGGGGAACTCGGGCATTAGGAATGTAGCATCTCCTATTCGGGTACCTGGCATTGGAAAAGAAAATGCCTGATACACAGGAGTGAAGCACTGATGGTGGGATTCCAGTCAGACCCTGTTCGATTCGGTAGCCTGGAGCTGCTCTGTCCCTCAGGTGGGGGACACAGTAACAGAAGGCTCTCTGGGCTTGGCCTCAAAGCCTGCTCCAGCCCCGGCTGCCCCGCCTCGCTGGGTGACGTGGGTGTCACCTCCCTGGGCCCTGAGTAACCAACTCCTTTTTCCTGCAGGGAGGTGGGCTTGCCTTGGCTGGTGTGGCTCAGCGGGAGGGGCTGCAAAGGGGTGGGAATGGACACAGTTGAATGCTACATTTTTGGAGTGAGAGGACCCAGGGGTTCGGAACAGAACAGGGGGCGTGAAGAGGGACAATTGATAACCAAAGCTACACATTTACATGATCAAACTGTATAATTTAGGAAGCAAACATATGTCTATTTGGGAAAAGAAAACCCCACCCCGAGTTCCTGGCGTTCAAAAGAGAAATCCGACTTCTACACTGTTTTGGAAGCAAGCCTGACACTCACCGAGGACACCGACAGCGCCATTCCCAGGGAGGCCCGGGGCAGAGGAGAGAGCTGGGGACGAGGTGCAGGGAGCGTGGGCGGCAGTGCCGGGCCCTCTGCTGGAGCCTGGCTAATGCCGGCCGGAGAGGGAGGCGGAGAGGCCAGTGAGGCGGCCAGGCCTGCCTGGGCCAGGGGAGGGTCCTGGGTCCTCCCTGTTGCTTAAGGGGAGCTGCGAGGTTCTGGGGCCAAGAGCCCAAGGGTGCTGGCACCTACAGCAGGGGGATGGCACAGAAACGGCCCCAGATATTTCTCAATGCAACTGCTGTTTGGCTTAATTTTTAAATAACATGTATTTCTTTGGACATTCAGATGGAGATAAAAGGAAGGCGCACTGTTACAAAAGCTTTGCGAGGTTTAACCTTCTGTCGCCAGAGAGCTTCTGTTTGGATGAAACGGGTCTTAGAAGCTAGAAGAGGAAGCCAGGGGGCGCCCTTTGAAAACCAAGGGAAGTTCCCAGAAGAGGCAAGTGCAGACCATGGGTGCAGGGCCGGGCACGGAAGGTGCTAGGGAGCAAAACAGGGTGCAGGCTGCCACTGAGCCCGGAGGCCCAGAGTGGGTGAGGCCCGGCACCTGCCCCACTCGGCACCCGCAGCGTCCCACCTGCGTCTGACTGCAGCTGGGCAGGGCCCTGTGCTGCTCCTCCGTAACCCCGTTAGGGACGCCTCCTGGCCGGGCTGCTGAGAGATTCGGCGAGAGGATGGCGCTGGGTGCTCGGCACGGTAATCTGGCACTCGGTAATGGCTTAGTAAGTGGGATGATAACTTTTATTTCTATTTTTATTATTATTGCTCAAGGTAATAACAGTAGCGGAGCTGAGAACTCCCTTTGGTGCCTTCCCATTCTAAAATCCTATTAATTTACATGACATTTCACATCCAAAGTGCTTTAATAGATAACGTTTACAATTCGCTGGTGAGTGATAAGGGTGTGTTTTACCCGCAGCGCAAGCTCTAAGTCTGGTGGGGCAATGTGATGGCAGGAGGCTCGAGGCTCCCCGGGGGCTCAGGGAGGGCCTGGCTGGGGCGGCCACGGCCCCGGGCGCGGTGAGCACAGGTGGGGACGTGGATCCCAGAGCCCAGGTGTTTGTCCTTGGCAGCTGGGCCTGTGAGCTCCGAGGCCCTCTTGTCCCCTCTTGTCCTGACATGTGCCCCCGGGCTCCTAGGGCAGGGCCTGTGGCAGAGCAGGTGCTGAACAACCAGGTGCTCCATGAGTAAAGGATGGAGGGGTGGAAGCGGACGTATAGATGCAAGGGGGTGGGGCACGAAGGGGCTCTTCCTACGCGTGGCCTTACCTGGGATACCAGCGCACGCAAGGCCAGTAGCAGAGGTTAGATGGAGGAAGTCTAGAGGGGCCTTAAGCGAGTGCCACTCAGAGCTGGCCTCGGGCTCAGCGCAGGGCAGCAGCGCCACAGGGAGAGCGGCTGGCTCCCCCCGCAGAGAGCGGCAGCAGCCACTCTCCCTGTGGTAAGGGCCTCTGGGCGAGGCTGACCACCTCAAAGGGGAGAGACCCCGCGCCCACTGGATCGGCGCAGTGTCCTTCACCAAGGCCCCCGCAGGAACCAACTTCCTGCTGCAGGTGGGGTCAGCACTCCTGGTCCACAGAGTGTTTGTCCCAGATTCCCTGGGTCTGGAAAGGAGTGGCATCTGCTTCCTAATGCTAAAATCTGTGGCCTAGTGGTCCCACCAGTGACAAATCTGGCCCCGGGTGAGAGGGGGCAGAGAATCAACAGAAGCAGGAATGCAAGGGGAGGGGGGGGGTGAGATATGCAATGCATTCATGCCTTTAAGTCTGCTGGACCCTTGGCATGGAATACCTTTCTCTCATCACCTGCCTGGCGAACTTCTACTTGTGCTTCAAAACCCCATTCAGATGTCGCCCATTCCTGAAAGCTTTCCAGGCAGAGCCAGTGACTCCTCCCCTGTGCTCATTCTGCACACCAGTCAGGCCGGAAGGGAACACACATCCGAATCCAGCTCGGGGCAGGCCCTAAAGACCCTTTCCTGCACCACAGAGAATGCGCTCTTGACCCCTCCACCCAACCCCACCACCGCTGAGGGCACACGGAGCAGAGGCAGTGACCCTGCTGGGTAGGGTCGCTGGGGGAAGGGGATCCAGGTCCATCTGGACACAGGGACGAGGAGGGAGGGAGTGGGGCCACACCTCCGCCTTCTGGTCTGTCCGCAGCTGTTTGTCCTCCGGCTTAAGCTGCGCAGCCCTCAGGCCTGGCACTGCGGCCTGTCTCTACTGCCGCACTGAGCTATTTATGCTTTGTTGTTTTTTTAAAGCTGTGACCTTTCGCTTGCTTTTGCTGATGGAAATTAAAACTGAAGGGTTGGAAGAAAGGTGATTACATTCCTGCTGGCAGGCTTACTGGAGCCTTTGTGAGCTGGTGGTACGGGCACCTGGACGGTGTGCAGGAAGTGAGGACGGCAGTGCCGGGGTAGCTGGGATCTGGCGAGCACCACGCAGCCCACGGAGAGGGCAGGTGAAGTCACGTCCACAGCCTACCTCACTGCTGCCCCTGACCACGCCGGCTGAGCCCTCTGCTCAGGCGTGGATACCACACTACCCTTTCCGAAGCATTAGCTCATCCCTAGACTCAGTAACCTGCAACGAAGAGGACAGGACAAGGATCAACAGCCCCATTTGACAGAGGGGGAAACTGAGGCCCAGAGGTGGCCTTACTCTCCCAGCAAGCGAGGGGCAAGACCTGGTCCCCGCCTCCCCGCCTGAGAACAGTGTCCCGGCTTCAGCACGGGGCGGAGAGCGGGGTTAGGCACACTTCCTTCTCTACGCAGAGGAGCTTCCAGAGGCGCCGAAAGCTAATCGAACGTGAAACCCGCCACCCCCGTCCACTCGGATGACTCTGATTCATTTCCGCAAACGGCCCTGCGCGCTGCTCCCGTCTGGGAACAGCGTCGGCCCTGACCGTCCACGCGGAGGGAGCCGCAGCGGCACGCCCCACCCACGGCCCTGACTGTCCTCACGCGAGATCTGGGGTGCGCTGCTGAATTTTGCTTTTCCATCTATTAAAGTAGCAGATAGGCTTTCGGGTCTAAGCTTGCCTTTAATATTCAAACCAGAGGATTAGCCCCACATGCACAGACAGGGCCAGGCGGCAGAGGGGAGCCGGGAGGAGCTAGCTTGTGATTTAAAACCTGGTTTCCGCCCCATCTGTGGAGGGGTAATCCCTGGAGGGGAAGGGACGTGCAGATGAGGGCTGTGGTGAAACAGATGTGCAGGCCGCTGTGTCAGGAGGAGCTTCTGTTACAAGGGAGCACGTGGTTGGAAGTGCTGGGACCCACAGCTGCGGGTGGCCCGTGTGTGGGTGCCTGGGCACGGCAACGTACCTGGGAGCCAGCCGCCCTGGGTCGGCATTTCTAGATGGGCTTGCCCGCTAGTGAGCAGCCAGCTGTCACTCATCGGTGGGCTCCACCCTGTATCCCAACCAGGAGCAACGGGGGGTTCCCCATGAGGGCACCCCGAGGGGACCAGCCATGCTTCCTCTCAGGGTTGTGGTGGAGATTGCCAAGGGTCCCCTACGGCCCATCCCACGCTTCTCCCACAGGCCCAAGCCCTGTTTCGAGCTGGGTACACAGCTACCTGGAATACAGTCATCCCTGCGATTCTCTTGTAGCAAGAACTGGCCGTGCGACCAAGGTCTGACTATGGGATCTAAGCAGAGTGTCACGTGTGACTTCTAAAAAGTATTATTAAGGGAAGCCATGTGCTCTTCTGGGGCGGCGGGGGGGGGGGGGGGGGGGGGGGGGGGGGGATATGTAATGACTGGGATCAAGCAGCCTTCTTATGAGATGGAGTCTTATGTTGAAGAAGAGAGAACAAGAAGACAGGAGAAGCCAAGACTAATACTATGGAGCTACACCCAGGCTTCTTTCACACGGAGAGAGAAACAATTCTTATTTTGTTTAGCCCATTATCATTTAGTGTTTTCGTACTTACTTTTCAATTTTCTTCCTTGTCATGTCTCTCTCTGCCTGAGGTACGCCCTCTTCCCCTCTTCACTTAGCTAACCCTTTGAACTTCGCAAGACCCAGTTCAGCCTCTCTAGGCATCCCTGACGGCCCCCAGGCAGGACCGCAGCCACCTCGGGCCCCTCACAGCAGTGGCAGGTTCCCTTTTGAGCTGAGCAGCTGTCCCAGGGTGCTCAGTGGGTCTCACCCTGACTCACTCCCTCATCTGGACTGTGTCCTGAAGGAGCGAGTCTTATTCACGTTTAATAATTGGTACGAGACCCAGTGTCTGATGATCAGTAAGTGAAGAGGGAAGGAAGGAAGAGAACGAATGGGCATGAGGGTGGGCAAGCAGTCCTAGCAGCTCCCTGGCTTCACCCTGAAATCCTGTTTATTAGGTGTACTGGTTAATAATGCGGATTTTTTCAGTAGATGGAGTTACACATATATTGATATATATGTGATTTGATATGTATGCAATTTTGTTGTATTGCTCCTTCAGATTAAAACTTGTTCCGATCGATGGCACACACATTTTCTGAGCAGCGCTTTAAAACGTACGAAGAGGTGGAAAATTGGATCTCTGAATGGTCTGCCTCAAAACAAAAGTTCTATTGGGATGGTACCCACAAATTACCTGAAAGATGGGGGAAATGTGTAGCTAGCGATGGACATTACTTTGAATAAAGCACTTTTGATGTTTCTCTTGAAATTGTCGTGTTTTCTTTGGATTACAAAATCCGAATTATTACTGTAAATTATTAACCGCATAAAAATATGGATGACCTATTAACCAGTTAATAATGTAGATGAACTATTATCTGGTTAATAATGAGGATTAACTATTAACTGGTTAATAATGCAGATTAATAATTAACCAGTTAATAGTGAAGATTATTAACCAGTCAATAATTCAGATTTTGTAATCCAAAGAAAATACAACAATTTCAAGAGAAACATCAAAAGTGCTTTATTCAAAGTAATGTCCATTGCTAGCTACACATTTCCCCCATCTTTCAGGTAATTTGTGGGTACCGTCCCAATAGAACTTTTTTTGTTTTGAGGCAAACCATTCAGAGATCCAATTTTCCACCTCTTCGTACGTTTTCAAGTGCTGCTCAGAAAGTGCGTGTGCCATCGATCGGAACAAGTGGTCATCTGAAGGAGCAATACAACAAAACAGCATACATATCAAATCGCATATATATATCAACATACGTGTGACTCCATCGATTGAAAAAATCCGCATTATTAACCGGTACACCTAGTGTTCTCTTCATGGAGAAGCAGACCCACCAACAGGCACCTCCGTGGGGTGACGGGGAAGGAAAACCACGCCGGACAGTGACACCGCAGCAACATCAGTGCCCGTTTCCGACCTTCCCACTGGAGAGCATTCACTGATTTACAAGGCACGTTCCCCTGTACACATCGCCCTATATAAGGGTAACCACCTCACTAACCGGGCACTCTTATTACCCCAGGGCTTAGCTAAGTCACCTGCTCAAGGGGACGTGGTTACAATGCGCCTGAGTGGGGCCCCAAAACAAGGTCTTCTAGCCTCATGCCCAGGACCACAGTGCCTCCTGCAACCTGCGCCGAGCAGGGGAGCCGGGAAAGCAAGCGCCGTGCAGGCCGCACGCAGGCCGGTGTGCACACGCAGGTGCATGAGCTCACGCACACCTGGTGTGCAGATGTGCAGGGCTCAGAAGTCTCACTGGCGCTCCCGCTCGAGGGCAGGAGTGGTGGCAGAGGAAGAGGCGTGGGGCGAGCCGTGCAGCTGGCATGCAGATGCTGTCTCTGCTCAAGGACAGGACCACCTTGAGCAAGTGCAGGGACGCGAGAAAGCAGGGGGGCCGGGGACTGGCGGCAGCCAGGGGGAGGCTATGCTTTCAGAAACCGCGCTGGGCTGTCACTGGTCCCGGCCACTCAGTGCAGTCACCTTCCCGGGAGCGAGGACAGGACACTGTCAGGCTAAGAGACGGCAGCACACAGCATGTCCGTGGTAAACAATTTATTTTTCTAGCTCGGTTGTTCATGGGAGGTGGTGGTGGTGGGACACGTCATTACGGAGAAGCACAGACGAGCCATTTACAGGGATGAAGAAAATTCACAATGGCTGAAATGTTGGGGAGGCAAGCATATTCGGACAAGTTCACCAAAGCAAAAACAATCCGTACATAGCAGAACAAAATGAAGGGGGAAAAGCCACAGAGCTTAAACAAAAACTAGCACTCATGAAAAAGCCAGCGGGAAGAGAAAAGAAACGGACCAGTTATTCCATCAAGCGTCTTTAATGAGGTGCGCAGAGCCGCACGGGTGGGTCTCGCGGACTCTGACATTCAAACACGGATTTGCTCACATCCAGCGCACCCAATGGAAGCGCACGGGCCACTTCTCACAAACTGTGAGTGTGAACCAAGGGGCGACTACTGAGGGTCCAACTGAGCTGTACCTGATTAATCCAAGCGAGAGAGAGAGAGAGAGAGAGAGAGAGTGTGTGTGTGTAGGGGGGGTTTCAAATAGGGAGCAAGGGGGGTCAGGATCATGGGGAAAGACAGCCCTTCTGGGGGTGACCATCAGGGGTGCGCCTGATCAGGATGGACCCTCTGAGTCCTGTCCTCTCTTCCCCAGTGGGCCAGCAGGGCAGGGGGTGAGAGGGTGGGGTGGGGGAAGGAGGGCCCACAGAGCCTGCGATGTGGCAGCCCCCAGGGGGCCCCACTGGCCCCTCTGGAAGACTGGCTGCTCTAATTATCATGGCAGCAGCCACTGAAGGATGGACCCCAAAGATAGGCAACCAGATCCTACGAGTACAGTTTTTCTTCCAGATTAAGTTTCTCACATTAGTATTCATGGAACTCTGTGTGTGTGTGTGTGTGTGTGTGTGTGTGTGTTCGCTTTTAGTGTGTCCACACAGGACAGAGGTGTCCCAACACACCCATCGCCCACCCCCGTGGCCCACCAGCACTTCAAAGCTCACCCCGTGACATGCCCAATGAGCCTGTTTGGCCATTATTTAAAGTAATTTGAAGCCTTCTACCTGGACTCCCAGGCCTCCCCCCCTCCCCCGAGGCTCTAGTCTACACAGTTTGTGAGAAGTTCCCTCTGGCCGGTTACACTGGGGGGGCGGCGGGGGGGAGGTGGGGAGGATGTTCACAGTGCACACAGGGAGCAAAATGGGAAGGACTGGAGAATGAAATCATGTTGAAAAACCTGTGTGAAGCAATGAGGACACGAGTCTTTTCCACGAATTAAACGAGCAAAAGAGCATTCGTTCAGACAGGCAGCTAGGAGAGCTCAGTGGGCATGGACAGCAGCTGGGCTGGCCCCGGCGGGACTGGGTCCTCTCTCTAGCATTGGTAGCAAACCCCAATTTGTTATGCCTCTCTTAAGAGCTAGTTGATAAAAATTATGTCTTGTGAAATCGGCAAATAGTCTGCAAAGTAAATGAGAACAGAAGTTAACAGATTAAACTAAGAGCCCAGAGGGGGAAAAGAGAGAAAACAGGGAGCCACTGACTGGGGTCATAATTCGAGCCCACATATTGATCCGAGGAGCTGGGGCGGGGCCGGGGAGGGGCGTATGGGGGACGCCTGAGCCTGGGAGGAAGGGGCGGGTAGCGCAGTGGCCGGCCGCCATCACCCCGTCTTCCTAGAGAAGAACTACTCCCTACTCTAGTAATTATCCAAAGGCATCGAGCCCGCTTTATCAGAGCATTTCACTATTTTCATAGAATCTAAAGGTGGGCAGCCGAAACCGGTTTGGCTCAGCGGATAGAGCGTCGGTCTGCGGACTGAAAGGTCCCAGGTTCGATTCCGGTCAAGGGCATGTACCTTGGTTGCGGGCACATCCCCCGTGAGGGGTGTGCAGGAGGCAGCTGATCGATGTCTCTCTCTCATCGATGTTTCTAGCTCTCTATCCCTCTCCCTTCCTCTCTGTAAAAAACAAACAAACAATAAAATCAATAAAATATATTAAAAATATAAAGGTGGGCAGAGGCAAGCATTGCTTAACACCTACTGTGCGCACAGGAAAGTTGGCACAGGTGAAGTGGGGCTCCACTGAGAGGGATGCCGGCCACCCACAGATGAGATGGGTATTCATAGAAACAGCCAATTCAGGTGAAAAGGAGGACCCCAGAAAAGGTTAGATTGTAGGTTCCTCAAAGAGATACTAAAAAATATATATATATATATATATATATATATATATATATATATATATATATATATATTATTGATTTTTTACAGAGAGGAAGGGAGAGGGATAGAGAGAAAAATCAATGAGAGAGAATCATCGATCAGATGCCTCCTGCACACCCCCTACTGGGGATGTGCCCGCAACCAAGGTACATGCCCTTGATCGGAATCGAACCTGGAACCTTTCAGTCTGCAGGCCGACGCTCTATCCACTGAGCCAAACCGGTTTCGGCTCAAAGGGATACTTTAAAAAAAAACATATTTTATTGATTTCAGACAGGAGGGGAGAGGAGACATAGAAACATCAGTGATGAGAGGGAATCATTGACTGGCTGCCTCCTGCACGCCCCACGATGGGGATGGAGCCCACAACCTGGGCACGTGCCCTAGACCAGAGTCGAACCTGGGACCTCCATCCATTGAACCAAACCAGCTGGGGAAGGAATACGTGGTTTTGAGTGGAAGCACCTTAACAGGTAAGAACCTTAGCGGCGCTCGGGACCTGGGTGTCTTCCGTTTCTGTCCGCTAGCTACTTGGAATTGTCCCACTAGGAGGGAGTCGGAGGGGCAGGGAGGGTGCAGGATCCACGTGCATCGCAGGAGAGACTGGAGGTGGGAGTGGGGGAGGTGGGCACAGAGAGCACGTGGAGAAGAGGGGCCACGAGGAAGAGACAGCAGGACAGTTGGTGGTGGTGGGACAGCTGTGCTGATGTCCGACTCACAGGACCCAGGGCACGGGGAGGGCCCACGGGCGGCCTGACGGGGCAGGGAGCCTCCTCGGCCAGATCTACCAGAACGTTCCTCACTGACACGAGGCAAGAGACAGATGTCAGGACATTGCCAAGCTTCCCTCACGGGGGCCCTGCCCTGCAGCCCAGGCTCCAGAGGATCCAGTCCGGTTCTCAGGGAGACGCCGCTCATGAGATCTCGCTGGGAAGACCCGGGGACTCCCCAGTGTGTGGGAAGCCCCAGGCTGCTGGGGAGTGTTGGGAACAGACAGAGCCACCTCTCCACAGGGGCTCCTCCGGGCCGCAGGGGACGGACCTGGACCAGCCTGGCTCCCGAGTGAGGGCTGTGAGGGGCGGGGAGCGGCCACCCCCTGACCCGCTGAGAGCAGGCGGCCGCACTCTGGGGCCCCTGATGGCCACAGGTGAGGACCAACAAGAGGCTTCTCGAGTGTGAGTGGGATGGGAATCTGAACAGTTTGATGGCCGAGAAAGAACAGAACAGCCAGGTCCCAGGGGTGAGCGAGCCTGTCTGGATGCTGCGAGGACTGGTTTCTGCCCCTTTCAAACCCGTAAGATTGTTAAGCGGTGGGACCTGCTGACCGTGATAAACAAATGGGCCCTGGGCATGGCCACTGCAAGCCCGTTCCCTGGCCGTTCCCAGCCCCTCTCCGGCCCCGAAGCCTTGGCTGATGAGGTGGGCACCTGGGGGACCCCCCCCCCTCGTTCTCCAGCCTCGGTTACTTGTGCATCTCCGTCTGTTTAGGGCAGACTCAGGGATTCAGGGATGCAGGTCCCTGAGACAGAGTTCTACCAGACATTTCCTGGGGTGGCTCTCAGAGAGATGGGGCCCACGCTGTCACCCCATGTTAGGGTCCCTTAACTCTGTCCTCCTGGGATGAGTGCTGTGCCGGGGGACAATGGCAGCTTGACGGTGAGGGAGGTGGCTGCGCCAGGCGCACAGGGTGCTGTGAGGGAGGCAGGGGTGCAAGCCTGGTCTCCTTCCCTCTAGGAAGGGAGCAGGGGAGGGAAGGCTGCCTGAGATTGCCACAGCTGGGGAGCTGAGCAGATGGAAGGAATGGGGGATGCGGATGGTGGCACACGTGTGTGTGTGTGTGTGTGTGTGTGTGTGTGTGTGTGTGTAACGAGACCTCCCACCATAATACGCTCTTCCTTTATGATCTTTCTGTTGTGAAGAAAAGGTTCTATATTCTCACTGATGGTAGCCATCAGTCACATATGACTACGAGTAACTGAAATTTTCATTTTACTTCATTTTAATTACTCTCAATCTAAATTTTAGTAGCCACATGTGGAGGTGGGATCTTACTGGACAGAAGGACGCTAGAGAGCGAGCGGTGGGTAGCACGTAAGGCCCAGGTCCCCTGGCACTGCCCGGAGCAGGCTCTACTCACTGGGCCCGGCGCCCCCCTGTAACCGGGGAAGTCCAATGGAGGCTCAAACTCCGGCCCAGCGCCGGCTGCTCTGGGTGTGGAGCCTGCCATCCTGCTGGGAGCCCGCAGCCACCGAGGCGGCCGTCTCTAGAGAAGCCTCACCCTGACGGAGACACTGCCCAGCCCCAGGGAAGGGGACACACTCATGGGGACCCCCCCCCCCAACTCCTCCATCTGAAACCTCTGCTCCAACACCTCCTCACCCAACAATCAGAAAGGGGCACAGACCTCAGTGACCATTCTGCACAAACTCTCATCCACAGAAGACAGAAGTGAGGTCCCGAGACGGAGCGATCTGCCCACGGCCATGCACGGCCTAGGGCTCTGTCTCCCATAGGGCACGGCTCTAAGTGTCCCAAATGCCTCCTGACCTGTCTCCCCGCCTTTCCCCCCAAACTGGAATCAAACGCTGGCCGAGGCCTGCACATGCCCACCTTAGTGGCTTCAGAACAGTCCTCTGGGGCTAGGGCATGTTCCTCCTGCGTCTCAGGTGGAGGTTCCCGCCTGAAGCCCAACTCCCCACAGAGCCTCCTCCCCCAGCACAGAACCCAAGAGGACAAACCTCCACTCCTGGGGGTCTCCAGAAACCCCACGGTGCTTGGTACACAGACACCCCAAGCTTCCCCCAACCCCCCAGAAAAGCCAAGTGCCAGAAAGTCTCCTTCCTTTAGCACCCCGCACCCCCACCCCTACAGGATCATGCCCACCCTGCTGCCATCTGGGGTGCGGCCCCGGGCCTCCCAGCTACCAGGGGGCTGCAGCAGCCTGGACATATCAATGTGGGCTTTGCCTTGAGTCTCTGATGCCCACACAGAGAGGAGGGAGAACCTAAACACTTTCCCAAGACCGACAGCAAATGCCAACCCCAAGAGCACAGCCAACATTCACCAGGACAGGAAGGCTCAGGACAGAGCTGGAGCGGGGCGGGGGGAGACATGGACAGCAGGCAGGGCGAGAAAGAGCGGGAAAGAAAACGCTGGCTGAGAGCTCAGTCCCCAGTGAGAGACTCCCCAGCAGGCATCAGACAAAGGAGATGAGCAGGGGAGGGCGCCTGCCTCAGTCTCCCTTCCCCCTAAAAAGCTGCCGCTGTCAGGCCAGTGGGTACTCCAGTCAGTCACAGCCTGAGCTGCCCCTGGCCCTGGTGAACTGGATTGGAAATCAGCACCCACAGGCCGCTTCTGGAATGGATGGATGAGTTGTGTTCTCTCTAGGGGCTCCCCTCCCCCCAAGTGCAGCCCACAGCCCAGGTTCTAAAGCCCCCGGAGACAGACACTCACCTGGGAACTGGTAGCCGTAGCTGGGAGCGAATCCGGGGTAGCCGCGGCCGTAGGTCGCCACGAAGTTGGGGTAGCCTTGAACACAGAGAAAGCAGTCCTGTTAGCACAGCCGCCTGGGTCTGGCGGGACCGCGGGGAGGGCGAGGGGACAGCCCGAGTGTCTCCTCCTCAGAGTGACCGTCTCCCCTGAGGGTCTGTACCCGGGGCAGGTCACTCCTCTCCCCGGGCTGGGGGCGCCGCCGTCCGCCTGCTGGTAATTAACCTGCGTTTGGGCAGAGAGAGACCCAAAGCCCACGGCTTTGTTGACCTGCAGAGTAAATGCCAGGCATTAGCACCGAACTCGGCCCGTGCCTGGCTCTGACATTTGGAGAGCTTAGCCTGGATGTACTTTACCGTAAAGCTATTGACACTGGGAGATTGAAGTCCTCCAAGGCAGTGGGCAGCGGCCGGCGGCGCCAGCCCAGGCTCAGCCTGTGTCCTGAGTTAGCGGGGAAACTCAGGGCTTACACTGGGCCTGATGAGCCATGTGGGTCCAGAGGAGGTGGGTCCCCAGGCCCTCGTCCAAGCACACACACCCCATAGGGTACCGGAATATTCCCGGGAGAACAGCGAGGGGCTGGTTGTGTTCAGATGTGCACCACAAAGCTTAGCCCGAACCCGGAAGCCTGTGTCACATGTCTCGACAGGCATTTTGTAGCAACTGTCTATTTTCCAGACATCTGACCTAGCAGGCAAGCGAGGGGGTGATGGGTGAACTGAGGGTGCATGCTGGGTGGGCATGGGGTGCAGATGAAAATCTGGCTGGTGGTGTGGCCTTCTCCTTCCTGCTATGAGATGTCACTTCCCTCTACGTCCCTGCCTCTTAGTTCAGCTAGAGGAGGCTGGTGTAGCCTCCCGGACTGAGCTTCCACCGGCCACAGGAGGCCCACAGTGCCCACCCCGCCAGGCTCACGTGGTCTCCTTCCATGTGGGGTTCTCCCCCTCCACCTCCCCTGCCACCTCCACCAGCCTGACTTTGGCTTTGACCTCTGAGATTGTTGTCTGCGGCCATTTGTTGGCTGTCCATCGCCTGGTGCCCCTTCTCTGTGAGTCTCGGAGAGAGGCCTCCCTCTCTTCCTGGGAGCAGCGAAGGCTGCCCAGACGAGCCAGGCTGACCCTGACTGCTGAGGAGCAGGACCCGAGCGAGACTCAGAAAGAAGAGGAGCAGAGGGGCAGAGACGAGGGACAGGGATCAAGACGTGGCTGCCCTGAGTGGACACACACACACACACACACACACACACACGCAGGCTGCTTCTTGGGAACTTATTTCACGGCTGGCCAGCTCCATTCTCCTCTGAATTAATCACCTGCGATCAAATCCGATCTTTCAGCACTGGATTTCTTATACCATTATTTCAACAATATTGATAAACGGATTACATGCACGCAGCCAAGTCACTGCTGCCTGAGGCCTTTCCGCATGAAAAATGACTCATTTTCTCCTAACGCCTGTGCTGGGGGGTGGGGGGGTCTTAAATATTTTAGTGCTAATCTGACAGCAAAACTGCAAGCCCATATGTCACCTTCCAGACTCCTCGGGTGGGTGTGGGTGTGGGGGGTGGACCGCCCAGCCCCTCCCTGACTCGGGTGGGCCACCAGGAGGATTCCATTTTATCTGCTTTCCTCTTGGCGTGCTCGAAAGTCTTCAACAAGAAGGAAGAGAGGCATGGTCAAGTTCACACGGATTGGGGCCTTACCCCCATCTCTCTCGAGATGTCAATATTGTCTCCTGAACAACGAAGGTGAGAATTTGGCAGCTGCCAGAGTGGGGGTGTGGGTCTGATCACCACCCCCCCATCGCCGAACATCTTCTGGGTCAGGCAGATGAAATCATAAATTTATAATACAACATTTCTTCAATTTTCCTCTTCATTTACTGCTGTGCAGCCCAGCTCTGCTCCAGCGGCTCCTGGCCCCAGCCCATGGGGAGATGGACTGGCTGCATATCAATAGCACATTACGGCGGGCCCGTATGGCGGCTCCATCAGGCCACATTACGGGGAGGTGACCCAGCCACCACTTCCATTAGCAGCCGGGCCCCTCCTGCACTGGCTGCTGCGCAATTTATTTGCTCCAGTACTCTGGACGCCTGATCAATCCCACAGTAATTATCTCTTGTCACTAAAGAAAAACCAAGCCTTCTGCCTGGATGGCCACCTTTCTCTCCGAAAGGCTTTCCACTCGGGGAAAAGAAACTCAGAAATCTATAGTCGAATCTGAGAGTTTGCCAGCCAGCTCAGTCTAGTGCCCCCTCCCCGGAGTTCTCAGAAGTCTGGGTCTAGGCCTTGGCTCCACCCTCAGGTGTCTGTGTGCCAGCCGGGCACACGGCTGGGCCTCTCCCGGGCTCCGTTACTCAGCTCCAAGGAGGCTCGGAGCGTTGCTCCCACTGGGCCCTCGACTTGAGAGAGACAAGAGACAAGGACTGTGGATGTGTGGCCCCTGCTGTGGGGGTGCAGGGCACCGCCCGGGGTACCACACCGGCCATGAGATCGGCACACAAATACAACTCCAAGTGCCGAGAACAGATCACGGGCAAAAGGTCTGCAAGGTGCCCAGCCCCAGAATCATCCAGAATCACGGAGCTCCCCCGGACCTGTGCTGCCCAATTTAAATGTAATTTAATTTAAGTGATACAAAACAAAAACTTCAGTTCTTCGACAGGAGAGCCACGTCATCGATGCTCAACGGCCACCTGGGCGGCACAGAGCTGGCACCTCCTACGTCATGGGACGTCCCAGTGGACTGTGTGGCTCCCAAGGAAAACGAGGGGCTGGTTCCGTGTTTCCTCTGTTTACCGGGAAACAGCAGAGCAAGCGGAGACCTCATGGTTATTTTGGGGAAAGACAGATCCCAGGAGAAATGACAAGGAGTCCAGTTCTGCGGCCGTAAGTCCCGGCCCATCCCCACGTGGGCTGTGAGTGGATGCCAGCTGGTTACAGCGCCTTGTCCTGCTCCGTTTCCGAGGTGCCTCACACCGGGAAACGCGGGCGAGGGTTTCCCAGGGGCTTCCCAGCACCGCTTGGACGGGAATGCCTCTGGCTTCCTTCACCTGGGCAACGGGCTCTCCACTTGGGCCTGCGGGTGAGGCTTTTCAAGGCTTCGGCAACGAGGCGTTTTTCCCGGCACTGGTATTGACCCTGGTAGAGCCTGTGCCTGGCCAGGCCAGGGGAGGGCAAGGCAGTAGGACGATGTGGCGGAGAAGGCCAAGAGGAATCAAATCTATCAACAATAATAATTTTTTTTTCTTTATTAAGTCCATGTCCATTGAGGAAAACCAGAGAGTCTAGTGCACGGAGCTGGGTAACTGTGGGCACCTCTTTGCTGCTGTACAGAGACCTTTGCTCAGGGCCTCGGTTGATTTGCGTTTTGTCTGGCTCAGAGGCAGGGAGGCCTGACCCCTCCTCTTCTCTCCTGCGTTCTTTTTTAAGGAACTCCCACTGGGCCGATCATTCTATGATTCTGTCAGAGGCTGTGAAAGCCAAAACCCAAACAGCCGCAGGTTCCCCCCAAGGACGTCTGCCGCCACATCAAGAGAGACGGAGAAAGAGGAACTGGAACTGTACGCTCATCAGCCTTCCTGTGACGAGGCCGCCCCGCCGCCGACGGAGAAGTCTTGGGGATATTTAACAGTTCGTCCCGCCGTGTCCTGGTCATTTGCCGACCAGTGTGTCTGTCTGCTCTCACCAGACGTCAGCTACCGGGGGTCAGGCTTCATTCTCTGCTGCTGTCCCAGCATCCAGAACGGGCGTGGCCTTTAGTGGGCCCTCAATAAATATTTGTAGACTCAGAAAGGTGGGGCAGCACCCTGAGAAAGCCTCCATGTCATGCCCAAAGGCCTTTATACAGACTCCAAAAGCCAGCAGGTGGAAATGAACTCAACTCATTAAGTTTTTAAAAGATTTAAGCCATTCAGAGTTTCTTTTGGTACACAACACAGAGTAAAGATCAATTAAAAATTATTATTTAAAATAAGAGCCAGACAAGTGCCTTGCAGTCAAGCAGGAAATAATTCTAATTTCTTTTTTAAAAAATATATTTTTATTGATTTCAAAGAGGAAGAGGAAGAGAGAGACAGAAACATCAATGATGAGAGAGAATCACTGATTGGCTGCCTCCTGCAGGTTGGACCGAACCTGCTACCCAGGCATGTGCCCCTGACTGGAATCGAACTTGGGACCCTTTGGTCCACAGGCTGACGCTGTATCCAAACAGGCTAGGGCCCTCACTGATTTCTTTAAAAAAAAAAAATCTTATAATAATTACACTCGTACGTAAAAATATATTTAGTTCTGGTTCTTTAACTTTTTTCCATTAACAAATGCATTCCTCTATACCACACTATTTTAATTACTGCAGTTTTGTGCTATGTTCATATACTCCACCAAACTAGTCTTTTCTCATGTTTCCTTTTAACGCATTTTCTCACTTATTCTTAGTGTTTCTTCTTCCAGATATGTTTTAGAATCATTTCCCCAGTTTTTAAAGTCTTACAATAGGATTTTTCTTTGAAACCGTTAAACCTAAAATATTAATTTGAGAATAAACATCCCAGCTGTTTTCCATATTCTCATGGCATCTCTCTCCATTTTAAATTACTCAGAATGACTTCACCTGCCTTCATCATTTCCTCAGAAAAATCATTTTCAAGAATTTACGAGACCCAGGAAACTTTTACAAATGTAAAACTAAGCCAGGAGTGATTTGGACAGCAGCAAATCTGAAAATACATAAAAAGCTTATCAAACAATGTAGAGGAGGGACTCTTGGCCAAATCAAATGAAAACCCATTAAAACTAGGCAGATCGTGTGCCTAAATAGGATTTTTAGCATAACTACCATTTATCCCATTTAATTAATATTTTCCCGACACACAATAACTTGCACTAGAATACCGCTCTCTTGCCTTGAAATTTCTAATTATTGCTGCGACCCACTCCATTATGCGACTCCACGGCTTTCTCCATCTTTCATGCCATTTAAGCGGCAAGATTTTCAATTATCTACGCAGGACGGACAGAGATACTTTTAAGGAAGGGGCATAATATGCAACTCAATTTCTCTAGAAGCCAGGGGAGATCGTTTTTTGCCAGGACAAACACACTTGTCTTTCATCATTCCCCCCCATATAAAGAATAAAACAGGCTATTTAAAACATCCATTAAAATGCAAATTTTGATATCCCAAGAGAAAAATGTTAATCATTTAAATAGGCAGGATTATCGGCCACCCTCACCACTTCCCACCTCTCTCAAGTTTCAGAAGATGTAGCCTCAGCCCACACAAGTTCAGCCAGCCAAGGAGTCCTTAGGTCCTTACAAACTCCCAGTTAGGAGAGAGGGCTGGGACAGAGGGAGGGAGTGACTTTTCCTCCCTTTGAAGGAAGGGGTGGAAAGAAAGAAAATATCTAGTCCCTCCTATAAGCCAGACATGGGACAAGATGATCATCCCTCCCTCCCTCCCTCCCTCCCTCCCTCCATCTCTCCATCCATCCATTACTCCCTCCCTCCAATCACCTATCCCTCCCTCTTTCTCTTCCTCCATTCACCCATCCCTCCCTCCCTCCCTCCCTCCCTCCCTCCCTTCTCCATTCCTCCCTCCATCCTTCCATCCATCTATCCTTCCCTCCATCCATCTCTATCTCTGTTCATTTAATAGTCACAATTGCCTTGCAAGGGGGATTGTCATTCTCACCTACAGACAAGGAAACTGAGGCCCAGACAGGTAAACAGCTTGCCCAGCTGGTAGGCGGGTGCAGGCTTCCAAAGCCCCCAGCCCAGGGTGTCCCATCCAGACTCACCCAGCATCCCCATGCCAAGCATGAACGCGTCCATGGTGTAAGGCAGCCCCCGGGCCCGGCCTCTTGTCCCAGGTGGGAACATGACTTCCTTCGGCTGAGCTTTCTTACATTCTACCTGTTAAACAGAGAGGCGAACAAATGAGATGCAAATGAATTCCACGTAAATGTCAAATGCAGAGCTGATCTGGTTACGGACGGGCTGGGTTATTTTTAGCCTTGCTCCTTACTCGCTGTAAAAATAGCCGTGCAGAGTAAATGGCCTGCAAAATAAATATTTAAGAAAACACACCATTTGCGCAAATCCTGCTTCAGAAAAACCTACAAGGATGAAATTGGGTTTGGAAGGGCAGCGAGGACGTAAGCTTAAGGTACACACGCGTGGGTTGGGAGCTCAGAGTGTGTGGGTTGGGAGCTCATGAGAAGCAAGGAGGCACTCAGGGCTGTTGGTGGTGCCTGAGGACAGTAACAACCCCGCATGGCTGGATGGGCCTGTACATGTGTACAGAGTCCTCGTGGGTTCCTTTCAGTCAGTGACTCTTCACCCCGGGGCCCTCCGACTCCACCTCTCGTTAAACAGAGAGGCCAGCTAGTCTTAGTCCCATTTCACAGATGAGAAAACGGAGCGTCAGAAGACTTGTGTCACGGGCTGTAATCCGTATCCTGGCAGGGGCAGGCCTGAGGATGGGTCTTTAAAACTTCTAAGTCAGTGATGGCACTATCGCTATAAAACCATCGCCGGCACACTCCCGAGGGAAGAAATAAAATTAAACGCTGCTTCCGCCCATCTGGATTACAGGTTTCTTATTTTGCACCACATCTTCAAGGGGTTGATAATCGTGTCTGTTTCCTTCCGCCTCCAAAATTTCATAACCCTATCTCGCTCACACGCCCAGAAGTTACTTATTCAACATATATCTATATCTACATCTACCTATCTCTATGTCTACCTATATAAATAACATATAACGCAAGCCCCAGGAAATAAGTAAAATGGCTGCTGCTGAAGTTCCTACAGTATTTTCCCAGGGTTCCTTAGGCCCTTACTCAGCATTACTTGCTCTTAGTAGACAGATAAGCTGAACAGGCACTGTTAGCCAGTGATCGGTCCCATTGCTGATGAAGATGGGATGTCATAGGGTAAGTTGGGGGTCCTGAAACTGCCCACACCATCAAGGGTACGCATATCCGAAAACCCACCAAGCATCTGAAGGATGTCACCAGACAGAAGCAATGTGTGCCATCCGCCGTTACAATGGTGGCGTTGGTAGGTGTGCCCAGGCCAAAGAGAGGGGCTGGGCACAGGGTCACTGGCGCAGAAAGAGTGCTGAATTTGGCTGCATGTACTTAAGAACGCAGAAAGCAACACCAAGCTTAAGGCCGCTGGTCATTGAGCACATCCAGGTGAACAAAGCTCCCAAGACGCAGTGGAGAACTCACAGAGCTCATGGCGGATTAACCCACACATGAGCTCTCCTGCCCCTGTGAGACGATCCTTAGTGAAAAGAGCAGATTGTTCCTAAGACGGAAGAGGAGGTTGTACAAAAGAAAACGATATCCCAGAGGAACTGAGGAATCAAAAACTTATGACCCGGAAGTAAATTCAGCATAAAATAAGTGCTAATAAAAGTTAAAAAAAGAAAGAGCCCAGCTAGTGTGGCTCAGTGATTGAGTATCGACCTATGAACCAGGAAGTCATGGTTCCATTCGAGGTCAGGGCACATGCGTGAGTGGGGTCTGATCCCCAGTGGGGGCGGTGGGGGTGTGTGTGCAGGAGGCAGCCGATCAATGATTCTCACCATTGATGTTTCTCTCCTCTCCCTCTCCCTTCCTTTCTCTGAAATGAATGAGAGGGAGGGAGGGAGGGAGAAAGGGAAGGAAAAAAGGAGGGAGGGAGAGAAAGAGGGAGGGAGGGAGGGAGGGAGGAAGGAAAGAAGAGAAAGGAAGAAAGAAAGGAATGAATCATAATTGGGTGTATCAGATTTCTCCCCTAAACTTAGTGTGACAATTTGCTCCCGGACTCCAGGTCCCACCACCCCCAGGACTCAGAAGCAGGCTGAGAAACCTCATTTGCAAGAGCCTGCCCGAGCAGGGTGTGCTCTGCGGAGGCAGACAGATAATTACCTGACGATAACACCAGGATCCGGAATAATACCGCTAACCAGCTCACTTCCTAATAGCCCTATCGGTGACAATCTACTGCATTGTCTTATGAAAACCCGCTGCCTGTTCCTAGGCAACCTGATCAACGAAAATTTCAGGTTTATACAATTTTCATTTAGGGAACATAAAGGTTAACTGACTGTAATGGGAATATTTTAAACAAACCCACCTACTCTTCATCTCTTGGAGAAGGGCTGGCAGCTCTGTTTAATTCTGCCGTCTCCGCTGGTGTTGTTCTGGGCAGTGCCAAGTGCGTGGGTTCTGTCAACCACTGCTGTGCCAACCACGGGCACTCCCTGAGGCCAGGGGATGGGACGTGCATACTCTCTCAGGGACCCCGGCACCTCCCGGGCACTTGAGTGACAGGGAGCCTGCCTGGCCTGCACTGAAGGCTTCTGGGAAGATGTCTCAGGACCAGGAGGTCTGCCCACCCAGCCCCGATCCTCTTGAGGATGTTGGATGAAGAACACACACAAAAGGGGAAAGAGGCAGAACTATCCTCTGTATTGCAAGTCCTTCTAGTGGGTCAGGGCTCGCTGAGGATGGAACTCTGTCCTTCACCCATCACACAGGAGGAAACCTCGTCTCCCCCATCAGACAGTCCTTAAGGCGGGCATCAGGGTCAGTCCCGTCTTCCCTGGTGCCTCAGTGAAGGTCCACACACAGCGTGGACTCACTCACATGCTCGTTATGGCCAAGGAGACCATCTATTTAACTCAATGGGGCTGAGCAACTCCAAACATCGCAAGTGCTGAGCTGGGGAGGTGATGATGGGAGGGGGGGGAGGGGAGAGGAGAAAAAGGGGGAAGAGACACAGAGATAGATAAGGCAGCCCCACCTTCGAGAGCCCTCATTCTTCTGAAAAGCTCCGACCTGTCATGTTCTCCTAGCATTAAGGCAAGTCCTCACTCGTCAACCAGACCTTCTAACTCCTGGGCCGGCAGCCTCTGGAGCCTCTGGAGTGATAGACCACATTTGGGTCACACCCACCCCTCCCCCAACTCTGCCACCTTCCCACCGGGCCCTGAGCAAACCAGAGGACTTGGCATGGACAACCCGAGTTATAGTCAGAACCAACACGGGGAAAACCCGAAGCCAAGTCACCTCCTCAGGTCACCTGGCCACACGCTGTGTCCCGGCCAGCTGCGCAACAGATACCCCAGACTTAGTGGCTTCGAGCAACAATTTATCATTCTTTCTCGTGGTTCTGTGAGTTGAGTGGGCTCAGCGGGGCTCTGGCTGGCTGTCTCTCATGTGTTTGTGGTCAGATGGTGGCTGGGGCTGAAACCTGAGAGCCTGGACTCGGACGGAGCGAGGAATAAAATTCACCAGTTTATTCCTCACTCACGAGGCAGGCAGGGACGCTGGCTCTGCAGGGCCTGTCCGAGGTGGGGGCGGGGCACCTACTCCTGGCTTCTCCACGGCCCTCGGGCTTCTCACAGCGATGGCAGCCGCGTCCCAAGCGCAAGCACGCCAAGGAAGCTGGCACTGCCAGGCTTCTTCCAGCCCAACCCTGGGAGTCTCACTGCCATTTCCATCCTGTTCTGCTGGGGTACGGGTACGTGAATCCTGGGGGGCACAGCTCAAGGGCCGTCCGTGGAGACTAACCAACACATGAGCTCAGTGAAGAGCAGTGAGCAGACCATCGGGGGGGTGGGGAGCGGGGACTATTCCTCTCACCCTTGGTGTCCAGCTGGCTGGGTTCCTGGGGCAGGGGGCACTGAGGCTGCCTTCACCAGGGGGACCCAGCAGGACATGGGAGCTCCTCTCCCGGGGCAGCCCAGAGAGGCTTGTCTGGCCCCCAGGTCAACAGAAGTGCGATGGAGGGCGGGGGTAGAGTCTGAGGAGGGAACATCTCTGAGTCTCGGTCCTTGAATCTCCTCAACCAACATTTCAGCCCCCACCTCCACAGCGCCTTCTGGTGGCTGTGCTGCTACTGCCTCAAAGACAGGCGCAGAAAACCTGTCAGGTTGGCGGGGCCAGAGATGGAGCAGGAGGTGACACTTGGAGCCGTGCTTGTAAGAAGCCCAGAGGACACTGTGACCAGCTGCTCATACTGGGAAGACAAGTGTCACAGCTGACAAAGCCAAGAAGCAGTCCCACCCCAGGGACTGAAGACCAGCTCCCCAAAGGTAGATGGCACTGGCTTTGAAATGCCCATCCCCAAGCATGCTGCTCCGCTTCGGCAACTGGGCTGGGAGGAGAGGAGTGGCTCTGTGCCCCACGGCTCTGGGCCCGGAAGAATGGCCTTTCGGAGGACTCACAGGCTGACGTGAGCTTGCACACGTGTGAGCGCCAACCCTCCGTGCTGGCTGCCTCCCCCATCAGGGTCCAAAGCAACTCAGCAAGGGCCGCTTCTAACCTAACTCGCTACTTAGAAATAATTTCACTTACAGGGAAGTCGCAAGGACAGCACAAAGCACACCTGTACCCTTTACCCAGATCACCTGTTGTCAACCGGCTGTCACTCTGCTTTCTCATTTGCACACGCTCTCTGACTGTAGCTATGATTCCCCCCCCCCCCCCGCCCGACCATCTGAGCGTGAGTTGCACACATGAGGGTGTGCCTTTCCCAAACATAAAGACATTTTCTGATGTAACCGCAGTGCAGTAATCAACCTCCGACATTTAACACCGATGTCCTCTATCACCGTCTCTCCACCTTACAGAACAGGAAGCCGAGGCCCAGGATGTCAGACACCTGGCCTAGCACTGCCGACTGGTCCGTGTGTGGCACGGCTGGGCCTGAGCCCAGATCTGCCGGATGCCATGGCCCGTGCCCAGTGGGTCCTCTGCCATGCCCTAAGGGGGAACGTTTGGCACTGGCTTTCGGAGAAGGCCGCTGGGAGTTCTGTGGGGGCAGCTTCTCAGCAGCTACTCGGAGTGGCTGCCCCCCTCCCTGCCCCCCAGCTGGCCCGGAGCCCTCCCTGAGGCAGCTCCCGGCCTGGCACCCTTTGGAAGAGGAAGAGGCTGGCAGTCTGAGAAACCAGGGTCTGGGAAGTGAAAAGGCTTTTGTTTCTTCCTGGTTTCTACACAAACAGCCCCTGTCAGCACGCCCCCAGGGCCGGAGGGAAACCAGGCCCCTCCGGGTCTGGCGAAACCCAAGCCCTGGGCTGTGGCCTTGACTTTCAGCCCAGGACAAGGAAACTCTGTGTGGCCTGAAGGGGCCAGTGTTTGCAGCCTCACTTCCACCCCAAGCAGGTCATGTTAGAAACCGGGAGAGAGGGGCCCATTTCAAAGGGTAAAACCCACCACTGGCTGCTCAGAGGTCAACCCGGACTGGCTGGCTGGGAGGAGAGGGGGTGGGGAGCTGGGTGGGCGAGTGCTCGGGGATGACTGTGGCTTCCACGGTGGACAGTGTCCTTCTGTGCAGCTCCTGGGAAGACAGAGGTCTGACTGGGTCTTGCCCTGAGATCAGGGGCTGCTCCTCAGCCAGGCTCTGGGGATCTAGGCCAACACTCTCCTCTGAAGTCCCCGGCTCACCATCTCCTCGGTCCTGAGGTCCGGAGAAGGGGCGATGACACCCTAGTGCAACGATTCAGGGGTCCTGCCCTGGCCAGGTGGCTCAGTTGGTTGGAGCGTCGTCCTGTACACCAAAGGGCGGTGGGTTCAATTCCTGGTGGGGGCACATGCCCAGGTTGTGGGTTCGATCCTTGGTCAGGGCACATACAGAAGGCAGCCAATCGATGTTTCCCTTTTATATCAATGTTTTTCTCTCTCCCTTTCCATCCCCACTTCCTCTCTCTCTCTCTCTAAAAAAAAAAAAAAAAAAAAGGATTCAGGGACCCTGCCTGGAGCCCAGCAGCTCCCAGACTGCCCAGTAAGGCAGGAGAGTCAGCTGCCCCCAGGAACCACACAGCGCTCCCAACTTCGGCCTGTGCCACCCCGTGGCCACAGCCTTTCCTTCTGCCCACTGCTCTCTCTCGCCCTCTCTGCCAGTCACAAGCCTTTCTGGAGACTCCAGGAGGGCAGGACCCCATGGGGCTCATGCAGGTTCATAACTCGGGTTCAGGGGGACCTGCTCTCAAGAGCAGAGCAGGGAGGCCCAACAGGAGGCCAGCTTCTCGGGGAGGAGAGGTCTCTACTGTCCTCAAAGCCTAGGCTGTGCCAGGGACCACCCGGCTGCTGCAAAACGAAGGCTGGGGGTGGGGGTGGGCTGTTCAACAACAACTATGAGTTCAGCAGAGCATCAAACCAGTGCGGCCCGGGCCTGTGGACCCCGCACAGCTGCTCGCCGCACACCCAGGCGGCCCTGAGCGCTGCTGAGCGGAGCTGAAGAACAAGGCTGAGGAATGCCAAGGTGCAGGACGATAGCACGTCAGCAGCCCGCTCCAGAGAGGCCAGAGGGCGGGACCCCACTCTCCTCCCCCTGGCGCTCACCCCCGAGATGGACCCGCTGGGGTCTCTCTCTGAGTGACCTTCAGAGCATCACGTCACCTCTTCTTGGTTCTACCGTCCACTCCGGGGCTCCCACTCTACAGAGTCACTTATCCCTGGCCAATAGGATCAATCCCGGGAGGAAGGAGCACAGCGTGTCCTGAGCACTCCCATTCGCTAGGCACGGTCACGCCATCCTCCTGTGTGTGCGCATACACGTATGATGGTATATACACAGAATGAAGGTGGTAAAGCCAGTTCCTATCTGTGCTGACTTAAACCCCAAAGACTGGGTGGGGAGCAGCGAGGAGAGGAAGTGGCCGCAACCCCAGCCCAGCAGACCGTGGGTGGACTTTCTCCTTAAACGCCCCCCCCCTCCCGCCCCCCGCCTGCCGCCAGGTAGGGCCCCAGCTTCCTGCCTTCGTCAGCAAGGTGCAGAGGGAGTTGCCGAGCCTGCACTATTTGGGGAAAAAGCTGATGGTGGCAGCAACAGCTGTTCTTTTCCTTTCTGGGAGCCTGCAAGGACGTTTCAAAGTGAAAGGAAGCCTCCGCCTCCAGCAGGTGCCCAGACAGCCACCAGGCTGGGCACTTCCCCAGGCAAGGGTGGGCTTCGCTGGGGCCTGCGCCGAAGGGGCCCGGCGTCATGTCTCTGTTTGAGAGCGAAGGAAAGAAGAGGCGTGGCTTGAGCATTAGCCTGCGCCTCCTGGAAGTCAAAGAGCAGCCCAGCAAAAGGCAAAGGCAGACCAGGCTCCAGGCAAGGGGAGCAGAGGGAGAGCTGCCTCTTTCGAGGGTCCCTGCGCCCCTCCCGGGGTGATTGTAGGGGACGCGGGAGGCAGCACTCGCAGCAAAGCCCAGAGGCGAGGGCCACCTGGACACTGAGAAAGATGCTCCGCTCTCCTCATCCCTCACCCCATGGTGACCTCACCAGAGGACACATGAAGGGCAAATGAGTCAGAACTCAGGGGACTGGGAGGCCACCTCTCCTCCAGCCTCATTACTTCTGCCTAAACAGCAACAAACATTTACCCCAACCACTCAGCCTGCCCTCCCCGTCACTCCCCCCCACAGAAATCCCTCTGCCCCAATTAGCAGCAACACACAAACAATGCGTGTGCCAGTGCGTGATTGGGTGTGTGTGTGTGTGTGTGTGTGGGGGGGGGGGGAACACAGGACCTCCCTCTCCACGGAAAGCGAGATTCATTTATTAAGTGCCTCTCTGGCATTTCCTTTTTTTGCCGTCATCCTGCTTGTTTAATATTGCATTTGACATTCTCATTTTATAAATGGTAACAGAAGCAGAATGGATGGCTAAAATTAGCTTACGAGTGAGAATGATGCTACAAATAGGGTGGGGAACACAGAAGCCTTGTTAATTCCACCCACATCACTCCCCCCGGCCTCCGCTTTTGGGCTGGCTCCCGACCCAGCTCCCAGGCTTCCAGCTGAGGAGGAGCAGCCTGAGGGAGGGGGCTGTGCCCAGTCATCCGGGCACCCTGCCAGGTAGCAGCGCCCCGTGCCCACCCTGCCTGGGGCTCTGCGACCGCCTGGCCCAGCTCTGCAGCCGCAGGTCCCAGAGGCCAACCAGGGACTCCCCTGCTGTCCCTCCTCCTGGCCCTCCCACCCCTAAGGGCCTGCTCCAGGGTTAACCCACAGGGTGCCCTGGGCTGAGGCAGCTGGCCTGAGACCCCACCAGGCTTTGCTCAGAGGAGTGGGATGATTCAGTTGCAGGGGGAGCCAGCCTCCCTGGGACCTCCCCTCAGTGTCCCCTCCTCCCTCTGCTCTGCGGGATGTGCCCTCCACGCTGCACGGAGTATGCCTACCTCACACCCTGGCCTGCCCCAAGACTCGGGTCCTAGTCCTGCTCTGGTCTGCACACCTGCATTTTACTGACCTGTAATCATGCCAGGAACGCCTTAGCTTGTGAGCACAATTTGTTCAATAAAACGATTCTAAGAATAATGACAGCGGTGGCGACAATAATAGTAAAAGACCCGTCCCCTTCATAGAGCGTGCTGTGTCCTTTCAGAGCCCTCCCCAAGTCCTCAGCCCACCCTCTCTGAGGCAGGGGCCATCATCACTGTCTCAGACGTGGGCCCAAGGTCACACACTGGAGCAGTGAGCAGCTGCACTGGGTACTGGGCAGCGAGGGGGCGGCACCTTTTGCTGAGCAGGCCTCTTGGATTGACAGCACCCTACTCCAAGCATTCCTCTACTCCCCACCCTGCCCCGCCCCCAACACAGAAGGCACCAGTACTTCCTGCAGGCTGTTACCCTAAACCCCAGCGTCTATCTGGGGCACCCTGCCCCATAGTCTGCCTCTGACGAGTAAAAGGCTGACTCAGCAGGGACCTCCCTTCCCCGCACCAGGCGGGGCTGCAGTGACCCTGGGTGGCCCCGGAGATAAGCAGACACACCTGCTTTAGCCACATTAGTTGGCGGGAGTAGGAAACTACAGCCGATGGGCCAAATCCAGCGGCTGCTTTTTTGGTAAATAAGGTTTTACTTTAATGTAGCCACACAAACCAGGTCCTTACTGTCCTGCACTGTGATGGCACAGTGGAGTAGTTGTGACAGACAGACATGGGGCCCTCAAAGGCTAAAATATTCACTATCTAGCCCAGTGGTTCTCAACCTTTCTAATACAGTTCCTCATGTTGTGGTGACCCCCAACCATAAAATTATTTTCGTTGCTACTTCATAACTAACTTTGCTACTGTTATGAATCGTAATGTAAATATCTGTGTTTTCTGATGGTTTTAGGCGACCGCTGCTGTAGAGCCTAAGACCATTGGAAAACTCGGAGGATCCAGCCCTTCACCCCAGTGATGCGCCCACACATTTACAATAGATGCTGCAAGACCCAGAGCAGAGGGCGGGGTGAGTCCTCCTGGGACAAGACCTGTCTCTGATTACAGGGGATGGTGGGTGGTGCTGGCCTTCACGTGACAGGCGGGCCATTGGCTCCCTGCTCTCAGGGCTTCACTTCCCTCATCCCGGACCCCTTCCTGACTCTGGGTGACCATTGTGACCCGAATTACTATTTTATCTCTTGATAGCCGTGGTCCTTGTCCCATGCTTCCGAGACTTAAAGTGTGCACAGATCACTGAGTATGTCAAAACACAGGTTTTAATTCAGTAGACTGGGAGTAGGGGTGGGGAAGGAGTGTGAGACTGTGTTTCTAACCAGCTTGCAAACTGCTTAGCAATTTTCATAAATCAGATCACCTTAAAGGAACAAGCAGCAGGACCATTTAAAAGCACCCTATGGTAAACCGTGTAAAAGCAAAGCTTTGCCTCCACCAGTCAAACCAATCCTGATTTTTCAGTTCTGAGGTTTGCCTATGTCGGCAGAAGGGTGCAGTGTGAGCACAGGGTTGGAGCCAGAAAGACACAGGTTCAAATCCCAGTTCTGCCACCGAGAACCCTGGGCTCCAACGCTCTGGACTCGAGTCCCACCTAAAAGACGGGACAATGACCCCTACCTCAGCACGAAAGGAGACGCCTGTGCACAGTATAGAGCTCCATCACAGTGCCCGGGAAATACCAATGCCGCCAGCTGAGTCAGGTGTGGGAACAGGCTCTCCAGGTGCCCGGGCACCTTTCCAACCGACCCCAAGTTCTCACCAGCGAGGCTGGTGTTGCCTCCCGGACTCCATTGAGGCAGGGACTGAGCCAGGCCTCTGGGGAAGCCCGGAGCGGGTCTGTGCGGACCCCGCCCCCTGCCCTGCGCTGCCGCCTCGCGCTGGCTGGCCTGCGGCTCGCCAGGAGGCCTGGGAGGCTGCGCTGGCACTAATCAAGCCAGTGTCCCTGCGGCTCCGAGGCGGCTTCAATCAGGGCCGCGGCGGGAGGCCTTATTAGCTGCTCCCACGCCCGGGCTTGCAGAGTGGTCTGAGGTGTTCCTCCCGGAGGGTCACCATGTGGCTGTGCATGTGCGAGCATGAGTGTGCGTGTGCGTGTGCGCGTGCGTGTGTGTGTTCTGAGAAGGGGCCGTGTTTGTGCTTCACTCTGACCTGTGCCAATACAGAGGGAGGGGCTGAGTAAGGGGCCATCATCTCGTGGGGGTTGGCCCTGAGCTGGGGTGGTGGCCAGTTGCCCGGCAGGCCCCTCCCTCACCTGCCTGGAGATCCATCGTGGCTGACAGGGATTGCCTATCCCCAAAGCTTAGCTCCTCCCCAGAGGGGAATTGGGCCCAGTGAGCCCATCTCTGCGTGGGCAGCAACGTGGCTGACTGGGCAGCCAGTGGCCTTGGGAGGTGTAGACCTGCTAGGTGACCTTTGACGTCCCCGTCAGCCTGGAGGCGGAGAGCCTATTGGGTACAGATGTGAGCTCTGGGCTTAGCTCTTGGGGCTTGAAATCTGGTGCTGCCAATGATGGACGCTGTGGCCCTGGGCAAGTTGCTGAGCTTCTCTCTCTGCCTCACCTTGCCCACCAGTAAGATGGGGAGGTAATGAGCGCCTGCACCAGAGTGGGTGTGATAAGCCAACGAGAAGAGGCGCAGAGAGCAAGCGCTCATCAGGGCGTGTAGTTTAGCATAAAAAAATGTCAGCTATTCACGGGGTCTGAGTGGGAGGTACCATGTGGGGTCTTCTTGGCCACCCCCTGCCACCACCCTGGTGGTGACCCCCTTCAGCCAGGGCCTCTATGGGGCGGGAGACAGAGCTCTGTGCTCCCAGCTTCCTGACAAGCACTCCCGCCTGCTGCTGGCTCTCCAGGATGGCGGAGAAGGGCCCTCATTTTTTAAAATGCCCAGGAGACTCGCCAACCAGATTAGATAGGAAATGGCTCTGAAAATGATGATGGGCCTCACGGTCACATGGTCCCCTCTAAGCTTATTTCTTCTATAATTATCCGTACAGGACCCCGAGGGCCAGGGCACGGGAGCTCTGGTTAACCGCAGGCCTGGAGGCAGGTCCTGACTGTGCCTGGCCAGCAGCGAGCCCTTCGTTTCTGTGCCTGGCAGAGGGCCCGAGGGCCCAGGACCCCCAGCACAGCCCGGTTTACAGAACACGCCCGGGACAGTCTGACCGCCGGGGTTTCTGCTTAGCAGTCTCTGAGGTCTCCAAGTCTTTCCATCTCTCATTTGAATTCTGTCCGTCGCACCGTTTAAATTCATCTCCTCTTCCTTAGGCCTCGGAAGCACAAACCAGTATCACAGAATCCACAGCGATTCAGGACTCAGCTCCTCTCCCAGTGCCCCTCAGAGGAGGGGCCCCGCCACCCCATGAGGGGTCACCACAGGCCCTTACACTAGAGTTCAGGGAGGCGACCCACCAACGCCCTCGCCAGCGGCTTAACTCCCTGAGAGCTGGAAAGGGCGGGGCGGGCGCCTGCAGGGACACCTTCAAAGCCTGTCTGCGACCCCACCCACTGCACCCCACGCTCTCCTCTCATTTACTTCCACTTCTGCTTATTGTCTTAAATAACAGGTAGCAGCCCAGATTCAAAAGGACAGAAACCCTAGCGCCGTGGCCGGCAAACGGCGGCTCTCGAGCCACATGCGGCTCTTTGGACCCTTGAGTGTGGCTCTTCCACAGAATACCACGCCCTGGGCGAGTTTATTTTGAAGAAGTGGCGTTAGAAGAAGCTTAAGTTTTAAAAATTTGGCTCTCCAAAGAAATTTCAATCGTTGTACTGCTGATATTTGGTTCTGTTACTAACTGATGAGTTTGCCGACCACTGCCCTAGCGCTATAAACAGCTATCTGCACCTGCCATCGTCAGCCTTGACCTGGGTGGAAAGAAGGGACACCTGTCAAATGACTGGGGGCAATGGCTACAAACCTCTCTGGCTTTACCCTGCTGGGGCTGAAACTCTACCTTCTGATCGCCCAGGGGCACCTTGCCTAGAGGTTCCCTTGCTGGAGCTGAAACTCTACTTTCTGATCGCCCCCCTAATCATCTGGGGGTTCACCCTCCCACCCGAAGCTCAAACAACTGTCTGTCTGGGGTAATCCGAGAGTCAATAAGCTCAAGACCCACCTTCCTTCACTGCCCGCGCAGCCCTGAGGCGTATCCCCTGGGCCGAGTTTCCCCACTGGAACAGTGGAAAGCATAAAGCCCTTCCCCACGCGCCTCAGGTCCCCTCAGAGCCAGCAGTGGTGAAGGCCACACGTTGGAGGCAACGCTCGGTGTGGCCCCTGGCCAGCTGACCTGTGCCTTCCTGGTGAAGCGGTCAGTCCTGGCAGGAGGGAATGTGCCTGCCAGCGCTCTCGGCCGTGCCTCCTAGTCCGTCACCCACACCCGGCTGGGGCAAACATGTACCTGGGCCCGCAGGCATGTTTCCCTTTAAGCCCTCGTCTCTCTAGTTTTAAGAATTGCAAGTAGGAACCTAAGGAAAGAGAGGGGGACCGGCTGGAAGGCACTGGCTTCCGAGGGCAGGAAAGCCAGGGAGGGCACCTGTTAGCCCCACACACTTATCTCCCCTTTACCATTTTAACGCCCGAGCTGACACCTCTAATCTATAGCATGCAGAGAAACGGTATTTTCATTTCAGATGCATACGATGGCTAGGAACAATACCAACAATATTATTGTAGTGCCCTGGGAAAAAATTAGCAAGTCAAATATTGAATCAGGCCTGTAGCACCACATGCTAAGCAGATTGCTTTGATCTTATCCACTCTAAAAGCTCCATTATTGAATTTAAAGTCAGGGAACACATATCAGACCATATACAATGAATAGTTTGGGCTTCAAACAATGCATGTTTCCGAAGCAACGAATGTTCTGACTAAAGGAAAGAAGAAAAATAATACTGAAGTTACGGCTGCGATTGAGACATAAATTTGCCCTCCTTCTCTTGGACCGGGGGCCCTGCTGGCCAACCAGAATGTTTTGGCTCTGAGGGACCTGCTGAGCTCCCATTGCTCTGCAACCAATAACCAAGGGCTTTATCACCCACCTACTCAAACCGGAAGACAGGAGTTTGAGAAGGAAAGCAGCCAGTGTGCACATTCTGCACATGGTGCGGCGCCCTCTGGTGGCCATGTCTCTGGGAGGCCTACCCGGTTCCCAAAACTTCCAATGATTCAACCTTCCTCTCCCTGAGGAGCCACCTCTAGGAAAAGGAGCTTCAGAGAGCAAAAGGGAGGGGCAGAAGCAGCTGATCATGACAATGAAATTAATTGATCGAAGGGAGAAAAATGTTAATTATCCAGCAAAGAGACATAATGGTGGTAACCAACATACCTAGGACAGTGGTCGGTAAACTCACTAGTCAACAGAGCCAAATATCAACAGTACAAATATCAACAGAACTTTCTTTTGAGAGCCACATTTTTTAAAACTTAAACTTCTTCTAATGCCACTTCTTCAAAATAGACTCGCCCAAGCCGTAGTATTTTGTGGAAGAGCCACACTCAAGGGACCAAAGAGCCGCATGTGGCTCACAAGCCGCGGTTTGCTGACCACGGACCTAGGATATCCTGCACTCCCCTGTCCCAACCCCTCTAATTGCCAACCTAAACAGCAAACACATGCCCTAAGCCTGGGATCTGGTGAACTACAACCTGCCGACCACATCTGCCCTCTGCCAGCTTTGGTACAGCTGCGTTAAGGACAGGTTTTCCATTTTTAAATGGTAAAAACAAATATTGGTGACACATGAGAATGACATGAGATTTCATCGTCCGTGTCCTGCTCGTTCATGGATGCCTTCCCGCTACAACATCACAACAGCTGTGACAGCCCGCTGTGTGGCCTGCAAAGCTATATGGCCCCGAACTCCTGCTGTTGGCAGGGCTGACCCCCTGGAGTCCAGCCTCCTTGCCCACCCCGCCCACCCTGCAGCATGGTGACCCCGCTCGGGCGGTCTGCGTGACACGGCGTGTAGATGGGGGGAGGGAGGCATCGCCTTTCAGCGTGACCCCTGTAAACTTACCATTTTATTATTGATTTCATGGAAATGAATCTCACAGACCTTCTCCACAACGTCTTCATTCTCAAAAGTGACAAAGCCAAACCCTAAAGGAAAAGGGGAGACAGAGACAAAAAAAAGAGGGAGGGTGAGTTCAGTTCTGACCGCCCACGCATTTTCTCTTGTCTGTCCCACAGTGGCCACAGGCTCCCAGGCTGGGAGCCGGGCGTGCAGACCCCTGGTTGAGGACACGATTTCTAATTAGTGCCCTCGCGACAGTGAGGAAAAGTCAATGATTTCACCCACGTGCGGCGGGCGCTGGGTGGCTTCCATTTGTCCCCAAGCAAACAGGACATTTTCCTGTCTCTTTGTTGCAAGGTGGTGGGCAGCCCGCGGCAGCGGGCTCACCGTGGGGCCACGCTTGCGCTTTCTGCTGGAGTGGCCAGCCCTCCGGTCGGCCTCCAGACGGAGACGGTTATTTGTCCTTTTCTTCCTGAATTACTTCCTCTAATACCTCATCAGGACATCCTGAGGCCTGGAAGAAACTATTAAAAGTTTCAGGCCTCTGTTCTGCGCAGGCATCCTTTCTCTACTGCCGCTTCAAACGCGCTACAGGTTTGGGGCAGTTTAAGACCGTTTGATGCCTGCTGTCAGCCTGTCGGCTAGCCGCGGCATGTACTCGGCTGGAGACCGCCTTTGCTAGACCAGCCGTACTGGAGGATGTTGGCAGGCAACCTCCGCTCAGCATCCCGAGCTCCTCTTGCTACCCTCCTGCCCCTCGCTTTCTTCTCTTCCTGCCCCCGACAGGGTCTCCAGCAGGCGGCCCCATCTGTGACCCCGCGGGCAGGCGCTGCTCTAACACATGGACCTGCTTGCAGGATGGCACCCCACCTCGATGAAACGCAGCTACAGTGTCAGTACCAACAGGCAGAGCAGACAGACCCTGATGGGAAGGCAGGAGGTCTGGGTTCCAGTTCTGACTGGGCTCTGGCTTCCAGCCTACGTGTCACCTCTGGGCCTGGAGTCCTGCACCTGCAGATCATGGTGGTGAGACTGGACACTGGGTCCTACGCCTTGAGCCACAACCCAAGTCAGGATCTGCAGGGCTCTCTGCTACGGGCTGAATGTCTGTGTCCCCTTCCTGCAAGTTCTTAGGCTGAAATCGTAACCCCCGGTGTGGAGGTATTGAGGCCTTTAGTAGACATTCAGGGCACCATGGGAGAGCCCTGGTGAACGGATGAGTGGCCGGAGAAAAGACACGAGAGAGCTGGCTTCCCCTCCCTCTGCTCTCTGCCGCGGGAGGAGACGCCCAGGAGATGGCTGTTTGTAATCCGGAAGCAAGCCTTCACCAAAACTCGACCATGCTGGCACCCCGATCCTGGCCTGCCAGCCTACAGAACCGTGAGAATCACACTTCTGGGGTGCACAAGCCTCCCTGTCTGATGCACTTTGTAAAAGCAGCTCGGACACAGGAAGACACTCTCCCCTCCGGAGATGTGAACCCGGCTGAACACGAGCCTGCGGGTGGAGGAGCCCGAGATCAACAAGACAATTCCCCGCCCCCGAAAAGGCACACGTCGGAGGTTCCCACTCATGGAGAGCACCTTCTCTACACAGGCCTCCTCCTCCCTCGCCACCCTCACTTCTGGCCTGGGGGTTGGTCACTCCGGGTCTCGATTTCCTCTAGCCTGCACCCAAACCCCGGCAACCTGTGAATCCCTATGCAAGCCAGGGCAGATCAGTTTTTGTCAGTTAGGACTAGTGCAATGGGTTGAATAGTGCACCCCCTCCCCCAATATATCCATGTCTTAACTCCTGGAACCTACAAACGTGATCTTATTTGGAAAAAAGCGTTTTTGAAAATGTAATTAAGGCCGAAACCGGTTTGGCTCAATGGATAGAGCGTCGGCTTGGGGACTGAAGGGTCCCGGGTTCGATTCCGGTCAAGGGCATGTACCTTGGTTGCGGGCATATCCCCAGTAGGGGGTGTGCAAGAGGCAGCTGATCGATGACTCTCTCTCATCGATGTTTCTAGCTCTCTATCTCTCTCCCTCCTTCTCTGTACAAAATCAATAAAATATATTAAAAAAAAATGTAATTAAGGGTCTTACTTAACACATTAAGCGCCAAGCCTGTTTTGTCTTCCTTTCTGGTTAGCCTGCGATATTCGATTTCACCAATATGCTGGTGGCACCACTGACTGACTGGTCCGGACGGAAAGTATAGTGTCAGTCACTGGTGACTGACGTGGCGCTTAACGTGTTAAGGATTAAGGTGGGTCCTAAGTCCAATGGACAGGTGTTCTTTTAAGAGAAAGGAGAGCAGACTGGAGATGCAGCGTGGAGCAGAGATTGGAGTGATGCAGCCACAAGCCAAAGAAAGCCTGAGCCACCAGGAGCTGGGGGAGGCAAGGGAGTTCTCCTCCAGAACCTTCGGGGGCAGTGTGGCGCGGCTAACACCTTGACTTTAGAGTCCCCGTCTCCAGAACTGTGAGAGAACACATTTTTGTTGTTTTAAGCCACCGAGTTGGTGTTGATTTGTGGCGGCGGCCACTGGAAACCAAAGCAGCAAGGTGACAGGCCTCTGTCACCCCCATGCAGGCGGGTCACCCATGAGCTCCCCGCTCCAGGCCAGTTACTCGATCTGGGTAGAAGGCAGGAGGATGTGGGTGGATGGTCCAAAAGCATCGTGCCATTGGGAAGGAGCATGAAGTCCGTGTAGGCCAAGGTGCCCTTCCACGAGCCGGAGGACAGCCTGGTTGAAAGCCATCTGCTGCCGAGCACATGACCTTGACCCTTGGTAAGGCAGGTCGCCACAGGGGTCAGGAGCCGAATTCACTGCCACGCAAGTAACTTTTTTTTGCTGCGACCCACGTCTTCCTGGCCCACTGTGCAAACAAATCACTGCCCCAACTCCAGGCCCAACCCCATTCAGGATCCCTACTGCCCCAACTTCCCTCTCAGTGCCAGTGCTTGGGGACAGGAAGAGGCGTGGGAGCCAGGGGCCAGGGATTAGAATGCAGACTGTGCACCGGGAAGGGAAGGCGGGGGCAGGACTCGGGGCATCCTTTCAAATTCTGACTTGGATATTCTTCCTCTGGTCCCTTCCCTAAGCCCACAGGTTCAAAGTTCAAGGATCACGAAACCGATTTTCCTGATGAAAGGAGAGCGCCTTGGACGCACACCCATCCGGTGATGTCGGGGCTCCCGGGCAGTGTTTTAAAGATCTCTGTCATTTTAACGTCCTGTCTCTGTTTGGCCCAAACAGAGAAAGCAAACTTGATTATGTCTAAATTACTTATTTATTCATTTGGAGAAAGCACAGAAACAATGATCAATAAATGTTGCTCCTTAACATATAATCGTTTTTTTACCTCACGGGTGCCTTATCACTTACAATCAAACAGTTGCCCAGTGATGAACACCCTCCCAAATAAATTAAACCGAGGTGTGAGGGACAAAACAACGAGGTTAGGAATTTGGGAGGGGTCGGGTGGTGGGTGGGGAAAAATATCCCTTTTTGGCATCAATGCCTTATTTTTTGAAAAATTTTCCATTGGGTGAAATATATATAATAAAATTCACTATTTTATTTTTCCATTTTAAGTGTACAGTTTAGTATGCTATTGTGCAGCTATCACCATCACCCATTTCCAGAACTTTCCCACCAACCCACACAGAATCCATTCCCATTAAGTATAACTCCCCATTTCCCCTTGGTCCCCGGTGACCTCTGCTCTGCTGCCTGTTTCTATGGATTTGACTATTCTGGGCACCTCAGGTGAGTGGGACCCACGGTATGTGTCTTCCTGCCGCTGGCCTGTTTCACTCAGCATCATGTCCTCAAGGCATCGTGTTCCTCTGAGCAACGTGCTGGGGAGCCTTCCCGACAAGGGGCAGGGAGGACTCGCCATTTCCCTCCCGTTTCCCCACAAGAGAGCCGCACAGAGACTCTGAAACGGGGCGTGGGAAAGCCGGTGAGGCTGGGGCGTAGCCGCCAGGTAGGAGAAATGCATAAGCCACGTGCCCCCGGAGACTCCCCTCACCGCTCCGGGCCTCTAACAGGAGCAGGAGGAACGGGGCAGAGGGAGCAGGGGGCACGTGGGCACGTCCTGCTCTCACACTCCACCCGGGCCCTCTGGGGGTCCCCGTGACCATCCCCACTCCTGCCAACTGGTACCCCAACTGCTCAGGGTACCAGCTGGTAGGGAGCTTTTCAAAAACGAAATTCTACATCACTGCCCTGAATGAAGCTAACAGTGAGCTCTATTTAAGAGATAAGCATTTAACAGTCCAATCCTTTTCTCTCTGTTATTCAAATGAACAACACTGAATATTCATCTGAATAATACAAAGCTACACACACACTCACACACACACACACACTCACACACACAGGCACGCAGAAGAGAACAGACATCTGAAAGCAAGATACCTCAAAATTAAAATGACCTGCTCCAAATGCAGTCGCTGAGGAAAACCGGCAGTTAATTTACAAAAAAAAAATTTTTTTTTAGGTCAGGGAGGGAGAGATGGGAACGGCTTCCTCCTCGCCTCAAAAATAATTTTCTTCTCTTATCATAGAGGTCAATGAGCACTAATAGGCATCGAGCAGTGCCTAATGCATCCTCAGTGAAAATCAATGCCAGGCATGAGTTAACACACTTGGTAAATGGGGGGAAAGCGAGGGGGAAAACACCTCCCGGCCTGCGGAGCTTACTCTGACTTCACCCATCAGGAATTTAAGGAACGTGGGTGCCAGGGTATGTATAACTCAGGCAACCTCCTCCTCCCGCTGGCACCTCCGTGTGGAAGGGCGTGGCACACCTGTGGGCTGCTTCCAGGGTAAACACGAGAGGGAGACGTAGGTTTGGGTGTGGGGAGTGCTTTCTGGTTTCACCGTGTTTCCCAGGCATCCGTCATCCTCCCTGGTCCCCAAGGTAACCCTGGGAGAGGCGGGGCAGCCTCTGCCCTCAGCCTTTTGCTTAACTGCTCAGTGCAGTTCCATGACCTGCCCACAGTGACACGCGGCCCCTAAGCCAGAGCAGGACGCCAGTCTTTCTGGGCTCAGGGAGATGGATTCGCTCAGAGAGGCCAGGAGGCATGCGGGTCCGTGGGCTTCGTCACGTCGACCTCGGTGTGCGTCTGTTAGCTGGCATTTCACCTCGGGCTCCCACCGTCCCCAACTCAGAGTGTTACGGAGCCACCTCTCTGGGCTACGTGGCGTTTGGCACATTGGTTTCCGCTGCCTGAAGGGTCTTCCTGTAACCCTGGATGGGGAAGGTCTCAGACACGCCCCCCCCCCAACCCCCCGCCCCTGCAGTCCCCTCTGACCAGAAGGCAGAGATGGCTTCACATGCCCTGGATTTGCCCTAAAAACAGAACTCGGAAGATGGATTGGTTCCGAGAACAAAACAAGCTGGCTCTCCACAGCGGACGGAGTGTTTCCGATGGCGGCCGGCGCTCTGGGAGACCAGGGTCGTGCTCCCTGCACTCAGCGAAGTGCGCCGGGAGCTGCCAGTCGAGTTTCCCGCGCAGCCTCAGACCTTAGACCCTGGTGAGTGATGGGGCCACAGTCCCCCCCGCTATGGCTGCCTCCAGGCCCCAGCGGTGACGTGGACCTTGGTAGGAAAGAGTCCCATTTCCCACCAAGCCAAGCACAGGTGCCCCCGGTTATTATTTCCAATGTCTGGTATCCCCAGGGCAGTTAGTTATCAGGTCGCATACTAATAACCACTCTAAAAAGAGAAAGCGCAGCTGCATGTACTGAGCAGCTGTTCTTTTTTTTTAAAATTTCTTTATTGATTAAGGTATCACATATTTGTCCTCAAACTCCCATTCCAATCCCCCACCCCTCCCCACTCATGCTCTTTTTAAAAATATATTTTTTATTGATTTCAGAGAAGAATGGAGAGGGAGGGAGAGATAGAAACATCAATGATGCGAGAGAATCATTGATGGGCTGCCTCCTGCATGCCCCATACTGGGGATCGAGCCTGCAACTAAGTCAAGTGCCCTTGGCCGGGGGGGGGGCGGGGGGGAGGGGGGAGAGAGGGGAGGCTATGCTTTTTTCACCACTGCCCACCCCATCACGTGACAGCATCACCAGGACTCTAAACTCGCCTCACACCTGGCTCTAGACCCTGCCCCGTCACATCCTTATGAGAAGCTCTACATAGTGAGGGACAGGGGACAGCCCCCCCTTCCCCCCCCGCCCCCTGCCCCCCCCCCCCCCCCCCGCCTCACCTATTGACCCGGCAGAAGGAGAAAGTGCGGGTAAGACTCGCTCGTTTATTCCAGTTGAGTGCTGCGTCCCTGCGCCAGGGCCCCGAGTCCCTGGATAGAAAGGCAGCTGGGGGGACACTGAGGTTTCTCAGGCACACAGCAGAAACGACTTTCATAAAGAAAACCGCAGAGGGCACCTCCTAAGCCAGCCTCGCCTGGGACGGGCACAGGGGGAGTGCCTGCAACGGGCTGGCAGCAAGTGTGATGCTAGAGGCTTCTCGCAGCAAAGGGGCTCTGTAATGAGTGAGCTGCGCAGGAGGGGTGACCAGAGTGGCACCCAAAGAGCAAAGACGGGGGCAGGCAGGCTGACCCGTGTCGCACACAGGACTCAGCTCAGGGGCTGGTCAGAGAAAGACACGCGAGCCAGGAGGCCACCAGAGGCAGACGCTAGCTGCCACTCTCGCCGGGGCCGGCGAACAAGCCTGGGATGGACTCCAGGGGTCTGCAGAGGTCACCCCCTCTCTCCTCCCTGTACCTTTCTTCCTCCCGGTCTCTGAGCCAACAAGCGGCCTCTTTCTGGGCCCCTTTCTGGCCTGGCCTTCCTCCCTCCGGGTCCCCTGCAGGGTGGCCCTGCAGCCCCTGCGCCGTGGCATCATTCATGCACCTGCTTCCTCGTTTACACCAGCAGTTTGGCAGCTGGTTGCTGTAAACGATAATAAAATGCCTTTCCAAAAAATGAAGGAATGTGACCAGACATGCCAGACATCATGATATTAAAGCCGTGTCAATTAATTTCTCCCCCTGCTTGATAAACGAGCCCCATTCCATCTCTTAATAATGAGGAGAGAAACAAGAAAAGTTGACACTTGGTTTAATTTATTTTCTCAACTTGCCTGGTCATATTTCTTTCTGCCTTGCAGAGCTGGCTGGGGCTGTGGGAATTACAAGTGGCTGGCGCAGGCAAGGCCCAGATCGGTGCGAATCGACGTGGGTCTCCTTTATTCCCTCACGCCACTTCATCAGGAGGGGAGAGTGGCGTGCAGAACCAGCCTGCACCTGCGCCTTTCCAGCCACCCTCGGGGGCCGGGGAGAGAGGGGGCCGGGGGAGGGGGGCAATCTCAGGTGCACGGGGAATCAGATAACAGAAATGACACTATCAGATTTCCAATCTACTGCTCAAGACCGAATTCCCTAAATTAATATTAAGCGACGTCGGCGGCATTTTCTCACTGGAAAGGTGCCTCTCGCTCCTTTCTAGCACAAGGATGCTCCAGCTGCCACCACCCGACCTTGAAGTGTGAGCGCCAACCTTCTAAAAGGCAGAGGCCAGCGTGAATCAGCGAACGCGTCGTGAAGGCTTTAGTAACCAGTGATTTTTTTACGTGGCCGCCACAGCCTCAGGGCCACTTCTGGAGGTCAGACCACAAACCTGGCTGGGGCGGAAGTGTCTCTCAGTGAGGCCCCTCCCGGGCCTCGGTTTAAAATGCAGATCCCCGGGCTCTACCCGCCTCTATCGTGGGCTCCGGGACGTGACCCGGCCATCTGCACTTTCACCAGCTCTCTAGTGACCTCATGTCCACCCAAGTCTGACTCTGCTCTCTGCTCCCCAATTCAGGGCAAGCAGAGTAGAAGTGATCTGGTAAAAACAAACAACAAAAAACAAACAAACAAAAAAACCAAGAACATTCCACCTAGAGGGGAAGCTAAGGCTGCTTTAAGAAGCCTCTGATATCCCTTCTTGGAAAGCAGGACCTCTCAGCCCCACAGGCCACCCTCACCCACAGCAGGGAGAGGTCGGGGAGCAAAAAGGATGCTTCTCGATTGCAGGCTTAGGGAAGGGTCAGGCACCAGTTCACACTAAAGTGTAAATGACTGATTTTGCTTCTGCTCCCAGAGGTATTAGTGGTTTACCTGTAACAAATCCTTATGCAAAAGCAGTTCAGTTCTATTTTAGAATTCCAAACAGTTATTCAGGAGGTGGAAGACTTTTTTTTTTTTTTTTTTACACTGAGGGGAGGCACCTCCTGGTTTGTGAAATTAGATGAGCATATAGAGAGCTCTACGACGGTGGCGGTTCTGAAAAAGCCACCCAGGAAAGAAGAGAAAGAGGACAGACAGCAAAAGAGAGAGAGAGGAGGAAGGGAGGAAAAGAGATTCACTGAGGGGCGTGCTGCGGAGGGAGGGGGAGAGAGAAAGACCTCCCGCCACCCCCAACTATTTTCCTGAGAGAGCAATCTGCCATGAATACTGATGGTGCGATTTGAAGGCGCCGGTGGCTGCAGGGAGAAGGCTGTCTCGTCCCAGGGCCTTGTTAACTGAGGGGGAAAAAGCACCTGTGATCCGGGCCAGACAACCCCAACCTCATTTCATTCTGAGGACGCTCCGTGGCAGCGAATCTGTGAATGACACTTGTCAGGGCAGCAGATTAGTTCGCAAACCTATTTTTCTGTGCATGGCGTTCCATCTTGGTCGGGGAAAACAGCCAGTTCTTGGCGAGAGGGACACATATTACTGCCGTTAAGTGCCAATATAAACGCTGGGACGCGGTGGTAAATTCACCAAATTAAATCGCTAGACAACTGGCTCGGATCGGGGGCCCCGGAAGACGGTGCCAGGGCCCCGGCGCCCGCCCAGAGGGGCGGCAGAGGCTGGGGTCGTGCACGCTGGGGAGCAAGGGCACGGGGCCGCTGACTCCGCCTCGGCTCTGCAGGCCTCGGCCTGGGCGGCTCCGGCCGGCTCCCCCCTCTGGAGCATGTCCTTTAAAGCTTCCAAGCCCCGGGGCTTTCTGAGCTCAGGGGAGACAGGGCACCAGCTGGGAGCTGGACTCTGCTGGGATAGTAACCCCAGGCTCTCCCCCCCGAGAGTGGGTTTCAAATCTGTCACCTTTTCAGACACTCGCCCTCCAGCCCCACCCACAAAGCGAGCGTCCTGAAGGTAAGAGCAGGTTTCCATTCCTTGGTGGCCCCTGCTGAGGTGAGCTCTGGAAAGCAGGCTTGGGTGTGAGCCGGCAACGACGGGCTATGTGACTCTGAGCAAGTTACAGGATCACTGTGACCCTCAGTATCCCCCTCTGCGGGGCAGAAGGAAAGCCGACCTCACCGGACAGGAGGATCGCTTGAAAACGCTCGTGGGGGGTTAGCTACCGTCTACCACCCACCCATCCAATGAGACTCTTTATGGCTTCTTCCCCTACCCCAACCCCCAGGTCCATTCACGCTCACCTCTGCCCTCTGCCTTGAGCCTTACTTATGAAAGCGGACTGGATGTCAAAGTAATGCCAAGCTGTTTTACCAACTATCATGGGGAGCAGGAGTCAGGTAAATTCCCAGGTAAAGTGTTGTCACTTCAAAAGACCATCCTGTGCTTCCTTTTGGGTAAAAACAAAGATCACGTACTGGTTCTTGAGCCCTGGGCTCTGTCACGTTTGCTCTGGGGCTGGGAACCTGCAGCCAGCTGGGCTGCTGAGCGAAAAGCCACAGGCCCCTGTTCTCTGAGGGAGTGCCCTGGTAGAACATGAAGGGGACAGGGAAACGGGGTGGGGGTGGGGGGAGGTGAAGAGGCTCACCCCCGTATGGAGAGGGGATCGCTCAGAGCAACCACAGCCTCAGCAGCAGTCACCTCCAGACGCCCACCTGCCTCCCCTCTAACAAGTTCTCGCAACGGTTGCTGGCCTCAGATAAGGTTCCAAAACTCCATCAAAAAACCACCGCTTGGAAGCAGGCTTTCAGCACTGCCACAAATTATATGACTTTTATGATGAGGTATGGTTTCAGAATAGTCCCAACTGACAGGGCCCTGGCTGGCCGCCCGCCGTGCCGGTCCCCCTTCCACGCTCCCTGCAGGGCGGGGGGGTCTGTCCTGCGGCATCGGGGGCAGGAGGGCATCGGGACTCCAGAGACTCCAGCCCGCCTCGCCCGTGCCAGGCCCACCCGGAGTCGGGGGAGGGGGCTGCCCATCAAGGTGCCCCACACACGCTTATTCCCCATGGGAGGGTGGCCTGTTTTATTTTATTTTATTTTATTTTCTGGGCTATTAAAGGAACTGTGCTTAACATCTGGAGGCCAGATCTCTCCAAGAAGCTGAAACCGGCAGCCCAGACAGCCTGGTGGGGGCGGCAGCTCTGCTGAGAGCTAGCTCCTCGGCTCCCAGATAACGCCTGGGGTGGGGAGGGAGGAAGAGGATGCAGAAGCAGGGGCTGGGGGCAGCCCAGCACACAGACTGGCCACTCAGGGTGTGTCACCAAGCAGCACAGACGGCACTGCCGGTGAACTTACTGGGAATGCAGAGTCTCAGGCCCAACCCGGGACCTCATGAGCCTGAATGTTAGGACCTTCTAACACCTTCCCCGGGTGATTTTTTATCAGATTAAAACGTAAGAACCAATGAGGACACATTTTAAAAATACCCATGCCGACAGGCCACCCTCAGAACTGAGTGAGGTCTGAGGCGGCACCCCGGCACCTGTCTGTCTTACAGTCTCCTGGGATTCAGATGCACAGTGAGGGTTAAGAAACACTGGGAAAAGGAAGAAAGTATAATGTTTAATTTTTACCTGCAATAACTTCAGCTTCACTCACAGTTCATAGGTGGACTGAATGGTCCTGGCCCTCACATGACCGACCACATGTCAGACAGACTTGTCTGAGCGGGCGGCTTTCAGACCCCGAAGGGAAGGAAATGCTGCAGGAGGTGCAGCCAGAGGCACACCCCCTTTATCTCCCGCTGCAAGCACGGCTGGCACGTAGTGCAGTTGAGGTGGGGCCAGTGAGTCAATGCAGAGGTGATGTGATGCGGCTTTAATTAAAGGAACCCTCACCGAACGGGCGCTGCGGAGACAACCTAGCCTGCGGGTAACACCAAGGACGTGAGTAAGCATGTGCCAGGGTCAGAAAACGGCAAGTTGGCCATGTTCTGCTAAGCAAGCCTCCTCCGGCCACCACATGCCCCCCCAGAACGTGTTCTCATCCGATGGGGCAGCCACTTTCCCGCGGGAACGTCTGCTGTGAGAGAGAACCCTCAGAAAGCACGCGCTCCCAAAACATTTCTCCTGTTCTGTGATTTTGTTGTTAAAACCGACGGAACCGATTTCCTAGGAAAGCTCTTGTATCTGCATACATTTAAAACTTGAAAACAGAACTATGAAACTCAATTTTTAAAAAATGAACATTTCAATGGATTTTGAACCCATTTGGTAGAAATAAAAAATGCAACACTTGATTAGTTTAGAGCTGATTGACATCCGGGAGCATGGAAATTTAATACTAAGCTGAATTTCAACAGAATCCTTTGCATAATGGGAGGATGGGACTGAGAAATTAGTACCCTGATCCAGCCAGCACAGTGCATGTGCCTCTGTCCCCCGAGCCCTGTGTGTCCTGGAGGCGTAGCTTTCAGTAAGACGGGCACCGAAACCAAGGATCAAAATAAGTGAGGCGTAGAATCCAAACTTTAGAGCTGGACCACAAAGGGTCAAGTCAAGATTCTTTTTTAAAAGAAGCACATTTCTCTCCCTAAAAGTATCTGTACTAATAAAAGGGTAATATGCTAATTAGACTGGGAGATCTTCCGGACAAAGCCATTGGAACGGGGCCAAGGCAGAGGCGGTTAGGGGCAATCAGGCCAGGAAGGGAGGGCAGTTGGGGGCAAGCAGGCTGGTGGTGGGGGCAGTTAGGGGCAAATCAGGCTGGCAAGGGGGGGCAGTTGGGGGTGAGAAGGCAAGCAGGCAGAATAATTAGGGGCAATCAGGCAGGCAGGTGAGCAGTTAGGAGCCAGTGGTCCCAGATTTCGAGAGGGATGTCCAACTGCTGGTTTAGGCCCGATGGGGTTGGGCCTAAATTGGCAGTCGGACATCCCTCAAGGGGTCCCAGCCTGGAGAGGGTGCAGGCGGGGCTGAGGGACACCCCCCCCCCCCCCCGTGCAGAAATTTCATGCACTGGGCCACTAGTTAACAAATAAAAGCCTAAACATGGCTTATTTTAAATGTATCCCACCTAACTGTATTCCTAGATATACGGGTTTTATAATAAACATGATCTACTAACACAGGGTACAGAAGTTGTATAGAAGTTGAAAATCAGACAAGATATATTGGGGAGGGGGAGCTCTCCCCCCCCCCCCCCCGCCCCCATTAAGAGGTCTTGGAGATTCCTGCTCTGGAAGAAGGTGTGGCCGTGGGGCCGGACCTCTGGTTCTAAAGCAGGGGTCCTCAAACTTTTTAAAGTGGGGGCCAGATCACGGTCCCTCAGAGAGCTGGAGGGCCGGACTATATGAACCACTAATTCCTACTGTAACACCTCGGCTGCGCTCACTGCCCAAAAAACCTGGCGGGCCGGATCAGACTCCTCTGCGGGCCGCATGTGGCCCACGGGCCGTAGTTTGAAGACCCCTGTTCTAAAGTCTTTTTTTTGTCAGAGACTACGAACTGCCAGAGGACAGGGTGGGAGTAAGCAGGTCCTTCTGAGGCTGCCAGATGGTGTGGGGACCAGCTGGCTCCCAAAGCGGGGCCTATGGGTGGGATGTTCATGGGGTTGAAGAGCCAGCGGATTCTACGATCTCCTGGGCCCTCCCGGGCCAGTGCACGGAGTGATAAGAAGGCACTTTTTTTGGGGGGCGGGAGGGTCCACCCTTCAAACCTCTGCTCCCTACACATGAATGGCAGCGATACCTGGACTCTTCTCGAGACATTTTTCATAGCACCGTATCTTCATTAAAATTTTATTCTATTAGCATTCTGAATCCAAACCGCTAAGTACATAATTGCTAAAACATGTGTTAAGCGACGACATATGAAATGCCGGTTTTATCGTATTGCTAATTAACAGGAAAGTAGGATTAATACATTCATAGATCATTAGGAGCACTCAGCTCCTCGGCGGGCGGCGTGGTGGTCAGCGGGCAACCCTGAGACTTTGCAGCAAGGGCAGACGTGCCCCGTGCGTCTCCCCCTCCGCCCCTCTGCAGGCTCCACCCGCACGCCCAGGAGAAACTCAAGAGGCAGGGACTCAAGGTCTGTTTTGCCCCAAGGAAATTATTCCAGGATCTGATTTCACTCGGTGCAGCGTGTTGGGAAGGGCAGATGCGAGGAGGGTGTGGGCGGGAGGAAGAGAAAGAGACGCAGGTTCTTCTAAGGCAGAGCAGTGGGACTCTGTGGACCTCGGGGAACTTTGAACCCTGAGCCGGGGGATGTGGCTGGAGCCCTGGCTGTGTGATGTGGGGCGGGCCATTTAGCCTCCCTGATCCTGCGCCTGCGCCCGAGAACAGGAATAAAAACTGCTGACCTACCAGCGCTGCCATGGGGATTAAATGAGATGATGCACGCTCCTGTTATCGCCCCTGCACAAATCTGCGGTTTTCGTGTAGGATTTTGTACCTAATATTGCTCGGAATAAGTGGGCTGCCAGCTGAGACTTGCAAATAATTTCAGTATCAGTAAACACTGGCTGTGGCGGGGTGGGCTCTCGCGGGGCCTGTCCCCAGGTGCCAGAGCCACAAGCACTTGGGAAATGAATTTGGACTCACCTTGCTGTCATCTCCAGAGGAAACCAGGTCACGCGGTCCCTAGGCCAGAGGGGTTTATTCAAATCTCTGCCCAACCCGTTCTAGGAATTACAGAGGTATCCAGGCATGAAATGGACTGACTGTCTTCCCAGCCGGCCAAATTGCTTTAGCCGGGCCGATGATGGTGGTCCCAATTCTTCACGCTTAATGATGAACAGGAGACCGCAGCAGCCAGGGGTGAAGCAAGGGGGCAGGCAGGGCGACACCTGGGGCTTCCTGGAAGCTGGGGGTCAAGGCAAGTCCGGAAGTCAGAAGCCAGGGGTCAAGGTGAAGCCCGGTCAGAAATAGGAGAGCAGTCAGGAAGAGCAAACAGAGTCTGCCTCGGCCCCCATCCATGGGCTTCACCTGGGGCAGGAGCCCTCCCAGAGGGAGAGGAGGGCAGGACCACGGCCAACTGCCAGGGTGGTGACGGATGAGCTCCCCTGGCTGAAGTCAGGGCATAGGAACCAAAGCTCAGGGAAAAACGAAAAACCCGTAAATGCAGACCAGCCTCTGCCAGGCCCAAGTGGAAAGAAAGAGAAATCACCTAGATGCATATTTTTTTTTTTTTCCTGGAACATTTTTTCAAGTCCCTAGCTTGCTTAGTAAATAGAAGGTTTCCTGTGGGGAGGACGTGTGGGTTATTATTTGTGGACTGAGAATGAAGAGCATCTGGGCTCTGGGTTCAGACATGGGCTTTAATATAATCCCAACTCCACAACTGATGAGCCCTGTGATATCCCTCTGTGCCTCGGTTTTCCTATCCATAAAATGGGGATAACGGTTTAGGATTAGAGAGCCTTTTGAACAGGACGACGCACATGAAGCTCAGCACAGCTCCTGGCCCTAATCGGACGCTGCAGCGCTTGAGCCTCTGGAGACCTGTTTTCTCCCTCAGTTTGACGTGCTGCCTTGGGGTAATAAATGGCCTGTGGGATGACGGAAGCTCCAGAAAGAGGATGCTTTTGGCATCACCTTCCCCACTCACCGAATGGGGGCAGACAGAGCTGGAGAGTCGCCGAGAGGGACTCCCCCAGGGCAGAAGGGTCCACAGGATGGTTCCGCCCGATACCTGCCCAGAACAGGGGACACACCACAGGGCACACCTCCGGTCCGGGAGGAAGGCCAGGTCTGGATCTCCACCGGGAGCCACCGCCCCCTCCTGCTGTTAAACGCAAGGCCCAGCGGCCCCGGTTCTCAGGGGAGGGCGGGCGGGGGACGGAACGGCCTCTCCCGGCTCGGGAATCACGGAGGCGCGCAGACAGCCCTGTTGTGACCGTTCCGCCGCGCGGCTGCAGAGACCCGCAGCTTCAATTTGCTTGTGTCTGGGGCCTTAAAGAACCTCAGCTGTCATCCCTCCCTTAGTTTATTACCAAATTTCTAAAATATTACATTCTTTATTATATCCAAATTTACTTTATTGCACTTGACAATACAGATAATCACATACCATATGCTCTAATGTTTTGAAACCAATGCATGTTGACAGCGGTTTTTATTCATGATGCATAATTCCATCCCGGGCTCACAATGAGGCCTTGGAGCACCCAGCCTCGTGGTAAGACTTTTGCCTAATAACAGATTAACAATACAGCAAGTTTCCGAGGCACAATCTGTCCCCTGCCATTCTCTATTTACCGCGGGAAAATGTACCTGCCCCGGAAAGATGGATTTGCCGGAAAGGGGGAGAACAGCCCTGCCACCGCCACCCACCGCCCGTCTCCGAGAGTTTATAATGATGTGTTATTGTTCCACGCTTATGAAACTTGATATTGAAAAGAGGCCCTGGCCTGGTGCCAAGAAGCAAGGCAAAGTAATCACACCAGCCCACGCTGCCGGCCCCGGAGAGCCGGAGGCACGGGACGCCCAGAGCTCTCATTAGGAGCCTCTCTTGTTTTTGACTCTTGTTTTGCTACAAGCAAATGTTTGTCACTCATCTATCTTGGTGAGAGAGAGAGTGTCTCTCTCTCTCTCTCTCTCTCTCTCTCTCTCTCTCTCTCTCCCCAGTTCCTCATCCCCTGGGCATCCCTTCTGTTCCCAATTAGTCTCAAGCTTTCCTGGCAAAAGGAGCGCAGCTGGGACGGAGCCCTACCCCAGCGTCCTGGCACCTCGCGGGCAGGGAGGCCGGCCGGCCGGCAGGGGCGGTCTGTGCAGCCCCTCCGGCGGAGCTCCGTGTCCTGCCGCGGCCGGAGCAGAGGGTGGATAATTGGAGGATGATCCCCCGGCTTGGCCGAGGGGCCCGGAACAAACACTGCCATTTCACGCGCGCCCTAACTAAGAGCTTTCATTTGCTTTGGAGAAGCACTCAAACAACTGTAAACCCATTAGATCATGTCAGACGTTGTGGGGAAGAGCCTGGGCTGTCACCAGCAGAGAATCAACTCAGATTTATAGATCCTTAAAGCTTTAATATATAGATATCCGTCTTCCCCCGGCAGACAGACAAGGGGACCGGGGTGGCGGAGGCCGGGGGGAGGACAGCCCACAGCTCGGCTGGTAGACAGACTGGAGTTTCACAATCATGCTCCCGGATAATGGGATTTCTCCGCAAGGGGAGGCGGAGGGAGGGAGCGAGGGAGGAAAGCCAGGGCTCTTGCTTTGCTGAACACTTGGATGTTTTTCCAAAGCTTTGCTGGGGAGGAGCGGGGGCGTGGGTGGGAGCACCAGTGACCGAGGAAGAGGCCAGAGTCAGACCGGGCAGAGCACGGCCGCTCGCAAATGAGGCATCTCACGCCACTCACTGCTGTGCTCCGAGCAGCTTCAGTTCTAACTCTTTTTCCCCAAACAAAGCCGACTTCCCCTTTGGGCTGACGACTCCAAGAAAGGCTCTTTCTTTATTTCTTAATCATCTCTAGCAGGCAGGGACGCCTGCTACCACCTCACAGGATGTGAGCTGCCTTTTCCTTAGTTTTCGTTTCGTTCTTTCCCTTGTTTGTCTAGCACCTATCGAGTATGGAGGTAACTAGCTGGTCACTAAGCCAGGATTTACTGGGGAGACCAGAGCTAGGGGACGTAACTCCGCAAGGGCTCCTCCTGGGGTGCTGCTGAGTGGCCTCTCTGGGTCCGGAACTGAGATGGATTGGGCATGTCATCATTTGGCAAGACCAACTTGCGATGTGCGCAGTGACCGGACACTAGCCCCTGGCTGCTCCTGCTGGGGCTCTTTTTTGAAACCAATGACACATTTCCGTGTCTTTGAAGGCTGGGAGGGAGGCCTGCCCTGCTCATCTCTACAGCTGCTAAGCCAGAAGCTCCGCTGTACTTGGCAGAAGACGGAGCAGGAGCTGGGACAGAGTACAGGCTCAGACCCAGACCCTCGCTCTTCGCCCCCCCACCCAGTGCCACCCGTCACTGTTGGGCCTGAACCTTGGGCCCTACAACATACCCAGCCTTTCCCTCCAGGATGGGCATCTCTCAGGACAGGCTGAGGTGCCACTGGAGGCTCCGCAGGCGGCAGATGACCCAGAATAGCATTCTTCACCTGGACTGGCATTAGTTCAGCCACCCTTCCCCACACTCCATCCCCCTGAAGGAGGACCATGTGCCAGCCCTGAGGGAGGACCACGCCCCATCCATTTGGAGGAGGACCATCTCCCACCCCGCTGAAGGAGGACCACACCCCATCCCTCTGAGGGAGGACCACGCCCCATCCCTCTGAGGGAGGACCACGCCCCATCCATTTGGAGGAGGACCATCTCCCACCCCGCTGAAGGAGGACCACACCCCATCCCTCTGAGGGAGGACCACGCCCCATCCCTCTGAGGGAGGACCATGCCCCATCCATTGGAGGACCATCTCCCACCCCGCTGAAGGAGGACCACATGCCATCCCTCTGAAGAAGCACCAGACCCCATCCCTAAAGGAGGATGTCCCTGTCCAACAAGGCTGCTGCAGACGCATGAGACCTTGCCTTCTGGTTCTTTGCTCCTGGTTTCCTGCCAGCCGGGAGTATAATGCACCCGCCTATTCTATTTCATTGGTTTGTAAAGGGACATAACCAAACCTTGATGGGGAAGGAAGCTGGCCGTGGCAGAGGCCTCAGCCCAGGCTGGGGAGGTGCCAGGAGTTAATGCCTCGGTCACCCGAGCTCCCTGCAGACCAGCAGCCCGGCTGGGCCAGGAGGGCTGAGAGGGCCGGGGAGCACAGGTGGCAGGGGCAGAGCGCCTCCTGACTGGTGTGCCTGCAACACCCTCCCGCCGGCTGCTTAAAAAAAATAAAAATAAAATAAAATAAAATAAAAATATATATTTTTTATTGACTTTTTACAGAGAGGAAGGGAGAAAGATAAGGAGTTAAAACATCGATGAGAAAAAAAACATTAATCAGCTGCCTCCTGCACACTCCCCATTGGTATGTGCCCGCGACCAAGGTACATGCCATTAACCGGAATCAAATCTGGGACCCTTGAGTCTGCAGACTGACGCTCTACCCACTGAGCCAAACCGGTTAGGGCTGCTGGCTGCTTTTTATTGGGTCCTTGTCATTCTCATCACAACCACCACATTTATCTCGCATACAAGTCTTACTGGACCCTTTCATGGACGTTACCTCTAATCTTCCCAACCTGCCCTGAGGCAGGTAGCATCATCCCAATTTAACAAATAAGGAATCTGGTGCCAAGTGCAGTCAGCTGCCATAGCCTCTCCTCATGAGCAGCTGAGCTGGGATACAGCCCAGGTCTGTCTGTCCCCAAAGCCGGGGCTTTCCTCTCCATCAGCCCCCAGAAGGGCAGGCAGGATTGAGGGAGGGCTGGTGCTCACACAGCCCGGGACAAGTTGCACACGGGAGCGGCTGAGTGACTGCTCAGTACCCTGGCAGCCTGGCTGCTCTGAGGGCCCGCGGTGAACGGTGGGATGCCCGGTCTCACGCTCACAGGTGGCACCACCGTGGCTGACTCAGCTCAGCTTCCTCATCAAGGCCCGAGATTCCAGTCTGCATTGTTCACTGCCGAATCCCCTATGCCTCCGACTCGTGCTCCATAAAATTTGTCCAAGAAATGAATTTGAAAAATGAAAACCCAGGTGACACCCCCCTCCCCATCTTATTAATGAGATAACACAGAAAACTTTGCACAGAGCAAGGCACACGCCCAGGGGTCAATGAGCAGAAGCTCCCGGTTATTATAAATACTACATGCTTTTATTTTAATACTTGGATTGCTTTACAAGGTCATGATAACCATCAACGAGTCTGTGAAGTGGTAGTTTTACAGTAACTAGTAACCAATGCCCAGCGGTAAGGGCAGACACTGACACGTGGTCAGGTTAGCATGGCAAAGGCCAGCCCAGAGGCGCCCGGGATGCTGCCTGGCATCTCACAGGTGTGTGCCTCCAGCGCTGACCTGTCCCAGGTCACGGTGCCCATCTGGGATGCTTGGGCTGAGCTTCTGGGCACACTGGCAGGACAATTCCGGCGAGAAGGCCTCCTGTCCCCCTGAACGGTTCACCAAACGCCCCTGAGTTACAGCCTCCTCCGCCAGCTCCCTGCTCAGCTTAGTTAAAAATAGAGTTTACAACAGAAACCTCAATCCAGGCTCCTCTAAATCGGGGCGGCGGGGGGAGGTGCCGCCCAGTGTGGCGCCGAGCTGACGTGCGGGGGGGAGGGGGTGCGGGGGGGGGGGGGGGACGGACGGACACGACGGGACACACGACGACGACACAGCCTCTGGCAGAAATGCCAGCTCTCCAGCTCTGGGCAAGGAGGGCTCTCTACTCAGAGGGTCCCGCGTTCCCGTCCAAGGGCCAGCCCTTCTGACTCAGGCAATATTGGGTCAGCACCTGCTCATGTACCAAGAGGGACCAGGGCTGACTCAGCCACGCTCAAGGTGACAGAACGGACCCAGACGGGCCGATGCAGAAAAATCCTAACTCAGGAAAGATTTCCTTAAGGAAAAAGGTCAACAGATCGGTCTTTTTTTTTTTTTAAAAAAATATATTTTATTGATTTTTCACAGGAATGGAGAGAGATACAGAGTTAGAAACATCGATGAGAGAGTCATTGATCAGCTGCCTCTTGCACGCCCCCTACTGGGGATGTGCCCGCAACCCAGGTACATGCCCTTGACTGGAATCGAACCTGGGACCTTTCAGTCCGCAGGCCGATGCTCTATCATCCACTGAGCCAAACCGGTTTCGGCCAGATCGGTCTTTTAAAAGACAGTTCCAAGGCTGGGTCTCCCCAAAACTGGTCTCCAGCCGGGGGCTCCGGAGCTCTGCAACATCCTCTAATCCGGAGGCTTCCCTGCTCATCCTCACCCTTTTCCAGGTCGCCGGTGCCAGATACCTTCTTGCTTAGGAAACCAACGTTTCCGGAACGCTCAAAATAATTCTCACAGTTACCTCACTGGGACCTAAATAGCTTTGCTGATTAAACCCCTGGATCCTCAGCCGAACCTGTGATTCTCCTGCTCAGGGATGCCAAGTCCTCTCCTGCTCCCCACGAGCCCAGGCCCGAGGCCGGATGCTGCTGTGCACCCATTAGGGCCACCCACCCTGCACTGGCCGGAAGCCACGGGTCCCCTCTGTGGAGCAGCTGGTCAGCTTTGTGGCTCGCACCACACCCCCTCCCCCATTGCTTCTCCCAACGAAGCAGCACCCTTCTCTCTTTGGTAATCTGGGAAGCAAGGGCAGAGGAGGGTCCAAGGTGACATGGGGGGGGGACAGGGGCCCTTGGGACCCTCTCCTGATTTCGGGGGGCTGGAGGCTCATGGCCAGCCAGCTGTAGAAGGAACCGTCTTTCCCGTTAGGTGTGAGCCGCTCGCCTGCCGGCTGGAAGCAGAAAGAAGAAGAACCCAACGAGCGTCAGGATTTGCTCTCAATGTGCCATTATTATAATCACTGTTATTATTCTAACCACCGTCTTCTCAGAGCCACTGCCACAGGTTACTTCGCTTTATCCGCACACCGTCTAATGAAGGGTCTCCAAAGGGATTAGTTTCCCCACTGGAATCCAGGAGAGCACTACGGTGCAGACGGGTGAGCCCAGGCCTTGGCCACACTGTGAATCAAATGACAAGGACAAGAGGAGGCGTTCCCGGTCTTGCTGGCCAGATGCCCACTGTCCAAAGGCATCTGAGGAAAAGGCGAGGCTGGAGACAGGCCGCCCGGGGCCTGGGTGGTGGGGCCACCTCCCCACAGCCTTGTGTCCCCTCTCACTGTCGCTGTCAGGCCCTTCAGCCTGGGGTTCCAGAGAGAGAGAGAAGGTTTAACGAGCCGCAGAAGCCGGTGGTGGATTGAATCCCATTGCCGGGGGCGGCCCGTCCCTCTTCCTCGGTGGTGACAGGCAGTAAAAGGTTAGTGGCAGGCTTCCTGCCGCCCGTTCCTTGGAGCTAAATGATAAAATGTCAGGGCCGGGGGAACGCTGGATTCCTAGTTAGAGCCACCACAGTTCCAGAAATGAAACCCTGCTCAGCACCCTGCCCTCTTGCTCAGATGCTCTGAGCTCGACCCAATACATCACGGAGGCAGCCAATTACAGTTGATGGTGGTTCTGCCCCGTCTTCACCAGCGAGAGAGCCAGCCGCCAGCCGCCAGCCGCCAGCCGCCAGCCGCCGCAGGTGGAGGCCCCGGACCCGCCCTGCGGCCCACGCTTCACCCTCATCTGCGGGAAGGAGACTGTAATTGCTGCCCTGACCAGCTGTCCTCACCCGTCCCCGGGAGGAAAGCTAGTCCAGGCAAGTCTTATCCACCTGCCCACCAGGCTGGGCTGCGGGAACCCCCACCATATGTACAGTTCACATCCCAAGCTGCCCAACGCTGGTGACCTGGACATGCCCATGAGATCCAAAGCCCTGGGGTCTACGCCGGGTCCCCCCCTTTGTCCAAAGTAGGTCGTTTGGGTGCTTGCTTCCTTGATAAACATTCTGAACAAGCATCGTGGCCTCATCACTGAGAGCACAGGAATCTATGCCCAGTTCCACGGCATCTCCAGGACCCGGGACCAGGACGAAGGAGTGAACTGAGTCTCCTGCACTGTGCACTTTTACCAGCTGGCGGGCCCCCCATTCTAGTCACAGCTTGCATGCTGTTGCAAAGCCCCGGAGCGTCCAGAAATGACGAGGCACAGATGCAGAGCCCATCGTAACTGCTCCCCCCGGAAAAGCCATGGGTCATCGTCTGGAGAGCTCTCCTTCCATGGGCTCTGCTCTGACTGCACCTCCCAGTCACTCGGAGCTTGAAGCTCCCTGCGTGCAGGCCCCACCCTCAGACATTCAGATCTGCTGGCTCCGAGGTGGGGCCTGGGAACGGGTATACTCCCAGAGCCCGCCAGCTGATTCTAATTCTAACGTGATTTACAGCACACACACATTTTATAGCCTTTCTCATGTAATATTATGTCATAAGCATTTCCACATGTCATTGAAAAACTCTGTAAACATCACTTTAATGGATGTGCGATAATCCATCAGACGAACGTCCCACAATTTCCTTTCAGTTTGTTCACTCGGCAAGTGTTCCGAGTGCGTGTCGGCAAGGGGCTGGGTCCAGACTGCAGCCGCCCTCAACTCTCCAGGCAGGCCCACTGCACACCGCCCCCCCACCCGCCCCCCCATCCTGCAGAGCCACCGTGGGGCCCTGGACTGCACCACAGGAGTCTTTACCAGCCGGGTAACGTATGCCAGGCTACTTGGCTCCACGGGAGGACGCACCCAGAGGCCCTGGATGGAGGTGTGTGAGGCAGAGAGTTTAGGACAGTCACCACCTCAATGGGCATTTTGAATCTTTTCATGGGAGACCAGACATTTGGTCAAGAGCTGATTCTATGCCTGTTTCTCTGGCTGCTTCCTCCCCTGAGCCTCTTGAAAAACCTGCATCTCTCCAGAATTAGGTGTCTTGTTGACCCAGGCGTGCCAGAAGCCTTGTTTTGGGGCTTCAGGCTCAGTCCTCCCAGGTCAATTCTGAGATGGATCAGGTCCTGGGTGAGGAGGGGTCACGGCCCCTTACCCAGCCACGATGTCCAGCTTTTCGAGGATCCACCAGCAAGCGAGCAGAGATGCTCTCCGGCCTCGCCCTCCAGATGTTCCAGGAAGGAGCCAACACCTGGCAAGCAAGCTGGGGCCCACGGGCAGTTCCAAGCTACTAGTTCCCCAGCAGGGGACTCTCAGGCTAGGCCCCTCCGCTCTTCTCTCTGGGAACATCTGGCAAGTAGGCGATTAGAAGCACATGCTAACAGTTACTAACACACTTTCCAGTGAAATCTAAGCTCCGTCCCAGGAGCCCTATCTTCCCTCCTCTCTCTAATCTGCCGTCCCGCCCCACTCACCTCCCCATCCTAGCTGTGCTGAGCTTTGCTGCAAAACAGATGTTGCACCTGACCCAAGAGCTCCCAGGCACATGGCCAATTTTTTTTTTTTAAGAGGCTGCAGCATGAAATAGTCTTCCCCAGTCCAAGATAGCTCAGTAACTCCTGTGCCCCGCCCCCGCCCCCTTCGGCCTCCGTTACCAGCCAGGCCAGGTGTGCTCACTTCCAGCTCCCAGCCTCTCCTCTCACCAATAAACACCCTCACAGCTCCCCGCCTCCCGGAGGCCAGCCCCCTCGTGAAGCCTGTCATTCCCACTCAGCAGGCATCACAGTAACCAGGCCCCTCAACTCCCCCGGGGTGGAGAGTTCAGGTCAAGTTTAACGTGAAAGGAATGTGGTGAAAGGGCCCTCCCGGAGCAGGATCGCTGGTTTCCAGCAAGCCAGGTTGCATTCGAAGGCGTCTATCAGGGAAAAGTGCCAGGAGGTTAGCAGGGGTCTTCAAACTACGGCCCGCGGGCCACATGCGGCCCGCAGAGGAGTCTGATCCGGCCCGCCAGGTTTTTTGGGCAGTGAGCGCAGCCGAGGTGTTACAGTAGGAATTAGTAGTTCATATAGTCCGGCCCTCCAGCTCTCTGAGGGACCGTGATCTGGCCCCCACTTTAAAAAGTTTGAGGACCCCTGTAAGAGGGTGGAGCTAGACGTTCATTGTTAGGAGGTGAGCCATTAAAAGCTGCGAAGAGGGTTCTAGAAACAGAATGGTTTAACCCTCTCCGGCATGAGGCCCTTGGCAGCCTGCCTCCTATGGGCTTCCTATCCTAAAGGCAAGATCTGGGGGCTGGGAAAAGTGCTCCTGAACTTACAGCCACCGGGTTAGCCCAACCTTGGATCGCTGTCTCTTGCATCCTGTCCCCACATTATAGATCATCCTGACTCAACCCCGAACGTCCAAAAGAATAAGAACATGATTAAATAATAATAAAGCAGAAAAAAAAAATCTGAAGAGCACGTTTTCCCCCACCCAGCGGCCCTCTGGGAACTGGGGCCTCCCGGAACAGGCGAGGGGTGAAGAGGGGAAGGTGACGAACTCTCCCTCCCCGGAGCAGGGACCTCGCAGGGCTCTCTGCACCCAGGTCCCCTGCCTGCCTTCCAGTCTGTCCTCCCAGCTCAGGAACGTCGAGGGAACATAGGCTTTGGAGTTAGATCAGCTCAGATGGCCATCTCAGAGCCGGCACTCACAGGAGAGCCTCCCGCCTCCCTGTGCCTGAGCATCCTTTTCCGTGAAACCGGTGATAAAACACTTCTCCTACGGGGTGACAGGAAGGACTTAGGAAAGGCATTTACTGCAATGCTGGGTACACGGAAAAGTGCCCGAGACCACATCCGTGTCCCTCCTTCCCTTCCTATAGTCTGCTGACAGACAGCAGGGGGAGGCCCCGCCGCAGAGGGACAAGCTCGGCCCACCCTTTCCTGAGCTCAGCAAGTGGGCGGTCCCTGAAGCACCGGCTTCATCCGAGGGGAAGATGCCGCTTCCGAGCGAGCGGCTCCACAGGCGGGGAGGAGCGCTGCCATCCTGGTGCCTCCCTGGCACAGGGAGGCAGGGGACTGGCGGCCGCTGGTTAACTGCCGGTGAAGGCAGCTGCACTTTACAGTAACCCAGCATGGACAATATTATGAATGACACTCGCAAGCTGCCAGCCCGGGGACTCATTACAGTCAAGGTACAACACGGCAGCCTGCCAAGCCCCCGGCTTTCACACTCGCTATGCCAGAACATCCACACACAATTTAATTGCATTATAATTTCAAAAGTGCTTTTCAAACTGGAAAAAAAGGCATTCACTGATTAACCAGCGAAGAGCAAAATTGTTTATGAAATTGAATACAAAAAGCTACAGAAATGTAATTGGGTCGTTCTAGCACCTAATTTTCAAGCCATTTTCCCCACTTATTTAATCACAAGATACAAAAGGAGCGACTGAATTGACTTCATACTAATTAGATTACACCCCGCGATACTCCGGGCCTATATCCCAACTGGTTGATAGCAGTGTTTTAAGCGAGAACAAAGATGTCGTAGCAGCGTGGTGGGACGGGAGGAATGGCTCTGAAGCAGACCCTTCGTCCGTGTGTAATAAGCATTTGCTCCCCGGACCTCACCAGCTCCCTGCCACACATCGGTGTCCCTTTTCGTAAGCCTGCCATCTCCCCGGGGGCACAGCTGTCACAGAGGTGGGCAGAGACAGCCCACCTGATTGGCTGCTTCTGAACACTTCCTCTCTTGCTTCACACACTGACGGTGGCCCCACCTACCCAGCTGCTGGCCTCACGCACAGGCTGGCTGGCTCCCCATCTTCCCTCCCTTGTGCCCTGAGCTCTGGGAGCAGGCCGCATCCTCTCTCCCTCAGTCACTGAGCGAATGAATCGAGCCACTTCCCCTCGAAGGAAGGCGGCGCTGCGCTGCCCCCGGCCCGCGCGGGCGAGCAAGCAGGCGCGGAGCGGAGGTGCCTGGCACAGGGGAGCGCGGCGGCCGCCCTGCGGGACCCTGGGCTCTGCGTCCGGCTCCCGGAGCACAGGCTCTCTGGAGACCTTCTTCTCTTGATAGATGGTACAGCCTTCTCATGGCTTTTTAAGCTCATTTTAAATTTTATTAGGAGCAACATAATTTATTATATAATCAAATGTAAAACGTACATTATCAAGATATCTCGGCACTTCACAGACCATTTAATCAAGATATCTGGGGCCGTGCCAGGAGGAATTAACTTAGCGCAGCCTCAAGTACCATTGCTCTGTTCCGCCGTCTCAGGCTCCGCGTGGAAGCCGGGCCCTGCTCCCCGGGAAGGAGCGCTCTTCCTGTAAGGGCGGGCAGCACGTGGGCTCTGGGAGAGAGAGGGTCCCCGTGACACTTCCCAACTCCTCCAAACAAGGAGGAAACCCGGGAGGCCCTCCGCCGCCAGCCCCATCCGCACGCAGCCCCCGATTTCTCTAGTCCGTGAGGGTATCTTTGGGGACCTGCCCTCGTGCCCCAGCATACGCAGGCAGCTGAGAGATGAAAAGGAGTTTTCACTTCTGTTCGCTCATCCTGAATTGCTACTCTCCCTGGGCAAGTACACAGATGCGATGGAGGAGGCAACAGAGGTATCTTGTGACTACAGCCAATTTTCACCAAACGCAGGGAGCCTGAGGGAGGGGAGCGGGACAGGAAGGGGACGCTGGCCTGAGACGAAGTCCCCTCCTCCACTTTGGAAACCAAGGCAGATACGGCACCAGCCGCTCCACGGAGCTGCCCAAATGAAGCCAATTCCATCAGTAACTGCACGCTGCGCCTGCCATGTGCCAGGCACGGTGCTGGTCCCGGGATATGATAAATCAGCCCTGTCTTCAAAGAGATCCCTGCCCTTGGGAGAAGGATGGGCGGACATCCCATCACAAAACCGCCAAGGAGCTAATGGCGGTGGGACAAACGAAAAGATGACTGCCTGCGGGATAGCAAGAGGGCTTCCTGGCAGGTGTTGCCGTCTGTCTGTCCACCGTCCCAGCGGACATCTGCATGGGGAGAAGAGGCCTCCGGGAACCAACGGGCAGAGAAATGCATTCTGGGTGACGGTGAGGGCAAGTGCAGTTAGGCTGGGCTGCGGAGCGTGGTGTGATGGGAGCCAGCAGGTAGGACAATGGGGCTCAACATCCAGGGAGTGGGACAAGGTGAGGTTGGGAAGACTGGCCTGACTTGAGAACCCCGGACAGCCATGCTAACACATTCAGCCTATCCTCCACTAAATGGGAATGCCACGTGACCTCCTCCTTCTCCAGATGGATTAAATCAGGCAACCGATGCCGGGCACCTCGGGCGGCATCCAAGGTGCTCACCCATTGTCAACAAAGGAAGTGAGGCCAGGCACACAGGCAGAGCGTGGCTGATGACCCAGTCAGGCTGGCACCAGGAGGTACTGGCTCGTTGGGCAGAAGGCTGTCTGTCTGTCAGTGCGGGTGAGCAGCCAGGAGTGCATGGGGGGGCGTGACGACATCACTCAGGCCCACCGTGTAATCATTGATAGAACGAATGAACAAATAACATGCACACAATTCAGCACTAATCACATACTGATCGAGACTCCTAGTCCTTGAGGCGAGGACCACACTTTACAGCGTGCCACGCCTCACTGGGCACAGGCTACAAGCTCCCATCAGGGCAGAGGCCCCGGCAGTGCGGTCCCCAGAATCCCTCCCAGGACTCAGGGTGTAACACAGGCTTTCGGCGCCCACAGGAGGGTCCACCCTCGGGTCTCTGTCACCTCTGTCACCAGGAGGTACTGGACCCACCGAGGCCCAGAAACAACAAAGGATTTAAGGCAAAGCCAACCCAACCAATGACAAGACTGTAGGAGTCACGACACCTGTCACAGGTGACCTTCTAGGCCATCCTTGGCCAGCGACCACAAATACGTTAGCTCCTGGGCCATTCTGACTTAATAACTGCTCCGCTCCAACCCAGGCATCAGGGCCCCGTCCAGAAAGGGGCCCACCGACACACTGCACACGCCCTCCACAGGCAGGGAGGCCGGCGGCCAGGGACACGGGGTCTTTGTGTCCTATGCACGCACAAGGGATCGCTGTACAGGGAGAAACGTGCACAGGGGTCCTGGCCATAAAGGGCGTCCTATTCGTCTGGCTCTACTCTGGCAACGTGACACTCTGTGGAGGCGGCGCCCGGGCCCGCTCTGGCTCAGGTGGGCCGTCCCAGGCCGACAAGGGGATCTTTGCAAACTCCTTCACCACAGCATCTCTGGGGAGGGTGGCAGGCCTGGGGGCCAGGAGGTGGGGGGTGAAAGGAAAAGAAAAAAAAACCTCCATTTGGGGGCGGGGCCGTCTGCACACAGAGGCCTATGTATGCGTTCGTGTGTGTCCACTAACGTGTCTGTTATTGGTACGTTAAATCCTGGAAGCCATAGTCCACACGAGGGAGGATGAAGACTTCCTGACGGGGTGGAGCTGTAGTCAATGCCTCACTATTCACGAAAGCAGGCAGTGCCGGCAGCGGAGGAAAAGGTGCTCACTTCCCGGCTTTGCTGCTGCCTGGCCTGGGGTCTGGGGCAAGTGGCCCAGCTGCTCTCAGCTTCTCCCACCTGGGAGGGGAGTTCCTGCCTCACAGGGCTGTGAGGTAGCCCTGCCAGTCACTGCCGGTGAGGCGCCCGGCAGAGTGTAACGGTCCCCACATGTGGGGCTGGAAAGCAACAACTTTCCACGGGAACCAGCAGGAGGAACAATTAATTAACTCACTAAAGAGAACAGCCTCCGAGGCCTGCAGCCATCGGTATGGAAACACCGAGTGTGCAATTCCCAAAGCAAGGCATGCCTATCCATCAGCGCAGGCCCGGAGCGCCTGATTTGTGAGCCGCTTGCATTTCTTTACGTTGGTGAAATAAGAACAAGTGTGTTATTTTCCCCCAATACAATATGTTTAAAAGATGGCTCTCCTCCACCCTCCGGAAAACTGGCCGACGTCTGCATCCGTGGGTGCCTTCCACTGAAGAGCCAATGTCACTGTCACGGGCTGTTGACAGCACAGATCTGAGGAAGGACCGCATCACCGGCTCCGTGCTTCCAGCCACCTGGAAGAGAGATCCTTGGGTCCAGGCCCAGGAAAAGCCAGCGAGGACGTGTGGCATCCCCTGGGCCAGGGTCCAGGGTGGGCTGGCTGGGGACCAGCAAGTGATGCCTTCTGTGAATGGAATAACGGAAGAATGCCCCATGAGACCTGTGAGAAGAGGAATCTGCAGGCTGAGGGAGCAAAAGGGTGTGACCTCCAACCTCAGATGTCTCTAGACCACACAGCTCCTAGGACGGAATCTATTTGTAACCATGATGGAATGTCCAAGCACTTGGCACACAGCAGGGGCTCAATCATTGCTGGATAGATGGAGAGTAAGAGGTGACATTTGTTGGACATTCCTATTTATCAGGCTCTGGATGTATGCATCCTCACTTAATCTACAGCCATCACCCTCTGAAGTACTGGTGCCCCCATTTCACAGATGAAGAAAGTGAGGCTCAGAGAGGGTAAGCAGCCTATACGGATAGTGAGTGGAAAGAACCACTCTGAACTGGACGTCAGGCCTGTTGGATTCCAACGCTGCAAATTCAGATACTGAATGAACCTATCCTCTCTGGCCATCGGCTTCCTTATCTACAAAATGAGGTACTGCCACCAGCTGGTGCCTGGGAGGGCACCTTCCAGGCCTCTAAAATCCTGACTAAGCCTGCAGGCTGCCCCCCTCCCTGGACAATGGGCCCAGGCAGTGACCCAGGCTTTCACCTCCTGAGGGCCAGGCTGTGCACTGCCTACCTCTCTGTCTGCCCTGCAGCCTCCCCCTCACAGCACAGCCTCCTCCCGAGGCAGGCCCACGACTTTGCACTGCCTCTTGTCTGCAGCCTGGGTGAAGGCTGGGAGGGGGTGAAGGTGGGAGAGAGTCTGAGACCCACCGGTTTAGGTTCATGTGAAATTTCTCAGCGTCAACTGCACAGAGATGGATGTGCTGGGGACGGGCAACAGTGAGACTGGGGAGTGAGAGCAGAGATGTGGGTGCCTTCTGGGGCCTGTCCGGGAGACAGGCCTTAAGGAACTGAGCGTGGGCAAAGCAGGTACACTGTGTTTTCTAATAAGGCAGCTGGAGAGAACATCAACTGCTTCACCCAATGCCTGGCAGAGCCTCCTCACCCCACCCCTACTGGCATCTGTGGTTTTTCCTGGGTAGTGGGGTCTTTGCATCATCTCTCAAGGACAGTGGGTTCCATACTTGACTCGCTAGACATGCAGATCAGCCTGGGCAGGGGGTGTCATCAGTGAGGTGGGGCCCTGCTATGTCCATCCCCACCCAGCAGGCCAGCAGCTCCCGTGTGGCCAAGAGAGCCGCCGTGGTGGGCTCTCCATCCTCCCACATCTTGGCTCCCACCACACTTCTAGGGGGAACGCTGGCCTGCCTCCTTCCCTCGGAGTAGCTCGGAGGCAGGAGTGATGGCTACCCATGTTGCAGAGGCTGAGGCTCAGAGAGGTTGTGCAACCCGCCTAAGGCCGCTCAGTGGGCAGGGGATTGGGTGCTGGGATTTCCAAAGCCGGGTGGTCTGATACCAGAGTGCTTGCTTTCCAGTCACTCTTCTCTCCAAACACGTCATTTGGAGGGGTGGGAGAAAGCAGCACTCAGAGAAGGGTTTTGGACCCTGTCCACGAGGCAGACTGTGCAAATCCTCATAAATCCCCATGACGTTTGGCCTAAGTCCTTTCCACCACCCCCCCTCCAGGGTTCGGCGGAGGGGCACAGGACACAGAGAGTCTCCCCGCTACACACCCCAAAAATATTTTTAAAAAGCAACCCTCCTCCCCTATTGAGAGAAGCCAGCTGGCAGGGCACGCTAGGAAGATGTCATGACGCAATGAACCGCTTCCAAGCGCTGGAATAGCTTCTCACGTTTGCTACTGTATCGGGAGATACCGAGCAGCAATTCTAAGCTGTCTCCTTCACGGCCCATCTCTAGTCTTCCAGGCTCACATGTGTTTCTACTTTAAAACCTGTTAACATAGTACGTTCAGAGCGCAGAGCCAGATGGCCGGGGGCCCTCAGAAAACCTGCTTGGCATTTTGCAGAACTGCTTTTACGACTTCCGCCTTGCCGTCTTCCCGCTGACGGACTGTGGCCGAGGAGTCACATTGAAGAGGCGAAGACTGGTCCAGACCCGGTCCCTGCTCCTGCCTCGTGAGGCCTCTGCACGGATGTGGGACAGTCTGGGGAGACGCTCACCACCGGCCACAGCAGCCAAGCTCTCTCTAGCCACCCAGCTGCCTTGGCACCAAGCAGAAGCTGAGGGGTGTTGCTGAGGGGCAGAGTGGGGACAGGCACATTTCGGCTGTAGGCTGTCACCAGTGCAGCTGGTCCCACGGGGTCCCTTCAGGGTCCCTCAGCCCCGGGCCTGCCTCACCAGTGGCTCTGGGACCTCACCTCTCTACCACCAGGGTCTGTGTGGCTAGGGCTATGGGCAGAGAAGCTGGGCTGCAATGCGGCCACCGCAGGCCTGGGCAGATGAGCGGAGGGGAAGCCACCTCGCAGTCCAGGAGGAAGGGGCGGGGCAGGAGAGGAGAGAAAGGGGTCCAGGGAAAATCCGTCGGGACTGTCCTCTTTCCCCCCGCCATCCTTCCCGCTGCCTTAGCCTTAATTTTCCAAACACTGTCCTCATGAGGCTTGTGTTTCGGCTCAAACTTCCCTCCATTGTGTGGCAGGCTGGGTCTCCCCGGGTGCTGGGCACAGCAAATATCCCATTTCCTGGTCCTGCCGATAAGCATGTCTGTTTTAGACAGGAAGTTATTTTAAAAAAATATATTTTATTGATTTTTCAGAGAGGAAGAGAGAGGGATAGAGAGTTAGAAACATTGATAAGAGAATTACGATCAGCTGCCTCTTGCACCGTCCCCCCCTCACCCCCCGCTCCCCGCACTGGGGATGTGCCCGCAACCAAGGTACATGCCCTTGACCGGAATCGAACCTGGGACTTTTCAGTCTGCAGGCCGATGCTCTATCCACTGAGCCAAACCGCTTTCGGCATAGACAGGAAGTTATGTGGTGCCGTTGTGGACTGGGCGTGAATGAGATCGGCGTCTAAGAGCCTCTGCGTTAGTGATGCTGGTGAACCTTCCAAGCCAAGGAGAGCCTGGAAGGTTCTGACTCAGGAACTCCAGAGGGGCGGCCCCTGCAGGCTGGCCCTGCCCTCAGGTCAGTGCCGGGGGACGGCCTGGCCGGGGACAGGCCAGTGGTGTACAGAGTGGCTTTCTATGACGCCACCAGGAAAGATGCGTCTCCAAAAGTGGACAGTAAGTAGGAGCCCAGGCCAGCTCCCCATCACCGTGCAGCAGGCTGGGTCTCCCCGGGGTGCTGGGGGTCCCCAAGAATCCAAAGTCTTTGGGGAGACACCAACACTCCCGCCACAAGATTCCTCCAGGGCGTGGGGCCCCCAATCACAGCCCAAAGAGGGAACCGACTATCTTTGCTTTTCGTTGGAAAGACTATTTATAGCTCCGGATCTTAACTGCCTTTTTAAAAAGGCTTTTTTGGGGCCATTTTTAGAGCCCGACTTCCCTCGGCTGGCTGCCTGGGGACTGGAAATGGCAGAGCTGAATAGGTGTAATTATAGAGGCTCCTGCCACGCCGAGACCATAACTGCGAGGAGTTTCTCTTCGTCATCTAAGCACGCCCTTTCCCCCAGAGACTTTATTTAAATATTTTGTCAGCGCCCCACGCCAGCAGCAGGCGAGCTCCGTGCCGAGCGCTCTCGGAAAACGGGAGGGGGGGATTATGAGAAATGCCACTCCTCTCTCCTCCTTCTTAGCAAAGTAAGTCATAAGCAAAAAAGGGTGTGTGTGTGGGGACTGAGTTATCGGCGGTCCAGGGCTAGGACAGCCGGGAGATGGCACTTTCTGGAACGCCGTCAATCTGCTGACTTAGCTGCCTTGGTTATGGCCTTGAACGTTTAGAAGAAATATTCAGCGCCCAGGAAAACAGCTCTGCTGTTTCACCCCATTAACTCTGACCAAAATTGGGGCTGCTTCTCTCTCATCAACGGCATTTCGGAAATCAGGGACCCAAGAGACTCAGGGTCTCCCCAGTTCCCTCTCCAGACAGGCAGCGGTGGCAGAGGCACGTATGCCCAGCGACCCTCGCGGTGGGAAGGGGCCCCGGAGCACCCCTGCCCGGGGTTTTGGGGGACCAGCCCGGATCACTCTGAGACTGTCCTTAGCCCCACACTCTCCTGGGGCAGGGTTCTCCTTTGGCCAACCAGACCTCACAGAGTCTCAGGGACAGAAAGTGACTGAGAAGTGGGCTGGGTGGTGCTGGCATTGATGAACTCATTCTAAACACATCATGAATCAGAGTCAGGAGCAGGAGGGAAATAGGATTTGGGGCCAAGGGCAGAGCCTTAGACAGGCTTCCAGCTTCTGAGGACTCCTTACGTTTTTCAGGGACACTCTGGTGTCATCTTGTCTGGACAGAGGTGGCGTGACACAGTTCACCGGCAACAGGAAGGAATACACTGGGCAGGCACCCCTTCCTCCCTCTCCCGAGAAAGCCTCCCAAGGATGCATGGTTCCCTGTGCTCTCCCCCCAATTCCAACGACCCGCTAGTGCAGCCCCCCTCAGGCGGAGCTCTCCCACGGCCGGGTCCAAGTAAGAGGTGGCATGAGGTGGAGCTCTGGAGCCACCTGCCACCCTTGTGGCTCATTTCTCAAGAAGTCCACTCCTCCGACGGGGCCAAGGGGTGCTATTTATTTATGGGGCGCCCTCACTCTCCCAATTGTGGGGTCCATACTCTGTCCACTGAACCCTCCTGGACACACCTCTCCACCATGTTAAGCCTTAGTTTCTCCATAGGAGACATAGTGAAACCAAGCATGCCACATGCCCACTCTAGAAGGTGCCCTCGACAAGGAACATTATTGAACACCAACTAAGTGGTAGACTCTGTACTTCTGTTACCTTGGGAGGGTAAATGTAGAAGCTAATTTAATTTTCTGCCATTATAGCACAGCACTGTTTGGAGGAACTCAAGCTATCAAAATTGAACAGGTGGAAGTACTTTGTAGATGATAAAACACATTAAAGACAGGAGCTAAGGAGTCAAGGAAGCTCGTAAGATAAAGGCATGGACCACTGAACCACTCACAGAGACACATCCCTCTCGGTACCTTTTCTCCCAGGAGTGAGCCAGCCTGTCCCCCTGGGAGATGGATCGATCGCGACCTTTGCCCCCACAAGGCCAGGTGGGTTCTGAGTCCAGGGACCAGGAGGCTGTGCTGGTCCAGGTCACCCTGACCTCCCTCCCGATGCCAGGACAGATGTGTTCTGCTTCACTGCCCACAGCCCTCATCCGTCCACCTCAAGGAAGATGTATCCTTGCTCTTTTAACCGATGCCTCGGGGAAATAATTAGATGTCACTACTCCAACACTATGTTACAACGGCCTGCACATCCGGGAGGAAGGGGAAATGAGTTACGGCGAACAAACCAAGCTAAATACAGCTGGTAATTGAAAAAGCGGCCAAGGAAATCAGGAGGGGAAAAAGCAAGCCACTCAGTCCTAAGCAGATTATCAATCATTTCCTTTCAGGGCAAGCTCCACTGCAACTTAATCAATGGCTACTGCTTCCCAAATTCAATAAGAAAACTGATACTGTGGGGAGGAAGGAGGGAAAGAAAAGTTCAGTGTTTACCATCACATTCTTGATGGGTACTGGACAACATCCCACGTGTAACTGCAAGTTTACTGGCATAAAAGAAATGTACGAGTAATAAAACTCAGATAACGGGTTACTATTATGACCAAGGCATGATCCCCAGGACCCACTGGAGGGAATCTGAGTTTAACAGTCACAGCAGGAAGGGTGGCTCTGAGGGTGTTTGGAGCTGATGGAGTCAGGGGGGTTGGGGGTTGGGGGGTGGGAGTGGGGGTGGGGGACTTGAGGAGGGTAGCTGTGTGACCTTGGGACTTCCAAGGTCCTAAGTCACTTGATCTCTAATGGCTGTGCTGTAGCGTCTGCTGCCATAGTAACCTGTTGAGGATAAACATGCTCACTTCTCTAGTTAACAGGCACCAAGTACTTGTGTCCCAAATACTGGGAACACCAAGAGGGACAGAACCTGGTCTCCTCCTGGAAATGTCCTTCTAGTTCTAGGGGGTGAGGGTGGGGGGAAGCCAAGGATGACAGAGGAATTTGCAGAGGGGCCGGGAGGGAAGAAGGGGCACCCGCTTAAACTGGGTTGGGCGCAGGCAGAGCCCTGGGGGCCCTCGGGAGTTTAATATGCGCAAAAGCTGAGAGCGACCCTGGTGGTCAGGTCGTGGTCAGGAAGCTGCAGGAGCACAGGACACACTAAACAGATACCCTGGGGATGGGGAGTGGAGGGGCAGGCAAGGCTCAGTCAAGCAAGGCCCTGGAGGCCGCCTGAGGCGCTTGGCTGGGAAACTGTCCAACTTGGCACAACCAGGATCACTGTCCAGAAGGATCCCTCTGAATGGGTGAGAGAGATGGTGGGCCTGAGGCAGAAGTCCCCCGAGAGTCGCTGCAGGAGCCAGAGAGAGAGAGGTGATTGGTTCACGCAGCCAGCATGGCAGTGGATACAGAGGACAGGGCAATCCAGAGGTGGATGCACAGAGACTGGCCAGATGTGGTGGGAGGCGGGGTCCAGGATTAAGCCTCAGGCTGGCTTGAGCATCTGGGCACTGTTACCCAGAAGGGGGTGGTCAGTGGGGCAGCCTGGGTATCTCAGTCGAGTGACCCTGCCTCTCCACACCGCCCTGCCTCTCACTCACAGCCCTGAGAGGTAAAACACACACGAGGAGCGTAAGCTTCTCTGTGGAGCTCAGCATGGTGCCCAATGCCACGGGGGGAAGGACCCTGAGAGCGAGGCCTGGGCTTCTTGGGAAGTCTCGGAGTGTCTGGGCAGGAGATCCCAGTGGGGGCTGCAGGGGCTGCTCAGGCCCCAGGAATGGAAATGACAGCCGCGGGCAGATGGTTGTGAGTAGGGCTGTAAGCCCAGGCTCGACGGCTACTCCTTGGTTCAAATCCCGGCTCTGCCCTGGTTGGCTGGGTCCCCATGGTTGATTTCCTGAATTCCTTTCTTTCTTCATCTGGAAATTGGGCACAATGAAAGCTGGGCCTCACGGTGTCGGCAGGAAGGCACAACGGGATACAGCAAGGAAAGCGGCTGGCCCAGCGCGCAGGCTGAGGGTGTTCGCTGTCGTTCACCGGCGCGGTCACCAATGAGGAGCCGGTGGCTAAGGCAGGTGGAGAGCATCCTCCTCCCACACCCGTCAGTACGAGGGAGGCGGGAGGCAGAGCTCCAGCACTTCCCGAGCAAGGGACACCCAGCGACTCCTTGCTGAGGAGGAGGCAGAGGGAAGGGGCCTCCGGTCAACAGCCCAGCCTTTCCCGAGCAGCCCAGCCGGCAGCAGACGCTGGGGGCTTTTCATGGTGGTGTCGCTCCTGAGACTTGATGGAGGTGACTCTGTAAGCAACCAGGCTCCAGCGACGCGCCGTGAAACTGTAAATTTGCTTGGAGAGCACCAAGTCTAATTACCTCGCCAAGGCTCTCTGCATTTTTGAGAACCCTTCTCCCCCCTCCTTAAACTCTTGATCATAAGGACTCTTGTTAGCAGTACTCAGCATCCTTCTTGTTTCGCCTGTTGCCGTGGCAACAAAGCAGTGTTTACCAGCTTTCCCAAGCTGGTACATCTTTGTTAGTACCCGGATCCCATGAGGAGCAGGAAGCAGTGCAGAGGTTTAAAGAGCATTAATCCCCTTAAGCTTTGCAAACCTCTCTAGTTAGGGAGCCTATAAAGGGGGGCGCGGATTGGGGTCACTGCCATTTTTCAGGGTCCTGCTAGAATCCTTAAGCCTCCCTAAAGCACCGGACTGAAAAACTTATCTCTCGGCAGCTTCACTTGAAATTTCTTCTCCTCTTGAAAAATACAAACTTGCTTCACAAGAAAAGTTTGCTCCCCATCCATCAGAGAAGGGCCGTGGGCTCTTTCCTTGCCGCTTGCTCTCTCTCTCGTGATAAACACAGATTTCAAACACCGTTATCTCTTGGCCAGGAGGAGGGACGGCCACAAAGGCCCACTGTCTCCCTCCCGCCCCCGCCCCCGTGCACCCTCCACTCTGTCCCTCTGTGATGAGAACCGACAGATGATTACTAGCCTTGATAGATTTCCAGCATATTTCAAAAAAAAAAAAAAAAAAAAAAAAAAGCCAACCTCAGAAAGCGGCTTGAGAAAGCACCCGTATCTCAGCCTCTCTAGGAAGGCTTTTCAAAGTCAGCACCAGAGCAGAAGTGGGGAAGGAAAGAGAAGAAAGGGTTTCTTTACACCATTTAAAAGCAGCTCAATGTCCCAATCCCTCCTACCAAATAAATGTCTTTTTTATCTTTCATCCAGGCCGGAAAAATCAAACCCCGGCCAGGGCTCCGGGAAGACCTGTGGCTGAATTTTGAAAACTTGCACAAGTGAAAGATGATACCAATTCATTCTGGCTTCCCAAACAGCTTTCAAACGGGCCGTTTTGAGCTGGACAGCCCTTGGCATGCTGCACGGCTCCCCGCCCAGCGCCCTGTGCCCATCGGCCCAGCTCAGTCAGCTGAAACACAGGCGCCTTTAAGAGCTGGCCTTGAGGGGAGCGGGCAGGCTGCGGGAGACAACAAAAGGCGGCGTTTCCAGCCCAGCGATTTCTGAGCCTACTTTCAATCTACTAGGCATCTCCCATTATTCCCAAGGGTGCTCAGAATTCTTAAAACAGCAAAAAATGTTTGTCATTCAGGTCCTTTTCCTTTCTTTTTCTTCTTTTTTTTTTTGGGGGGGGGGGAGGGGGTTGGGGAGTGGAGAGAGAGATAAAGAGTTCATTCAAAGACCCGAATCAGCCTCTCAAAAGAGAAGACTCGCCTGGCTGGTGTGGCTCAGTGGCTGGTGTGTCAACCTATGATCCAGGGGATCAAGGTTCGATTCCCAGTCAGGACACATGCCAGGGTTGCAGGCTCGGTCTCCAGTAGGGGGCGTGCAGGAGGCAGCCGATCAATGGTTCTCTCTCATCATTGCTGTTTCTATCAGTCTCTTCCCTCCCTTTCCCTCTCTCTGAAATCAATAAAAATATATTTTTTAAAAAAGAGAGTGAAGACTCTCTGACCAAGCTGCACCAGCATGGAAAACTTGGGACAATTGGCTCCTCAACATTATGAATTCTAGGGGGTCCAGCAGTCGTGTGATTGCTGAGTTATTTATACTTGACACCCCCGCCCCCCCCCCCCCCCATGTTTTAAAAAAGTACTGGAGGTGACTTACTGTTTTCAAGCACGTACAACACTGGACAATATAAACAGGAACGGATGCTGTGAAAGATGAGCCACCCCACAAGAGGGCAATGGTCGCCTGGTCGGGACAGAGCAGGCAGCCTGAGGTTCCGGGCCGGACCTCCCTGAGGCCTGTAACTGCTGCTGATTGGGGCGGGGAGAAACTGGAGTTCCCTAAGAACCCAGGGAGACGCATGAGTGTGTATCTAACCCAGAGTGGTCAGTGGGCAGCAGGACTTAAAATAAGACACGCAGAGCTCAGGAGAGCCCATCAGCCCAGACCCAGACCCAGAGGCAGGACCAGACTGGCGACACCTAGTGTCTGGCCCAGTTACTTCAGGCTTCAGCCTGAGAGGGAGACCCAGGGTCTGGAGGTGGCAGGGAGCTGAGTTAGGGGTCAGCGGGGAGCCTCCATGTTCAGAGACACAAAGCAGACAGAAAGCCACGCTGGGCTTCCCAGGGCCTTCTCCGAAAGGGAGTCAGGAATAAAGGCCAGGGAACATGACTCGGAACTTTAATTAGACTATGGAAACTCCCCCATGGGTAATGCGGGTTACTCCCGGGCATCAGCAATAAAAACCTCATGACCAGACGGTGTGACGAACAGTCTGAGGGCCCAGTGAGGAAGTGGGGGGACAGAGCCCCAGCATGGGGAGAGACCTCCTGAAGGTCATGCGCCTGGCCCCAGGGCACGCTGCATCGATGCTCAGCCCCGTGCAGCCAGGGGAGTGGAGGAGTCGATCCTTTCGGAAGCTGAAGGATCGAAGGAAAGTTGGGCTGGCCGGCCGGGTGTGGGCGCTCCATCCAAATGGTGAGGGAAGGTTGGGGTGGCGATGGGCAAAGGGCCCAATCCCTGCCTGAGCTGCTCTTTCTATAGGAGCCGTCGGTGTATAAACCCATCTCCCAGTCAACCAATGCCCCCAGCAGTGGCCGCTACTGGTTCCAGCTCTGTTGTGCGTGGTCACTTTAAATCCCTTCTGTTCCTTTGGAGCCCAAGAGAAGCCTCTAAAGCAAAGGGCCACCTGGGGACATGCCTTGCTATTAACCTCCACACCCGGCCTCAAAAGCTGAGCCCAGCAGCAGGTGGGGCGAGGGGGGTGGTTGTGGCAGTGGGGGAGGGGAGGGCCTGAGAACAGGCTGTGGGTACATGTGTGACCCATGGGTGCATTCAGCATGGGCAGACTTACTGCAGCAACCAGTTTACTCCCTCCCGCGCCCGATTTCTCCCCTTGGATGAACACCAATTTCCAATCCAATTGCCACCTCTTCCCGGGCTGCAGACAATACGCCTTGTCCACCCACCTGGATCGGCTGCTCCCGGCCCAGGCCCCCACCCCAGCACGCGCTGAGGCTCGGCCAGGTTAAGAGTCTGTGGCCTCTCCGAGGGCAGACAAATTAGCAGGAGGAAGTCAGGATGCCGCTGGGGCAGGCAGAGGCAGCTTTCTTTAGTCTGAGAGAGACGAGCGCTCCTTTGCTCCCAGACCCATTGTCTAGGCACCCAAGGCAGACGGCTTTCTTCCTCTCGCCCCTAGTGCCCCACAGACGTGAGCCAAGTGCGAGTTCTCACCACTTTGAAAAAACCAACAAAACCTCTTAAAAACAATCACCGAGAGAAGGTCATCCATCTGAATAATAACCATTCTTTCTCTTTAGTCAGTATAATAAAACTTTAGTTATATCTTCCAAGAGTATATCCCATTCCCCATCAAGTCCCACTCTGGTTTAATAGAAGAATGACTCCTGGGAATTCGGGGGGGGAGGGGGTGAGGCAGGGTCTGGAAGAGGTCTGCAGTGTGGACTGAATCAGGGAGAGAGAGGGGTTTGTGTGTGTACGTGTGTACAGATCACAGAGGGGCCAGCGTCCTGTTCCTGCTGGGTTCTCCTAGGAAAGGGGGGAAAGGAAAAGGTCCCGAAGCGCCTGAACATCTCCCTGTTTCCCAGTCAGGCTTCAGATATCCGATGGAGAGGAAAACAAGACAAGAGGGGAGGGTGAAGAAACAACAGAGAATGAAGGTTGATTTCTGCCTAACTTTTGTTTCTTTCAAAAAAAAAATTCCTTTTGGAAGAGGAAAAAAGATAAAAGGGAGATAAACAACATCAAAAAAAATTTTTTTTTTAAAGAGGGATAAAAACAGACATCGCGTTCCTTCCCTGTGACCCCCAAACCTCCAAACTTGGCTGTTTTGAGCAGTGACCGGCACGGTGTGCGGGGAGCAGTGCGGCGCTGGGCGCCCGGTTTACCGGCTCCCGCCCCGCCCAGCTGTCACCCGTCAGGCGCCGCACGGACGAGGAGGCAGCAGGAAGGCCTCAGGGGAGACGCGCACCGCAGGCCCTGGAGCCCCCGTGCTCTCTGCCCACGCGGCCTCCGGGCCTCGCCGGGCCAAGTCGCCACGCCCAGTTCTAAAATCACTTCTGCAAGCCCCTCGCCCGCATTGATCCCACTTACAAATGGCCTTTTTCTGAGGCACCTATTCTGAATCCCGTTGAGATACTCCCGACTGGCTCAGAAAAGATTGCTCTCAGGCAACTGAGGCTGCGGTGGGGAGGGGAAATTAGACAGGGGGCTTCCTCCCCGGGCCAGGGCCGCCACAGCCAGCCCTGGGCCAGTGCCGAGAGGCCAGTCCCAGGTCTCCGGTGACCACAAAGGACAGTCTCCAAGCCTCTCTAACTCCTTCCTCCACTCAGCGGGGCCTTGAGCAGCCACTAAAGTGTTCTTGCCAAGAGCAGAGATGCAGGAACCTACATGGGGGGGTCAAGGTGCTACCATCAAACAGAGTTCAAATCCCATCCTCCAACTCACACTGGCTGTGTGACCTTGGTCAAGTTACGTAACATCTCTGAGTATCAACCACCCAGTAGGTAAATGGAGTGAGTGGCTGGGCCGTAAAAAGAAATCGAGAACACACGAAGAAACCTCAGCAGTGCCTATACTAATGACTATAGGCATCATTCATTAATTTACTCAAAAATATTCACCCAATGCTTAATTTTAAAAGGTGAACGGTTTTACAGCCGAGGATGGGCTGAAGGGGAGATGGGAAGGAAGGCAAAGAGCTATCCCATAGGGAGCCAGGGTGGTGAAACCGTCAGAAATAAAGGGGAAAACAGGATCCTTCTCCAGACAACCCAACCCAGACTTGATCTGCTGGAGGGAAGCCCATGCCCAGCTCTTGCAGCGAAAAGAGAGGTGAGCTTTTTTTTCCCAGAGCTTCCCAAATCCTCCAGGGTAGGGGTCAGGCCCGCATAACCGGCCAAGTCTTGGATGACACCATGCACATCCGTGCACTTAATGCATGCTCTTTATGTCTTTGGGGAAATCGAAAGGCTTGGGGTCCATGCCCGGGCAGGCAACTTCCGGGGCTGCAGAGACTAATGGCTGTATGTTCCAAAAACGAATTCAGTGGGAGGTGACTTTTTGTTGAAAGGAACAGTGAGCTGGCAAACACACAAATTCTGCTGAGTGCCTACATGCCTCTAGCTCATTAAAAGCACCGCTTGCCCCGGGTTACCTTGGAGGACTCCTCCAGCCACGGACCCAGGAAGCTGGCAGGCTCCAGGCCTTGGTGGTGCAGTTGGGGACCCATCCTTCTCCCTCCCCCGCCCCCACACCAAACGTATCTGGCCACTGTTTACAGCTCACCACACCACAAATCTTTATTTCCTGTCACCCACTGGCCGGAGCTGTCCCCACTCCCTGTTCCTCCCAGACAAGTTAATAAGACGGAGGGCTCCCTAGAGGCCTGGAGCCAGCGAGCATTATCACTCGGAAGCAAGGCAGAAATCCTGACACGTCGGAAATGACTTCAAGCCTATTAATTACCCTTCTTCTTCTCCGGCAGATCTTTTGAAAGAAGGCTTGACAAATCGAAAGGAAGGCTAGCACTGCCCTCCGCCCCGTTTCAGTCCCACTCCGGCCCCAATAACAACAAGTACGATTTTTTTTTTTTTTGCCTTTTTAAAAAACAATTTGTCAAGGCTGCACCCGCCCCGGGAACCCCATCTATGGTCTGCATGTTTAGGGACACTAAGGGTAAGTTCATCTTATGGGCTAAGTCTGTGAAATCTAAGAGATCCGTGGGCTAGAAGTAGGGAGTGGTCAGGGCTGAAGGCCCAGGAGAACGATAGTAGTGTACCAAGAAGCGTCCACAGGGTCTCTCCCTGGACCACATGCCATGATGCTTTGGTTCTCGGACCTGGCACCCTTTCTGAAACCTCTGGTTGAACCACCCAACAGAGAAGCACAGGGTGGGCGTTTGATGCTAGAAAAACTGGCGTGTAGGGGACCGACCACCTCATCTTCAAGTTTCATTGTCAGTAGTAAGGGACCAACCACTTCATCTTCAGCTTTCATTGTCAACAGTACCGACAACAACGTGTACTCGGGATTCCCTTCCTTAGTGAGGCTTATGCAGAAACCACGGGGTGGGCTCTCTGAGTTCCCCAGAGACCTTTCTTTTGTGCATATTTGTACACCCATCCATGCACCACCGCCAAGTGGATCCCGGTGGGAATTAGAAACTATCGATATATGTTCCTACCACCGAAGTAGTCCCCAGAACCACCATCCATCTCGAGCCACCCTACCCAACAGCCCATAGTCAGCACCACGTTGTCTCTCCCCTAATCCTCATAACCCACATCCAACCTATCAGAACATCTTATGTCTCATCTCCAAAACCACACTCTGAATCCACTGCTTCTCCCCACCCCCCAGTGCCTGGTCTGAGATGCCAGTAGCACTCACCTGCCTGTCTGCAATGAGCTCTTGCTGGCTTTCCTGCTCCCCAAGTGCAGCCCTGCCATCCGTCCCCAACTCAGGAGCCAGTGGGATCTTACTGGAGCAAACACCACATGCCTCTGCCCTTCTTACCTCCTTCCCGTGGCTCCCACACACTTGCCCTGGCTCACAAACCCTTGGTGATCCACCCCTACCTACCTTCCCACGCATCGCCTACCACTCTCCCTTTTGGCCACCGGCCTGCCACCTGTCCTTCAAGCACGCCAAATCTTTTATTTTCCTTAGAGCAGTGGTCGGCAAACTGTGACTCTGTTGACTAATGAGTTTGCCGACCACTGCATAAGGCATTACCCTTACCCAGAAGTTTTGACTTCACGTTAAAGACATTAGTACATTATTAAAATGTTGTTTTTTTAAAAGTGTTTTTCCCTAGCAGTGGTCGGCAAACTCATTAGTCAACAGAGCAGCTGGCAAGCTGCAGTTTGCCGACCACTGCCTTAGAGCACTTAACACCTAAAACTGCACGCTCTACGCTCCTTCTCCCCAAAGAAGATGAGCTCAGGAGAGCTAGGACCGGGTCGGCCCCATTGCTAGAGCAGCTCCCGGAACACAGGGCACCAGTATAAACGGGCCATGACACTGGAGCATGAAGCCCAAGAGCCTACGTGCAGGCTGTGCCCTGCCAGTGGAGCGGGGTGCACTCTGCCCTGGCAGCAGCCCATGGCAAGCACGTGACTGGATCAGTGCAACCCAGCCTTCAGCTCCAGGAACACTAGCTGGAACCTGCCCCTCATCGCTGGACCACCCCAGCATGGAACGGACCACCTCACTCTTGTCTATGCAAGTTCCACCCAGCCTTCCAGGGGCATTTCTTTCTTTTTTTAAATCTTTATTGTTGAAAGTGTTGCATAGGTCCCCCTTTTCCTCCCCTTAACCTCTTCCGGCCGGCTCCTGCCCCCCCCCCCTCCCACCCAGGCCCTCACTACCTCATTGTCTGTGTCCATGGGATATGGATACACACACACACACACACACACACACACACATATATGTTCATTGTTGATCTCTTTCCACCCACCCACCCTTCCCTCCATTCCCTCTGAGTTTCAACAGTCTGTTCATGTTTTCTTTGTCTCTGGGTCTATTTTTGTTCATCAGTTTATTTGGTTCATTAGATTCCACATATAAGTGAGATCACATGATACTTATCTTTCTCTGACCAGCTTATTTCACTTAGCATCATACTCTCCAGGTTCATCCATGCTGCTGCAAATGGTAAGAGTGCCTTCTTTTTTACTGCCGCATAGTATTCCGCTGTGCAGATGTACCACAGGGTTTTGTTGTGTGTTTTTTTAATCCACTCATCTGCTCGTGGGCACTTAGGCTGTTCCCTAATCTTAGCTATTGTAAATTGTGCTGCTATGAGCATAGGGATGTATTAATATATATCCTTTCTGATTGGTGTTTCTATTATAGTTTCTTGGGATATATTCCTAGAAGTGGGATCACTGGGTCAAATGGGAGTTCCATCTTTAGTATTCTGAGGAAACGCCATACTGTTTTTCCACAGAGGCTGCACCCATCTGCATCCCCACTGCAGTGCACGAGGGTTCTCTTTTCTCCACAACCTCACTGCACCTGTCGTTTGTTGATTTTCCTTCCAAGGGCATTTCGGCTTTGAATCTCCGTGCCTGGGCCTGATAAAGGCACGATCACCCCTCCCTCCGGGGCCCCAGTTTATCTGGTGTGTTCCCGCCATATCTCATTTTAAACTCAAACAAAAATCTTTAAGCCATTACCCAGGAAATCATCATTAAATCATGTGTTCATTTTTATTAGCGTCGCTGTAATTAAAGAGAATCATATTTCCGAAATCTTCAGCGGCACTTATCAAAACCCACCCTCCAACCAATCAATTAGTATTACAATAACCGCGCTCCCTTGTTGTCGCCACTATTAGCATTTTGATTGAATGTGTGCTGAAAAGTGGCTGGTAACAGAAGATTGTGTTCAGAAAGTAATGTTTCTTTATTCGTTACCACCGAACCTTGTCTGGTTGTCTCCAATCTCGGCTCAAAAAGAGACAAGACAGTTTCCGAGCACAGTCATTTTGGTGGCGGATTATATTTTCCCGAGGTGTGTGATAAACTGGGTACAATGGCTCTGGCATCGCCTGCTACACACAGGGGCCTCCCCCTGGCTGTGGCCTCAGCACCTGGCAGCCCCGATGGGGGGGGGGCTGCACCCTCCCCACCCCAATAATCCAGGACCATAAATGCCAGGTCTTCACGCAGGATAAGGCCTCCTCCAGATAAGCCAGTGGCCCCTGTGATTCCTACAGATGATGATGATCATCATTACACACCCGCTCCGCTGCCAGGCGCTGGGAAGCCTGTTATTCTAACATAATAAGTTCCCGGTTGTCGTCATCAGAATAAAAGCACCAGTCAGCGAAGAGATGGGTTAACAAGCTCCATTATGGGGAGAGAATGGCTGTCTTCTCCACATCACAGGACTTAAAGACAAGAGTTCATTAAATCACTATTCTAGAATTTAAATGACCTGCTGGTGCAGACAGCTCTATTTACTGATGCCCCCACCCCCACCCCTACCACCACCGATGCCTTCTGGGGTTAAATGGAGATTTCCAGAAACATCATGCACAAAATAGTTCCCATCACGGCACTCTCTCTGACTCCAGTGCGCTGGCTCCACAGCTGCAGCCAGAGGGCACTCGGCTTGGACCTGTCTTAAAGAGAGGGCGGGGCAGGGCACAGGAGCAGAAGCCCGGGATGAGGAAGGGCACGCGGTCCAGGCTATGAATATGGAGGTGGTTAGATGCCACCCATCCGTTTGTCCGCCCATCAGGTTTCAATCCACAGCAAAGGCCATGCAGGAGTTTGTCTTCACTGTACATTCACCCACAGATTACATTGCTATGGTGAGGGGGCATTGACAAATACTGATGCTCCATTTAAAAAAAAAAAAGTTTTCCATAATTCAATGAAAGGTGGGGGTCAGAGGGAGGAGAAGCACTATGCGGTTCCTTTAAAAGTCTTTCCTTTCTCTAAACTCAGCCTTCTTTTCCTCCCCCCAACGTGTTTCTTCCCTGGCTGCCAGCCAAGACATTATAATAGTGTCAGGTAGCAATTTCATTTTTAAAATGCTCTTATCAAGGATTTAGGGTGAAAGATAAGAACAGCACAGTAAATCATCATAAAGGAGCGTAGTGTGAGGCATAGCATTTTACCAATCAAAACAGTTAACAAAAGGAAAAGACAAGGACAGGGAAACAGGGCAAGTTTAAGCATCATCTAGAAGGGGGAGGGGAGAGGCCAAATTAAACAGAGAGCGTCCTTCAGATTCCCTTTGAAATGGGCTTGGTAATAGTGGCCAAGAACGGCACTAACAGTCCAATTTCCATTTAAAATAGGATGTTTTGAGAAGGCACATACATTGTCAAGCCATCCCACACTGGGGGCTCCCATCGAAGTCATCTGACCTGCAAGCATGGGCGGCTAATATCACTGCTTTATTATTTATCAAGTCAATTTCTCTGCGGAATGACTAATAATACAGCCGCAGCTGCTCTCCTCTCCCTGCCCCAGCTGCGCGGCCCTGGTGGCAGCGAGGTCTGCGAGGCTACCTGCCCCGAGCCTCCTCCCCACCCCCCGAGCCCCCATCCCGCCGAAGGACCTTGTGGAAAGAGAAAAAGGAGGGATGGACCCAGGGTGCCATTTAGGATTCAAACCACTTGGCAGAAGCTACTTATACTACCCAGGAAAGGTTAATGCCACTAATTGACTAGGCCAGGGGATTTTAATTAGTCCCATAATAAAGGAACTGCAAACTTAAAGTAAAATAAAATAGATACAGGTAACTACTTTCCTATTCTGATCCTTTATGATGTCTTTGAGTACAGTGTATATTTAAAAGCCAACCAAGGGACACATCCAATTCAAATGTGCAACACACACACACACACACACACACACACACACACAAAACCGTGATTCAACCCAAGAGTGACAACAAAGCTTTCAACTCCTGCATATAAAGTCATTAAGAGTTATTCTAACTTTTCATACATGCCCATCAATTTCTTCTGGAGCCTACCTGAAAATCCACAGTAAATAAAAACATGCAATTAGATGATTTCCCATCTGCCAAGGAATGATTCAATTGTCCATTAATAGCTAAAGTTCTAGAACTACATGAAGGGAAATTATCAGGTGTTGTTGGTACACATTGGTGTCGTAAAACAGGATTAGTGTTCCAGGCAAAATACAAAGCTTCTTTTGTAAATCTTACCCATTTTTTTTTTTTTTAAACATAAGACAGCATGAAGGAGGGAGCAAATTAAACCATAATTTTCAGACTACGCTTCCTTATTGTCACTCAGAAAAGTTGCCAGGTGTTTCCAGAGAAGTTTATACATAAATATACTAGCTGAATCAGGAAATCTTTCCAGGGCAAATGAATCACGTTAATTAAAAGGAGACATTAAGATGGCAAGCCTATGATTTCGGAAGTGAGGAGATTTGGAAATCTCGAACTGCCGGCTTTCCCCCTGGCCTCTGAGAGCCAAGCGCATGGCATCTTACATCCTGGTACTTCCCCCAGCCCAGGGCATCATGGGATGGAGACAGGAGTACAGGACGGATTTTACTTACAATGGAACCAATATTTTTAGTCTTTCTTCCAAGTCAGCTGTCAAGGGCAGCTACAATGACAGAAAACCATCCCTCCTCACCCGCCTTCATAAGACAGTTTGCTGGGTAATTGCTCCTTCTCTAGGTTCTGGAAGCAGCGAGTGTTCCCCAATACGTTAGTTCTCCAAGCCCTCTCCAGAAGCACCTGCAGCTCCCACACCTCCCTCCAGACCAGAGGACAGCGCCTCCATTTTGCTAGAGTAGGTCTTGGGGCGGGGGGGGGGGGAGGGGGGGGGGAGGAGGAAGCAAGCAGCTGAGATGGGGAGAGTGAGTGGGAACCAACACAAAACACTGGTAGTTATACTGTCTACTCCCCACGTGGATCACCAAAGGGCGCTCACGTGAAGGAGCCAGCCACACACACACACACACACACACACACACACACACACACACCCCACACAGTTCCTACACTCCAGGGCACATGCCAAGAAAGGCCCATCTCACTGCCCAGACACAGGTCAGAGTCAGAGACCTGGTCGGCGGCAATGCCTTGGTGGGGTTAAAGCCAGGAGGATCCTGGGAGATCTGACCCAGGGGTTCTCAGCCCTGACTGCACGTTGGCTTCAGCCGGTGGGAATGTTAACACTGATCAAAGCCAAGACTCCCCCCCTCCGAGTCCCACTTAACTGACCTGGGCTGGGCCCAGGCACTCGTGTGTTAAAAACTCTCTTGGTAATTCTAATGTGCCACAGAGTCAGAGCAGACCTCTGACGTGACAACCATCATTCATCTCACGGACGTCTAATGCTGAGCTGTGGGATGATGTACGTCACCCAGACTTTCCTGTCTCTGAGTGAGGAAACGCAAGTTGGCCACGCAAGTTGCGTAGCTCACGGGGTTCTAAGGGAAATCTAAATTCCAACTAAAGGAGCGCAAGGGGAAGAGGTGAACTTTGAGGGAGTGCCCTCTCTGCTTTATTGCGCAGCTACGGCAGCACTGACGCCTGCCTCTCTGTCCTCCTGCTCAGGAGACACCCCTGCTGGGCTCTCGGGGTCCACCAGCATTCCTACTCAGTGGACACACGGCTGCCGGGAGCGGGGTGGGCAGGAGCCCGGGGTGGGCAGGAGCCCAACACAAAGCAGGGACCACTGTTGCTTCTGAGTCTATTCTGGGCCCAGAATGGATGATGTCACCTCCAGCGGCGGTGGCAAGCGGAGTCATGAATCATCCACGAACCGGCCCAGACTCCGAGATAATAAATCGGATGTCAGCACTGCGCACTTTGCAGATCTGGTGCAGAGGCGCCAGCGCTGCCGCCTGGGGGGCTGGGACACGGGCACCAGCGCTGGAGACACCCAGGGCGGAGGAGGCGCTTTCAATTATCTCCCGATAGCAGGACCGGGTGGCAAGTTGAGGAAGAAATTTCACATTTGTAGGGAGTGCTCAAAGGCACACAACTTTGATCACCTTGGAATCACCGCGGTTACTCTGAGGATTAAGAGAAGCACACCCCCCAGGTGCTCCAGCTATTAATTATCGCGGTGACCACCGGCCGGCGACCAGAGACCTGCAGGTGTTACCACGTTGACCCTCAACTGCATTAATTTAGCTCAGGAACTCACTCTGGGATTGGATTTGGCAAATGCTCCTGCCTGGAAGGGTTTCTGGGACAACAGAAAGAAACCAAGGAGTTTGTTAGGCAGGCTCAGTGTTTTTCTTTCTTACTTTTTTCCAGGGTGGAAGTCAGGGCAGGTAGGGAAGGATGGCAAGGTTTGCATTGCCATACATACGAGCTCTCCTGACCTCCTCGTTCTTCTTCCTCTTCCTCTACTTATTTTTTAATGTTTTATGGGGTTTGGGGGGGGGGGCCCTTATTTTTATAGCCCTAAACAGCTGACTTGAATGAACCAACTGGAAACACCGATTATAGTTCACATTCTTGGAGCTGGGAGTTTGGATAATTCCCAAGTGTATTGGGTATTCCTTGGCTTATAAAGAAATGACTGAGCTCTAAAAGCTACTAAATAAAAATGTAAAACTCAGACTTCTTCAAGGGTCTCTGGGCCAAAAGGTACTTTAACATCCTGAGGTCAATTTCGGGGTCTTTGGCTACATCGACTTGGTCAAGGCGTGAACCATGTCAGGGTTGGTGGGCTGTGTTCTCTCGTTTCTCTTGCCCACAGTGCTGCTGAGGGAGCAGCGGTGGCATGGGCAGGAACGTGTCGGGAGAGAGGCTCGGAGGGCCCACTGGGGCTGCAGGCCAGTGGTGAGCAAGGGGATGTGTCCAATGGACAGCAATGCTTAGCCCTGTGTATTAGTTTCATGTGGCTGCTGTACCAAATGTCAGACTGGAGGGGCTTAAAACAACAGAAATTTATGCTCTTGCAGTTCCAGAAGTCTGAAATCAAGCTACTGGCAGGCCCAGGTTCTCTCGAAGGTTCTAGTAGAAAATCTGTCCCACACCTTTCTCCTAGCTTCTGGTGTTGCCAGCCATCCTTGGCTTATACCTGCATAACTCTCCTCTCTGCCTCCGTGGTCATGTGACATTCTCCGTGTGTGTGTGTGTGTGTGTGTGTGTGTGTGTGTGTGTGTGTGTCTTCACCTGTCCTCCCTCTTCTTAGGACACCAGTCACACTGAATTAACTTACTGCAGTATGACTTCATCTTAACTTCATTACATGTGCAAAGAACCTATTTCTTTTATTATTTTTTAATTGATTTTGAGAGAGAGAGAGAGAGAGAGAAGAAGGGAGAGGGAAAGAGAGAAACATCAATGTGAGAGTGAAACATCAATCAGCTGCCTCCTGCACGCCCCCTACTGGAGATGGAGCATGCAACCAGGGCACGTGCCCTGACTGGGAATCAAACCAGCAACCTTTTGGTGCCACACTGGCCAGGGCACAAAGAACCTATTTCCAAATAAGGTCACGCTCTGAGAGAGCAGAGGTTAGGATTTCAGTACCCCTTTCGGGGGGCTACCATTCAGCCACAATACCCCCTCCCATCTTGGAAAACTTGATAGCATCTGGCAACAGTTATCTAGAGCAGCGGTCACCAGCCAGTGACCTGCGGACCACTGGTGGTCCGTGAGGCCCGAAAGGTCGGCGACCGCTGATACAGAGTGTTAACCTTTTCTCCAATCAACATGCCTTCACCTTTATTCCCCGGGGAATGACAGCAACAGTAATCTTATCAGCAGTAGGAGAACAGTACTTCTTATAATAATAAAATAAATTTACAGGTACTCTCCTAATCATCAGATGCTTCCCACAGATTATCTCACTTAAAGCTCACCAGTCCATGAGGAGTTCATGTTTAGTGCCATTTTACAGGTGAGAAAACTGATGTTGAGAGGAGTTTAGTAGTTTGCCCAAGGTCCCACAGCTCGTTGGTGGCAGCTCTAACATTTGAACCCAGTGGTGTGACTTCAGACCTAAGCTCCCACCTGACTGTCCCAGGGCCCAGACATCCCGGGGGCTTCACTCACTGGGTACTTGCCTTGACTCTTAGGCTGTAAGCAACAGGACACAGCTGCCACATGGTGTGAGGTCCCCACATATTAATCACAATTTGGTTTAGGTAGACGGCTTTAACTCCTTTTCCTGTTAAATTAAAAAGCACTCTGACCTCCTAGAACGAAGGATCTCCCCTCTGGTCTGGACTAAACTCAAGCAAACTGGTTTCCTTTCAGACCTGGGCGAGTCTGTCCAGTCTATTAATAGCACGTTGTCGGGGAGGAGCAGGAACTAAGAAAATCCTCATCTATCTATCTGACGCTCTGTTTATGGAAAAAAAAGGAACGAGGCGACTCAGAGGCAAAGGGTTCCGGGCTGCGTACTATCATGTCTTGTAAGGAGCTGCCCGGTCCCTCCTCCCGGCAGGACAGAAACCTCAGACGAGGCAGGGCCCATACCTCCTCCAAAGTCGGAGACACCACGTCGTGCCGACCCCACAATTGCAACCAAGTGTAAAGCCATTTACATATAACGTCAGAAACCGGTACAGGGACAACCGTTGCTGTGCTAGGGATGGGTGACCTTTATAAAAAAATTCTCACCTTGTTATATTACTACAGTTACAATTTAAGTTGAAACGAATTTTAAAAGCTCACTATAAGGAAGTAAATGTTTGAGTAGGTAATGAATGCACACGGTACAAAAATGCAAAAGGTAAATAAGTATACAATAAGTTTCCTGCCTCTTTGTACCTGTGGTCACTTAATCCTCATCCACAGAAACAAATGCTGTTTTTCTATTTATGTATATTTGCAATCTATGTGTATATGTACATGCACATAAAACATATTTGAGGACTTACTGTTACACTTACTGACGCATGCCTCAAGCTAGCCCAATATCATCGTTCCTATTTATAGATGAGAAATCTGAGCCACAGAGAGGTAAAGCAACCGGCCAAGGTCACACAGCCATTCAGTCACGAAGCTTAGATTCAAGGTCCAGAGCGTGTGCCATTTCACTCTGGCCAGTGTTGTGGGTATCCTTTCGGAAATATCCTATATACATGCAAGCAGATATTTTGTGTGTGAGGAGAGGGAAACATTATTTTTAAAGACTAGAGTCTTGCCGAAACTGGTATGGCTCAGTGGATAGAGCATCGGCCTGCGGACTGAAAGGTCCCAGGTTCAATTCTGGTCAAGGGCATGTACATTGGTTGTGGGCACATCCCCAGTAGGGGATGTGCAAGAGGCAGCTGATTGATGTTTCTCTCTCATCGATGTTTCTAACTCTCTATCCCTCTCTCTTCCTCTCTGTAAAAAAATCAATAAAATATATTTAATAAGTAAATAAATAAGTAAATAAATAAATAAATAAAGACTAGAGTCTTAAGAACTCAAACACAGGTTTTAGCTGTACCTAAAGAGGTTAAAACTGATGGTCTCCTTTAAGGGGGAAAGGAAAGAAGTAAGACCACTGGGCACTGACCACTTGCTGTGAGCCACCTGACTCACTAACTCCTACGGAACGGTGAGCCACTCCACAGTGAGCCACACGGGGTCCACGGGGAAGCTGGGATGAAAACCGAGTATGGCCAGCATGGAAGCTGACACTTTTTTCGAGCACGCGGTGCTGACACACAGCTTCAGGTGAGCTGGCGTACGCCCTCTGACCCGCCAGGCTCGGAGCAGAGGCTCGGGTCCGGAGCTGCACCGCGACCTGGGCTTCTCCAGGAGCTTCCGGGCCCAGCAGGAGGCAACCGACCCCCGCCTCTGGTTCCCCGGGGCTGCCCCGCGATGACCCCGAGAAGCACCGTGATGCTAAGAAAGGGGGTGCTTTAAATCAAGTCACCAAGCCGAGGGCTCCTTTCTCATCAGGCCTCACACTCCTCCCTCACCGAGATCTTAGCACATGTCATGAGTGTCAGAGTTTGGGCTTCTGTGGGAACAGGCCCGGACAAAAGCCCCATTGTCCCTCTCTACAAAAAGTCATTTCTGGGTCAGTGAAGTTGCTGACCCCGGGCCCACCCCCGGCTCCGTGGGCCAGAGCCGGAAGGGGGGCAGGAAGGCCTGTTCGCTCACCACCCTTTTGGTGCCAGAGCTTTTATTCCAAAGGAGAAAAGCATAAGGTTTATACTTGTGCTGAAGAAACACACAGCATCCAGGGTGCTGCGGTCCCACGGTTCACAAGCTCCTCTGGCCCTGAGCACCCCTGTCCCCAGCCCCGTTGCTAGCGAGGTAAGGGTTTTGTAATCCTTCCCATCTACGAAGCAAAGCAGGTGAAGAGAAACCAAGCTGCTGTGTCGATTAGCATCTCAAGAGACAGCCGGGATGGGCGCTTCCGGAATTCGGTTAGCTCAGGGGGAAAAAATCAAAGTGCATTCCTCGCTTTCTTGTCAGAAATAAAATTACGGTCTCGGATGGAAGCTACCAGGGTTGGGGTATCTCCAGGAATCTTGAACGGCTTCCTCGATGTGTTTTCAAAGTCACATTCCCCTTCAACCCTGCCCTTTTCATTGGTTATTTGCGAGGTCATGTTTGCACCAACTTCTCGGGAAGGCTAATGGTGTTTATTTAACGAGAAAATAAAATGTGCAGACAGCTCCGGGCGCTGGCCTCTGAAAGATGGCTCAGGGTGGGCGCTGTGGCTCCTCATCCCCTCCTTTCCCTCACCATCTATTGCTGCATATTCCTCAGAGACTCCTTGTTTGTGACTCCGCAAACCCTAAGCCCACATTTTACCCAGCACTTGAGGAGGAGTGGAGATGGGTCAGGTGACAGGCCAGGCCTTGAGGGGCATGTACTGGGCGCCAGGGGGGCGGGCAAGGTTGCATGGCCTCTGGCAAAGCCCTGCAAGGGTGCACCCCACAGAGTGGGTGCACAAGCATGCCCACCCACTTACACAGGCCTGACTTTAGAAAGAGCCCAGGCGGAAGCAGACCCTTGGCTTCTGAGAATCTAGTGGAGGTCAGTGGCTACTTATGTCATGGTGGGCCTTGTCAGGTCATCCTCGTTCTAACCTAAGCGTGCCCAACCTCGCACTGGCACGTAACTGAATCCAGTAAAATCTCTCCAAGTGCCCAAAGGCAGCAATCAGTGCCCACATCACTGCCAGCCCCCTGCCTGCTGGTCTCTTCTGAGTGGACTAGGGGAGACTCAATGGTATTGAGTTCCTACCCCCCTCTGAGCCTGCCCTAGAGTCCCAGTTCACCAACATCCCTGACACAGCTGCCCTGCACTGACCATGGCCCTCTTAGCCAGACCCAGACCTCCACTTGCAGAAAGGAGCCCCAGGGGATGGCGACGGCCGCACTGCACCAGGGACTGATGGGAAGCGCAGTACGTGAGGCCTTGGCCGGTGTCTGTGTCTCTGACAGACCAGCTGCTTTCTTGTCAACGGGCTTCCAATGCAGGCGTTGACTTGGGTCAGTGCCGATAATGATCAGCTACTGGTTTCCAGGTGTCCAACAAACCCCTGACTTCACCCACATCTCAGACTTGGGGTGCAGTGCGACGGGAGCATCTGGCACAGGGACGAACAGCAGATCTGAGAGGCGGAGGAAATGCAAAGGGCACAGGTCCGTTCCCCCCCCCCCCCCCCCAAGGGAAGGCAGACCCAGTAGCAAATCCTCCAGCCTTGGGAGCAGGATTTATAAGATGCCCTCAGGTCACATCAGCACCAGTGTCATCACCACTGTTCTTCCTCGAACCCTAATCCCACTTTCTACTCCATCCAAGGACCCTTCCCACCCACACTCCTTCTTCCATCCCACAATGTCACAGTTACAGGTTACATTCCCAGGGAAACAGTCAGAGTGCTGGGATCACGTCGGGAAAAGCACGAATGCATTATCTTGAACATTATCTTGAACATCCCACCCTCCAAATGAAGCAATGCTGTTTTATTTTTAATTTAATTTAACACCTTTGTGAAACTCTTTATACATGCCGGCCCCTGCCTGAGGAAACAGGCACCAAAGCACATAAATCATTACGGTGATTCTTAATCATTTTAGGGTACATAAAAGAGTCGGTACGGGCCGCAGAGGTCAATTTCAAAAGCGAGTGTTTGGCAGGTACTCAGGACGTTAAGGGCTGTTTTTTCTCCATAGAAAAGCATTATCTTCTATCACAGTTTTGGCTCCATCTTCCTGGCACCATTTTCATAAATAAACTGATTACACAAATTATGAAGGCTTTAAACTTCAGCCAGCTGCTTTTTGGGGCAGAGCCGTGGTAAGGTTCACGGGAGGAGCCAAGCTCAGTCCTCTGCTCTGCGGCTGAGCCTGCAGAACGCTCCTCCACGGGCTGCGTGGGTCCCCCACGGTGCATTCCCGGCCCCCCTGGGAAAGGCCCGTCTGCAGGCCACAGGACCACTCTGGGGCCGAGGTCGGCACAGCGAGGGGCCCTGTGGGGACTGGACGCCGTGTCTGCGCCGCGGTTGCTCTCCAAAGCCATTAGCATTGCACTTAATAAGCGGCTGCTAACAGTTGGGAGAGGAGTCATCCATCACACTGATCTTTATTTTCTCTGGTGTATCCTGTTCCTTGCCTCTGGCCCTGTTCTAGAGCAAACAGGCCTGCTGGGTAATGGAAGCCACTGGGAGGGAGAAGCTGCGACCCTTCTGTCCTCACTCCCTCTCCAGCTGACCCTCGCCAGGCACCCGATAAGCTTCAGAGACACAAGCTCATTTTCCGATGGGCCCCCGACCATCCGGGGCCTCCCCTGATGAGCCAGACATCGAGGCACTCAGCGGTGCGGGGTTCATGGTCCCCGGGCCCTGGGGCCAAGGGGAGGGACAGCTGAGGCTCCCCTGGAATGATGCCCCTGGAGGGGGCTCCCTTACCCCCCAAGGAGGTGAGCGTGAGATGTTATTTCAGCAGCTGGCTTTTCCACACCCCACGTCCTCAAACAGGGCTGACGTGGGGAGAGAGCCCTGAACCACAGCCCTTCCTGCCTCTGGGCTCAACCTCTCCGTCTCTGCCAACCGAAGGGAACTGGAAAGGACAGCAGCTTGTGGCTTCTTCCCTCCCAGGCCCGCCCCGCCAGCTCCACTCTGGGATCAATACCAATGCTGAGTTCACGATCTTATCTGAGTTTTGCAAGGATAAAGCAACCAACTTCCCCGCATGATTAAATCCTATGATGATCAGCCCAATATTTTCCAGACCACTTCCAATGACTTCTAGAGAGCAAATGAAATGACCGAGAAATCTGAAAGCCACCACCCTCCCTCTCCTGTGACAAAGAGTCCCCCGGGGAGCCAGGATATAAGGTGGTGGGTGAGGAGGAGGAAGGCCCCAGCTTCTACCAGTGGCTCGGCTCCCGCCCGGCTAGAAGAACCTATTGGGCAATCCAGAACTTTATGTGCCTCAGTTTCTCCATCCGGAAATGGAGGTGTGCTGTAGTCCACAAAGAGGAGTGGGTGGGAAGAAGGACTAGTAAAGAGAAGGTGCTCAAGTCCTTAAAATCAGCAACTCCCCTGCTTAAACCACTGCCTAGCATGGTGCTGGGCTTCCATCTGACCAGAGTGGGCTCACCTACGACTGTCACAGAGACTCCACAGTGCGTGCGGGCACTGTGCTGAGTACTTGGTGCCTCGGAGCTCAGGAAGTGCTACTGTTTGACATGGCCTAGTTAACTTAGAAACCGCCACACCACATGGTGTGTGCTGGAGGGGACCCAGTTCCCCCTTCAGCACCCATTGCTGGAGGAAGGCCCCGGCCTCTGCCCCTCCCGGATTTCCTCAGGACAAGCCCAAGGTCACATCTTTACCTGGGTGGCCTGCATCCAACGCCTGATGAACAAGCAGGTACAAAGCCCGGCCCTCACCCCAGCTGGGGACAGCTGCCTTGGGAATTCCCCAGAGCATCCCAGGTGGGCTCCGCCCTCTGCCTGCTGCTCACCAGGGACACTCCTGCTGCTAATCCTCCTCTGGGGGGAACAGCCTACACCTGCTCACCTCCCTCCCCTAGGGAAGAAAATAAAAATAGAAAAAGGAATTTATCTTGGACAGTCTCTCAAATAAGAAAGCTAAAAGCTGGAAGCATACGTACGGTCCTGAGCTCCTCGGCCCCAGTTTCCAGGCTTCCAGAGCAGAAGCCTGAGGTGCTCAGAGGTTAGGGAAATATCCCCCACGACAACCAAGGGGCAGTGAGCCACGTGAGCCAGCTGCTGCTCCAGCTTCTTCCTGTTCCTGGGCAGAGGACACACATCTGGTGGCTCACCGTCTCCTGTCCCCTGACTCCTTTCCCATGGTGCCAGCAGGTCCCAGTGCAGATGGAATATGGGAACAGAAGAAACTGCAGTTGTAACTGAGGGCCACCTTCATCCCTAAAGGACCAATAGGGAACGGGGGTGGAAGGAGGCCGCTGTGGGGCAAGGAGTGGAGATTCTGCCATGGCCTCTGCCTCACAATGGCAGTATGGCCGGCTGCACTTGACCAAGGCCAGGCCCAGGCCCTGGTAGTTTTCCCTGGCAGCAGCTGCCACAGCTCCAAGGACACAGGCTTTCAGAATGCCTGGGGTGCAGGACAAGCCAACGCCCCAGGCAGCCTGGCAGGTCCGGTTAGGAGTTGGGCCTGGGCTGAGCCAGTGCGGGGGCGATCAGAGAGACTCAAGGCCGGGCTCTTTAAGAAGCCAGCCTGAGGCAGCACCAGCCTGAGAGGTGTCCTCGGTGTTTGCTGCTGCAGCATTTTCCACTTGATAAGATCACGGCAACCAGGAAGCTGAGGAGGTGAAGGGAAGGTTGGGCAAGGTGGCTGCAGAGGATTTTATTTTCTTGTGCTTATCACCCGATTCCAAGCGCACATCCCATCAGGCCGGGGTTGGGCCCCCCTGGCTCCATACACATAATCTGTTTCTTTCCTCCCCTAACTGCTCTGCATCACTGAAGGAACGCCCCAGCTTCAGCCCTCAGTTCAAGGAGAAACTCCTCCTCAGCTGTTGAGGGGCTGGGTAAGGTGCAGGGACCAAGCTCCCCCCGACCCAGAGGAACTGGGGAGCAGGCTTCCGCAGCGTGTCAGGGCCTTCCTGCTGAAACTTCTAGGCGCACCTCCCCTCCTGCCTCTCCTCTCCCGCCCCAGCAGCATCAGGCTGGGCCCCGGAGATGCATTCATGGGTGGGCGATCTGTGCATTCACACACAGGGCCCCTGTTCAGAAGGGCTCCATTTTGGGTTGAATGCTCTGCTGTCATCTTGAAATTCTTAATAATCGTTGATTAAGACACCCCACCTGTCATTCTGTTCCGACTCCAATGGCGATGGAAGGGGTCTTGCATCTCCCATGGGAACGGGAAGCCCTGGCAGGGCAGGAGGAGGCCATGCAGGTCCATGCATGCTCCAGGGTCTCTGCCCACCCCCTACCCACCATGCCCACCAGAAGTCTGCCTTAGGAGGACCTGCTCTGAGCACTGGGCCATAGAACGGGGCTTCCTCCACTGCACAACAGGGAACGCCTCCCTCACCCAGTCACAGAGGGACCCAGGGATGCCCACAGCAGGAGTCAGAAGTAAGAGAGAGCATTTCCTGGCTCCCAGGAGCCCGATGTCCTGAGTTCCTGGCCACCGAGAGTCCCCCACTCCTCAGAGGACATACCTCTTTCCCTGCACATCTTTGAGGATGAGATGAGAGGACTGATCATCTCCTCCAGCCCAGGGCCTGACCCAGAGCAGAAGATTAAAGATACCTTTTCATTCATTGACATTCAAAGAAGAACGACAACAATACCGCCTGGAAGCCGCTGGGGAATCTTCCAGGATGACAGATTCTAATGCTCAACATTAGACAGTGCTACGTGCAGAGGGGCCCTGCCCACCCTGGATGTAAACACATAAGCACATTCTTAACAAACCCATCCCCATGTGGAGACAACAGAGAAAGAGGGGAATTTGTGTGTGTTTTTTTGTTTTGTTTTGTTTTTAATATATTTTATTGATTTTTTTTTACAGAAAGGAAGGGAGAGGGATAGAGAGTTAGAAACATTGATGAGCGAGAGACATCGATCAGCTGCCTCCTGCACACCCCCTACTGGGAATGTGTCCGCAACCAAGGTACATGCCCTTGACTGGAATCGAACCTGGGACTCTTGAGTCTGCAGGCCGATGCTCTATCCACTGAGCCAAACCGGTTAGGGCGAAAGAGAGGAATTTGAAAGCAGCTGTGAGTGCCTGCTCTGACCTTGGGAGTGGCAGTTACCCCCTCTGAGCTTTGGTTATCTCAACAAAATGGAGATGATGATAATATAATAAGAGCTAACATTTAGGCACAGTTGACAATGAACAATACCTTAGGAAGTACTAGTATCATCCCCATTTTACAGATGAGTAAACTGAGGCATGAAGAAGTTAAGTGACTTTCCCAACATCGCAGCCACCCGCCTGCGGCTGCTGTGAGGATGTAGAGAGACAATGCACATGGACGCCACACAGACAGATGCAGCGTGGATGCTGCTGCAGGATAACTGCCCTGCTCATCGCTGTCCCTCTCTGGCTCTCACTCCTGAGCAATGCAGGGGACAGAGGCAGACATTTTCTCCTGTAAGCTCTTCTTTTCTCTCCTTGCCTCCCCTTACTCTTCACCCTCCACGCCTCCCCAGTTCTTCCCAGCATACATGCCGCTGACACCCCAGTTTTCTGCCCAATTTTCCATTCTCCCTTTTGGGGTCGCTGCGGGTGATGCATGAGAGGCCGACAACCCGGTGCAATCAGGACACCATCGCCTGCTCCCGCCCCTGCCTGCGACGATTCCCACTCCTTCCTCCCTTTCACTCAGCCTGCCTGCTCGGAACAGGAGACAGACCGTCAGAGCTGGGTAACTGCTTCTAATCACAGGTGACAGCAAGAGTGTAAACAACACAAGAAACATCTAAATGCAATCCGAGTGGCAAGGAAACACCGCTCACTCACTCCAGCTCCTCTCAAGAGCTCCGCTTCCTGCTTCCTGCCATCGCCCCTTCGGAAGCTCTGCTCATTAATAGGAATCTTGCCCTATTAATCACACACACACCCCCCCCCCCCCCACACACACACACACACCGGAACAGAACGCTGAACCATAACCTTTGACCCTACTTCCTCTGGGGTGGATTTTTTAGCTCATGTTCTTTGGGGGGAAATGGAGGTCAGAGACCCTTTTGAGAATCTGTCCAAAGCTTGGGGGGTACTCTCCCAAAGAAAAGCGCAAACACCAAGCATTCTGTGTGTGGTTCCCAGGCTCACAGAGCCCAGGTGGAGACCCGCTTCCTGAGACGTGGGTGGGGCAGTGAGAGCACAAGAGGAAATGCAAGCGCAGCTGCACTCCAGACGCTCCCGAGGCACAGGGCACCAGCCTGCAAGGCTCTCCTCTCTTTTTTGGCTCTCTAGATTGACAATGTGCTCTGAACCACCTCCTCCAATGCAAATTGGAAACTCAATTGAGTAATTACTGTGAATGATTTCCACTAGGATCGCTAGGTGCTGAGGTTCCGCGAGGACTGAGCAAGCCAGGCTGAGAGGGGAGTGTCTGAACGACGCTGGGTGCGGCTGCACGACGCAGTGACGGCGCTCGAGCCAGAAGGGACCGGTTGTCTGGACTGTCTAGTATCTGGCCTCTTTGTCGCCCTCCATTCATACTGATCTTCAACAGATGGTCAAGCCCATCTGCTTCACTCTGGAACAGTCCGCGCACCTTCTGTCTGTGGGACTGAGGTGAGAGGGGCAACCTTCACACCCTGGGGGTCTTACCTCTGTGCCTGTTGGTGGTCTTATCGAACATCAGCATTGCATCCTCCACCTGCAAAACACACACGGAATAGAGCTGTTTTAGGAATTTTAACAAAATACACAAAATATTCTATAGGGGGGTGGGTTCCATGATAGAAGTCCTAGCTGCTCATTAAACACTGTTTGGAAATACAGAGACTCAGAAAAAAAGATCACTTGTCTTTTAGTCTTTCCACTTAGCAAAACCATGTGTTGGGCAGCGGGCTCTTAGCCTGGAGAGACTTCCGAGTGTGCCTGTGGTTAGAAGAAACTGAGCACTGTCCACAGGAGCGCAAAGGCTCACAAATGGGCTTGGGCCTGAGCTAAGCTGGCTGAGAAAAGAAATTACAGGTTATTCATTCCTTACTCCTCCCAGACTACAGTCTCCGATGGGGGGAGAGGGGGGAGAGACACTGGGTAAAGCAATAAAACCAGGTTTAAAATGGTGCCTCCAGACAAATCAAATCCATTTTTCCAGACGCTATCAAATATAATAGGGGGGAAAAAGCAAAGTCAGGGTAAGAATGGAAGAGGGGGGTAGGCAAGCCAGGCACAAACCTCGGAGGGACTGGCCTCACTTAAAAATCTCTTCTGGAGTCAGGGCCCCGTTTTGTTGCTAAGCAACCGAGCCTGCACAAACAGGCTCCTGGGGCCTTCTCCTTCTGGTCCCCATTTCTGAAGTCAGTCACTGGGAGGAAAATGGCCTTTCGTGGGGAGGGCTCCTCCAGCAGGGAGCCGCCCTCTCTCTCTGGGCATCAGGCCGATGGGGGTAGGGGGGGCTGGCTGGAGACGGGGTGCCGTCAGCAGACCCCTTCCGGGCCAGAGACTCAGTAAGCCTCCCAGGCGCCTGCTGAGGCCACACACAACACAGCGTCTGCCTCCCGAGCACCACTCAAGCAAAACCACCAGAAGACCAACTGGTTTGTTTGTACACAGAGTAGTCACACTTGAGCATATGGTGTTGCAGATTCAGACCCTGGGCCTCCATTAGAATTCCAAAGCCTGGGGTGCGGGTGCGGGGGGGGGGGGGGGGGGGGGGGGGGAGAGGGGGAGGGGACTGCTGGGTATCGCGCAGGTAAACGTGACATCTGTTTCCCACCCATCTCCGTATTTTCTAAGATGTTTGCCAAGTCCTTATTTTGAGCTAAAAATGCCTAACAGTAAGAAAAACAGCCTTCCTTCTACGTTGGCCATGTTTTGGTACTGCAACTCAGATCCCCTTAGGGAATAAATATTTTGAATTTTTACAATAATATATTTTCAAACCTCCTTTTCAAACAGTACGTAATTGGCTCCCTCTTTTTTCTTTCTAAGTCTGGGCATTTTCTGACGCTGCCCTCCAACGCTCGCTCAGCCTGGTGAGCGATGGGGAGGAGCTGTGTATATTTTTTAGGGCAACCATTGTTGGAACGAATAGAGCTCTCTCCTCTGTAGTCCAGCTGGACAATGGGACTGGCAAAGACGCCTGAATAGATAAAGTGTCAGGGCGAGAGAAAAATTCTATTAACACTTTACAAAATACAACATCTAAGAAATAGCTAGAGAGGAAAGAGAAAGGGGGTTAATACCAATCTGGATAAGCCCCGGTGCTTGGGGGAGAGAAAACTTTTCAGCGATTGCAAAACACATTAATTCAGAGAAGCCATCAATGCGATGGAAATCTGGCAGAACAGCAAGAGCTGAAACGGGAAGAATTTGAATATACAAAGACTGACTGAATAGAGTGAAAAGCACGGCCTCACATACGGGGCCGTTCTCACGGTTCTGTGTGAATCAAACAGAAGTGCTTGTGTGCTTCTCCTCCGTCCTGGGGAATGGGGGGCACAGTCAAGGTAACTGGTATCCAATCCAGGAGCCAGCAAGCTGATACCTCTGAGCGTCTGATGTCTTTGTCTGTCTGTCTGTCTGTCTGTCTCTCTCTCTCTCTCTCTCTCTCACACACACACACACACACACGAACCCCCACTTTAGCATGCAGACCAGGCATTTCAGGTGCTGGACGAACACAGAGCCGTGTGGGGCTGGACACAGGTTCTTCTGACCTCAGGTCACTAACCCTTACCCTGTGAAATGCATCCTTAAGGGCTACCACTCGCTTCCTCAAGGTCAGCACTGCGATTTCTTGTGGGTTGACAGTGCCCTCCCCTGCCTTACGGGTTTCTTTATACTAAAGATGGGGGCCCTGGATCCCTGGAGAGAGCGAGAAGGAGAAGAGGTATCTGAACCTCAGCATATTTTGTCCCACATCCTGGCACCTGCCCAATCTGTTTTGAGAGAAGAAACTTGTTCCGACCTTGAGATGTGCCTTCTGATAACGTAAGGCAGGTTGGAAACACAGCCCTGACATTCTAGGTGGTGCATCCAAGCGAACGACAAAGCAGGAGAAAGTAAGTTGGATGTGAGATATCTGAGGACAGCCAGCTTTGTCTGAACACCAGGGTGTCCTGGACATGTATTTCTGTCACATCCTCCGAGGTGTGCACCATGCACACAGCACACCCGAGGGTCAACAGCGGGAGCTGTAATGTTAGCTGTATGGCCCCGGGGTTGGGGAAGGGTTTCTCAAACTCCATCCACCTCAGAATTGCCTGGAGGGTTTGTGAAAACACGGACTCCCAGTGCGTCTGATTCCGCTGAGAGCTTTTGCATTTCTAACAAGCCCCCGGCAGTGCTGATGCCATGCCTGGCCTGTGGACCACTTTCTGGGTGCTACTCTAGGGATGAGAGACAAGAGCAAAGGTCAAAGACACTGGGCAGAGCCGCTCCTCCTCTCTGCATACACTCGGCGCTCAATACAGGAAACAAATTTCTCTTCCGGGAGCAAGAGATGCACTTCAGGCTGGCAGTAGCTCTTCCCTTTGTTCCCCTTTGTCTCTTGGATGTTTATAGTCTACAATCCTGAAAATGACGATGGGAAAGAAAACAAGAAGAGGGACTTCTTGACAACCAATGCAGGAAAAATTCGGAATCCACCAGGACCCTTCTAACAGATAAACCAGAGGGTGTCTGCATCACTCAGCCAACTCAACCTGGATTAGAAAACCTAGCTAATGTTAACTTTACTTATGAATTTCATGCATCCGATACTTATTAGGCACTCAATGTTTGCAGAGCTTCAGCCTAAGTACAAAGAAGAGGCAAATTATATGGGTCCCCAGTGGAGGGATTGTGCTAACGGCTTCACAGCCTTTACCCTGTAATTTTGCAGTTCCTCTCCCCAAAGAAGCAGAGTCTATCTCCTTATCCCATGGATCTGAACTCGACTTGTTATGGTCAACAAAGTGAGGTGGAGAGAATGGTATTCCCAGCCTTCAGAGGGTCTGCCTGTTGCGGCTTGCTCTCTCTTGCACCTCCGCCATCCCCATGAGAAGGGCGTGCCCAGGCTGGCCCGCTGGAGGGCGAGAGACACGTGGAGCAGGGCCAGACCCCCTCAGTTGCCCCAGCTTGAGGCCTGCCTCGCTGACAGCTAGTCAACCCAAAAATGTGCAAGCAAGCCCAGCCACGATCAGGAGAACCACTCCCCATGGACTCTAGACACGTGAAATAAACAGCTATGGTCTGCTGCTGAGGTTTTTGAGGCTGTTTGTTACACAGCACAATTATAGTAACTGGTGACTCGAACATGGCCCCTGTTCTAAAAAAAAAAAGTTTTTAAGATACACAGGCAGTTTCAATAATTCTAGACAATGAACAAAGGCCAGAGAGGAGGTGGCAGGAGGTAAAATGCAGAAAGTGGGCTGAGTCATAAACGCTCAGGTTTCACAGTGCGAGTGGAATACAGGTATTAGGGTGTGCAGGGACCACTCCTAAATCTCACCCCGGCGGCCAGGGTGGAGGCTGAGATCCCAGAAGCACCAGGAGAAATTGGCAACGTGCTCCTCACTAAATGAGCACCATGAAAATCAGCAATAATTAGCACTCAAGTCAGTGGGTGATGCCTCTCTAATCCTAATTCATTTAATGAATGAGCAAACCCTCTCTATAATGAGTCCAAAGATTTATTGTGAACCAGACATTATTGCTGGGTGATTTAGGAGCAGCCAGATGGTGCTGACCGCATCCAGAGGTGCGACTGTAGCCAGCTCCTGCGCTAACTGAAGAGGAAACCTTTCAAGTCGCAAAGCAACGAAGTTCCCGAAAGGAGAGACCAAAACTTCTGTTTGTCAATTTGGATGGCCAAAGGCTGGGACCCTAGAATGTACCACCAGACCATTGCTTCTCCTGCCTGCGGTTTTGGCTCCAACGACATGGTAAGTCAAAGACGCTGATTCAGGAACAAAGAAAACTTATTCCTAGGAGGTGGCAAAATGGGGGAGTTGCTGGTAATAACTCAGCAGGTCCCAGGAGGCAGCGGAGCGACAGTGCCGGGCGGGGTGCACTAAGCCGTGGGCAGGACCCAGGATCTACTTCCATCTCCACGGATCTCACTGAGGACAAGTCACCTCCCGTCTCTGTCTTTCAGTTTCTCATCTGTGAACAGAGGGAACTGTATGAGGTGGTCACCTGAGATCCATTCGCGGAGACCCTCTAACCAGAATGCTAACACGGACCGCAGAGCCTGCTGGGACATCTGGGTGCGTGAAATTCATCACCAGTCCTCTGCAAACTCTCCGCTCTGTGAGGGTGTCCCCAGAGCTTTGCTGCGGCCAGCACACCCTGAGAAATTTCCTACTCCTCTTGGGATACAAATACAGACACCCACACACCATACATATCAAGAACCCAGCAGGAAATGGCACTTCAAATGATCCTTAAATTATCTGGCCAGATGCGAGGAGGGAGAGGGAAGGGGAAAAAAAAAAAGAAAGAAATGTGGCTCTTCAAACTCCCCCAGAACAAATGCCCTTGAATTTCGTTTCCTGCTCCCACTCAAACGCTTCAAGTGTTAGTTTAAATAAATGCCTGTAAATGTAATACCACAATCCTATAGCGTGGGACTTCACGGGCCGCGTTATGCTCCATAAACTCAAGGCACTAAACGCGCAAGAGTGGAGACTTGTATAGAGGAGGCCGCCTGCCCAGGACGGAGGAGCTGGGGTCCGTGCGGGACACACAGGCGGCCTCACCCCGGGCTGCCTCAGGCTAGGATGGCGCTGTTCTCCACTTCTCCCCAACCAGTCTGCACAGAAACCAAACACACCCGCCCCGACGTCCAGAAATGGTGTCTAGTTTATAGAAATGAGACTGGTCAGTAAGCTGCAGCCACCATAGCGTGAGGTTGGTCTCTGTAGTCACCGCCCGATGGGAAGAATGGAGGAGAACAGGAAGCCGGCAGGGAAATCCCATCAGCTCACACTGAAGTCTAGATAAGTGGTTGTCGAGCTGGACTGCTCACCAGGATCACCGAGGAACTTTTAATAGCCCTGCTGCCGAGGCTCCACCCCACCTGTTAGACAGCACTCTGGAGTGGGGAGCCCGTGATTCCAGGGTGCAGCCCAGGCTGAGAACCCCTGTTCTCAATGGCTGAATACGGCTGAGCTGAGCCTTAATCCAGCAAATATATGTGAAGATGGGCCCTGAATAGGAGGGTGTTATGTGGGCCTTCGGCTGCCTACAGACGGGCTCTTTATCCCCTGCTGGAAGTCAGGAACAGCCAGGCTCTTTGCCACATGCTGCTTTCAGGGGACTCGCCTCACCTCGTCTTGGTCTTAGGATAAGAGAATCAAAGTTCTGTTCCGGAAGAAGCTCAGAAACCGAATACAGGATTTTAAGAAGACAAAACAGTCTCGTTGCTTTCCTCTCACCACCACCAATACTTTCACATATTATTATCATTTTGGTCCTCCCAACAACCCCAGGTTATTGTTCTCTGAGCCTCAGATTCCTCACTAGAGCTGGCAGAGGCTGGGCCCAGGACTCAGCTGCTGGTCTCCTCAGTCCAAATTTCACCTGGCCAGCCCTTGCCTGCCTGCCCCATCTCTGTGCATCAACTGCAGGGAGACTGCAGCATGGAGCCACCCTCAAAGCTGACGGTTAGGCACTTTGTTGTTTTATTCAAAAACTTCTAGTTTGCATCCACCTGAAAGTGCATCTTACTTTAACTCATGCCCATGCCTTTAATTGAATAACAAGAGAAACAGTCCACTCCGTCTCTTTTCCTAAGCTCCCCTTTTAGTGTAGTAAAATACATATAACAAATATTACCTTTCTTTAGTATACAGTTTGGAGCGCTAAGTATATTTTCTTAAACTCTTCACAGAAGGCCAGAAAGCCTCCATTGGCATGACTCTTCTTTACTAATCCTATTTTTCCCACACTTTTACTTAAAAAAAAAAATTCTTGTGGGGGTTATTCCTTTTCCCTATTTATCTTAAACAAATAAACACCTGTGTTCACCAGTCAGCAGTTAAGAGTTGACAAGTGGACACTTGTCCAGGGGATCTGAGAGGTTGGGGGTATCTAAACTTTATCCTGTTGATTCAGAGGGCAAAGCCTCCTGCTCAGAGATCCTGAGTCCACAAGTAAATGTCAGACTCTAAGTTATGAAATGCTCGCGCCCCTAAAATGATTATAATAGCTACCACTCACTGGAGCTTAACAGGCAATTTGCAAAAAGCTCATTTAATTATCACAATAGCTCCGAGGTAGATGTTATCACATCCTTGTAGAGGGTGGGGCAAAAGTAGGTTTATAGCTGGGAGTACATGAAACACAGAGTTTATTCTTGTATCATTATTTATTAACTAGTGGCCCTGCACACAAATCTGTGCGCAAGTAGCTTGCTGCCACTCGCCTCAGCTGGCCCCGCCCACCGTCGTTTGTAGCTCTCCGCCGCTTGTAGCTCGCTGCTCTTAGCTTGCTGCCCCGCTCTCCTGCTGATAGGTCATTACTGTCACGGCATAATGACCATTTGCATATTACCTCTTTATTATATAGGATTATTGCATAATTTTCCATTCCAACTGCAAATGTAATTTTGCCCCACTCTGCGTAGGTGAGAAAATTGTGGCTCACTGTGGTTGGCTTACTTAGGATATGCAGTTCCTGGTGGGGTTGAGATTTAAAACCAGGTAAGTCCTTCCGTCTTTCTACTGGTCTCCCTTCACTGTCTTCTACAATACTTTTTTTTCTTTCTTTCTTTTAAAAAAAATATATTTTATTGATTTTTTACAGAGAGGAAGGGAGAGAGATAGAGAGATAGAAACGTCGATGAGAGAGAAACATCGACCAGCTGCCTCTTGCACACCCACTGCCGGGGATGTGCCCGCAACCAATGTACATGCCCTTGGCCGGAATAGAACCTGGGACCTTTCAGTCCTCAGACCGATGCTCTACCACTGAGCCAAACTGGTTTCGGCTGTCTTCTACTTTTTGAATCCCTAGAGCTTAGCATAGTACTATTACTCTAGATCAAGTACATCAAACTCTTGGCCGGCGGGCCACATGCCTCATTTAAGGAAAGGAGGCATGCGGCCCACCAGCTGTGAGTTTGACAGGCTTGCTGTAGATAGTCAGTTGGAGCTTGGGGGAGTCTCTCCCATTGGCCAAGATGTCTCAAAAGGAGGGTCTTGCACTGAGCGTGCCAAAGCTAGAAAGATAATTGGATAGAAATAAAAGCCCTCCCTTCCCTAGCCCTGTTAGAGTGGTGGGCTTGAGCAGGAAGAGAGAGTGGTCTTTGAGACAGGAACCCGCCCCTCTTCCAGGTTGAGTGGCTCCTGAATAAAGCCTCTTTCCTTTTGCACCAGCACCTGCCTCACAAGTTCTGCTTTTGCTGTGTCAGGCAGCCAAACCGCTGTTGTTTTTTGTTTGGTCACAGTGGCATTGTCTCCTAAATGAATCAATTAACCAACAAACACTGTCTTAAAACTCTATCAAAAAGTTAAGAGAGGTGATGGGATTACAAAGGAGAGAGTGATAGGCTCAGACTAGAAAGGCAAAGTGAAAGGCAGAGGGGGCTGTTTCCTTTTAGAAAGGTGAACTCTAAAAGCCCAGAGGCCACTTGGCCGCTCCGTGATCACAGAGCAAGTCGGCGGCAGAGCTGGAACTAGCAGAGGGGTCCCAGGACTGTCCAGGGCTTGGCTCCTGCAAGCCCCTCTGGGCACGAGTACTGAGGGTGTGAGTGTGTTCCCTCTCTGGAATCTCTAGCTAGTGGTGGCTAGTGAGTGCTCAAGGCACAAAATACAGACAATGCCCTCTCAGAGCTCAGAGCCAGCCCAGCAGCACATGCACAGATATATGTGCATGCACACAATCTATGCAGTTGAGCAGGGAGCCACACCCAGTACAGTTCATGTTCCCACTGCATATGAGTCATACCAAGGGACAGCCACTAGCAGAACCAACTCATCCTTGGGGGAGCAGTCCCAGGAGGTCACACCTCAAAACTGAGCAAGGAAAGTGAGAGTCTGCCTGGGCAATGGATGGCAGGGGGGTAGGGGCTCCCTTCTGTCTGAGCTGGCAAAGCCCAGAGCCCCAAGAGAGGGGCCTGGGCACCAACTGAGGGACGAGAAGCAGTTGGTTCCAGCAGGCTTGACAGCTGTCACACGGAAATGGCATCTGGCCTAACGGCCTATTGTGTGAGGCGTCTTCGAGTGGCGGCTGCTATGCTCTGGAAACCCATGGCCTGTTTACAGCACTGGTTGTGAGCACATGCGTGTGTTCATGAGTGCATGCATGCAAGTGTGTGCACAGGCTGCCAAATGCTCCTTTCTTCCCCCTCCAGCCTCTCTCCATCAGGCCTTACCTACCATGAAAAAGGCCCAAACCTGCCAGCTCCAGAGGAGACAGGCGAATCATTAGTGGAGCGCTGATGTGCCGTAACACTCTCTTGCATTCCCATTAAACAAATACTAAACTGCTAATTGCCAAAATAGATCTCTACGACTCTGACCGAACAGGGGGAGGGTTTATAATTACCAAGTGTGAAAATGCACAGCCTGTAAATAACCACCTCATCTGTCCTAATACAGGCTGATATTGATGGGCATGAAATAAACATCAGGACCAAATGGAAAAATCATCCGCATCTCCTGTGGCCAATGCAATCGCGAATGGTGACAAGCGTAGCTGCAGGCAAAGGCCTGGGGAGGGGAGAGGGGTTTTGTGGGCTTGGAAAGTCTAGGTTCCAATCCTGATTTCAATCCCTTGGGCCATTTGCATCTACTTCCTGCCTGGAGAATGGGGCGGATCGGGGGCTTGACATGACGAGGGGACAGAGGGCTTCTCTGCACCTTGGAAAGCCCAGGGCCTTGAGGAAGGAAGCTTGTGGGTGCACGGTCCTCTGGGTGAACCTCTATCTGGGCCCCTTTACCACAATGGCCAGTGAGGATGGGGAATGAGAGAGCAAGCTTCGCCAAGGTGACACATTCATTAAGCCAATGCTGGTTAAGAATCTCTGTCCAACAGAGTTGGTTGCAGAGCACAGATGAAGACAATTCGGGTTCAGAATGACCCTAGGACTTTCCGACACCCTGTGCCAGGGAGGCCCCTATCCCCCACTGTCTCCCGCCACTGGATGGGAGTAGACTGGTCCCGCAGATTCCAGAGCCCTGCCTCTCTCCTGGACTGCACCAGGGGAGGGAGGAGGTGATGTGAAGAGGTCACAGGGACCTCCAGAACCCCAGGCCCTTCCCTCCCCACCAGCCTGTGATGCTGAGGACTTCAGCCCATTGTTGGAATGAATGTTAGGAACTGGACGAGAGGAGGTTCCATTAGCCTCAGAAACTCAGACTCCGGAGTTAGAAGTGACTCTCAGTGGAGGAATCCCTTCTCCAGGGGCTCCTCTGAACTCTTTCTGGAGCTTCAAAAACTCAGTGTCTCCACTCCACCCCCTTGATCCAGCTGCTCAGGCCTGACTTCAGCAGAAGTAGCACTGAGATGCCTGAAATAGCAGCGTCCTCGGATCTGAAGCCCCATTCTGGCGCACGGCTGAATCTTGTGAACTGCATGGTGTCAGGCACCCGATCAGAGCACCAAGCACCACCCGCCCCAGAGCTTCTTAACGGAGCTCATCGGCATCTGAAGAAACACCTGCTCCTTCTCTGTAAGGCAGCCTTAGAGCCAATCTCCTCGGCCCCCTGTCCCTAACATCACCCCCAGGGCCCCGGGGTCAAAGACCCCACAGGTACTCTAGTTGTGTCCTGACTCAAAGACCTTATCAAATATCAGCAGAACGAAGGAAGGTCTGAACCACCAACTATTTTAAAGGAATCCTGCTTTGTTACTGTTAAATTCCCAAAACATCTCCCAAAATGCTGCTGAGAATGAAGTTCAAGTGCAGCAACAGGCTACAGGACTCAGTCACCTGGCACAGTTACGTTGCGTTCAGAGAGATCATCAACTATCTGAGCTGGAAAGGACCAAAAAGCTGTGAGTCTGGCTCACTTGTTCTACAGAGGAGCAAACTGCCTCTCCGAGATCCCATGGCTCCAGGTAAGGCCCGAGTGGGGAAACAAAAGGAGCCTGGGCTCATATCCCACCCGCACACAATCTTGGGCAAGGCTTTCTGGAGCGGCGAAGGCCAAGTCTCTTGTGTGTAGAAGGTGTGATGATCACGATTAACCTTCCCCTCCACTTTACGAGGAATTACACACAGGAAGGCACTTGCTATGGCCAGTACACAACGCACACAGGCGTGGTACCTTGCTGTATGTTCTGTGCTGTAATGAGGCGAATGCAAATCACCCAGACTTCACAGAGGACGGGGAAAGGAAGAATACCCTAGAGTGGAACTCTCCTCGCAACAGAAAGAAACAAACCACTCCCGGCACACAACTTGAATGCATCCCGAGGGAATTACGCTGACGGAAAAACATCAGTCTCCAAGGCTATCCTATACTGTATGATTTCATTTCTAAAACATCCTCGAAATGACAAAATTATAGGGATGGAGAACAGATTAGTGGTTGCCAGGGACTGGGGCGGGGGAAGGAGGTGGCTATCGCATAAGGGGTTTCCTTTCGTGGACAAAATGGTTCTTGTCCTGACTGTGGTGATGGTCACCAGAGACTACACAAGCAATGCGATTTCAGAGATCCGTGCACATGCGAGCGAGCATGCTCACACGCGAGTGCCTGTTAGAGATCATGGCCTCCCAGCACCAGTTCCCTGGTTCCTACAGTGTGCTCAGATGATGGGAGATATGATCATCGTAGGAAACTGGGTGAAGGGTACACAAGAGTTCTTCGTGCTATTTTTACAACTTTTTGGGAGTCTGACACTATTGAAAAACAAAAATTTATAATGAAAAAAATTTAAAAACCACAAGGGGGCTCATTATTTCAAGAAACCCAGTAGCAATCAGCTTATAATGCCAATAATTGTGTGCTCATTTCTCTTGATTTGGATACAGTGCACATAAATGAGTGTCTCTCTCCAGTAGAAAGACACATCCTTTACCTGTGTCTCATACCTGGCACGGGCATATCACGCTCTGAAATACTATTTTATCATTACATGAGTCTCTGTCTGTGTTGGCAGCTCCCTGCCCGTCTCATTGTCTTCCCTGGTCCTCAGAAAATCTGATAGCTCGGCAGACCTGCAGCACCCACTGGAGTCACTAATACATAAATGAGTGCACAGTAAGTGTTTATTGATTTTCAGAACGATTTTGCAGGATAAAGAAAAAAAACTTCAGCTACAAAAGACCTCAAAATCCAGTGATTTCCAACTTTCTTTTTTAAGCCACCAAGGCCTCCCTCTTTCGTTTAATTTTAGAAACAGAGATCTTATGCTTTGAGACATTTCATACATCAAACACATCGTACTTACTACTATTTCTGAAGCATGGAAATGTATTTGTCAAGACTTTCCATAATCGTAAAACCAGGGTTCCTGACAGTATGGGGTGACTGGGGCAGAGTGAGTTGGAGTACTTTGTCTAAAGCAAGCACACCTGGATATTTTAGTTGGCTCTCATGCTGTTTGGGTGGGGTAACCACGATGGCTAATAGATTTTTTTAAGCCTTTTTTTTTTTAATCCTCATCTGAGGATATTTTTTCCATTGATTTCTGGAGAGAGTGGAAGAGAGGGAGGATGGGGAGAGAGAAAGAAACATTGACATGAGAGAGACATGAACTGGTTGCCTCCCGCATGCATCCCTACTGGGGCTGGAAAACCTGCAATACAGGTACATGCCCTTGACCAGGAATCGAACCCATGACCCTTCAATCCTCAGGCTGACACTCTAATCATTGAGCAAACTAGCCAAGGCTTTTTTGAAGCATTAAAGTCAACCCAAGTACCCCACATTCCTTCTGTTGACCCCAGGTTGGAAACCATCTTACCTGCTCCTAATGTCCAAATAATGGCTCAGGTCTCTGTAAATGAGTACTGACAGGAAAACCAACCTTTCTATGCAATCCCCAAGCTACACAATTCTCTAAAGGAGAAGAAAGAAGGGAGAGAGGAAAAACCCTCGTCTACCCTTAAAAATAAAGGTACCATTTCAAGCTGCTTCAAGACCCAACAAGCATGTTTTTCTTTCACTTATTTCTACATCAACACTCTGAAGGATAAAGATCTTTCTCATTTCAAGAGCTGTCAATTTGCTTTAGTGCTATGTTTTTCATCTGTTTGCGGTAAAGAGGAATTACAAAGCAGGCAAATGAAATAATGCACTGCAATCTAACATATTTTGGCAATTCAAATTGGGGCCAGGGAGAAAGGAAATTAAACAAGGGTGACGGGCTACAAAGCACACCTGCGTTGCACCCCACGGGCCCGCCCCTGCCTTCCTGCCACTCGCTAACTTTATGATTTGATGAAGTTTTCAGTTCTTCGCTGAAAAGTGCATTATTTGCTGCACCCTAATTTTTAGAAATCATTTATACAAGTTGCAAAACTCATACAATATTTTGCTTTCTGAAGCAGAAAAACTTCTAAGCTGCTGGTGAACTGTCAGGCGTTGTTACTTTAAATACCCCTGTGAAACAGCGCAGAAGCCAGCAGCCCTTTTCCGTAGATTCATTACTACCCCTCTCCATATAAATTAACAAAGACAAATGCTCGCCACACACCAGACTGTGAGAAGTTCTTACCCCATATCAAACCTAAGGGTTCCATGACAACAGAACTCAAATAACAGGGGACCTCACTCTCCTCCTCTCCAGGGTCCTCCTCGGCCAGTGATGGTGCCCATGAAGATGTTGGCCTAATTCACTTCCATTTCTTTTTGTTTTTAATTAAACTGCCCCTCAACTGCACAGATCAGTTATGTTCTTTTCCTCTTTAGCTCCAGGGCTGGGATTTCTGAGAGAATGACAACATTTCTAGGGCCATGATGCCCCGACAGACCTCAGGTGCTATGAGGCACACAGGTACCTGACCTTGGCCATCAGCGGTGAACCACAAGGAGTTGGCCAGAGGTTGGGGAGCCCAGGAAACAAGGCCCCTTTGATATGCTGGATTAAGGAGGATCCCCCTCCCCAGGACCTCCCTGGGCCCTAACCGCTGCCACCAGCAATCTGAAGTGTGAGAGTGGGCCTGTGTGCAGTACTCTTTTGCAGAATCCTGTAGGGGACGGCTATAGGGTTAAGCCTAGGACTGACCTGTGACCCAGCCACATACAAGTCCCAGCTTGGAGGGCAGAGCCCTCCTAGCACAATTAAGCTTGACCTTATAGTCCTCCCTTGTTCCTACCATGTTTCCCCGAAAATAAGACATCCTCCGAAAATAAGACCTAGCGCAACTTTGGGAGTTGCGCTAATATAAGACACTGTCTTATTTTCGGGGAAACAGGGTAGGTAGCTAATGTTCATAGGTAGCTAAAGGTGTAGCAAGTGCTGCCAAAACAAGGCTTGAGTAACAAAATAGATTTGAAACTTGCAAGAACATTGTAAACATGTTGACCACTCCCCTTGCTTTGCTTTGTGTGGTCTGACTATAAAATAAAGCTTCCATTTATAGGTGGGGTCACTGTTTCCTCATCCAGGCAGTGATCCACCTGGTCCCAACAGTATTCTTTCATCTGTCTTATTTAATCCTTCACCGCCCCTTCTCAGGTTCACTCCTGGCAGTGCTGGACGTGGTTCAGAATCCCATCTGCTTGTGGACACTATCCTCCTGCCAACAACACATGTGTCACACTCAGTGTTTGCCGGGCACCGGGACAGGGATCCCAGCTCTGCTCATGAAACAGCTCAGCGGAACTGAAGAGTGGGAAAGCGCTGGAGACAGACTCCGGCTCTACCACTCACTAGCTGTGCAACCTTAGGCAGGTTACACAGCCTCTCTGTGCCTCCGTTACTTCGACTCTAAGTTAGTACTGATTTCATAGTGCTGTTATAAGCATTCAAAAGTTAATTCATGTGCAGCATTCTGGCACACACGAAGAGCTAAATAGCTGTCATCCATTATTATCATCACCTCAGTGAGCTGGTCAGGAGAAATGCCTAACGTTGTTCATTGTACCCGAGGCTCTGCCTGTTTCCACTGTTAGCCTGTTGGCGCCAAGTGAAATTAAAGCTGGGGGAGAGGCCGGCTTGACCTGAGCAAGAAGTACCAGGATGAAAGGACGTGCTTGAGCTGGCCACCTTCCCTAACATCACACGAGCATGGAAAGCCAGTGAGAGGGACAGGCAGGCAGGCTTGTGCTAGAGGGGGTGGCTCCTGCTGCTTGCAATCAAGTCTTCACTACTCTTTTCTTCGAGTCCTGTGGTGAGGAAATAAACTCAGAGCCTCTGACCCCTTGGACCTAAATCTGAAGTCCAATGCTAGGGACAGTCCTTCGGGGCCATCCTACACAGAAGGATTCAGTCTATACCCGACGAGGCTGCGTTAGCCAGGTAGCAACTGGCGGCAAGAGAGTCAGGGCCTAACCTTCCACCCTAGGCCAGTTACAGCCCTACCAACGGGGCTAGATGATCTCCTTTGCTTTAGCAAATGGGCAGGCCCTGGCTTAGAAAGAAATAACGTTGTCCCAGGCAAAATTCTGTCATCCATTCATTTTAAAAAATAATTCAAACCACCCATATTTACTAAATGTCTATCCTATGAGGGACAAGGATTCTAAAATGAGGAAGGCTTGGTTCCTGCCCACGAAGCCCCGGGGGACAGACATGACCACTTCACCGTATGTGACAGGTTCTCCGAGAGGTGTAGCCCCCTGCAGCGCACACACAGACATTCTGGAGTCTTTCATCACTCATTCATGCCCTCTGGGCTCTGAAAACTCACAGCAAAAATAACACTAATTTTTCCAAAGGAAACAGATGATTTGTCATGGATGTCACCCCAAACCTAGAGCAACAGGTCTGTGGTGATACCTAAGCCAAGGGAGCAGGGCCGCCATCAGTGAGGGCCTGGCCCAGGTGAGCCACAGAAAGGCTGGGCCTCCATCCTGAGCATGTGGTCTGGGTTTTCAGAAAGGAACTGAAGGGCCAAGATGTGGAAGCAACACAAGCAGCTTATCAACAGATGAGTGGATGAAAAAGCTGTGGTACATTTACACAATGGAATATTACTCTGCCATAAAAAAGAAGCAAGTCTTACCTTTCAAGACAGCATGGCTAGACCTAGAGAGTGTTATTGCTAAGTGAACTAAGGCAGTCAGAGAAAGACAAATACCTCATGATTTTACTTATATGTGGAATCTAAAGAACAAAACAAACAAACAAACAATAAAAACAGTCTCATAGCTACAAAGAGCAGATTGACAGCTGGCAGAGGGAAGGGGGGTTGTGGGGCTGGGTGAAGGAATTAAGAATACGAATCGGTAGTTACAGAATAGTCACAGAGATGTAAAAGTGCAACATGGGGAATGTTGCCAATAATATTGTAATAACTACATACGGGGCCAGGTGGGTACCTGAAATATCGGGGAACCACTGACTGCTCCGCCTCAAGAACACAGCTCCTTCAGCGCCCAGCCGGCCAGGTGCAGGCCTTTCTCCCAGGACAGCAGCCGCTCCCTGGTCTCCCACGTTCTCCACCCCTCCCTGGTGCTGCTGGGCTCATTAGCATATCTGCAGGAGTTGCACTCTTGTTTCCCATGGCAGCAAACCTTTCCATTCCTATTGAGGACCCTGAACTTCACCCTCAGCGGGATTTTCCATTCATCACTTCAAAATAAGAGTTCCACTTTATTAGGCATTCATGGAGCAAATGGGTTGATTTTCCTGGGGCAGGATGAGGAAGGATAGGCTGTCTGTGCAGATATCTCCATTTCTGTGCACCCTGGGGGGTGGGGTGGGGGGAGCGGGGTGCCTGGGGGGGTCCATACAGGCAGGGGCAGCAGTGCCATACATACAGGTGACGGGCAGTGCCAGTAGAGTGTGGCCCAATCAATGTCTGCAGGTGGTGGTGGACTTCCGATCAATGTGTGCCCAACGGGGGGTAAGGTGTGAGGATGCAGGAGGCTCCAGGCGCTCCCAAATACAGTCACTGCTAACCTGCAGCAGGACCTAAAAGGTCAATTCCTGCTACCCATGTGCCCAGAGCTAGATCATCACTAACTCATAAATGACCCCGGCCCTTATTGTGCGTCTGCTGGCTTGTTTGATGCCTAATGCACAGCAAGGATTAAATAAAACACAACCTCTGTCTTGTTGCTTGACAAACGCACACAGGATGGATACCAAACGGTCACTGTCCCCTTCCAAGAACTTCCATGAAAGGCCCTGTCGTTACCGACTACGACTTCAAATGTGTTTTTATTAGAATGGGGGTGGGAGGGGGAGGGGGGATTCCCTTCTAGTCAGTTCCCAAGTCAGGCAAGACAACTAGTCTTATTATTTTATAGTCCTACTGCATTCTGGTCCAAAAACAGCATAATCAATCTTGGCCACAAGTCACTTGGAACTAAGTCCAGTGATGGTTTCCAAAAATCACATCCACTTTCAAAGGCCAAAGATTTATCACCAGCGAGGATATTGAGAAGAAAATGCCAGAGTTTGACTATGAGTTCACAGGGAAAGCTTTGAAAATGCTCAAAGCAAAGGCGAGATCTTTGGAAAAAGTACACAGACTCCCACTTTGAAGAGGACACATTGCATTTGTAGGAAAAAAAACCTCTGGTCTTAATGCTCCTAGTCATTGTGGGGAGGGCACAGGGGAGGGAGAAAGAAAGGCGGGGGGGGGGGGGGGGGGAGGAAGAGAGACAGAGAAAGCAGAGGGAGACACTCCCCGACAGAGAGAAATACAGACAGACAGGGGAGACAGGCAGAGACTAAGAACTGATTCATCATAAAAGAAGCTTGGGGGTGAGATAAAAAGAAGAGCAATAAGAAAGGATTTTGCATAGCCTAATACCAAATGAATTATGGATTCGACTGTAGGAAAACATTCACCATTTCAATGCACCGTATTAGCATCCTCGGAGGCTGGTGAGGCTGGGCCCGGCCCACGCTTGCTTGAAAATCAGTGATGGCCCCTCGCCCCAGCACACACCACTCCGTGTGTTTCTTAGCTGTCAGAAATCTGCCTTCCCTTGCCCAGCCCCCTGGGCTGACCCTGTGTCCCTGGACCCATACGAGGAGGGTAAGGGAAGGTTTTCCATCAGCAGGCATGAAAAACAAGCTCCAGTCTTGCTCAACTCTGATCAGACAGGCTGAACCCCTCCAGATGTGCAGACAGCTGGGGAAAGCATGGCAGAGCCCTCCACCCTCACCCCGGGGCCGGGAGAAGACCTCTCCTTGCAGACTGACTGGTCCTCGGGGACAATGCAGTGGCCGCTTGAACTCCCCGGGACCACGGCGTTGGGCACAAACCACAAAGAGAGCACCCACAGCCAAGGAGAGAAGCGAGGCTGGCCCACACCCGGGGCAGCTGGGAAATAAAAGGGGCCGTGAGCGTCTCTATCGCATCTCTGTGCATACACATTCACGACAGAAAATCACAGACTCCTCTCATCTCCCAAACGAGCCGTAATGACCCCCACAGGTTTCCCCCCCAAGTCCTCGGGACACTCTGCCTGTGCCAGGCATCACAGGGACGCAGGTGCAGCACCCGCGAAGCGCCTTTCACAGGGAAGGCGCCTGCGTGCCAGAGCTCGGGCCGCGGCTAATTGCCCCAGCAGGTTCTTGCTCTGGACAGGCCCAGGTGAGATGTCTCAAAAGGACACGTCCAGCCTTCCGTCGCCGCGGAGATATCTGAGGCTCGCCCACTGTCCTTTTGTCAATGCCTGCTGGGGACGCGCGAAGATAAGACGAGTATTACGTTATGATGCTTCCTTGTGCAAGAAAGTCTGTTTTAAAGAGAGTCTGGAGGAAGGGAGGGGGCCTGGGCAGGACAGGGAGGAAGCCTGAGGGGGGAGGTTTAAAGGAAGGCTGTGTTACTTAGGAAAAGTCTCCGGTGCAGAATAAAAGTGTGCTTTACCTGCAAAGGAAAACTCATGGAGTTTCTCTTTGGTTCCAGAGAAAGCTACAGCCACAGAATTCCAGAGAAACTGCTTTTATTTCCTCATTTGCTCTCACCGTGTCCCCTCCCCTGACGTAAAGACACAACCCAAGCCAGGATGCCATCCAACCCAACCCTATCAAAGAAGTATAAACATGGCCTTTACCTTGAACTTCACTCTGGGGTTTACCTTCCCTGCAAAATAGTCTTAACAGTATTCGGGGAACTCTGGCCGGCCATTCTTTTGGAAAGCAAGAACTTTAGAGAATGAAGGCCAACTCTGTTAATTCAGTCAACAAAATCTGTAAGGTCCCACCTCCTCTTTTATTAAATAGGAAAACATATCCAGGAAAACTCAGAAACTACCCGAATCCCACCTCTGCATCAGGCCCCGTGCACACTCCGCTCCCCGGGTTCCTAGGCACTATGTGCTCTGCTCCTCTCAGTGTAACGTTTCCTGGCCCCCTTCCTTCTGCCAACCCATAAGGCTCCAGTTTGTCACCGCCCTGCACTATCGTCACCCCACCCTCTCCGTCTTAGCTTCTCTCTGTGTAAGAACACAACTCCCATACCCACCCACCCGCTCTGGGGGCTCCTCTCAGGCCTGTCCCCAGAGTGCCAGCCTCGCTTCTCTGCCATGGGTTTTCTCGCCACGTGGATGTTCCTCAAAAATCCAATACCTCCTGCCCAGCTAGTGTGGCTCAGTGGTTGAGCATGGACCTATGAACCAGAAGGTCTCGGTTCGATTCCTGGTCGGGGCACATATCGAGGTTGTGGGCTCGATCCCCAGCATGGAACTTGCAGGAAGCAACTGATCAATGATTCTCTCTCATCATTGATGTTTCTCTCTCTCTCCGCCTTCCTTTCTGAAATATATATATATATATATATATATATATATATATATATATATACATACACACATACACATACATATACATATACATATACATATACATATACATATACATATACATATACATATACATATATATATATATATCCAACACCTCTTAACCAGGACATGCCACCCACTTTCTCCCCCCATGTCCCACAACTCTATTTTCACCAGTGGACCACCACCTTCCATGATCGAAAGCTTTATGCCGTCATTGACTCTTTCCTCTTCCAAGCTCCCTGTCCCTTTCCACCACTTCTTCTTTGATGTCGCCTCCACCCCACCCTTTCTTAGCGCTTTGACATCCCTGTGAGTTCCAGGACCTTGTCGCTGTAAGTCTGGACCTGCCACACAATGACCTCATTCCTGTGACCGCTGACACTCTGGCTGTGCTCTCATCTCTCCAACTCAGTGCAGCCTGGATACTTATCCTAAAGGATCCCTTGGAGCCTTCCATGTGTCCAGTGCCCAAAGGGACATGTCCAAACACTCACAGCCCAATACCAGCTGGCCTCAACCCTACCTTCCAGACTCAGGTCTCTCTGGCCCCCACAGACGCACACCCCCTGGTCCAGCCCCCGGGTTACCCACTCTCTCCTGAATTCCCTCCAGCCCCTTTGCTTATGGAGACATGGCTTTTTCCACCCTCCACAGTGGGGAGAACAGAATAAAGACCACAAGGAGCTCCAAGAGGAGGTTCCCAGAGGGGCTGGCTCTGGGATGCCCTGAGGCCATGGCGGCTGGACACACAGGCTTGGGGGCTTTCAGCAAGGGGGCCTGATGTGAAACATCAGGAGGGAAAGGGCTTGTGCAGGAAGCGGCAGCAGCAACAGCGCTGGCACCATTATCTTTCTGGCATCATGAAGGAGAAACCAAAGTCTGGGCAATCACAGAGTTTGGAGTCATGGTCAAGAGAAGAGAAACTTTCAATAAAAACCTCTCTCCCCAAACCATGAGCAGCACTTTGTGAACAGAAACCACATCTTAAGTCTTCTCTGCCCGTCACCACCGAGCAAGGACTCAGGATTATTTCTTGACTGACAGACAGATAAAGGACAGCTGTGGAGGTGGAGCAATTACCCGGGGACTTTCAAGACCTGGACTCGTGCTGATGTGTGGAATGACCTTGAGCTAGCTGACAAATGTACCGTGCCTAATCTGTTATAAAAAAGGGCTTTTGAAACATTTATTTAATCCTCAACTGAGGATATGCTTATTGATTTATATATATATATATATATATATATATATATATATAAATTTATATGTATATAAATTTATATGTATATAAATATATATAAATATATATCTATTTTTATATACATATAAATATATATTATATAAATAAATAAATTTATATAAAATATATATATTTATATGTAATATATATATATATATATATATATATATAGAGAGAGAGAGAGAGAGAGAGAGAAAGGGGACATGGAGAAGGGAGGGAAGAGAGAGAGAGAGAGAGAGAGAGAGACAGACATTGATGTGAGAGAGAACATTGAATGGTTGCCTTCCATACTCGCCCTGACCAAGAATCGAACCTGCAACCTAGGTAAACAGAAAGACACTCCAACCAACTGAGCCACACCAGCCAGGGCAACATTTATTTATTTATTTATTTTTAAACATATTCATTACATGAATATAACAAAAACTGCCAATGAGCCTAATAAGAAAATACAAATCACCATTATTAATATTTTGCTGTTTATTTTCGTAGCCAAATGTCAACGTGTCTGTGTACAACAACATTTTTAAATTTTTAATAAAAGGAGCTGATGGGGAAATAAAGAATATTTATTAAAGTAATTTGCCAACTCTCATGTCCTTAATCATTGAGAATGCATCCCCAAGTATGATAGCTGAATATAACAAAACCCCCAGTCAGTTATATTTGATTTCTGAGACTCACGTCAGTCCTGAGGCCACCCCTGAACTGATTTATGTGCCAGCTTGGGAAAAGCCAACTGGGGGCAATCAACGGAGCAGCCGGAGACAGGCCTGGTGAGTGTGCGTGAATTAAAAGGAAAACTCCATTGTAATAGGAACAAGATTCTAATCACTACACCTAATTACAAAGAGGAGTAGATCACTGGGAAAAAAAAATTAAGTGTCTCATACAGAACAAACAAAGCAATTAGTCATAAACAGAAGCTCATACTTTGGTGAGCAAGCAGGAGCCCGGACCCAAGCCACCAGCGAGCTGCACATCTGCTCCCAAGGCCACGTCGGGGCGGAGGAGGGGCTGGAAGGTCAGAGCGGAGGGAGGGCGGACACAGCCACCCACACACACACAGCCTCCGTGCACACACATGCACACGGCCTCACCAAAACCTTCTGGCCGCAGCAGCAACCCACCATCAGGAGCTTGGAGGCCTGAGCCTGGAGCCCAGACTTGCCCGGAAGGCAGAATAACAACAGGCAATTTAAAATGACAGAACCACTGCCTTCGTTCTCTGTCCGGTCCCTCAGGTTGTTAATAATAAGAACAACAAGAATAACAGCAGTAAAGTCGTGTTACACAGTTTCTGTACACACAACACCATGCGAGGCATTTCACAGCGCGGTCTGGTTTAATTCTCACAGTAACCCTTTCAGGAAGCTGCTGTCAGCATCACCTTCGTTTATCAACAAGGACACAGAGCTGTAGAGCAGGGGTCGCCCGCCTTTCGGATCTCACAGACCACAGGCTGGTGACCGCGGCTCCAGAGGGCTGGCCAGTTTGGCTACATTCACCCACTGTATACGGAGCAGAGCCTGGACTAAACCCCACAGCGGACCTCAGGGCTCTTAAACCCGGTGCCATGTGGCCTATAAAACGGGAAAAGATGCCCATTTCTCTGAACTGAGGTCCGAAACGAGGTGTCCAGTGTCAAGTGCCTGGTGTACACAGAATGCTCAGTAAATGTTAACTGTTGGTTCCGAGCCCTTTATCCTTCCTGCCCCACCTGCCCTCTCTCTCCTGGGGTCCTCCTTCTAGAGGCCCTGGGACAGTGCCAAATCCACCCTACAAGGAACCTCTCGGAAACCCTGAGACACACAAAGTCTGTGCCTGGAAGGGCAGCTTTCTGGAAGGTTCTGTGGGGTAAAACCTCCTTGTAGGTCCATCTCATTCCCCCAAAGCCGGACTCTGGGCTCTTGGAATAGTAACGGAGGGATGAATCAGCAAATCTCCCCGGGGTCATTCCCAAGTACTTCTCCCAACACACGGAATCTGTTTCAGGCGCCGGGAGATGGGCTGATTCGGCAAGATTAATGTGATAGCCCTGCAGCGCAGGCAGAGGGAGCTGGGGGCTGGCCGGCCTGGCTGGAGGAGGCCAGGTCCTCCTTGAGGGAGCGTCCTCCCTTCACTTTAAACTAGATGATAAAGCGAGAGCTTCTGGCTGAGCCTGTGTGGCCATCAACACATAAAAATGAGCCTGTTCTCAACAAGCCTGGCAAAGGGGCTCAGCTCAGCACAGCACAGCACAGCACAGCACACACCCCCGTGGATGTCCTCGATCCGGCCCGGCCTCTGGGCTGTGGCTCAGCACCGGCCGACTGGGACACTAGCAGAGTGGCCGAGGGCCTGGGTCCCAGGGTTCCAGACGTTTGGCTTCACACCTGACTCTCAGGAACCACAGTGACCTTGGACAAGCAATGGCACAAGTTACTTACTCTCTGAACCTGAGTGAACAGAATGTTCTTTAAAAGGTAATGAAATGAGATTAAGTGGAAGGTGCGTTTATACACATAGATATACATAGGTGTTGGCTTCTGGTGCTGTAATTATTATTATTATTATTATTATTATTATTATTGTTGTTGTTGTTATTGATTAGTACTCTTATTTATTTTAAGGGCACAGCGGAGCTTGTCCTTAGTTGAGTGCACTCGCCAACAGAACGGATGGGACAGAGCTCTGGGTACAGTCTGGTGATCACCCGCTGTACAGACCCAGCCAGGCCTTCCTCAGCTAACAGTGGCTGTCCGGACTCTGGCTGCTCTACCAAGAAGGCACCCGCCAACCCTCCCAACAGGAGGTGAAGCCTCCATCCCATCCCTTTATTCTAGGTGAGTTTGTGACTTCCTTGTGTCCTATGACTTTCAAGGCCAGGTCAGAAAAAGTGAAGTCACTTCTGCCTGGTTTGCTGGGGCACCTGTGCGGGAGCCCTAAGCTGCTGTATAATGAGCCCTGAGGACACCAGGATGTGAGGAAGCTCAAGTCAGCTTTTGCAGAGGCCACATGGGCAAGTCCGGAGACCACATGAGGAGAGAGATACCTGGTCAGCCCTCAGCTGTGCCGGGCACTATCTAACTGCAGCCTCAGAGATACCCCCAACCAAGCCCCTTGCAAATTCCTGTAGAAACCACAAGAGATAACAAAATGATTGTTGTTTGAAGCCAGCTAATTTTGGCATGATTTGTTATGCACCAACAGATAACTGGAACTCCACGCATATGCACACACACTGTAAACCGATGGGTAAACATTAAGAATGACTAATGCTATAATATATTATGTGATCATGTCCTCTTCAAGTCTGCCCTTGGTTTTGTCTTTGGAAGAACGTGTGTTGGGAATGGGGTGAGGAAAATGCATACAGATTTGCCTTTAGCTTCTGAGAAATAGAGCCAAATTGTCACCAAAGGAATGGTGTCAATATGCAACGTGACATCTCAATTCATACAGTGGCATCATTTAGAAATAAAGATTCTTCTATAAACTAATTAAAAAGTGACTTGCAACAGGAGGATTTTCCCCAAGAAGCCAAACTAATTCTATGCGAAGATCCTGAAAACCCTCACGTCCTGTGTTCTGCAGAGGTATGTTCTCTGTCTGACACGCTCACAGGCACAGAGGAGAATCTGAGACCGAGTGAGGATGTAGATGCTACGTCTGGCCCGCCACCCCACACCTGGTCTCGAGATGGGGGAGAGCTGCCCCGCCACCCACGAAACGAGTGTGCCTGGGGTGGCCAGGTGCCTCATGGTTCAAAACCACAGCCTTTGTGCTCTCATCTATGGAGTTCCTGGGAGCAAATTGAGATCGTAAGGCCGTCAGCGGCCTGGGCGCTCATCATCTTGACAGATACTTAGCTATTCATTTAAAAACAAGCAAGAGAACAAGCGTCAGCTGTATTTTTTAATTACTCCTGGATAGGACTGGGAATGCTTCGGCATAATTGGGGTATTGCGATTTTTTTTTCCCTTTGAAGGCCTCATTGCAGTAAAGAAAAATACTGTGTTTATTCTAATTACAACCACACTTCTTCTAAACCATTTTAGCAATGGAAAGGCAAAGGGCAATGGACAGTTATTTATTTTTTTTAAAAATACGTTTTTATTGATTTCAGAGAGAGAGAAACAGCAATGATGAGAGAAAATCATCTCCTGCACGCCCCACACTGGGGATGGAACATGAAACCCGGACATTGCCCTGACTGGGAATCAAACCATGACTTCCGGATTCAGAGGTTGACGCTCAACCACTAAGCCATGCCAGCTGGGCTGGGCAATTATTTTTTACTAGAGGCCCAGTGCACGAAAATTCATGCACTTGTGGGGGAGGGTCCCTCAGCCCAGCCTGCACCCTCTCACAAACTGGCACCTCTCAGGTAGAGTCCCTAGGCCTGGCCTGAGATCAGGGCCTCTTGGGGCTTTCCTTGCCCCAGTTGCAGGCAGCTGGTCCCACCCCTGCTGTTGCTACTGCTTGCCATCTGTGCAGTGCAGTCCCACCCCCTCCCCTGGCACCAGTCACCTCCGCCTCCCTCTGCAGGCGACAAGCGTGGGGTGCGATGGGTTGGATGGCCTGGGCCAAGGGATGGATGGCCTTTCTTTCTTCCTTCCTTCCTTCTTTCCTTCTTTCCTTCCTTCTTTCCTTCCTTCCTTCCTTCCTTCCTTCCTTCCTTCCTTCCTTCCTTCCTTCCTTCCTTCCTTCCTTCCTCTCTCTCTCTCTCTCTCTCTCTCTCTCTCTCTCTCTCTCTCTCTCTCTCTCTCTCTTTCTTTTCCTTTCTTTCTGTAAGAGTAATATTTACTGAGTGATACAGAACTGAATGCTATGATGGATTTACCAGGATGGAAATGCACCGCAACCCTGCCCCCGCCACCCTCAACACCCAGAGACTACAGTGCTTAGAAGTTACACACAACGACCATAACTGCTAAATATCTGTTCATAACAAACAAGCCATAGCCTATTTATAATGTATCACATCGAGTGATTATAGAAATCCATTTGTATTGCTCGTTTAAAACCATTTTTTGTAAAAAATATTTTTTTAAAAAATATAAAAACATGTGCAGTGGAAAGCCCTGCCAGGACAGCCGGTCTGTAAACACTCGGTGAGCATGTGCTTTGGAAGGGCGCCTGTGCCTCGTGCCCACAGCAACTCGAGCTGGGCCGGCGAGGTGCGCCCAGCTGCCACTCCGGCAGGACTGAGCTGGACCACAGTGGGTGGGTACAGCAGGGCCTGGCACTATGCCCTTCTCCAGCCTTGCATCAGGGTCAGGGTCAGGGTCAGAGTCAGGGCTGGGGGCAGGTAGATTGCAGTTTCATTCTGAGTTCCATACTCAGCCTGATTTTGGTAGCAACTCATGGCTTTTCCTGGCTGCTCTGAGGTCCTTTGGGTGGGTATCCTGGCAGAGAGGCCGGAGAAGTGCACACACCTGCCTGGCTGGGCATCTCTCTGGCCCAGAGCCTCTGTCCTGCCTCCTGCAAGCCTGGCCCCAGGCAGAACGCCCCTCAGGACTATTTTGGGCTCAGCTCCTGGTTCTGGGTTTCATCAGCCTGGGTTTCTTAACCTGGTGTGGCTCATCTGAGTTTCATAAAAAGGCCTGGCTGATGCTGGCTGTGCTGAGCCTCACTGAAGAGTTTTTCACGCAGCAAGGAAGAGCCCTCTGGGACCCTCCAGGTCCTCCCTCTCCTCCTCCTACCCCACTTCCTCCTCCCCGCCCATGGTCACTTCTTCTCCAGCGGCTCCAGCAGTGGGTTGCCTTCTGAGTGGGGGGTCTTAACACTGTTGGTCCTGGTGATGCAGGTGGGGAGATGCCAGCTGAGCATCAGGATGAGCTGCTGCCGCTCCTGCTTCAGCTTCGCATTCATGAGCTCCGGCTGCAGAAACCCTTCCACACCTTCTTCCTGTTCTGGCATGGGGCTGCTGCCACTTTGTTCTTTTCCCGGTGCCTTTTCCTCCGTTCCTCTTCCTCAACCAGCTCACTTTCCACAGGTTGACGCCTCTTGCCCAGTTTCACCACCAGGAAGTGCAAAGGGGCGGTCATGGCCCCAATGTTGTGGATGTTTTAGCTCCTCTGAAGTCAGGGCCAAGTGGGGAGTCTGGTCAGGGGGCCAAACCCTGGCAGAGAGCCCACAGTCATGGACGGGTCCGGGATCTGCCCAGGCATCATAGCAAGAGGAGTGGCAGTCTAAGCCTGCAGAGCCACAAGGAGAGGCTGCGACCATGGGGCCTGGGCCAGGCTGCAGGCACCATGCCAGCGCCTCCCATCGCAGCCGCCCAACATCCCTCTGCAGGCTGTGGCCGGGGTCTCCCTCTTTGAGGCAATCGAATGTGGAGTTCTGTTTGCCTGCCTGATCACCCCTAACCATTCATCTGCCTACCTGATCGCCCCCCTCGTTCGCCTGCCTGCCTGTTGACCCCAACCACTCACCTGTCTGCTGATCACTCCTAACTGCTTGCTGGGCAGCGAGGCCAGCCCAGCAAGAGGCCGTGGTGGTTTCGGTCTCTGGTTGTTCTGGTCATTATGGTCGCTGGACTTCTATTATATAGGATAGGGCAGTGGGGGTAACAGGTATCAGGGCCAGTTCTGCCATGAACGTGCGTCCTTGGGCACAAACTCTCTTACTTCATGTTTCAAATCTCTCATTTACAAATGGGAGACTTTAAGAAAGTTCCGTGTGTTCCCTTTGGCTCTAATTAATGTGAGGTCATCCTCCCACTTCCTGACATCCCTGTCCCATGGGGTACAATGTCCCACGGACCTGTGATCCTGGTACGGAGAGTATTTCAGGGCAAACTCGTGGCTGGCCTCAAGGGCAGCAATGCCATGGTTCCCAGTCATCTGCATGTATACGGATCACCCAGTACCCTGGTTCAATGCACAGCCCCAGGCCACTCCAGAGAGTGTGATTCCGTAGTTCTGGGGCATGGCTCAGGAATCTGCATTTTTGTATGAACACAAGTCTAGTTGAAAAACATGGCCTTAGGACTCAGATACACAAAGTCCTGTCTTCTTGATTTCCTAGCCAGGTAACCTGAGCAAGGCGCTCCACCTCGCTGGACCTCTCCATTCCAGGAAGTACAGCCGCCCAGCTCTCCTGGAGAAAATGTCCCCAAGTCCCTGCCCACTTCTTGCCAACACAGACCTGTCCCTTTCTCGCCCTACAAGTGGGGCACCTCATAGAGGCTTTTTACCAAGCAGGACAACGGCCTCTCGAAAAACAGGTTGGATGGGAAAAGCTACACTGCCCAGGGCCCAACGCAGCACTGACCACTGAGCACAGCCAACCAGCTCACAGTTCATAGCAGCCGCCAACAGAACAAGTTGTAATCCTACACCTGGCAGCTGGAGAATATATAAACAAAAAGGTTATGCTCCTTATAAATAGCATTTCTAAAGCCTTCGGGTGCCCTGCCCTGTTCAGTGCTGAGCTATCCTGTTCCCAACCCTGGCTCCTGGGACCCGACTCACCCGCCCAGAGGAATGTGAATGCCATGACTGGGCACCAGAGAGGGGGAGGGGGACAAAACTGCCCACAATGCTGCTGCCCCAGGCTCCACCCTCCTGCTGCCCCAAGCTCCGCCCACCTGCTGCCCCAAGCTCCGCCCACCTGCTGCCCCATGCTCTGTCCTCTGGGAACAGATGGGGAAGTGATTCACCTGAGCACGCCCGTGTGCAGGCAGACACCTGGGCTAGCCACACTGGCCTTTGTGACCAAACGGCTGGCAGAGCACATTAGCTCACCTCCTGTGCTTGTCACAGCAATTAGGCTCCGGAAGGTGGCACTGCCACTGTCACTGGGAAAATGCAGTGGACCAGCCAGTTCATCGCCCTCATGGACAGTTCAATGGGGCCAGGAGGGCAGGGGACCTACATTGGGGGGGGGGGGGGGCGAAGGATTGGGCTGGGGGACACAGAAGTTCATTAAAACATCCAGCAGAAACATTATAAAACCCAAGGCACCCCGTGCCAGGGGTGGCCAAAGGTCTCCATCCCCGTGGACCTGCAGGACACGTGGCCAGCACTGTGCGTGGAAGTTGGGGCGGGAGTCCAGGCTTCGCCCAGTGATTGACAAGCTGGCCCTCCCGCACTTCTACTCTGCTTCAGTAACTACCCATATTATGCTGAAATGACACAAGCGACAATAATTAAGCCCAGATCTCTGTGGATCGTTCGCAGTGATAATTCCACCTTTGTAATTCAGCCCCAGATAAACCCCTTTTGTTCTGCCTTATAACACAGATTCTAGTATCATTCAAGTATATTAACTGTAGCCTATTACTGTCACAAAAAATGCTCCCTGAGCCATAGCAAAAGACTCCCCAGACAAAACTTTATGTCATGTTAATCCAAGCTTTAATAACTATGAGGATATATAACTGTATTCTAATTGTGCTCTGCGTTCCTGCATACGAAAACAGGAGATATCAAAAATGACAGCGGCGGATCACTTCAAATAAAAACGCATTAATTCCCCACTCGGGGTGCTGGGATGCTAGGGTGAAGGGACGCATGCTTATATGGGAAAGAAGTGATATGGGGCTTCTGGGGATAGGGAAGACACTGGGGCTGGTGTGGGGCTGTCAGAAATCAATGCCGCTGAAGAAGGCTGGAGACGGTGAACCACGTCAGGGCTGTGCAGGGGAAACAAAGAACCTTGTGGGACCTCACCAGGTAGCTGTGGGAATCCCCGGTTCCGAACCGGGTTTGGATACCAAGTCAGCGTGTGACCTTAGCCTAGGGGTGTCGAACTCAATCAGAGAAGGGGCCAAAATCTAAAATCCAGCCTAAATCGCGGGCCGAATGGTTTACTGAACAGTCATAAACTGACAATGTCATAAACTGACAGCGGAGTGCAGTGATGACAGCGCGGTGCCGGCCACATTGCAAGGCCTGGCGGGCTGGATTTGGCCCGCGGGCCTTGTGTTTGACACATGTGCTTAGCCACTCACTGGGCCTCCCTTTCCTCCTGAAAAGCGGACATGATAGCAGACCCACGTGTGGATCTGGTATGGCTCCCTCCCTCTCCCAGCTCACCGGGACCAAGTGATGTGGAACTGCAGCCCACCCAGGGGCTCCCAATCGCCTTTACCTGTGCTGTGTGGCATCTCTGAAATGGGTGATTCGCTTATTTATTACATTGGCTGTTTAATCACACGTCTACCTCCACTTGAATTCTGGTCTGGAAGGATCGAGACCGGTGTACTCGTTCACTGACGGGTCCCGATGTCCAGGATGGCACCTGGCACACAGCGCGTGCTCCGTGAGCGTTTGCTGAGGGACTGAGCGGCACTACCACGAACCAGGCATGTGGCCCAAGACAAGTTTCTTCAACTCATTGAGACTCAGTTTCCTCAACTGCAAAGAGGCAGAAACCTGCTTCCTAGTGTTGCTGAGAGGATTCCAGAGCAACTTCGGAAGACCTGGAAGGGCGATGAGCACCACACAGGCTCACCAAGCATATTCTTTTCTAGAAAAAAATCACAGACTCCCCTCTAAGACACCATTTTCACTGCTCAGACCAACGCCCAGCCCTTACTCAGTCACTGGTCTCATTACCCTCCCAACACACGTTCCACTCTCCCGGCCCCCACCTCACTCCTCCTCATGGCCAGGCCACTTCCCGGGCCCCAGAAGAGGGCCGGACAGCACCAGGCAGACAGGCACAGCTGCATCACGGAGAGGTCTGGGCATGGGAGTCCAGAAGGCCAAGAATCTGGGCAAATCACGAGCTTCTTGGCCTTAGAGTGACCTTCCCTATAAAACCAGGACATGCCGCTTCATGGTGAGGATGAACACGCTCGGATAAGAAGAGCAATTACCCTCCGCTACGTAACCCCTGAGCCTGCTGTCCTTATCTGCAGACGGGGGAACACAATAACCCTCACCGCCACATCTCATGGGATGTGCGATGTGGAGACCTCCGCTGGGAGACCTGCCCTCCAGTGCCAGCAAACCACCTATTCTCTCCACGGGACCAGTTTCCTCATCCATGTAAGGGAGACTCAACTCAGACATGTGGGAGGGCCGCCTCACGTTGCGGGGCGATGGGGGTGGGGTGGGGGTGGGGTGGCTGGTGGGTCCTTCCTGGCCGGCCAATCCCATTCACATCCATATTTAGATGGCAGGAAAAGGCCCCCAGGGGAAAGGACGCGAGGCCCACCTCCTCCCTGCCATGCGGGCAGCTGACGAAGGTGTTGCTAAACACAGCAGGCAGCCTGGAAGATCTCATGGCTAATGTCTTCCCCGCCCCCAGAGACAGATCTTCAGCCCGTTCAAGACTATTCCCCGCAGACCCGGGATCCTGAGTGGTGGGAGGGACTGAGACAACTGAGGATCAGAAATTCCATCAAACACGTCTTGACTCAAAGTGCAGGCGAAGCGCCGGCGCCCGCCTGGGCCAGAGCGCCACGGTGAGAGGACAGTCCCCAGCAAGCCCTCCTGGTCTGAGACCTCCACCGCCAGCCTCCTTATTGACATTTTTGTTGCCCTTAACAACCGAAGAATAAAAGAACCAGAAGGTGGCAAGTGAGCACAATGATTTCATTTATCTCTTTCCTCTTTTTTTGCTACAGATCAACTATGGGACCAGATTTTATCATGAGACGAATCCCCTTTCATCCTTCTTCCCAGATGCAAATGGCATGACTGCCCCAAACGCCTGCTCCCCAAACTCCTGGGGACAGCAGACGGGCAGCGTGTGGAGGAAGTCTGCTCTCCGAGTCTCCACGGCGCCCACCTGGCTTTCAGAGCCCATGGGCTGGCACTCTGGATGGTGGTGCGGCTGGGACGAGGGTCCCGGAACCTGTCTCGGGTTTCCTCCTTTGAAACAGGAGCCCGAGTCTCCAGTGCCAAAGGGGTCTACAGCGGGCTTCATTTCCAATCCTGCCCGGTGCTCTCATCCCATTCCAATTCTCAGCTCCCCAAAGCGGAAACCCGGCGGAAACTGACAAAGAACAGAGAGACTCCAAGAAAGACCGAGTCCAGATGGACTGGCCCTCCCACCCAGAGACCGGCCTGGGCATGTCAAACCGGACAGAGCCGCTGTTCCCCCGGCCGCCAGTGATTCCGTCAATACCCATCAAAAAGGATTTTTTCCCTTGCCCATCCAACATCGGCTGCCAAAGACTTGGATATCTATTTGAGAGCCCGCCGTATTGATTAGGTCAAATACTACAAGAGTTTTATTTCCTGATTTCCTGACCTTCAAGCCCCCGGAGGGCTTACCTAATACGGCAATGCCACCGCGAGAGTAACTGCGGGAGAGACACTCAGTAACGCACGTCACCCAGGTGGACTTGTCCGTCTCCGGCGGGGCCGGTGTGCACTGCCTCTCAGATCCTGCTCCCGTTTGTCACGGGGATTACCGAGGCCCTGACAGCAGAACAGATGCCTTGCTTTACCAGGGAAATACAAATGAAAAAACTAAAGCCACTCAGAACATTATATAAATTAGAAATGATCTTTTTCATCTCTGTTAATATGTGAACTCCCTGGTTTAAAGAAAGAAGAAGGAAAAAAAGCTTTCATCACAACAGGTTTAGGTGGTATCAAGAGCAAATTACAGGACTAATTCAGTCCTCAGAGGAAGAAAAACAAGTTTTAAAAGCGCAAAATGATGATTCTCAGAGCAATGTTCACCGTCCTTCCGGGCGGTGTTGAAAAGTCATCATCCAGGGAGAAGAACCGAGGCAAAGCCACGGCTAGAAGGGCTGACTGAACGGCAGGAAGAAGGCAAACCGCGGCTTCACACTCCCATCTTTAGATCAGTCCTTTGAAAAAACAGCATCTTCAGCATCATCACCACCGCGGTGTTTGGCCTCCCCTGCTGGAATGCTCACTGATTCCTGACAGGAAGTGAGGGCTGGCAAGTGAGGGTCTCCCTTCCCCCCTTGCCAGGACAAGACACATGATCTCCCCCCCACACACACACACACACACACTCCTGCCACACACATGCCATTTGCACCCCTATCTGACCCCCAGGCTCTCCCAAAGGGTCAGGACCCTCTGGCTACTGGAGTTCTCTGTCCGGAGACAGGCCAGGCCTACATTTAATTTACCGAGAGTCTATGATCAGCCACCAACGGTTAACGCCAGCCTGGCTGTCGCTGCCCCCAGCGTGCTCCTGCTATGCTTTCCGCATCTCAGCTCATCTGAACATTGCTGTTGACGCCAGGGTCAATGTTCTGCTGAATTGCAGTGAAGTAGAATGTGAGAGTCTAAGAGTGAACACCCTAGAATCTCAGGGTCCCTGCACCCACGTACTCCATGACCTGTCTTTTCCAACGCCCCTGCTACACTCTGTGCTTGAGCACGCTCTGAGAGGCCTCTAGCCAGGTGCCAGAGAAAGGAAAGAGGAAGAATCCAAATGAAGTGACCAACGGGGTGCTTGGCAGAACTACTCCCGAGGTCCCGAGGGCAAGTCCCTGATCCTGGCGCCAGGACTGCCATGACCTGTGAGCACGAAGCCCACGAGGGGCAGTGTGGTACATCCCGTCTGCCTCCCTCCTCCCCCTCTCCCCAGGCCAGGTGCTTGGCTGACGCTGCCAGAATGCACCTTGGCTCCAAGGAGTCTGAGCCATTCTAGTTACTGGTTCCAAATACTAAGCTGATGCCGCTGGCTAAGGAAGAAAAAATTAATAAAAAGAGAGAGAGAGGATAATGGGGGTGAAAGTAGAGACAGAGTTAAAAGGGAAGTCAAACCCCCACCCCCCACCCCCCCGCAGGCACTTCAGCCATTGGGAGCAATCTGGAAGTCTGGAAGTGGGCGGACCAAAATGTTTACCTCTTGTTCTTTTTTGCTGTGTCTCACAACAAAATATCAGGGCGTCTCACCAAGATCATGGTCGCTTCTGGGCCTCTGATATCTTGAAGCAAGAGCCATGGCATTTTATCCCAAATGCATCCCCTCTGGCAAGAATGACCCATCTGCTTTGGAACCAGGACACATGAGTGGCTCCACCCCAGCCACTGCCCCTTACACTCACTGGCCTGTCTGGAAGCCCAGGACCAGGGGCGGTTTTCAAACACAAAGACCCTTTCGGTGTGCGGGTAGTTTTTAATGGCCCCCAAGTCTCCAGGCTCCAATTAGCGCGTGTCTGCAGAACCCTAGCCGGAGGTAGAGATCTGAGAAGCTGAAAATGTGGTGCACACCATGGGCAAGGTCTCTGGTGTGGTGGCCACAAGACATCTGGCAAAATTCCTCAGGCCCCAGCAACAGATCTGAGCATATCATGGCCAAGAGAACAAAGGGGAGTCAGGTGCCTAGGAGGCACCTATTGTTACGCATCCTGGGCAAGCCAAAGAATCAGAGAGCTCTTTGAGACCATGGTTTCGTTCACATCTCTACCAAGCCATCCCAGGAAGCCTGGGGACCCCCATTTTGCAGATGAGGAGACTGAGGCTTGGGGAGATGAAACAGTGTGCCCTGGGAGAGCTCCGAGGTCTGTGATCTTTCTGCCACGGCTTGCCTCAATTGGGTACATTTCTTATCCACTAGAAGTCGAAGCTAAGAGGGCTTTTCCAAAGAAGTTCTTATGTCTTTTGAGTCTCCCTTTAGATAAACCTGGCTGCATTGAAAGCATGTGCAATTCCTTCCAGCGGTTCCATCCCCTGGGCTTTCCAACCACCCTCTCTTCATCCTCTGCTCACCCCAGTTCTTAGCACTTCCAATAAAATAGGAAGACCCATTTCTTGCCTTGGTCCTTCTTCCCCAAATCCCCTGTCTTAGCTAAGGCTTTGGCGCTGCCACAGAGCAGAGGGCAGCAGCCTCGGGGTGTCCCACTCCCACGGGGTTAACGGCCTCCCCTTCTCCAGACACACAGCGGTAAACACAATTAGAATGGCAGGACTCGGGTGGTAAGCAGGACTGGGACCACGCGATGGCTGTAGTCACCAGTGTCCAGCACTGCTCCATGCACACAGTGGGCTCTTTATTGTTGTTGCTGCTGCTGATGATCAATAACTGAGAGGAAAGCCACATGCTAGGGAAGAGTGACAGGAATAGCGAGGCAGAGGATGGAAGAAGAGGGGGCGATGCTGAGTGGGCCTCGCCAGGCACTGGAACCACAGTGGCTCCGGGAGGGCCTCTGGCACACACAGAGAGCACACGGAGAAACTGACGGTGCAGGAGCCTCCCTGGCCAATTTGGAATTCCAAAACTGGTACTCAGAACCCCTGAACCCCTAGGCTCCAGTTTGGGGGCTGCTTCTTCTCTGCTGGGCAGACCTGTTCTCTTCTCCTTCCCACAAGTGCCCGGAGCACCTATTCCTGGACCCTGCAGTCACTCCCCTCCTTCCCCTTGCAGCTGCTTGCATCTCCCAGGGGCACTAATCCCGAGAAAAGTTCACCAGGCCCCAGTGCCAATCCCACCCCTGGGACTTTCACAGACCATGGAATTGGGAGGCTGGGAAGGCCCTGAGAGAGCTCTCCAACTCCCTTAGACAGAGAGGGCGGCCTGGCCCAGCAGCCACGGGGCTTGCCCAAGGCTACTCAGCAGGTTGGCAGCAGCGCTGGGACACGAACCCAAGGCTCTTAATGGCCCTTGATAACCCTGATGATGCACAAATGAGCATGGAGTGGCTGAATCTCCGGGCAAGACTGAAGAGCAAAGACCTCAGGCCACTGCCTGGCTCGTGGCAGCCTGTTCCTTCTGAGAGTGGCACGCGTGGGAAGGGCACTTTGGAGCTCTCGGCCAGCACATCTAATTTTCTCCTTGCCATGTTTGCACACCGCCAGCTCTAATGCGCTGCCATTTTGCAGGATCTGAGCACATTTCTAAGCTGTGTTTCTGGCTCTGAAAGGTGCAAAGTACATACCACTGTGCCCCCAAAACTAAAGGGGAGAACAAGTGAGCCCTGAGTCCACAAACATCAGCTCCAAAGGCCCCAAGGGCTCGGTGGAGTGTTAAACAGGACAGTGAGGGAAAAAGGCCAGTGGTCGGCAAAGTCATTAGTCAACAGAGCCAAATATCAACAGTACAACGATTGAAATTTCTTTTGAGAGCCAAAATTTTTAAACTGAAACTTCTTCTAACACCACTTCTTCAAAATAGACTCGCCCAGGCCGTGGTATTTTGTGGAAGAGCCATACTCAAAGGGCCAAAGAGCCGCATGTGGCTCTCGAGCCACAGTTTGCCGACCATGGGCCCAGGATGAAGAAATCTCAAACCATTGCTGAGTACCTTTCATTATTGACCTGAGCTCTGAGGACGCTGAAGGGGACAGGTGACTGGGATGTATGGAAGTATCGTTTCCTCCTGGGACAACGGAGGAGGGGGGCGTCGTTGTTATGTACACGAGTCCCCCCCCACCCCCACCCCCTCCCCACCCCGCCCCCCGGTTGTTTTCTGCGGTCATCTCAGTACCACACTCAGGAGAAAAGAGGCAAACTGGGATTAAGATCATCAGACAAATGAAGGTGGCTGGCTGCCAACCTGAACTTCAAATGGGTCCTCCTGTCTCCAGCTCTCTCCTTCTACCCTCCCCACACTCTGCCTGGGGGCCAATCATGGGCCTCACAGTCTAATGACACGATGGGCCAACAGCAAAATAATGATAAAACCCTGTGTGCGCAGAAAAGGCACACAATGCATGGGAATGGAGGGAGGGAGACACAGCCAAATGCACTGGGCCAGGGGAGGGAATGAGGCTGGCCTGGCCTGCAGATGTCCATTGGCTGAAGGATGGACAAAGGGGGTGTAGGACCGAAGGACGAGAGCTCCAAGCAGAGGACACAGCCCAATTAAAGAAACAGAGGAGAGAAAGTGCCTAGGACAGTGGTCGGCAAACTGCGGCTCGAGAGCTTTGGTTTGCCGCTCTGTTGACTAATAAGTTTGCCGACCACCGGCCTAGGCCATCCAGATTGGTGTGGCTGAAGGCAGAGGCAGGAAGAGCATGCCTTGAAGGGCCACACATGGGAGCTTGGCTTTTGCTCGGGGAATGACGGGAGCCGCAGGGGCGAGTTGGGCAGGGAAATGACATGGCCAGACCAGCCTTTATAAGAGCCTCCTCCGGCAGCATGGGAAGGATGACCTGAGGACCAAGATGGAGGTCAAGTGAAGACTTTGGCACTGGAGGAATCACGCAGAGGAGAGATGAGGGAACAGGTGCCAGCGGCAGAGGCGTTGGAGAGAGGCACTTTTAGGAATGGGAAGACTGATGAAGAGGGAGACACACCCAGCCGAGTAGGGAGAGGGAGAAGAAAAGGTATGGAGACAGCCCCCAGGGTCCAGATACTCCTGAGGTGGAACGCACAGGGATAGGATCTGCCCCTGCTCCTCACCTGCTTGGAACATCCTGAGGGCTCTTAATGTGCCATCATAATCCCCAGCTTGGCACCACAGCCCACCACTATCTGGCTCTGCAGGCCAGAGATGGTGCCACAGAGCAGTCCTGTTCATCTCTCACTGCACTTCCTCACACCCTGTGAGCCAGTCCTTCCCAGTCCTCCTGCACCGCCCACATCGAATCACCCTTCTGTCTGCTGAAATGGGTATCCTTCAGCTACAGCCCCTGGCTCAGCTCCTCCCCTCCCATCCATCTGGGTGTATCTCCCTCTTTGGTTTTCAAGCACCAGTACTTCCCTGTACTAGGGACTGTCACTGGCTCCCCCATTAGACACTAAGTTCCCTGCAGGCAGACTCGGTTTATCTCGTAGACTTTGGACAGGTTATGTACTCGCTAAGTCTGGCAATACACTGAAAGCTCAGCAGACAATAAAAAAAATCTAGGAAGCAGAGATACCGAAGCTCTTTCAAACCGATTCTTGTTTCTACCCTCAGGAGGGGCACCACTTATACCCTCACAATTCTGAGTGAACCAAGGAGCCTGAAAATTGTGGCCTAAAAGAAAACTCACAAGGAGGGAAAAGGAAGCCAGCTCACCAGTTAATAAGCTTTCTAAACACACATGTGGATGACGAGTTGCACAAAAGTAGGTGATGTGAATCCCATATATTATTTGCATATAACGTAAGAAAACCACTTTCAGGTTCTTTGAAGAGAGACGTTATAATAACACCATTTCTTTCATCACTCCAGTGACCCGGGCCATTTTCAGAGCCCAGCGCTGGCAGTGAGAAAGCCTGGTGCTGGCTCAGCTGGGTTTTGTTTTGCTTTGCCCTTCCCTGAAGAAAGGAGACACAGCTCATTTGGATTAACTGAAGTGAAAAGAAGGCAATATCTCTGCTCTAATTCCACGAGGCTGGGAGAGCCCCTTAGAAATTCACTGCTGGTTCTCAGACAAATGCTTGGGAACCTGTTGATTAGAGGAAGGGTATTATCTGCATTTGCTGGGAGAAAAAAACACGGCTGCAACCTTCTCCCTTCACCAACTGGGCAGTGAGTGCTACGCCCAGCCACACGGGTGTGTGAGTCAGAGAGCAATCTGCACGAGTAAAAAAAACTCATTCCAGAGGCAGCAAAGCTGTTGTTCTGCGTGGCAACCCTGGGAGATGAGAGGGAATAAGCCTGGTTGCAGAGACAGATCCCCACCCCAGGCTTCCCAGAGCTCGCACTGAAGGAAGGTGAGTCTGGTGCATTCACGAGGCACAGGAGGGTGTGGAGTGGGCTTAGGACATGGTGCAGACCCTCCCAGTGACACCCTCCCTTCCACAGCCAGAGACGGAGGACTGCGTGGAGCAGGTGGCATTAGAATTGGGTCTTTGAGCAAGGGCGAGAGACGGTGCAGGAATGAACAGCCACAGGTGACCTGGGAGACACTGGAGCAGGTCAGGAGAGCCATTAGCAGCTCGTGGGGCTGGAGGGGGCTGGAGAGGCTGGACCTATGCCCAGGAGGGGAGACAGGAGATCCTCCACCACATGAGGACGCCCTGCTCTCTGAGGGACCTAGGCCTCATCTTTGTTCAGTAAGCCATGGGGAACCAGCAAATGTTTTCGACGCAAGGGATGACATGAACAGAGCTGTTTTAAATTTCTCCAATCGCAGTTTGCTGGATAAACCAGGCGAAGACGTATAGAAAGAAGGCAGTAATATGGCTATTGAGCCAACCTAAGTAAAAAAAAATGTACTTAGCATCTGAAATAATCAGGTGAGGGAGTGTGTGAAGATGATGACACCAAAGTCAGAGAGAGAACTGGTTTATAGAGAGGAAGGTGGGTGCTTTTTGTAATTAAAAAATAATTGGGGAGGAGGGTGAAGGAAAAAGGAGAAGAAATATTTGAGCTCTCTACAGACATCATTGGACTTCCAGGCTTGGCATCCAAAACATAGTGCAGGGGATGGGTACCAACGTGGACTCCTTCACACAGCGGAGATGCAGTGGCTGGAAGTGCAGTAGCAGGCTCAGGGGATGGAGCCCTACGGACATCCACCTCAGGGCAGGAAAAGGGAAGCACCCACCGCAGGAGGCCAGGGACAGCCAGAGAGGCACGAGGGGAGCCAGGGACACCAGCCTCCTAGAGACAGACTGGTGAAGGCAACAAGTGTGGGCTCTGGAACCAGCCTCAAATCCTGGCTCTGTCACCCTACTAACTGAGAGAATTTCTTCCGTTTCCCCATCTGTAAAATGGCTCTCAACTGCAAATCCACTCTATGTATCATACTCGGTTTTGTAGCTAGAGCTGGGACCCTGCAAATCACATGGCATATTTCTGCTTTGCCACCGGGTCCCTGTTAGGCCCTGCCAATAGGGGGCACCAGAGCCTCTTCTGGCCTGCTTCCTGGGGGCTCCCTGTCAGCTTGAGGTTCTTCTGAGCATCACCCCAGCAATGCCCCTTCACGCTGCCGGCAGAAGTACCTCCTGTACCAGAAGTTGAATCCAGTTTGCAGCTTCTCCCGACACTTGCCGCCTCCCCTCCCTAGAGGCAACAGCACCAGGGGCCGAGACTCCCTCCTCAGAGGTCCGGGTACCTCCTCCTCCAAAAAAATTCAAGTCTCAACAATTCTCAGTCCTGGGGATGGTGGCTGCTCCTCCAGTTGCCACCTCAATAGTACCTCTGAGCAGTGGATCTCAGAGCATGCCTTTCCCCCCCCCCCCCCCCATCAACCTCCCCGCCCAGCCAACACCAGCATCATTTGAAAACTTATTAGAAACACAAACCTTAAGGCCCTATTCCAGATCTATGAATCAGAACTTCTGGAGTGGGGCCCCAGAAACCTGTGTTATTAAGCCCTGCAGATGCCTGACGCGCCCTAATGTTTAAGAACCAAGGCCCCAGGGTGTGTGTTTGCCCTTTCAGTCACCTCGTTAACTGGATGGGCCAGTAACAATTCTGTCCCCTGGCTAGAACATAACTCATTCAACAAGGAAAATAGTATCAGTCTCATAGTAATGATACCAATATTCATCACCACCAGTATATTAGGTCACAGAAGTCAAAAGCAAGATTAAGAAATGTTATGGTTAATGGAATCTACATATATATAAAAGGCTAACTGACCAACTGTCCATCCATCTGTTTGACTGGCCAGTATGCGCAGTGGCAATCCTATATAATAAAAGCATAATATGCAAATTGTCCCCTGGACCGGGAGTTGTCTGGGAGTTTGACGGGGAGGGGGTTAGGGGGAAGAAGGCAGAGAGACCCTGGCTGGCAGCAGGCAGCTGCTAGGAACCCTACCAGTGCACAAATTTTGTGCACTGGGCCTCTGGTCAAATATAAAGGGATGCTGGATTAGGTTATTATTTTCTTTTCACGGCAAATTTTAGAATTGGATTGAAAGAAAAAAAATACCACCCTAACTTACACACACAGCCTGACTCTCTTAGAAAATACTTCCTTTTCAGTCAGTTCCTACGTGGATGCCGTGTAAAACCACTCCATCTCTCAAGCTGTCAGAATGAACTGCAAAATTCTTAATAGTCTCTCACACAAAATGCCCACATGGTCCAATGCATCTGGGGGATCTGGCCCTAACTTTCTAACTGCAGGCACGTTCAGATGGCCTTCAGGCATCCTCGTAACAGCACCGCTGTTCACAAACAGGGCGCCAACACAAGGCATAGGCAGAGCCTCAGGATGTCAGAGAAGGAAGAGACCACCACACCGGCCAGCCCAAACCCCTCACGCTTCAGATGGGGATGCTGAGACCCCAGTGAGAAAGGGTCATGTCCAAGGTCAAACAGCTACCAGTATCCAGCTAACACCAGTACCAAGTTTCCCAGCTCCCCCATCACCAAACTCCCTTCAACTCCATCAAATGTGAGTGACAAGCAAGGCCGTAGCATTCCATCTCCTAAGTACAGTAATTTAACTAGCAGCAGGAAACCGCACTGTCAATGGGGAGAGGAGGAGCACACACGTAAGGCCGGGATGAGCTTGGGAGAGAGCGTGACTGTCGGCAGGCAGGTTTCGTTGCCCATCAAAATAATAAATGAAGTCAGGCATTTACAGCAGCGTGGACGCCAAAGTCACTGCGGGCCCACGGTGTTTTCAGCATCCAAGACAATGCATTCTTAATGCGTTCTTAAACAGATTCTGACTCAAGCCCTGAGACAGCTGGGCCTCTTCCAAGAAGTGTTAGCCACTGTGAGATATCTCTTTCAGTTCTCTCTCCAGTAGATCTCCTTGGAATTTGCCAGATAAAGAGGCAATTTATCTTGTGGCTGAAGGTTGTACGTAATGCATCATCGGCCTCCCACCAGGGCCTGTGCATCTGTGGAAGGCCCTGATTGGGCCGGGCGACTGACTCGCCTCCATCTTAAGGTGCCATAGCAACAGGAAATCAACAAGGAGAGAACGGTTAAATGAATAATTTACTGATCATAAGCACCTGTCTTGCAATTTATACTTCTATTATCTTTCCTACCCATGCCTTCACTCCTTTGTATAAAAGCCACAGTCAGGCTGAAAAACATCTGAGAAGCTGAGAAGCACATCTACTCCTGTACTCAAAACCAACAGGTACACAGCTCTGATGCCACGTCTCACCACTGCTGCCTTTTCCTCGCCCCTTCGGCAAAGGGATGTATGTCAGGGAGCAGCTAGATGGCCTCCAATAAGCTTTATGTTTTCCACTGAAACGTATTTTCCCCTTGGGACGTTGGGAGCAGAGTTGAGTGGCGTTCTGAAGCATTGTGCAGAAGACACATATCCCTGGCCACAATCTACCACTTTAAAACTTCCCCAAAGAGACCTAGTTACTAGCAAAGGAGAGAGAGAGAAGAAAAGTATAGTTTCAATGACAACTATGGTATTTTAAAAGCTCTTTCAATATCATCATCAGTGATAGCGTTTTAGTGGCACGAGCGCATCTTGTCACTCAGCCTCAATTTAAAGGATATTTATGAAGACAATACAAAGAAAGCAGACTTATTTGCTTGGGTGGGATAGGTGATGGGTTATTTCGGTTCTGCACTTTCCAGCAGAAAGGATAGATGCTTCTGAGGCGCATTATCTGCCGCCTGCTTCTCTCCAGGCTCCTCGAGGATACCAACCTGAGAAGCAGCAGCCACTAACTACAAGGAGATGCAGACTTTAGCACCTTGTCACCGAGAAACCAGCTTCCCTTCCTCCGGTGTGGTTTCCGGCTGAGGTGATGGCGGGGGGGGGGGGGAGTGCAGAATTGCATAATGATCATGAACCCAGTGGAAACGTGTCTCTCTTTCATTCTCCACCAGCAAGCATGTCAAACTCACGAGTTTGACATGCTTGCTATACAGGGAGGCACTGAAATGCTATCCATTCCCCTATTACTGTCACCTCCAGCTTTCAAGTCAAAAGCTAATGTCACCGACAGGACAAACCCACCCCTTTCTTGGAGCATGCAGAAAGGGGCATGTAACTGCCCTGATGATGCTGAGGGCAGTGGCTAAAGCGATCTCCTTGTCACCGCTCACCGGCTAAGGAACCATGACTCTGTGACCAGAGTGTGGGCTGGCAGGAAAAGGAACTCACGTAAGTTACTTTTGCAAACTTCGTGGCCCCGAGACTAGGACAGCTGGGCCCAAAGGGCAGAAGGTGGCAGTTCTGCGAACACAGTTCTGGATTTCTGTGCTAAGTCTCTCTCCCTCGTCTATTTATAGGGCATCGTCTCTACAGCTGAAACCCAGGCAGAGGTAGGCCTGTTAAGTCCTGCTCACGTGATCCAATCTCCAAATTCTGAATATATTACTCAAGGGCTTAGGGTAAGGCAGATACTCGGATGAAGGTGAGGAGAAATCTCTTCTCCGGCTTCAAAACTCTCATGCTGCTGGCTGGAGTCTGAACCTCGGCTGCTGTCCCGATGGGTCCTGTTTGCTGACTTCAGAAACACTAAGGAAGTTATACTCTTTGTTTGGGTTTATTTTGGTTTTTGTTTCCACTGGTTACATTGACAGATGCTAATATGAACAATTTATATCTTAATTTGATTGGCTGATATTTAAAAACGGTTCTGGTAAGTTGAAGTAAAAAGATTTCAATTGTGTGACCTGAGTTCAAATGCTGGCAGGTCTTCTATAAACTTCTATAAATCTCAGTTTTCCCACGTGTAAAAAATTGGTTTTCACTCCTCAGACCCATCAACAAGGATCATAGTCACATGTGCAAAAGATGACTGCCCAGTACATAGTAGGGCTCAGGCATGGCAGCTCAGATGTGCCCACAGAGGACCTCGCCATCCTGGTGACGCCCCACCACAAAGAACAAACAAAGCTCCCAAGTTCACAGCTCCAGTCAGCACAGGCCTCCGCCTTGCACTGTGCTTCACCTTCTCTCAGGAACCAAAGCTCCCTCCTGGTTCTTTTTTGGAAGAAATGTTGGCTTACCCATTATGAAACATATACTGTTTGGGACTCAATCCGAAATGTAAAAATGAAGCATTTGGGAAGTTTTTCCCAAAGCAGGAATGAGAACCAAAACCCATTCAGGGAAAAAACACTGTGATGAAGGTCCCTGAGTCCAGAGAAGAAAGGCGGAGACCAAAGGCCAGGGCCGTGGGCCTAGGAGGAGCTTGTGCTCCAGGTAAAACCCCTTTCCCCATCCCCATGCCCATAGGCTGCCTCCCCCTCCGCCCCATTTGTCCTGAGAGGGCAGGACAAATCTCAGGGTGATTTTATCCCTGTTGCCAACATTCTCCCCAGCCCTCAGCCCCCCAAACTCCCAGGTCACTTCTCAGGGCTCCATGGGCCAGAGAGTAGCACCCTCGCCCCTCCTCTGTGCTGCTTGTCCCCCCATCCCTCATCTCCATCAGACACACGCGGTCTTCTATGTGTCTGGGTGTCAGCCCTTCACCGGAATGACTGGGCTTTGTCTATTTTGGTCAGTGATGAATCTCCAGGCCCTGGGGCATGGCTGCGCAGCAGGCACCCAGCAACTACTGAATGAACGAGTGAATGAATGAATGAATGAATGCAACAAGACCAAGCAGCCCCTCTCTCGAAGCATTAAACAGCTGAGTCCTTGCGTGTTTTCTAAAGAGAAGAAATCTGTAGTTCAGTGGTGAGAAGAGGGGCCAAAGCCACAAATGACTTGGCTTCTTGCCCCAGGTCAACATGGGACTGGCTCACACCAGAACCAGTATGGGACCAAATTCCCTCCAGCTCTGAGAACGCTGCGCTTCCTTGGGGAAGTCAGGGCTTCACGGTGGCCTTCCTCACAGCCTGGCTCAACAACGTGAGAATTCAGAAACCCAGTGACATAAGTGCTGGCTTTGAATGTAACACAAGATGTTGGCAGGAATCTACTTATCTCATTTGGTTCGGGGGGTGAGGGGTGGGGGCAGGTAGCATTGTAATACAGGCTGCAGAGGCCTGTGGCCTTTTCTTTCTTGAGAAAAACAAAAATATTTGGCCGGGCACCCTAAAACCTTCAAGACCTGTAATCTGAAGCAAAACACAAGAATTACGTAACAAACAAAGCCTTCTTCATTAAACAGTGAACCTATGCTCTTGTTTTGGGACGTAAGCACAAGCCAGCAGGGCACTGAGGATTCTGGAACTGGGGCCCACGAGGCACCGTCGGTTCAGACTTGCTGATTCTGATCCATGGATCCTCCTCTCCAGCACAGCACAGCCAACCTCCCCAGAGCTCGAGAGCGGTCATTTGGATGGATTTTGCTGGCTTCCGGCCTGCGGCAAATGGGCACATCATGGACAGGCCCTGGCATGTGTACCCCCTGCTAAGAGGCTGCAGAGCCAGAGAAGAGAGGCCAGGGAGACTCCTCTGGGTGGGCAGGTCCTCGGGACCAGGCTGGGCAGGTCGGGGCCCCATGCTCTCCAAGCACGGAACTCCCCCGAGCTGCAGAGAGCGTCCTAGCAGGAGGAGGAGCACAGCTACAGCCGGGGCTCCCTCTGTGCTCCAGGCTGCTCAAGGAGGGGCTCCTGAGACCGACTAAACCTGAGCTGTGACAGCCTCTTGCTTTCAAGCCTTTCAGATGCCAATCACCACATGCTCCTGACCAGGCATCGCTCCGAAGAGACAGGGATGCCAAGTCCCCAACATCGAAGGACAGAAAGCTTTCTCCAAGAGCCCTAGAGCCTTCAGGGGCCGTTCTTGTACCAACCCACCTCCAGACCCCAGCACTCAAAGGGAAACCTCCTGTTGGGGCACCCCTGGCTGTCCACTCCCCGCGGATGAGTTTACATCAGTGCACAAGCAAAAGCAAGCCAGAGGCACCCCTAGGCTTTGCAGGGGTGGGGGAGGGGAATCGGGGGGTAGGCGAGGATCTAGGAGAAGCCTAGGGATGGGTTGCTGTCAACCACTTCTCTGTCTGGACAAGGCCATCTCCGCAGCAGAGCAGGGCCTCAAGTGGAAACTCATTTCTGACCAGCAGCACGGAGTGCTGGGAGCAGCCTGGCTCAGCAGCAGTCTGCTCTCCATGGAACTGCTGAAGTCTGAATCCATTAACGGGTAGTGTGTCCCTTCCGTGGAGCCCACCGGCTGTGTTTACCTCTCCAGAGTCCAAATGAACAGCCTCCCTTCCCCACCCCCAACGCAGGCACACACCTGAGGCCACGCGAGGCCAGGTCTCCGCACCTGCCAGTCTCATTTTGGTGGGATTCCTCTGCCTCTTACCAAAGACTGACAAATGGTGAAGGGAGCCACCCAACAGCCGGCCACACGGGACGAGGCCCTGGAAAGAGAACTTGCTTTTTCAGCCTTGAGGTGGGAAGAGGGTGGGGACAGATATGTCCACCCACGTGCCTTGAGTGTGGGGTGGGGGCCCAGGCTTTTCCTTAGGAGGCTCCCCGAAAAATGACGAGCTCTCCGAACCTCCGTTTTCTCACCTGTGACATGAGAACACTATCATCTTCTAGGAGCTGTTGGGAGACTATCTGAGATGATGTAGCTGAAGCCATTCCTCACTGCAGCGACTCTGGGGCCCTAGTGGATGATGGCAAAGCCATAAGAGGGAAGTAACCCGGATCCTCGGATCGCCACACGGAAGGGAAGCCGACCAGGAACCTCCACACTGAATTGCTAAGTGAGCAAGAAATACAATTCCGCTGTGTTTAGCACCAAAACGTGGTGGTGGTGGTGGTGGTGGTGTGTGTGTGCACAGGGGAGGGGGGGTTAATTAATTCAGCAGCTAGTGTTACCCTAACTAGTAAGTAATACAGGTAACAAGGACAGCTTCTTGTTTGGGATTTGAACCCCGATAGGCAAACTCCAGGTCCTTCACCCTTAACGCCCATGAAACAGTTGAACAGTTGAAAGCTTCCACCCATCCTGCTCCCTCCCTGGCCCACTGCTTCGGCTCAGGGTCCCCAGGAAGCACACCAGGCTATTAGCCAGAGGGAGCTGCTGATACAAATCAGCTCGGAGAGCCCTGCATGTTGTGAGTGGCAGGCACTAACCGTTTGCATGACAAACCTCCTACAAGATGCCGGCTAAACTGCCCTTTTGTGCCAATTAAAGATTCTCCAGAACACGAAGATTACACACCATTCTGCAGCGCTGACAACAATAAAACAATTTTAAAGGCTATTCAGATCTTCAGTTCACAGCTGACACTGTCAGGAGGGGGAAGGCGGCTGTGGCTTTGTTCTTTGTTGATGTGGTCTTAAGACTTAACCAAGGATATTTGGGGGAGGAGTGGAGACTGGCAGACAGGAGGGGTTGGAAATGCATTCTTGGACTTTTTAAAGAAGAAAATGAGCAACCTGATGTTCTTTTCTTGTGGGCGTTTGTACACACACACACACACACACACACACACGAGAGAGAGAGAGAGAGAGAGAGAGAGAGAGAGAGAGCGCGCGCGAGCGAGCACCAGCCAGCCCGCACATTTCTTTCTCACTGGCTCCTCTCTGGGGGCACTCAGAAATGACTCCCAGGCATCCTGCTCTCTCTAGGGTCTGCTATACCCTGAGATATGGGGTAGGGGTGGCACTAGTAGATATTTTTGGCACCAATTGAAACAATGAGGGCAAAGGCCCAGGAGCTTTTCCTCCTGTGTTTGTTTTACAGGCAAATTTGCAATATAGTGAAAGATTTTTATTTTTATTTTTTTTAAGTTTGAGGATTTTCAGAAATGAGAAATGTATCCAGGTCCTCAGCCAAATCGAAGGGGTGAGGGGAGTTATTTGAGGTGCCCATCAGGTCCTGGTGAGGAATGACTGAAAGCCCCACAGGCATCACGTGAGTTTCATTCGTCCCACTCCTGAGTGCAGGCAGGAGTCTTTGGGGAACCCCCAAACTCACCCATGGGCCTCACCATCTGGCCATCCAAACACAGGAAGTGAGGCTCTGCTACCCTGCTAGCCTGTGAGAGTGCCACCGGCTGGCCCCTCCTGAGGACAAGGAGCCTCTCCTAGTCACTGGTAAGTCCTTTAGCTCCCGGGCACAGTAGAAGCTCCCGCCTGTGGCTTCCCTCTTAGCCAGAACCTTGCAGAGCCTTGCACATGGCGGATGCTCAAACAGCCCCTCAGATGCCCACTGGTCATCTTAGACTTAACAGTAGCTAGTGCCACAGTCCCATACAGAGCAACAGGGCCCGGGCAGGCGCTGAGTAGAAAAAAGAACATGGTTTCTAAGCCTTGGTTCTCAACCAGGGCAATTTTTGCTTCCCAGATTACTTTGCAATGATCCCTGGAGACATTGTTTATTGTGATGATGGGAGTTAGGGTGCTATTGGCATCTAATGGGTTGAGGGATGCCACTAAACAACCCCCATAACAATGAATTATCTGCCCTATAAGGTCAGACGGGCCGAGATGGAGAAACCCAGGCTTAGAGTCGGGTCAGCCTAAGCTGAACAGCTCTGCCACTTGCTATATAAGCTTTGTCATTCGGGGTGGGACACTGATGTCCCTGAAGCTTGGCTTTCAGGCAAGCATCATGGGGAGAGGTAGAACCAGCACAGGGGGATCAGTGAGGTGCCGAATAAATTAATGTTCCGGCACCAATAAACCAGCTGCTGCTGTTACCGGTCCATGTCTGGGGGCCTCGGCAAACGCTGCTGCTGGCCCGTGTCAGGGGGCAGGAGGGAGGAACAGCTTGCCCCGGATGCGACCAATCAGCAAACACCCCCGGCTCTGCGTGAGAGCGCCGGTCTCTCTTCATCTGCCTCCGTCCTGAACTCCATCCCCTGAAGCAAATTCATTCATAAGAGAAACATTTTCCCCAGAAGAAAGAGGAGGAGAAAGGAAAAAATAAAACCAAGAAAAGTCAAATCATAATAAGTCTGGGTCAGCTCCCATCAGCTGGATATGATCAAAACCATATTCACATTCTGTCTGCAGGGCTAAACAGAAGGCTTCAGACCGGCTCAGGAATGTCAGCCCCCCGCGCTAACTCCCCCACCCCAGCTTTCACCGAGAGCAGCTTCCAGAGGGCTGGAGAAGCCGCTCTCCCCTCGGCCTGGGTGCCGGCCCAGATGGGAGGGTAGCAGCCAGATTCTAGGAGCATCCCGCCATCCTCGGTTCTCAAACAGCCTCTTTCTCCCATGATCGGTGGCCAGAGGAAGGTTCCAGAAGAGAGGCCGGTGCACAACTCCTGCCCATACCCTCCCCACAGAGACAGCTAGAGCTCGGACCGTGGCTGCCAAGTGCCTCCGTCCAATTCGGTGGATAGAGGAGGAGAATTCCCCGAGGCCCCCCCAACGGAAATGCGCCCTGTCAGGGAACGTTTGTTTTCATTTCCTTTTGCTGTCAATGAATTCTACTCATGGCTACGGCGTGGGGCTGGATCCAATCCACACAGAAGCTAACCAGAAGCAGTTGTTCCCTGAAATAAATCTCTCTTCGGGGAATGAGTTATATATACATCTGTGTGGGGGGACCTCCACACATGTGCTCACACACGCACGCAAACTGCGCACCGCAGACCATGTGCGTGGGGCAGGCCCTCGGACAGGCAGCCCTGCGCCTCGGGGAAGAGAGGCCGTGTGCTGGTGAGTTTCAAAGGCCAGTGAGCGAAAAGGCGCTCTGGGGAAACACAGTGGTGGTGGCTCCCTGTGAGGAGGAGGAAGTACATAAAAGCAGAGTCCCACAGGGTACGAGGCAACCACAGCCACATGGTGTTCACTGGGCCACGCTAAGTACTTCACATTCCTCCCCTTGTTGCAACCTCACGACGACCCAGTGACAACAGACATTATTGTCATGACTTATTACTCCCATTTTGCAGGTCAGCAAACGAAGGCTCAGGAAGATTAGGAGCTTGATTGAGGTAATAAGGCTAGGAGGTGGCAGAGCCACCAGGTGTGGCTGGTCCCAAATCTACTTCCCGACCTCCAAGACTCAGTGGCCCTCTTGCCATCACCTTCGATCAGAGGTCAGAGGCCTCCCCTGCACTGGCCTATGGCGGCTGGGTCATGGTCTTTGGGTCATTTGTCCATCTCCACGCCCTTGCTAAGGGATCTATCTGGAACAGCTGTGAGGGAAAGCCAGCGGCCACACTGTGCTTCCATCTCCACCCCCAGCAGGTCCCTCCACCCCGGAAGGAGGCAGGCGCTCTCGCTGGCTTCCTGTGAGCCAGCTCTGACTTTGGATTCTCGTGGGTCTATGTTAAAAGACTTCTTTCATGAGATGATAATCCTCACCTAATCTGTCTTTTGTGGGACCCTGTCATTTCCACTTTCCAGCTTGCTTACAGCAGGGCTCACTCCCAGGCAGAAACAAGAGGCAGATCTAATGCCCTGTCATGAGTTGCTCCCCCATCCGCCCTGCTCAGGGGGACGGGAGGGGATGTGCTCCGGGGTGTAAGCAGACCTTGAAGCCTGCTGTGGAGTCAAGGGCTGAGAGTGTGTTTGACCATCTGGACCGGACTAGATAAGCACTTTGCTCTTAGCAGACCCAGGCATGGACGGGAGGGGGTGTGTCCACAGCTGCATCCCCTCCCGCAGCTGCACAAGCCTCGAGATACTCCCCGGCTCCATTTCTTCATCTGAACAAACAAGAAGAACGCCAGCTTGGCCTACCTCATGGGGAAAGGGAGCAAATCAAATGTGCTTTCTAAGGCATTCAGGAGAAACAGGTCATCTGGAGGGCAGCATTGTACACAGAAGGTGCTCCATTAATGCCTCAGATAGACTGGCTGAGTCCAGTAGAGCCAGCTTCACCAAAGATGCCTTGACTGAGCTAACGGTCAACATAGAGGTCACAAGCTCCAGCACCCTGAAGGCCGGGCAGATGGCATCAATAAGACAACAGGGTGGTGGGGTCTGGGGCGAACTACCCCAAGGGGCAGCCACCACCCAGCAAGTCCACTGTGTGCAAACAACATCCCAAAGGAGGCCCCCCAGCGCTGGCCCAGTTGGGCAGAGCTAGCAGAGCAGAGGCCTGGGGAGAACGGTGGTCACCCCGCACCAGGCGCCGTGGGGGGCGAAGGGGGGGCTTCCCAGGGGCTGCTATGGGCTGTGGTAACACGTTTAATCCTCTGAACTGCCCTATACCTTGTACTCCTATCGGCCCCATTTTGCAGATAATGGAACGGAGGCACAGACAGTTGAAGTGACTGGGCCAGGTCACAGTGGTGGAGCTCAGACTGCCTGATCCGAGCCCAGGCAGTCTGGCTTCAGTGCCCACATTCTTCACCACGCTGCTCTATTATCTTCCGCCCACAGGAGCTGCCGGCCGCCAGGCATGCTGCCATCCCCACGTCCCTACCCCGCACCCCCAGCCAGGTTTGGGGGCTCACTGATTCATTCCACAAATGTTCACTGCCAAGAGCTGTGCCAGGCACCGGCGAACAAAGAAGACAGTGGCCGTCCTCAAGGGGAAGATGGGCCAGGAGTATATAGTACGGGTTAGTCGGTGCTACAAGAGGAGAAACCGAGGGCGGCGTGGGACAGGGACCCACCCGGGCTCTGGGTGAGGGTGGGCTTCCTAGGGGAGGCGGCGTCTCGGCTGGGCCCCAGAGGACGTAGAGGGAGAGGAGAAAGAAGTGCTGGGCAGAGGCAGCGAGGCACGGTGAGAGAGCTGCAGGAGGGTCGAGGCTGCGGGGGGGAGCAAAGAGGTCAGGTGGGCACTGCTGGACAGAGAGTGGGGGCCACGTGGGCTGTCTGGATTTGATCTCAGGGCTACGAGCAGCAGGATGCAAAATCCAGATGTGCACCTTAGCAAGATCCCTGAGCAGAGCTGCTGGGAGAAGGGAGACTGGAAACGCGCCGGGTCCCACCAGGTTCAAGCAGCCGTGGCGCTCCTGCCCCTCTGACTTGGGCCCCAGCTTCCCATCAGCTCTTCCCGACTGCCCAGCCTCCCGGCACAAGCCGGAGCCTAAAGATTAATATGGCTCTGCAGTCAGAGAGGTGACCCTGGGTAAGAACGGAAATCCCCCACAAGCTTAACCCTTTCCTCCCCTCTGACCATGGTCACCCGCTCCCCATCAACTAAAAACCGCTCGGGGAGACCACTGACTGGGCACCCTCGTCATTTGTGTCTAAGTGTAATGGGAAAAATTGACTGTTTGCTTGGTGCAATAGGGCATGACACTGTTTACACAGAAATAATAGCCCAACTGTGATGGATTCTAAATCTCCATTACAGTGAAAGATTTGAAGGAGTAAAGCAGTTAGAAAAATAATTGGTTTTCTTGTTTAGTTTAAAAATCCTCTATGCACCCAGATCATGGACTTCGCACCTCCCATCGGAGGGGCTTTAAAATAGAGAAGAACAGGAGCCTCTGCTGTTCTGGGGAGGGGGGTTCTCGGGAGGCGGCAAGGCCAGGGTGGCTCTGGGCTTGGGAGCACCAAGGGCTGGAGCTGGCAGTCTCCTGAGGTTGTCACCAACTGGGAAGCAGCCCTCCCCGAGGCGGACGTGGAGGTGAGAGCCGGTCCCCAGACCGTGCCTGGAGTCCAGCCCCAGTGGGATGTGCCAACTGACAGCAGGGGGAGAGCCTGGGGATTCGGCTTTGAGGGGGGATGGAAGCTGCCAGAAGGCTATTTAAAAGAACAAAAGGAGAAGGGAAAGGACTGTGGCCTCAACCAGGGAGAGGTCAGCTGAGGACCCTGAGCCACCTCATCGTATCTTCCCAGAGCTCTCAAGCCTGAGCTGTTCCCAGAGACAGCGACAGGCCACGGAAGAGACCCAGACGAGGTCTGCGAGGTCATGTCCTGAGCATTCGCTGTGCTAAACGGATCGCCTCTGCCCGCAGCACCGGAGGGCACCCCACGGCACTGCCGCAAGCTGTGGGCCTGACAGGACGGGCGCCATTGTCTCAGCAGCCCAGGAGTCTTCATAGATCTTCCCCGGGAGACGGCAGTGCCCCCGCCCTCTGAAATAACACCTGTACCCGAACTGCAGGGGCAGGTGCCATGTGCTGGCACTGCTTGTTTAAAGACCTCACTGAACCTGCACAACACTCTTAGGTAGAGATGATTTCCCCGTTTTACAGATGAGGAAACCGAGGCTCCAAGAGGTTACATAACCCACCCAAGGTGACTCGGGTAGCAGGCAGTGGCACTGGAGATTCACACTCGGCTCCACCTGCCTCTAGAGCCTGAATTCCTATCCACTATACCTGACACCCCTGTGCTGGAAGCAAATGCTTTACTTAACTGATACCAGTGCCGAGGAGGTGAAACTTGTGGCTGGACCCGAAAGAGGATGCATCTGGCTCTTTGGCAGGGGACTGCCAGATACCCCAACCATGAGCCAGAGAGGGTCAGTGTGCAGGGCCTGTAGGGTGGGAATGGGGTGTATAAGTGCAATACTCCCCTTTTAAAGGGAAAGAAACTCTATGAGAATGGCCTTCTTGGAGGGTCAGTCATTAGCAGGATCTGTGAGAATTCATTACGGTCAAGATGTAGTAAGGATTCTGTGGCACCAGCGGTCTAGATCACCTCACCCAGCTTCTAGGAGCAGGCCCAAGGAATGCCCTAGACCAGTGGTCGGCAAACTATGGCTCACAAGCCACATGCAGCTCTTTGGCCCCTTGAGTGTGGCTCTTCCACAAAATACCATGGCCTGGGAGAGTCTATTTTAAAGAAGTGGCATTAGAAGAAGTTTAAGTTTAAAAAATTTGGCTCTCAAAAGAAATTGCAATCATTGCACTGTTGATATTTGGCTCTGTTGACTAATGACTTTGCCAACCACTGTCCTAGACCAAGCACAACATAAGAAACTATCCTTTCATCCACCTATCAGTCCATTCATTCACTCATCTATTCATCCTTCATCTGACCTATCCATCCATCTGTCCTTCCTTCCTTTCCTCCATCCATCTACCCATCCTTCTTTCTTTTTTCTTTTTTTTCTTTCTTTTTCTTTTTTTTAAATTAAATTATTATCTGTGTACATATTTTAACCAATCTAACCATCCTTCTTTCATCCGTCTTTCCATCTACTCATCTATCCATTCATCTATCAATTGTCCATCTGTTCATCTGTCCTTCCTTTCATTCATCTACCAGTCTATCTTTCATCTGTCCCTTGATCCATGCATCTGTTGATCCTTCCATACTTCCTCCTGTCCTTTCTTGTTTTCCTCCCTTCCATTCATCCATCCATTCGCTCTTCTACCTTTCTTTCCTTCCTTCTCTCCATCCAATACTTATCAAGAGTCCACAACTCTCAGATTTAGCAACCTCCTCCTGGCCCCAGCACTTCCAGGAGACCCAGAAATGCACTCCTACTTGAGAGTTCTTCCAGGAGGGGTTTGCCTGTCTTCAGGGGTGAGGACTGGGTGGATCGGAAGCTTTTCTAATCCATGCACCCTCATCCCAGTCAAAGCTTCCGGCTACACAGAGGCCTGAGCACCTCTCTCCCTTCTCAAAGGGAACAGGTAGGTGCTGCCGGTCCAGTCCTGGCTGGCCAAGTTTCTGGAAGAAGATGTACAGTGACTCCTCATATAAACCATCACTCCCTCCTGCTCACAAGATAGCAGACTCCTTTGAAAAGAGTTAATAGGATGAAATATCACAGCAGCCAAATTCACTCCACCCCACCCTCTCGTTAAACTAAAGAGCAGGGGGCACTGAACTCAGATGAACGGAAAAGACCTTAGGTTGGTCTGACTTAAGACCGGCTTCTCAAATATGATTTATATTTGAAATTTGGACCTAAATGTTGCCGACAGCTACCTTTGAAAAAAAATTCAATAAAGAAAAGAGGAGATGAGAGTAGAAGTGAGAAAAAAAAAAAATGCAGACATTTATGAGTTCAAGACCCTGTGGGACACTCCTGAATATTTTAAATATCTTGGGGGGGAAAAAATGAAAACAGTTTCTCCCAACTTAACCAGAGAATGGAGTCTCTTTCTAGTCTGAAAATCCTTTGAGGCAATTCTTTAAATTATTTACTAGCGTTTTGATTATATTTTATGGTGGGGTGGGTAGCAGGGGAAGAACAGAGGGGAAAGAGAGCCAGGCCAGAAGTGGGAGAAACCTGGGTTGACATTTTCAGTATCTGCCTGGAATATTTTAAAAGCCGCCTGTCTGTTTGAAATTGCACAGTCCCCAGCAACAATGGGCCGCTGCCTCCTCGCTTCTTTAGGTCATATTTGCATACAAAAGACCAGCTGCTGAGCAGCTATTATGCTGCGAAGCCACAGTGGGCCTGGCAGAAGCCAGGTTACCAGCAAGTGTTAAGAACCCACAGAGACCCCATTAATTTTTCAGGAATTCTCAGGCCCTGGCCTTTAAAAGGCCAGTGGGGACAAATCCCAGTCAGAAGTCTCCCCCACAGTCATTGCCACTACATGTTGGGCCCGAATGGAAAAATGAAGTGTGGCCCGGCCCCTCCCCCAATCAGGGGAGAGACTCCCGCTCTGGAGGACCACAGCGAGCCGCGCCTTCACAGGTGTGTGCGGAGCCCGGGAGGGGCCGCTGTGCGTGCACTCGCGTCTCCCTCCAAGGTCTAATTTCAGGAGATTGATTCCAGTTGTAAGCCATTAGGTGCCAGTTTTTCAAATCAACCTTATGATTCCAAAGCCATGAAAGTGCTTGCCACCTAATAGACTCTGGAAACCTTCTCCGGGGCTCAGGGCTAAAAGCATCGCAATAAAGCCTCGTGTTCTCCCACATTCTCGGGTCTGAAAAGAAACTGATGCACTGCTAAGTGCAGCTTGGGTTTCTGGGCTGCTCCCAGCTCACAAAGGTAGAGCATGAAGAAGAGGGTGGCGCCGGAACAGGCCGGAATTCAGGGAAGGATGGGCACTCAGGCTAAGAGGTGGGTTCAGCCCATCTCCACCTCCCCCGGGACATTCCTCGTCTCCCAGCCTGGTGGCCCCTGTCAAAGGGAACAGACGACACCTGCCACCCCTGGGCTTCGGATCAGGGGTAAAGGACACAGGTAGCGCTCTTAGCCCAACTCCTGACATAGAGAGGCCCCTGGAGGCACAACAGTTCCTTCCTTCCTTCCCCGGGCCTCCACCCCAACCCAGGACCCCTCCGTCCAAGAGACGTTCAGATCAAGAGCAACAGGGACCTAGCTCATTTTCTCTGCTTAAGGAAAGGAGGCCCGGGAGACCATGCCACTGGAAGCGGCATGTGTGAAGTGCTTGGGGTGGGGCTGGTTCTCATCTAAGCAAAACGCCTCCTCCGTGCTTGAATGTAGGATTTCAGAACAAGTCACCGAATCATGTCAAACAGAAATATGACAATAATGAAAAGGATCATCATAATATCACATGCCTAAATCTTTTCTAGGTGGTTCCATAAAATATATTATATATCTTTTTTTTTTTCCAGCCTATGGGCAATAGCAGTGCGGTCCAAGATTGGGCGTGAGGGTAGGGTGGGGGTGGAGAGGGGCATCTCCCAGGGAATAGAGTAGATATAAGATGGACAGATACTGTCAGCAGGAAGCAAGGAAGCCATGCCATTAACAAGGAGGCTGCACAGGTTTCCATGCACAGCACCTGGGCCAGGTGGGCCCTGCACACGTGACGTTGCAGAGGGACTGTTTTCAACTCAGAGCTGAGGGCTTTCAACAAGGTCAGGCATCTCCCTGCCAAGCTGGCAGAAGGCTCTGCAGGCTGTCCGCTGGGCCAGGCTCAGGGGAGAGCAGCCTACAGGGTTTCTCAGGGCCACAGGAAGAGTACCGAGCAGGGCTGGTGTGGAGGGTGGCCCACCTGCCCCATCTCCTCCTTCCAGCTAAGGAGGGCTGGCCTGCACCCAGGGGATGGATCAGCTGTTCTCATTCTATCTTCCCTCCTGGAGAAATAGACTTAACCAGGTTCCGCGCCTTTCTGACTAAAGACTTGAGATCTGACCACTTTCGAAAAAGAGAGCCTGTTCCTTTAAATTTTTTTGTTTTGTTTATTGATTTTAAAAAGAGAAGGAGAGGGAGAGAAATTTAAAAACATCAATGGTGAGAGGGAATTATTAATCCTTGGCCTCCTGGATGCCCCGCACTGGGGATAGAGCCCCCAACCTGGCACGTGTCCTGGCCAGGAATTGAACTGTGACCTCCTGGTTCATAGGTCAATGCTCAACCACTGGCTGGACAAGATAATCTGTTTTTTTAATCCCACTTCTGAGACAACTCTGCCCCACCTCCTCAAGGTCACGTCTTTCCCTCCTTCCTAACCTACCCACCAGGGCCAAATATCAACCCAGGAGTTGTAATTATATTGAGTCAAAAACTATTTTTTGAGCACCACATATTTGTTAAACTGAACCAAACTAAGGATGCCAGGAGATAAGGTGGCAAAGAGATAAGGAGATAAGACACCTTGGGGTGTGTGACAAAAATAGGAGGTATTCAGGACATAATCTATTCTGTCTGCAGTGTTCCATTCTAAGAATCCAGTAAATGGCAAGTGAATGACGAAGAAGAAAGGCACCTGATTGGATAATGTGGCGGATGAATGAACAGCGTTGAAGGGCGGTCAAATCTGACCACATGGAGGGGGTGGGGCACTTGGGGCCTCAGCAGTGAACTCTCACTGGGAAACCAATGAAGAGGGTGGGACAGTCCTTGGACTGAGAAAGCACTGGAACTTCAGGAGGGCGGTGGAGAGGCAGACATCTGGGAGGAGACCGAGCCACCTGAAGGCTGGGCACACACCATGGGGTGTGGGTGGCCAGGGTCAGGACTAGAGACAGCCTCAGTGGGACGGAGACCCAGGCTGGGAGCAGGGAGATTTCGCAGACAGGAACTGATGACGAGCTTTCTCAAACCTCCTCCCCTCCCGCTCCCCGAGCCTCTAGCTTTTACTCATGCTGGAAATTCCCCAAGGTCAAATTTTTTCAAGTCATTTCAAAACTAGTGGTGCTAAAGTCAAAGGTCCTCCCCACTCTGCCGGCCACCCCACCCCTATATACACGATGCTGGGAGATCTAGCCCTGTCCCACCCCATCTCATTCCTGACAGAACACAGCATCCTGGCGAACTGAGCAGGCAGGGTTCCAGCAGAAGGGAGAGAGCAGGCAGAGCCCGGTGTCTGTCTGCACCCCTCAGAGCTCTGGCCCCTGCTCCACCAACATGCAAGCAGGGAAACCATGATCCTAATCCTGAGACTCCGGGCAGGAGGGCCCAGAGGCCTCCACGACGCAGGCAGAGAGAGACCCAAGGGGCAGTCGGCGGGCAGGGGGCGGCACAGCTCTCGGGCCACAGCTCGTCACAGGAGTCCACAGGAAGGGAGTGACTCCGGGGGAATGTGCCTGCGTGCTGGTGGGTATGGCACCGAGTGTAACCGGAGGAGAGCGAGGCAGCCCAGCGATTAACAGGGAAGGAAGGCACGCCGCTACCCAGAGGCCTCAGCTACATTACAGGCTTAATGGCCCATAATGCTTTGGGAGCCAACATGCCCCTCTGGCTGAATTTCAAAACGCGGCTAGCGCTGCACTTTGCTTAAATTGATTGCCTTGGAGGAGGAAATGCTTTAAATGATAAGGCTCATTCAGGGGGATGTCCCTGCCCTGCGCTGGAATATTCTCTGATCAATAGACGGAAATTCTCTCTCAGAGGCAGGCTCACACGGGCCCGTTATTTCTTCCTGCCCCCTCCCCACATACCCCTGCTTGGAAGGGAACCCTGGACAGGGGATTCCTTCTACCTCTGGAAGGAAAGTTTTGTCTGAGAATGGCGGGGCCTGGTGGCCGCATGGTGAAATGCGGCACAACACCACCACTACGGACAGCAGGGGAGGGGGCCTGGTGGGGGCAGGCACATCTCCGGTAGCTATGTGTGGCCTGATATTAAGGTGACCCATGCAGGGCTGAGGCAGGGGAGGTGGCAACAGCGGGCGTAGAGTGAGAGAGAGAGGTCAGAGGGGACACAGAGGTGGAGAGAACCAGAGGGTGTCAGGGCAGGAAGAGGAAGGGTACGAGAAGGAGGAGGAAAGGGTGCTCTAGGTTGAATCTCGTCCCCCTGAGATCAGTGTGTGGAAGTCCTAACCCTAGCACCTCAGAACACGACCTTACTCGGAAACAGGGTCCTTGCAGGTGTGATTAGTAAGATGAGGTCGTTCAGGTGGCCCCGATCCAATACGCCTGGTGTCCCTACACAAAGGGCAGATCTGAACCCCGCTGCACACATGAACACACGGGAACACAGAGTCAGAGTCAGGGGGATGAGCCCACAAGCCAAGGCATGCGAGGGCTGCCGGCAGACACCGGAAGCTGGGAGAGGCGGGAACCGTCTCCTTCCTCACATGCCTCCGAAGAGCCAACCCTGCCGACCCCTGGATCCCGGACCCCTGGCCTCAAGAACTGTGAGAAATAAGTGTCTGTCCTGAAGCCACCTAAATGGTGGACTCCCTGGTAGCAGCTCTGGAAACCAACAGAGGGAAGGGAAGGAGAAAGCAGAGTAGAAGGAGCAAGTCGGTGCAACCCTGTCACTTCCATAAAACGCGGCCGGGGGGGGGGGGGGGGGGGCGGGAAGAGCGGGGGGCTTGGCTCTGGGCCCTGCTGTTCCCAGCAGCAGTGGCCCCAGGAGCAGGTCCTCGCGTCCTCGGACATTCCCTCCACTTGCCTTCCTTCCAAGCCCCCTTGCTTCCCCTCTGAGGAGGATTAATTTTTAATATATAAGCACTCTGTTTTTCTGTACTTATTAAAATTTAAGACAATGAGTCATGGAACCTGCGAGGCTGGAGTTGACTAATTACCGCTGCTCAGCTGCCTGGGATGACCGAGGCCCTGGGAGTGGGCGGAGTGCTGTCCCCGTGCGGCTCTGCACGAGGCCGGCGACACCGCATGGTGGGGTCGGCGCCGCTCACTGTGCGCGGGGTCAAGGGCAGGGAGCTGGCAGCTGGCCCGGGGCACATGCTCAGCCATCTCAGCATGTCACCGATCCCAACGCTTCAGAGGGGAAGAGCAGCTGAGGTGAGGGGGGACTTTAGCCCCTGCCACTGCCCACACGACGTGCAGCTCTAATTTCACTGATGCACCCAAAAGGGGGTGCAGCCTTGGCCAAGAGTCCCGGCATGGAGTCACATGGTACCAACGACATGTAGCCCCCGCCTCCCTGTCATTCAGCCAGCACAAAAACCCATCAACCCCACCCTCGGCCCCAAATGCCCTTCTCTCTTCTCCCCTCCCTCTGGGTCATGGACAAGTTCCCAACGCTAAAGGCAGCTTTCAGACCCGGCACCTGCCTCATGGCCATCACTGCTCACCTCCCTTTGGCAGGCAGGCACTCGGCATTAGCCAGCAGCTCGTGGTCCTCCAAACTCTCCACGGTGTCACCCTCAAGGCTCTTAAGGGTGCAGCTCCTCCTGTCTGGAACCCTGGCCTTCCCTTTCTACCTGGTGAATCTGATTTGTCCTTCCGACCCTGCTCATACCTCCCCCCACCCCCATCATGCTCTCCCCAGAGAACCCCGCTCCTGGGTCCTCCCCGCACATGCTTTCTCCAACCCGCACATGCTGGACTTTAATTACCTGTCCTGCACAACTCTGGCTCACCTACAGGCCTGGGGTTACAGACTGTGTCTCCCAGTCCAGTACCCAGCACGCTGTCTGACCCCCAGTCAGAGCTAACCAGATGCAGAGCACACACCACACACACACACACACACACACACACACACACACCACGGCATTTACTAAAATCACTCTGTTCAAGCTTCAAGGTCCCAGCCTACCGAGTCGGCCTTTTCCTGGGAACCACGGGGAATTTACGGACCTGGCACCAGGGGTCAAAGGCCCAAGGCTTCGCACCATTCTGACGTCAGAGGAGCTCAAGTCCCGGCAGAGGACTCGGATCTCTTCCTTTCCATCTCGGGGCCCTTTTCTAGAAAAGTCCCGGGCAATGGTCCCGCACGGAGGCCCCTGGTGCTGTCTCCCTTCTCGCACCTCGCTCCTTTCCCACTCCCGCCCCCACGGTAGAGCAGGCAGCACTTCAAAGCAAGTCGCCCGTGACCCACATTGAACACAAAGGCAGCCTTCAAAATGCCACAGGGATGTTTGTGAGAAACGCTGAGCCCGAGTCCCTGAACGCTGCAAACGGTTTAACTTTCGTGCCACATAAACACCCTGAAATCCAGTTTCGCCCGGCGCTCATTAAGTGGGAAGAAAAGCACGAAACAGCGCAGGCCTGTAAGCCTCGCCCCAGCCCTCAAAGAGGGGGGCCATCTCCTGGGCGGCGCAGCAGACGGCATGCGAGCCGGGGCTGGAACTCTCCGGTGGCCATTACAAGGAGCTCCCACAGACACCCAGGCCAACACCCACACCGCCAGGTGCCTGGCAACCGCACGTCAGGCACGGCGAGGGCCTGCTCACGTAATCCTCCCCTGGCCTGCAAGGCCCCACGCCCCACACCAGGCCGGTTCAAGCCAAGGGACTAGGAGGTGTTACGGGCCCGTTATTTCCTGGCGTTAAACAGGGGCCCCTCAGGAGTTCGGGGCTAAGCAGTCAGGCTTCCTGCTGATCGCTCAGAGGCAAGGGACACAGACACTGTCAGGGCTGGGGCCGGGGGGCTCCCTGTCAGAGTCCCTGTATTTCTAGAGATGAGATCAACAATAAGCTCTGCCGGCTTCTAAATGCCAACCAGAGACTGCACACAGACCCAAACTTCTTTGCTTTGGACTAAAGCACGGTAACAGCGGTTTACCTGAAGTGCTGATGGCCACTGAGAGACTGTATTTATAAATATAGTATAAATGCATATATACATGTATATATAGTGTTTATATTTACAATATATTACAAATTATAACTTACAACATTATTACATAATATATAACATATGTGCCATATATCATGTCGGATACCATAATACAGTATACACACATTTGAACATATATATAAAATATATCAAGTTGATGCATTTTTAAATATACATTTTATATATGCAGTATGATGTCTGATAAACACAGCTATGTTGTTGATATATAAATATATATCTGAATTGAACCTATCAAGTAAAAATTCAACTGACTTCCCATTTTTACTGATTAATTTTTAAAAAAAAAATATATTTTATTGATTTTGTACAGAGAGGAAGGGAGAGAGATAGAAAGCTAGAAACATCGATGAGAGAGAGTCATCGATCAGCTGCCTCTTGCACACCCCCTACTGGGGATATGCCCGCAACCAAGGTACATGCCCTTGACCGGAATCGAACCCGGGTCCCTTCAGTCCCCAAGCCGACGCTCTATCCATTGAACCAAACCGGTCTCGGCTACTGATTAATTTTTAAGAGAGAAAAATATCCTTTTAGGACATGGGATCTATAGGAGAAAAATAATTTTAAAAGAAGTGAAGATCTATCTGGTCGACCCCCGCCTCCCTCGCGGAGACCATTTCACAGCGAGGCCTCGGAAGCCCTGAGCGGGGAGGTGACTGCTCCCAGAGACACCTGTCCTGGGAGAGGCTCCCACAATATGGCGGGGGCCCGGAAAGTCCAGGAAACGCTGTCTACCTGAACCTGATCGTAGGAAATCAGAAGGCTTGTAAGCAAAACAAAGGCTCTGAGAAGTCCTGCATGTAGGGAACGCTTATTCAGCAGTTGCTAAATTTATTTATAAACAAACACCTTTGGCCACCGAGCCTTGGTGCCTCCTACATCTCACAGTGTCTGGGGAAGGAAACGTGGCCCTCAGGGAGAGTGCCCGCCCGGAATCCAATGCCGCCCGGAGAGGCGGTGAGCTGGCAGCGGGGTCAGTCTGATCGCACAGGCAGACTCCAGGCCTTGGACCAGGTCACGGCCGAGCTTCCTGCTCCCCTCGCCTCTCCGGAGCCAGGAACTTTCCAAAGGCGGCGCCAATGAAAACACAGGGCCCGGGGTGCGTGGCGGCTGGGTGGGGAAACGTCATGCCTTGTTCCCATCTCACAGAGCCTTAGAAGGCTCAGGTACGTCTCCTGCCAAGGATACTTAAATGGTGGAGAGTGGCTTAGAAGGCAATCATCTGCCTAAAATAGACTCTGAGACGAAGCAGCCCTGGGAACTACATCAACATTCTGCGGCAGAGATGTGCTGACCTGCAGGCGGCAGGTCCGGGACTCAGCCACATTCTGCTCCTGACCGTAGCCCTTGACCAAGACTGCACACCCACCTCCCAATGGAGAGTCAGCTCTGGGGCCCTCACTCCCTGTGCGATGTGCTGTGAGGCTGGGAGGAGGCACAGACACCAGAGCTCTGGACACAGCCCTCTCTTCCTGTCTGTCCCTGCACCATGAGCTCCCAGCCAAAGGCAGGAAGTGCTCTTCACCATTCCCACATCCCCGGGGATGGGCTCAGAAAAGTCGATGATTGCTACTGGCAAATGGTGGTGGTGGTTTGAGGGCTTCATCCAGCTGCCTAGCCATCCCTCACTTCTTTGGGGGCGGGTTCCGTGAGGGTGTCTCTGTGGGGCAGCTGCGCCACCTTCACACACAATAGGCTTCCTAGTGATGCTTCTTCCACGTCTCTCCCCCAATTAATCTTCAGAGCTTTGTCCCCAGAGCCCAGCACCCTTTCAGACCTCAGGTTGTGCAGAACATCTGCAAATGGGTATCTGTTGGGCTGGGGCGTGTGTGTGTGTGTGTGTGTGTGTGTGTGTGTGTGTATCTGTGTGCGCGCGCGCATCGGGGAGGGGACAAATCCAAAGACTTTCCAAGGTCACACGGCAAATCAGCCTGCAGCAGGTTCTGCCGAGCACGCCACGCTGCCCTATTTCTCAGAATACAAACAGGAGGCCAAGAATGCAACCCTGCAACCTGCCCCCTCCCCCACCCCCGCTCCCCATGCTGCCCTAATTCTCCTGCTGTCTCGGGCCCAGTTCACCGCATCTCTCTGGAACATCGCTGTTTGTTTTGGACTCACTCTACACGAAAACTTTAAGCACTCGGGGGCATGGGGAGAGGGAACTGCACTTGTTTGAAGATGATCTCTTTTTAACAGCTGATCTTTAATTCATAACCGTCCCATGAACCGGGCAAGCAGTGGGCAAGGTGGGGGCCATCCCCCCCGTTCTTATGGTTTTTTAAACACAAGCGGCTGAACAGGAAGTTAGTTTTCACAAAAGCAAAAGAGAGAGAAACATGCTAATTTAGTAGTATAAGCAATGCTTCATCTCCCTGGCCCCCGCCCCCTTCATTTCAAGTCTAGTTATCATTGCCAAGTGGTCCGACTGTGACAACTCCCTGTGTAGGAGCTGGGGGCAGGGCTTTGCTACATTATTTGGGGGTGACCATAAAACCATCTTTTGTGGAGAGAGAGAGAGAGAGAGAGAGAGAGAGAGAGAGAGAGAGAGAGAGAGATTCATATACAAGTGGCAAGAGACAGCTGGCTGTCCTCAGAAAGAAAAGGAAGTTCTAACAGGCCCCAGAGCCACATGAAGAGGCGCGAGACAGAACTGTCACCAAGCAGCTGTCACTTGCCTGAGCACATGCTAGGTGCTTTACGAGGAAGGTGGGGAAACCCAGGCTCTCAGAAGTTACTATGATGAATATGCGTTTGCTGGCCACGGAGACAAACAGGAACTATGGGTAGACAGCCCAGAGGAGGGCGATGCTGGCATGTGGTGGCCATGTGCAATCCTGGGTGGATTCAGCTGCCTTGCCCTCTTCCTATAGCTGCCAACGGCATGTTTTCTGGTGTGGTTTTCGAGATCTACTTCAACCAGTGAGCAAGGAAGAGAAGAGTTTTTCATAGCGAAGTAGCCCACGGGGCACCCGAACTCTTCATTGGTCAAAGCGGAATTTAAGACCAGCCCCCAGCCCGGGAAGCAGGAGGCTAGTGTGGCTCCATCTGGAAGTTGGAGTGACCCGCTGCTGCTCAGGGGGTCGGAAGACCTAGCTGGGGCCCAGCCCCCACCAGCACTAGTTTCCTGTGGGCCAGGTGGTCCTGGGCAAGCTGCTTTCCCTCTTCATGGATGGACAGGGGTCACGGGGTCCCTTACAGCTGACAGTGTGTGACCTCCCCTCCGAGGAGAGGGTCCCTATGCTGCTAGTGAAGCAAAGGAGAGAGCTGCATGGTGCATGGCCCAGAGCCAAGGGGATGGTGGCCGGACCTCCCAGCCACATCTGTCCCCGCTCCCAGCTGGACAAACCTCCATCGAGCTTCTGGGGAAGTCACTAACTAAGCTGGTCTATGAGGTCCTGGGCACATCCTCTAACTGGAGCCTGATGGCTGAGACAATGGGAGTGGTCAGAGAGGCTACCTTCCGGTCAGATGGATGTGAGCTCCTGGGAGACCGGTTTCCCAGGAAAAGAGAGAAGAGGATCCCACTTGTGGTCACGGCCAGCGAAGCGTGGAGGAGTCAAGGAGTCATTTTCTGCTCCCCGATCCCCCGAAGCTCTTCTTCCTAGGGCGTCCCTTTCAGGACCCGAGAGCCAGCTGACGGAGGTGAGATTGTACCTCGTCCCTTCCCACTTCCTGACAGGCCCGAAGTTGTGAAGAGCTTTAAAGTCTGCAGCCTTACAGGGAGGCGAGGAGGGAAACTGGCCAGGCCAGGTGGCTGTGCCAATTCACACGCCTGGTAATTCCCGAATCACACGCCTGCCTTCCTAAGGCTCTACATCTTCAACTTCCCACCTCAAATCTCAGAGAGCAGCAGAACACCAAAGCAATTTTCTCTGCTGGCCTTGGAGCAGGGGTACGAGCAGGTGAGAATGAGATTAGGGACCCGTTCTCTGTGAAGGTACAGCAACAGCTATAGGATCTCTGCTCTTGGCAAAGGGGGAGGGGGAGAAGAGAAGGTGTCACACTGTCCAGAGAGGTGAGGCCCAGGCTGATGATGCCTCTGCTGCAGAAATGTCACAGGAGGGGCAGGATGGAGGTGGCTTTTTTTCAGAAGGTCTTCTGGAGCCCACCATGGGCAGATCAGCCCGCTATTTCAGAATTAACCACCTCTTTGAAGGGGCCTATCTCAAACACCCTCACTCATGTCTGTGGACTTATTTAGCTATAAAGATCTCACATGTGCGTTCCAGGACAAGATTGTGCCATGGAGGTAGATGGAGGCTTCTCCACGAAATTCCTACCTTAAATGTATACCCACGTGCACACCCACACTTTCATGCAGGTACGCCCTGGAAATCACACAGTGGACACTAGTGTCTGGCAGACAGTCTCACGCATCCCTGGTTCAGAAGTGTCAGCGTGTACACAAAAACAAAGCCAGATCAGCTCTGAATTCCTGGCACTCAATTACTCGACACTTTGTTCCATCTAGACACTTACTTGCATCCTCCAACCATCATCTTCCCAGTCTTACCCCAGATTGTCAACAACTGAGGAAGCTTCTAGAACCCAAAGAGTCTTAACAGGGTAGAAAACTATCTATCTATCTGCCTTCCAACCCCTACACTGATCCATCCAACTCTCTCTTCTCCCAGCCCCTACCCTGCTCCATCCAACTCCCTCTTCTCCCAGCCACATCTCAGGAAAGGACCGAGAAAACGGTGAAACATTTGGGAAAGTGGAAATCCTGTGAAGACTCAGCTACGCCCGTTATTTTCTCTGAGTCTACAGACACGTATACAGAGGCACAGAAAAAGCCCCGTGTGAATGGCCACCAAAGGCGACAGCAAGTAGGGGCGCGATGCTAGGACAGGGGACACGGAGGAGTGGCTTCTCCTCCAGGTTTTTTTTTTTTTTTCCCCAGGGGGATTGTCTTCCTGCCATTTGACGTGATTTAATGAAGCTTTTTTTCTCGGTTAAAACTGGGAAGTGCCATTTCCAGTTGCTGCTTCAGCTACAGAAGAAAATAAATCCTCTTCCTCCCTTCCCCACATTTTTTTGTTTTGAAGAAGGAAAAGAAAACTGCTCCCCTCCAATGTTGAATTTGCTGAAGGTCAAATTCTAGTGCCTATAAACTTTGATAATGTCTCCATAATTTACTATTTTTTTACAGGCTCTATAGCTTTTAATAGCGAAAGCGAGTAATTTTTCACTGCTCATTTGCGGCTTGGGAAGGGGAAAAAATCTGTCGCGTCTGACGTGTCTGAGCTAAAACATTTCATTTTCCTTTCTAGTCAGTAAGTGAACTAAAAATTACTTCTTGCGATAGATGCATAGGTCTCTAATGAACACACAATGTATGTGTCTGTGAGCAAGCCTGGAGCAAGAGAGGGTAAAATGGAAACAGCTGCCAGGAGAGTGGTCAACACCATCCACTCACAGAGGCTTCCTTTACTAAAATGTGTCTGTGTGTGAGAAACTGCTGGTCTACAAGGTCAAGGATTTCTTGGGTCATCAACCAATTACAAAGGCAAATTCCTAGCAACCCAGTCCTTTAGATGTGGAAAGACAATTTCACAATTTACCCTGGAGCTATCAACCAGGACCTGGGTGGGTGGAGATGAGACCAAGAGAATCCATGGCAGCCCTTCCCACCGAAGAGGGGCCTCACCCAAATCTTCCGTGGGCTGACTGAGGGCATGTCAGCACTCACCCAGGCTCCCTGTGTGCATTCCTATCCACCAAGAACTGTGCTGGGGGATGGTGGGTATGGGCAGATTGTGCAAAGGGCATGGGCCTTGGAGTTAGCTATCTGGGTTGCAACCTTCGCTTGGCCTTTGATCAACAATCCAATGAGGCCCTTTATGTTGACAAAGACTACTTAGCATTGACCATGTAGGTAGCAGACATTGTACAAGGCACTAAGCGTGCATGACCTCGGGTGCACCTCATGCTAATTCTCCACCCGCGCCTAACCTTCCGTCCCACTTTACGGATGAGGAAGCTGAGGCTCTGAGCAGTTACACGGACCAGCCCAAGGTACGAGCGAGTGAGTGGACAATGGCACCACAACAGAACCTTCATCTCTCTAGGCTTCCTTTTCTGCTCCTCACCTGGTTTTGAGGTTCCCACAAACCCAAGTTGGAGCCAATACAAACCCAAATCCTTCTATAAACATCCCTGTGTTACCCAGGAGAGGGGACTGTCCCTTCCTGGAGCCACGAGCCCTTGGAGGGGAAGTCCGAGAGAACCTGCCTCTCAATAGCGTTCTAGCCGAGCAGGTCACAGACAGCTGCCCGGACTCCACAGACCCATCCCTCAACGTCCATGCATCCGCCTGGGGAATCCGCGTGGAGCTTCTGCGGCGAACGGTTTCCGCAGGAGCGCCTCTTCCCGCCGCCCTGTGGGCCTTATGAGGGGGAGGGGGTGGGAGGAGAAACCTGCTCTGCACGCCCACGGGCGGGCTTCCTGCCAAAATCTGCCTCGCACTGTCTTCTTGTTCATTTTGCCTCACGGATGATTTTTAGAGCTTTTTAATTGTCCTTAATAAATTACCTCCATGTGCACGGTTGTTACAATAGTTTCATTCATTTTACTCAGTGCATCTACGCTGTTTATCACAGAAGTGTTAATAGAAAGGAAAACCGCGCCGGTCAAGCTCTTTCTCACACACTCTGGGCTCGGACAAATGTTTATGGAATGGCTTTCCCACACCACAAACAATGAGGGACGTATTTATTTGGTCCCAGCCAATCGCCTTTCTGCCAGGCCAGCGAGAGTGTGCCCGCAGAGCGCCCTGAGCCGCCCACCCTGGGCCCGGCACGCAGGCCTGCCTCGGATCGGGTAACGTGTAACTCCATCTCCACGCTCCCTCGGCTGCAGTCTAAACTGAGAGTCTCCAGTGCTCACGGAGAGAAATGTCAGTGATATTTCGGATGATGTGCTTCTTGCCATTTGAGGCTTTTGACCAGAAGTAAATTACCGAAGGGTGAGGAGAGTGGGGACAAAAGGAACATTCTGGAAGCCAAGCTTGTAGTTCGAGAACAAGTGGCAGAGAACGCAGGCTCCCGGGTCCAACAATCGATAGGGGACTGACTGGCCTCCCAGGAGCTGGAGGAAAAGGGTAAAGGGGCTGCACGGAGCGTGTCTGTAAAGCCTGAGCTGCCAATATCATTGCGTGTACTTACCATCTGACCATGAGCTTGACTGGACAGCTGGGTCAGCGGGGCCTGTAGGAGCCCCGGGTGCAGACAGAACACAGACCGGGCCCTCCACAACAGGGCCACTCTGTCCAGGCATAGCCCTTCCAGAGCAAGGAGCTTTAAATTTTAAAACTTAACCTGTCGCAGCTGGCTTCAGAGTTGTTAAGGATGACGATCGATCTGCTTGGAGCAAATGCATTTTTTGGATTCAGCACTTATGAATCAACATGGCACCAGAGCATGTGTGAGTGGAATGATATAATAAAGTCAGAACTGCCTGACCCTATCACAGCCTGACCCCAGCTCTTCTTCCCAAAAGACTCATTTCTTACCACACAGGGTTCTCTGGATTTCCCCTAAGTGGGTTTTCTTTGCCAGAAAAGTTCTTCCCAGAGTCATCTTTCTATCAAACTCCTATTCATCCTTCAGAGCCCATACTATTTGTCCCCAGATGGAGCCATTTTGAATCAATGATGTCCTGCTCCTACAGCAAATGTGTAAGTCCCTTTTATAGCCCAGTGAGCACTAAAAGAATATTCCCTGAGTTAGATGGATGGTCAGCCTTTTCTCTAACTGGTGTTCCTCAAATCCTGAAGGGGGATCCTTCCCCTTCCGGCTCCCTCCTGCAAATGAAAGGACCTCTGCTGGGGCCAAAAAGACTCACTCCAGGGAAAATGCCCTATTCTATGCACTTGGCACCTTTGACATTGAGACTGGATGACAGAGAACTCCAAACGGGGCCATCTGGGCAGGAGCGGACATCTCACTCTCCTTGTAGCAGGTCCTTTCCAAACTCTGGACAGTCGCCCCCACCCCTCTAGCCCACTCCCCCAGCTCTCACTCCCTTGCTCACCATCCTTCACTCCAACATCCTTCCTCTGCTCCCTGAACTCACAAAGCTCTTCCTTGCCTCGGACACGGCACAGACCATGCCATCTGCCTGGAAACCCATCTCAGGAGAGTCTCACAGCCTCAGAGAGGCCTGCTCAGCCTAAATGAGCACCTCACAACCCCGCCCGGCTCCCCAGTCCCTCTCCAACCTGACACTCTGGTCTATGTTCTCTTTCCTCTGAGAACATAGCCATTCATGTCTTTGTTTTCTCATCTCCAGCCCGACTCTCCGTTAGATTATGAACTTCATGAGAGCAAAGAGGCTGCTGTCTCATTCACACCTACGCCCCCCATGCCCAGGACAGTGCCTGGTACAGGTAGGCACTCCTGAATATTTGTCTCATGAATGAGTGAGACGCATCTTGTTGCAGAACAAAGTCTGGTCTCCTCAGCCCAAGAGAAAGGCTCCGTGTTCTGGAATATGGCCTGGTTCTGCTGTAAGAAGTCCAGAAGCACAGAGGACTGAGGAATACTCTGGAAACTGGGAGACACCTCAGGACACTGGTAAACAGGCAGCACGAACAAAAACTAGTTGCATGTTAATATATGCTGCCTCCTCCTTACACAGCTTATGAACACTATAATTTTCTCCACTAAACTACTGTGTAACAGAACCAACTCCCCTAATTACAGACGTGTGTATGCATTAGAATCTTTACACAATTAAACCTACTTAAGAGAATAAATGATTAAACGCCCCCCTTGCCCTATCACAAACCCATCCCTCCCCTAACCACCACCACCCCAAAACAAACAAACAAACAAACAAAACAATGAAAAATAAGAAAGGTGCTGAGAAGAGTAGGTTGGGCAGTAGACAGACAGAAATCCCAGGAAATTAAAATTCAGGCTGACACAGGACTTTGTAGCTACAGGGGGGAAGAGTCAACTTTCAACTTCAAACCCAGCAGCTGACAGCTCAGCAGCTGACTGCAATGTCAAATTAAAGGCTTGGATGTAGCGTACAAAATGTCTTATTTCAAGAGCAAATGTCTTCCCGCTTACGATTCATCTCCAGACAATAACACACGGTTTGGTGAGTGCCAACCGGCAGAGGCTTTTCTGGGATCATCTCTTACAATTTTCACAAATGCGTTCCTGGCCTGGGGATGTTTACCAGGAAGTCGGTGGCACTCCCCGGGAGCCAGGCAGGGTTAACTGATAAATCTCTCCCCCGGACACTGGCTGTGCATCTCGGGGGGAAACATCCATCCTGGAATTTCCACGGGAAGGGCCCAGAAGTGAGCTCCTCGCCCGATGCTAACACCCCACTTTTTAAAAATTCAGCCTCGTGGGGAGAAAAAGGGGCCTGCCGAGAGTTGAAACGGATCCTCCTGTTTCAAGTACTGAAAGGGCCCTGAGCACAAAGCCGTGTTATCTGAACCCCTGAAAAGCCGGTGCTTGAAAAGGAGATCGGCAGGGAGGTTTAATTACAGCCGCGAAGGGGACGCGGCCCTGCGGGGCCTTCTCATCGCTCCACATGTACCTTGAAGAGCCATCTTTTCTGCCTGTGCCACGTTCACGGGCTACGCAGAGGAGGTATCTGGAGGGCCAGCCAGGACTGGAGGTCTTTGGACATTCAGCACCACCTTCCTGCTCTTCTGGGGACCAGAGTTCTCAGCACAGAAGCAGGGTGGCCTAGCGGGAAGACCAGAATCGGCATCCCAGGCTGTCCATGATGTCCTGGAGAAGCCCGTGAGCTATAGCTACGAGTATCAGAGAGGGAATGCCTGGCCAGGTCACGAATCCTGTAGGATCACTCGGGCCCCCCAAGTCCCGTCTAAAAAACAGAGAGGTTTTGGGGAGGAAGGAGAGGGGCAGGAGGAATGAGCCAGCACTCAGGTTCTCCCTGGCTCTGCGCCTTGCCCACTGGCCCCCTCCCCGTGGTTAAGCGGAAGGCAGCTGCAGTTCCTGGGGTGTCCACTAGGGCGCTGCTGGATTCATGGGAGAGACTCCTCTGCAGTTTTGCTGAGAGGAAGACAGAAACGTGCCGGTGGTGGGGTGTTATCCTGGGCCCTCATTCTGCCCTCACCACAAGCCTATGAGGTAGGGACACTCATTATCCCATTTGGTTTCTGAGGAAACTGAGGCTCAGAGAGATGAAGTGGTTTTCCCAAGGACACACTGCTAATGTCTCACCCCGGACACCAAGTGAGACAAACACCATCATTCAAAGGGCGGAGAGGAGACATGAGTTTAAATGTCTGCTCAGCCCCTAACTTGCCCTTTGACCTCAGATACCCTCCTGGCCCCAAATTCTCTCCTCCGCACAATAGAGGGTTGGGGCTTCCCGTTCTTGGTTCTGTGGACCCACGAGTCACTGAGTTCCAGGGATCCATCTGCAGGCCCTCTCCTCAGGCCCTCTGGGGTTGGCGTAGGATGGGCGATGAGGAAGGCGGTCCCTGCCGGAGCCAAATGTGCCCAGGGCAGCTGCCAGGAAGACTCCTTAGTCAGCACCAACAGCTGCTGCCACAGAACACATGGCACCAACCGGGACGCACCCAAGGCTCCGCTAAACCTTGGGGGCAGCTGGAGCGCAGGAGTAGCCTAGGGAAGGCAGGGTTCCAGGACCTCCATGGCTCAAACCAAAACACACACCCCCACCCCCCGCCACCCTACACTAGTCCCTCAGTACCAGCTAGGAGCCCGGCTGGGCCCTGGAACCTCAACCAGGTATACAGAGAGGTCGCCGGAGGTAACTCGCTCCGGGGCCCTGAAACCCCAGCCACCACGTGCTGTCTCCCAGGGCCGGGAAGAAGCCGGTCAGGTGAGATGGCTTCAAAGCCTCGCATCATCGCCTTTCCTCACTCCCTCAACTTTTGACAAGAGCAATTTCAGTAAGCATTCTCCAGTGCTCTCCTGTCCTCGGAAGAGCCTGAGCATCAGATTTCCGGCACTGTCTGCCAGAGATATCCAGGCCTCGTGAATGCTGGCAGAGATGCCAGTCTCTATACCTGTCAGGAAGAAAGAAAGGAGACTGGCCCCCCTCCCCAGCTGTCCTCCTCACCAACCCCCTCACCCCGCCCCCGGGGCCCTCCAGGGACTTTTCGACATTCTCTCTCACTTTTCATCAAGCCTCATCTCGGCCAACAGAACCTGGGCTGTGGGGGCTGTTTCCCACAAGAAAACCTCACCGAGGAGAGGCCACGGAGAACAAAACACCCAATTCTTCCCGGGAGCAGGGCGGTGGCTAACTGGACAGGCCCCGGAAAATCCTACAGAAACCAACAAGCCCCTGCAATTTTTAAGGAAAATAAATCCCCAAACAAAACCTCTCCAAGTTCTGAATCTGCCAGCAATTCTCCTTTAGGGAAATGCAGTTATTCATGTTTGAACACCTATATTTCATCAAAACTGGCGATGCTGACGTACCAGACCATGAATGTGGCTGCAGCCCAAGTTTAAAAGCGGAGACTTCAAGGGGCCACTCTGTGAGGGAGGAAGCAGATACCTCATTCGGGTCCCTCTGCCCTGTCAGCTCCCTGAAGCCACCAAGCTGTCCACAACAGTGAAATAGTAACCAAAGGCAAGCATCCCCTTCTCCCCAGACAGACAACTGCAGAAATAATGGCCACTGTTGCTGTGGACCCACCTCACTTCTCATATCCCAATTAGCCAACATGATGCCTCTGATGTAGCTGAAATTACATGAACAAGTTTAAATACCATAAAAAAAAAAAAGAGAGCCAAACCAGTTTGGCTCAGTGGATAGAGCGTCGGCCTTCGGACTGAAAGGTCCCAGGGTCGATTCCTGTCAAGGGCATGTACCTTGGTTGTGGGCACATCCCCAGTAGGGGGTGTGCAGGAGGCAACTGATCGGTGTTTCTCTCTCATCAATGTTTCTAGCTTTCTATCCATCTCCCTTCCTCTCTGTAAAATATCAATAAAATATATTTAAAAAAAAAAAAAAAGAAAGAAGAGAGAAAAGAAAAAGAAAAAAAACAATAATCAGGCTAGGGAGAAAGGGAAAAAAGAGCAGCCAAGATGGGACATGCCTCTGGGCGTCATACAGGGATTTAAGTCTTACAAGAGCACGGAAAAGGCCCTGAGAAATTCACAGATGCGCAAAACTGAATCCTGGGGCTGAGACTCAAACCCAGCTCCATCTGCCTGCAGGTCTGCCTACACGCTCATGTCACCGTTACACACCTCAACAGAGCCTCCTTCCCTGCAGGTAGGACCAGTGCAGGCTGCAGGGCAGAGGGTGTGCAGGGGGGGAGACACGTCCCGAGGACGGTTTGGACACCTTGCATGCTGAGTCTAGAAGAGGCCGGGGAGGAGGCCAGACTTCACCAGATGCTCCAGAGCCTCAGGGCCGGAAATAGCACCAAATGTCTTACGAGGTATCAGCCTTGGGCCTTGGAGGGGTGGGCGGCTCTCTTCAGTGCAGACCACTGGGTGAGAAGCTCAGGCCTGAGCACCCATCCTCTCTTGGTGCCATCCCCCCACTCCCACCCCGCCCCGGCGGGCCAGCTTGTGCACATGAATCACCGGGACAGAGCGAGGGTGTGGGTGGTTCTGCAAAAAACAAAATACAGAGACTCCATCCTCCCATTAGTGGATGGCCAGCGTCACTCCTCCTCCGAAGGGCTGCGCTGCCTGGGGACGGAGCCTGCACACTTACTTCAGGGCAGTGAGGTCCCCGCAGCCCCGGCAGAACAGCAGGGGGCAGTGTTGCCAGGAGCAAGCTGGCGAGGAGCCCAGCCCCCAGCCCAGATGGCCCCTGACCTGAACCTGATATGAGCCCGGGGGCACCTCTCTGGGCTCTGCTTCCTAAGAATTAAAGAGACATGGTCCAAGCTGACACCGGCACCCAAATACCAGAAACACCAATTCTCTGGGTAACTCTGCAGCCGCTCCCCTGCAGAGCCTGCACCCCCTTGTCCCCCTCTTCACCCTGGGCAGCTGGGAAATCACGTCCACACCCACGGAGAGAGGCCCATAAATGAACAAACACATACTGAGATTCAGTACACAAAGTGTGTGCGCCTGCACAGACTGCCATTCATTAAAGGCCTGTGGCAACCGTCCAAATTATAAATAGACCAGCTCATTTTTAAGATGACCAGCTCTTCAGCAAAGTTCTCTGGCCCTTAGCGGGGGTGTGAGTCCTGCCTCCTCTTAACCTCTTTTGAGCTCAGTGCTCGACAGAACCCGGTCCTGGCCCAGCCAAGCCAGCAAAGCACAGAGCGTAACAAACCTGGGCTAGGGCTGCCTGATAAACGGATCTGATTGATGCTGAGCCCAGAGGTACAGGGTCCAGAGAGGTCTCTCGAGTCACAGGAATGACAAACACAAAGCTATTTAAAAGAGAATGAGGGGCACAGCTTCTCACGCCCCAGCGAGCACCAGGCTGCGGGCCCCAGCTGGCTCTTGGGCTCACTCCTCAGACCTCCATTAGCGCACGGTGTACCCATCGCCGCCTCTTCAGCTCGCAGTTCAGAACGGGCCCTGCCTCCCCACCTTCCAAACGCAACTCAATCGGCCTTGCATGGCTGCTAAGCTGAAAACACCCAGAGGTGACCTGAGGTTGAAATAACACCTAACTCGGGGGAGAACAGACAGTGCTGATGGCTCACCCTTATCAGAGCCATGACCAAGGTGGTCCTAGTGGTATTGACTCTTAGCCAGACTAGACCCCTCCACCAACCTCATCCCACGCATCACAGGCACTGGTTTACCATGTGGCTCTACTGACAGAATACAGCATACACACCTTTTGTTTATCTTCATTCAACCACATTTAGGATATCCATAATAGACAGTGAGTGGCCAGATTATTATGATTTCTGAACACATAATAATCTGGCCACTCTGTGTGTGTCTGTGTGTGTGTATTAGAGGCCAAGTGCATGAATTCATGCATGGGTGGGGTCCGGCCAGCCTGCCTAGGGGAGGGGAGGGGACATGGGCAGTTGGCTGATCCAACTCCTGGTTGAGGGGACAATTTGCATATTAGCCTTTTATTATATAGGATGCGTTCAGAGATCATAATAATCTGGCCAGTCAGTGTCTGAGCAGCATTTGTATTCAGGGAACCTGGGATGCTGGGACCCATTTACTTACAATGTTATTAGTATGGACTGGAAGAGGTTCTTCCCCAGAACCCAGCTCTGCACCCTGATGTCGGTCTTCCCGCCTCAGAACTGGGGACACCAGTGTCTGTGGCGGAAGCCCAGTCTATGGTGTTTCATGATGGCAGCCTGCACTGCTGACCAAGACAGTTTTAGGCCTCCAATTGCTCTTCACTGTTCAACTTCTCTCTCTGGCCCTCAAACACTGACCCAGACTTTGTGCCAGAAATGTATTCACTCCTCAGATTCTTAGGAAATGCCCAAGTCTGGGCCTCCTCCCCTGCCGGGAGCTCCTTCAGGACAAAGACCACCTCTCTCCCCGGGGCCCAGCGCTGGACACGCAACAGCCACCCCTCAAATTATGAACCAACGGCACCTCGGGGCAGGTCTTGTGGTTCTGATGAGGAAGGCTGGGGTCGGCCCCATTCTTTCCTCCGAAATACCCAACCTCTACCATCAGCCATGGAGGCGCTTCTGCAGGCCCTGCCCACAGCCTCTGGGTCAGGCTGGCCATAGTTTAACTAGAAAAATCCCACGATCCACGTTGAATGCAAATCCTCCTACAGGTCTACACACACCTCTCAGCTCAGCCTCCACTCTGTGGGATCCCACAAATCACACAGGCTGGTGGTCAGAGGTGGCCGGAGGAGCCACAGGGACAGAGGACTGGGCCTCATGTCAACTACCTGACATTGGTGACAAATGGACACACAGACATGCAGCTCACTTCTCTCTGAGGGAAAAGCTCAAGTCCCCAGGCCCCAGGTTGGGAGGACTGGGCTTCCCACCGCCTTCCCTCCTCCTCTGATTGCACCCCTCACCTCGACCCACTTCTATTTCCCCCCGTAAAGTATTCTAATTTCTAATTCCTCAGGGGGAGTATTTTGCTTTCTTAACTGAACTGTGGTTTTTAAAATAGTCCTGACCTTCCTGCTCCCCACCCCTCTGTCACCTCGACACAGAAATTAAATTGATTCCCACTATCAGCGTTCTGCATCTCAGCATCTGTGCCCAGCCACCGGAGGAGTCAGCTCTCTGCGCCATCCAGCCGACAGAACCCTGTTGCTAAATGCAGGCCCCCAGGGCTCAGGAAGGAGGTGATGGAGGAAGAGGGGTAACCAAGGGGCCAGGTAACAATTTATGGGCCCCTTGTCACTGTGGTCTTATCTCTGCGGCCAGCCCTTTCTGAGAAATGGTGCCCGTTACTAACTCCCCGAAGGGCTGGGCCCCCGGGACCAGCCGTTTGGGGACAGGTGGCCCAGCCGGGGAGCAGAAAGATCCTGCCCTTGCCCAAGTCCTCCTCTCCTCGGCACGGGCGTGTCACCACCCAGGCATCCCAGCTCAAACCGCCTCCCGTGGGGCAGGAGCAGGGGAGGGAGAGGCTGGGGGAGGGAGAAGCCCCTCCACGGCCACCAGTCCAGATGAGGCCTCTCTCCCTCTCCGAGAACACACTGCGCTTTCCCCCAAAAGCACCTCTGACAATTGTGTGTGTGTGTGTGTGTGTGTGTGTGTGTGTGTGTATGCTTAATGTGCATGCATTTTAATGTCAGACTCCCCCGCTAGATTAGTTCCCACCAGGGCAAGACCATGACTGCCTCCTTCCCCACAGTATCAGACACTCAATAAATATTTATTGACTAAAGAAGCAGAAAAAGAAACACTTTACCAGAGGCTACTAGAGAACGGATTCTAACTTATTTTTGGTTGGGCCTCTTGGGGAAGCATTTCGGTTCAGACTACAAATGCAGAAAATAAACTATAGGAACTTAGAGGGTCTTGTTTTTCCCTTTCCTGGTACCTCTCATTTTTGACTAGGTAGCACGCCGGAAAAATGGATCCCTGTCCCATACTGAAGAGACACAGAGCCCAGGACAAAAATGTCAAAGCTTCATTGCAGTGAGCACTGGAAGTCTACCCAGCAACCCGGGAAAACCCCTTTCCTTCCTCACCCAGTCCCTCCTTCTCTCCAATTCTATGTCCAATTCTGTTGCTGCGCCATGGTGGCCAGGAACTCCTACGCTGAGCCCCTCCCCGAGATGGAATTCGAATGGTGGCAAGACCCAAGTTCATCACTGGCACCTAACGGGTCTGGCTCAAGTCATCTTTCTGGTGCCTCAAGAGCAAAAGCCAAGAGACTTCGTTTAGTTCCAAAAGCGACTGGAGGTGTCTTCCCAAAATACCTACAGAGTGATAACGGTAGATAAAGAAACGAGTGAGCATGGGAAATAAAATAAATCTAAAAGTAAAAGGACTGCCCAAAACATACATCGTATTTGATAAAGGCATTCCCCAGGCATGAGACCTGAAAGCCTCCTTTCCCAAATTCCAACCTCTCCGGGAAGACGGGAAATATTTCCGATATTCAGCAGACGCCGTGCCCACCCGGGAGCGTCTGGGCCCAGCCTTGGGGATTCAGCAGCCATGTGCACGCCAGGCTCCGGGCTGCAAGTGTCTCTGATGTCCTTGAAGCCCGTGTCAGACGCTCTCGGCCGGGGAGACACGCTGCTGGAGTCAACCCAGGAGAAGGGACGGGAAGGTGAGGGGGGGAAACACTTTCTTCTAAAACCTGGGCGGGTCAGCACTCGTCTCCCCTTGCGGAATAAACCCCGTCTGACCTTGGGTAGGAAGGACCAGATGCTCTCCCGGGTCCTTCCAATCGTGATTTTATGATTCACGGCTGTCATAGTCAGAGGGGTGGTTTTATTGGAACATCGTGGCAATCGGCAATCTTTCACTTCCACAGGCAAGCCTGGACCTGGCTTTCCATTTCTGCGCGTTCTCGCCCCTCTGCCTCCGGGGGAGGATGGGCTGCCGCACCCAGGGACTCTTCCGTCCCAGCCTCTTGAATCTTCCCACTTCCATTCCATGCCTGCCGAGGCCACCTCAGCGGAGCGGGGCCTGCGCCGGATCTGTCCCTGCGTCCCCCGGAAGGTCACCCGTTTTCTTTGTCCGCCCTTCTCAGAGAGCCCAATACCCGGAACACAATTACAACAGTGTTTCCCAGAAAATCTGTACACACACGTTCTTGCTTCTTCAGTCATCTGTTATGTTCCCAGTTCTTGTCATAACAGGAAATGTTCGCTGACTGCATACTCTGTGCCACACACTGATCTGAGCCCCTTTCATGAAGTCTCTCATTCAATCCTCACGACGTCACAGGAAGGCAGTCATTATTATCCTTCCCCGGTTACAGATCGGCCTACTGAGACTCCGTGAGGTCAAGTTACTTGCTCAAGGCCACGCCAGGATTTCATCTCAGGTTACCTCATTCCAAAGCCCTTAACCACTACACTGTACAGTCATACCTGCTTCCAACATCCACAAGGAACGCCTCCCCCCCAGTTTTTCAGACACGCATTCATTCCAAGAGCTAGGATTCCAGTTGCAGGACTGAGGAGCAGGGAAACAGATCAGATCATGAAAGAGGGAGTGCTTGGGGGCTATTGGATTTCTCGATCCAGCAGACCTGGACTCTAATCCTCATTCAAGGTCCCACGCCTCTCAGAGTTCCCGTTTTCCCTGTGTGTGGGGTTGAGCTAATAATCCCCAAGCTCTCCTCAAGGCACAAGTTGGTTATCATGTGAGTGTGGCAATTGCTGCACAGGTAAACGGTTTTTGCTTTGGCCAACTCTACACATAACACAAGCCACCCCTCAGTGCTATCTGTAGAGCAATGACTTTGTCACCCCGGACTTTGGGGCATTCCAAAGGACCCAGACACCTTTCTCGCCCTCCAGTGGGGGCGGCCCCTTTAGTAGGTGGAAACGATTTTCTAATAAGTGATGGGTGTGCTGTATTGACTGTAAGTGCAAACACACCACAAGGGGAGGAAGAGCGTAGATTAGGGGGCCACAAAAAAGAAATCACACTTTGGTATCGAGGGCTGATCACCTTTGGTGGCCCCAGCCGCCCATCCAGTATCTACAGAGGACGTCTGATAACAATGACCTGCCATTTTTCTGCCTAGCACCTCTCAAAGGCTTTCCATGGTGTTAGAACAAAACGCAGGCTTCTTCCGTGGCTCACAAGGTTCTGAGTCACCAAATGCCACGTCTCCTATGCTCCAGGATCCATCACACCTGCTTTCCTTCTGATTCAGGTTGAGCCCTGTCACGCACGGGGCCTTTGCACTGCTGGCTTCCTCTGCCAGGATGATCACCCCCACGTCTGCACACATCTAGCCCCTTTTTTCATGCTGGCATAGCTCCACAGACATCCGAGAGAAGCCTTCCCGGATCAAAAGTAGCCCCAAGCACGCCCTCTTTCATTATCTGATAATACTTTCTTCATAGCCAAGGGCACAGCTGGATAGACCTTGTTTGTTTGCTGGCCATCCACATGCCTTCCCCTTAACCTTCCACTGAAATGTGTGCTCCGTGAACGTAAGAACCTGTCCATCCTATACCCTCCACGGCCGACACGGTGCTGGCGGACCATAGACACTCAGTACAGATGCAGTGGGAGAGGAGGAGGCAGCACAACAGCACAAGCAAAGGACACGAAATCAGAGGGAGCGGGCACGTGCAGAAGACAAGCCCCCTGGGGCGGATCCACTCTGAAGGCAGATGCGGGTTAGTCATCGAAGTTCAGGCTTCCCTGGAAGGGTTTTCGTTGGGGAAGACTATGAGGCGGGGCTGGGGTGACCGGGTACACTGAAAGATCTCTGAGTACTCAAATTGGGGGACCTGGTTACAAACACACTATGTTAGTTTTGTCCCTACTGTGTGAGTTTAATCAGCAGAAACATTTTCTCTCAGTTCTGGAGTCCAGGTGTCAGTCAGCAGGGCTGGTTCCTCCCGAAGGCTCCGAGAAAGACCCTGTCCCACCTCTCTCTCTCTCCCAGCTTCTGCTAGCTCCCAGAAATCCCTGGTGTTCCTCGGATTGTGAATGCCCCCCTCCAATCTCTGACTTACATGGTGTTCTCCCCGTGAGGAGACTTTGTGTCTAAATCCCCCTCTTCTTAGAAAGACACCAGTCACTGCACTAAGGCCCACCCTAACCCAGTATGGCCTCATATTAGCCGATTATATCTACAAAGACCCTATTTACAAATAAGGTTGCATTCTGAGGCCCCGGTGGACACCCTGAAGGGAGGTGGCAGGATGGCCACAATGCCTGTCACGTGGGAAGCGCTGGGTTGGGAGGGCTGCAGATTTGCTGAGGCAGGAACGGGAAGCCACGGTAGGCTGAGGAGCGAAGGGCTACCCAGTGCACACAGGGGTTAAGGAAAACGGGTCCAGGACAGATCAGAGCAGGAAGGAGCCGTGGCACGGGGAAGCGGAGTGATACAGTGACTCAGCCTGGCTGGGACGGGGACAGCGGCAGGAGAGACGAGGGGTGAACAAGAAGCTGCTTAGCAGATAAACATCAGTTTCAAGCGATGAGTCAGGAAGAGCTGTCAGGAACACCACTGTTCTCCCAGACAGGAATTCGGAGCGGCAGACAGATTGGCGTGGGTGAGGTCAGTGTGCGGAGGGTGGGGCGAGAGATGGGACCGGAGGTTCAAATGGAAGTGCCTTGCAGAGGGGTAGGGGCAGAGGTGGGTAGAAACTGGAGGGTGAGGGATGGTGCTGGGCCCAGCCAGCAGGGATGAGGAGGTGCATTTCTAGAGAAGAGTCAAGGGCAACGGCAAGGGCAAGGCCTGGAGTGCATCTCATTCCGAGGACAGGCTGCCTGGTTTCCAGTCTGGAAGGACTGGCCTTTTCAATGACTGGATGTGACTGCCTCCACCTGAACCCAACTCCTATTATCAGATAATAAAAGAGGGAGTTGCAGCGAGCAACTAGAAGGCGGCATATGGCAGAAACTCGAGAAGGGCTTTCCCTTGGGGAACAGAGCCTCTGAGGCTGGAGGCTGCCAACTGTCCCCCATCCCTACCCCACCCAGGGCCCCATGCAACCTCTGTCATAAATGAGGAAACCAAGACCCCTTCAGACACTTAATGTGGCTCCGGCTCTCATCCACCGGAGCCACATTAAGTGCCTGGTAACTCAATAATTCAATTAAGAGAGCTCAATGTTTTTTAAAAGCTTAATATTTAATGGAAGGGTTGTGAAGTGCGACACAACTGGGTGATTAATAGTTACAATTAAAGGCTGAACGTGTTGGGAGGAGAAAGGCACAGCTCGGTGGAAGCACGTGGCGCTGAGAGGTACGGCACGTCACACCCAGGGGCTGAGGGAGCCTTGGCTCACAGTTCACACCCAGCCGTGGACCCGCAGAGCCTGTGCTGCAGGGACGGCCCTGAGTGCAAGATCGTCCGGCACACCTGCCCAGGGCAGCTGGGCACTACCTGCAGTGTCTCTTCCAGCTTGTGTGCTGCGTTATCAGCACATGGCCCACTATGGCCGTAGGCCATCCCCCTGCATTGCACTCGAGCCTTCAGGGGACAGGAAGGGCAGAGGAGTGCAGTCGGTCAGACAGGGAGAGGGGGCGGCGGCGGGGCTCTGATAAGCAGTCCAGAGGCAGCAGGGAGCCGTTCTGGCATCTGAGCCTCCTCCTGTCAGAGAGATCCTCTCTCCCAGACCACAGGTGCCTGTGGCCACCGGTCACCAGGTGGAGGGTTCATGAAGGGTCAGGCCACACTGACCACGCTGCAACACACCTGGCCTTGAGGCCTGCAAGCCTGGCCTCTTGCCCCGGCGGCTGCCCCTACCAGTCCATTCAAAGGAAGATGTGACACCCACAATGCAGTGCTCTGGGCTGGCTTCGGCTGTGCTCCACCTCACACCGGACCAGGTGCCAGCTCCGCCCACATCGCTGCAGCTGCACCTGCATTGTACCATGGCCACCTCCAGTCACAGGCCTCTGATTTCTTCACCCAGAGCGCCTGCCTCTGAGTGTCAGGAGGGAAGAAAGGGCTGGTCCCTCAGTGCAGCCTGGACTCCCAGGCTGTGTCTGCGCCGCTCACAGAAAGTTCAGGCAAGAAAGGAGGGCCACCAGGAAGACATGGGGAGGAGACACCAAGCCAATGAGGAAGAAATAATGGGGTTGTTATGCCTTAGGATGAAGCCATCTTCCCCTCTGAGCTGACTGGGGGGTGGGGTGGGGGGGGGGGAATCATACCCCCTCTGGGGCACCTGCCTTGTGCCCACTGCGGACAACCTGCAGGTCAGACATAAAAGCCCTGCAGCTGCAAGGGGCCCTGTCAGGGTTGAGCCCAATGCAAAGCAGGATGGGCAAGGGTGCATGCTGCCTGCAGCTCATATGCTTACAGACTTCCATCTCTTGACCATCCGTTGACTAGGAGGGGTCAGTTAACTTTATAGTATCGGGAGGTCTATTGGGTTAGGGGCAAAGCCTCCACCTTCCAGTTGAAACTTTCCATAAAGGCAGTAGGCACTGCGCATGCTAAAATGCCACCAGGACAACATGATGAAAAATTAACATTTACTGAGTATGTTCTAAGAGCTGGGACAGGGGTTCTGTATAAATCTTCTGTTCTAAGTCTGACTCCCACCATTGGAAATGGGAGCTTGCTACCTCACTTTTCAAAGGAAAGCAACTGAGCTCAGAGGAGTCAAGTAACTTGCCCAAAGTCCCACAGCTCACAAGAGCTGGCTCTAAACCGAGGTCGGTTGACCTCAGACTGTGAGTTCCAACAGGGATGAGGAATGGAATGAAGGTATCCAGGCCCAGGACAGCCCAAAGAAACCTATGAGGGCTGCTACCCCCCCGCCCCCCCCCCCCACAAACACACGTCATGGCAGCACTGCTACAGGGCATCCAGCTTAGCTTCCAGCTATCCAGCAGGAGAGAGGACTGCTACTGGGGACTGTCTGCTGCTGAATGGGATTCACTCATGGGAGCCCTGCACTCTGACAGGGGAACACGGTTTCCAGGGAGAGGCTTTACAGATAAAAGTGGAGCAAATGGAGTTCCATCTGCTTGTGGTTCTTGGAGGAGCCTTCTCCATGCCCCCAAGATGACAACCGGGGGCAAATGCAGGACTCCAACCCAGACCCTCCCAACAGCCACCGCCCCTTCACCTCTGCAGCCAGAGATGCCTCCTGCTCTGCACTCTGACCCCTCCACCCAGCACCACCAATGGCCTTGCCCCACTTCTGCCTACTTGCCCCCTTGTGGCAGAGCCATCCCGTAGATGAGAGGGTGACCTCGGGGCTGCCAGCACACAGGACAATGAAAGGGGTGAGTGGACACTCAGAGACCTTCTACCCTGAGGGCAGACAGGCAGATGGGTTGTGTGCACCCCAGAGTCTCTTGCTTGGCCAGGTGAGGGGTGAAGAGCTGGAATAAGAAAAATATGTATCGGCCTTCTGAATGAATGAGTGAATGAATGAATGATCAAATGGACAGCTGTCCTGAATTGTTGACATATCTTGAGCCCCAACGTACGAGATAGTTGGGGTGCAAAGAAGAAGCCTAAACCTGCCCTCCAGGCACATACCCACAGGGCTATGCCAGCACTGCCATTATTTACCCTGCGGAGAACCACACACACAAAGAAAGGAAGCGAGCTTGGGTTTGGCTGGAAAATATTTAAAAGCAATACTAATTAATTATAATCACTGATGTGAACTATTTGCCATTCATGCCTAATTACCGTGCAGCAAAACAATGGTGTTTACCATGAAAAGCGCATCACGTTAACTTTAGGGTGAGTTTTCTTTGTCCGCAACAGAATTTCCAATGCATGGGCAAATGTGTAGCTACTGTTTACGGCTGTCTGCTAACAACCTCCAGACACTGGAGGAAGTCCCGTTTTTATAAATAATAACGCATGTATGATTTAAATGAACGTTGTTCCGAGCACTCGCTGTGTGAGGTCCCCGGCTAAGGACGAACGTGCAGCCATCTCCTTTGTGACTCTCGCTCCGAGAAGATACATTCCGCCACATCACCACTCTGTAGAAGATGCATTAACTTGCCCAACATCACACAGTTGGGAAGTCACTGGACCAAGACTGGCAGCCAGGCCTGCCTGCTTCTGGAGGCCACGCTTGCCATCAAAATGACAACTGCAGAGTGAATGCACAGAACACAGGTCCGGAAGGGCACGCACGAAAATGCTAAGAGTGGTTGGCTCTAAGTGACGAGATTATAATTCTTTCCCGTGACAATATTTATGTGATTTTTAAAAATTCTGTAATAAATATGAATCTGAGGCGGGGGAGGGTGTTGTTCTGCTGGTTTCTTTCCTAAGGAACAGCTACAAGTTACGACGGTCTCCGCCCAGAAGCCACGGCAGTGGGGGGAGGTGGCAGGCCTGGCACGCAGGGCACGACGAGCCCTCGCTGGCCATCGAGACCGACCTTCAGAGTGCGGCGGGCGTCCTTGCCGCCTGGCCCTAACAGATGGTCCTGACTTCCTCGCAGCCTCCCCGATGCCAGAGGAGCGGATGGAAGCTCCAGAAACATCCAGCCGGGGAGGACGGCAGCGGCAGGAGCCACTGGTCAATCAGTAACGATCGCCCTACAAAATGCCTTTCCCGGAGCCTGAGAGCATACAATCGGCTTTTCTTCCTCTTAATAGGAGGACAAAAGTACTGAGGTTAATTTCAAAGACAAAAAAAAAACACACAGAACAACAAACCTTCCAAAACCAGGGCGAGCCTCTTTCCCCAGGGATCTCAGAGCAACGCTGAGTGTCTGGTGGCCGAGCAGGGCTGATCCACAACAGCCCAGGTGTCATCTAGAAGGCCCTGCCCACCTGTGGCCAAATCTGCAAGTGTCTGCCCAGGTTAGACCGAGGACACCTCTCAGATCCAGACTTTATGAAAGAGCCAGGTCTGGCCAGGGTGGCTCAGTGGTTGAGTGTCGAGCTATGAACCAGGAGGTCATGGTTCGATTCTGGTCAGGGCACATGCCCTGGTTTCAAGTTTGATCTCCATTAAGGGGCATGCAGGAGGCAGCTGATCAATGCTTTATTCTCATCATTGATGTTCCTCTCTCTCTCTCCACCTCTCCCTTCCTGTCTGAAATCAAATTAACTTTTATTTATTTATTTTTTAAAGGAAGAAAGGGCCAGAAATGCTGAGAAGACCTGGATGGCAGCACAGACAAGGGCTATGTCCAAGGCATTGGGCTTGGGTTGCGAGCTCTCAGGACACACTCGCTCACCAGGGCCCAGCTTGGTGCCTGGCCCACAGGATGAGTCGTGGCTGATTCACAAGCCAATCCTGAGTGGCAAATACGTTCTTCCCTAGCGAGTAGAGGGCACTCGCAATCAAAGCGCAGAGAGAACTGAAGTAGCTGGGGGGCATTCACCCACGGTGAGGCTGGAAGGCAAGGGGGATCCATAACTGTGCTTACACAATTAAACTTCCTGATTAAGGAGACAAAATGTGAGTTTGGAAATTAGAACACGGTGCTTGGAGACCCAGCCTTTTGTTACTCAATTTTGTGTACCCCTAGCAGAGTGATTAGCATTCTAAATATGGAGACAGGTGGACAGTGGTCCCCATCTCTAGCGATATGTGAGGACTTTTTAAAGATAGATGCTCACACACGCCCGAATCTTATAATCTAATCCCCAAAGATGGATGAATATCTGAGCTTTCTGTAAAAGCTCAGAAAGTAATCCCAATCTAGAGCCAAATTTAAAAACCACTGACATGGTACATCTATCAAACCATTCATATATATATATATATATATATATATACATATATATATATACATATATATATATATATATATATATATATATATATATATATATATAAAGTATAACTATATTTATAGCCATATCTATGTATGTTTAAAAAAAAAAAAAACTGTTCAAAATACATCAGGTACCGAGTTCCACTGCAGAGCTCAAAAGCCAAAATAAGAAACTATGTGCTCATCAAGCTGGGAAGCAAAGTCACTCCTGGAAGGTTCTTCTTTAAGCCATTAAAAATCCATCAGAACTGGGAGCTGATGCCTTGGAAGGCCAAGAGGGATACCTAACAAATTGCGTTTGTCAGGAGCACAGCAGAAGAGAAATCCAGATGGATTAGACCGGCAGGCTGAACTAAATAACGTGTTAATTCATCGTGTCAATAGTTAATGGCGCCATAACGAGTAAGCCCTACTTTGTATATCTCCCACTCTCCATACCGCCTCGATTAATTCTTAGCCCCGCAGGATGGGGAAGGTGGCTGTAAACCCTTCGGTGGGGGAGAAGCTGGTCCCCAGCACAGCCTCTGAGCCAGCCAGGCTGTTTCCTCACATCCAGTGAGGCTCCCAGGCGCATTCCTGCCTTTGCTCCGCCAGCGCCATCGGAGAGAAATGTGGCGCTTCTCTGGCTCCGAGTCCTGCAGGCAGGCAGTACCCTCCCCGCGCTGTCCTGGCGGGGCTGGGGCAGCACGGAGTTTAGAATTCCAGAGCCGGGCCCTGGAGACATCGGGCACTGTTTGCTTTCCCATTGGATGGAAAGGGTCAGCTTCCTGTTAATCCCTTCCCCAAACACCCCTCCACCACGTCTGTCTTAACCTGCACTCCAAGGCTGGAGGGCAGAGGCTCTATTGGAATAAGGGTTCTGTGGGCTCTGGGCTTTTCTCTGGAGAAGGTTTTTGTTTTTTTTGTTTTTTTAATCAAATGCAGATGTAAAAGATAACGAGGGATGAGAAAGGCAGTGGTCTGTAGCCACCGGCCTGCGCTCCGGCCCCTTGCAGCACTGCTGGGGCGGACTGAGCCCTCTCGGCTCTGTGGCTCCCATGGAGATGAGGATTCTGCCACAGCTGCTCTGGGTCCACCTGACCTATCACACTTGGTCAAAATAACTCAAGACAGGCAGTGTAAAGCTTTTTAAAGTCACGGCCACACAGACTCCTTGCTCTTCTCTATATCTTTTCTTAATGTTTCAAATGACAAATTTCAGAGAAACGTACATTTTGGAAGGACTTTCACCCCCGGTGCAGAACACCGAAGCTCGTTCCTCCCAATGGCAGAGATGTAAAGCAGTACAGCGCCCTGCAAAGCAGTTTGGCAACGAACACCAAGTCATAAACCATATTATCTCCTCACTGTATACTCCTAATAGTGGAACCACCGGATCAAAAGAATGGCATGAGCAGGAGAGTCATGCACTCCCAACGCAGTCCTGACAGCATTGGTTGTAAGACCAAACAATGATAATGATGCTGAAAACAAGCTAAATATTCCTGAGAGAGTAACTCACTCCTAGTGCATCAATATCACAGAGACAACGTGGCACCAACTATCCTTGTGTGGAGCAGGCGGACTGGCAGGATGTCTCTGACGCACCGTGGATGGGAGCAGCAGGCCAGCAAACGACCCAAGATCCCCTTTCTGCAAAGGTGCACACCACCCCGTGTTTACGATGTGTGTGCGGACAGGCCTCTGGAGAGCTGCCTCGAGTGTCAGCACAGTGACCTCAGGGCGAGGAAACGAGGGGAGTTTTTTACTTCTTTGTTTACTTCTGCGTTTAACTTTGTCTGGTGTGCGCTCTGTTTTTAAGCGAAAGCATAACCCTGCTAAAAATAATCCCCTGTCATTTGCAAATCGCCCGGTTCTGTGCAGTGTTGCACCGGCCTCACCCCGGATCCAGCAGCCGATTCCCAACTCTAGTGCTGGAATATTCTGGAACACCTTCTTGTGACACAACCACAAACCCGGCCTCCCCTCCTCAGGATGCTAAGTGGGATTGAATGGGAAGAAAAGCTTGCACAAGCCAGCTTGCTTTTCTAACCCATCTAAGGGCTTCCTGAATCTGCCCTACCTCCTTGGCCAGATCCTGCGGGGTGACTAACCTGCCCCAGGAAGGAAATGGGGCCTCGCTGAAGATGAGGAGTTAAACCTCATTAACTGCAGAGGTCAGCTGTCGGTTCCCAGGCACAACCTCAAACACACCCCAGAGGCCTTGCTGGACCCAGTGTGGCCCCTTGGTTCTGAGCCCCTCACTTCTAAGCATGGGGTCATCGGTAGGGAGGCCAGAGGCAGCCTGAGGGGGATGCGGGGCCAGCTGTCCCCCAACACGTGCACTTCCATCCGTGTGGCAGGAAAACGCGTGGAAGCCTCTACCTGGGGAGTAGACCCCTCGGGCTGGGAACAGCTACAAAGTGACATGTCAGTGATCCCAAAGCATCCCACCACACGGCCTCCAGGAGGCCAGAGGCGGTTCCATCTTCCAACTTCCGGAGCTCTGAGAAAGGTCTTAAAGGACCCTCTGAGGAAGCCTGGGAATGAAAGGGGGGAACCTACAGGTCAGAGCACCTTCTCTGTGCCAGGCGCAGGGTCCCCTTAAGGAAACCCGCAGCACAGAGAGCTAGCATCCCTCCTGTGGGAAGCCAATTATATAGAGACGCTAAGAGACTGGCTCAAAAGCACAGAACCACCGAGTCAAAGGACTGCCGATATGTGTCTGATCTTGATCTTCATCCCACAGGCCACCTTGTAGGACTGGAGGGACACCATGTTTCTTCTCCCAAGCCATTTAGTCATTCTTGGATTTGCAGAGTTTAGCACGGGGCTCTGCCTTTCCATGTAAAAACGAGCCCTGAGAACATCCCCAGCAGTTCAAGGGTCACGCTGCCCCCAAGGAGGTGAGAGAAGAAGCGGCCCGGCACAACCAGCTGGAACAGCCCAGCGATTGCCCCTGCAGGAGATGTATATAATAAAAATTGAATGCTGAAGCATGAACTTCATACATACTTGTCCTCTTGGTTTATTCATCAGAAATAATTATCTGTGCTTGCTTTCACAAGAGCACATATTTTATAGGGTACATTAAAATTTAATGGATTTTTAATAATATTGTAACTACTGCACGAGAGAAACTGGAAAAAGCCCCACCACATGCCTCTGCTGCATTTTAGTGGTTTGGGCCATAGCGCTGCAAAGAAAGAACTAATTTGGCGTGCAGGCAGGACAGGATGGGGTGTCCTGATGAAGGCAGGAGAAGAGGGGGACGCTGGGTGTGGGTATGAAAATTTTACAACTGTACTGAGGGGAGGGAGGGAGTCGAGGAAGAGGAGATGCCAAACTAACAGACTACCCTTTTCTTCACCAATGATTTCCAGAAAGAGCAGAAAGAAAGGAGAGGGAGAGAGAGAGAAACAATGATATGAGACACGTCAATTGGTTGCCAACTGGGGCAGGGGATAAAACCTGCAACCCAGGTATATGCCCTTGACTGGGAATCGAACTTGTGACCTTTCAATAACAGACTACCCTTGATGGTCCATTCTGCTTGATCTGACCTGATTTAGGGCAACTTGGGTCCCAGATCAGGGACAGAAAGAAGTTAGCAATGGTCATGCATAATACAGACACTTCAGCCCTGGCTGGTTTGGCTCAGTGGATGGAGTGTCGGCCTGTGGACTTAAGGGTCCTGGGTTTGATTCCGGTCATGGGTACATGCCCGGGTTGTGGGCTCAATGCCCAGTAGGGGGCAGGCAGGAGGCAGTCAATCGGTGATTCTCTCTCATCATTGATGTTTCTGTCTCTCTCTCTCTCTCCCTCTCCCTTCCTCTCTGAAATCAATAAAAATCTATTTAAAAAAACAAAACAAAACAAAAACAGAAGTCACTTCAATTGTGGAAAATCACAAGTAAGTCCCAGTCAATAGAACACAATCCTAGGGCTGAAACAGATTCAAAATGTCATTTAGTCCAACTTCATAGCAGGGCTAGCCAAGGCCCAGAGAAGGTAACTGCTGCCCCAGAGCACCAGAGGAACCTGCGGCAGGTTTAAATTTCTGTATGGGCCTTTTCCGGTTACTTCGTGTGGCCGGGGTTAAAGCGTCCACTGAAAGCGAACTCTGATGGCAAAGATAATGTGTTCAGTCTTCAATAACCATGTCCCACATTTTTAGCCATTTCCAAGAACTGTTGTTTTTTATGAGTCACCCAATAGTTTTTCGTTTGATCTGCATCACAAAAGATCACTCTATTTTCAATTTTTCGGGAAAAGTGTTCTCTCTTCCTATAGGACTCAAAACCACGTATCAGAGGAACTTTTTACAGAACAGTGGCCTGTCCAGAGGGCGCGATGACCCTCCTTTGGGGTCTCATAGAAAGTCTCACACACACACACACACACACACACACACACAGTGCCCCAGGCAGTTGTCCAGGGCCTCTGAGATGTCCCGGACACAGACACCAATGCCTGCTTCTGGCCGAGGAAAGAAACATGTGGTATCTTTCCACCAGTGACACATCCACAGCAGCCTGACTCACTCATTCATAAGCCCACTATCAGAAATAACACGCTGCCAGGATGACGTTTCCTAATCTTTGACAAAGCAATATCCAAATTCAAATGAAAAAAGGCTTAAATGTCAAGTGATGACGGTGATTTATCTTGTACTGGTTTATATAATGCACCGCATCTTGGACAGGCAGATTTTTCCATGACATCAATCAGGCAGCAAGCAGGTTTAATGGCGACAGTGACGACTGGAGAATGAGTGTGCAGTCGGAGCTCGCTGGCCTGGACGCAGGACTTCCTCTGTCCCTGGCAGCTTTGGCTACTGAGCACGTACCTGCCCCTGAGCCCCATGTTCCTCACCTGTGGTAACGATGTAAGAATTGTCACTACCTGACAAGGGTACTGTAACCGTTATGTATTTATCTATAATAATAAAAGTGTAATATGCAAATCGACTGAAGGGCCAAGGCAGCTGGGCCTCTAGTATGTTAATAAAAGCAATCAGCATAGTGCCTAGGACACGGCAAAGACCCAATTAGAGACAGCTGCGATTAAACATACTTAGTATTACTATCGCTAAATATGATTTTAATGGGTGATAATTCCTTACAACTTTCCTATCTAGAGATATGATATAAAATGTCTAATATTAAACAATATTATATCAAACCACTGTATTAATAGTAAAGCCCCAAATACTGAACATTGCAGCAGCAACTGCCTGACAGACCTCCACGTGCCATTTTACTAGCCTGCGATGTTTGCTTATTTTGTTTTATTTATTTATTTTGCCGTGATCTATTTTGTTGTAGGAATGTATTGTGCCTTCTTAGGAAGTAGGAGAGGAGGTGGAGGAAAACGGGGAAGAGGGAACGAAAGAGAAAGGAAGGCCAAAAGTATTCTAGGAGATTCTATGTGTCCAGGCCTTGTCTCTTACTGCTACCCTCAGGGAAATGCTCTCCTTCCCATCCACTCACTGTCTCACACATGCAGCCTGCCTCCCACGTGACCCGTGTTCACTCCCTACTCGTACACACGAGCAGTCACATGACCTCCGGGCCCACATGCGCTCCGGCAGAGGGCGAGGAGGACTGCCACGGGGCCATTAAGTGAGGACATTAAAAGCGCTGATGTAGGTAAAACCCATTAACCCGTAGAGGAAGCCAGACTATAAGCTGCAACTCCACCGACATCATAAAAAGTAAAGAGGCCTCCGTAATGGAACCAATATTACAGCCATTGATATAAATTATACCTCAGAACAGGGGATAAGGGGGTGGGATGTAAAAAAATGGAACAAGTTCAAACTTCTTTTATTGTAATAGTCTCCAGTTGAGCATAATCACCAAAGCTACAGTGCGATGCGATTGCCAAAACTAGACAAACATCTGTGAGATGGATTCATCTCAGAGGGGAGGCCAACAGCTTGTTATCATTAAAGCGGCGATGCTCGCTCTGCGATTGAACTGCAGGCCGCCTTGTTACTGTGTTTGCGGAGGCAATTGTACCAGATGTTGGCAACTATCTTCAGATAGATGACAGGCACCTGCTGTGGAGGAAATTTAGCTCCTCGTTGGCCTGCCTGGTTTGGGGGCAGGGAGGGAGGGGCAGGAAGGAGTGACCCTTGCAGACACCCCACAAGGAGGCTCTAACCAAAAGTGACCAAGAGAAGAGGGTAAGCTTGCCAGATGGGGGCCCACCCATCTGCTCCAACTCAGCTCCTGGTGCCAAAGACCTGAAAAGGATCCACAAGGTGCTGGAGGAAGATGAGAAACCAAGGAGCCATCTCACTGGGGCAGAAGCACAGAGCCCCCACATCATCAACGCCCCCTGCAGGTTGCTCTTGGTAACGGTATCCCAGACTCCTCCGGAGATCCTAAATTTGAAACATGGCTGTGGACATTAATCATTATTAAAAGGCAAACAGGCAATTTTCAAACCATGTCATGCTGACTCAGATGGAGACAAAAGCTCTGGGAGGGGGGGAGAGCGGGGACAAGAGAGATGAATACCACCCATGCCACCATGGACAAATAAAAATCATGAGAGCCCATAATTCACTTTCCAGAGTGCCCCGAACATCAGCCTCTAGTTGCTAGGCGGAAATGATTCACTTCAAAGTTGGCATGGCTGACCCAGATCTACCTTGCTGAGGGGTGACCTAGCAGAAAGATGCTGATAAAATGCAACGGCAACATCCTAGACTCTGGAAACGCAAACTGACTCTTTTTTAGCTGGGGGTGGTCAACAGCGCCCCCGAAAGACTTCACAGATGGGTTCGGCCCTGGAGAGCTGGCCATTCTGCTGATAAAGGGGGTAAAATCGTGTTTGCCTTTGTTAAGATGTTCCAATGTGGCCCCTCGGCTAGAATCCAGGTTATTTCTGAGCACGTGACAACTCTCCTTCCTTTTGAATTGTTTGAGCCAGGCCACTCCATACTTGGCTCATTCTTACACCATTGCTGGAATGGGGACACCAGATGCTGACAACTGCCCTCAGAGAGGGGCAGCAGCTGGGCCTCGGTGCCAGAGCCCAGCAGAACCCAGGGTGTCCTGGGAGAAGTGAGCAATGTTGCTTTTATATTAAAATATATTTTATTGGTTTTTTACAGAGAGGAAGGGAGAGGATAGAGAGCTAGAAACATAGTGAGAGAAAAACATCTATCAGCTGCCTCCTGCACACCCCCCACTGGGGATGTGCCCTCAACCAAGGTACATGCCCTTGACCGGAATCAAACCTAGGACCCTTCAGTCCGCAGGCCGACGCTATATCCACTGAGCCAAGTTGGTTTGGGCTGCAATGTTACTCTTAGGCCTCAGCATTCTTCTCTGTGCAAAGGCCTCCCACGCCCCTTCCAGGTCTCCATGCCTGAGACCTAGATGTTCTAGCCACAGCCAAAGAGAGTAAATGGCGTGGTCCAGGTAGTAGAAAAATGTAACAGACATGCTAAATTCTAAATTTTCCACATCTACTGCTGGCCCAAGTTGGGCTTACTCTTCATATTTAGCCACAAAACAAAGTGAAACATGCCTCTTTGGCCTGTAATTAAGGTTGTTTCATGTCCTTCACCAATAAGGACTTCTTTGCTCTGTTTGAAAAAAATAAATAAGTAAAAGTATACTTGGAAGTTCCTAGGATAAAAATGACACATTTTCAGAGAAACACTTACTAGAGAATACAGAAATCAAGGCAACAATTTAATTTCACACTCTACCTGCCTTGGACTAATTTGTGTAAATTACATTTCATACTAAGAACCTCAGCCCACGTGTCCACAATGGAAAAATAAGCAGCTTGCATCAAATGGAGCTTTTCGGGTTAAGTATAGAGCTCTTCTTAGTGTGTGAATGTTCAGCTGAAATTTCAATGCAGGTTTTATATAAAAATTTCCAAGTGTTAATTTCCACATTTTCATCGACACATCAATGTCATTGGGTTTTTACAGCCTTAAGGAGTGCAAATTAATCTATGCGATTCTGGGTGGGTTTTTTTTTTCTTCTTTCCCTTCTCTTAGAAAAATGATTACAACCAAATTCTCCATTCATGGGAGTGAGTTAGCAGAGGAGAGGATCCACTGTATGAAGCTGCACAGAAGTCCCCACTTTGACCTTTCTCATTCGGGAATGGGTCAGGCAAGTGGGAGGTGACACGCACATCTTTGCACACACATTCTCCAGTGCAGCCCTCTCTCTGGGTCTGCCACAGCCACGCAAGGCACCTGTCACCTCAAGGTCGCCAGTCGCCCAAGCAATAACAGGACCCCAGGATCGCAGCTCACCTGTCCACCTTCATGTGCCCTGTGTGCTCCACTCCTCTAGCTGGCCTTGGTTTTGAAGCTACTGACTTAGAAAGCCTTTTGCAAATGGAAGGGAGGGGACAGCACGAGACCACACAATGTCATCTTTCTAATGCATGTCTGTAATAAAAGGGCCGTTCTTCCAAACGAGCACATGGGTGTCCCCCAAATCAGTTTATGACTGACCCTAAAAAGACCCACAGTCCTATGAAATCATTCCTTTCTTTGAGACTCAAGTTGGGGACGGGAATGTCTACAGCAGGGGGACAGCAAGTTACAGCCTACAAATCTAGCCTGCTGGGGTTTTTCATAAATAAAGTTTTATTGGAATACAGCCCAGCATGCTCATTGGCTATATGGCTGCTTATCCACCACAATGGCAGCACTGAGGAGCTGGGGCAGAGACTGTATGAAAATACTGTGCTGTCTGGTCCTTTCCAGTGAGCTTGTCAATCCCTGTAAGAAAGTGTGACTTCATGATCCTGGGAGAACTCAACACATAGGAAAATCAGTGGTATCCCTTTTTGTTGCCTTGGTTTAAAAAAGGTATCTAGAATGAACACAATTTGGAACACTTTCTACAAACTTTCACTCTGTAGGGGTGTCGAACTCAATCAGAGAAGGGGCCAAAATCTAAAATCCAGCCTAAATCGCAGGCCGAATGGTTTACTGAACAGTCATAAACTGACAATGTCATAAACTGACAGCGGAGTGCAGTGATGACAGCGCGGTGCGGGCCACATTGCAAGGCCTGGCGGGCTGGATTTGGCCCGCGGGCCTTGTGTTTGACACATGTGCTCTAGTGGTTACACGTTAAGGGTTTTGTAGAAAACCACTAAGTTCTATCGTTTTGTTCTACTGTATCTGAGGAGTCCCCTCTGTCTATTTCCTGGGGCTGCCAGATCCATTCACAGGCAGAGCCCAGGTTAAACGCATCTGGGAAACCATCTGAGATTAGCTACGCCTCAGACACCCTGATAATTTGCTCTCTTCGGTTCTCCAACACTGAGAATACAGTGTCCACTGCCCAACCCTGGGCCAAATCAACTAACTTGGCTTCAGGTGGGGTTCAAGGGTAAGATCTCAGAGCGGAACTCTGAACTGGGCAAGAAGGGGTGAGTCTTTAAAATCCTGGGGCGTAGCCTCGGCAGTTAATCCACTTGGGAAGAGCGAGAGCAGGCATCCGGTTTGAGCTCTGCCTCCCTCCCTGCCCTCCAGCTGATGACAAGTCGAGCTCTTTCTTTCAAGGTCTCTGGAAGTGAGCATTTTCCATCGGTTCTTTCCAAAGCGGGCACAGGCAGAGCTGCTATATCCAGGGCAGAGATACCCTGTGGGCTTCCTCCTACCCTGCAAGACAGCTCAGAGAGAACCCAGAATACACGTCTGCCAAGCACATCTTCCATTGATGCTGAGGCAAATGAAGGCAGGACCATCCGTCAGAGGCTGCCATGGGGAACAGGCAAGACGGCAGATGCAAAGCGTGAGAGGCACAAAGGACATTCGGCAGCAGCCACCACCATCGCCAACCGTCAGTGGCAGTTGGCACGCCCTTAGCCTCCTCTCACCCACATCCCTGATCTCTGTGACCCCACAAAGTGCCTAATACCAAGCAAACACTCAAAAATTGGATCACTGTATGAATTAATAGCCGAACAAGCATAGCCACCGGCAGGGCCTGTCAACAACTCCTGGTAAAGACCTCTTTCTTCCCCCTCCAGCTGGTCCCGTGGCCCCCAGACAAGCCGCGGTCCTGAGTGGCCCAGCATCCTCAGAGCTGGCTCTGGAACTCCCTGACTCCCCTGAGCTCAGGCCTATGAGGAAGACCAGCTATCATGAAGAGGCGAAGAGGCACTGGCATAAGGCACCCCCAGAAAAGGCAACCGCAAGGGTGTGGTGTTCGATTAACTATGACCAGACATGCCCCTGCCGAGAAGGTATGTTATAAGCAGACAGTCATTGGAAACATCCCGGACCACGAGAAGGGAGAAATGGCTATCTTTCTGAAATTGCCTGCAAGTGAATTACAGCAGCTACTTCCTGTGGGAGGGGAAATGATTATAGGTGGCTTTCCGGTCCCAAGTGCGCCTTTTCTCTGAGTCAGATGCAACAAGAAGCAGCCGTGGAGGGTGACGTGTCCCCACAGGTGTGTTTTCGGGGCGGGCCGTGCTGGAGCACTCCTGTCCGCCACGGAAAGCTGCCTGAAAAGAACATTGCTAATGCCCGCTCTCATTTGCTTTAAACGAATTCCTCGTCGCAGGCAAACAAATCCCCCACCAACATCCGCTCTCCTGCGCAGTCGGCCTCCACTGCCAGGCGTGCACCACGTGCTCGGGAACGCCACCGTGAAAATGGTGCTTTTCAATAGAAACTTGGCATTTATCATAGTGAGAGCATTATCTTCTCAACAGAAGCTGACAATTTGTCCTAGTCCTCCCTCGAGAGAATCCAGAGAGATCGCATTTGCTTCCCCTGCATGCTGTTGCTCCTACTACAACATTTCTTTGCCTGGAAAGAAAATATTGTGACTCCTTGCCATATTCGCTTCATTAGCATAAGAGGGGGAAAAAGCCAAGTCCTCCCCTCGGCCTCCCCCAGGCAGCCGCTCCAGCTGGTTAGATCTAGCAGGATCTTAGAGGCAGGCCTCTGCGGCTCGGGATGTGTCTGATGGGTCCAGAGGGATGGGGGCAGAGACTGGGAGGGAAAGAAACTAGTTCTCTAAAAATGCACAGCAATCCACTTGGCACAGAGGAAGCGCATTGTGCAGATTAAGGTGTTTGTAGGAGAGGGTGAGCCTGGGAGAAGTCAGCAGTGTGGGACTTCACCACCAGGTAGGGGTGTGTGTGTGTGTGTGTGTGTGTGTGTGTGTGTGTGTGTGTGTAACAGAGAGGGGAGGGGTGGGGAGAATATGAATGCAAAGACGAGAGACTGTCATTGAACAGCCACATGGCAGACACACTGGGCAAACATGTCTCTTAATTCTCCCAAACCCCCTATCAATGAAACTTGGACAAAAAAGAAGGCTCAGGACAGTGAAATCAGCAGTGCAAGGTCACAACGCTAACAGCAAATGGTGGCACCTGGATTCCAGCTCAAGTTTTCCTGATTCCAAAGTCCAGAATCACTCTACTTCATCCCATGCAACCCAGATAATTCCCAAGAGCCTGGCAATAGATGCTAATGGCATCCTTCTGTTGTCCAGCGGCAGGATGGTGTGGGGCGGGGGGGATGGAGGGGAGAGGAGGAAGGTACTCACAAACAAGTTCTCTCCGCCCACAGATTTCCCAACATCAGAGATGTCTATGCTTTGGCTTAATGTGATTGGACCCATTTTCACTCCTCAGTCTGGCCAATCACAAAACAGCAAGTATGGGGGGCGGAGTGGCCCAGTCCCTGCCTAGTGCCCCCATCCTGAGAAGATCCCTGCATCTGAGTCGAGATGAGTCCATGTTCCCACCGGTTTCTGAAAACCACAGACCCTACTTAATACCTTCCACTTAGCACCTCCATTGCTTTCCTTACACCAAAGACAGACACGAGCAGGGGAGAAGATGACACAGGAGAAGCGTGTAGCCATTTTTTACCCTCCTCTCTTGTCCCTTCTCTGAAGCAGCTCCTTGTCTACCCCTACGCCAGGACCCACCTGGGAATGTCCCTGCTCCAGCAAAGGCCGCGGACCCGCTGCGCCCCGCCCCGCCCCGCCCCGCCCAGAGGGCCCCTTAGTCCCAGCGAGCTCTCCTCGCAGGATGGAAACAGCACATTTCTCCTGCGCTTCAGGGAAATGACGGGTTGGTTCCACATACGGAAATGCTCCAGATAACAAAATACATTCTCTTAAAGCCCCGTTTTTTAAAAAGAAAGGTCATAATTTTACCATTTGAAATTCCCCCAATGGCTGGCAAAGCCATGCCCTCTGATACAGAGGGTCCATTCATTCCACCACTATTTACTGAGTGCCAACTACGGCCCAGGTGCCGGGCCAGTCCTGGTGCCACACAGTGAGTAAGCAGGGCCTTGTGGGGCAAAGAAGTTACGTGTATTTGACTTTTTTCTTGCTAAACCACAACTCCTCCATTCCACTCCCATATGGATTCTCTCAGCTCCTAGCTTGTTTGCTTTGAGACAATTTATAATTCCTTTGTTTTTATTATTTATTTGCTTGCTCTTGACTGGTCCTCCCCACTCCATCTTAGCTAAGACTTAAACAACAAGTAAGCAGGGATCTTGTCTGTTTTGTTTGCTGATATGCCCTTGGTCCTAGCTAGCTCAGTGCCCGGCGCCCGGAAGACAACCAAGATCTGCTGAACGGATCAATAAACAATGAAGGATGCATGAGGCGCGGACAAGATGCCTTCTGGACGCGAGGAGGAGGGACAGCTGCTTCCCTGCACTAAATGGGCTTAGCCATGCGGTTCTTTTTAGGATCAAAGGCTTTTTGTTTTTATAGGTTTTCCTCCCTCCTGCTTTACATTGGCTTTATTAGCATCTTCCTACCATCCTAATATTTGCTATAAATTAAAAGACCAGAAAACAACGCTTATTAGAATCATATGTAAAGAAAAAGGAAAGGAAACTTAAATGAGGATGTGGAAAGCTCTCTCAAGAGGGTAATGCTAAATGATATTGGGACAGTTTCCAGACAGTATCCCTTAGCCCCCACAAACAAAACAAAAAAAAGTTTAATTATTCAAATGAGTTTAAAAAGTTTATCGGCAGGGACCAACCAGAAGAATTCTCTTATGGATTACATCAGTTCATAATTTTCCATCCAAGCCAGAGCAACCTGAAGTGACTTCCACAAACTGGAAGCATCAGTGTGGGTGGGTTAAACTTGAGGTACATGCCATCGGAAACTACACAAAACTGAATCTCCAACTTACAGCTGAGAGGACCCAGAAAAGACTTCTCAATTTGTGTTATCCCCAAGTGGGTGGAAGAACTGAGTGATAAGCGCACTCAGAGGACAGAAGGGGGCGGGGGGGGGGGGGGGTGCGGGGACGACGAGTGGAGGACTATTGCTGGATAGGGCTGGAAGAGCAACTCTAGAGACTGAAGCCAGGTCGGAAGGTGAAAATAACAGCAGCTAATGTTTCCAATATTTATAAGCACTTACTCTGTTGCTAGCAGAATGCTAAGAACTAGCTGACCCGTGAACAACACATAGGTAAGGGGCACTGACCATGCCCAATCCTGCAGTCAAAAACTATGTATAGCTTTTGACTCCCCAAAAACTTAACTACATTCATTCCTCAGTATCCACGGGACCCCAGTGGATACCCAAATCCAAAGATGCTCAAGACCCTTACATAAAATAGCACAGAACATGCCTATAGTAGGTCCTCCGTGGATTCCCAACCGTGAATCAAAAATACCATTTTTTGCTATGGCTGGTTGAATCTGAGAACATGAAACCCAGGGATATGCAGAGCCAACTGTCTATTCATTTAAAAAGATCACCGTATAAGTGAACCCACCCAATTCAAACCCATGTCATTCAAGGGTCAACTGTGCATATGTAATAGTTAATTTAAGTGGTCATGAAAATGCTATGTGGTGAGTACCATCCTCATCCCCATTCTGCAGACAAAGACACTGAGGGAGAAAGAAGTTCAATAACCTTGCCAAGGTTACTGAGCTAATAAATAGATGAGCTGGATTTGATCTCAAAGTATAAAAACTCCACACCCTTGTTGGGCAGTATGCTAAACCAGGGGCCCAGCACATGATGGTGGAAGGCCAACTCCAGGAGCCTTCTGATTTTTGTAAATAAAGTTTTATTGGAACACAATCACAACATTTCATTCTTATCCTGCCTGTGGCTGCTGTCCTGTTACCACAGCAGAGGTGAATGGTCGTGAGAGACCATCTGGGCCACAAAACTGAAAGCAGTCATTCATTATCTGGCCCTTGACAGAAAAAGCATGCCAATCCCTATGCTAAACGGCAGTGATTCTCAAGTTTCTACCCAAGAACTCCTCATGTTCAAGTAAATCGGGGACGGCCGAATGCGGGGAGACGGAGGCTACTGTAGCCAGCAGCTATCCGGAAGCGTCTCCAGGCCTCATGGCATTTCAAAACAATTTCACAAATTTTGTATTCTGTGTCATAATATTTGTTTAAATAGGATAAGTTTTAAACAAACAATCGTAGAGTCACAGTCAGTTTCCTGGAAAATGCGTCCCATCAACCTCGTGGCGCTGCAGACTGCGAGGCACAGCACCCACGCAGCCAAGGGAGGTGGCCCCAGGTGAGCAGCTCTGGAGCGGCAGCCCCAGGCCTCCTCACCAGGGGGCAGGGCCTGCAGCCTGCACCCGCTGCTCCCCAGCTGAGATAGCCAAGCAAGTCGCTTCTGCTCTCCCAGCCCTCCTTCCCTAACTTTAAAATGGGGACATTCCTGGGCGGCTGGTGTGGCTCAGTGGTTGAGGGTCGACCTATGAACCAGGACATCCCAGTTCGATTTCCAGTTGAGACACGTGCCCAGGTTGTGGGCTCAGTCCCCAGTAGGGAGGTGTGCAGGAGGCAGCCAATCTGTGATTCTCTCTTATCACTGATGTTTCTCTCTCCCTTTTCCTTCTTCTCTGACATCAATAAAAATATATCTTTTAAATAAAAATAAAATGGGGTCACTCCTCCTAGCTCACAAGGCTGTTGGAGCAACTATAAGACACGACCCATGAAAGGTCTGAGCAAACAGGAATCTCTGAATCTGAGCACAGATGCCAACTTAGTTGGAATGGAGAGTCGTGACATCAATAAATCCTTTGGGCCAAACATATCCATCCATAAATGAAGAAAATTTTTGTCTTTTTAAAAGACAAAACCCAGAAATATTCGTTTCCATGTCAGAGAACCGGCAAGCTCCTTGGAAAACTCCAGCATCTGACTCCCCGGCGCTTGCACAACCCTTCTGCCATCCCTAAGAAAGCTCGGAATCAGGTCAGGAAGATGCCTCTCACCACCATCCCACGCTCTCTGTTCCTTTAAGTGAAAAACACTTTAGGCTGTTTTTTCTTCCCCAAGCACTAACATTTCTCAAACAATAGCCAGTCTGAAAACATTTATTTACCTCTGCCGCCAATTATAAAGGACCCTGAGCGACCTCAACAGCCAAAAGTCTCTAATTTACAACTAATCCCAGTCCATAAATTACATCTTCCTCCACAGACCACCTAAAACACCTTCCTGTAAACAAAGCTCTCTGCTGGGCTTTTAATCTAATTAAATCCTTATTTTGCTCTTTGACAACAAGAAGCTCACTTTTCCACACACGGCGCAGACATTTTTATTTCAAGAGACGTCGAAATAATCCCCGAGTAGGAGCCCAAAGTGGTCCTCCGCTCCATGTCAATGATGAGCAGCCCTGTGCCCCAGGATGCGGGTCCGTCTGTCTGTCTTGCCTTCCCCAGGCCACTTGCTCCATTAACAAGAACTGGCCCTTATGGTGTGTGGATTCCTTACTGGCTCCTGCCCCCAGTGGCCAGTGGCCATTAAATAAGGAGGACAGATTGTAAACAGGGAGGAAGTGTTCTCTAGAACACACAGGGAGGGAGATTTAAATCCTTTGGTCAAGGAAGGTGTCACCCACTTTCAGATTTCAGGCCCAAGTGTCTTGACTTTTCCCACCTCCTTCTTATTTAGAGTGGTGTGCAGGTCAGAGTTTCTGGAAACCCAGTTGGTCCTAAGAAAATCAGGAGAGGTGGTCACCCAACCTCCTTCCCGCCCAGACTTATTCTCTAGAATCAGGAATCTGTCCAGAGCTATTGCTTCCCTGCTGTGAGCTGTCTTCTAGGTGCCTCCCCCACCACCACCCACCCCCTCCCCCTGCTTTCCTAGGCACTTGCAAGAAGTAATAATCAACCTCTCACAGGAACAGCCCCTCCACCCAGATTCTTCTATCCTGGAAACATCCTGGCCACACACATGTCCCACGAGAAAGAAAGGGCCATCACCCAGGCTGCAGAAGGTATGTGGGCTTGACATGAATCAAACCCCACTTTGCCAGTAACTGGATGCTAGGAAGACAAAACGACGTGAGGAAAAATGCATATACAAATTCAATCTATCAAATCTCCTATTTATTTTATGCAAAGTTTTTCTGGTGCTTATTAATGCCAGCTTTCCCCTCTACCATTTAATCTCTGCTTCCATTTCATTCTTGGAGGCCTGTGATTATTCTAATTCAGCATGTGGATGACTTCATTTCCGCTCAAGTACACCCAGGTCAGCTTGGAGAGAAAAGAAAGAGGAGGAGAAGAAAAATAATCAGCTAAAAGCTATTAAATATCAGCCGTGTGCCTCATGATTGGTTTTAAAGGCAGTGGTGAGGTTAGCAACAGGCAGAAACTCAACCCTTCTGCCTCTTTCTGCATATTAACATTTTTTCTGGGGCTCTCACTTAGATGGCCTCGAATGTAAATAGACGGCCGACTGGCAGCCCACTTTCAGCTAATTCACAAATATCAAGTCTGAACACACAGAGCTGTAAAAATTTAGAGGGTGGTAACTTGACAAATCCGGCCATTCAACAGAAGACTAATTCTCAATGGACAAAAGAAGGAAAGAAAAAAGAAGAAGAAAAAAGAAAAGCATTCACCAGCCCACGTAATGGGGTGTCCGACTGGAGGGGTGAGGGGACGGGCAGGAATCTCCATATCAATGTTCACTCCACAAAACAATGGAATTCGATTTCTATGCCAAATCTCAATGAACCGAGCTTTCTCTCCCTTAAGAACCACTCCTTGCACCCGCTGGTGCAAGCCTGAACCCTGATTTCTCAGACACTCTCAGTTCCCACTGAAGTTCATCCAGGGGAAGAAAGGCGCTCTTTCTCATGCAAACAACCCCATTGTCAGTGATGTCCTCTGAGGCTGCCGGGAGGCTCTGGGAAGGTGAGCTGGTGGAGCCGCTAGGCCCCCCTCCCTGGCTCTTAACTGCTTCCTGCCTGAGGGCTCCCCTGCCTCCCCCTTCAGGGCCTCCTAGAAACATTCAATAATGCGAAGCCCTCCTGGGGAGCACAGTCTCACAGCGAGGCCAGCCAAAGCTGGGGCCTGTTCCTCTACCTACTCCGAGGACGGCCATGGCATCTGATTCCCATCATCTCCAAGTTTTCCCAGCTTGCTCCCCAGAAGGCATCCCATTTTTCTACTTGTAGTTTTAAAAACACGGTTAACAGAGAAATAATAATGTCTGATGCATTTGCCTAACAACAGCTGGCTATATTTTATACACTAAAAGGAAAATGGGAAGCTTTCCTAGAAACCCACTGATCTATTTCAGGAGCTTTAGGGAGGGTGGGAGTGGAGTGGGGGAGGGAAAGAGAGAGAGAGACAGGCTCCATCCACCAGCTGCAGCAGGGGTCGGTCTGTGGAGGAAAAGTTCCCCAGGAGAACACAGAGTTCCTGCAGGAAGGGTCACCTGCAAAGCCCGGGGATCATATTACCGTGGGGACCTGCCCGCCTGCCCGCTGCCACCTGGCCCACAAGGCCCAGAAGGCTGAGGCAGGCAGAGGAGCAGGATCCTCCTGTTTGCTAACTGCAACCTTCGCACGCAGCAACTGTGCCAGGGGTCAGAGGGCAAATAAAGTCCCCTCCCCGTATGACACACTTCCGAAGGGAGAGCCTGACACAAACCAGACAGAGGATTAATAAAACATGAGGACAGTGTTGGCCTTGTTCGGGCGATTACAGGAAGAGAATTTAAACACAAAAGTAGCCTTCAGCCTGGCCGGCCCGGAAGGGGAGAGGCCAACGGTCCTTCCTGGTCCGCTCTGCAGTCATGGTTCAGGGTCTGAGGAACATCAAAGCTTGCACAGCAACGGCAAGCAGATGACAGGCGAGGCCCGGGCCGCCGACCGCCTCGCAGGCAGTCCACCTGCACAAACCACTTCAGAAGACAAATGCCTCCTGGGAGCGTGGATGCCCACAAAGAGCAGGCGGGACTTTTGTTTTCCACGCCTGATCGGAGAGGACCGAGCACTGCACGGAGCTTCCCATCTACCGCACACACTGGCGAGCAATGCAATGTTGCCTGGGGATCACAGTCCAGTCTCGGGGACATGGTAACCTGCTTATTTATTTTCTCTAGAATCTGTAGCCTTTGTAGCATTTTTATTCTAGGTCTTATTGTACTCACACATACAGCATCAAAAGGAGTGTCTGAGCAGCGGGGTGGACGCCACCATCGGGCCTGCACGTAAAACCTGAGCTGAAACTAGCAGGTGTCACACAGGAGCGGAATACATAAGGCCTCGCTGTAAGAAAAAGCCAATTCATTCTGGTTTTCCATTTTTCTCTTCCCAAAAGCCTTCACACGCCATTCTCTGTAACTCCAGTTAACTTTTATGAGCCCCCACACAACCCAATCCAACAAAGAGACTCCAAGGACCCTTTTCACCTCGTTTTTCACGGGCTCCCCTTTGATGAGACCTAAAGGGCTGTAACTTCCCAAGCCGGTCACTTGAAGGCCTTCCTTTCCCATCCGCCACAATGCGGGGCTGGCCCAGGAAGGGGTTAAAACTCTCATGTCAAACCACAAATTCGGGCACTGGCCCAGAAGGGACATGGGAACCAGGGCAGCGAGTGATAAAGGCCGGATTGTAGCAGCCCACTGAATTGGAAATGACTTGTAGGCCTAATGAAACAGAACTTTGGCAGTAAAACAGAATGAAAGGAATGAGACAATAAAAGGCTGGAACAAAGGGTGCAGAGTCGTTTCAGCTTAGCAAAATAAGCTCACTTTGTTGGTGGGGAAAGCCAAAGCCGATTAGGGTAAACCAATGACTAAGCGTAAGTCTTCCAAACTAATTACACAGTTCACCATGTGAAGTATAATTGGAAGCCTCCAGATGCGGCTGCTTTGCTTTCACGGGAGTTACATAAAGTGCGAGTCACCTCGAAAGCGCGCACCGAGAGGCCCCATCATCGAGGTGGACGCTGGAAGATGCAGGACGGCTCCATCCGGGACGCAGCCGAGAATCCATTACGTTTAAAGGCCCCTTTCTGATCTCCCAAATCCTATAAGTGAGAATGCAAGAAGCTGGTCCTTGAAGGAGGGGCCCCAAGGGGAGGAGGAGGAAACCCAAGCACATGGACTTGCTTTGATCCCAGTGCTTTTTAATTACCAAGCTGCGTTAGTTATTCGGGATGGCGGTGTGGGGAGAGCGGTGGCAGGCAGGCCGGTGGATCGGCAGGGCCTGTGTGCGCTATCTAGAGCATCGTTTGCGTGCCATTTTTTGGGATGGTCTGTATACATCATTCTTGGATGTATCAAATCATGAGCTCAGATAACGTCCACTAGGAAACCTCAAGCAGTAAAATAAATTACCATATATCAACGGTCCTGACAAATGAACCAAACCTGCTCCCTCTGAGCATGGGGCTGCTTAGGCTAAAATGGGAGGGAAGGTTTAATGAACAGCAGAAAGAGGTGAGGGCTGGATTGTGCAAAAATGTGATCTTGGACAACTTACTGACCTTTCTCAACATCAGTTCTGTCATCAACGTGACAGATGTTCTTCCTGCTTTGACTGACAGCCTTGGAAATCAAATTTTAAAAGGCATTAAAAAACCAAGCACAGAGCACACATCCCTCTAATTCAGAAACATCAACTCAAGGAATCTTCATAATAAAATCAGAACTTCACAAATTCTGGGTCTTCGTTAAGTTAGACCTCACATGTGTAATAGGGAGTTGGAAATACTCTACAATTCTGCTGGCTCTTACCCAGAGGATGAAGAGTCCCACTTCTAAACAGCAGCTGTTTCCAAAGAGAGAATCCTCAGTGTCCCTGCATCTGGAGCCCAGCAATGAACCCAGCCACCCTTATGACTGTTTTGCTTATTATATCATGCTCATTACCCTATTGATAATACCCAGTTTTAGTTACAGTCTTTAGATATCTATCTATCTTTTTAGTTACAGTCTTTAGATATCATACTTTCTAAGTATGTGCAAACACTCTCCAATTTATTAGATTTTCAAGCTTGAAACCAACCTTAAGAATACTCTAGTCCACTGGCTGGCAAACTATGGCCCAGAGGCCAAATGCGGCCCACCACCTGTATTTGTAAATAAAGTTTTATTGAAACACAGCAACACCCAATTGTTTGCTATGGCTGTTTCTCCACACAACAGCAGAAGTGAGTAGCTGTGGCATAGACTATATGCTTTGCAGATCCAAAAATGTTTTCTGTCTGACTGTGACACCTCTTTCAACCCCTTCCCTCGGTGAGAAACTGAGGCCAGGAAGGAAACGGCTAGTTCAGGTATCACAGTGGGGTCAGGCCCAGCACCAGGGCTCGGAATAACTTCTACCTCACTTCTATCCAATGACAACATCAGAGCTGCCACCCAGTGGGTGGGGGTGGCCATCCAAGTTAGACAAAACCTTAGGCCAATGGCCACACTTCGTGATCTCATCTGAAATATAAACAAGTAAAGACATCCCTAATCTGGGGTGGGGGTGGGGGTAAATCTTCTGGGAGAAAGGTAGGAGGAAAACACAAAAGGGTTTGAGTTATTTAAAGCTCTCGGTGTGTCATTCCACACCCACTCCACTTACAGTAATGACATTTAAACTCCCTTAGCTCAGTCCCATGATAGCAGTCTTAGCCATCTTGATTGCCACCTGAAATAAACAGTTGAAGCAGCTGCCACCTTGAGCAAGAAGGGATGCTGGAGAGGAGAGAGGAATGACAGCGAGGGAAACCTAAAAAGAGAACAGCGAACCCTGAATGGAAACTGGAGAAGGATGGAAAGTTCTAGACTCAGAGAAAGAGGAGGGAGGGTGTGAGTTCTGGCTGTTATACTGCCTTACCTGGGTGATCAAGCTGTCACTTAACCTCTCTGACCCTTACTGTCCACCTTCTCCGGATGGGCTGATGATACCAAAACCCACTGTGCAGTGAGGCACTGCACGTGCAGGTGCCCAGCACTGCCCAAGACACACAAGGGGGCTTTCCCTTTCCCCTGCATCTCCCGTCCCTACATCCTCCGGCTTTATCAGCAGAGAATGGGGCCCAGAGTTCAGGTTCTGTTACCAGACAAGCCTGGAGGGGGAGTCTGCATCCCACTCTATCCTTCAGGGTGCTGTGACCTTGAGTCAAAGACTTAACAATCTACAAATTGGGCAGTACCTCCATCAGCCTCCCGGAGGAAAATTAAATGATGTGAAATAAGTCAATGGCTTGACCCAGTATCCAACACTGAGTATGAACTCACTAAATAATAAAACTACACTCCTTAATCTGCAATAAACCAACTGAAAAGAGCCCCAAACAACTTTACAGAGTCAGGAACATGTTTGTGTATACTTCAGGGGTGTGTGTATGTGTGTGTGTGTGTGTATCCTACTTACTTCACCCAGAATACAAACTGCTGAAGGGTAGATCAATTTGTCAACTTACCTGTTACCTCCCTTCAAGTCTTTGATCTAAGGCCCACAAGCAGAGTCTCTCGCCTTTGATCATTTGGATTCAACTGAATTATACCAGAATCCTGAGAGGCGATGGGCCTACCCAAGGGAACACCAGCCACCAGCCAAAGGAGGAATAAGCTATTCTGAAGACAGACCCACAAATGTATGAAACAAGCTACTAAAACATGAGCACACAGTGTGTTATGGTTTCGATACATTCAAAAGCCTCTCTAGCCTTTTTATTTAAATACTAGAGGCTTGATGCACGAAGATTTGTGCAAGATTTGTGGCTGCCAGAACCACCTTTGCTCTGGCCAGAGCCACCTTTCTGCCTTTGCTGTGGCCTAGAGCCGCCTTTCCGCCTTCCCACACTACCCAGAGGCCCGGAGCAGCTGGGCAGTGGCATTGTTGCCTGTGTATGCAAATTAACCCACCATCTTTGTTGGGTTAATTTGCATGTTCATTCCTGATTAGCTGGTGGGTGTCACAAAGGTACAGTCAATTTGCATCTTTCTTTTTTATTAGTGTAGATATTTTTATTGACTTCAGAGATGAAGGGAAAGGGAGAGAGAGTTAGAAACATCAATGATGAAAGAGAACCATTGATCGGCTGCCTCCTACACACCTCATACTGGGGATCAAGCCTGCAACCCAGGCATGTGCCCTGATCGGAAATTGAACCGAGACCTCCTAGTTCATAGGTCAACGCTCAAACACTGAGCCATGCCAGCCAGGCACCTCCCTAGTCATTTAATGAAACACTTTGTAAGTTTATCCATCCTGCTGGAATCCACAAATGTTACTGCAAAATTAACCGAACGGCTTCAGACCGGGTGAGGGCCTGGCCAGCGAAGAGTGTGACTGCCTCCCAGACAAGGGGACGAGTGTTCTCGGGCAGCAATGGTTGCTTCCCTGGGCCTGGCCAAAGCTTGAAGAGCCTCCCACTGCTGGCATATTGGGTCACAACTGTGAGTGTTAATGAAAAAAACGACAGGAAGACAGGAAGAGAGAGGAAAAAGAGAAAGAGAAAGAAACCCAGAGCTGGGAATGTGCGGAGATGTGCAAGCACAAGCCTGTCTGGAATATGCTAACAGCCCATCTGGGAAGCATCAACTTCCCTGACACCACAAACAGGCCCAGGAGATTCCAAGGCAGGTTATGGCTCGAAAAGCAATCCCACCTCATGTTTGCAAACACTAACCCTGGCCTGTCTGAAAGGCGGAACGGTAGCAAAGAGGCTCACACTCCAGAGCCTTCCATTATGCGAGCTGGACTTGTCTCTTTTAATTATTTCCAGGCAGGCTGGGGCTGGGCGATGAGCACACCCCCCCTGGTGCTCTCAATCCGTCTGGAAGAGAAGTATGATAATGCACAGGATCACCCACCGCCGACACACTCAGCTATTCTTCAGAATCAGCCAGAGTGAACCAGCCCCCGACCGACGCAGCAGACACTGCCGCAGGGAAGGCGTCATCCGTGACCGACCTGGAAGGGCAGCTAAGTGCCATTGTGAATGCAAGGCTGGGCTGGAGAAGGCTGGTTTCTCTTTGTTGCATGTTCTCCTATCCATGAAGAAATTTATTAAGACCGGAGACCAAAAAAAAAAAAAAAAAAAAATCTCCATTTAGAGGCTAAATAGAGGACAGGGCACTCTTCCCAGACAGCAGCTCACGACTGGACACACCTGGGGACAGGGTCACTGCTGCCCATCGCCTTGGGCAAATGAATAAGCACAGAACCTTCAGACTGCACAGTGGGCACAGTACCTTTGTGCCACCCAAGACAAGCGTGACAGCGATGAGAAGGGGTGGAGCAAGGAAGCTTAGAACAGGAGCAGGGCTGTCTGACGGACACAGCCCTGCTATGTCAGCCCCTCAGCAGGGGCTGGGGGGGAAGAGGGGACACAGACCTGTGCAGAAGGAGCCATCTCACACCTGGCTCCCAGGATAATGCCCACAACCACTCACAGATGCAGGAAGCAGAAAGCTCAGACGCTTGGCCTGCCAGCCTCCTGCGACACAGGGTCCAACGGGGTCAATCCCCCACAAGCTGCCCTGCTGGGGCCCTGAGGCAGCTTCCTGAGGCAGCATGTCATCCTTGGGAAGAGCCACCGGCTCCCCCACCAACTAGGAAGAGGCTGAATTACATAAACACAGCACCATGGCTCCGCATCCTGTCTGTCTGTCAGACTCCGTCTGTCTGGCACACACGCCCCCACACTCCTTTTCCTGACTGATCTGGGGCATTCCGGGTTGCTCTCAGCCGGTTCCAGCAGCATAACCCAGGGGGTAACTCTGCTGCTGCCTCCCAGACATTCTGACAGGTACAGGCCCAGCATCCTTCCTGGGTTTCCTTGGGCACTTGACAGGGAAGGGTTCAGCTGCAAAGGGCGCCAGGGGGCCCCCCTCTCTCCACCCGTTATTCAGAAAGGCACAGAGGAAGCCAGCCGCCTCACAGGCTTCCAGCAGCTTCTGCAGGAGCCCCTGCCCTGTGACTCAGGCCCGCATCCCTCCCAGCTTCCGCCACTGCCAGCTCCCGGCCCCGGCCCCAAGTGGCCAGCAAATGCCAGCATCACCGCGCTCAAAGGCCACTCTGTCTGCTCCTGCAGGCACGTGGGCACCGTGCCAACCGCAGGCTGGGCTCCTCCATCTCAGCTTCTGCCGAATTTCACTTCAATCTTGACGGCCAAGTTCAAGGGCACAGCTTTTGAAGGACACAGCTGTGGCAAAGGCAGGGGCCACCGCAGCCCCTTCTAGGCGCATCAGGGCACCCACACACACCGCTTACCTTGCCAAACTGCTCGAAATATTGCTTTACATCTTCCACCACAGTGTTCGCAGATAACCCGCCTACAAATATTTTCTTCGTTCTTGTGACCATCTGCAAGAAATGACAAGAGGCGGACACGGGTTAACCAGGTTATCTGAAGCAATGCTCGCCAAGATGGTGCAACAACCCACTCTCTGCATTTCTCTAGAAAGGCAATTTTAGACAGGTTCAAGGTGCAAGAGTGGGCCCTGCGGATGCCTCGGGGTGCTGGAGACGGTCAGTCTGGACATCGTGGGCCTCCAGGTCACAACCCAGAGGCTCGCGTTTCCCATAGGCCCAGAGTGGCTTTCAGGACCCCCTTAGCCATAGTGCACAGCTTCATCCTGACGCACCAGCACAAAGAGAAAAGTCCCGGGGTCAAAGCCATTTACACCTAAGAGACATGAACGAGACAGAACGACGTACCCAAAAATCTGCTGCCTGGAAAGTACCCGTAAAACCTGCCAATCAGAAAATCACACGCAATTCAAACATGTGTGGACTGTCTGCACTCAGCTGTTCTGGGTGGTGGTGTATGTCGGCCAACAAGACAGACACTGGCCTCACACACACAAAAACATCCTCCCAGCTCAGTCCCCAGTCCACCTTCCTTCCTTGACTTCCCATGATGCACCCTACACACTGAGTCAAGCCCAACTCATCCCCAGGTCTCCACACCTCTGTCCACCTAAGTCCCTCTCCAGCCTCAGTCTCCCATGGCAAGTTGTGACCATCCTCCAAGATCCAAAGACCCTCTCCAGAATTAAACACCTACGTAGTCGCCCCGTGCAGAAGTGTTCTTCCTCCTCTGAGTTCTGCTAACACTGTGCCATCAGCCTCCCCAGCACTCACTACATTCTTCCTGGTGCTGAAGGCATCAATAACCCTGGTTCCCTTCCTTCCTCCCCCCCAGAAGGTGGGCTCCTGATTGCGCCCGGCACCCAGGCAATGCCACGGACAGGTCCAGCCAGGCACATGGAGCCCAGAAATGCCTGGTAGAAGCCAACGCGAATGCGTGTGGCCACATTACAGAATCCCACCCGTTCCAAAGCACGGGAAGAAGGATGATGCTCAATGACATAAACTACTCAGAGCAGCAGAGACCAGCAATCTTAACATGTAAAAAGGAGCCAGGAAGAAAAAAAAGAAAATAAAGTTTATTCTTTGAAGCCTGAGTTTCGGCTGTGTGGGTTTTTTCTTTCTAATGTCAAATGAAAAAAATTAAAGACTCGGTGGGTACAGGGTCTTGCCGGTTTAGTTGCATGTAATAAAAAGCACAAGGTCTTGACTCGGGAGGAGTCCAGGCACAGTATATACATGTACAAATCATCAGGTCGTATGCTGTAAATACCTGACAAAAAAAAGGCACTGGACACCTGCTTCTGGGCCTCAGTCTGGGTGTGACCCCGGACAGGACTCACCCTGAGGTGTGGGTTCTGTCTTCTGCACAGTGAAGTCCTGCTCCAGGTCCCACCCAACTCTGAACTCTCATGAGTCTACACGATGGAGGCGACTCCCAGGTAGCAGGGAGCTCACGCTTCAGCTTAGTGGCTCCCAGAGGGGATGTGTGCCACCACAGCCGGCTGACTGAGCCCAAACGGGAACATCCTTGGAAAATAATGGACTTCCTGCACTGTTTTAAGAGGACACTGCCCTAGCAACTTCCTGTCAGCTCTGAGAGCCATGCAGTGGCTTGTACTTGTGTCCAGAGCTGTGATTTACTGTTTTTCGTCTCCTTCAGATGAATGGGGCATAAGATGGGATCATGCATGTGAGCACTGTCTATGAAGATCCCCCCGGTTCCCATACCACCAAGCCCCAAGAACCTCTTGTTAAGTGGTGCCCCTTACTGTCCATCTCCCTTCTTATCCATCCCTTAAGTCTCTGGTGGATCACGGTCACCTTTCTGGTCAAACTCCAGCAGGCCCCTTCGGATTCAAATCTCTCTCTGTACTCACTAATCGCCAGATTTTACTAACCTAACTCTCCTAATGTATTCATTCAGCGGATATATTAATTGCTAGGAGCTGGACCTTACATTCTAATATAAGATGGAATTTAATCCACTATCAAATGCAGATAAAATAATTAGACTACCACACAAGGTTCCTATTAGGAATGAATTAACATGTCAAACTGCCTAGTGGGATACCAGGTAGATCCTAACTAAACGGTCGCTGTAACTGATTCTAACTCAGTTGCTAAATGCATCCTTCAAAGCTCAGAATAAATGTGCATCAGAAAGACACCTTATCCAGAAAACTTGATAAACTTGATAAACTCACTGTCCCCTCTCGCACTGTCATTTCAAAACACCCTCATGCATCTCCATATGATTTCAGATGAGCAGACTCCCAATAGCTTCATTTTTAGATTTTTCATTCATAACTAAATATCTACAAAGAAATACTAATGTGATTTAAGAGCATGCGCAAGCGGAGTGTTCGACTTAAAGAAACTCTAGAGAGGCCTTCTGCAAAAGGAACCCCATGGTCTCACTTATGGGTGGTTAAAGCAGGTGGGCAGAGAGCAGGCCTTGTTTATATTCCAAATGTGTGCATGGACCCAGAAAATCACGCAGTCAGCATTCTTCATTCCAGATAACCTAAGTCAACAGAATGCTCATTCCCCAGTCACCGGTTCAATGGAAAGGTCCCCTTTTGCACCCTCCTCTGTTGCCTCACAGCTGTAAACCTGCCAGGCCTCGGAGCCCTAAACACTGGGGCAGACACCCAGCTATAAATCTACGCAGTCCTAAAAATAAAAATATTTAAAACACTTTTGTTTTTTCTTTTCAAAGAAGGATGAGAAATCCCAGGCCCCAGCCAATGAGACCAAGTATTCAAGTTACTAAAACATCCTCTCCGGGAACCAGCTCAGCTACGGTGACGGATCCCACTCTGCAGCAAACGCTGAAAGGAAACTGGTTTAATCAAAGCCTTCCGAACGTGAAGAGGCCAGTGGGAAGATGTGCAACACTTGGTTAGCTGCTCACCGATGTCTGGGCTGCAGGAGAGCGGAGCAGAGCTGGGGCGGCGGGGCCCTGCGTGTGGCCTCTCCCACCCGGGGCGGCGCACAGGGCGGAAGGGGAGGGATTGGCTCAGCGAGCCCTGGTGGCACCGCTGCTAAATGGACTGAGCCCTGTTTGAGGGTCTGCAGCCTGGAGAGGGGCTCGGGAAGCAGGCAAGGACTCTAGAATCACACATTTTCCCTCCATTCCCCCTGCACCTCCACGGCCGCCAAGGAGGACTGGGCAGGAAGGGGACAAGGCGGGGATGTTGTGTCCAGGTTCTCAGGGGACAAAATGGAGGTCCTCAAATTCTCATCAATATTAGCCAATTTTCTGTGAACGTGTGTGTGTGTGGGGGGGGGGGGGGGGGCGGGGCGGGGGGGAGATAGAGAGATTTGGGGGGAACTCTAATCCTAATACTTGAGTCTTGGCTTCTATTTGCCCCAGGAATCATCTGGAATCCCCAAAACTTTAACCCTCTCCCGATCTTGGACACAGTGAGCAGGACAAGTTACCCAATGCTCCCTGGCTCTACAGTCTTTGCGTTATTAAAAAAAAAAAATCCTCTCCACCCACAATGCAGGCAGAGAGCCACCTGTGTCGTCTTCCTGTGTCAGCCCGCCGGGTAACTGTTTCCTAACCCACAGCCTTCACACGGACGCGGCACTTAAGCACACGAGATGGGGGGGGGCGGGGGGGGGCAGCCACTGCACAGCCGGCCTGCGTGGCCCCCGGGGTGCACCTGGGTGGAAAGAGCGGCCCATCTGTTCCAGAGGGAGAGCACAGCCCAAACCCATTAGGAAACTGATCTTAGATTTCCCTGGCTTGGAGTTCTTGGTGGACGGGTTGCAGAAAACACTTCAGTATGCAAATGCTTCCCACTCTTAGGGACACCAGATACCCGCCAAGGGCCCTGCGCCTCTGGGGGAACAGCCTGCCCTCAACAGATGCCCTCCTGTGGTGTAGGGCAGCACTCTGGGAAGTGGTATGTGCGTGCACACATGTATGTGCGTACGAACGTGTGTATGTATGTATGTGTGTGTGTGTGCGCGCGTGTGACACATAGGGAAGTGGGGAGTGTTCAGACTCACAACTCAACGCTGCAGTTTTGCATCTAGACCCGTAATTTAACTAAACAGCACTGCTCTCTCCAGAAACCTCTTGGCTCCAACAAAGAAAACCCCAGCACCATTCCAGCTCAGAAAATTGCTGTTTACATGAAAGAACTGGCCGACACCAGCTGCTCACTGGAACTGCAGAGAACACGCCACCTAGAGCCTCTGACCTGAGAGCTGGCTTTTTACTTTTATTTTTATTTTCAAACTCATACATTCCCTTTTAAAAAATGCGTGGCCATCTGAAATGGTCCCTCCAAGAGGGGCCCCTGGTTGTATTTTTGTAATTCCGTATGGGGTGAAAAGAGAAAAAGTATTATTCCATAAAAAGAGAAATTACACTTGAAAATGGGGTGAAAAGAGAAATTACACTTGAAAATGAGACTGAAGGAGAAAACTTGAAAATGAGACTGAAGGAGAAAACTTAGCTCCAACAACAGCGCTGGCCCTAAAGTATTAATTGTCGCACAAGAAAACAACAGCAAATATTCCTTAATCCTGACAAATGCGTGGAAAGGCAGGAAACAGCTCGAGGGAGCGTTAAGTGGGTATGAGAGAGGCCTGGAGAAACTGTCAGCTCTTGCCATCATCATGTTCCTGAAAAGAGTTCAAATTCCCCTGAAACAAAGGAGCCAGGATCACTGCCCAGGAACACAGGCTCGGTGACCGGTGGTCTCTCATCTCTGGGAACCCCAAGGTGAGAGCCCCAGGTAAGATGCTGGAATTCCAGCGCTGGGTAGACCAGACTGTCCCCCATCCCATAATGCAGATGGAAAAATCCAGACCCAGTGGGATGAACCAGGTGACAGCTAAAGCCAAGGCAGAATGACAGGGGTGAAGTAGGCCGATGCCATGTGACTTCATCCCAGATTCTGAATTTGGTGAGCACATGGCTGTCCTGTGTCACTCTGCATTTGAGAATTAAGCCCCATCTTTATGTGGCAAAGTTCCAGCCAGGCTGACTGACGTCACAGCCGCCCTAATTCCCCTCCTTAGGGTGTTTCTTCCCAGCGGCCTGTCCTCCAAAACACGTCTAAGTTCTCCTAGTTCCTCTCTCATCCTCCCCTCCTCCCCCTAAGCTGCCACCACCACCACCACAACTACCACCAGCTCGTCTGAATCCAGTGGCAACACTCACTTAAACATACAAAACCTGAATACAGGTCAGGTACGGGGAGCTTCTGCAAATGGTTCCAGAACCACAGGTGGGAAAGAGACTATAGCAAGTTGACGACAGTCCCCATCAAAATTCAGGTCCACCTGGAACCTCAGAATGTGATCTTACCTGAAAACAGGTTCTTTGCAGATGTAATTAAGTAAGATATCTTGAGATGAAATCACCCTGGATATAGATAGGGTGGGCTTAAATCCAGTGACAGGTGTCCTTATGAGAAGAGGAAAGGAGGCACAGAGAAGAAGGTGATGTAAAGATGGATACAGAAGCTGGAGTGATGGCCTACAAAGCAAGGGATGCTAAGAACTGCCAGCAGCTCCCAGAGGTAGGAGAGAGGCTTGGGGTGGTGTCGCCCTCAGAGCCTCCAGAAGGCTCTACCAACACCGGCACACAGGCTTCGAGACTGCTGAACTGTGGAGAACACATTTCTGTTGTTCCACCCCCCAGTGTGTGGTCATCAGTCACAGCAGCCCTTGGAAACTAGCACAGAGACCTACCAGGGAGATGCCCCAGGGCACCGTGGCCTCGGCCTCCCCTTTTCTTGGTGACAGTGGACTGACAGTCCACGTGGAAGCCAGCCTGGCAGTTCCTCCAATGATGAAACATAGAGTTACCAAATGACCCAACAATTCCGCTCTTAGTGTACGCCCAAGAGAAACTGAAACATGCGTCAACCCAAAACCTTTTACACACAATCTTCACAGCAGCATTGTTCATAGCGGTCAAAAACTAGAATGACCCAAAGGTCCATCAATGGAGGAGTGGAGGCAGCAAATGTGATGCATCTGTACAAGGCAGTATTGTTCAGCCACAGAAAGGAATACAGTACTGACACACGCAGTATAATAAGGCTGAACCTTGAAAACATTATGATAAGTGAAAGGAGTCAGTCGTAAAAGACCACCCTATCTAATAAAAGGGTAATATGCAGATTAACCATCACTCCGGCACAAAGCGGGTGGTGCCCATAGCCACAAGATGATGGTACCCGTCCCCTCGGCCCCACCGGAGTCCCCCAGTCCTGGTTGGGGGCGAGGGCAGCTGCTGAGAACAGGCAGCATGAGCAGCCTGGCAGAATGCTTGCTTCCTCGCTACAACAACAAAGCAAGCGTCCCGCCCCCCGCGCGGAGGACCGCTGGGGAACAGGGGGGCTGGCCCGCAGCCCAGCACAGACCTGGAGAGGAGACAGTGTGCCTGCCTCCCATGGAAGCAGCGTGGCTCCCTCCCACCTCCAGCGGAATCAGCCCAGGTCCCTCCCGGCTCCCGCAGTAGGCGCGGCTCTCTCCTGGCTCCCGTGGACATCGGCGGCTCGCTTCAGCTTCCCACGGAAATCACGTGGCTCCCGTGGAAGCAGAGCGGCTCCAGTTCCCGCCAGCTCCCACGGAAGCAGTGGACGGCCTACTGCTCACCATATTGCACAATGGGCTACTACGGCAGTATATTATACGATTCCATTCACAGAACGTTCATAACAGGGAACTCTACAGAGGCAGGAAGCACATTAAGTGGTTCATTAGGGCTGGAGGAGAGGGGCCAAGTGATGGCTTAAAGGGGGTGATGGGGTTTCTTTTTGAGGTGATGCTCTAAAATTGACTATAGTGATGGGTGCACACATCTATGTGTATACTAAAAACCACTGAACTATATACGCTCTAAGTGGGTAAATGATATGGAATGTGAATTATATCTCAATAAAGGGGGGAGGGAGGGATTTTCCTAACGGCCAAAAAGATCCCTACATTGAGAGTCTGAATGCAAAAAGGGCTTAAGATAAAGCCAAGTGCGCAAGACCGTGTGCTCCCCGAGGTTCCTCCGCCCGCTAATTCCACGGGCCTCGATGCACCCACAGTTGACCACTGGACAAAGGTGAAACAGTATCTGACGCTGCCAACTGAAGAAATTAATTTAACTTCAGAGGAAGCTAATTATAAATATAACCCCAAACGTTTCTCGGAGTACTCTCTCCGCGTCTAGAGCTATTAGCCAGAGAGCACAAGGGTTCAGACTACAATTTGGCAGTCCCTCTAAATAGCTTTAAAATTGGAAGGGAAAAAAAATACCCTTCCTCTATACGGTGCTAGAATATAATTTACACACAATTATCCAACATAGGTTACGGCACTACCTCTGGTTAAAAACAACAGTAACTCACCGAAAGGAGAAGGTGATCTTGTAATGAAATGATCAGGCTGCTCTGCTGCAGCAGGGAGCTCAGGCTCCCCACCCTCATCTCTGAGCCCTCTGCCTGGCTCCCTCTGAGGCTACTTTAAAAAATACTACTTCCTCTTACCCTTGGGGGGAAAGTTGCAGCTGGCAAGGCTGACCTGTCCACAGATTGGTATCTGAGAGTAATATCCTAGACTGCGCCACTCGGGCTGGGGCCGGGGGAGGTAGCAGAAAAAGGTGCGGAGATGGAGTGCTGCCTCGGAAAGCACAGGAAATTAAGGATCGTGGCCCGAGCATCAACTGATACTGAGTGAGGTGGCTGGCTGGCCGTCAGCCCAATCACAGGCACCGAGCTGCTCTGCATCCACAGGTAATTTTCCCATCACTCCATCCTTCTCAGAGCCCGCTCCCCAATACTTGCCACAGATGAGTTGCACTCACTATATGAGAAAGGCCCCGAAGACTCTCACCAGTGTTCAACCAACCTGTAGATGCAATTAAAACCAATAATCTTTACAGCAGCAAAAGTAAGGGAGCATGCTCTGCTGTTGCTCCAGGTGCCAGGAAGCCGTGCATTTCTGCACACGAAAGAGGCGCCTCCGAAGCCCCAGCAAGGGAAAGGCGGTCAAAGCAGATTCTTCCTGAACCTCAGAGAGACGGGGAAGAAGGGCCAGCCAGGAGGGCGGCCTGGTGGGAGCTCAGGTCCTTCCAGCTGTACCTGCCGCTCCAGCCTCCGGAGCCCCATGCGCGTAACCCAGAGTGGAAATCTTCTGAAGGCGCAGAGGGTGACTCACGGTGAGGGGTAGGGCCCTGGAAATGGTGACACGATGGTCTTGGGCCCCTGGCTAAAGCAAAGGTCCGAGGTGATTCTGCCTTACAGAAATGATCCAAATGAAAACACAAGTTTAAAATATCTTCTCTCTGTCCACGTGGCTTTGTATTTTCAAGCCCACCTGTGTGTATCCTGAGATACACTGAATAGCTGGCCCTGGTTGGCCACCTGAGGTTAGGTCAAGTCTCTGAACCATTCTGGGCTTCTCTCTTCACCTTTGAAATGTGGGCATAAGACCTTCCAGAGAGCTTCTCCCCAGCGGGAGTCCCCCAACGCCCAGGTCCCGGCTCAGAGGTGCCTGGGCCCCTTCTCACAGGCAGGGCCAGGCTCACTGAAGCCAGCCTGTGTGCAGGCTTATGAACACTCAGCCGTGGTGATGAGTTCAGAGCATCTTTCCTACTTCCCAAACTGCTCTTTTCCTAAAACCTTGCAGGTCACCTGGGTAGCAACTACCAGAGAGATGGTTCCTAGAGCCAAGGGTGTGTGTTTCAAAGTCTCTTGGAACCTGAACTAACTAGCACTCCCTCACCTGCCAGCCTGGAGGGCCTCGGGGTCCTCCGTGTGACGTGAGGAAACCTCAAGGGCCGGGCTGAGAAGCCACGTCAGAAAGGGCGGGCAGGAGCACGGGCCCTTGGTTAAGGTAAACCCAGCATCAGCCAGGGGGCCCACTGTGTCCTGGGGAAGACCGCTCAAGAGATGACTCCTGGAAGCCACCCTCTGGTAAACTGGGAGCCACCTGCGAGATGAGGCCCCTTGTCATCAGCAACAACTGAATGGCTCTTTAAGGAGAGGAAAAAAAATAAAAAACTTGGCTGTAGACAGGTTCTGAAGCCAAGGTGCCCCACCCCCCAAACCCTCCAGTTGATTTCTTGAAAAGAACGAAATGGCAGCCTTAACCCTTAGCCTTGATTACCGCCATTAACATATTTTAGATGCACATGGCAATCAGTTCTTGATGAGCCAGTTCTACCTAATCCACGGGGCTCAGCCAGGCTGCAGGTTCACTGACACTGCCGCGGTACAGCGTGCTCAACCCTGCCCGCCCCGCAGAAATCACCTTCCTGCCCGCCCCACAGAATCACCTGGGGAGCCATTAGAGCCTGACACGGGGCCCCACCCTGGGGGAGTCCGCTTCACTGGTCCATGGAGAGGCCCGGGCATCGGGATTGTTTAAACATTTCCCAGAAGATTCTAATGTGCAATCAGGGCTCGATAAGAAGTCGCTTCTGCCATCCTAAGGGAGAAAGGTGGGGGGGATGGAGACCTCGACAAAGCAAAGATTCTTTCTCATTATTACTATACTGGGGGGGGGGGGGGGGGGACGGAAGAGTGGAGGAGCCCGGGATTGAACCCAGGGCTCCGGGATTGAGTCCCAGCTCAGCCACCTCACCATCTGTGTAATATTAGGCGAGTCATGTGTAAAGTGGGGAAATCCCTATATGTCACAGAGCTGCTGTAAGCATCACAAGAGATAAGTATATACAAACACCCGGCACATAGTAGGTGCTCAGAAAGACGTGTGCTGAATCCCAGAAGAGCGAAAATGTTGATAGAGAGGGTAAGAGAAGACAAACTGGCAGAGGACTGTGTCTGATGGCTAGCCATAGGCATTCATTCATTCTCTCAACAAATGGTTTTGAGGACCTACCATGTGCCAAGTGCTGTGCTAGGCTCTGTGGATGTTAAGTGGATAAGACCGGGTTTCTGTATCAAAGGTGCTTATGGCCAAGTAAAAAGATGTGTTAGTATAGCATGGTGGGGTTGAGGGCACAGGGCTGGGCATGACTTCAAGGGGGACTTGGGGTCATTAGGAGGCAGCCAGGAGAGGAAGTGAAGAAGGGCCTCCCCTGCGGAGGCTGTGGCGTCTTCAGTGTTGGCTGAAGGGTCGCGCGTGGATCGGAAAGACCACAGCACAAGGTGTCGATGGGATGCAAGGGGGCGGAGGGGCTGGGCGGGAGGTCATGCCAGGGAGGCAAGGGAAACCTTCACGGGATTTAAACAGGGGAGCAGCTCTTCAGTCGGGCCATTAACCAGAAAAGCAGGGACCCTGTGGGGGTGCTGTGTCACCTGAATGCTTACATGGTGGCAAGGGGGCACGGCTACAAAGCATGAACTGGGAAGAAGGCACCTATACACCAGCCCTAGTGTGGCCTGGTGTCAGCTCCCCCATCACCAGGCCCCCTCCCTGCTCTGCCATTCTACTGTTCCAGAAACATCCATGGAGTGGGAGGGAATGTGAGGGCAGGTGGAGAAGGCATAAGGAGAGATAAGCACATTGCACTCTTGGTGTGGTCGCCTTCGGAAACACTCAGCCATCTGTTAGGTCATAAATTTTATCTGTCAAAAAAAAAAAAGTCAACCCCTCTCCCCGCAGCATGTGTTGGTCTGGCGCCCTGCCACCTGCCACAAGTAACTTCCTGTGAGGGGAAAGGAGGGTCCCAAAGAAGTGTTCGCAGCACAAGAGGGAAGCCAAGATAATCGCGAGCAAGTCTCTCCACCTTTTATTAAATGTCTCGTTTCTCAAGAGATGGAAGGTGAGTCTTCCTAAATCCAAGGGGGCCTGGAGTCTGGGAAGAGCACCAGATTCGGAAAATGGAGATGAGAGCACCAGGTTCCAATCCCAGCACCTGAAGCTGGGAGGAGAGAGAAAAGGAACCCAGGAATCTCAATTCTGCCCCATATAGACTAGGTGACCCCGGCAAGTGACTGCCTCTGAACTTGAGTTTCTCTCTCCACAAAGTGGGGTTAAAAGAGCTAATACATGGAATGTGCTCGGCCCAGAGCTGGGATAACAGACACAGAAAGCCCCCCTTCTCCCTCCTTACCACAGTCCCTTCCCCGCCCGGGACTTCGCCTCTATCTGTTTGGCTGTGAATGGGGATCAAACCTTCCCTGTCTGCCCCACAGACGAAACAACAGAAGGAAACGCACTTGAAAAAGGCACGTGCTCTGTACATTTAAGGACTAATTATTACCCATTCTCCCAATTATTCTCAATTCCACTTCCCTCAGATTTTTTTTTCCCCCTGACACCACCCAGAGTCAACCCACTCCCAGCAGTGGTACTGGGCAACCACGGTATTTCAAGGGTTGAAGATGCTCCAGCAAAAATTCTATCTCATTGCAAAGCTGTGTCTTTGTCTACCTGAACCTGGGCAGCCCCTTACCCTACGTAACAGACTGTTCCAAATGAGAAAGGTCATTCTCTAACAAAGACGAAGCTGTCCTTGCCTCAGAGGCAGTATTTCTCTGTGACACCAATATCCTAATATGTCTGCGCTCCCCTTGTGCCAGTAACATATTTCTATAAATCGTCACATAAAAGAAAACTTTATTTTCCAGAGGGATCGACGGGGGGGGGGGGGGGAATGAAACAACAGTCACAATAAAAACATCACCCATCAGGCAGAGCGCAGGCTGCCAGGAACTTTACTAAATGTGTAATGTTACAGATGTTTTATAGCCGTGATGTCTGTTCTATTTAAAACACTTGCACGAGGCCACCAAACACGGAAAAGAGAGACAGGAAAGATGTGTTCCCCGACGTGCCCAGCCTGGCTAACTGGTCTGGGCTGGCTGTTTATTGAGGCAAAGAGGTGACTGGGGAGCCGTAGATATCGGCTGGAACGTGGAGGGCTCGTTTTGCAGCTCACTCTGGAGGGCTGTCGAATCAGCCACACGGCCCCGCCAGCGGCGCGCGGGCTCTCTGAAGGGCACTTCTGCCTGGAAGACCGGGATCTTCTATGGGGAAATTGCTCTGCACCTGGCAATGCTTAATAAAAGTTAGTTCCCTTCCCTCAAGGAAGAAAAATGTGCCCAGTTAAACCTCATTTGTCCAACGACACTCATTCATTCCCACCACAAGCGTTTGTTCAGGGCCTGCTATGCAAAGGCACTGAGTTCGGGACACACGGCCCCATCAGCCACGGTCAGGACACCCCCCCGGAATGGAAATCTGAAGGGGGGGGGATGTGATCAGTTCACCCACCTAGAACGGAAGCCTCCTAAAGTTAAGAACTTTCGTCTATTTTGTCCACCACTGTGTTCCTAGCGTGTAGAAGTGTGCCTGGCACGGAGTAGGCAATCAGTAAGCAGGAGCTGAATGAATGCAGGAATATTTCCTGCTCTGAATTACCAGGCTGGTGGACGAGTGAAGGTCCCCAGGCACCCTCCTTGTCTCCTCTCTTCCCCCGTAGGTAGTTCCAAGCACTCCTATTGCCAAGCTGACATAAGCACCGAGAAGGTAAAAGGCCTCGTTCCTAAGAAGAACAGCTGGCCGGAGATCTGGTCAGGAGCCACAGAGCACACAGACTGCGCCGCAACTGAGAGATCCTGCCGGGCTGGGTCACAAGCCCTCCCCTCCCACTGGGAGAAACACAGCTGGTGGTTTGGGAGAGGCATCTTTACACGCAAAAAAGGACAACTGGTGACTCCTGACAAGCAAACACTGGAAAGGGCTAGGAAAACAGGGAGGGGCCTGAAACCTCTGGCAATCACAGATTCGGGGGTAATATCAGGGTCTGCGTCAACTGCCCCTGATTCATTCCACTCGACAGCAAGCTTGAACGACTACCTAGTCCCCACTGGGATGTAGGAGCCCAAACGAAAAGATTTCGTTCTCTAACCCAGCGTTTTTCAACCGCTGTTCCGCGGCACACTAGTGTGCCGCGAGATGTTGCCTGGTGTGCCGTAGGTGCAGACAAGACAAGAATTTTATAATTTTTCACTATTTTGTTTACTTAATATTTCATAATAAAGTAATTATAAAATACTTTCTTTGTGTTTATTTGATTCCTATTCAAGAGAATTACTTTATATATAGTCAATATAGACACAGAGTTAAATTTTTTAACATTTTCTAATGGTGGTGTGCCTCGTGATTTTTTTCATGAAACAAGTGTGCCTTTGCCCAAAAAAGGTTGAAAAACACTGCTCTAACCTTAAAGATCTCACGGAGGCCTGACAAAAATACGCAATGGCAAAAGTGCACAAGATGGACAGAGGGAAATGCGATGAACTCTGTCAGGACAGTCAGAGAAGGTTTCAAAGAGGAGATGCCTCCCTGGGGTTTTAAAGGATGAACAGGAGTTTTCCAGGAAGACAAGAAAGAAGGGCTGGCAGAGTCACAATGGTACGAAACAGCAAGTTCAATTCAGGCACTAAGTTTGGCCCAAGCAGAAACCAAGTAGAAAGAAGGGTTTGATGGAAGATATGGAAGGAGGCAAGGGTTCGATCCTAAAGAGTCTTGTAGACGTAACCAAGGAGACTGGACTTCACCCTTTCAATAAGGGGTGAGCAATTTTAAGTGGGGAAATAGCATGACCAGCTTTGTGTTTTAGATAAGTCACCCTGTAGAAACGTAGAGACGGGGAGACAGTTGGAAGCTTATCATCATAGTCCAAGATGAAGGGACCCTGAACTAAAGCAAGGATCTTTTACATAACAAACAGGAAAAGATTTAAGAGAGAGCAGGAGACAAAATTATCAGCACTGGGTAAATGGCCAGAAGCAGAGACGAGGGAAAGGAAAGCGTTTTGAATTTACTGGGTGGCCAAGCCAATGGCGGTGTCACCAACTGAGATAAGGCATGCAGAAGAAGCAGGTATGTGGAAGCATGATAAACGTGTTCGGTTTGGATATGTCAGATGTGCGGTGCCCGTGGGAAAATTTGTGTATTTGTACTAGAGCTCCGGAGAAGGATCAGGACCGGGGACCCTGACTGAATTCACCAATGTCTAGGTGGCCACGAACTTCATGGGAGTGGTTCAGGGGAGGGGGTAAAGGAAAAGCAGGGACAAGGACAGGAGGAACCACAATATCTCTTGGAAACGCAAAGCAACAGCCAAAGGAGAGAAGCAAGAAAAAAACAAACAAACTGTTTCACCAACTACAGCATACAGCCCCTTGTTCTATGCCCCTTCCCTTGAATTTAAGTAAGCTCGTGCTTTAGCCAATGAGTATAGAAGAAGGGATATGCGAATTCCAACGCTGGGTCATACAAGGTACAGCAGCTTCTAGCTTGTTCTTTAGAACAATCACAGTTGGAACCCTGAGCCACCAAGCTGTCAGGAAGCCCAGTGTTACATGGTGGGCTCCTTTCTTCGAGCCATCCCTGCCCAAGCACCAGGCACACGAGGGAATAAGCTTCCTGATGATTCCAGTCCTTTGCCATCAAGTTACCATCAAGGTCCCAAGTCTCTCCAGCTGAGGCTCTAAGCATGGTGAAGCACAAACCAGCTGGGGCTGCTCTGCCCTGTCCGACTGCCTGACCCAGTGATGCCCTGAGCAGAATAAAATGGTTGCTTCAAGCCGCTAAATTTGGGAGCAGTTTGCAACAGAGCAATGATAACTGTAACACTAAAATTAGGGCATTTCAAATGGAAGGGAATGGTGAACAGTGTCCAACGGCATAAAGATGTTTAGGAAGGGAAGGGGGGTCCAGACCTGAGCCACATTTTCCACGGCCGGTCATGGTACTTGCAAGGCCAACATCTACGTGCAGCTCGTCAGCGAACCCCACGCTGCCTCATGAGTGACTTAGCTGTCTGTGGTGAGTTGTGAGCACTCATTGTGGGGGAAACCTTACTCTGATGGCAACTGGCACTGAATATGTGCCCATGAACACAACTGCCCCGTGGCATGCCGCCATGTGCTTGCTGTCTGTGGTCAATGTTGCTTTTAGAAAAATAGAAATCTAAAAAAAGTCAGTGTTGTGTGTTTTTTTCTGGAGAGAACTCAGTATTTCTCCAAGGCAGTGACACCTAATTCATCTAATGCACTTATCACTGTAAATATCAGTAGTTCCCAAGCCACCTTAAAACAGGCTGATAAGCAATCTGTTTTAAAAGCCCTTTCTTGCCCTCAGCCAAAGGCACTTAGTTCTCTCTCTTCCAGTGTGAAATCTGGGCTTTTAATCCACAGGATACATCTGAAACTAGGATCACCTAGCACAGCTGTTCTCCAAGCAGCACCTGCAGCTCAAGGCGACTCACTTCCCATCCAGTCATCTTGTCTCTGGGGCTCCAGGCTTGCTGGGAAATGTGGCATTCCTCTCCCTGGCCAAAAACCCTGGCCCTCCAAAGAGCTGCTTGGTCTTGCATTCTGTTCCTGTTACTCGGAGGCCCTCCCTCCTCTAAACCTTCTCTGTGTCCCAAAGATGATCCAGTTCAAAGGACTGTGTGAAAACACGGGAACTGAGCCACCTGGGACCCTGCAGAGCACTCAGTCTGCACAGGGACCTAGAAATGAAATAAGAACCGGGGGTACAATTAGCCCGGGCTTGATCTTATCAGACCTTCTCTTTTGCAAAATTTCATCAAAGAAGATTTGGCTTAGTTTTAAATGTCCCTTAATTAACACAATTTCTAAGCAGCTGCTTGGAATGAAAACCTTGTGGGAAGAGAAATGAGAAGTAATAACTGGGACCATTGTCCTTGGGGTGGTGATGGAGGGGGCTGACATTTGAAGCAGGAAGACAAGACATCAAAAATCAGCAGAGATTTTGCAGAAACCGGTTTGGCTCAGTGGACAGAGCGTCGGCCTGCGGACTGAAAGGTTCGATTCTGGTCAAGGGCATGTACGTTGGTTGTGGGCACATCCCCAGTAGGGGGTGTGCAGGAGGCAGCTGGTCGATGATTCTCTCTCATCGATGTTTCTAACTCTATCCCTCTCTCTTCCTCTCTGTAAAAAAAATCAATAAAACATATATATTTTTTAAAAAGATAATTAAAAAAAAAAATCAGCAGAGATTTCAAGGTTTCAACCTTTGTTACCGGGTTCCACGTTACCTCTGCAGCCCCGTTTCTCACTCATCCAGCTACTCGGAGCTCCAGCCATGCTGGCAACCTGCTTGCACTTCCACACCCCAGGCCTTCACTCAGGCTGCCCCTTCCCTTGGATGAGCCTTCTGCTCTTTTTCCCTTCATGCATCCAATCCTCACACCTCAGTCCAAATGTCTTTGTGCAAATGTCACTAGGCCTTCTATGACCCACCTACTTAACAAGTGCAACCCCAGCGCTCCCTGGACCTTCTCCTAACCTACCTGCTCACACTCTATGATTTACTTGTTTTATTTCTTATCTGTCTCCCTCCCACCAGAAACTAAGCCTCATGAGGTCAGGAATTTTGTCTATTTTGTTCACAGACTATAGTCCCAGGACCCGGGTCCTAAGTGGCATTCACGAATTATTTGCTGGGTGAATGAATGAACATGCTATGGCATCCCCCCTCAGTCACCATGAACGACTCCTTTCTCTGCACCGGCACAGGAAGTGAGCGGCCCCTGAACGGCGGCCCTTTATTTCATTCTGCTTCCCGTTATCACTCGCTATTTACCTATGAGATTCGAGTCCCTTGCCGGAAGAGACCATGTTTATTCATTTTTGTATCCCCCAAAGCACTGGTGGTGCTCAAGTATACAATCTACTGAATCTAACTTAACAATCAAATTGCACGGAAAATAGGCAAAGAACACACAGCTAATAGAGCGATATGCCCAGGCGACTCCCGCTGCCTTCCTCCTCCTTTGTGAGGCTTGTCGTGTGTGCGGAGCACAGAGCAAGGGCTTCTGAAAACATCAAGATAAGTGAGGCCCACATGTGCAGTGTCCCAAGAGACAGCTACCAGCCACCTGTAGCCACTTAAACTTAAGTTGTTATTAACAATTCAGTTCCAGTTGCATTAGTCCCACTTCAAATGCTCATTCACCACATGGCCAGACAACACAGAATATCTCCTTTGTCCCAGGAGGTTGTAACGGACAGCAGCGACATCGACAGTCCTGGCCCTCCACATCGAACCTTCCTTCTAGGGGGGCACATGGGACAGGGACAGGAAGGACCAGGAGGACGGATCTGTTAGCCCAGTGGTTGGCAACCCATGGCTGGTGAGCTACATGCGGCTCTTTGGCCCCTTGAGTGTGGCTCTTCCACAAAATACCACGGCCTGGGCGAGTCTGTTTTGAAGAAGTGGCGTTAGAAGAAGTTTAAGTTTTAAAAATTTGGCTCTCAAAAGACATTTCAGTCGTTGTACTGTTGATATTTGGCTCTGTTGACTAATGAGTTTGCCCACCACTGGGTTAGCCAATAATAGAGGAAGCAGCAAAGGGCTGGGGCTGAAAGGAACAGGTGTCACCACCTGGGGGAAAGGAAGCAGCAGGTCAGGCTTCCAGGCCGAGGTAGAGCCATTTGAGAGGACCCTCTAAAAACAGGTGGGTTTTCTAGGTAAAAAAGAAAGGGGGTTATTCCAAACCTGGAGAGGACAGAGTCCCAGACAGAGGGACTCGGGAGCAGGCTCCCTGGAGCTCAGGCGCATGGGGACCTGGATGACAGGAGGCTAGAATCCACAGCAGCACCCCGGAGTCTTGAGCAGGGGGCATGTGCGTCCGGAGTGGAGGGAAGCCAGAGAGAGAGCCACAGTGGAAACATGTGAGAGGTTCTGATGGACGATGGCAGCATGACTGGAAATGAGGTAGCAGGCACCTGGCAGTAGCAGGTATGGGACCAGCAACCAATTAACCTTGGGACGACAGAATGCTCAAATCCGAAGGGTCCCAGGGCGCTCACAAAAAGCAGCAACTCCCTTAGATTTTGAGCAACTAGAAGGCAAAGCCCACGTTCGCTCGGTGTTTGGAGGCGGGGGGGGCTAACTGCCCAAGCCACCGTGCTTCACCCGCTCCAGGGTGACGAGATCCCGCATCAGTCTCAGCTCACTCCAGCTTTGCTCTCATTGTCGAGGAGCCGTAAAAATGAACGTCTAAAAAGGGGGGGGGGGGGGGTCTAGGTAAAAGAAAGGAGGTTTATTCCAAACCTGGAGAGGGTAGAGTCCCACACAGAGGGACTCAGGGTAGATGTGGGGGCCACACTAGGGGCCATGCTCCACCCCCCCAGGTGGCCAGCACTGCTCTCAACTAAAAATCCAATGGCTCGGCCTCAGTAGCCTCCACTCTGAAACGAGGATGCACCCCCAAGTTCGGCAGGCCAGCTTCCTGGCCCCTGCCCGGCCACCCATTGTGGCTTAAAGACATTTATGCACCCTCTGGGGCTCAGCAGGGGACTTTTCCAGACACAGAATGAGGTCTTAACCAGGTGCTTGAGATGCAGGGCACAGCCTGGTTAACGCGATTGTGGGGCTCCGCAAAGACCAGATGCATTTCTGCAAGCAGCTAATAATAAAAGCAGGAGGAGGGGCAGGTGGGGAAAGTCAACCTGGCATTTACTGAGGATCATCCTCCTCCCCACTTTCCATCCCACCCCAGACACCTTTGTGACAACTTGCTTCTATCTCCAATTAGCCTGTTTCAGCAGCCAATACCCCAACCTGCCAGGCCCTCTATTCAAGAGCCTTTTATCTAGCATGCACATACTTTACAGAAAAGAAAAGACGAGAGAGAGAGAGAGAGAGAGAGAGAGAGAGAGAGAGAGAGAGGGAGATTTCTAAAGTGGCCAGGCAAAAAAAAAAAAAAACAACTAAGAGGATCAAGGGTGCTGTATTCAAGAACAAAGAAAATTCTGGAAACCTCTTGAACGGACCTAGCCTGCCCCTTCCTATTAAGCAATCAAGAACCGACAGAGAGCTGGACATGTGGGTGCTGAGGAGTGTAAGAGTCCGTGGGCCACACTAGGGGCCATGCTCTACACCCCACAGTGTCCAGCCTTATCGCCAGCCTGAAGGACAGAGCAGGGCCTCTGCCTATGTGCGGGGTGGGGGGTGGGGGTGGGGGGTGAGGGGGCAGGTCCATAGCGGGGTAAAAAGGAGGGAGAAACCGAGCCGAGAAATAACTTCCTGACAGGCCTACAGCTGACATCCTTAAGTGAACACAGGATGTGCCAAGAAATTATCAGGCCTGGCTTTTCTCTCCCTGATAGATGACCAAATAAAAGGAAAAAGGAAAAAAAAAAGAAAAAAAAAAAAAAGACAGAAAACGAAAAAATAACCACAGCCATACACATCTCATAAATCACGACTTCTATGAATGCTTTGCCACATAACAGCAACAGTCAAATTGGATAAAGACACCTTTCTGCCCAGTAACGGCTAGAGACTGGCCATCTCTCCCGACCTGGGATGGGTGGCAGGGAAACGGCACTCTGAGACAGAGGAGGGCTTTGGGAAGGCGGCTTCAGCAGTAGAAACAGGTGGTGGTTTTTCTCCATCCTCAAAACACAGGCATCTCGAAACTCAGAGAAGTGAGCCGGACAGAGAGCAATGCCAAACAGGAAAACAAACGTGTGAGTGAGGGTGTGTCTGTGAGGAGATCAAGAGTGAAATGAGTACTTGGGCTGAGGATGCAGAAAATGTGAGAATGGGTGAAAGCAAGATGGAGCATCTGGGGCTGGATCCAGCCGGGGAATGTCAGGCTGGGGGCCAGCCATTGACGGCGACCTTGAACTCATGAAATCAGCCCAGGCGCTCACCCCACAGGTAACGCCGCGGGCCTAGGAGCGGGCGCAGGATGCAGCTCTACTCATTTTACCAGCTCACTTACTCCACGTTCATCGCAGAGTCAGAGAGAGGGGCACTGAGTTTGGGGTAAGGCCTTCCTTCCTCATGGGAGGCTGACCCACTCCAGAACCTTCTCTCCAGGTGACCCACACTCAAAGCCTGACAAGTCGACACCCCTAAACTTGATGAGCTAAATAAGAAGCTAAGAAAGGGAGAGAATCCAAGATGGCTGCTCGGGTAGGCAACTAGCCGCAGCCGCACACAACAATTTTAATAAAATACAACTAAAATATAAAATGGACATTACCCAGAACTACAGGAAAGTCGACTGACTGGAAATCCTACAACAAGAAGCAAGGAGAAAACCAGAAGGAAGCACGGAGGAGCTGTAAAAGCCTAAGGTACGGAGACACGCGGCGCACGCGAAGAGGACGGAGCCGGAGAGGAGGGAGGCCGAGTGCCTGGCGGGCGTTCCCTAGCGGAAAGGAGATAAAACTCCGACTGTGCTGGGCCCCCAACTGCTCTGAACCCCAGTTCTGGGCCAGACCCCGGGGACTCAGGCTCAGCCATAGGGAGCCGGGCTGTAAGTCGGAACCCCGGGGTAGCGGAGAAAGGAGGTCCCAGAGGCGCACACACTGTCCCCAGAGAAGGGACGCTCGGCTGTGCCGCGGGATTGCCCTGACGGGAAGGAGACTGGGGCTCCAGACTGCTCTGAACGCCACCTCCAACTCCACTTCCAACTGAACTGAACCCCAATACCGGGCTCATTGGGGGAGAGCATAGACTGTTTGGCAGCAGGCGAAAATCGAGGGCACCTTTCTCTCAGAGGCGCCGGCAGCGAGCACTGAAGGACCCGCATAGGGCGGGGCTGACGGAAGCCAAAGCTGCAGGCTCCACCCTGAAACCCCGTCCCATCTGTAACTGCGAAATGCGACAACAAAATAGATCACAAACGAAAGAAATGGAGGACAAAAAGCGTCTGGATATAGAGTTCAAATCTACGCTTATAAGGTTTTTCAAGAATTTCCTAGAAAAGATGGATAAGGCCTATGAGGATATGAAAAGAGATCAACTAGAATTAATAAGGAGTCAACAAGAAATGATAAGGGATCAACAAGAAATAAAGAATACATTGTCTGAAATAAAAAATATTCTACAGAGTCCTAAAAACAGAAGGGAAGATCGCAAGAATCAAGTCAAAGATTTGGAACATAAAGAGCCAGAAGACACACCTCCACAGAAGCTAGAAGGCAAGAGAATCCAGAAAATTGAAGATAATGTAAGAAACCTCTGGGACAACTTCAAGCGAACCAACATCAGAATTATGGGGGTTCCAGAAGATGAGAGAGAGCAAGATATCGAAAACATACTGAAAGAAATAGTGACAGAAAACTTCCCCCACCTGGTGAAAGAATTTGACTTACAAGTCCAGGAAGCGCACAGAACTCCAAACAAAAGGAATCCAAAGAGGACCACACCGAGACACATCATTATTAAAATTCCAAGAGCAAAAGATAAAGAGAGAATATTAAAAGAAGCAAGAGCAAAGAAGGTAGTAACTTATAAAGGAGCACCTATACGATTGTCAGCTGACTTCTCAACAGAAACCATGCAGGCCAGAAGGGAATGGCAAGAAATATTCAAGGTGATGAATAGCAAGAACCTACAGCCTAAAATAAGCTACCCAGCAAAGCTATCACTCAGAATCGAAGGCCAGATAAAGAGCTTCACTAATAAAAAAAAGCTAAAGGAGTTCATCACCACCAAACCAGAATTATATGAATTGCTGAAGGGGGTTCTTTCAGAAGAGAAAGTAAACAAAGATAAAAATTATGAACAACAAATACGTAATTATCAACAAGTAAATCTAAAAACCAAGGAAATTAAAAAAATCTGATGAACAATATTAACTGTTGAATATAATAGAATCAGAGGTATGGAAGGGGAGTGAACTGACGATTCTTGGGGAAAAGGGGAGAGGGGGGCGTGGGAAGAGACTGAACATAAACTGTGCACCTATGGATGAGGACAATGGGGAGAGGGGAAAGGGCAGAGGGTGGGGTGGGAACCTGGTGGAGGAGAGCAATGGTGGGGGGGGGGGAAGGAACATTTGTAATAATATGAAAAATAAAAACTTATTAAAAAAAAAAAAAAAAAAAAAAAAAAAAAGAAGCTAAGAAAGGAGCTAACGCAGGTATCTTCCAATGCCTCGGCCAGTGGGATGTGTTGGGTGACAGGAGGCGGTCTTTAGTTCTAGCCTCTTCTCTGTCCCATTCATCTAAACAAGGGGTGGGGAACCTCAGGCCCGAGGGCCGTATAAGGCCAGTGAAACCATTTGGTCTGGCCCTGCCAAGGCATGAGAGGTGAGTTAATTAAATGTCTGACCAAATACAGCAGGCTGATGTTGAAGATGATAATTTTGTATGGCCTGCGAATGATGTTATAAATATCCAAATGGCCCTTTGCAAAAAAAAAAAAAAAAGAAAAAGAAAAGGTTCTCCACCCCTAATCTAAACAAATTAGCTTGATGGGTTTGTTTTTAAGTGATGAAGATCAGGAAAAGAAAAGAATGCATCTCTTTCCAAATTCTGCCACGCGCAGAATCCACACAAAAAGATTTGTGGTCACATATATTTTAAGCACTTGTAGTTAGATGACTACTTTCCCAGGGCAAGTCATCACCAAGATGAATGGGCCTGAAGCTCTCCGCACGGCTGGCTCTCCACGAACATGTGCCGGGGCAGAACTGTGCCGGCGCGCCCTGCTCGCCTCGCCACGGCTCTAGATTCCCTGTGCTTTGGCCAACATAGAATTCCAACCAAGGAGCCAGCTACCATGACGCAAGAGGAGAGGGTGATGATGTAACAGCGCAGGCACACTCCTGAGCAAGTGCCTCAAGAGCTGCACTCCCTGATTCAAGTCAGCATCAATGGTTATCGGACTAATACCTGAGGTCAGGCTTGGGTTACTCCTTTTCCATCCCAGCACCTTCAGAAAGCACTTAGGAGTCCAAGTGGCACCCAGAACGGCCACATGCTTCCCCTTGGGGTGGGCGGCAGTCAAGGGGAGCGTGGAATCTCCCTCGAACGTAGATTTTGGCAGCTAGTGTGTCTTAAGACAAAAGGCAGAAACTCTTGATTGTGAGAAACAATATCTTCCCTGAAGATTAAGACACCATTACTGGAGTGTTAACGTTCAACCCATCTTCCACTCATCACTAGATGCCTCTTCTAAGAGCTCAGGAAGACAACAATGCGGCTCAGTTTTTATCTCTGCTCCCTGAAACTTGAGGATGAAAATCCACAAACTGAAAACTAGCTGGCCAATGAAGTCACGTAACCAAAGTTTCTCCAACTCCAAAACACGGGGTCATGGAGAGGTCAAGTTCTCCCACGTCAGGACTCCCTGCCTCTCAGTGTCTCCTCTTTGGGGTAAGGATCTGAGTGCTGGCAGGTGTTGTGTTATGTTGAAGAGGCTAACACAACACTGCAGAGCGCAGTTGTTGAAGTGAACTGAACCAACAGAAAGCCTTATTGAAAAACCAAATCTAAACGGACACTGGCAGGACCCGGATGTGACTCCCAGCTCTGTCACCTGCTGACTGACCCTGAACCAACACCCCACCTCCTTACTTCCCCCATGTATGAAATGGGATAACATTCCAAGGATGTCACAGCATTGCTCTGAGGATCAAATCAGATTGTATGCAACAAGTGCTTTGGACGCCTGAAAAGGCACTGCAGGTTATCAGTCGCACAGAGGAGCCAAGCGCCTCACCCATCGCTTGCATAAACATGTGATTTTTCTCCAGACACCCAGCAACAGGGCCTGAGGGAGAAATGGGAGTAGAAACTCGAACCCCACACTGGCGTCAGTAGCCGATCACCTGAAAAGAGAAATCTTCTCTAGGGAAGATAAGGGAAATCACCTATCATCTAATTAAAGCAGGTAGGCGAGCACAAGTTCAAAGGCAGGGCAGCCCGGCTCAGCCTGCTGCTCCTGGGCGCCCGACAAGAACGGGCAAATGGGGCTTAGTGTGCCTTTGCTGTGGGAACGGGCATCCTCCAGCCGGAAGGACCAACCGAGTGGAAAGGAGAACGAAGGGGAAGAGGAGCAGAGCCACCCCTCATCCCTACATTTACCTCCCAGTTGTACCCTAACCCAGCTGCCCACGCCCACCAGACTGCTGTGGCCCAGGGCCCCCAGACACGCACCCGGAGTGGTCTCTGTGCCTTTATCTTGCTGGGCACAAGTCAGCACACTGCCCTGAGTCCCAGTGTGGGAGGGTGTGACGTCATCCATCTCCAGCGTCATCTGTGTGATTAACTATCGTCTTTGGGCCCTCGCTCTGTGTTGGAAGTTGTTAGAAGCGCCAGACATATAATGACGTACAGGGTGTCCCAAAAAATGTACACACACTTTTGAATGATTATAAAGTCAGTGTTTATTAACGTACAGTTCATTTTCAAAATGTGAAAGAATCTATAAAAATGAGTAATTTTTTTGTCAATGCCTGTTTTCAAACTGATGACCATTCTGGTCCAGGCACTGCTGATAACTCAAAGCAATGGAATCACAAGCATCAAGAATCATTTCGCTCAGTGTTTGTGTGCCCTCAACTCATCGATTGTGTTGCTGGTTTTATCTTTTATATATCCCCACTTAAAAAAAAAAAAAGTCTAGTAGCACTTTAGGATAAATTTTCTTTGTTCAAAGCTTAGTCTGGCTTCACCCATTATTTCAAATCAGTTAAACCTGAAAAGGAGTAAAAATTAAATGAGTTATCAACTGTTAAAGTGTGTGTACATTTGGGGGGGGGGGGGGGAAAACACCCTGTATTTCATTTTTACCACAACCCTATAAGGTGGAAACTATCCTCATCCCCGAGGCACAAGAGCTATAGAGGGTAGAGCTAGAATATGAACCCAGGCAGCAGGATGGGAAAAAAGCCTACAACCTAACCACTCATCACCGCTCCTGAACACAGTGCATGGCCCTTAATCTTTTCTTTATGCCAGGGGAATTTCCCAAGTCCCTGTCAAAGGCACTTGGTCTGGGGAACAAAAACCTAAACTAAGACAGCATCCCCTAATTCTTACACAATCTAGTCCATTCCTCTTTCACGTCTTTGTTCAATCCTCAGCTATTCCCAGAAGCCCTGGCTGCCCTCACAGCCCCCTCCCCACTCCATGAACCCCCGGCTGCTCAGAAATCCACTACATCACCTGGCACACGATCCTATATATGCTCCGAAACTGTGTTCTACAAGCGCTTACCCACCTGGATAGAAAACAAAACAGCTCCGGAGACAGAACCGTATCTTTACTTCCTTAGGTTTCCACGCTCTGCCCTGGCTCTATACCATAGAGTAGAATGTTTGTTCCACCAGCAGCCACTCTGTAAGAGGTACTGACCTCTTGAGCCCAGCTCAAGGCCTGGGCAGGTTGCTGATCACCTATTGCCAAGTCCTTAAATTTGCTGATCACTATACTTCATGCCATCCCTCTCTGAATTTTTAACCCTCTCATTCTTTTCATTTTCAATTTAATCATGCTAAATGTTCTTAAATAAACCTCGCCCTACTAACCCAGGCAAATCGAAACTCAGGGCTGTGCAAACATGCCTCGGGCAACCTGGGCATGTGCCCTTGACCAGAATCGAACCTGGAACCCTTCAGTCCGCAGGCCGACTCTCTTCTTTTTCTGTCTCTTATATTTTGTACAATTCTCTTGTTCTTGCTTTTGTTTTTTTGCTTTTCTACTAGTCTACCTTCCATGACCATAAACGGAACTCAAGTTTGTTTCTTATCATTTGATCTGTTTACTAAATTGCTCAGGACACTTAGTAAATTGGTATCCATCATCCATTCCAGCTTCCTCCCCACAAGCATTTCTGTCTTGCAGGAACTGGAAAGTTGAGGAGTCTTTTTTCAGACTCCCTTGCAGCTACCCTGTTTCCCCGAAAATAAGACAGTGTCTTATATTAACTTTTGCTCCCAAAGATGCGCTAGGTCTTATTTTCAGGAGATGTCCTATTTTTCCATGAAGAAGAATACGGTACACATTGATTGTTAAATGAAAATAAAGGAAATTTATTACCTGTATACGGTACGGTAGTACGGTATAGTTGTCAATACAAACCAGACAAACTGTGAATCCTACAGAATCAAGAATTTACTCATTTATTCAATGACAATCATGTCATCATCTTCTGGAACATCATCATAACAATCCAATTCCTGAATTTCCTGGTGAATTTCTTGTGACTCCATTTCTTTCAGAAATCAGTGGACCAAATCTCTCATGTTTAGCAATAGCATTCTGAGACAGAGCCTAGGGGGGCCTTATTTTCGGGGGATGCCTTATATTTCACTCAGAAGGAAACCTGTAAGTAGGTCTTATTTTCGGAGGATGTCTTATTTTCGGAGAAACACGGTAGGTATGAAAGGCAAAGTAATGGATTCTGTGCTTCTGTGGTTTGCTCTGGCAGCACAGCCAGGGAGGCGTTTGGCTATCCCATGGCAGTATCTTGTGCCTCAACTGGCTTCTCACGGAGAAACGATTTTGCTGGAGAGGATTGTGGCAAGACAGCGCCAACAAATGGCGCTTCCTGACCCAGCAGTGTGGCGTCAGCTCCTTGATTTGCTAGGTGGCTTTCAGATGTCAGAAGAGACCGAAGCTTCCTGGAGTCCCAGCTCTGTTGTGTGGCTCTGAGAACTGTTTCTGAGGGCATAACCTAAAGGTCTTTCTAGATCACCTAATGATTTCTGTAAGCATTTTCATGCTCTCCAACAAATTCCTTTCTGCTTAAACTAGATAGGAGTGGGTTCAGCTTTCTGCAACTGAATCCAGACCAAAACTTGGCTGCCGTTCTTGTTCTTAAAAGTAGATCAACATCTTCACTTCAAAAGAAAGACACAAACCAGAACCCTGAAATTTCAGTTTCGTTTCTGATTAGCTGACTGACCTGGGACAAGGCACTCACTAATGATTATTGGGCCTCAGTTTTCTCATCTGTAAAATGAGAGGCTATGACCAGATGATCTCGGAGATTCCTAATATGTCTAACATTCGGTGATTCTAAATCTCATGAGAGCAGTGGCTTTCAAATCATCCTCTGGAATACCAGGGCTCCAACCAAGAAACTCAGGTTTCAACCTGGGGTTGAACATTTCCCTCTGGAGAAAGGGTCGGTCCACAGTGGAGGGGCAGGTGAAGAACACTCCTGGTAGTTTCTTCTGGAAAGGGAGAAACTATTGGACTCTGTGTTGTTTATATATTTTACAACAGAAAGTACCCATTGATTTTTCATATAATTAAATAAATAAATAACAGGCCTGCTGGCTGTCAAATAGCATTTTATCTGAATGTACTATTCTCCAACTTCCATCCTACCCCCTCCCCCCCCCCAAAAAAAAATAGATCAGTATATTAACCATGATTATCTCTGTACAGGGACATTTATTTTCATTTTTATGGTTTTGAACATTTCCCAAGTTAATTTTAGTGTGTTTAGTGACCCCGTGAGTAAAAGCTACACTAAAGAGTCAACCTTCTGCTCTCCCCCTTCCCACATCTGTGCCGGCGGCTTCATGAACCGGTTATGCTGAAAGCTCTGACTCAGTGGAAAGCTATTTCCATCCTCAACCTTGGATAAATGTTAGCCAAGGATGATAGACAGGTGGGTAGGTCAGCCTGTTAAGATAAGTAGGTAAGTAAACAAACCCTAAAGAGAGAGCTATGCCAAACTGCACTGGGAAAAAAGGGAAGTTTAAAGAATAAATTTAGTCCAAGCTGAGCCAAATAACACCGGTCTTTTAAACAATAAGCCTTACCCTGCGGCACAAATAAAACTTTTTACCATAAACACGTGACTTTTTTTAAATTAAGATCATTCTTTCAAACAGACTTCTGGTGAGGGAATAAAGTAGTACCAACCTCCTTACAGAATCAATTAAGATCAAAATATATTTTATAAGGATTTTTATATGAGTAAGTATACATTATGGATATTTGTAAAGATTATACACATATTATATATATAATTTCACAAATATATATTTTATTTATATATATATATATATATATATATATATATATATATATATATCACCGCCTTTAAAATGCCTGCAGCTTTTAACCCTGAAAAGCCCACCTTCCAGGCATATGTAGTAAGAAGGAAATTGAAAATGTTGATGAGAGGTCACATACAAGCATGTTCCCCGCAATGTTATTTATAATTCTAACAAATCATTAACAAGCTAGCTATTCAACAATAGACTTTGGTAAAATATAGTTATAAGCCCCAATAATATCATGTAGACAGCGAAAACCATGCCATAAAAAATAATAAATTACAAGGGGGAAATAATTCAAAATGTATTATAAAATCAGCTTAGTAAATAGTGTGTGTGTGTGTGTGTGTTGCCACACCTAAAAAAAGGTTGGAAGAAAATATACCAGAATGTTAACCATGGTCATCTATCTCCAAATGGTAGGTAATCTATCTCTAAATGGTAAAACAGAGTTAGGGAGATTTTTACTTAGTTCTTGTGCTTTTTCACAATTTCCCCAAGTTTTTGTAGCTGGAGGAGTAGGGCAGGAGCAGTAATAGGTGTTCTAAAGGACCAAACTGTCCAAATCTCTACTTTCCATAAAGGTCCAGGTTGGAGCCAAAGCGTTTTTTATCACAAACCAATCTCGTAACTCTAACCCATCAATGTTTGTGGCTGGGGTAGTGTCTCAGCATTTTTAATTGATTAATTTTAATCAGAAGCATTGGAAATAAGACTATTTTATGGAGCTGCCGTTTACATTTATCTCCCTTATTAAGGCCCATTTAGCAAATTAACAAGAAAACAACAATACTCAGGGAAGTCACTGCATCCACTAGTAAGTGTCATGTATAAAATAACTACGGGATTCTCACAAGGGTCAAATGAGATTGTTTTGTACAGAGTTCTGGAAAAAATAAAATGCTATACAAGTGATAGTGAAATATTACTACTATTCTTAAAGTCCAGCTGTTTTGTGACTTCAATGCAGGGTTTCTTAATCATTAGTGAGGTCATATCCATGCACCAAGGGATCATGGCTCCCGACTCCATTGTGCAAAGAAAGCTCCTGTGATTGTGGTAACAAACACCTCTCTGGGTTAAGGGTCCCTGACATTCCCCATGTGACCCAGGACCTCAGATAAGTTAGAAATACAGCTCGGAGAGGCAAAATCGATGAAGCATGTTGCTGATGAGTTTTATCTAAAATCCAAGTTTTTAATCTATAATCAAACCACGTCTATCGGGGTCTCTGTCTACTTGAACCAAAGCTGAACAGAAACATCTTGTGGTCACCTGGCCATCCCAGAGTAGCCCAGAGGTCTCGGTGCGGAGCAGATTATTTTGGGGCTAACTTCTGACAACAGCCACCCCACCCCTCCAGGACCTAGGTTATCTCTGGACAGAAAGAATACCAGAGGGCAATGGAGGTGGCAGGTGAAACATCAGCCTCAGGTCAAACCCTGGAAGCTGAAGGGACTCTTAAAGGGCCCTGTCTCCCCAACAGACTCTATCCAACCCCCTCCTGATGCAAAGGGCCCTTTCCCACAATGTGTCTGAATCTGTGAGGCCTCCAAAATATTTAACATACTTTGATTAAACATTTTTAAAAAGGAAGCAGCCTAAGACCTTGAGCACGGAGGCAGGCCTGAGCAGGAAAAGGCACAGGAATTCACCTTCTGAAGGGAGGAGGCTTTCACCACTACCCAAAAGGATGGCTTGAAATTAACTCGCTTGGTTAATCATTCAAACCCATGGGCTGGGCAAGTTTTAACGTTTCAATGTTGGTTTACAATTAACCCAGCAACAAGAGTTTTAAGGTGTTTGATTTTTAATTAGTCTATTGATTTACCAATCCGGTTAACAATACTTTATTCCTGTGCCCTTTATTCTGTCTTCCATCTTTATTAAGAAAGAGTGATGGTTGCTCTGGCTCTTCTCTCCTCTGGACAACCCCAGATGATGGCCCCTCCCCTCCCCTCCCGAGGGGCACAGGATCTGACGGTAAAAACAGAAGACAGGAAGCCTGCACACCTGGATTCTGTGAGGCCTTGAGCAAATTAAGGTAACCTGTCTGTGCTCTGTTTCTTCACCTGTAAAGTGGGATACAGCACCTGCTCACAGTGACCATTTAATAAGATGACTCACGAAAATCTTCAGATAAATGCCTGGCTCAGACTAAGCACCTGAAACCTGGGCCCCTCTTCTCTTCCTCGGTGGTTCAGAAGCTGTCTAAATCGTTCATCTGCACCTTTCCACGTCTTACAAAACCAAGAGAACTGAAAAGGTGGTAGGCCCATGTAATACCTTCTAAGAACAAAACCAGAATGAACTCTTTATCAATAGGAGGGTCCTTTTCATAAGTAGATTTAGCCATATCTACTTAAAAAAAATATCTGTCCTGACCTAGCCAGTTTGGCTCAGCATAGGCCTGGGGACTGAAGGGTCCCAGGTTCAATTCTGGTCAAGGCCACATGCCCAGGTTGTGGGCTTGATCCCCAGTAGGGGGCGTGCAGAAGTCGGCCAATCAATGATTCTCTCCCATCATTGATGTTTCTATTTCTCCCTCTCCCTTCATTCTCTGAAATAAATAAAAATATTACTAAATAAATAAATAAATGGCTGTTTGTCTTCTGCTGAATTATTAAAAAAAAAAAAAAAAAAAATCTGTCCAACATGCTTCCTTTCTAGGGAAATGGGCTCAGAGACAGCAAATCCCTTCTCAAGGTCACACTGCTCACCAGCAAACAGGTCTTGGGATGCATGACCCCTGAACTGACCTCCCCTCTTAAGCTCCGTCCTCATCTGTTTCCCGGACATAGGCTGAGGGTGAGGTGAGGAGGAAATGCACGTGTCGCGTGATCTGCTGCAATTCTGTGACGGAGCCAACAGCGTGGCATGGCCTAGGCTTGCTGCAGAAACAATTGTGATGTCAGTCTCAAGCAAATAACTAAAACTGGCACAGAGTGCCCGGTCATTCCCACCACCAAAAGCCAATCAACAGATCAAAAGCAAGCCTGTAACTTGCTGCATCCACACTTCTATAAAGCTCACCACGTAATTCTGAGATGCAGCCTCGTTTGGAAATCACGGTTAGAGAAAACCCCGTGGGGAGGGCAGTCTGGACTTGCTGCCCCACATGTTGGTGAGAAAAGGCCTCACGGTTTCCTTCAGAGAGATGCTGCTCCTTCTTTCTAGAATGTGTTCCCCTTCTTTGTCTACATATAGACGTCTATAGGAAAACCCCTATTCATCCTTCAAAACCCAAGTAAGAAAACTCCTCTTGAAAGCCTTCCCTGACAATCTTCTCCCAAGTTCACCCACCAGCTCCTTCCATCTATCCCTACAACTGTGCTACTTCAGTGCTAGTACACCATTTCAATTTGCCATTCACCTACATAGAATATTAATACTAATTCTGTGATTCTCAAACCTTGAGGTATCATGGCACCCTTATATTCTTAAAAGCCAAGCAACACCCAGAAACTTTTGTTTATGTGTGTTTTATCTATCAATGCTTATTATATTATAAATTAAAACTGAGACATTTTTAAATGGGAGGGGGGGAGATAACTATTAATCATTAGAACAATGACACTGACATAGAACATGAAGTCTTTGGAAAATTCCACTGTCGGTTCACATGAAAGGATGAGAGTAAAAAAGGTAAATGAATTCTTGGAGTGGTTACATTAAAACAACAACAACAAAAAATAACATTTTGGTATCACAGACTCCTTGAAAGGGTCCCAGGGATGCCAGGACGTCCCCAAACCAAAATTTGAGAACCACCGTTCTAGTTCATTCATTTGCATGCCTGTGTTTTCTTATCCTGGAAGCTGTTTGAGGGCAGGGTCTGCGTCTCACGACTCTGTTCCTGAAGCCCAAACTGGAGAACTGCCTCGGACCTCTCCCTTCCTAAGGCCCAGGAACCCCAGCAAACTAACTGTGGCTCCGCCTCATTGGAGAGTTACTGTATGTTCCAGCTCCCACTGGGGCTCAGCTGGAAGGGGATGGTCTGACAGGGGTGTTGGGGGAGGGTGGGGAGCCTCCAGGCACTGGCCTATCCATGGGGAACCCGGCCCTCTCCCAGGGTGAGCTTCTCTGCAGATAAGCACTCTCTCCATTTATTTACAAAAGGCTGCTGGCTCCCTGGGGGATGCGGGACACCTTCAGGCAGAAATTTAAAACCCTAAAATCTTTTGATTTGCTTTCCACAGACACCCCTTAACCAGCCCCCCAGGTTGCAGGAGGAGAATGAGGCGGCACTGAGGCGGGGCCTGTTCTGGGCCAGGTGCGGGAGGCCACCGAACCCAAGGCTTCTTTCTCCAAGGCCCCATGCTCTCAGCAAGGCAACCAGCACCGTGACCAGTCCTCCTCGGAATGGCCCTATGCAAATGCCCCGAGCCATGTCTGTTCCATCCCTCTTGCTCTTCCAGCCACTCCCCACCTCCCTCCACTCCACACAGGGAGTATTTCCCACCAGCCACCAGTTTCTCATTTCCTCTCCTCATACAACTTTTTTTTTAAAAAAAATCACGATTCAGGAAAACACGCCCACACCTCTTGCTCACGGAGCGTGAAGCCATCCCCCTGGGCATGGCTGTGCCTCTGCTCTACCACTGAGGGCGGAGAAGGAAACGCCTTTTCATACCAAAATGCTGCCTCATGCTCACCCTACAAGGCCCCTACCTGGGTGCGCGTTTGCAAGTCTAATGTGGATATCACTATTTGCGCGCTGGAGCTCGGGAAAACAAGCCAAGAGCTCAGAGGATCCAAGGCAAACTCAGTCTGACAGCCACAGCCCCGCCGCCTGCCAAGTCGGATTGACTAGTTGGATATATTTAGATGTGGGGGAGGCGGGGGCTCACGCACTGTTGTGCCACTGAACTCCAGAACACTCTGTTGGTAACGACAGACTAGCAAGTAAACAGCCAACAGTCATTCGACTACATCATCTGGCATCCCAGGCACAGAACCCTCGCCTCCGCCTCAGATTTCAAAAGCCACCCACGCTATCCTGGTGTTTAAAAAAAAAAAAAAAAAAAAAGGCAATTAAAAAGAGTTCTGCAGCAGCAATCCCCACAATTATTCTCCGGAAATAAACAAACAAACAAGTAAATATGATCTGTTCCTCGGCTCTCCTCCGCCCCCACCCCTGCCTTCCTGGTTGAGGACAATCAGAATACTAAGCAAGAGCAGGGTAAGCCTCGCATACTAGGCTTCGGTTGCCGAGGTTCTTTTAAACCTGGCCCTCCTCACCATCGCTGCTGCATGTATGGAAATCAAAGGTAGCAGGCTTGCTCTTATTTGTTTCTTCAGAGAGATGGGAACACTGAGAGTAATGGGCTGGTCACAGTTATTCGTTACGGACCCCTTCACCAGAGAGCTCATCTTTAGGGGAAGGGAGAGGAGCAGAGAAGGGCCCAGGTGGGGAACCAGGCTCCAGCACAGAGGCCAACCCTACCGGAAGGTGGGGACCTCAGGCAAATGGACTTATGCCCTGCTGGTCTCAGTTTACCGACTACAAAGTCAGGGAAATAATACCTAATCACTGGGGAGGACCCAGTCATTCATTCCATAAACATTTACAGAGATTCTGCTCTGTGCCAGGCACTGTGGGAGATGCTGAGATGTAAAATTTAAAGTTGGGAGAGGGGCTGCAGGAAGCTCGGACCACCACAAGAACCACCGTAAGTACTCAATGCCCGGGGGCTATTCTGCCTCGAGGACCCTCCCTTGCTGGTCTCCAGCCTGTCTCACACTGCCTCCTCCTTCACATGGCCTTCGTTTGGCGCTTCTAGTACACTGAGCTTTTGAGCAGGCCATTCCCCTCTCTGCCCGGAAGGCTCTTTCCATCCCTCCTGACCCAACTCCATTCATGCTAAGTCAGTCCTGGATGCCTCCCAACAGGGTGCCCTTGTACCGCGCTCTCTGTCACCCTCCGCTCTTCCCCCAGCGCACTTACCCCGAGTTACACTGATACCTTTATTTGTGGGATTGTTTTAGTGTCCCTCTCCCGTAATTTCCTGTAAGCTCCATGCAGGCACAAGTGTCTTCTTTCACCTCTGAATTTCCCCTTAGCACCTAGAAAAGCACTTGTGGGTACCTAACCAGTGCCCATCTGTCGGTAGGATGGATGGATGGATGAAATAAGCACTTAATGGAGGTAGCCCAGATATCCTCAACAGCCTCTTCTCCACCTCTGGACACATAATTCCATGGAATTAGTCCCCAGGTATACAAAACTACTCCGCCTCTATTTTTTTTTTCCACCTGCAACATGAAGTTCTAGAAAATGTTCAAAACCTTGGGGTTTTTGTTTGTTCGTTCGTTCGTTTTTAAATTAAGTCTCAACACAGGATACATTTCTCTCAACATGAATGGATCTTTAAAGACAGTACATTTTTTTATGAAGTAAAAATAAATTACGTATCTACTGTTAATAAACAGGAAGTGCCACAAGGTCGTGAAAACAGAGGTTCTTTCTTTTTTTATTTTTAAGAATAAGTAAATCGAGACTCTTGGGGGAAATGCTGTGCTGTAAAGGATAAAAGCCAGCAATACTAAAAGGGAGTAAAGATAGGTAGGTAGGTAGGTAGGTAAATAGGTAGATAGGTAGGTAGGTGAGAGATAGATAGATAGACAGACAGCCTGCCCAGGCATCTCTGAGCAACACATCCAGGTTAGTGGACCAGAAAGGTTACACAGACCCCCAAGAAATCCTATAGTTTCTGTTATTAGGACGAGATTCAATCCTTGGGAGCTTTGGGATCACAATGAAAGGAGCCGGAGGCCTCTCACACCAGATATTCAAGACCCCATCCTGCTGTTGCTGGGGCCTGGTGTAGGTTCTGCTTGCAGGGGTGAGGGAAGCGACCGTTATTGTATGGGTGGAAAACGGCTTAAATGCAAGGCCATTAGAGAAACAGAGCCTTAATTTATCAATTAGACGCCATCTGTGGATTGTGTTCCTTGAAATAATTGTTGAATCTGACAATGCACTGCAGCTTTACAAAGTTTCTGCCATCCTTGATGCCGTTTAATTAAATTTCTGCACTTAACTTTGATTGCGCTGAAAGCGCTGATGCCTTCCACAGATTGAGTTCCTCGGCCACCTGCTGTGAGGGAGCCAAGCCTTTCCAGAGCAGGGAAATATGTATTTTTCTTTTATTTTTGAGCCTCACCTTTTCTCGGTGTTCACCCAAAGGGAACCAAGTCTCCTGTTGCAAGAGGGGCCCGCATCTCCAAACCTCGCCCGCAGAGCCGTCCCCCCACGCCACCTACACAAGGTCTTTCTGTTCTTTTATTGTGTCTCACGGAGAGAGTTAACAAAACAGAATCCCAGACGGTTATCAAATGCAGAGGAGTGGCTTAAAATAGAACACACAATAACTGTCACAGAAAGCAACCGGGAGCACAGGCTCCAGGGGGAGGGGCTTCTGCTCCTGGAGGGAAAATTCGCCTCAGCCCAGGGTTGGACCCCACACCGGGAGGAGGCCTGGGACAAGGGATCCACCTTAGCTGGTTAACCTTGATCGATGAGCCCGGGGAATGCTGTATTTTAAAGCACATCTGGAGGGCAGTTTCTCACCAGCCCGGTCTGAGAGAGACAACCCCATCCACACAGGGCTTTCCATCGGCCTTCATTTATTCATTCTGTGCGTGTGTGATAAAAATATGCAAATCACCTTCTTATGTTCTGTCTCTGTAGATTTGACTACCCTAGGAACCTCAAATAAGAGGAATCACACAATATTTCTCCTCTTGTGACTGGCTTATTTCATTTAGCATAATGTCTCTGAGGCTCATCCATGTTGTAGCACGGGTCAGAATTTCCCTCCTTTTTTTAAGGCTGAGTAATACTCCTTTACACGGATACCCATTGTGTTTATCCATTCATCCATCAATGGACATTTGGGTTGTTTCCACCTCCTGGCTATTGTGAGTAATGCTGCTACAAACACTGGTGTATAAATGTCTGTACAAGTCCTTGCTTTCCATTCTTCTGGGGATACGACCAGATGTGGAACTGCTGGATCATATAGTAATTCTATGTTTAATTTTTCTAGGAACCACCATACTGTTTCCATCACAGCTGCACCATTTTACATCTCTACCAGCCATGCACAAGGGCGCCATTTCTAAATAGAAACTTTATCATTATAATTCATGCACTTGGGTTGAACGTTGCCCCCTCCAGATTTGTTTTAAAATGCTTTTTTTTATTTTTTATTTTTTTATTTATTTCATTGATGAAGAAAGAGGGAGAGTGAGAAAGATAGAAACATCCATGATAAGGGTATCATTGATCGGCTGCCTCCTGCATGTCCCACACTGGGGATTAAGCCTGGAACCCAGGCATGTGCCCTGATCAGGAATCAGACCATGACCTCCTGGTTCATAGATGGATGCTCAACCACTGAGCCATACCTGCTGGGCCCCCCTCTGGATTTTTTTTTAAATACAAATATTCTATGAGCGGTGTTACATAAAGGCAGACACTGTAGTATGGATTTCTTTCAAGTAGGAAATATCAGAGGGGTGGCACATAAAAAAAGAAAAGAATGAGGGAAAGGCCAGGGTAACAGGTGTGAAAAATGAACTTGGCACATTGTTTCCCTCTATAACCGCATGGCTCCTCTAACTCAAAACCTTAAGTTCAAAAGATTTATGGACTAGAGCTTCAGAACTATAAAATAAAATTCTCGGGAAATGCAGTTGCAACAGGCGATGGATCATTACAACAGCCACTTATGCAAGCCATAAACTCGCAGGGCACACAGAATCGGGTCAGATATTAATTTCCACAGCAGGCCGGGTAACGAGAGATGCACTACTTCGCCATCTCCCCTTCCAGAGCAGACGGCGAGCATTCATCTCAAGAGAGCCAAAGGACCCTCAGTGTAGGGGTGGAGCCCGCAGTCAGTTCCCCCAAACACAAGCAAAGACTACCCATACCCCACACTGGTACAGAGCAACATGAAAATAGAAACCTAATGTTAATTCAAATGTCTGGTCACAACTCTACAAAAGACAATTTGGTTTCCAAATTCATTCTCTGACTACTGAAAGGCAACCTTATGTTGTTTACAAACATCCTTCCTCCCCTGGGTTCCACGGGCCATCCACATGGTGCCACGGGCCATCCACACGACTCCATGGACCATCCACACAACTCCATGGGCCATCCACATGGTGCCATGAGCCATCACATGGTTCCACAGGCCATCCACACAGATCCACGGCTCAGATAGAGTTAAGGGTCCACTCAGTTCCAAAAGGGAAAGTCAGGATCACGCTCACCAAGGTATACCCACTTTCGACAGCCAAATATCCCAACAACAAAGATCAATTCTGGCTTTTCCAAGGGTGCTCCGATTTTACTTAATTTTCAGGAAAGATCATCTATGGACTATATAAGGAGGTGGCACTGCACTGTTCCACCTGCATCAAGTGGACTATATACTTCCAGAAATCAACTGACAAAGGGGAGGGATCTTAGGTCAGATCATGCGCTCCAATTTGGGGTTCAGAAAGTTGTTTCACTTGCATCAGTGCAACTGAGCTCCCTTCAGAAGGGAAGAATGTGGGAGCTGCTCCAGACCTCCCCCCACAGTTAATCTCCCACTTGTTAGGGGCCGTAGCAAATTTTATGGACAAGTTATAACCGCCAGAATTAAGCAGTTCACACAAAAATCGCATCTTCGCCTTCACTGCGTGGCACCCTCGTACCCTGTAATTAGCCTCTGCCGATGACTATTAATTGAGTCCTATTGAGGGATGAGGGGTCAATCATCTCACCAAATGGAGAAGAGAGGAGACACTTTGTCTTGGCCTCTAGTTTTGTCTTAAGTTAACTTTTAATAGGGAACAAAATGTTATATTTGCTTTTCTTGTATTCTAAAATTTCTCTTCTGTGAAAACAATATGATATTTTAAAAATATCAGAGAACTGAGAAACCAGAGAGGACTCACACCACGGGCACAAAGCTTGGTTCTAACATTTTCTCTTCATGGGTTTGCACGCACATCCGGAAACAGCACCGACCCGAGTACTACTAGATTAAACTAGCTGGGGCGTGTGGCCCCCGCGGGCGGGAAAGGGACAAGGGGCCAGTCCCCTCTGCCACTCAGAGCCCCAGGACAGGTGCTCCTCTCCATGACCCCCAAGCCACCTCCTGCTCGGCCCTTGTTATTCTCCTCACTGAGGCCAACCCCAGCAAATGAGAGACCCTCTACCACTGGGAGTCCCAGCCTGTGATGGCATCCAGCTCCTTCCCTGAGTCCTGAACTTCGGTCTAAGGAAGGCCCAGGACCAGCTCCATGTGACTTCCTGCCCTGGCCGGTTTAGCTAGGTGGTTAGAACATCAGCCCGAGGACAGAATGGTCATGGGTTCGATTCTGGTCGTACCCCAGCCTAGGGTCCAACCAATCGATGTGTCTCTCTCACATTGATGTTTCTCTCTCTCCCTTCTTTCCACTCTCTCTTTCCTCTGGTGAGGATTAACAACAACAACAAAAAAGAAAGTCCACCTCCTCACTGTGATTGAGGTCAAAGAACTTCCTGAAAAACACCATCTATGGCAGTTCTTTGGTCCTAAGCCCTGCAACACCCCAAGGGGATTTCCTAAGAGATAAGATGGAAGGCCAGGCTGCCTGAGTTACCTGCGAGGAGGTTCACAGAATAACCCAAGTCACAAATAAAAGTCCTGAATGACATCACTTGGGGTGGGGAGCTTAGCATAGGGGTGACGGGCTAAGGCAGTGACTGGAAGAACATTAATAAAGGTATTGAAAACTATATTCGGTGCAAAAGATAGCAGAGTAAGTCAACTATAGAAGAAATGGCATCAGGTGTCGTCCAGGGCCCAGCAGGGCTTCGGTACTACAACAGGGATTTCCCAGAGACGGGGCCTTGTAGCTTAGGGTGTGACTGGCTGACCACAGCCATGCAAAGGCAGATACAACTCCCCTTGTCATCCATTAATATTAATAACTAGAGGCCTGGTGCACAAATTCATGCACTGGTGGGATCTGGCTGGCCTACCCAGATTGGGGCCCATCGGGCTAGGCCAGCTGCGGGGAGGGGTTGTGGATGGTTGGCTGGCCGATCGGGGATGGGGCCAGCCAGCCAACTGCCCACAGCCCCTCCCTACCTGCTGACCCCTTCCCCTGGTCAAACTCCTAGTTGAATTCCCGATAGAGGGAACAATTTGCGTAGTTGCCTTTTATTATATAGGATGCCACTACCAACTTTTCTTGAGGGCTCACTCACTCAACCCCAGGGAGGGGAACAGTATTGGGAGGGCCATTCTACAGATGAAGAAACTGAGGCTCGAGCAGGTAAGTCCCTGTCCAGAATTACAAAAGCTGGCTGCTGAGTTTGGAGCCCTTGTCTTTCTGACTTCAAGGCCCAGGTACTTAATGATCAGCTCATTTTATTTCCTTTGCAACTGGATTCCAAATAACATGAAAATACCCACCGTGAGTCAGAACAAAAATTTGCTTTTGACTAGAAGGCTCTCAGCAGTGCCAGCTCAGGGCTTCCGGGTACTGCAAAGGATGGGTAAGAAGCAAAACCTTTTCTCCAAGAATGACAAGAAGAATGAGGGGCAGCTCTGAAGTGAAATCTCCATTCTCCTACCCAAGTTCTGACAGACAGTGAGTGACACTGAGGGACTTATATGGGTAAACTTGGTTACCCTCCACAAAACCAATCCCCATGTATTAGAATATCCCTCATAGGACCCTAGTGGCATTGTCCTTGAATTTACTGACACTCTTCTTAAGCATATTTACATTTCAGTATGTATAGCGCCCCAGGTATACAATTGTCAGCAGTACTATGAAATCCGGTCCTTCTTTAATATAAAATTATTTTCCTGAAGCCTGTACTTCTTATATTCACAAAATCACTGTATGACCTTCAGTCTTCTAACTTTTCTGGGCCCATTCATCTGCACAATGAGAGCTTTGACCTTGAATATCAAGGTCCCCTCCAAAGTCTTAACTATCAAGATCCCACAACTTATATTCACCTTATGATATACCACTTTGTTGCTGAACCCCACTCAACCTCACCTTTCCAAAAGATGCTTGTACTTAAGTAATGCCTTTCCAGGATGACTACTAGCCCATAAGACACACTTTGTGTGAATTAGTAAAAGATGGAACTAGAGATACAGCCTTGCGTGGGAGGACAATTGATCAGCCCACAATTGATCAGAAGCAGTGTTCAACGAACCACCTGAACCACCGTACACAGCAACCTTGCATCTTTCCATTGTACATTACTAGGGCCTTGCTGCTTGTCAATTCTGCCACCATTAACAACAAAAATAGCAACTAATATTCACTGATTGTATTATATGTACCAGGCACTGTAGTAACTTCTGCATTGCTTTAAATGCTACTAAATAGACATAAAAAATATTAAAACATATATGTACACTATGAAAATGATATAATTAATACCTATATACCTATCAGACAGTTTAAGAAAAACAAATTATATTTGCCTTTCCCTAATCCCACCCCCTTTTCCCTCCTTACTCAGAGTTAACCATTATCCTGAATTTTCTGTGTACTGTTCTCCTGCTTTTCTATAGGTTAGCCACTATTACTTTTGCATATTCCTGAACTTAATGTAAGAGGCATCATAGTGTAAGTATTCTTCCATGCCTACTGGTCTCTTTCAATGTTAAGTTTGTGACTCATCAGTGTAGTTGCCGGCAGCTATGGTAATGAAGCAAGTGCCACAAACCATTCAACCACAGTAATAATATGAACACTAATAGCTCCATTGTGCAGATGGGGAAACTGAGGCTTTGCGAGGCCAAATGGCTTACCCAAGGCCACATGGTTGGTTAGTGACAACTCTGCGAGTCAAACACATTGATGCAAATTAATAATGCAACCAGTATAAACCAGGCAGCCTGGCTGAGGGGGGAAGGGTGCATAAGGCAGGCCCAACCCTGCCCTGAAGGCACTTAGAGTGAGGCCTGACCCAAATGAAGATCTATCTGAATGCAAAAACTTGGTTTTTGACTCCTAGGTATTGCTACCTCTATTGCAAAAGCCCCAATCAGAACTGCATCTGAGGATTCCATGGCAGAAAGCCTTCAATGGCCAGGGTAGACCACTTCTGAATTCTGAAATGCATTCTTATTCCAACATTTAAACACACACACACACACACACACACACACACACACACACGCGCAAACTCAGAAAAACAAACACCCCTATAAGGAGAATAGCTCTACATTTCTAAAAGGCAGACTGTAGTTGATAAGACTCAAACTATAGGCTTGAGTCATTAAACAGGCTACCTCGCAAACCCTGAACCTTTAACATCACTGCAGTCTTCAGAAAAGCCAACATTAGCCCATGACCAGAACCATCCCAGAGAAAAAATGCCCAAAGGAGTCATTCTGGTTTTACAGGTACAAAATGCTATCCAGAAAAAAAAATAAAAATAAGAACCACAAAGGTTTTCTTATCTTCCCTTTGCCCTCAATATTTCACTGATGTCTTTCTTCAGGCTCAAATAGTGGCCAAGCTCTGTAATGGGGGAGCCTTGTGACCCCTTTGAAGCCCAGCCCACCGGGCTGTGGATCCCTGAAGTAGCAGCCCTCACCACAAGCTTCTTCCTGGGGGTGACACAGAAGGACTATTCCAAAAAGAAAGCAAGAAGGCACTAGCTGATCCCAGTCAGGTGATGGGGATGGGCAGGAATCCTGGCTGAGTTATCAAGTCGGCCAAGGTCAAAGGTAAGGCCAAACACAGACTCAGTCAAAAGAAACAGAGAAATGCCTTTGGCCCAACCAAAAAAATAATAATAATAATTTATTTATTAATCTGGATAGCAAGCATTTCTCCCTTGAGCCTTTTCTCTCCGTATTTACTGATCGAATCTTTTTGAATGAAAGCACCAGCTTCTTACTGGATAAAGACACACACACACACACACACACACACACAAAAGCCCCTCAACTGAAAAATCGAGTTGGGCAGGTCGTGATTTCACCTTTGAGTGAACAGGACGCGGCCACAAAGGGCTGGAAAGGGAGCTGGTGGCGCAGCTCCCACCGGCTCCGTCGTTAATAAGTAAACAGCAGCGGCCTGTGCAAAGCTCTCACGCCCTGGCAAGCGCACTGCCAGGCTGAGCGAACACAACCCGCCGCTGCCAAGGAAGCTCAGGGCCTGGGGTGAGCAGGAGAGAACGGGGGTCCCTGTGCACTGCCCAAGTCTGACTGCGGTGGCTGGATCCAGCTCTGCAGCCCAGAATGCTTAGCCAGCCCTCTCTAAGCCGCCCGCCTCCTGATGTTTTTCCCACCATTGCAGACCCTGACTCCCGTGGCCTGGGAGGGTCCTGGAGCTTAAAGCCACCCACAAGTTGTCACTCAGGAGACCAGAGTTCAGAAGTCTAAGGAGACTGTAGGAGTGCAGCCTTTGGGGTCTGGGGTTCTTGGCTGCTCTAAGAGGCAACGGACTCCTCTATCTGGGGCGAGGGGGACCTTTGTGGCAATGAACGAGGCTGTTACTAGGAGTGAGGCTGTTACTAGGAGTAACAGGGCCAGGCCTGCTTTGTTGCCTAGGGAAGGCCCGCTGGTGGGGGAAAACTCAGCTGGCAGAATGGGGGCTGGGCCACTGAATGGGGCGGGCAGCTGGCCAGGAGGTGAGCTGGTGCACAGCTCACCTGCTCCAAAATAGCCACACCAATTTGCACACGAAAAAGCAAACACAAAACCCCAGGGCGAGGACATTCAAAACTGAAAGCAGCTGCTAATCACCTGTTCCATTTTTTTCTCCCTTAAATTAGCTGCAACTAAGAATTTTCAAACTCTCAAGTACAATACACAGCTTAACATTTTCATACACCTGTAAAACCACTAAGTTAAATCCCATTACAAAAGACTCCAACTTATAAAGGAGCAGTTCAAATACAGTTCTTATCAAATACAAACAATGAAAAATGATTTAGGCAGAGAACATCAGTCACAGGAAATTAACATTTGAAAAACATTTTTTTACATAAAAATCATCTGTGTATTGAGATGGTGCACTCTGCTAAACCACAGGCCTAATTAAGGAACTAGGAGCCAAGGCATTACATAGTGATGCATTAAGCTTTGTGTTTTCTTTTTGGAGTCTTGCTGAAATCTTATCAATAGCGACTGTGTTGTCCTTTCCTCTCTAAATCTAAAATTCTGTCTATACCCCATGGTTAAGACCACTTGTGGCTGACAGAACCCATCTTCACCGGGGCCAGCATCCCCACCCAGGGACGTCTGCTTAAAAGTCCACCCAAGGCGTAAAAGCATCAAGAAGAAAAAAAATGAAGAAGCATGCCCACTGGGCAAGAAGTTAGGTGGAGGGTGTGTGGGCAGCAAGGTCCAGGATTAAAATATAACACCTTTCTCTTCCCCATCTGAGCAAAGGATTAAAAAAAAAAAACAAAAAACCAATTACTAACAGCTATCACCAAAATGGCACTTTACATCTTGCAAAGCACTTGGATATCTTAGTTGATGCACAGAGCAATTCCGTGACGTGAAGATAAGAAAACAAAGTCTCGGAAAGGTTAAACGGTGCACCAGAGGTTACGGAGCTAGTTAATAAGAGACAGGCCAGAGCCTAGAAACCAGCTGGGCCCTGCCTGCGTCATCACTTCTCAAAAGAGCATCGTCAGAACAAGAGGGGGGGTTGGGCACAGCCCTTGGAGCAAGAGAAGGATGTGGTTTGAATAATGGTAACCAAGAGACGGCATGTGGCTATTCTCCTTCGTGAGGCTGTGCTTGGAAGGCAATGACACAGGTTTCGAGTTCTCACATGCTCCCCAATAGAAAGGCCTCAGGAAAAGCAAAGCAGGGAGACAAAGGGGACAGGCTGTTGTGTCATGGACATACGTTGTTTTGTCTGCTCAGCACCTACCATTGGGGAACCAAGTCTCCCCCACTCCATGCAATCCTAATGGGACTGTCAATCAGGCACTGGTCCAAGGGCTGGGTCTGTGATCTAAGCAAGGCCAGTCAGTGAACTTACCCTGATAGTGACATGCGGGTGTTGAAAGAAAGCAGTAATATTTCCACTAGAACTGACAAGCTAATACGTGAATCCAGGATTCTGATGGCCATCTTTTCCAACTCATGGAAAACATTTATCTACAAAAGTGAAAGAGGCCAACCCATGGAGGGAAGGAGAGGAGAGACATGAGGGACAGAGACAGACATGATGACTTCATTTAGCTCCTGGAACCAACTGAGACAAAGCCAGGAAAACTTCTGGATTTCACAGTTACGTGGGCCAACATATTCCCTGTCTTCCTTGCGCTTGTTTGAGTGGGGCCGTTTGAAATCACAAGAATGCTGTCTTATGACACTGAAGACAGGGTTAAATACATTCTCACCAGACAGTGCAAGTTTTTCAGACCATCTCTATTTTCAATACAGTATTCTGTTTCGTGGCCCCATAAAACCACTCCCACTCTTGCCTTCCAAAATTTACTCCGGCCCAGCCGCTGGAGTAATCTTCAACGGTTAATCATATTACATCATTCTCTGACTGAAATCCTCCCAATGATGTCAAATCACAATCTCCTTCTCATGGACTTCAAGGTTCCTCCTATCTGGCCTCTGCCTCCCTCTTCAAATTGATCTCCCACCCCTCCCCTATCATGCCCACCCCCTCCCACCACTTGGCACAAGCCCTTTCCTGCCTCAAGGCATCCACATTTCCTGCTGCCTCACCCAAAAGTATTGGTGGCTCCCACCGTCCTTTAACTCAGATCTCTATCCAAATATCACCTCCAAGAGGTGTCCCTAAAACACCTCTCTGGCATTGTTCATGTCCCCTTACCCCACAACTTCAATCACCTCCACCGGGAATTGTATTTCATACTTACTCATGTGTTTATTGTCTCAACTGAAGTGTCAGAATGTAAGTTCTCCAAAGGCAACGACCTTAATCATGGTGTTCACTGCTGTGCCCCCTTGCCTGGCCTCTTTGCCACAATTTACTGAATAAATAAACAGCACCTCCATATTATGGCACTCACACATCTCCCAGGTCCTCAAACAAGGCCATTCCACCCCAAAACTAAGATCCCCAGAGTTATGCTGTTGACCAGGGGTTGGCAAACTACAGCCTGTGAACCTAATTCAGTCTACTGTCTACATTTATATAATCTGTAAACTAAAGATGGGTTTTACAGGTGTACATTTCTCAGTGATTTGATTATGGGAAACAAGAGCTTTGAACTAGTTTAGCAAAATGTTACCCACCTCCTCCCCCCAAAAAATTGATATCCGTTCTTCTCATTAGTAAGCCTGCATTACAAAAAAGTGTACGCAGTTATTGTTATTACACTTTGAATCATCCTGGGGGAGGAAAAAAAGCCTGAATAAAGTGCTCTCTCTCGTTATGTAAGTACTTATATAATATCCTCGATATTGCTTCTTGACCCGCAAAGCCTAAAAATATTTACTATCTGCCCTTTCATAAAATAAAAAATAAACGTTTGCCAACCCCTGTTGTAGACTATTTGTCAAGAAGGGAAAGGAGATTTAATAGGTCAGTTCAACCTCAGCACCATCCAAGATTGATTGTTAATGAGGCCCAGGGACCCAGAAAAAAACAATCCGATCAAATCTCTTAAATTCAAAGACCCTAGTTAGGAAGCAGACATTCTGGTTCAGCAAACACCCCTATTGGAGAAATGGCCCCATCACTCGGCCCACCCTCTATCCCCACCCACCTACTAAATAAATAAGGAAAGCATGTGTTTCACCGTGGAATCCAAGAGGGACTTCTCTATTTGCTCCTGACTGAGCCATGCATCAGTGCACTGAGTCTGCCATCAGCCACTTGCTCCGTGAGGTCCCCCAGGACACAAAGGTCCTTGGGACAACCCCAAGAAAACCGCACTTCAGAACCACGTCAAATCAACCAAAGACCCTCTATCCAACATGGAAGGCACAGCCCTGCTCCACCCCCCAGCTGGTCCGAGATGACTTAATAAACTGCAGCATCAGGCAAAGACTAAAACCCACCCCCATCTTGGCCAGCAAAAGTCCAATAATGGTCTGGGAAACCCAGGAGCTCAGACTCGACTTGAGTTGCCAGAATAATAAAGGAGAGAAACGCGCCCGCCCCTGGAAGACAGTGAATGGACGGGAGTTGTCTGGGCAAAGATGGGCCAGGGGGCTGTTGGTATTCAAGTCACCATTAATGATTCAACTTTCCAGAAATAAAAGGTGTCACAGTGGGAAATTCGCCATCTTGACTTTCCTTTCTGGCTTCAGCAGGATAAAGCTGCTAGGCAGAGAATCAATTAATTTTTAAGCATTTCTTTAAAATTACAAGAGTCACCCTCACCCAGTCCAGTCATTACTAATTTCCTGCTTTCCACACTCTGATCCTTAACACCACCCTGTAAAATTGCTCTCTGCCTGCAACCGCGTGGAGCTGGCCTAGGAGGGGCTCCAGGCCAGAGCACACTGGTAGCCTAAGGGACTCCATCCAAATTATATCCATGTAGTGAGAGACCGAGGAGCTTGAACACATGAGAACGACTTCCTCAAGATCTAAAACTAGTCCAGGTACAGCCTTTGCAAGGTAACCGTTACTCAGGGATTAGCCAACATTTACTCCACTGACCCATTATCCCCTTTGTCTCTCACCCAGGGTGCCTTAGTACCTCCTCCTAACATTACAGACCCAAGTGTGCCTGGAAGAGCAAGAAGAGACACTGGCTACTCAGTGCTGGGCAAGGCCACCTCCACGTGGTCACATCCAAAACGAGTGTTCCAACCACCATCACCACAAACCCTTCTTTGTCTGCCTCCCTTCTCTTTTCCACCAAGTCTTAAATTCCTAGGTTCTCCCCTACTTCCTCTCCGAAACAAGAGGAGCAAATCTAGAGCTCTCTACTCAGAAATAAACAGAATAAATAAGCAGGTCAACAATCACTTTCTCTGTCTTGTGGCCTTAGGTTCCAAAAGTAAGAAGGTGGCCTAAGACTTCCTGAACGTGGGCATCTCAGAGAACATCTCATTAAAGAAGAAACCAGTCAGGTTTGTCACTTAACATCCAGATTCCTTCATTTGACAAATGCTTGTTGAGTGCCTATGTCGTAGGCCCTACGACCTGTAGGCACTGTGCCAGGACACAACAGTAAACAAGAAATCTCTGTGATCCTAAGATATACCCCGACTGCACTTAGGGATTTGAAAGGTGTACAAAGAGAAGACGGCCCACCTCAGACCTTTCCCTCACACACAACATATCTTTTCTATCACTTAATGTCTCACTCACCCAGCCGTTTGCTCATTCATTCATTCCATCAACACATGTATGTTGAACATCAACCTTAGGTCAGTGGGGCTCCAGAATTTAGAGACAAAGGGGGCTTAGGAGCAGCAACATTCTTAGTGGAAGTGGGAAGGGAGAAGAGGTCAAGACTTGTGGTGAAGCTACAGAAGCACTCAGTTTTTTCAGGGGTGGGGAATGTCCAGCCCTCGGACCCTATCCTTTGGTCTGGCCTTGCCAAGGCAACCACAGGCAGGACTTGAAAATCAATAAATCTAGGAGCTTTTTTCATAGCCACGTAATTTTTAAGTTGATAATTTTGAATGGCCCATGAATGATGTTATAAACATCCAAATAATCATTGGCAGAAAAAAGTTTCCCCACCCCTGGTTTAGATGTGTACTTTTTTGTGGTGGCTGGGAGGCACTGATGGAGGCTGGGGAAGGGACAAGGCCCCCGTCCCAACACACCACTAACATAGGCCCTGGGGAAACGGAATGAGGACAATGTGGCTGGTGTCCTCACTGAGATTGCACTCCCACAGAAAAATGTATGGGTCACTCTAGGATTGACCCTCCAGAACCATATCTGCTCTTTTCCTCTCTGCTTGGTGCCTGGAAAGGCTGGTCTTTGCAGAGTGGCTCTCCTGTGCTTCCTCACTCTCTGGCTTCCAGTTGGGTCTGGTCAATAGAAGACAATGTCAGGAGAAGATGGGGAGAAAGAGAAGCCGGGTATGGCCTCATTCCGTTTGCTGGGCCTCATTCCCCTTCCTCTGCAACAGCTTCTACCCAGCAGTCCTGCCCACAGCTTCATTCCAGCAACTGCTCCTTCCTCCTGTCCCTTTGGACTGAGGATTGGTGACAGCTTAGCACTGCTGAGCATCCCAGGGTGCTTCATCATTCCTCACTGAACCTTTAACTCTGTCCACACCTCTGCAAATCTTTGCAATTATCCCCTTCCACGAGGCATCTGTTTCCTACAGGGGCCCAGGCTGACACGATGCAGTGGATGGACAAAAAGGATAGAGTGCTGCGGGTATTGACAGAGAGAAGCACAGCCTTCCAGGCACAGGAGGAGAGGAGAGAGGGGTTAAGAGAAGCTTGTAAACAAGGTGATGCTTCGGCTGAATAAGCAAGATGGAGGCAAGAGCATCCCAGGCCAAGAAGCCCCATCAGCAAAGGTGTAGCAGCACCGAAGCCAGCAGGACCCGGGGTCTCCCAGCAGCTCGGTACAGCGTGTGTGAGGGGGGCAAGCCATGATGCTTGAGGGGGGGGCCCGATAACAGCATGCAGTATAGCAATGCTGAGGCATTTGGACTTTGTCCTGGAGCAACAAGCGATCTCCAAATGCCAATCACACGGCGATTCCATCCAGTACGCCATGTGTTTCCAGACACAGCCCTTCCTTGGACAAACTGAAAACTGGCATTCATTTAGGACAAATAAACATAATCCCTAAAACGGCTATTTCAGAGCACTGTGTCTGGACTCTAAGGCAAAAAAATAAAAGCTACTGGACCATGAAATATGGTTCATAGTAATAACCCTCTATGAACGAACACACACACACACACACACACACACACACACACACACACATCCTGGCACTGCTAACAACAGGCTTTGGAGCATTAACAACCTCAGGTGAAAGCACACCAGTTATTAACAACAGATTCCAAGAAGATTACAACCAAAATAACTAGCACTGGAACACCTAAGTTACTGAATATAAAGTGGTTCCATATGGTTCATTTAGAATTCACATGGCATCCACTCAGGTGACATCTACTAGAATCACTCGATGTGCTTTTATTTTTCCAAAAGGGCATCAAAGAAGGGTGAAATTAAGAGATTTTTCAGGTACTACTGGATTACAAAATTATTTCTTAACTTCCTACAGCACCCATGGTTCTTGGGCAAATATATTCCTGAGACTGGCTTTAAAAGGCTTCCAGAGTAATTTTTAAAGTCCATCTGCTCGATAAGCTCACCATGACCAGTGTTCTTACTCTTTTGGTTGTCCCTGGGTTGTAAGCACACAAGCTGGGACCTAAGCACAAGTGTCCCATTTGATTACTGTAACAAAACTGAGCATTTATTTCTCTGAGAATTTACGGTACAACAGTACTCAGACACCAATGTACACAACTGATGCTTCTAAAGCAGATTAGTCAGCCCTGGCTGGGTGACTGGAGCGTTGGGCTAGACACCAAAAAGTTGCCAGTTCCATTCGCTGTCAGGGACATACCCAGGTTTCAGGTTTGATCCCAGGTTGGGCTTTGTACAGGAGGCAACCAATGGATGCTTCTCACGTTGATGTCTCTCTCACTCTTTCCCTCCCTCTCTCTCTCTAAAACCCATAAAAACATATCCTCAGGTAAGGATTTTTTTTTAAGCAGATTTTTCAAACGTTTCATTTTTCCTCTTTTTTTTTTTTCTGGCAGAAGACTGGATGATAGTACACTAAATAGATATGATTATAACTCGCTCTTCCCTCCTATCTTTCAAAGTTTATAGAGTGCTATTTTACTTTTTTAATTTTAAAGATATTTTTGTGGTCACTGAAATTCTTCAGAATTTCATCACACAACTGTATGATACTGTCAGATGCTGGTCCAGAAGGAAAAGAGCATAACTGTGTGTGTTGACCAAACATCTAAAATGAAGAATGGGCAAGCTAGAGGCTCTCACCTGACACGCTGCCAGTCCCCTAGTCCAGATTTAGATTTTCTCCCTCTGACCAAGAGAAAAAGCCATTTTCACGTCATCGCTAAAATGCTGCAATTGAATGACTAAACTTTTCTTCACCAGAACTCAAACCTCAGCCAAGGACGTTTCTACTCTACGTTGTCCTGTAGGGCTTCCCAGGACAATACCCACAGGCTCCTCTGATCCTGAAGGACAGAGGCCCAACCAGAAAGTCTGGAGAAGGTTAAAAACTTGGGTGGCCCATCAGAGCGGGAGCAATCACTTTGGAAGGTTAAACGGAGTTCCAACACCGTTTCTTACTGTCCCGTCTTGGGGACAGGATGTCCATGTCCCAACAAGGTGTTTTGCCAACATGCCTCCTATCCACATCAAATATAATTTCCAAACCAATTAGCTCAAAAGCATCCCGACCAAACCATTATCTCCCACATCCTCATTACAGGGCCGTCCTATTCAATTCCTAATGAGAGCAAAGACAAAGGCAGTGGATGCAACAGGGTCTACTTCAAAAATTCTTTTTCTTTTAGAGAAGAGATCCTCTTTTGTTCTGGTTAAACACCAATTACTCTGCTCTCTCTAACATGCAAATCAGCCAAAAATAGGGCAATATGTAGCTCACTCGGTTGCACTGCAAGTTTGAATGAAGAAAAGGGAAAGAGGACAGGGAGGGAGAGGGTGAGAAGAGAGGGGAGAGGAAGAGAAGAAAGGGGAGAGAACAGATGAGGAACAGAGGCAGATCCCTGGGGGTCTTCAATTCCAAGTACTTTGTGCTCAGATAAAGCTCTTTTCAAAGAGCTTTTTTGTGTTATCTGTGGCCAGTGCCCACAAGCGGTGATTTTGTCATTATCCATAAAAATAAAGCAAGAAAAGAAAAGGCACACTAAGGTCTACAATATAAACAAGAACAGCAAAAGTGGCCCACAAAGCTTCGTACCCGCAGCTCCCACTTGCTACCAACACTGTCCCCAAAAGACATGCCATCACCATCGTGGACCATGGAGAGAGCACAGAGGCGGGCGGGTGCAGGGATGGTGTCCTGGCCTTCGAGGCTGCAGGTCCCCAGCCAGGCGTCGATGTCCTCACACCGTCCTAAGCCAGGAAGCACCCGACCATCTCTCACCTAAGGTGCTGCTTTGTCCCATTTTGGTTTTTTCTCATTTTAGTTTCACTGAATTAATTTCAGTTTTCTAAATACATTATTACTTTTTTTTTTATATTTTTTTACATATAGGCCTGTGGAAGGGTATCATTCTTGTTCCTCACAGCTCCAAAGAAAGTCTAAGGTGGGCTCTTGGCCCTTCCTTTGCACAGGAATCACCTGGGAGCTGGTTTAAAGCACAGACTCTGACTCTGAGATCCAGGGGAGTCTGAACTACATTCCTAACAGGCTCCAGTACAAGTGATACAGGTAACCTCCTGCCCTCTCCCCCTGGTTTACCTGTCCTTCCAGACTTGTCTTCATTTGGCCTCCTTCCCTGACCCGCCTCAGCCCCCGTTCTGAGTGGGGAGCCCTTCTCTGGGCTCACACAACACTTATGTTCTAGGTTAAGAACAAAGAAGAGGGCTGGGGAAATGTCAAACAACCTTCTCAGACCAGGACTGGAACGGCACGCTCCCCCCAGGAAGCACCTGCATTTGTGTACATCAGAGGTTCCCAAACTTGTTTGTGCCGTAGACCCCTTGCCATGTTTTTCGGTTTTGGGGAGACCCCCTACTTACCTGATATTGATTTTTTTGTAAATTTCTAACTGTAGTGAAGTTTAGTGTTAAAATTTAATAAAAAATAATGTACCTACTTTTCTCCAGCATTCTCAAACAAAATAACACTGATTCACTATAATTTGTATGATAAACTACCAGTTTATATTTTTTTTAATGTTTTCTCAGCACTTTCCTATTCAAGATTCAGGAAACGAATGAACGTATTTTTCTCACATTCATATTTATAGAGTGACGAATTGAACAAGTCGGTGCAAGTTCGCGAAGCTTTGAGACAAAAATTGGCAAGAATGTTTACTGCGCGTATGCTTGTAACAAGATGATACTGGTATATCATTATGTGCAGGTTTTTATCCTACAACTTACACAATTTTATAAACATATATAATAAATTTTTTACTTCATAGGTACTTTTATAAATAATTTATATGTTTTTATATTATAAGATAATATGATGTAAGTAAATAGGTACTATCAGTGTATGTTGAGATCCACTATCGTGGACCCCCATTTTCATTTCATGGACCCCCAAATTTTTTTTCGCTGACGTAGACCCCTTGCAGGTTGTCATAGACCCCTGGGGGTCGATATAAACCACTTTGGGAATCACAGGTGTACATGTACCCTGAGTTTTACTCCCCCTGGGCACCCTCCGAGACACAGTGGGACTAGAGACCAACACAAACCCAGGCTGAGAAGAGGAGCCTCTTCCTGCTGGGGTTCCCTCCTGCATCATGGGGGACAACTGCCAAGGAGGAGCCGCCCAAGATGGAGGTAACGCCCGTATCTGGCTTCTCCGTGCTTATGAGAGGGGCTGGTACACTGGGCATCTCCGCTGAGGGCACACGCTCCGTCTCCAGAGCCCAATTCCACGTCCACCCAAGTCAGAAGAACAAGCACCAACCTCCACCCAACTAGACTCCGGCGTCCACCTGCCGAGGCTTCCTTCCCAGAAAGAAGGGCCCCTCTGCCCACTTGCGCCCCCACACTCCGCAGGCCAGCGCTGGGGAGACTCCCATGCTGAAATGGCCCTGGCCACATGAGGAGGCTCCCCGACCCCTTGCCTTTCTGCTCCTGCCTTCCTAACATCCACGGCTCCCAAGCAGGGCATGAATGGCCCTGCTTCTCATGCCCCATGCCCTGCCCCAGAGGGATTTGCTGGGCTCCTCCCATGTGCCAGGGACCAAGCCACTACATTGCATCTCATTTTATCTTTCAGAAGAGCCTGCAGCGCTGACACTGTATCTCCATTTCGCAGGTGGAGAAACGGAGGTTCCGAGGGCAAGCCTCTGGCTGTGTCGTAAGTCACAGCAACACAGTGCCGTGGCCGTGAGGGTGCGGGGTCTGGAGGCAGACTCCCTGGGTTTGGATAATGGTCCACCACCCCCAGCTGTGTGCTTCCGGGCCTTGATGAGCCTCCTAGGATGGGGTAAGGATGAAACCTTTCCCCCAGGGTTGTCATGAGGACTGCATGAGACACAGAGGCAAGGTGAGGAAGCCCGCGGTGAATGGTCAAGAAACACTGGCTGCCATCACTCAAGGTCACACACTAGGAAGGGCTTGGCTGTCGGGGAGGCTGGGTCCCAGCACCCGTGCTGTACATCACGTGACCGCCAGTTTCAGGCGGGCTTCCAACTTTAAAGAGTAGAACCCGTTTACCGTTGGGGGCTCCTGGAGAACCACCAAATAGGGGAGAGGGAATTTGGGGGAAGTACTCTCAGCTGGGAAAACTGCTTTCCCGAAGACCATGCTGGAAGCACACACTGAGCAGAGGCCATGGGAAAGCTACAGGGGTAATGGGTCTGGAAGTCCTCCCCTGGCGATGGACGGCCACTGGGGGAACACAGGGGCGTACCCACAATTACCCTACACTCAGGAGGCCACGCTTCACATCCTCAAGCTCTTACATGAAGGACCTTTCCTGGGAGGGCAAACGGACATCCTGGCATCATGGCCGGCGCACTGTACGGGCGAAATGCCGAGAAACCAAACTCAGCCCCTCTCCTCCACAGCCCCGACCCAGGCCAGCAGCACAGGTACCGATGAGCCCAGGGCAGCGGAGGAGGGAAGGAGTGGGCCCACCAGATCCTCCAGCCCTTAAACCAAATCACTCAAGTGGAGGCAGAGGCTGAAGGCTTGTCAGGGCAGATCAAACACCAGAAAATGGAAATGGCTTTTACTTTCCCAAGTGCCCGTGTAAGATGAAACACTTGGGAAACTGGTTGGCTTTGAAGACGATCCTGAATCAATCCTTGAGACAATGACCCAAATATGCCAACTCCCAGGAGGCTGCCCAGAAGCAAAGCCGCGGCTGGGCAGCACCGCTGTGCCCGCCCGCCTCTCCGAGGGGCGCGTGCATGATGGACAGTTCTAAGGAACACCCTATAATCTGCATTTATGCCATTTGTCTCTTTGATACATAAAACACAGATATTTGCATCATTTATTCTAACACGCGTGATTTTCTTCTGAAAGCCACAAAGAGAAAGCCTGATTCCCCAGCTGCCCCCCTCCCCCCGCCTCTCCCCCTCTTTAGAGAAGTCTGAAAACTTGGCCTGGCACCCCTGACAAGCCAAATGGGTCTGGGAAGGATCTTCAGAGGCCAGTTGCCTTAAAAGCACAAATAAAGGACTCTGCTTACAAAGGAGACCAGGAAGACAAAGGAAGGCCATGGGCGGGTCTCCCTCCCCATTCAGAGGCCTCCTGGAGGTGACTGGGGGTGGGGGGGCCCGCACACAGGAAGTCGCTGCGTGAACTGCTCATCCCACATTATCTGCCTTGTGGTAGAACTCAATTACGCACCCTGAAACCACAGCCTTAAACGAAAAGCCATACCAGGGGCCAAAATGAGGAAGAAAGGTTTCCGTGCCAACAGGAGAGAGAGGCCTCCGGGCCGGACAGCGGGCGGGGTCGGTGGCTCCCTGCCAGCTGGCTGCTCCAGGCAGAGGCCCCGCTCTGAGTTACGCAGCCTTCAGGGTCCCCGAGCAACTGGGAGCAACAAGCCTTCACGGGGCCTGCCAAGCCACTTAGTCGTTATTTATGCTCTCACAGGCACCTGCATAGAAATATGGGCATGGATAGACCACGTGCCCCATATTTTACCGCCAACGGACTCCAGAGGCGCAAACAGGGCTGCGTGGCTGGTACATCTTCTCTGTCTTCCCCTGGGCCGCCTGTTTGCCCAATGAGCATGGCTCTCGGGCTCCCATTACCCCCTGCCAGGCCCCAGGACAGCACACAGCCTTACCCTGCCCCTACAGGGTGGGCTTATCCTCCCCACTCGTCTGAGGAGCAAAATGAGGCCAGGGTGACTGACCAGGGCACCTGTGACATGCCCAAACCTTCTGGGCACCTCTCTTTTAACATCCTCTAGCCTAGCCGGTCATCTGTTCTTCAGACGTTTTCCTTTCCTCAGCCACACACATGACACTCATGTATTGAGCACCTACTGCGTGAAGAACAGCATTCTAGGCACTGAGAACGTAGTGCAAACATGGTGAGGGTCTTCTCGTGAGCCTACCTTCAACATAGAGTCGGATAAGAGGATCAAAATGAACAAAAACGGCCCAGCGGCACTGTGAGCACACACACGCGGACATGTGCTCCCTCAGCAGCCACAGGGAGCCAAGCTGGGATCTCACTTCCCCTTCATCTCTCCTAACTCAGGACCCACATACTCCCCAAGCCACCCCACCCTGACGTCATCGTCCCTTCCAGAGAAGCCCCCGCACAATACACAGGCGATGGACAGGCGCAGGACGCTCCCCACTGCAGAGGGCACCCCTCACACCACCACCAGTCAGCAAAGGGCGCTCTCCCCTCCTTCACCAGGAGTTCTGGAGCCACCCACCTCCATCACACTCAGCTCTCTGCTCTCAGAGGGACTGCCATCCAGTCTCCTAAGCTATCTCCCTGACCACCATCCCCAAGTTAAACATAGTCTCCTTCCACGGGTCTCCACCCAGAGCAAATAAACATTCAAAGCCTGCGATTCCCAAGGCCTGAGTGTGGGACACGCAGGTGGCTGATATGGATGAAATGGGACCAGGATTTTAACAAAAAAGAAAGCAACTTATACTTTATGAAAGATTTGTACAGGCATTTTCTCATTTAATAGTCACAACTAGGGGCTATAAAGTACATAATACTGTCCCCATGTGACAGATAAAACAAACTGAGGCTCAGAGTTTAAATAATTTGTCCAAGTGGCAAAATTGGGACTCAGACCCAGGCCTGCTAGCTTCAAGCGGCATGCTGTTTCTGCGCTACCCTGTGCTAACTTGTGTGGTATGAAATTAAAACTTTCCAGATCTTGTCCTTGGCAATAAGGTGTATTTAAAATATGTCTGTATTTTACAACAAAATGATGGAATGTTATACAGCAATTAAAAGTCATGTTTTTACAACCACCTAACGCACATGTGAAAATTATTACAAAGCGCTATTGAATTTTAAAGCAGAATACAGCGCACACACACACCCATGGCATGATTCCAATTCTGTATTTTTTCCAATTCTGTTTTTAAATATACATGTACACACTAAAATAATAATGCACCAAAACATTAAACTGTTGCTATCTCTAAATACTAAAATTATGGACCCTTTTTTGCACTTTCCTTTATGTTTTAAGTTTAAAAGGCATTGATTTTCCAAATTGGGAGAAAATACTAATAACAGTTACTTATGGAAAGCAAGGAGCCACACTCTTCACTTGCAACAGACCAATCTGTGATATAAAGGAGGACCCTCTGACCTAAGTCCCCACCCAACCAAGGACCCAGAGTGACACCAACACCAGCCACTTGTTGCCAAGGGGGCAGCCACCATGGGAACAGCCACGGGGGATTTTCGCCGCGCCTCAGCACCAGGGCTAGCGGGCGACACAGAAGCAGGCGCCTTCCCAGAGGACAGAACCCAGCCTCCAAGACGCCCTGGCCAGGAGGGCTGAAAACTAGGAAAAGAAAGTGAATAATATGGGGTGGGGAGAGGGAGCTGAAGACAGAATGAGTCTCACAGACAGTAAGATGATTCATTTTCTTAAGCTGTGATGATTAGCATGGACCACACAACTCCATCAAACGGCTGAAGTGAAACATAATGACCCCAATGGGGCTCCTGGCGTCAACCCCTAGATCACAGCCATGGGGAAAACAAGGACAACCCTGTGGAGCCTGAGAAAAGAAAATAAAGTTGGAGTCTGCCTTATCAGGGACAGTGTCCTGATCTAATCACTGTGTAGACAGCCTCTCTAAGCCTCCGATTCCTCATCTGGAAATCTAGGTTAAAATGCAAGCAGAAAAAATAATTTTAAGAGCTGAGAGGAACTGTGGTTGCTAAGCACGGGGGTAAGTCAGCAGCAATATTGTGGGGTCTCGTGAGTACCTCTGGAGAGGTCCAATGCAGGGGAACTGAGGCTTCCAGCCACCAGTCCGATGCATGAGCTTGAAAGACGACCCTCCAGGCCCAGTCGAGCCTTCAGATGACATTAGTCTCGACTCTCTGCTTGACTTCAACGTTGTAAGTGACCTTGAGTCAGAACCACCCAGCCAATGCCACTCCAGGTTCCTGAACCTCAGATACTGTGTGAGATATTAAATGTCTGCTCTTTTAAGATGCTAAATTCTGGGGTAATTTGTTACTCAACAATAGATAGCTCATTCAAACTCTGACTCCTGCACATAACAGCTCATGAGATGGTTCCTACAGTATTTACTCAATCCTGGAATGTCAAAAAAAAAAACATAAGACCAATACTGATTACTAACAACTTATCAAGAAAAAAAAGTCACTGTATTACTTAATATGTACATTAATTATAAGATGCACCCAAAGTGAAAATGTTCCAACTGCTGATTTCCACCTCAAAAGCTGTTGCTGCCTGTCTGCCCCACCCGAGGAAACAGACTTCCAGCTGCTCAGGTCAAAAACTCTGGCCTTATCTTGATTCTCCTTTTCCCTCACTTTGGACATCCCAGTCTTCAGCAAATCCCACTTCTAAGACCTATATGGAATTGAACCACTTCTCACCACTCCTTACCACCACCTGGTCCTTGGACAACTCAGCAGCCTCCTAACTGGCCTCCTGGCTTTCACTTTGCACCTCTGTGGTCTCCATGCCACACAGCAGCTGGTGGTCCTTCCCAGATGTAAGCTCTCTCCTGTCAGTGTTGTGCTAAAACCCTGCCATGGCTTTCCCTTGCATGCAGAATAAATCCCATGTCCTTACCAGAGTTTGCTGTGAGCCGGTCTCCCTGCCTGTCCATCCTTGACTCCTTCTGCTAACTCAGTCCACAAGGATCTTCCTGCTATTCCTCGCACCAGCACGCTCCTGCCCCCAGGCCTCTGCCAACTCTGTGCCTTCCCTCCACCTGCAGCACCATCCCCAGAAAGCTCTCTTAAGGGCTTCCACACCAATGGCATCTGCCAATAAAGGCCTTGCCTCCCAATCGTATCTATAATAACTCTCTCCTCCCTGTCTCAGCCTCTCTGCCCTTACTCTGCTTTATTTTTCATCACTGAGAGGACAGGGCGGGGTGAGGACAAACTCCTGACTCCACTGTGGGGGCAGGGCGGAGTTATCCTCCATTTTGTAACTGAACCCTAGCCCTCACCCAACCAATCAGGGTTAGCCGAGGCAGTGACATCACCACTGACCGGAGTAAAAACCATGGGCTGGGCGAAATTCGCGCTCTTCCACCATGCTGCCAGCATGAGTGGGACAGAGCCCATGCTATCATGGAAAAGGCTCTTTTGTTTATTGCATCGGACTCGGCTCCCTGGTGGTCCTTGGGGATCACAAAGTCTGGGCGTAACAATCACACGTCTCACTAATTGACATATTACATCCATATCTGATCATGTTTCCTTGTCAGGACTTTGTTACATTCCCTGCTGCAACCCTAGTGCTTGAAGCAGCTCCTCGGGCAGAGTTGGTGCCCATTACGTAAACCAACAGTCAGCAAACTCTTTCTATAAAGGGCCAGACAGTAAATCCCTTACAATCTCCGTGACAACTACTCCACGCCGCTGTCATGAAATCAGCCGGAGATGATACAAATGAGCGTGGCTGGGTTCCAATAAAACTTTATTTATAAAAACAAGGGTTGGGCCAGATTCGACTAATGGGGTGTAATTTGCCAACCCTTGACATCTTTGATTAGTTCATTAATTTAAAAATATAGTTGCCTCTCAAATATAAGACTGTTTCCCACCTTCAAGCTGGACAGCACAGGGGAGGATGGGTTGCAAACGCATCTCTGAGGGCTCTGAGGCGAATTCAACGGGAAGTTCTCTCACGGTGAAATGGTTGATGAAAACCCGAATGGAGAACAGGCTGTCCCGACATTTTTCTGGGGTCTTGCAGCTCAGATTGGATACTTTCAATGGATTGGGGGGCTGGGGGTCTAGCAGCAACGGATTGAGGGGGTGTGGGCTGCTCACTTCTTTCAGACTCAGGGGGGTTGCAAGGTAGGTAAGGACTAGGGTTCTAACATGCCCCACTGTTGCTAGGATGATATCAGCCAGTTACCACTTCAGAGGAAAATCTATAGATACAGGCTTGCTGACTTCCCCAGGATGGAGATGGAGGGCGAGGGGAGCAGGGATACACCAACAGAGCCAAAATTCGTCCAGAGAAAAAAATATCTGGGGCAATGCAAACAAATAGTCGTGAAAAGAGACATATGCAACTCTGGCAGCTGGGCCACCAGACAAAGACGATGCTTGTTTTAAATGAACCACCAAGAACAAAGGTGGATAACTACAGGGCACTTCTTTAAAAATCCACATGCTCAAGGCTTTTTGCTTTAATTGCCCTTAAATTCATAGTTCAGTGTCTCCTACCAGCCTTGGCTTGTTTCTCTTCCCGAAGCCTTCTGCTCGGGCTCCATCCATTGGAGGAAGCACTTTAATGAGATCGGGAGCAGCGCTGCTTTCAGAGGCGCTCCCCAGCTGCCCCCAGTCCTCAGCCCACCCCGAGAGCAGAGCCTCTTTGCACATTCCCCTTCAGCGCCGCCCCAGACGGCCCTCCCCATGAAGCGTGAGGCTTGCCATTTTTAATCGCCACCTCCCCAGATGGCAGGGGACCCTGATGTGCTGTTTCATTTCGTCCAACTCTCAGATTTTATCAGCATTTTGCTGCTGTCAAAGAGTAGGGAAGAAAGAGGAATCAAAACCCCTTCCACGGGAGGGTACTTTTGACTTTCTAAACCCACTCTCACTTCGGTTATCTCATTTCAAACTCAGAAGGAACACGCAAGGCAGCAGAGCAGAGACTTCAATCTCCATCCGTCCTTGTGTTCAGCAAACATCTGCTGAGTGGCCTTGGAGGGAGGGGGAGAGGGGAGGGCTGGGTCCAGGAAAGAAAAGTCCTTGCTTCTCAGGGAGGAAACAATAGGGTGGAATAAATCCCCAGGGTACAACAGGGAAACTAAGGCATAGAAGAGCAGAGTGGCCTTCCAAGGTGACAGCTTCACTCCACTGCTGAGCCAAACGGATGACTCTGGGCCGGGCAAGTTACTGATAGCTCTCGAAAGGACTTGATCTTCAGGAAAAGTATGCCAACCCCAGAGGGCAAACCTTTTATTTATTTTTTTTCTTCCTTTCTTATTAAAATACATTTTTGTTCTTGTTGTGAATCCTCACCCGAAGATATTTTTCCATTGATTTTTAGGGAGAGAGAAAGAGAATGGGAAAGGCAGAAAGACATATTGATGTAAGAGAAACACATAGATTGGTTGCCTCCTGCACAAGCTCTGACCAGGGCCCAGGCCTGGAAGAAGCCTGCAACCAAGGTAGGTGCCCTTGATCGGAATTGAACCCAGGACTCTTTGGCCCACAGGCCTATACTGAGCCAAACAGGCTGAGGCTAAAATATCTTTTTTTAAGGTACAAACTACATGTTGGCTAATTGCACCAGGATAAAGTTGGCTTGGTGAAAATTAGTTTGTAAAAAAAAAAAAAAAAAAAATCAAAGTTGGAGGAACCAAAAAAAAAACAAAAAAACAGAGATAGATGCTACTGTAGAATTTTTAAGGAAGTTAAAGACACAATGCCAGAAAGTAGTCGTTTGCTAGCAATGGAGAAGAGTTATAGGCTATTTATATGTACTAAACACAGTTTTCGGAGTCTTAGGTATTAACTGTCATCTAATTTTTACTGTAATCCTGTGAGATAGAGAATGGTATTATCATCCCCATTTTGCAGGTGAGAAAACTGAGGAACAGTAAAGTTACATAATTTGTCCAGGGAACATAGCGAAGTGATGATGCCAGGATTGGAACCCTGGCTTCTCAGTCCATGCTCTTGAATATTATGCTAATCAGAGTCAGCCAGTCTCAGCCAGTCTGTCTGTGACTCTCCCCATCTCAGAAAGTTTTTGCATTTTTCTAACAGCATGAAATCCTTGTTATTTCCCTTTTATTTATTGTGTTTGTTTTTAAAATACTCTTAACCTACCTCTTTGCACAAAGCCTCTGACATGACTAACAACAGCAGATATAAAATCAACAATAAAATTAAAGACGATGCCCATAAAAGGGGGGCAATTTTAATACACCAATAATGAGGTACATTGACTCTTCACATCAGCCTCTTCGCTTCCTGGTGGCCCAGCTAAAGAGGGCAACATGATCAGTTACAGAATTCTCTTTATCAAAAGGCGAAAAGCTTATCGGTTTCTCAGAGAACCAGACTTTTCTTATTACTAAATTTCCAGAACATTTTTTTCACTTAGCAATAAGGAAAGAATACAATGAGGTGGTGCACATATGTTCTGATATTTTTTAGTATAGTTTTAAAATCAAGGCTGTAACAATAAAAGCAACTCAGGAGAAGGCAGTTCTATAAAGAGCTGGGGTAATATTGTCCGAGTGTGTAGCTTTTCTAGTGGGACAGTACAGTAGGTCCTGGACAGTAGGGTTACGTCAGAGATCCGTTCCTATCGCGGACATAACGCAATTTTCGCCGTGAGTCAGAACCCACCTACATAAGCACCTACGTCACTCACCTGGAGCACATACATAGCAGTAATGAAGTGAGACAATAAAAGAATTTTTTTAAGAAATACAACAATTCCTAGCCTTTACTTGTAGTAAATAAATAACAATAAAAAAAATTTTTAAAAAGCATATATGTACATACATCAAAATGACAGGATTTTTTTTTTTAAATAAATAAATGAGATAGTGATGTAACCAAGAAATGACGTAGGACTGTCTGTAGTAGCTAAATGCTCTACTGGTGTCAAGTCACAAAATGGAGAGCATTACAAAAACAAAACCCTTCCTCTGAGATAGAAAGATCCTTGGGGCAGCTAATAAGCCTTCACTGCACTAAGACAGCCCCTGAGAAACCTGGGACACTGAGGCAGGTGAAGAAAAGGAAGGTCGACACCAGGCAGTCACGTGAACGGGCCTGGAGGAGTCTCCGGCACCTCCATGCTCTCAGCTCTATTGCACAGATGCCCTCAGAGAGCTGTCTGCTCTTGCTCCAAAGCTCGAAAGCTACAGCCCAGCCGTGAGAATGGCTTATCCACAGTGGAATGACAGTCTGCTCCTCTCACATATTCCCTTCCCAACCTCTCAGCTCTCCTACAAAGGAGCTGCTGGAAACCCAAGTTCCTACCCTCAGTCTGCCCCTCCTCGGCTCAGAAACCTCAAGGAAGAAAGCATCTCCATTTGGTTGAGGGTTCATCAAGAAGCTTCATGGAGCCTGGCTGGCGTGGCTCAGTGGTTGAGTGTTGATGACCTATGAACTAGGAGGTCGTGGTTCAATTCCCGGTCAGGACACATGTCCAGGTTGTGCATTCCATTCCCAGAGTGGGGCAGGCAGGAGGCAACCGATCAATGATTCTCTCTAATCACTGATGTTTCTCTCCCTCCCTCTCTCCCTCTCTCCCTCCCCCCCCCCTCTCCTTTCCTCTCTGAAATCAATAAAAATAAAAAATAAAATAAAAAGCCGTATGGAAACAGAGACAGAAGAATGGGGTGTCCTGGGTCAGTTCTTCAAGATAGTGCCGTTATTTAAATTTAAACTGCTTTGAGACATAAAGAAACAAAACCTCATTGAGTCAGGAAAGGAATATAATCCAACCCTTCATTTTACCAACAACGGAAATCACAGTCTTATTCAAGGTCATGGCACTCGAGAAACCTGAACTCCAGGGTCCTGCCCCAGGCCAGGCTCCATCACCGCTATAGGGTGCTCCCTTGAAACAGACAGAATGAAATCCAAGTGTGTTTTAAACCATCCACCTCCTTTGACGCTCTGTTAGGTTAGAGACAGAGGCTCCTGGGTCCGTGGAGAAGGGACACCTGAGACACAGTCTCAAGAGGATCAGAATCATGCAGGCACGCCAGAATTAATTAGAGGCCCTTCCGAGCAAACGTAGTGAACAGGAAAGCAATCAGGAGACACAGGCACACTGTGTGGAAGAACAGTCACCAAACCCAGAGCCACCGTCAACCACAGCAGCACTGAATGCTCAAGCCCACAGCCTGCCTCCGGACTGGCCGTCTGTCCGGTTTGCTGACTGCAAGAAGCTGGAAACTCTACCATCCACCCTCCTGAGGCATTATTCAACAACAAACAGGAGCTATTTTTAGAACTTTTTCCATGAAGGCGCCATAGGCCAAGGCCACTAACCTCTGAGGCACAAAAAGGTTAAATAAGGCTATCTAACAAAAAAACAAAACAAAAAAAGAAAAAGAAAAAAACCCTTCATAGACAAGTTCCATTTCATATTCATCTGCTCAACACAGCTTCTAATTTTATAAATGGACCTTCAAATTAACAGGAGGACAGGCAGCTTTTCCCAGGAGCCTCTGTGTCAGTTCTGCAAAATTACGTAACTCAGAAAACCAGGGTCTGATTCGATTATGCTTTCAACAGCCTGCTGGCCGAGACGGATGCACTGCGCACGTCAGCTCCACGCGAGGGACCCAGACACAGGGAAGGGAAGCAGGAGAGAGGGAGGCGTACAAACCCTTTTCACTCGCTCCTGTAAAGGAGTCTTTGAGAAACCTCTATCCACCCTCAGTGATCCTCCCCGCACCCCCACCTTCCTCCCCAGTCAATCTGGCCCACCCAGATTGGGTAAGGAATGACACGTTTCGGAGCTGGGTTTGCCATGTTGTCCGCCCTCGGTGGAAGTTTACACAAGCCTCCCACATAGGGACATTGTCAGACGGAATCAAATCATTTGCTGTTGAACACTCTGAGTTTAAAGGACAGAACACACTCTTGGGAGTGTAAAACGTTACCATTCACACGTGTGTGTGTGTGTGTGTGTGTGTGTGTGTGTGTGTTTTAAATGTATTTACTTATCTTTTACAACCAAGCCAAACGAAATACAGCTTTTTCCAAATGCAGTTGGAGGTGCTGAAAACCTCTTCTATTAATCCTAATTCTACAAAACGAAGAACTGTTTTGCAGGGAGACACTCAAATAAGGCCCCGGAATGCAGTCTCCTGGCCAAGTGAGGTTACACGTCGGTCTCCTCGGGTCTCTCGTTTCTGGGGCACCACCCACAGCACCCTCTCTGGGCGCACACTAGCTGCTGAATTCCCTCCCCCTCGGCCGACCAGAGAACCACTTCCTTCATCATTCACAAATATTTAAACGAGTTTATATTCCTGTCAGAGAGCCCTGAAGCCAACTGAGTGAGGAATCGGCGAGAACTAAAATTCAGCCGTATGATCTGGCAAAATGTATCAAAAGCCCTCACACACACACACACACACACACACACACACACACACGCCCCAAAAACACACAGACTTTAACCCAGCAATTCCACATAGAGGAATGTCTCCTCAGGCAATAATCAAACAAGTAGTTTAAAGAGAAAAAAAAAAAAAGAAGAAGAAGAAGAAAGAAAAAAAGGCTATTCAAGGATGTTCCCTGTCGCACAGTTTATACAGGCAAAGCCAAGCCACCCAGCTGTCCAACCGCAGAGGATTAGTGAAACGAGGTTATATCCATACAATGGAGCAGTCTGTTACCGCTGGAAATGTTGCTGTGGAGGTGTGTACCTGGAGAGAAAAAGGCATTCAGAGCATCAGAAAACTGGGCACACAGTAATGGGATCCAATTTTTATAGGGAAATATACACATGGGACCGAGAGAAAGAAACCAATGTGAGACGATTCCAACCATATGACATTCTGGAAGGGGCAAAACTTGGGGAAAATAAAAAGGTTACTAGTTGCCAGTGAAGGGGGAAAGTGAACAGGCAGAGCACAGAGGATTTTTAGGGCAGTGAAAATACTTCGGATGGTGTTAGAATGATGCAGACAGGCCACTGTATGTGTGTCCAAGCCCACAGACTACTGCACACCACCCAGCGTGACCCCTAATGGAAGCTGTGGCCTTTGGGTGAGGATGACGTGTCAGAGCTCATCGGTTGTAAGGCATGTACCACTCTGATGGAATCGCTGATAGTGGGGCAGGAAGTATATGGGAAATCTCTAGATCTTCCTCTCAATTTTATTGTAAACCTAAATCAGCTCTGAAAAAAAGTAAAGCCTTGGACATTTTGTAATTTAAAAACTTAGAAATGTATTCAAAGTTATGTCCATAGTTACATTGGAGGGCTGAGAAGGAGAGACACACAGCGGACAGCTGCATAGACGGGTGTATGAGAGGGATGAGAAAGAGAAACTGATATTGGTATTTTGGGAGACTTTGTCATCAAGGAGCAGTTATATTACTTTTGAGCCTAGGGTATGATGTTTTTACAACATTAACTCTGCTGAGAAAAACAGGCAATTTAAAAATTAATTTAATTACTAAAGAAAATTAGTAAAGAAAAACATCTGTGTCCCACCCCCTCCCAGCCCCCAAGAGAGGAAAGATTTGCCTCTCCCGTTCCTGGAAAAGCCAGTCACCTCTCCCAGGTGGAGAGGAAAGGAATTATGAATGAGGCCGGATCCGGAGGCCTGGCAGCGGACTCCCGGGCACACAGCAGCCACGGGCACATTTCCTCTCCTGAGAGCAGAAAAACGAGCCTATGACACGGGCCCCCCTTACCTGGCTTTACTCACAAACTAGGGCTTTCCCCAGCAACCCCATCAGCTGGGGACCTTGGAGTGGTCAGACCGGTGGCATGGTTATAAAAGCATCTGCCACTCTAACCTTGGGAGCAGACACAGTCATTCCTCAGTTTTGTCTACATGAAGCTCGGAGAATAGATGGGGGGAGGGGGGCGCTATAGAGCACTCCCCCTGGATGCTGAACGACAGGGCACCTGTTGGGTGAACTCCTTGTTCTCAAAGTTTGGCTGATACCAATTCACAAGGCACATGTTCAGCCAGCAAGCTAAGCATCCAACAGCAGAGTTTCCACTGTCCGGACTGAAATCCATCCGACTCAACTCTCATCCCCAGGTGCCTCCCTGAGCGAGAGAAAAGGCACCCAGTGTGGGGCATCAAATTAGAGTCCCCGCAGTGAACACGGGCTGTGTCACCTCGAGCAAGTCACTGTGCCTCTCTGAGCTGCATGTCTGGCATCTTTCCAGAGGCTGGACAGGACGACTGCACCAGCAGTTATTACTGTGGATGGCCTGCTCCTGTAAGTGCTGCTCAGTAAAACACTCAATGGCAGGACCATTGTGGTTTTTTCTTTTTAACTCCCACATCCAATCATTTTATTACCATATCAAAAACGCTCTGGTGGGGAGTGGTACCATTCCAGCTCTGAGGCAGCAGGCAGAGTCCCTGACATGCTTCAGCTTTTCCCACATCGTGGCCTGAACTGCTCGGCCTAGTGTGCCTCCACGAAGGCAGAACTGCCCGGTGGCTAAAAATCAGGCTATCTGAATGCAAAGCCCACATCGCTACTTCCTGGCTGTGCGATCCTGGGCAAGCTACCTAGCCAGCAGCTCTCCCATCTATGAGACGGGGACAAAATGAGTACCCTCCAATAGGGCTGTTGTGAAGATTAAATGAGAGAGAGTAAAATATTCAGAACAGAACCAGGCACAGTGAGTACATAATAAAAGTTAGCAAGTACTAGCTAGTATTATCCATTCATCCAATAAACTCTTTCTGGGTATTTATTATTTATTGTAAGAGTGCCAATTGTAAGAGACTCTTGAAGACTCTAAGGAAACACAAAAATGTTGAACAGGACACAGTCCAAAATCCTTACTGTCTAGTGGGAAGAGGCCAACTGGAACCAATAAATACAGGCCTCTGAGCCCTTCCCCGGAGCCCTCGGGTTTAGAGGTTTCCGATTTCCGACAGGTAGCAGGTACGTGTACCTTTATTATAAAGAATCCACCTCTCCTCCTCCCCATCCTGGGGCCTGGAGCAGGACCTGTGGTCAAACAGGTTGGGAATTCTTTAGCAAAACCCTTGTATGGCCCCAAGAAATGGGATCAAGAAACATAACAAACAATCTCATGACAGTTCAGGTCAGATTTTGCAGCCAAATGAGTTACCAAAAGAACAGGTTTTCAGAACGTTTTGCATATCAGGATTGTAGATAAGGGAATGCAGGCTCAGCCAGGCAGTCAAAAGGCACTGCCAGGCAGTCCACAAAGGAAGCAACAGCAAACAACCCAACGGGGTGGCAGGAGGGGTTCCCAAAAAAGGCACCATTTATTTCGGCTGGCACTGGAGGGGAAAATAGGAGCCTCGGTGAAGGAGGCAGGTGAACATTCCTGGTGAAGAGACTGACAGGTGCAAAGGTGGGGAGGTGGGAGCCCCCAGAGAACGTTCAGGAACAGCAGGAGGAACCAGGGTGCAGCCTGGAATGTGTGCGCAGGAAAGGCAAGAGGAGAGGCCACACGGAGGCCGGGGGGGGGGGGGGGGGGGGGGGGCAGGTCCTAGCGTGAGCCCCGCTGAAGAACCACACTGAGCAGATTTGCATTTTTGTCAAGTCCCCTTAGGAGGCCACCCTGTGAGGACAGGAAGAGGAAGAGAGGGAGGAGGTGCCCAGCTGGGAGACTGTCAGTGGTCAGGGAAGAGATGACAATGATGATGCCAGCTCAGGCAGCGGAGGGGTACCGAGGAGGGAGAACCACTGCAAGCCGGCGTGGCGCACCCACTCAGCCCCGAACAGTGCTGAGGACAGTGATCAGTGCCAGGCGCAGCCCACACTTGTCACGGTAACGGCCTCCTGGAGGCCCCTTTCTCGAGGCCACTTCCTGCTGCACCAAATGACAAAGTGACGCTTTAAGGGCCCCAGAATCTGAGCCACACAGCCCTCCTCCTTCACCCCGCCCCCTCCCCCTCCAGCTTATAGCCGGTTGGCAGGGTACACACAGGTACCTGTGACCCAATCAGGCCCGGCCCTGGCGGCTCGGAAGACACATCTGAGAAGACGTAGCAGTGGGTCACAGAGGTGGGGACGGCACCCGTCACCCATCCTTCTGAGCCGCAGGGCTGACCCTAGATTTACCAGGCAGGGGACCAGGAGAGGCTGCAGGAGGTGAAGGCCCAGCTCGAAACGAAGCTGGTCGCTGCCGACTCCTGAGGATGACGTAAGGCCATCCGTTCTGAAATGGCCACTGCTCCCTCATTAGAACACAAAGGCAACGGAAACAAAACACAGGCCCAAAGCCAGGGGGAGGGGTGGCGGGAGGGGGGAGGGGTTATTTCCTGATGACAAGATAGAGCCGGTGTCCAGGAGCAGGGGCAGCAATCACCCGGGACTCTGGCAGCTCTTTCCCCACCTACCTGCGGTCTCCTCCAGGAACCGAAAGGCCAGGGGCTAGAAGGGCAGTGGCCAGTGTCACAGGACAGAGGGGTCACAACTAACCAGGTCAAGGAGGACTAGTAGGGCCACTCAGTGACTCAGAAGACCACCGGGCCGCCAGAGACAGGCCTTAAACAGAACGGCACCTACATAATTACCAGATAAGACAAGTAAAGCGAGGTCAGGAGAACAGGCCTGTGGGAAGAAGCGTGCTCGTAGAGCAGGACCCGTGAGGGTGGTGGGTTAGTGACAAATTCACGCAAGAACTCAAAGTCTAGAAGTCATTTCACACCAACAAAAGTTTATGGTTTAAAGAGCCCCCAAGGGAGGCCTCTCCTGACCCCTTCAGCAACGGGAGGCTCACCTGCTCACCTCCCTCTGCTTTGCCCAGAAGTACCTCCTGAAGAAGTCGCAAGGCACTGGCCTGAACAGCCACCCCTCCAGGTAGTCGCAGTAGCACGGCCACAGCCCCTCTGGGAGCCTGAGCGCCGGGGCTGCCAGCAAAGATGGGGCCCGTGTCACAAAAAGGGGGCGCATCGCCCGGGGACTGGATCTTGGATCTTAGGGAGTGCCCATCAAGTGTCCAGCTGATGCCGCACTTCCCTGCACATTACGGAGCTCCATCAACCTTGGGAGCAGGGAAAACCCAAACTGCTTCTCTGACAAGGATCTCCCCAAGTCCACGAGACAAAGCACTGCTCTCCGTCAAAACCCTAAGAAGTCTTCTCACTTTCCCCCTATTTTCATGCAGGATTTGAGGCCTGGGTTTTTGTAGAATCAGCCTATGTAACACAGATGAGGAGACAGACCTCCCCTGGATTACAGGGGGTTGATGCCCGGGGGAAAGTCTTGGGGGCAACGTCTTCTTCTATGTTATGACCGTCTATTGCACGTTTGCAAAACATTCACAAAGGTACGGAGATCACTGTAATGATTCCCCCGGCCCATCCCCCATCACCAATCATTCCCATCCTTCTTCCTTCATCCATCCCCACCACCCCCACCATATTATTCTAATCAGTCACTTCTTTCCCGGCCTGTTTCTAACCAACCAGGCACGCAAGTCCCAAATAGGCTTTGCTCACTGCTGTGTGTCCCTTACATTTTCACCTGAAAGCTCTCCAGGTGGCAAACTAATCCCAGAGACTGGCAACCACCACACCTGGGGTTTCCAGCTTGGAAAACGGAGCGCGGGCATGAAGGAGGCCGGGCCCTGCCAGGAGGGGAAAAGCCCAGCACGGCTCCCTGGTTATGCCAAGGTCCCCCGGGGGGCCCAGGCCCGGCCCGGCCGTGTGATGCTGCGAGGGTCCGAGTGCGTGCACATGTCCTGCTGAGGGCTGGTTTACGTTTCCTGGAGCAAGGGTTCGTTTTTATTTCTGGGCTGTTGTTCCACCCCTCAAAGTCCAGAATTCTTCCGCCCGGCTTGAGTCAACGCACTCCCTCCTCTTCCTAGTCTGTGAATGGCCAGAAATAGTTTCCATTGTCATTGACTTACATTTCCACTTTGATGATGGGAACAAATATTTTTCTCGCCCTTCCCTGAGGAATAAATGTTTCCATTCAAGTCCTTCTAATCAGAGTCTGCGGGCCAAACCCCGAGCAGAAAGTGCAGAGGACAGCGGGGCAAACAGGCGCAGCCTGCCTCCCTCCGGCGCCCGGGGTCCAGGAGCCGGCCTCGGCGCCCTGCTTCGTGGCTGCACACCGGGCTCCCGTCCCGCGTCCGCTCTCACAGATGCTCCCCAAGCTCTGGTCTGGGGTCTGTAGGTACAGCTGTGAACAAGACAGACAGAGCCTGCCTACCCTCATGGAGCTTCACGTTTACAGCCAGGCCGCAGCTGCCCAGCCCAACACGGCAGGATTTCTCCGGAGGCTCTTTCCCGGTGCTGACAAACAGGAACAGCCCACAGCGTGGCCTTCCCTCCTGTGACCGCATCTCCCTCCCCAGCTCACCTCCTCTCCCCGGTGCTGCCTTAGCACAAATCCAATGACTCCCTAGGGAGCAGGCACAAGCCAGGAGACAAATCAGCCCCTTGGCTGCGGGCAAGGCTGCGGGCCTCGCCCAGGAAGAAAGCACCGAGCTCTCTGTCTCCGGAGAAGCTGGTGGAATTTCCATAACTAATATTCTGACGCGCTAGAATGCCGGGGATCACACGAGGGCGGGGTGGGGGCTTCCTCAGACCAGTTTTTCTCTCCTTCTCTAATTCCCATCTAATGTTCTGAGTCACCTTGCCAAGCGAGGCGAATGGCGGCTCTCAAAGTGTTGATAATTACCGTCGCTATCTGCTTGGTGGTGCACAGTAACAACTGAGCGATTAGGCCCGGAAGCCACGAGAGCGAACACCACAGTCACAGCAGCTAAAATAAGAGGCTCCTGGTTCCCCTTTGCAGCCTGTCTGGCCAGGCCATGCACAGGGGGTTCGGGTACTGTGAGTCAATGAGAAGCAGCCAGAGCCCGCCCCCCGCCCCCCTGAGCCCAACCCCATGGTTCCCCATTACAGCCCAGAGTAAGAGAAAACGCCTTGCCTTGGTCCAAGGGGCAGTGCAGAGTCAAGAGGGCTAGAGGAGGGGCAGCGGGAACAAAGGGGACCCCAGTGGAATTAGGGCAGAGCGAGGAGAGGCGAGGGGGAGGCTTTGATGTCCCTTTTCCATCTCTGGGGAATGACTATAGGGCTGAGACAGCTGTCAAAGCCTTTCATGGCCCCAGGGCCCTTCCTTCTTCCCGGCTGGGCCACCCTCTGTGGGGGGAAACAGCCCCTCCCCCTGAGGTTTGGTTGCAAAGATAGCTAAGTTGGCTTAGCATTTCTTTCTAACTGCACCTTAAGATGGGGGGGGGGAGCAAAAGGGGGGAATAGAGGCATGTAGAGACTTCCAGACACAAGTTGCCTATTTCAACAAGAAGAAAGCGGAGAGGAAAGCCATGGCCTCAGAATTCAGGAAGAATTATTCATCCCCTTTGGGCATCACTCAGCTCTTTGATGAGACTCTGAGGGTAGGAACCTCTGACCCTCCCAACTGTCTTAAAATACTACCTCCAAGTGCTCGGCACCCCAGGGAGGAACATCAGACCCTGTACCCCCACCCCCACCCCCCTCGGAACCTCCCCCTGGAGGGTTCAACTAACAGCCAGGCATTCCTAACAATCCCCTCCGCTCCTTCCTGCAAATTGGCTCACACCTGAAAGAGGCGAGATCTCACCTCTGCCCTGAATTCAAGTCCCCACTTTAACGCCTGGATAAAAATAACTCTCCCCGCTCCCCAAAGAGGCAGCAAGCTGACCATCCCTGTCCCTGCAAGAGAGTCAATGCCCTCTAGCTCCGGCTCCACCCAAAGATGGCTTTCCAATCCTCTCAAGAGAGACACTCCAAGCGAGTATTGAACCAGAAGGCCGACTGCAAGTGTTCACAATTGCCCTCAAGTCTCAGAGAGTAATTGTGTTTCTTTCGATCGGAACACAGTTCAGCGGAGAGCGTCCAGAAAACTTGCAGGCGACCACTTGAAAGAAGAGAGCGGTCTCGTTCCAGAGAAGCGGAGAGTGAGAAGGTGCAGAGGGAAGGGCCTGGCGGAGGAGGGCTGGAGGACTCACTGGAGGCTGGCACTGAGCAAGGAGGTCTGGGAGCTGAGCGAGCTCTCTCCCTGGGAAAGGAGGCGACCGGCAGGGGCACAACAGGCTGGAATCCAGCTCTTACCACTAGCTGGCAGTGTGGCTGGAGGGGAGCTGAGCTTTCTGTTTTGGGGCTTGTTTTCCTCAACAGAAATGAATGCATCAATGGAGTAAACTGTCCAGAGCAATCTGCACAACACTACCATAAAGCACGCTCTCAGTGAACAGCCTCTGTCCTCTCTGATTGGCTCCACGGGGGTAGTAAAGGTCACCGCTCTGACACAGTGCCATCCATCTGAAGACGCACCCTGATTTCCAAATGCAAATGTGAACAAAAATGCAGCTTGGGTTTGAGGAAATATGGTGTTCCCGGAGGAGATCTGAAGAGTCAAGTTCTTGTCCTGGCTGTACCACCGAAATCTTGTGTGACCTTGAGAAGGTCATGTCGCCTCTGAGTCTCAGTTCCCCCAGTGTGAGGTGAAGGGATGAACTAGATAACCCTTCGGCCCTAAAAAATTATACTAAGGGTCTCCAGGCACCAGTGACAGCACAGGCTTTGCCTATTTCTGAGCACCTGCTTCATAGCCATCTAAGGAACTTTCTCAGCCACCAGCCAGAAGGCCCCTATGTATGTTCTGCATAATCAACAGCTGCCCCAGCTCAGAAGAAGGCAAGACCAAGGCCACAGCTCCTGGGCCCGCTTTGCCCTGGACACAAGCATTGTCCTTCCAGGGCCCCCACACCCCAAGTCACAGGCCAAGGCTGGGCAAAGAGGCATGGAGAGCGTGGCCTTGGTCTTGCCTTCTTCGAGGCTGGCCCTGGAGCCACAAGCACCATTTGAAGCCGAGTGGAGAGAGCTGTTTCCCAGCCAGCCTCCCCTCCTCTCTCCTCCACCAGCTCCATACCTACATTAGGAAATTTACATTTAACAAATCAGCCACAGAATCCTAAGGAGCACAGATGTTCCTGCTGTGAGGCATCTTCTTTGCACTTAAAAGGGCAAAACAACACACGAAAATAGCAAAGGGGAAACTCTCAACTCAGACATTCCCTTTCCTCTAAGACCTGGCTTTAGGGAGGTGTTTTAGGTGCTTTGATGGCTGCCTACCTTTTCTCCACCCTCCCCCCTCACCCCCCTCCCCGTACGCACAGCCCCTGCAAACCAAGACCTCCACAGGCACCTTCTCCAACCTGGGCTTCAGATAGGTCCCACATCCTCCTCCACTCAAACTACTCATGAACATCGCCCCAACTTCAGTCCCCAACTTCAGTCCCTACCCCTCTCTGGCCCACCCTGGATCCTCATGGCCACCCTCTCTGAACAGGTGAAGAAAATGAAACTGGACAGACCCCAAGGCCAGGACCCAAGGGTGACCTCAGAGGTAAGGCAAGAGCCCTCAGGTTATCTCGTTCAGAATATGTCTCATGAGGAAGACTCAGAACCAGTGAAGAATTTAGAATTGGGGGATGGCATCCAATAAAAGCACATCCAGAAGAAAAGGCCACTTCCCCCCCCACCCCCCCCACCCCCCCACCCCCCCCACCCCCCCGCAAAGCAAACCTCACCGGACCTCCCACCTTATCTTCACGGCCCTCCTCACCCAGTTCCGGGCACCTTCACGCCCTGCTTTAAACCTTTCCCAGGACACAGGGCCGTGGCCAGGGCCCCAGTGCCCATGAGGGCCTTGGTTCTAGGTTTACCAGCTGCTCTGCCTCAGGAAGTGAGTCCCTATCTCAGAGCCCTGACTTCTTTATCTGCCATGTAAGTTCATTTCTGTCCTATCTACTCCATGTCTCAAAACTATACAATGCGATACAGTGTTAGAGGGCAGTTATTACTAAATTATGCTAATAATGCTAATTGAGATCGTTCAGATTCTTTAGGCATTAAGTCCTCTTTGTGCATAAATTCTGCCTCCCTGATGGGATTGTAATTTCCCCCAAGGACAGAGGTTATATCTCTTTATTTTTTTCAAAATGCCTAAAATAGGATTCTCCACACATCATCATCTCAGCTGGGGGTAGAGGCCAAGCCATGGCCATGGAGAGCACACACACCACCCGCACCACCACCCCCTGGCCCTTGACAAGCACTGACTAATGGAGTGCACACCCCGCCCCCTGACCAGCGGCACTCCAATAGGCAAGCCACTTCCAACCGAACGTGGGAGATGGCTGCGGGGGAAGCAAAAGGAATCTGAACCCCAAGTCTGGACGGCACCCATCTCTGACACACACGGGCCCTAAATGCCTGGCGGGCACTCAGAAAACAGCACCCCTATGAACGGTGGAGACACCAGCCTAATTCTACCTACCCAGCTTCCCTTTCTTTCTTGCTGCCTCAAAGCCTTTTGAGAAGATCAGCAGGATGTAAATTATTAAATTATGATGCCTGGTGTCATATCACTAACAAGCAGTCTATAATCTCTGACACAGGAGAGGGGAACAAAGGACAGAATCTGTGATGAATCCATAAAACTGGACCCCAACCTGTCACTCAGTTCCTTTAGCTGCCTCTCAAATATCCATGCATTCAGATTAGCCTCCCTCTCTCCAAACATGGAGGGGGAGGGCAGGTATAGGTGTAAAAGGAAGAGAAGCATGTGATTTTCCAAACAAAACAAAAAAATAAAAATGACCCTTGGCCTCGGTCTTCTGGGCTTGTAAAATGAGGGCCCGGCTGAGTGACTCCTCAGCTCCCTCCCAGTTCTAAGAGGTCTGGGGCTTGTAGATTTATCGCTTTGCATTATCCACTACTTTACACTCTCCAAAGAGATTTCCCTTCTCGTTAATGTTATAACCCGGAGTTGACAATGCGACGGGTCATGGGTTGGATTTCGAGAGGCATGTAACAAGGCCACTGTGCAGCCACGCGAGGCCCTTTCTCTGAAGAGCACCTCTATCCGCTCAGCGGGATGTCAGATATTCCACAACAACGATGATGATGACAAACGGCGACTTCAAAGCCCTCTCCTGTTTACTGTCTCAAGGCCTCTCAGTCCCCCGCGTGCGTTGATGTGCACATATCCCCTGCACCGCCTCCTCCATAGCAAAGACCTAATTTAGACAGAGGCAAATTAGCTCTGTGGGGTGAAATGCATTAACCAAGTCTCCCAAACAGCACAAATCTAATTAACTGAAAATCAAAATTGCAAAGCTGCCGAAAAAGATTTCCACGGAAGAAGTCTCCTAAGGATTGAAGGAAACTTGTGGGCCATGTGACCTGCCTAATCCAAGTCTCGCCGCTTAACGGGATAAATGCTGTTTAGGGTGTTTGGGTCTCTTTGCTTTCTCACTGAGGTTTGTTTTCTCTAGATCGCCTACATCGTCAGTGGGCTTTAGAGAGTCTGTCGGGTACATGCAACGGCCATGAAAACCATCCTTTCCGGAGAGGGGAGGGGCAACCTCCAAGACCGTTCGGTGCCTGGCTGGGAACTCCTCTCTCCTCCTGAACATCTGCCCATCTCCCCTATGAGAAGCTCTTTCATCTGGCCCCCAGCCCCCAGAAATGTTGGCAGCATTGGGTCCAATGGTCCCCACATGGAGTCCTTGACATAACCGAGTCACGTTCAAGCCGGGATCCCCTGGGACAGGCAGGTGAGTTGGCCTGGCTTTTGGCCCTCACTCCTCTGAGCTGCCCCAGGCCTAAGACAGCAAGACAGTCACTGGGGTAGAAAAGCTTCCTCTTAACTCCAAAGCCCATGAGCTCCTGCCCTTGGGAAAGAGAGTCCAGAGGCCTCCTACCCCACATCACATCCTGCTTTCAACTCTCCATGGCTCCCGGCTGGCCAAGACAGTGGTTCTCCATCTTGGCTGCACTTAGAATCACGTGGGGAGCTTTAAAAACAAACAAACAAAACCTACAGCCCAAACCATACCCCGAACCAAGTACGTCAGATTTTAGAAGGAAGAGCTCCGGGCAACCAAGGCTATGAACCACCGCTCTAGATCAGAGCTTCTCAAACTTGAATGTACACTCAACTTTCCTGGGAATCTTGTTAAAACGTGGAGGCTGACTGAGCAGGCCCGGAGTGGGGCTCCTGGCTCCTGTGACCGGCTCCTGAGACCACTCTCTGAGCCACAAGCCTCTAAACCAAAGTCCAAACTCTGTGGCTCTAGATGCATGTGATCTAGCCCCTCTATCTATCCTTTCCCATTTCTTGCCACTGCCCAACTCGTATGCCTCCAAATGCAAACAGCTAGTTCAACACACAGGGCTATTTCTCCCCGTGGTGGCTGTGTCTTCCCTTTGGCAGGAAAGTCCTTTTCACAATGACTTCATCTTCCTGGAGAACTCCTACCATCTGCTAGGGGCTGACCTGTGGCCCCACCAAAAAATCATAGTCCTAACTGCCCCCAGCACCTGTAAGTGTAATCGTTTGGAGATAAAGTCTTTAAAGGGGTAATTAAGCTAAAATGGGGTCATCAGGTTGGGCCCTAATCCAATAGGACTAGTGTCCTTGTAGGAGGAGGAAGTTTGGACAGACATGTGCACACGTGCAGAGGGAGACAATATGAACACACGGGGGAAGATGATCATCTGCAAGCCAAGGAGAGAGCCTAGAACAGATCCTTCCCCTAGAGCCTCAGGAGGAACTGGCACCGTGAAATCAGACTTCTGGCCCCAGAACTGTGAGACTGAAATTTCGGTCGCTTAACTACCCTGTCTGTGGCCCTTTGTCATGGCGGCCCTGGGAAGTCAACCCACCCCTCTCCAAGGCCCAACGCAAGTACCGCCTCCCTCGGGAGCTTGCCCTGACCAGCCCTGCAGACCCCATTGCATCAATGGCCATCTCTTGTGCCTCCAGGGTGCCTGGTCCCTCAACTCCCAACTACGGGAGCTCTTCGAGGGCAGAGGCCCGATCTCCCCATGTCTAGGGTCCCAGCACCTCCCACAGTGCAGCACATGGAAGGTGGCCATGGGTGTCAACCAGATTGAGTTTAAGGAAAGCAAACCTCACTCACAAGCAGTCACTTCCCAGTGAGTTCCACTGCCTGCCTGCCTGCCTGCCTGCCCGCCTGCCCACCTGCTCCCCGCTGCTCTGCAGCCTCCCCTGCTCATGTTTCCCTCTAGGCAGCCAAGAATGATCACTGTTTTGAACTGGGTTTTGTTTTTATTGTGTGTGGTGTGTGTGTTTTAAGCCACCATATTGAAATGCAAACTGCCAGGTGTTAAAAATGGTGCCCCAAGCCATGAGGGGCAGCTGGTTCCTACAGACCGGCATTTATCACATTTCAGTAAATACACAAAAGGTCCTCAATTCAAAGCCAGGAAGAGAAAGTAATTCTTTTGTCCAAAGGCATTGGTAACTAAACCAGGGAGGGAAGGCAGGTTCAGACTGTTGCTTCACCGTCCCCTAGGGCGTGGATGTGTTTTATGCTGGGAGAGGAGACCAAAAAAAGCATTTTGAGCTCCTGCTATGTAAGTCCCAGCACTTTCCCAAGCCCATTGTATTTAAACCTCGCTGTCATCCTAAAGGAGGGCTGAGACCTGGGAAAAGGATCGCCCACCTTTTCAAGAGGGAAATCCCAACCTGCTTTGGAACTAGGATGGGACCGGGGAAGCCGTGCTGCAGAGGAGGAGGATCCAAAAAGGTCCCTGAATTCAGACAAAGAGAAGAAACCAACTCCTTCATGTCCAGAGAGCAGAGAGGAGAGAGTCAAGTTAAAAGTTACAGTGGCCTCCAACCCTGTGAGGAGAAGCCCAGGCATCTTGGTCGATTTTTTTTTTTTTTCCCTTTTCACACAGAACCTGAAATATGAAAGGGTCACTTTCTACGTGGGGTCGATTTATAGTCCCTAGACTACAGGGTTCGCTCTTTTGAAGGCTGTGCGGCTGGCCAGCCTTGAAATTCCAGCGCAGCGTTTCATCCCCGCGGGGCCACCCTGGGGAGCCTTCCCAACCTGGCCCTGGGAGCCTGCGGCCTGGACTCCCGAGGTCAGCGCCCCTCAAACACCACCGCTCCAGGCTTCCTCCACTTGGGGGCTTGAAAAGAAAAACTGGGAAGGGGAGGTAGAGGATGGGCAGGAATTGGTACATAGCCTGACCCTGGCTTTGGATTTAAGGCACTTTCTTCCTTGCAGAGTTGCCTGCAGGCACTAAGAAACCATAGAGTGGGGTTCATTTCTCCCAGGCAGGGTGCTCCCCATGACCCTCTGACAGCCACGCCAGGTGCCCCTCCACCAGCACACTCCTCACCCTGGCTGCTGCCACATGCTCCGTCCCCACCCGAACTCAATGGCAGCCCTTCCCGAAGTAAGCATGGTTGCTTGTCCCTCAAGAAAGCCAAGAGTCAATTCTCCCCTCTAGCCTGCCCACGTTCTTGTGCCACAGGCATTATACCACCAGCCCTCGGTGGTTAGGGTCCCTTCGGGGACCTCCTAGGACAGTGATGGGCTGTTTAACTGCTTCCTGAGCTACTAGGATGTCCCTTTTCTATCTCTTACACTTTGCATAACAGGAGTTCAAACTACAGGAAAGCCTGCTCCTGGCAAAGAGGCAGGCCCATCCCCAAGCTGTTCAAGGGCCCCACACCCTTTATCATCTGCTCAGATGTCGCCGCAGCCATGCTGCATCACGCAAGCCCACGGCTGATTGCAATGGCCAAAGCCCTCCTGTAGCTTCACCTAGTGCCACGGGCTCCCTGCCTGCAGCCCCCAGCGGGACGGACCTGCAACCCGACTTCCTACAGACCATCCCCTCCACCACGATAACAGTAACAGTAACAAGGGCCCCCACGGATTGAGCATCTACTGTGTTCTGGGCACTACAGGAATTTAACGTGTTACACAGAAACCCGTGGAATCCTCACAGCATTGTCAAGCAGGTGTCACTGTTCTATTCAAAACATTTTATTATTCCTTTCATAGTGATAAGAAAACCAAGGCTAAGAAAGAACAAACAACTTGCCCAGGATCTCCAGATAACGATGAGGCAGAAAAGGGTTTGAAAGCAGGTGCATCCATCTGATGCCAAGGCCCTCTCTTCATTGGTGCCATGTCAGCTACAAAGATTCTGCGGCCCCTCCTGGTCTGGCCTCGATCTGCACAGCACCCAGGTGGGACACTCGTTAATATCCCCATTGCACTGGTGGATAAACTTCGGCCTAATGAAGAAGCAGACTGCCCCCACCCTTCCTTTAGGGAAACAAGACAAGTCTCTTTCTTACAAGAGACAGGTCTGCAGAGGCCCAGCCTCTCCGCTGAGCTCTGCCCTTGACCTCCAGTGACTCCCAGGTGATCTGCTCCTGCTCCATTCTGGAAGCAGAGCAACGTGCCAACTGCCCCCAGCAGCGTTCCCTCAGGAGGCAGCACGTGACCCGTAGCTTACGATGCAGAAGCGGGATGCAGGCTCAGGCAGATCTGCAGACCTCCTTCAGGCGAGAACCAACACACAAACGCTAGTTCCTTCACTCATGAAGGCTCAACCCTTCACCGCCCCCACCGCCACCCCTTGCCAGGAGACAGGCTGCAGCCTGGTGGACAGAGACCCATCACCCACGTCTCAAGGCAGAGTCCCCTGATTACTAATAGCACTTAACTCTGGCCTTAAGAACCCTTCTGCCACCGAGTCGTGATGTCCTCTCTCCTCCACGCTGGCTGTCAGGCAGCGAGACGCGCCCAGCAAGGCTCTCCCCGCCTCCCCTTCCCCAACTGTTCCCTCCTGAGCTCAGATCTCAGGGAACTGACACGTGACCATCTGGAGCCGACACCTGCTTTTCTGAGAAGGAATTCCCCTCAAGGACAATCAAGTCATAGCAACCAAATCCACGCTTATTTATGCAAACATTTCCTAATATTTATAGCATACACTTTTCTTGCAAGACCACACACATGCAATATGCATGACATGTACAAATTCCTCCTCTATATATCTCATGGTTTATTACACTCTCCTCCCCATGGCAGGATCTAGAACAAGTGGCTGACGGAGGTTTGAAGCCACTTATTCTGAAGCCCCTCCCGGAAGCTGACTGGTGGCGAAGGGAAATCTAAACTGTCAAAGGTCCAAAGCAATTTCAGAATAAACTGGCACCAGGCATAATCCCTGATGATCTTGTGATCCAAGTACAAGGAGGGGCTTGCTCTGAACACAGCTTCCAGCTCGCAGGAAAGAGAGATGCACTTAGAAGTTCCTTAGCCCCAAACTTGAGGCTAAAATTCTCTGTGATGATTAAGCCCCGCAGAACAGATGATCTATAGACTTGCTTATGTTCAAAGAGTCTCTGTGCAGGGCATTTTAACTTATTAAAGAGCATTAACATTTCTTTTCAAAGGCTTTCTCCCGTTCACAGGAAACCTCGGTTGACATACCCGAGGCTCAGTCAGTCCCAGCCTATAGGATCACATCCAGGATGTGATCTCCCCACACCAAGATGGGAATACAGGCAGCCCTCAACTTGGGGAACCTGCGGGTGATCTTGGCCAAGCTTCAGTTTACGTTAGCTCAGCTTCATTTTCAAGTTCCTCAAATGTTCCATGAGACCAATAAAAAGTACAATCACCCAGCTGGTATGGCTTAGTGGTTGAGCATCAGCCTATGAACCAGAAGGCTACAGTTCGATTCCAGGTCAGGCCACATGCCCCCCGGCCCTCCCTACTGGGGTTTCGGGCTCAATCTCCAGTGGGGAGCATGCAAGAGGCAGCCAATCAATGATTCTCTCTCATCATTGATGTTTCTATCTCTTTTTCCCTCTCGCTTCCTCCCTGAAATCAATATTGATTTCAGGGAGGAAGCGAGAGGGAAAGAGAGGGCTAGTGGTATATATATGTGTGTGTGTGTGTGTGTGTGTGTGTGTGTGTATATATATATATGTGTGTGTGTGTGTGTGTGTGTGTGTGTGTGTGTGTGTGTGTATATATATATATATATATATATATATTTTTTTTTTAAGCTCAATCAAAATCTTAGTCCTTGTAATCACTGAAATTTCCTCTTACTACCGCCTGAAGTGATTAACTAACTAAACCTACCATCAAAAATGGCCTGAGGACAATACGGAGGTGGGAGCTAAGAGGATGTGCCCTCCCAAGGAACCAGACTTAGAGAAGAACTCCCAGAGGTGAGTAGGGGTGGCGGTGCTGGAGGAGGTGTGACCAGGCTGAGTGCCTGGGGGCCATATCAGTGAAGGAAAGGCGAGCCCAGGAGCCCAGGGCTTACCCGAAATAAGGCCCAGGCATTCCCTATGTTGGAGCCATGTTCTCGTATCTGACCCTGCTGCAGGTGGCCGGATGGAGAGGCTCTCCCCTCCCACGCCCACCGAAATCCACAGAGCTGCCCACTCTCAACTTCACACCAGCTGAGCGGGCAGGGAGCCTCTGGCCTCAGAAGGACTATCATGCAGACTTAAGGACTGAAGCATTATTTTTATGTTGTCTCCATGGGAATCCTCATTCCCACTCCCAACAACCAACTTATAAAGGACCTTTTGGAAGGAAAACAACCCACCTTTCACTTTGGGGACGACTGAAAAGCCACGCAAACCCATGGGGCTGGCGGATGGGAACAAAACGACAGCGTAAGGGGAAAACCAGGGTCCAAAATTACATGGTAATATGCCAGAGTGAAGATGGCAGGAGTGGGAGCTGAACCAATGTGGGTCTGAATCCCAACCAGAAAGTAGGCACACAATAAAAACCCACCTGCTAAATTTTGGGTAAGTCATTTAACTCAGCTCAAGGCTTCAGTTTCCTCATCATTAACATGGGACCATATTAATTGTTCCACAGGATTTAAACAGAAATTAAATTTAATGAAAATATGCATACGAAAGAGCTTGGTACATAGAAAAATAAAAACAAGACACAGCACTGAAGACCCTTGATTATGTGCTAGGAATGTTATATTCATCATCTCAGTGAGTCCTTGAAACAACCTTGGAAAATGATGGCGATGGTGGTAATGGTGGTAGTAGCTATTACTGTTTGGTTTGTTCTGGCTTAAAACTACTACAATCCATGTACATCATCTCATTTAATCCTTACAACTACTTGGGGGACAGATATTATTCCCCACCCTCCCACCCCCATTTCAAATGAGGAATTTGTGATCCAGCAGCTAATACGTGGTGGAGCCAAGTCTGCGACTCAGGCCTGTCTGACCACAAAGGCCAAACCCCTGCCTCTCCATGAATACAGATCCCTCCATTCATTTAGTAGCTACAGATGCCTCTGTTTATCCTTCATGTAGTTACTAGCCATCTTCTGCGTGTCAGGCTCGAGGTAAAGGAGAGCTGTGAACAGACAGACACTGTCCCTACTCTCCTGTAGTTTATGGTCCAACAGGGAGAAAAAGACAATGAAGCAAGCAATTACTATGATAGGGGGTGGATTAGTCAGGGCTCTCCAGGAGAGCAGACTCAACGGGAGGTCTATATGATGTTAGAGAGACACAGAGAGGGGTATTTATTTTAAGGAATTGGCACACGATTATGGAGTAGGCAAGTCAAAACTTCACAGGGCAGGCCAGCAGGCTGGACATTCAGTAAGAACTGATGTTGAAATCTGAAGTCGGAAGTCTGCAGGGCAGAGCGGCATCCTGGAAACTCACCGAGGAGTCTCTATGTTTCAGTCCGAGGTAAAATGGCTTCTTCCTCCAGAAACTTCCTCAGTCCTGGCTCTTAAAGCCTTCAACTGATTGGATGAGGCCCACCCACATTCAAGAATAAAATCTGCTTTACCTAAACCAATTATAAATGTTAACTACAGCTCCAAATTCTTTCGCAGCTTACAATTTCTAGCCTAGTATTTGACCAAAGAACTGGGTATCATAGCCCAGACAATTAACCATCACAGGGGGTATATGGAGTGAACATTAAGGAAACACAGAGAAGAAAACCTGGGGATTTAGTAAATGGGAGGCCTAAAGAATAGGGAGGCATCAGCAGCTCAAAATCTCCCTCAAAAACCTTGGAAACTTATTCACCAAAGACTAAGTCCTCATATAAATGTACCAGGGATGCCCCAATTAAAGGAGCCACAGTGAATCCTTTTGAAATCCAAACAATTACTTGGTCTATCAGCTTGCTTTTTAAGATGATGGGGAGGAGGGTGTCTTTATAGCACATTTTCATAAAGCGATCACAGTTGTGTACACTAAAGAATATGAAGGCTGGCTGAGTGTTTGGAAGTGATGAGCAAAAAAGAAGGAGGGCACGTGCATGCATCTGTCAGCAGACATCCCAATTCCTGGGAACGTGAGGGGACAGCAAAATCTCCCTCCTGCCTTTCCCATCCATTTAAGACAAACAGCAGTGACTTAAATGTCACTTGACTCTTCCCCTCATCCTCATTTAAGAGCGCTGCAGAACCTCGCCCAGAGATCCCTGCTCGATAGCTGAGGGTTGGAGAACAATGGGGTGGCAGTGTGTCCCCAGAGGAGGCATAGGGAGGCTGACAGGACTCTGCTCTGTTACTCCACCACTGTAAGGTCATCTGTTTGATGAAACGACAGACAAGTCTAACTTTTTAACAAGCAGCTCTCAGTGGAAATCGCACCCTCTCTCCCTCTCATTAGCAGGCAAGGAGGTTCCTCTCCGTGGCAGCGGTGAACTCCAAGCCCCAGAAGGCCTGTGGGTGGACAGGGACAGGCAGACACCGGAGGCAGCGAGACGAGCGTGTCCTCATCAGGCAGAGGACCAGCTGGGACCTGGTCTGGTCTCCCCCGAGGCGCAGCTGCTCCCCGCCCGGCCCCCACCCCGGGCGAGCAGGAGCCAGGCTTCTCTCTGCTCCGTGCGGATGGCTAGAAGGAAAACCACACCAGGTTGGGGTCCCTGTTGGTGTTACTCACGGAAGCAGACATTCAATACATATCTGTTGAAGGAATGAATGTATCTAGACCTTAATAGAGTATCAGCACCATATTCTCTTTAATATGGACAGAGCAGAGGTTTGGAAGTGACAGCTCACAGAGCCTTTCACACTGCTGTGTGGGTCACACTACCCATTTATGACGAGGGGGTCACGGAAGGCCATCCAAATGGTGGGAAAGGAGGCCAGGCATGGGCGACCCTGGCCTCCATGGAACAGCAGCTCTGACCTGAGCAAGTTACTCTTCAGCTGTGTGTCTGGTTCCTTGTCTTGAGATGGAACTGTCTCCTCACGGGTATTTGAGGGCCGGCTTTAACCCCAGTGGCTGCCTCTCCGTCATGAACTGACCGCATGCTAACAATGAGGAGGGACCACCGCCCAAGGCGTGGAGCCAGTCGCCCTAAAACTTCTCAGCAACGGCACACCGTCATCAGCCGCCCTGGCCGAGCCCGGCCCCGGCCACTGAGGCCTCGCTGGTGCTGCGGCGGGTTCTTCTCCCAGAAGACCAATTATTGGCTCTTCCTGAGAGCTGTTTGTTTGGAGGAGCACGCCACCAGGTAAGTGCGTGTTGCTAAGAACAAAAGCCCAGAACGCAATTCCTCTCATCCTCTTCCCCTCATCCTCCACATGGGAGGCCCCAAGGACACCTGGCTCTCTCTGAGCCTGGACCAGTGCCTCGTTCTGGGCCGACAATGATAGTGAGAAGATACATTACATACCCCCAAGGTCCCTCCGGGATGCCCCAATGGGATTCAGCACCACCTCACCCCCACATATCCCAGCCCTGAATCCTAAAGGGGCCTTTTCTTGCATCAAAGAAAGACTCTTCCCAATGTCTGGGCCTCTTGCTGGCTGCAGCCTACCTCAGGGTTCATCCTTCCCATCAGACTGGAAGCTCCCTTACGGCAAAGGCCTGGCTTGTCTATTCCTACTTTATGCCCTAAACCCCACAAAATACCCGGCATGTCTGAAGACATGTCTGATACACTGGAATGGGATCCCCAAGGATGGGCTGCAGGGAGTCCTTTGAAACTGCAGGCACAGCCCTCTGCGTGGGGGCCTCCTGTGGTTCTAAGGGTGTGTGATGTGACCGGGTTCTCAAGAGAGGGTCCAAAGGTGTGCCAGACACTCAAAGAGGGCCCAACCTAAAGTGCCTGTGCCTGCTGACAGAGGGTGAGCCCTCGGCAGGAACAGAGGGTGAACTCTTAACTGTCACCCCTCATCCTGACAGCCCATGAGTCCTTGATGGCCTCGGCCCTTCAGATAAAGCTCCCCCTCGCTGCTCCCTCTAGTTACTCAGATCCACCCCCGCCGCCACCCCCCATTGCTTCCAGGGCTCCCTCAAGACCATCTTCCTCTGAGAGGTCCTCCCTAAAGCCTCCCAAAAGAGCCTGCACTCTTGTCCTTCAATGACCTGCCTTGGCCACCTCGCATGACACCCATTACTCTAGCAAACCATGTCTTATATCGTGGGTGTGTGCATTCTCATGCCACACAATTCTTCATCAGCTTCTTAAAGTCAAGAACTAGAGTCTTCTTTGTTGCAGTGCCCATCATGTAAGTGCCCATCAAATACACATGTGACAGGCATTCCGAGGGGTGTAATAAAATAATATTACCCAGTCCAAACTCATTTGCAGTAAAGACTTTTTTTTTTTTTTTATACAGTAAGGATACAATTTTGAAAGCACTAGCTCACCACACAAACAAAAGCAACTAATATTACGGCCCCCTGTTCCCTCCCTGGCCCTGTCCACAAGCACAGGTAAGATTTATAGAGTTGTGCTCATAATAGCAATACAATGTTAGCCTCGATATTTTCCCCTTCACACTGTCTCTAACATATGCTTCCACGTGGGACTAAAAGCCCGTGTTCTGTCCTGTGATTCTCCTCGTGGGGTTACTCCAACAGCCAGCCGGGCATATGCCAAGCTGTGCAATTCCATTCTTTCATAACAGAACTTTTCCCCCCATCGGCAGCGTCTCTTCCCCAGGTGTCACAGCAGATTGTCTTTCTCGTTTCCCAGCACATCAAAGATCTGTTTTCACATGAAAGCACTCAACTGAACATGGAGTGATGCCCACTGCCCTCCGACAGGTGCCTCACCCATGGCAGGCTGGTCCTGGCCAACAGGTCCCTCAAACAGATTTGGAAGTCGCCCCATGGATTCCCAATGGGGACCCTTATCTCCAGCAATCCTGCTCATCCTTTCCGGACCTCTGACCGCCCCTAGGAACCTGGCCCTTTTCCCCTTCTCCCCACACCACGAGTGTTAGGTCTCCCTTTCTCCTCTCGCTCACGGGACGGCCAGCCAGTCACTACCTCTGCTGCTGATGTTCCCCTGGAGCTGTCCCCAGTGCCTCCTCAAAGCCACTCCCTTGCCCAGGATCTGCTGCCGCCAAGCACCTAGGGACCTTGCCTGAGCTCTCGTTTACTTGCCTGTTTGTGTGGAAAGAAACAGCATGCTCCCAGCACACACGGAGCCTGCTGTCATCCAGGAGCTTCCCATATAAAGAGGGTCAGCAGGCCCCAGGCATCAGCGGGGGTCTCCAAACACAGTGCACGGAACCTGAGAAAAGGCTCGCAAGCTAACCGATGCTCCCCAAATGCCCACAGTAAATGAAAAAGTACTGGGTCTGACTCTGTTCAGGGCAGGAAAACAGCACGGGGAAGACACAGCCTACCAAAGCGGTGGTTTCTGTGTCACTGAATAAGAAGTACGTTTTAGTGCCCGGATTTTTTTTTTTTTTTCCCCTAAAACACAAGCATGAAGTCAACCTCACTGCTGATTAGAGAAATTCAAATTAAAACCATACTGAGATACCACCAGAATGGCAAAAAATCTAGGTCTACTATGCTGGTAGGAATACAGAGCAATGAGAACTACATACCCTCTACTTGGAGGGTAGCTCCTAGGAGAAGGTCTTCAGGACAGAATTTCCAGGAAACCTGAGTTATACATACCCCAAACTCAGTGATTCCACTCCTACCTGTGCATTCTGGTAAACTCTCACATAGATACAGCAGGACATTTGTACGAAGATATTCACAGCAACTCTGTTTGAGCGGCCATAAAAACAAAATTGAGAACAACTCAAATGTCCACTGAAAGGAAAAAAGACCCGCCCCCATGAACAATATACAGCCACAGGCCACGGGGGTGAATGTCAAAGACATCAAACTGAAGGAAACAAAATACTTCTGTGAGCAAAAAGCAGGCAAATCTACACACGGCCAGTGGGCGGGGCTTAACATTGTGAAGGAACACACCGCAGTGTGAAAGGTACGGTAATATTCCATGCAGTGACTATGTGGGTATTTGTTCCTTGCTGTTCACATCTTACACGTGCACTTCACATGTTTTTGTGCGTGTGCACTATTTTATATGTGTGTGGGGGGACTCAGCTCAACTCCAAGTGAGTGCCTCTCTTCTCTGTGCAAACAGTCTTCCTCTGGGACCTCTCATTCTCTCTAAAGGAATTTACTTGTTAAGAGCTCTAGCACTTACTAGCACCCTTTTCCCTTGAGTCAAGTCAAAATTCTAACGAGGAGCAGCAAAACCAAAAGGGAAATGAATATTCATGCCACAGAGTAAATTCTACTTTAGAAAAATCTCTGCATCCCCAGCAGACGCCAACTGGGGCTGTGACAGCACGGTGCTTGGTGCTTCTGCTTGGTGCTTCGGGATGAACAAGGACAATGCCCACTCCAGGGCACCCCGCATTGCCAGGCCTCTTCTGGAGGAGAAAGGGGAGTTTCCTGAGGCTTTTCCGGGGCCCACCAGGTCCGAGACAGACTGTGAGCACACACTGTCTTGCAGGCAACACTGAGCTCCCTTCTGCAGACTCCCTTGAGGAGCATGACCAGGAGAAGAGGGTAGCTCCCTCACCAAGGAACTCTTCCAAGGACTCACCCCTTTTTAACGCCCAACAAATCCCCTCAGCTGAATTCACCCTTCCATCCAGCAAAATCTTCTCTGTATCACTATTTTCCTTTCTGTTCCAGAAAACCCCCAAAAGTGACTGGTGGCCAGATGTCATCCTGCCCCTGCTCAAACTGCTCCCCTTCCCCATCTCACCCCCCAAGCCCACCCTCTGCCCATCTGTTTTACCCGATTCTCACACCTCTTTGGACACCCCCTACCCCTCATGCCATCTTCTTGGACTCCCAAGAATCAACCCATACGCCACTATCTTTGCTCCCACCAAACCAGGTGATCTGGGACTCAGTTCCTACTCTCCCTCTCCCAACTCACTCTCCCACCACAGGTCACAACTCCGTCTCCTGAAAGTCTAATGCTGTATCTGTTCATGGAAGCTGGCCCCAGGAATCGAGCAGATAAAAATGCCTCCCTCCCAGCCAAAACAAAGCTATACCACAAACCACCCCTGTATCCACCTCACCTTCTCTCTGCACCCAAGCACACGCACTGTGTGTTCTGAACTATGACTTAATCTGATATAATATAAACAATAATATATAATAATACAATCACAATAATACACACGTACTGCATGTGTACAATGTGCCCTGCACTGTGCTGGCTAACATGGGGGTAGACAAAAAGGAGAGACAGTCTCTTGGTGGTGAGTAAATCAGACACAGCCATGCGAAGAGTGTTTGTTAACTGAAAAGGGGAGACTGCAAAATACGTGTAACAGGACCTCACATTTGGAAATCATAATATATATATATATATAAATCTGTAGTAAACACATGGAAGACTATACTCTCATTTATTAACAATGGCTGGGAGGGGGGCAGTCCTGTGGTAACCTTTATTTTGGAAGCAGTAAATGTTCTTATGGTAATTTCTTATATAAACATGCATTGTTATGCAATGGGGAAATTTTCTAAAGTAAATTCTAAAAGAAAAAGATCAAGACAAAATTCCAGCTCTTGGGAAGCTTCCACCCTGGCTAAAGTAAAAGTTAACGCACATGGATTGAAAGTGCACATACCAGCTCCTTCCAAGAGAAGGACAGGATATTAAAAGATGCCAACTGCCAATAGAATCAGGAGAGACCTTTGAGCCACAAGTTATCAGGATGGGTACAGGCAAGGGGACCTGCTATGTCGTTGGAGGGAGAAGGGCAGGAATGGACAGCATGACAAGGGGATGAGCCAGGCGTGAAGGACTCCCTGGCTACTCAGGCCTCGTTACCCATTTCCAAGGCAGTAATGGAACAATTTGCCCTCCCTATAGGTAGAGCATTTTGGATGCACATAAGTCAAATATAATCTCAACCAAGCCAAAAGGAATACCACAAACATAACACATTTTTTAAAAAAACACTTATTTTGTGAACAAAATAAACTAACAAACAAAATAGAAACAGACATGCAGAGAACAGACTGACAGCTGTCAGACACAGACCACAACAATATGGTGATTACCAAAGGGAAATGGGAGGAAAGGAAGCAGAAGAGGGGGTAGAGGAGGAATAAATGGTGATAGAAGGAGACTTGATTTGGGGTGCTAAATACACAGTACAATATATAGATGATGTATTATAGAACGGTATGCCTTAAACCTATATAATTTTATTAACCAATGTCACCCCAATAAATTCAATGAAAAGGTAAAAATTAAAAAAAAACAAAAAAAACTTATTTTGAAATAATTTTAAGACAGAAGAAATGCAAAAATAATCTGGAGAGTGCCCCTACACCCTTCATCCCAAGCTTCCCCTAATATGAATATCTTACATAACCACGATATACTTACCAAAACGAAGAAATTAACATTGGGTTAATATGTTTTTTTGGATTTCCCCAGTTTTACCACTGCTATCCTTCTCTGTCCCAGGAGACAATCTCGGATACCACCTTACATTTAATATAACTGGTTCTTAAACAAGCAAACATTTTATGATTATTTATTCTCTCTTGGTAAGAAAATGCCCTGGCACTCAGAGCAAAGACTTTGTCCTCATCAACATCAAAGCAAGCAGTCTTTGACACAAATTGAAGACCTCGGAAAGGAAAAAAATTTGATCTCCAGTGAGATAAAAACCCAGACAATGACCGAGCCTCTTAACCCTCCATAAGCAACCACAACCCTGGGCCTCTCTCCGCAGCAACTAACTGGTATTTAAAAGTAATTTATGTTAATTGCAATCGAGCACATATGAACATTACAAAGCAAGCTGGCTTCAAACAAAAAGGCTCCAGAGGAGCCTAACAAAAAATTAATTTTACAAAAGACCTATTTCTTATTCCAACTTGTTTTTAAATATATGTTCTGAGTCACACACCATTAACCATCTCAATTTATTAATAATCTCGGGGCAACCAACTATCTCAGATCATGCAAAAATGAAATCTTGCATAAAAAGGAAAATGAAATATCTACACGCAAACATTAAGCAGGTAGTCAGCTGTGATGACCAGAGAGGATTATTATTACTTTTTAACCAGAATTTGTGGTAGGGCAAAAAAAAAAGAAAGGTTATATGAACCGGTAACTCAAACTTCATAAAAATTTCTCCCTCCGAGCTTGAGATTGTTTTAGAATTGACCAGTTCAAACAAAGTTCTTTGGAATTTCACCCTAACACTCTCTGGAATTGTCCCCATAACAAAGGTTCCTGATGGGAGGGGAGAGGGTCCTCATGTTCTCAAAGAACCTTCCTCTAGCTGAGGAAATGAAGGGGCATGTTGGCATTTTAAAGCAGGAACCAATATTTTAGCTATAAAATCCACTTTGTACATTGAATTAGCAAAACAGCTGTTTATATAGAAACCCTTTCCTCTCTCCCTCCAAGCCCCTCAGTGATTCATATCAGTGATAAAACACTGGCTGGAACAAAGAAAAATTGAATTGAAAAAAAGAGAGAAAGGCACCAATAGTACACCCCACCATTTTAATTCCAACTTAGCCCCGTTTCTCTGAAGGAAGCTTCTCAACCTATCCCACTTGTTATAGAAAAAAGAAAAAAGAAACTCTCCTCAAATCAGCCCAACATTTGGTTGCAGAGCCAGAAATTAGGTACTTATTTGCGTAAGAAGCATATTCAGTGTGACACAGTTCATCTTTCATATGCCCTGGGCTTTGAGATTTGCTTTCTTTTTAGCCACAACCTGAATGACTCACCAACACCCCAGTTTCCCTCCTCTCCCACCGTGAGCCCTCTGACTAAGCAGGCAGGGTGCAGGCCCACCAGGTTGATTCCCCTGAGTGACAGAGGCTTGAGGAGGGAAGGAGGGCCAGGAAGCCATGTGACCATCCATCATGGAAAACAAGCCCTCCCCCAACCGAGAAGGGTGTTTGCACTTTCCTCCACCTCAATCCTCTTCTCCTGCTCACTCTTCAAGGCCCAAATCACACATCTCTTCCCCTGCGAACCCAACACTGACTCCCCCTTGGTGGTCCCGTAAGGCCTAGTGCCTCCTTCACCTGTAGATTCAGCACCTCCGCCCATTGATTACCTGCCTTCCCAAACACACGGCACACCCAAGGGCAAAGAAAGTCCCTTCCTCATGTCTGTAACCCCAGCACCACGCGTGCCCTGCACCCAGCCCAGAGCAGGGAATCAACAAATGTTTGTCCAATGAATGAACACAACTCAACTGCCCCCCAGAAACCACATCACTAAATGCTAATTACCACTGGCTGCATGAATAATGAATAAAGAAATGAGCGAACAACTGTCTCCTTGTTAGCCACGTTGCAGTCCTTCGGGAGCACAGAGGGGGGATCAACTGGCTTGTGGCCGTGGTAGCAGGATGGTTGGAAGCCAAGACAAGTGGTCTTGAAGGGGCGTGCGAGAGGCAGGGAAGGAGGAGGGCCACACTCACTCCAGGGCTGGTGGTGCCCTGAGATCTCACCCATCGGGCTCACTTCTCCACCTTCCCCACTCAGCAAGTCCCCGGAGCTCAGCAGGACAGCCACGTGGCCCAAGGACAAACTCATGTCCACCTTCCCACACAAAGCCCTCCCAACAAGGTCACACCATGACCCACTCATCCGCCACAGCCCTCTGCACCCACCAGTAAAACTCGAAGCCAGGTGCTCAAACAGCACCCAGCTGGAGTGCCGTATGTGAGCAAACCACCAGATTTCTTCCCACTCGCTAGGACAGAAAGATCTCACACATACATTCAGTTTGGTGCTGGTCAGAGCTGGGTGCTCCCAGCTCTAGGGCTCATTCTACCTGAGGAAAATAAGCCAGGCTCAAAAAGCCTTCGTTGGGGTCATCTCCACACCCCTGGGGAGAGGCAGAACCACAGGGACTGAAAACACTCAACGGTGACACCAGAACATTTTTAAGTTTCCCGGAACAGGCCTCAGCGAAGGTAAACACGCAATGCCCATCCATCTACGGCCATCTAACATCCTGTATTCCTTTAATATAATAATAATAGAGGCACTGATTTAGATATTCAGAGGATGTGCTGTATATCCAGGAAAAATAATGATCAGGCACTTGAGCCTTTTCTAATTCTGCAAATAATCAAGTAATGGCAAGGTACAGCTGAGCACTGTCCCAGTTTCAGGAGGAGGCGGGGACAGAAGGAAGGGCTCCACCATCGGGCGCCCGAGGCCAGGAGCTCACAGCAGGCCTCCACCCAACCGCGCCGGCCCGCCCGGCCCCTCGGTCCAGGGCACAGCCGCTCAGGGACACCCTCTCGGTGGGCCTGCACGCCGAGCCTGAAGCAGCACATGTCGTGTGAGGTCCTTCCAGCAGCAGGGCCCTGGGTGCCTCACCCTGCCCTGACCGAGGCTCTGGCGCTCAGGAGCGGTTCTCAATGCCACTGACCAACTACAGCCTTTTTTTTTGTAACCTTGTGCAACATAAACAGTAAATTGTTCAAATGTCCTCAGTTTTGCAATAGAAGCCCTCTACGGAGAAAACAAAAATCTTATTTTTTTGGTTTGAAAGAACAGTTCATTACTTAAAAGAATCTTATTCTGAAAACCCTGGTACCAGGAATAATTCTCTCTCCTTGGCTCATCTAGTTCCTAAAGACGAGATTTTTGTATAAAGGGTTTTCTCAAAGTGGGGCATACCTAAGAGCTGGAGGGTCCATTTCTCGGTGTGAAGGGGTACATTTGCAGGTCCTTAGGCTCCCTGAAATCTAAAGCCCCAAAAGCAATTCACAGGAAAGCTGTGGGAACTCTTCCTCCTTTCCCGGTCCCACACCAGCTCCTTCTCCCACATCCTTTGTGGAGTGAGGTCCCACTCACTCCCAAGGGAACCCTCTCCACGTGAGACCAGATCCACAGGCTCGGCATGCCTTGGGGACCTGTTTACAGTCCCAGACACGGAGAAGCCCAGCAATGGGAGAACCCCAGGGATAAGAGACGCCCACCTCTGGTTCTAACAAGCACCCCCGGGGGCTCTTAGACCAATATTGTCTCAGCACTGATGTACCCTCTCTCCTTGTAACCCCCCCACCCCCACCCACCCACCTCACCTGCTAGTCACCAAGTCTAAGGCATAGGGGGTGATTTCAACTCTCACCCCCATCCTTTTAATATTTTTTAAATATATTTTATTGATTTTTTACAAAGAGGAAGGCAGAGGGATAGAGAGTTAGAAACACTGATGAGAGAGAAACATCGATCAGCCACCTCCTGCACAACTCCCCCTGGGGATGTGCCCGCAACCAAGGTGCATGCCTTGACCAGAATCGAACTTGGGACCCTTCAGTCTGCAGGCCGGCGCTCTATTCACTAAGCCACACAAGTCAGGGTTCAATTTTTATTTTTTTTAATCCTTATCTAAGGACTTGCTTAGAGAGAGGAAGGGAGAAGGAGAGGGAGCGGGAGAGGGAATGGGAAAGGAAGAGGGAGAGGGAGAATGAAAGGGGGAGTGGGAGGAGGAGGGAGAGGGAGAGGAAGAGGGAGAGAGATAGAGGGAAACATCGATATGTTGCCTCTCTTACATTCCATCTGCCCAGGCTCCTCTCCTATCCAAATCCTGACCTCACCCTACACCCTTCCCCCGGGTTAAAGCCCCACAGCTCTGTACGCCCTCTCCCACCTCTGCCTCGGCTTCAGCACTTCCCACCACCTCTCTGCCATCCTGCACTTACACACCGGCCTCCCCCAAGACCCCCTTGAGGAGGGGGGCTGTTTTGCTTCTTCTTTTCCTCCTGTCTCCCCACGCCCAGCACAGGGCCTGGCCCATGGCAGGGGACCTGCACCAGGGAATGTGCTCTGTGAGCCGGCCCTCAGTTGCCTGGACTTGCTAGTGAGCACAGGGTGCTAACGAGGCCAGGTCATGAGTTCCATACTCCTCGGCTCCCTTGCCCTTCACTCAGAAAAAGAGTGTTCAACCGCCAGCCACCTGACTGCTGGTCACAAGCGGGGCGAGGCCAGACTGCGTAGGCAACTCAGCGCAGCCCAGTCCTGGCACAGGCAGACCAGTTCCAGTCCGTGCCCTGCTGAGCACGGGTCAGGCGTGTCATCTCTGTGCCTAAGAAAAAGCATCGGGCCGGGCCATCTTTCCACATCCCCTAGTGGTACTATGCAGCAGGGTTAGCTGTTATTTCAATAAGCCTTATTAAGACCCAATTTTCTCGGGTCTTCTTTCAGATTCTGCAGCATTAAAAGCCTCGCTGCTTAATTACATTAGAGCACCTGTATATATTATGTGCAATAAATCAACTTTAATTTACCGCCACACAAGGCTATTCATCTTCTCCGGGTTATTTATTGCTCAGTATTATTGGTGCCGAATTGTACGCTCTCCGCTGTTAAGAGGGAGCAGTTGGGGTAAGAGAAGCTGAGACGCTCCAGGATGCGTATCACACATGCACGCAGCAAACAGGAAAGAAAAAGAAACCTATAAGCGAATCTTGGCAATCTGCTCCTCACTATTTTCCTGAAACACTCACCAAACATTGTGATGTTTGCTTCTGCACACAGGCACACACATACCAGCTACCCACTGAGACGACACAACAGGCCAGCGGCTCTCGTCTGCAAAGGGAGAGCCGAGCATGGGACGCAGGCTGAGCCAGGAATGGGACCTCTGGGGGCCAGAGCACGAGGCTTCCCTCGCCCACTGCCACTGGTACCGGCCCAGTCCAAGGACTGCATGGGCAGGACGGACCCACAGGCAGAGATGGGCAGCTTGCAGCCATCCACACCCGCCCGCCATGCCCACCCAGGGCCCGAATCAGGCCACTCGGAGTGGACGGAACAGTTCCCAGATAATCCGGGGTGGAGGACATTGTGATGCCATGTAGGACCCTTATTCCTAAAGATTCTGATAAATGCTGCCATGGAGGAGCCACTGAGTTCTCTCTGGACTTCCTGCATCAGCACCACCTGGGATGTTAAACATAGATTCCTGGGCTCCGTGACCGAGACCCTAATTCTAACACGTCCAGGGAAGGGCGTGTGATTTTCCTGCACAGTGAGGTGTGAGAGCCACTGTCATAAAACCTCAGGAGCAAGGTTAACCGTCCGTTCCAGCATAACATAACTGCTAACAATGTCATTCAGAGTGACTTCCTCACTCCTTGCCAGGCTCTAGGCTCAGTCCTTTCCATCCATTCATTCCTCACAACCACCCCCAAGTAGGCACTGTCATTTTCATCTCATTTTATAGATGAGGAAACTGAGGCACAGATTATAGACCTTACCTCCGAATCCCACCTTGATAACTGGCTGGGCAGCCTAGTTCCTGCGTCTGTGCTCTCAACCACTAGGCTACACTGCCTCTCCAAGCCCAGATTCCCCGTCCCCGCTCCAACTGGACAAACAGGCACCTTTTGTTCTAAACAAAAGGGAGGCAAAAGGCACCGAGACATCGAGGGCCCATAAAGCCATCTGGTTCCCCCAAGTTCAATAGCTCAAGCTACTGCTTGGCAACCTGCTGGCAACAGCCAGCCTTGTCTCGGAGCTTCCCACCAATCAGTTAGCAAGCGTCTCTCACTCACTCACTCACTCACTCACTCACCAAGAGCTGGAAAGCAGGATCTCAGGACACTGTGCCGACCAGATGCCTTCCTCCCGCACGGAAGCCAAACCATTGGAAACTAAACTCCCGTCGGGATGTACTTCCCAGCCCCCTCCTTCTCACCGAGGGAGCCACGAAGGGTTTTCTGGCACACAGATGACTTTTTTACAAGCACAGCAGCCACATCCAACTTCCATTCGATAATGTGCCTTAATCAGGGCCTCGACAAGCACAGGCCAACCAATCTCACCAGACGGCCCTTCAAGGCTCTCTGGACGGCAGAGAAGGAATAAAAGGGAAAGGGGGATGGCATAGTTCTGGTAAGAAAACTTGGTTTTTTATATGTTTGTTTGTTTGTTTGTTTGTTTAATTAACAGATTCATTCCAAATAAAAGTCCATTGTGCATGCAGAGGAGCCCGTTCATGTGTGCAGAGGAGGTCAGGGCAGACCAAACGCGTGAGCTAGGAACCAAAGTCCTGAAGCCCAAAACACGGGACCCCCGAGGGCCCCTGAGCATGAAGTCACCGCAAAAAGAGGCTCCCCCCACGAAAAGCTCCACAGAGAGGCTGGCCCGGAAAACGTCCCTGCACTGGACCACGGCGAGGACTGTCAGGGGCCACGGCCAGGCAGGTGACTCTCTGGGTGCCTTCCTGCTCTTGATCCCACAAATGTTTCATTGTCCAGGTTCCCACCTACGCAGACCAGAGCCTCAGAGCTCACCCAAGCCTCTACCCCCCTTTTCTGTACACCAGCCCTGGGGGGCTCGACCCATGAGTCTCAACCAGGAGACCTTTGGGAACATCTGGAGACATTTTCAGCTGTCGCACTTGGGGAGGGGTGTCACTGGCATCTAGCGGCAGAGTTAAGTCTCTTACCATATACACAGTGCACCCTACCTTGCCACCCCTCCCCCTTCCCCCCACTCCAGCAACAAAGAATTATCTGGCCCCAAAATGTCAACAGTGCTAAGATTGAAGAGCCTGGGCTAGAATGTTGAAAGTAATTAACATTCACACTCACACCATCTTCCCACGGCCTCGGCTCCTACCACCACCCTCTCCCACCACCCCGCTAAATCAAGCCAGAGTGAGAAACCTAACCGAAGCCATCTATAATCTGGAAGGTAAGGTCTAGCCTCAGCTGAGAGCCGAGGGTCTGCGCCGATCTGAGCCAACCTCCCTCGTCTCTGGCACAAGGTGTTCTCAGATGCGCGAGAAGCCAGGACTCTTTGTCTCCAAATGATCCAGAGGTTTGCCCTCGGTTCAGCAGATCTCTGAGGGCAGAGAAGAAAGGAGGGGAGGGTTGTGCTGGGCCATCCTCCTTCCTAAAGGGACCCTGTAGACCTGGAAACAGCAGTAGGGTAGATGTGAGAGAGCCCGCCCAGGGGCGGTGCCAGGAGCAGCCGGAAGAGCTAGGGGTGGGTTTGGGGCTTCTTCTATCCCTCTGTGGTGGGTGTTTGGGAAAAAGAGAGGCAAGGTGAGGTGGTATGGTAGAGAGGGCTGGTACTTAGAGACGGTTCTGGGATTGAATCCTGGCTAGGTGACCTGGCCAGGTTCCATAACCTCTCTGAGCCTCATCTACAAAATGAGGACAGGAAGGCTCGCCTGGCAGCTTGCACAATGCCAGGCACCCAGTAGGTGCTTACTCAGCCCGATTGCTCAGCAGGCTGGATCCAGCCGGGACAGGGAGGAGGCTGTCCAGACCGGGGCCAGGGAAAAGGACGACCCAGAGAAGCCAGGGCTCTTACGCCGAACCTTACACCCATCTGTTATTTTGTTGATTTGGATCAAGGGGCCACGTGTGCTGCAGAGCAAGGTGAGCACAGGACTCTGGTTCCATTCACAACCCGCTGAGACCGACATCCTGCCTCCCTCTGGGCAGGGCCTGAGGATGGACCCCACTGACTGTTCACAACTTACAAAAGGAGGGCTGGGCTCTCGGCTGGCCGGCAATTGCGTAAGTGTAAGCTCCAGATACTGGTAGAAGGGCCGAGAAGCACCAAACGAAAGCCCCAGTGCCCACCTATGTTTGGACGCCCAAAGCAAGGCAGAACACCACACCCAAACACAAACTAACTCAGTGCAGAATAGAAGGATGCAGTCAACCGAGCGGGGAGGATCCACTCAAGCCCCTGGGGTGAGGAGCCACCTTAGGACCGCCATGTACACATGACAGTCCTCCCTCTGACAACTGTCCCTAACACACTCTCCTGTCCGCATCATACCTGCTCCCCAGGCCTGGCCTCCAACCGCCTGTGGAGACCAACAGATCACATGTCACCAAACTCAGATACAGTGAGGCCTCCAAACCCGCCAGCCCCTAAGACTCGGAGGGTGGCCCCCGCAGGGCTGGGTCTTCATTGAGGGACGCAGCCTTGTGCCTCCTTTCCTCCTCGGGCTGCGCTAATTTCCCCACACTAACACTGCAAGGAGGCATTCCTGGGCTCCTCCTGAGGCCCTTGGGAAGGGTCTCATGAGGAAGGTTCAGCCAAAAAAAAGAAAAGAGCTTTTGGAGATCACTTATTTACAGAGTACTATAGAGACCATGAATATGGAGCAAGTGGGGTTGCTTTTTTTTTTTTGCTTTTGCTTTTTTTTCAATTCCCAATGCCAAGAGAAATGTTGCTTCAAAATCTCAGCAGTTTCTCTCCGGGCAGCCCCCCTCTGGGCCTCCACTTTGTTCCTGGGTCCACTCGGTTCCCTGAGCGTTGCATTCTGACCTCAGGACCCTGCACTTCATATTAACCAGCCCCCGCCCCCAGCATTTTAATGAGAGGCTGGCGGCGTCTCCGCCCAGTGCTGCCTGCACTCTGCTAGAACACACCTTCCCTAATTTTTGTTCACTGGAAGAAAAAAAAAAAAAAGAGCAGGTTTACTGGGAGGTCATTTTGCCTTAGGAAAGGAACAAATTAAGTTGAGGCCTACACTGTTGGCTGGGGAATACACTCTCCAGCAGACAAGCGACCTTGGGAAAGGTCACTGGCAACCCCTTGTTTATGGAGCCCGGATCCTGGCGGCGTGGTCACCTCCGAGAAGCACAGCTAGCAACTGTGGCATGCCAAACTCTTTTATGGGGCACCTCTTAAACACGCCAGAAATCCGCACAATAGCGGAAAACAAAAGTGCTCTCAGCGGGAGGGGGAAGCCGGGGCCTCGATTATGAGCAATTAGTGAATCAATGATTCTCAGAGACACTGATTCAGGCCAGCAGTTCTTATTAGCGACCCCTGAGAAAAAGGCAAGGGCACAGAGTGCCAAAGGGAAGGAGGGGGGCGAGAGGGAGAGGAGAGGGACTGCCAGCATTTTCCTCCCTCAAACTAGTAAAAACTACATTAAGCTAAAAAAGAAAAAAAAGAAATTTAAAAATCTATGTGTAAGTTGTTTCCTTTTGCAGATAAATAAATAAAGTAAATAAACTACAGCCAGCAGTTGTTGGCGCACAAGAAAGTACTCTCTCAAAATGCAGGAAATGGGACAAAGAGCTGGTATCAGTCACAAAGAAGAAAAGGGAGAAGAGAGGGAAGGAGGGAGAGGTAGGTGGCTAATGGGAACAGCGTGACCCTTTCCTTGCCCTCAGCAAAGGCAGGAAGGGAAAACTGATTGCGGCCCCCCACTCCCCTGCTTGCACGCAGGACGAAGAGGTATTGATTCGTGTGACAAAAAGTCTCCTGCAGTATTTTTTTTTCTTCTTCTTCTTAATAAAACCCCTCATCCACCCAAACACCTGTTCCGGAAATCAGAGCGACATGACGCACAGTGCGACGAGCCTCGCTAACCGATGGGCAATGAGCAAAGTAAACATTTCTAAAAATATAATGATGCTTGCTGGGAAAAGCAGGGCTCCTTTTACCCAGAAATCCTCAGGAATACCCCTTTGGGGAGACGTTCCCGTAACCGGTTTTCGGCGTTCGGCTCCACGCCACAGAAAGCAAAACGACGACGGGGAACACGCGCTTCCCGGGCACCACTGTGGGGCCCAGGCCGCCCGAGAGCGGCGCTGTCTGGAGGCCGCTGACAGCACACAGCTCTGCATCCTCTCCCCACGCCCCTCGGTCCCGAACAGTGTCACGTCCACCCCTCAAGCTTTTGCTTTTTTCTCTGAAGTCCAGGTACCAGGAGCAGCCCTGAGAGCATGTGGGTCGACATGAAAATGTAGAGGTGCAAACTGGCCCCCAAACAGAGCCCTGTCTGTGTCCCCTGCAAACTTTTCTGTGTTTGGGCATTTGTTTAGCTTCCTTTGGTTTGGGCCCGTTGGCTGATTCATTGACTCTAAGCAGTTGGAAGAAGACAGCAAAAGAAAACAAAAACAAAGGCTTTCTTCCTAGGAGGGGAGAACGCCGGTGCCCTTGAACTCAGACAACGCTCCCTCCCTCCGTGCGCCTCCCTGGAAAGTGTGCTGCTCCCTAACCTTGAGCACAGAACGTGTGCAAGGCCCTCCGGCAACCCCCTGCGCCTGGCGCCCACAACCAGGAGGAGTCTTTATCTGAAGAGGCGAGTCCGTTTTTTTAAAGTTGGAAGGAAACTTCTGAGACACTGAAGCTGATCTCTGCACAGAAACCTCCCTTCCTCCTCCGAGGCTTCTAAGAAAAAAGGGAGCGGGGTTAAGGCGAAAGCAAACCCGAGAAATGTCACTGCTCAGCTCAGTAGCTCCGATAAATTGTTACCAACTCGCCTCCAGAGGCAAAAAGGCCGTTTTCATTCCCGCCGACTGAGGGCACGGGAGAAAGCCGCCTTAACCTCTCCCCTCCCGTTAGCCCGCAGGTGCCACGTGGGTCCACCTCTCCCCAGTAGGTAAGCCCACTTCTCATGTCTATGGTGACAAAATAATTTTTTTTAAAGCCTACAGGAGGATAAACAGGAATCCCAAACTTAAAAGCTTTCTTCTTCTCAATAACTGTCTCGTACAATATTTTAACTAAATGCTTTCTTTAAAAATCGGGGGTCAGAGTATTGAATCAATTACGACAGTCAAACCACACCACCCCATCTCTTCCTACCCTCCCACCAGTTGCTTTTTCAAAAAACAGTTTCAAGATTTCAAAGGCAGCTGTGGCTGCACAGCTACAGACAACAAACTTGTTACAAGAAACACACACACACACACACACACACACAGGCACACACGCACACACGCCCTAACATCCATACACAGGTTTCCTTTTCGTTGGGAGAGTTCTGGGCCAGCGGCTGAAGCACAGGCGGTGGGGATGCGGGTGGAGGACTCCAGCATGGACGGAGCCTAAGGACAGCTGACAGGAAGGCCACCTTGGAGCCTGAGGCCAGGAGACCCCTGGACAACCACGCAAGGTGGGGACACGGGGGCTGCTGGGCACTTTCATTAAAGAAGAGAGAAAGAAAAATTGGCCGAAACCGGTTTGGCTTAGTGGATAGAGTGTCGGCCTATGGACTGGAGGGTACCGGGTTCGATTCCGGTCAAGGGCATGTACCTTGGTTGCGGGCACATCCCCCCAGTGGGCGGTGTGCAAGAGGCAGCTGATCGATGACTCTCTCTCATTGATGTTTCTAACTCTCGGTCCCTCTCTCTTCCTCTCTGTAAAAAAATCAATAAAATATATTAAAAAAAAAAAAAAAGAAAGAAAAAGAAAGAAAAGAAAAGAAAAAGAAAAATTGACAAGGATGGAAAGAAACCAATACTTGAACCTTGCTCAACTCTCCAGGCCCGTTTTTAGGATTAAAAAGGGAAGATACATCGTGGGCCCGCTGACCCGGAGCAATGAGCAACGGGCTACCCGTGGAGAGCCTCCCCACACACACTTTCATCTCCTGACGTTGCTATTTTTGTTGGCACCACGTCCCTTGAAGATTGTTTACAGATGCAGAGCCATCGATAATCCCTAACTCAGGGGCATCCTGGAGAGGAACACGGTCCCGCTGGGCCCCGTGCGTCCCCACCAGCCCGCCCCCTCTGCCGGGCCTGGGCCCGAGTGGCCCCCGGGCTCTGAGGAAGCCCATGCCTCCGGGGCCGCCACGTGTGTCCTCCGCCCTTTGAACATCCTTCACCAATTTTGCAGACTCTGGAGCCAACTCCCTTCCGGTGCTTTCAGGGGGCCTGCACTGGGTTGTGTTGTTGTTGTTAGTGGGTGCTGTCGTTTCGGGATTTTCTGTTTGTTTGGTTTCTGTTGGGGATCTGGGAGAGCCCCTTTCTTGCCCCTTTCTCTCCTCCTTCCTTTCTTCTGTATGTAAATGCACTTTCACATGCTCTTCGAGTGGCTTACGGCTTGGCATCCATCTCAAACACGTCTGTAATGGATCGGGAGCCAAAATCTGCTTCTGATTATCACAGACAAATCAAGGCTCCTGAAGCTGGGGGGCGGGGGCCGAGAGGGAAAGATACGGGATCTTGAAAGGGCTGGGGACAGACACCGACCTCTGGGCTCTGCCGGGAGGAAGCACTGGGGCCCCAGGGGCCGCCATTACTCCCTGACCCCCCTTGGCCTTTGCTTATAAACCTCCCGGCCGCTCCCTCCGGAGGGCTTGTGGGTGGAGATTCCACACCTAATGGAACCTGCTTTCTGGACACCCCCGCCAGCTTGAAAGGGAAAAGGAGGGGAGGCGGGGTACCGGAGCTCCCGCTCCCCCCAAAGAGGGCCGGCCCCCACACGGAGCACACAGCTGCAGGAAGATGAAAAACATTTTATTGTTTGAAGAGTAACAGAGGGCTGCTGGACATGGGCAATTTAAAATTAAATACAACTCCCGTCACAGCCGTTTGCAGTTAAAGGTGAACACGTTGTTTTCAAAGCAAACGCGTCTCGGCCAGAGGGCTGGCTGCCTCCGAGGGGCCCAGATGCCTCCTCAGTTATTAAACCTTTAATAGCGGCCACCCAGCCGCCCGGCCGGCCAGCCTCTGCCGCAGACAAGTTTTCCCCGAAAGAAGAGCGTCTTGCCCTCTCCCTGCCCCCACCGAGCATACAGGAGGGGCTTTTGAGGGGGTGAGTAAAACCTTGTCTTGTCGCTGAGGTGAAAGGCTCAATTAGAAAACCTTCAGGATCCTCTAGGAACATCTGCCTAGAGCGACAGCGACGGATGCAAAACCTGAAGACAAGCTAAAATGTTTCCCTCCCATACAACCCCCACCCTCCTCCCACCTACAACACACAGGGGCGGAGGGGGGAAGCGGGGACATGGGGGGACACTGTCATCAAAAATCGATTCTGAGATCCGGACACCCGTCCGACAGAAAGCAACATCCTCCACTCCTGAGAGCCAAGAGGGTCACACACGCGCTTCCTGGGCACCTGAGCACGGAGTGCGGCTCAGGGGCCGACTGGTCTTAGCCACCCAGGGCCGGCTGGGGCAGGGAGTCTCCAGGCCTGTCCCTGTCTCTGCGCAGAACGAAACTGCCTCCAGGCAGCCCCTCGGAGGAGCAGCGAGGCTAACAGACAGAAACGTCCCGACTCCTGCCACTCCTATCCGGCAGTCCTTGGAAAACAGGGACCGGCTGTCCGGGCTGCTTCCCTCACAGAGTCCTCTCTGGGCGTTTCTAAGAGCTCCCTCTGACTTCCAGACCGCCACACGCCTCCCACCCCGGTCACCCCACGCAAAGACACAAACCCCAAGGTCACAAAGCAAGGGACACCGACGTGGTCTGATACCGAGCCCTGGAGTGGCAACCTGTAGTCTCCCTGCTTTGATCCCAAAGAAAACACTAGTAAAGGCAGGGAAGTGAGAGTGGGGAGAGACAGAGTGGATGCTCTCAGCCAGCTGCCTCCACCTAGCTCTGCGGACATCCGAGCTGAAGACGGGTCTCCAGGCCGATTTATCTGGGCCGGGCCGCTCGGCTCCGGTTCTGGGCATCCTCTCGTGTGCTCTGGGCCCTGGTGCCCCTCGGAGTCACCCAGGGAGCGGGTGTGTCGCTGGCAGCGCTGGCAGTTGTCAGTCAGCCTGACGCTTCCCTCCAGAAGGTCCTTTCCACACAAAAGGCCTCAGTGAAGCAGAGCGGGCTCCCCTTTGATTTGCTCACCTCTCACATGTGAAAACAGCTCAGCGGCCTCGCCCAGCACGGCGGCACTGAAATGCAGTCTGCTGGGACACACGGCTTTTCAAAGCACTCTCTGGAAGGCGAGGCCCCTGGTTGGGTTCTGCTCGAAGGAAGCGCTAAATGGAGCGGGCTGGACCGGAATCAGCCTCCGAGAATCCAGCCTTAGAGCGAGAGCAGCTCTACCAAACTGCTGGGAGAGGCAACGAGAGGAACACGGGGATTGCAAAGACAGAACAACCCGCTCCGCGTCCTTCGCAGCCTCCGGAGTTGGGCAGGGGAGTATTATTATCGACCCAGCAGACAAAGGGGGAGAGGCCAGGTGGGCTTGGAGTGGCGGAGTGGCATTGCATTCCTTATTCCGTGTTCTCTGCGTGAGACCTGCTCTTTCATGGACAGCTGTGGCCTTCGGCCCTCTGGGTGGACAGGATAGGTACCCGCTGGGCCACAAAGCAATAAGCCTGGTCACATGTTCCTGTGAGATGAGCACACACAGACAGCTAACACCAAGCCCCCAGGGAGCCTTCACACAACTCCTAGGATTTTGCCAAGACCACTTCGGGGGAGAGCGGAAGTGGGGGGGTTACACTGCCTCACCGGCCCCCACATGGTAACAAGACCATGTGGGCACCTCCCCACGGACCCCTGGCCTGAGCAGAGCTCACCCAAGGGCCTCTGGCTTAAAGAACGCTCCTCCCCAATAGCCATCTAACCAAGCCACCCCCACCCTAAACTCATGAATGGCTCTCCGGGGCTAAGTAAGGTTTGGGGGGGAAAAGACTAGAAATTTCATTTGTGTTTGGCTTTTTGTTTGTTTGTTTTCCATCTCTTTTTATTTGTAATTATTTGTCTATGACTTATAAGGCATATAATATTTTAGCACAGTGCACGCTCAAAAAAAGTTTACCCCCAGAGGTACATCCAAAAGTGTGCAGATTTCCAGGTAAAGGGTTAACTTTAAGATCCTTAGCCAGGCTCATACCAAGGTGGGAGCTGGGGGCTCCGTCCACAGAGGACAAGCCAAACTTGCCTGGCCCTTTAATACCCGCCACTCAGCTGACCGAATCACCCCGCCGCTGCTGCGCCAGTCCACACGCACACCTCCAACCCACCCACTGGGCTCCACCGCCAGGAAGCCGGCCAGGCCACCGTCTCCCCTCACACAGATCACTCCCCGATCCCCCCACCTCTGCCTGGGGCTCTGTAAGTCATTTTCCACAGACTGTCAGTGGTCTCTCTTCAAAACTCAAAACTGGCCGAAACCGGTTTGGCTCAGTGGTAGAGCGTCGGTCTGCAGACTGAAAGGTCCCGGGTTCGATTCCGGTCAAGGGCATGTATCTTGGTTGCGGGCACATCCCCGGTAGGGGGTGTGCAAGAGGCAGCTGGTCGATGTTACTCTCTCATCGACGTTTCTAGCTCTCTAGCTCTCTCCCTTCCTCTCTGTAAAAAATCAATAAAATATATTTAAAAAAAAAAAAAAAAACACCTCAAAACTGGTCATTTCCCAATTCCTTCTTAAATCCTCTTAGGACAAGATCAGCACAGGGCCCAGCCTCACTGTCCCCACCTCCCGCCTGCACTCAGAACGCACCCTGATCCTATACCCTTTGCACCCCCCCCCCCCCCCCCCGTTCACACCTGTATTCACCCTTCAAGCTCAGCCTCAACATCCTTCCCCCAGAAGCCTTACTAAAAGCCGACAGGAGACCCTGAACAGCCAACGCATATTTACACCATTACGGTAACTGTCCTCCAATAATGGATCCTACACCAAGCTGTTTACTGAACATGTCCACGGCCCGATGCAAACCCAGGAACCGTGTCATCCTCAGCGCAGCGGATCTCAGTCCCAGCTCCCGATCCCAGCTCGGGTTCCGGCTGAGGATCGGAGGTCCAGAAACCTGCTGTGCGGTGAGTCTCTCTCTATGGGAAGCGCTGCCCAATCAGAGTCAGTCCGTGCAGCTCAAGAGTGTCCTTGATGTGGATAGGTGTCTTCGCCCCGCCTTGGCTATCCTCTCGGGAAACTTCTCCAGTCAGGCCGCTATGTGGCTGGGACAGGAAAAGCAGCTCCCAGGTACAAAGCACTAGACACCCCGAGGCACTGCGCTAAGCACTTATGAACACGGTCACACGCAATGCTTGCCACGCCCCGCTAAGGTAAAGACTGTATTATATTATATTATATTATCCCACTTGACAGATGGGAACAGCGAGGACTCACAACCTCAGGTCATGCCATAATGATTAGGCTAAGACTGCCTGCTTTCTAAGCCTATTTTCTTAAACCCGAAGCACCTCTGCTTCCCAGCACTCTCCCCTCGTTCTTCCTCAGCCTACAGTGGAGGAAACCGAGGCATGAAGCTGTGAGGCAACCAGCCTGGGTCCACATTCAGTTTGTCAGCGCCGAGCGAAGAACCAGAAGCCGGGTCTCTCCCACCACGCCTGCAACTGCAACACACACCCATGGTCAGCCACCCTCCCTCCTGCCCAGCCACCCTGTCAGCAAGAAAGCCAGCCCAAACCCAGAGGCCCAAGGAGGACCCTTCAGGTGACCCAGCCTGAGGAGAGCAGGCCACCTCCTCCCCAGGGCTCCTGCCTCCTAACTGAGCGGCAGAGTTCACCGGCTCTCTCCACCCTTACCCTGTCCGCCCCCCACCCCCACAGGACCCCGAGGCTCAGCACAAAATGAAGCCTCTCTCTGTGACCGGCCCTCTCAGGGGACGCCCCACGGAGAAACTGAAGAAAGAAATGAGCTTCAGTTACAGCGAGGGAAACTGAGGCATAGAGCAGCGGCAGCAAGCTGGTCAGGGCCCCATGCTGCTGGGAGGGAGCGGGAAATAGAGGGAGAATTTCCAGATGCCCCTGCTCTCTCCTGTTCCTGTCTTGAGGAGCTAGAAGCTGCTGCATTTCTTGAGGGGTCAGGCCCTCATCTTCCTCTCTATATACTTATTCCTTTGGCTTTTACATCAGAAACTTCCTCTCTCCCTCTCTCTCTCTCTCGCTCTCTCTCTCTCTCTCTCTCTCTCTCTCACAAAAAGGAGCCACATTCATCACAACAGCTGAAGCTCCCTCTTGGAGCCACAGAGGCCGAAACCGGCTTCTAATTAATATTAACCCTCCAAATCAGAGTCATGCTCAGGGAACCCGGAGGAAGAGACACAGGACGGGAGGGTGGTCGCCAATTTTCTTTTTACTTCATCTGGAAAATTAAGAGCACCGCTGATTTGAACAAGAAATCATCAAGGAAAGCAATCACAACTCCACACAGCCCGCAACTCGGCAGACTTGGCCGCGCAGCCCGCCACGTACGCGCGCTGAAATTAAAACGACTGTGGCAAGAATAGCAATGATGGTGCGGCTCGGTCCCTCCCTCCTTCATCCCGAGGAAACGTAAAAACCCTTCGGAAGGTTCTGAAGGGACCGGGCAAGAGGGCCTCCTTGTCTGTCTAAATAAACCAGCAGAAAACCGGCCAAGACTCCACCTCCATCCTTGAGATGAGGGTGTCCCCAGACCCTTTGCTACCTGGAAAGATCATGGCGGGGAGGGAAGAGGGGGGCAGTGGGCGTGGAACGCTGAAGGGGGTGGGGGTGCCTGGAGACCCTCACTCCAAACACAACACTTATTTGCTGTTTCTGCAGTAATTACAATAAACTGCTTCATAGCCTAGCGATCACTTAATGGAGCAGCAAATATGGCTTTTTCCCTATAATTAGTCAATGTAATCTACTATTTCCCTCCTCCGGACCACCCCGTTCCATCCCCCGCACACTAACATTCACACACGGCCCCTCCCTTCCCGGGACCCACCTATAATCACAATCTCGTGCCGGGCTCCCAGTGTGGCCTGGTGAGCTCCACCCAGCCGACAGGAAGTAGAGGGGACTAATTTGGAAATGAACCGGGAGATCTGGACAACTGTGGGTATGCGAAGGCATCTGGTGGATCTGAGGCTGGACTGTGGGCATCTCCTGGAGCTCTGCCCAGTGTATTCCACTCACACGATGGGGCTCCAGGGTTTGTAGTTCACAACCTAAAGTCCCGTGTCCCCAAGCAAAAGGTTCCATGAAAAGGCAACGCTCATCCCCCATCCCAACGTCCGCCCACCCTCCCAAGCAGCCCCACTCGTGGTTGGGGAATCTCTCATTTCCTTGGAGTTATTCCTCCTTCCAAGCATCTCCCAAACCTCTTCAACCATCCAGCCCTACACTTCCCGTCCCACCAGGCGTCCAAGGAACAAACCCACCTCCAAAGGCTGTGGACACCATCTAAGGTATTTCTCTACCGTTGGAAATTCGGGCTTTATGAAATGAAGCCCCTCAAACAGCCCTCATGCATGTAGCATAAGGACAGCCACACCCTCTCCTCACGGTCTGCTTTTCTCTCCTGCCTCTAAGGACTTAACTAGCTAACCCCAGGCCTCCTCATCTCCAGCAAGAGCAGAACACTCTATCTTTCTCATTTTCAAGATGCAAAAAACAAAACAAAACAAAAAAAAACCTCTCTGGTTATGGGGGAAGGAATTAACATGTTCTAAATGTCAACGGCACCTTATTTATAGTGTCTCATTTCAAACCTCAACTCTGTTATCGCCGTTGCTTTAGGAGTAGAATCAAAGCTCAGAGAGTCACAGGGAAAGCACCAAAATCCAAAGTAGGTCCCTCAGAGCCCAGAGGCTGTGCTCCTACCAAACCACACGCTTCACACACACACACATCTCAATGCAAACAACACAGTGATCCCACCTGTTGTCTATATTCACACGTCCATACATCCCTGTGTGCATACATACTCTTTTGCATCTCTCAATGCGTAAGACAGATATAAGTAAGGAAGTAGATTCCAGCACTTACAGTTCTCCAACCACAGAGAAAGGCAGCCGATCGGCACTTGGCCAAACTTGCCAATGGACTTGTCACTCGTCCTAACAACACTGTAACTCACATCCACAGCACCTCATGTGCACCAGACTCCCTTCCAAGCATTTCGTATGTCAATTCATGTAACCCTCATGACAAACCCATGAAGGAGACTACTATCTCCACTTGCAGATGACAAGACTAAGGCACAGAATAGTCAGGTAACTCGCTCAAAAGGCCACACAGCTGGCACGGGGCAGGGCAAGGGCTCCCACTCTGGCTGCCTGGTCCCAGAGCCCGCGCTCCGGTGGGAAACGGTGCCACCTCAATGGAAAGGAAGAAAAATGATGGAGTTGGTGATTGGATGCAAACAGGAGGATAGGGTGGGATAGGCCTGCATCTGGAGCTTTTCTTTTCCCCTATTTTCAGGCCCCAACCGGAATGACAGCAGCTCATGCACAAGATGGTTTTGTGATCCTCTATCACCAACAAGTGTTCACCTCAAGCTCTCCTGTCAATATCTGAGCCGACAGTCCCCAAGGCCGGAAGAGCTGGTCTCCAAGCAGCTTTTAAAGTCCCTGCACGGAGAGAGATGTCTGAGGATTCGAGAGTTCAAACCCACAAAGCACTTCCCTGGCACCTGGGCGCCCTGAAAAACGGTCATTTCCCATTCACACAGTCAGTCCTCCTCCTGGGGCGCCCGGGGGGTCCGATCGCCCTCTCCGTCACCTCCGTACAGCCTGGAAAAGAACGAGGGCGACTGTCTCCGGGGCACCTTCTCCCCGAAGCCGCTGGGGCCGCGCTGGAGAGGGGCAGCTGGAAGAGCTCACCCTGCGGCTGCGCAGGCTCTGAGCAAACAGGATGATGTGGTGATAACATGCTAACGTGGCAGCGTGCCAAACACAAGCCACCCAGGCAGGACTTGTGCTCAGAAGAACTTTAATTGAATTCTTTCGGCAAGTGCAGCAGAAAAATTCATAATGAGGAACTCCTCCCGGCCCCCACCCCCGACGGCGTCAGGCAGTTCCACAGTTGTGTGGATCCAGCGGGGGGGGGGGGGGGGGGAACACTCTTAACGAGGGCATGGGACATATGTGGACGTTAACCTGGACATCCTGTACCGCGGGGGGAAACCATGATCGAGCCCGTGGGTTTTTATTTTCCAAGCGATGCGAGGAAGGCTCTCTGCCGCAGTCAGCTTCACTACCCCTATTAGGTCAGGAAAACAAGTTCTGAACCCGGGTCCCCAGTGAAAAACGCAGAACTCGTGTAATTAAAATTACACTTGTGAAATTCAAACACTCTTTAATTTCCTGAGGGCCCCCTAATCAAGTCAGAAGTTCTTACCGAGACCAATTATCGGCTTGGAAAACAGACGTGGGGAAGTAGACATGTAGCAGGCTCGCGGAGAGCCACTGCCCAGTGTTTTCCTTGTTCAAGCAGCCTCCTCCGACCCTTTCTTCCCAGGAGGAACAGACGGGGAACCTACTGGTTGGTTTTGAAGTGTGAAGTGCGAAGCTTACACGTTTCTGTTTGTTTGTCTGTCTGCCTTGAGCTACAAAAGTGACAGACTTGAGAGCTCTCCCAGAGGGAACTGAGTTGAAAAGGATTTTTACCAAAAAAATATGCATCCATAAAGGCACACTATCTTTCTAGCCACCCACCCCCTGCCCTGGTCCTATCGAACTTTTTTTTCTTTAAGGTCTCACAGCAGTTTTAAACACTTGCCCATTACTATTTGGAATGCTCACTCCAAAGCCACGACGAGGAATAACGTGGGAGACGGCAGCCTCGCGGCTAGACCGGGCGGAGCCAGGTATTCCCAAGGTCCTCTCCAGCGACCCGGCAATGCCAACGTTTCTCACCTCCGTACCGGCTTATCTGCCCGAGAGGTGGCAGCTTTTCCGGAGTAACCGAGAAAAGTCTTGCACAAGCGCAACATGGAAACGGGGAGCAGTCTCCGAGGCACTAAAATATTTAAGAAGCCGTTGTTGCAATGTTTCATTTATACCATCAATATGAAATGATACCAGGCTAGGGCCTTAAAAAAGAAGAAGAAAAAAAAACACAAACACACAAACTGTACACCAACAGGTTTTCTCGTCCCACCTCCCAGGAATCGCTTCAGAGAGGAGGCTGTTGACTTTTCGCACCCTTGGCTTTGGTGTTCCCACGGCGCCCAGTTCTCTGTGCTCAGCTTCCCGGGCCACCCACCCCAGCTCCAGCCAAGGACCGGAAGGTAAAACAAATGCCTCTCTCTCCCTTTAAGACTTTACTTTCCAGTAGGTGGGAACAGATGGGGACTATCGTAGCAAACTGAGCGGGGTTTGGTGTGAAAACTGTCATCGGGAGACTCAGGAACAAAGGGCGAGCACGCAAAAACACGCAGGCACCCATGCGTGCAAAAGCATGCAGCCGCCCGTGCACCCATGCAGATGGAAGCAAACTGGGCTGCGAGCAAGGCAGAACTTATACTTCCGGGGCTCCTTGCCCCCCTCCCACCAGGTGTCCTGAAACCTAAGGTGAGGTGAGGGTTGAGAGCGGTCACCTCACTCATGTCCCCCAGCTTCACGTTTGGCTCCAGTAGGTCTTTCTGCGCTCTGTTCCCGCAGGCAGCCAGAAGATCGAGAAGAAAAAACTTTGAAAGAGTCTCTCTTCTCACTCGTCCCCCTCCTCCCGTTTCTTCTCCTTGGTGCTTTCTTCAAAATCCCCTACACACACAGACCATGCTCCAAAAGTCATTTACAACATGCCAGCTTAAGAAATAAAAAAAAATAAAAAAATAAAATAAAGGCGCTAGTGATTGCAGCGGCCCGTCTATTTGCCAGTCGCCCAAAGAGAATAATTCATTTCGGGTGGAGGATACTCGGCTGAGGCGCTGAATACATTCCGACACTGTTTTCTGCCCTTCAAAACAATAAAAATGTAAAAGCCCAGACGAAAGGAGGCCCGAGGTGGCGGGAATGAGACTCTCTTGACCCCTGAGGAATTTATTCTCCTGGATCTTCTAAAGCGCTCTCTCCCCGGAATGCATCATCAAGACCGTTTTTATTAGATTTTTTCTAAACCCTTGAAATTGTCACATAATTGAAACAGAAACAGCAATTTAGAGCTCTGAATGGATTTCTTAAAAAAGAAGATGCTCCCTTGCCCGCTCTCAACCCTAACCTAAATTTGAGGCCCTCACACACACAAAACCCTATTTATCTTTTAAATCCTCCCCTACCATAAAAGTTACACATTCCCCTAATGCCTCAGATTTCAGGACATTGGGGAGAGACTCGTCCCAGACAACAGGCTAAAAAAAGAATCCATTAGCATTAACTTGCCTGTCACAGCCAGTGACAAATAAATGAATGTGATGCTTTCAGATCCCTCCTCGTGGACCTGCCCCCAGGCAGATAAAGACCCAGGCTGGGAGAGAGGAGGCTCGAGGGAGACCTCTCACACAGCGGTGTCTCAGCTGTCCCCGAGCTGCACCCCAGGACTTCGCTCTCCCAGGCAGCAAAAACACAGCATCAGATAGGGAGAAGGAAATGAATTCCCAGTGCCCGCTGAGCATCCCCAAGATAAAGGATGCAAGCCTCTTCCCTGGGAGAGCCAGGAGCCCGGGAGCAGGACAACCCACCGCCGCATGCTGTTCTATCACCGTCCCTAGAAAGCAGCGACAGTACCGCTCAGCCCAGAGGCTACTGGGTAAGGGCCTCCTGTGGTCTGGGCAGCGCCATCTGGACCTACTATGTGCAGATATCACCGGAGGCCCTTCATGTAATCTCCGATAATATAGGTACTGTTTAAAAGCCCCATTTTATAGGTGAAGAAATGCAGGCAAAAAAAAAAAAAAAAAAAAATTACGTGATTTGTCCAAAATCCCATAGCTAGTATACTATGCCAATCAGGTTTTTATAAAAACAGGCAACAGAAACTAACCTGAAGCTTCCCGGCCAGATGATAACAAGTTTTATTCCTTGGCCTGAGCACCGTACAGCAGTCAGGCAGACTCCAAGAACCTGAATTCCACTCAGTCGTGTTAGATGGAGGCCCCCACCCCCTAGCAGAGGAGCTTAGAGGTTACGGGAGCCAGGACCCAGAATTCAGATGGCCCAAACACCAACCCTGACCCTTACCAGTTCTCTGGCCCCAAGAAAGCTGCTTATCCTCACTAGGCCTCAGTTTATCCATCTGTCAAGTGGAGATAATATCAACAAAGGACTACGGTAGGGGTGAAATGAAAGGAGATTAAGAATACAGAGCCTCAGTAGGGTGCCTCGCACACACTGACTCACAATAGGCAACAGCCATTATTTTGAGTTAGAATTTTTCTTTTGGGTTATTCAAGGTCGCAAAGCTAAAATAGAGAAGGGTGGCAGCCAGGAACGCAACCTGGAAAATAACTTTCCAGCCTGGGAGCCTGATGCTATCTCCCCTGAGAGAGAGGGAGAGTGGGGACACCATGTTGTATTTGGAATGCCTGTTCCGGACGCACCAACCACCCAGGCTACAATGGACCACGGGGTGCTCCGTCCGCAGACCACAGGTGCTCACACCTCTCACTCCACACAGAAAGCAGAGGGTGCGATTCCAAAGCCCCCTGCTCCCCACAGGCAGCCGCTCAGCCCACGGTAACGCCAGGCAGACACCACGTATGACGTCCCAGGTCAGGCTGCTCCGAGCCACAGGGCTCACGCATTCGTGTCATGTAGACAACCTGTGATTTCCATACCGAGAAGTGACACCTCGCTGCCTACGTACGGGAAGGTCACGGGCGCAGCTTGGACAAGGACAGAGCGCTGAACTTTAGAATTTCGTCTGCATCACGGAACCTTGTTAAGGAGGTGGAGAGGAAGATGGAAACATGAGAATGACAGGGCTTTTCTGGAGCTGCCACACACCCCAAAGAGCAGGGGTGGTACCTGCCAAGAGCATCACTCCCAGAGAAGGGTCCACAGCCAGAGCGAATGCACTGTGAATTCCGCCGAAGGCACAAGCCCGGGACGAGAAGCATCAGCCACAGTCCTGTGTGCAACCCCCGCTTGCAGATGGGCCCCAGAGAGCTCCTAACGTGGCCCGGAGCCTCCCGCTGACCCCGCGCACACACGGCGGGCTCCCGGCACCTACCGAGTAACGCACGGACTAACTCGTTTGCTCTCCCCGGCACTCAAGGCCTTCCACAGCCCGGCCCCAACCTCCTCTCCATGCCTCACCCCGAGCACTCTGCAGCCCACACCCTCTGCGACAGACAGACAGACAGACAGCCACACGCCCAGGCCTCTCCTGGCCCCTGGTAGGAACACTGCATTCCTGCCATTCTTCCTTCCTACCTGTTCTTCAGGATCTGGGGCAAAGAGCACCGCTTCCAAGAAGCTGTTTGCACTCTTCCTCCCTCTACACGCTGTTCCTACCTCTCTTACTGCGTCCTCTCCTGCGTCCTCTCCTGCCACACAGGCCCCTCCTCCCCGCAGGGAGGTAAGACCCCTGAAGACAAGCACGGTGTTCCCCGAGTCCCTCTGCATTCGTTCTATCTAAACGGAGACCCAAGGTGTGCAACAAAAGAGCAGTATTAAAAGCTAAGGGGTTTTTTTTTTACTAGTAAAATATGCTTGTACCTTTAGAGTTTATGGTCCAGCGGAGGCAATAAGGCATGAACCCAAATAACCATAAAACGCAGACTGAAGCGCCTACCACGGTCCCCGGTGCGGAGCGGAAACGTGGTAAATAATAACGGAACATTCAGGTGGCAGGTGACTGTACGGAAACATCTGGACCAGCCCCACCCCTCCCATCACTCCAGCCCCGCGGAGGTTTTTACACCCACTGGCAGGTTAAAGTGCTTGTCCTTTTACTCGCTGCTAACTTGGCCCACTAGGAGTGAAAGCCCAGGAGGGCGGGGCCTTTGTCTTAACTCTCCACACTGTCCCCAGGGCCTGACACACAGGAAGAGTTCAGGAATGCACCGAAACCGGTTTGGCTCAGTGGACAGAGCATCGGCCTGCAGACTGGAAAGGTCCCAGGTTTGATTCCGGTCAAGGGCATGTACCTTGGTTGCGGGCACATCCCCAGTAGGGGGTGTGTGCAAGAGGCAGCTAATCGATGTTTCTCTCTCATCGATGTTTCCAGCTTTCTAGCCTTCTCTCTTCCGCTCTGTAAAAACTCAATAAAATACTTTTTTTTAAAAAAAGAGTTCAGTAACGCTTGGTGAGTAGGTGAATGGGTGAGTGCCTAGCACAGTGCCTAGTGGATGTTTTTGCTAATTTATGATGGTCAAAGGGTTACCACCCAAGGAAAGCTGTGGAGATCCAGAGGAAGAGGTATGGTGCCCACGAGGGAGCAGGGACGGCTGTGCGGAAGAGGTAACGGTGAGGCTGGGCTTTGGGAGAGGGCCTGTTTTTGACAGTAGAGAGGAGAAGGGCAGAGCACACGGGATCCACAAAAGGACAGCTATTCGGGGAAGGGAGACACAAGGCAGCAGCAGGTGGATGAGTCAGGGAAATAAGCTGAAAGAAGACCCCGCCCCTCCCCACGGACAGATACTGAAGGACGGTCCCCATCAGGCTAAAAAGTTCATAGACCGTTTGCTGGGCACCAGGAAGCCGCGGAGGGGGTCCTGAACCCCCCAAAGCGGGCACACGCAGAGCCAGCAGTGAGAAACAATTAAGTGAGCTCTTAAGAAACAAATACTCCGGATCCAACTAGAGGCCAGACGTAATGAGCCGCATCTCCCTGCGTGTTGTCGGGCGGTGCTTTCGCCAAAGAATGTTTAGGTTTAAAAATACAAAGCAGGCCCGGAAGAAGGGGTGCTGTGCTGCCTCAAGGGGCACCCACGATGGTCAGCCGGCTCCTCAGAGAGTGCCTTCCCCCTCCTGCTCCCTTCACGGGGGATGGGGAAGTCTCACCCATCTGCCAAACCCTCCGACACAGAGACACAGAGCGCAGGAGAATGACCTTAACGCTGAGACAAGGGCACGTGAGGAAAGGCAGAGCCCGGGAAAGGACGTTTGTAGGGCGGGGTGCCCCTCCCCCTGAGCTGACACCTGCTGCTGGCAGGAACGCAGGCAGGAGCTGCTGTCCCTGAGGAGAAAGAGGCCGAGCCGCTGGCCCCCGGGGTCCTGGCCGTGGGGCCGAGGGCTGCAGACACGCCGCCGCCGCCTCCCCCGCTGGGAACCAGAGGCCCACCAGAGGCGGGTCTGTGAGCTGTGGCTGCCCAGATGACAGCTGCGGATCATCCAAGACGGCAAGACGCTAGCGCGGCCCGACCCGCAGCAGTGGGGAAGGCCAGATGCCGAAAACTCACCCCTCGCCCTTGAGAAGCTGCCAAGAAACCGCTCCCCCGGAACAGGAGGCGCGGAGCGGGAGGTGCGCGTGCGCCGCACCCATCTGGAGGCCTGCTCCACAGAACCTTCCTGGGAACGGAAGCCGGCCTCCCAGCCCAGCCCTGCCGCAACACAGCCGTGTGCCCGACCGACCGGGCGGCGGACACAACCTGCCTGGGTGTCGGCCGCCTCCGCGGGGAGGGAGGCAGGCTGGGTTCCACTCGCGCACTTAACGGTTACCACCCGCCAAAAAGCAACAGCCCCCCGCCATCGGGGGGCCTTACGTCCCCGTGTGGAATGTCCTTGGGGCCTTTTCACCATCCTATGTTTTTTATTTCACAGAAATAACTCAATTAATAGTCACACCAGCAGACGTTTTTTGCCAGGGTCAGTTCCAGACAGAACCTTCCTGCAGCTCCAGGGTAAGCACCACACGATCCCTGTTTTAAAGAGAAGGAAACTGAGGCCAGAAGGGGGCTCAGGAAACTACTCGCCTGGGGTCACCAGCCACCACAGAAGGCAACTGGAAAAGGTTCTGGCCTCCGAGACTTAAGGAGCAAAATGGCAGCAGCGGGGAGGACTTCCTTACACACAAGGATAACGAAGGCAGGCAGTGAGCTGTGCCCAGGCTCACTCTTGCTCTCTTCGTTTTGTCCCACAAGAAAAAGAACCCACAAGCTCGGACAGAACTCCTCCGGGCCGCCAGCCCCTCGGTCCAGAGGGACGGAAGGATATGTGACATGATTGATCCCAATCATCTCCGTTCCTCCAACGGCTCCGAATTAAGTCATCTTTTTAGAGTAGCATGACCGTTTTAATTTTTAAAAAGATAGAGGGGGGGGAAACTCTTACATATTTCACAAAATGAAATGATCATCTGGAGAAATAGGCAGATACAGAACAGGCCCATCTTCTTCTGATCAAAATGCACTTCGCTAATTAGCGGCCACGGGTCTCCCAAGAGCGGCCCCTCGGCTGGCTAATAAAGGCCCAGCGCGCTTCACTCGGGGGCCTGAGCATTTACATCGCAAAGGGGTTGATAAATGAACGGCGGGACTCAAAACCCTTCCTCCGGCTGCTCGTTAAAATTCCGGTCCAAACAGATTTTTATTTATGTGATACATTAAAGAATATTACGACAGTACTAATACGAAATCTGTTCTTCCCTGCCAGGGATTTTTCTTTCGTCTTAAGTTACAGCTTCTTTCCACTGGTCTTGTGTTAACACCTCCACGGAATATTTCTCCGGCGAGTGTCAGCAAGGAGGGGCGGCCAGAGAGCACTGAAGTGAATTGGAACCAAAACACACGCTGACATGTCACCGGCAAGCTCCTCGCCCGGTCGAGGAGGAGGGGCGCAGCTCACCTGGCCCCGGGGACCTTAACACGCACACGCCGAAGTTTTGTTGGAGGGAGACAAACAAGAAATAAATAAGTCTTGACTTAAAGTTCTCTATTCCTGCCAGCGGGTTTTGGCCTCCAGCACGAATGTGAGTCTGAAATCCCCGTGGCCGGGCTCAAATTCTATCAGGAAAGAACCGTGGACGAGGGAGGTGCTTTCTCCCCACCCTGCCCAACCACCACGCACCGCGCCAACTCCTCAGCCGCCTCCCTGGGGTTGAGCAATCCCAGCACCACCTGAGAAGATGCCCTGGGGCTCCGATGGAGAGCTGCTAGCAGACAGTGCCACACAATGGGATGATATCATAGGGGTGGCACCTCCAGGGCCTGAGATGCTGGCTGTGGTTCTGCCTGATGACTACTCTGTCACCTCCTGCCCATTGCAGAGAGGGGGCACAATGCCCGCTGCCCCCCCCCCCCAGGCCAGCACATTGGGAGCGGGCCCAGCGCTGGAGCCAGGCTGCCTGGGTGGGTTCCCTGTAACACTTCTCAACCCACATGCACTTGGGTTTCTTCATCGATAAGACAGAGGTAGTGCTTCCATCCACCTCACAGGACAGAGGTAAAGACAAAATGAGTTACTATACACATAAAGTCCCTTCCACCGTGCCTGGCACTTCAAGTCCTATCATTATTATTATCAGCCCTCTCACTGAGCTGGTGTGAGGGGGTCTAATTAAAATAACAGTAAAAATAGCAGGTAACACATAGGTATTACACTGCACCGCGTCTTTTTTTTTTTAAGTACTTTCCCTTTATTAATTTATTTAATCTGCACAAAAACTCAACAAGATGGGTAAAATTTAAGGTTCAGGGAAGTTCAATGGTTTGCCCAAATTCCTACAGCTGATAAGAGGCACAGCCGGGATCGAAAGTCAGGCTGTCCAGCTTGAAAATATCAATAACAACAAAAATGATTACACCAACAATAAAGGTGGTGGTGGTGGTGGTGGTGGTGATGGTGGTGAGTTACAAGGCCCTCACCCTGGGGCAGGATTTTATTCTTCACAGCCACCTTCTGAGGGAGATACTGTCATTGCTTCCATTTTACAGATGAGCAAACTGAGACTGAGAGAAGGCAATCTGATCAATGTCACGGGACCTGAGATTCAGGTCGAGATAATGGATAGGAAAGTCCTTTGTAAATTGTGTCATAAAAAACAAGGTATTGTTATAAAATCCCTAGAGCCCCATGGAAAGATGTCCCTCCCCAACTGGTTTACTGTTTCTTCACAGCTATGCGTGACATTCATCCAAAACATCCCAGACTCCGGGCTGGGGAGGGAGGGGGGTGATATGTGTGTGTGCTAGTACACACTGACAAGGTTAAGAAATATCCTGTCTCGTGTTCAAGTTGAATGCATCATTGAAAAGACCAAATGCCATGATACACTAAAATGAAATATGCCCTAGCTGATGTGGCTCACTTGACTGAGGGTCATCCCATGCACCAAGAGGTCACCGGTTCAATTCTCGGTCAGGGCGCATGTCCAGGTTGTGGATTCAATGGGAGGCAACCAATCCAGGTATCTCTCTCGCACTGATGTTCCTTTCTCTCTCCCTCTTACTTCCTCTCTCTAAAATCAATAAAAATATCTTTTAAAAAGCCTGTCTTTAAGAAGCACCTAAAATTGCTAAATCCTGTCCTAACTGGTTTAGTTCAGTGGATAGAGCGTCGACCTGTGGACTGAAGGGTCCTGGGTTGGATTCCAGTCAAGGGCATGTACCTAGGTTGCAGGCACATCCCCAGGAGGCAGCTGATCGATGTTTCTCTCACATCGATGTTTCTAACTCTCTATCCCTCTCCCTTCCTCTGTGTACAAAATCAATAAAATATATTTAAAATTTTTTTTTAAATGCTAAATCCTTCATCTAATTAAAAAAAAAAAAATACTGCCTTCTTGTAAAAAAAAAAAAAAAAAAATGAGGGGAGGAGCAAGTGGGAGGAGAAAACAAGTCCAACCCATGGTTTGACCAAGTCAGGGATTTTTCCAGTTTCCCTCTAGAGTAATCTGACCCTAGTTCTGGGTGATCAAATGACTAACCTGGAAACATGAAGATTCACACTTAGGGAAGAAACAGCAATTCTCCCAAACCCAGGAAATGCTGCTTATTCTGGAAGCCTTCTGCAAGGTCAAGGGTCACTCAGAGTTCAGAAAGCAACCTTTAAGCAGTTCAAATAGTCCCAAAGTTTGTGCTCAGTAAAGAAACAATCAAACTGCTTTGGCTCGTTAATTCCTATTATTTGCTAAACATTGGGGGGGGGGAAATGCCTTAAAAAAGTATTTCACTCTATTTTAGGGATTTGTGCTTCCTTAAAAAGAAAGGAAGAAAAAAGAGAGGAAAAGAGAGAATCTCATGGCAGAATCAGACCTGAAATTCTCAAAATACCACCCATAATTCCAACTTTTTCCTCGCTGACGTGCAAAACCACTCCTCCCTGAACACAATCACAAGGGCCACTTCTGGGAGACGGAGCTGAAAGGAATAAACTGAGTTTGCTAAAGCCACAGCCCGTTTTCTTTCTGACCTACAATCAGAAGCTTCACCTTTTTCCCTTTCCTTAAAAGAATGCCAAGGCCGCAAGGTGCAGATCAAGTTTTGCCTCCAATGTTATACAGGAAAGAAAAAAAAAAAAAAAAGTATAATGCGAAAGTGCAAATTTAAAGGTAATGCTTCCATCCACCTCACAGGAAAGCCCTTCACTTTTCACCCCGGGCTCGGGCAGCTGTGTTCCCACAGCCACACCTGGCAAGCTCAGTGAAAACTACTAGCGACACACTTCTGGAAAAGCAAAGGCCCGTCTCAAGCCTTTAAGCAAGCCTTGTAGTACCACTCGGACAAGCTTACAACATTTTCAGGACTTCTCTGCCCAGGCGCCGGCACCTGCGAGAGCAGGAGCCCAGCGGGTTTCAAGGGTGCCCTTAACTTATCCAGCCAACCCGAAACCCAGACATCCACAGGCTCCCCAGGCAGGTTTAGGGCTTTACGGGTCTATGAGGTTGTTTTTCCCAGGAGAGGGCAAGCTGCTAAAAGTCTCCTCCTTTCCAGAAACTCCACGTTGTAAGGCCTCCGACGAGTACCCTCCAAAAAGGGTCACAAGGAAATGTCCCAACTTTTTCCTGATATGATCTTGGCAATGCTTAACAAATAAATAGAACACCTGCATAAATATGGCACTGGACGGAGCTGTGTCCTCCCACTGAGGATCGGGCCGGTCCCTGCCTCGGCGGTATGCTCAGAACCCACCTCCGGGCGGCTGACTCGCAGACGCAGGTTATCTCCGAGGGCCTGGCCTCTCACAGCCACGTGCTGCCCGCCAGGAACGAGCCGTGTGCACCGGGGTTCAGTGCTGCACTGCCAGGGCTGTGTTTGAAACCCGGAGTCCTTGGCAACCGTGTCTGAGTGCTACCATCCTACTGCCAGTTCTCCTACTTACCTTGGGTTGCGCTCGACGAGGAAATGCAACCTTGGGGTCGATCTAGGAGAAAATGGAAAAGTGGGAGTCAGTTGCAATCCTTTCAGGAGAGGAAAAATATATATATGATTAATCACCTATTTATTAATCACTCATTTCTCAGGCTTTGAACCCAGCTTTTAGTAGTAACATCTCAGGGCAATCCAAGAAAAGTTTTTAAACTTGGATCCAAACATTCTGGTTTCTCCCCAAAAATGTAATAAACAGAGCTAGCCCTTCTGAAATGTCCTACACCATGGTATTCAATGTGTGATACTGTTAATGAACCAGACCTCATGGATTCTTATGTAGGCCAGGGCCTACAGATACCGAATCACACAGATACTGAGTGCATCGATCTAATCTGCAATGCATGGCTAGGAGGAAGAGATGGGAACGTAATCACTGAAAAAAATCACAGCCTGAAAATTAAATGTAAGAATCTTCCAGCGGTAGCTGGATGGTATTTCTTCTCCCCGGTGAGAACTAACCAACACAGGAGGGGACGGGGGTTCCAAAAATTTTGAAAATCAATGACATCCAAAAACACCCCATAGACATCCAATGCAATACTCTGCAGGGATTAATTCACACGTTTTTGCAAGAGTTATCTAAAATTAATCAAAGGCATAGTTTATTCTGTAGTTATATCTCAAAAGAAAACAGGTAGTAAAAGCTATGGAGCCCAACTTGGTTCTTAAAAATAATAATACTACTAAAAGAAAGGAAACCCATGAGCTAACATCCACCTGGATTTTAAAATCACAGGGGAGTAAAAAAAATAAAAAATAAAATTCTATAAGCAACCAAACACAAATAAACATCATCAAGGGGAGAGAGAAAAAAAAAAAAAAAAAAAAAAAAGTCTTACTAAAAAAAAAAAATCAGAATATAGCATAACAATCAGGGTATTCTCCTGCCCTAACCCCAATCCCAGTGGGAAAACATCCTCAACCCTAGATTAGACCACTTACAGAACATGAGTCTCAATCAGGGACTGGCTTTAAAATTCAAACAATTCCCACGGAAGTGTCTAAATCTAATAGGCTGGGGAAAAGGTGTTGAGTAGAAAATATGGGTAGGGAAGGAATAAAAAGATTCCCAATGTTGATTTTCATTAAATTTCTAAATGTCATGAGTCATTAGGTGAAAATCAATGGGGAGAGAGGCATGAATATTGCTACCGTGTAGTTATTTATAGGCTTTGCCTCTCATTTTAAGATTTCCCCCTTGCCCTAACCGGTGTGGCTCAGTGGATAGAGCACTGGCCTGAGGACTCAAGCATCCCAGGTTCGATTCCGGTCAAGGGCATGTACCTTGGTTGCAGGCACATCTCCAATAGGGGGTGTGCAAGAGGCAGCTGATCGATGCTTCTCTCTCATCGATGTTTCTAACTCTCTATCCCTCTCCCTTCCTCTCCTGTAAAAAAAAATCAATAAAATATATATATTTTTTAAAATATCCCTCCTCCCTTTTAAAATGTAAATCTGAACCTTGATTTCAGTTCTGCCAGGGGGTTAAGTAAATAAATAAGAGTAGTGCTCTGGGAGAAAGCACAGAGGGATCATTCTTGTTCGCAGATCATTCTCGTTCGCAGACTTCACATCCCTTAGTACCCCGGCGGGTAAAACATACAGAGACCTACCCCTTTCATGAAAGTGGTTTAAAGACCTAACAAAAGTCTGCAGTGTGTTTGTTTTCTACCTTTCAACATCACCTGAGAAATGAGAGATTAGTTTTCAAACACTAAAAGAGAGAACTCTCTCATCTAGGAAACTATCCTTTCATCGAGATTAACATTACCGCATCTACAGGTGTATTCAGCACTGACTAGAGCTGTCTACGAGAGAAATACAACAGGTGTGGATTTCCATTCTGTTGACCCAGCGTAAGACAGATACGTCTCTTCGTAAACACTCTCAAAGTCTTTCTTTTTTTCCTTTTTCTTTTTTTTTTTTTTTTTTTTTTTTTTTAGCTGACAGGCACACAATTGCAATAATAAGTCACCTTGTTTGTCGGGTAAAAGGTGAGGGACATGTTAGGGAAGAGTCCAGGAGCTGGAGGGGACTGGGAGGAGGGAAGAATGGAGCACTAAAAATATATATATATATATATCTAAAATTACAAAACTCAAAGCCAATTTGGAATTCCCATATTGGATATTGCGATAACAGCGTGTGTTCCACAATGAGAGCTCTTCGGTGTGCTGAGGGCTCTAAGGGAGAGGACAGGTCAAGGTAAGCATGGCAAATCCCAACCTTTTGCACATCCCTGTCAACTATTTTTTTAAAAAAAAACGAACAAGAAAGAAAACTATCAAAAATTAAAACATTAGTTAGTTAGGTTCAGCTCTACTTACTGTAGCTACAAATCCTCTAGGAAAAGACTAGGGTACTATTTTGGATGTGAATGGCCATTACCTAAACAAAGCTTTTAAGGTAACGGTAAACAAGATCCTCTGTTTCCATGTCAATAAACCAACCGCTTCTGCCTCCTGCACTGAACGGTTGAAACAAAGTCAAAAGCTATGTTACACTAAATCATAGGAATGAAAACATGTCTACAAACAATTAGGGAGGGGAAATGGCAGGCTTTGCACCTGATAGTGAGGGATATGACCCACCAGCCACTGCAGAAACCAGATCCTCTGTCACCTGCCCAGGGTGGGGAGAGGGAATGCATAATACATTCCCGGATTTGCTTTGAAATATTTGCCCTCTAATTTTACTAGCTTTTTGAAATGTCTAGTCAAAAATCAAAGAGTAAAATAATTCTTCAAATATCCATTATCATCCTACAAATGATCGTCCCTGAAATTATATAACCTAAAAGGGTCAAAAGGCTGGGCCGGGACTATGACAAATCCAGTCCAATTAATAAAGCAACTTAGAGGGTGTGGAGTCTTATCCAAAGAGGGTAAATCTGCAGGCACACCGAAAGTGGTCAGGTTTTTGTTTTATTTTTCTTCTATTTAGTGTTAAAGTCAAAAGGAACTCGGGGGCCCTCGTCGGTTTGGCTCAGTGGATAGAGCGTCAGCCTCCGGACTGAAGGGTCCCGGGTTCCATTCCAATCAAGGGCATCTGCCCCGGTTGTGGGTTCAATTCCCAGTAGGGGGCTTGCAGGAAGCAGTTGATCAGTGATTCTCTCTCATCATTGATGTTTCTATTTCTCTCTCCCTCTCCCTTCCTCTCTAAAATCAATTTTAAAAAAATTTTTTTAAAGGGACTTGGAATATCATCTCAGTTCCACACCTTTATTTTAGAAAAGAGTAAAGTGAGGCCTGAGGCAGAGAACAACGTCCCAAAGTTTTAAAGGGGCAGCTGGAACTAGAATCCAATCCCTTGCCTTGTCCCACTACCCCACCGGAGAAATGAGTCCCAAGTAGCCGAGCACTGCATCCCAATGTCACCTCAGGTCCCCTGCTTTGGCAAGATGTATAAAAACTGTGGGAAAATTCTAGAAGATATAAAGGGAAGGGGGGTGAGCACAGAACCAACACAAGGGTCTAAATAAAATACTACACATACATACACACACACCCCATTAAATGTATTATTCTATACCGATCCTCTTTCTTCCCTTCCTCTTCTGGCCTCTACCTCGAGACTTCCCCGGCCCTTAACACCGGGCTTCAAAACCTTCTAACGCTATAAAAGTACCCACACTCAGAATAAAGAATCTGAGAAAGAAAAGGAGAAAAAAACAAATCACTTTGAAACCCAAGGCCTTATCAGCCTTAGATTTCACGCCATCTGGAGTCAGCCACTGGATGCCCAGTTTGGCCCTGGGAGCGTCTCCTTTCCTTCTCAACCCCCATTCCAAAACCAAAGTGCCCCAAGGGGAACCTGTTGCCTGGATCTGGATTAACGCCCCCCTGGATTCTTCCTGACCCCTGGTCCCTGAGCCAGGAAGCAGGCTGTGCCTTCTGAAAGCCAGTTCCCACAGCCACAGTTGGTTAAGCATGCTCTCTGCTCCCTCGGCTGACAAAGAAAAGTTGCCTTTGCTCGGCGGTGGAGTTTCTTTGCAGGGCCCCTTGGCCCTGGAAATAGCACCACCTTCCCTCCAACGGACCCCTCCCCCAAGTCTAGCTTGGCAGCAACTGGGACGGACAGGCTCTGAAAAAGAAAACCCCACACCGAGCGATGGTAGCAAACTTTAGTGCCAATTTGCCAGCCCTGCTTTAAAAGTACCTGGCTCTCAGCACAGAAGCAAAAGAAGGCACTGTCCCTTTAAGTGGGGCTGTCAATGCTCAGATTGGTCCTGAAAAGGGGCAACAAACAACAACAACAAGGAAAAAGCAACCTACCGTCTTGGAATCTAACTCGTGGTGGGGCTGACCTAATACTTTATCTACACTTGCTGGGTCTGCGAACGTGACGAAACCGAAGCCTCTGCAATGAGACAAAGAGGGAGAAAAACAAACAAGAAAATGTGACACCATTGAAAGCAACAGGGAGTGAGCCCTACTGCAGAATGGGGAGCAAAAGTTCCTCCGCGGCCCCCCCTCGCCCCCCCCCCCCCCCCCCCCCAGTCCTCCTCCAATCGCCCTCGGGTCTGCAGCCCTCCGCCTCGCCAGGAACTACACCAAGGTTAATGGGGGAAGCGGACGGGGCCGAGCTGGTGGAGGTAACTTGGGAAAAGCTGGTGTCTCCACTCTTTCGCCACCTCAGTTTCCTTTCCTCTCCTCCTCCTCCCCTTTCCTTTCTTAACGCTTTGTTTTATTCCGATGAAAACCCGGCACTTAGGGGACATTCGTCCAGCTCCCTCACAGGGGGTTAAGAGTTTGGGGAGCTGGGAGTGCGAAGAAAAGCATGTATTTAAAATTTAAAAAAAAAAAAAAAAAAAAAAAACTACGTGGAAAGTGAATGAAGCTGAATGTCCTTTTTAAACAGGAGAAAAAAGAAGCGACGGGGAAAATGACTTAAAAACGGAGAGCTGGGGATCTCTGTAGCCAGACAGAGTTCAAGCCCCAATTCATAATAACCTTTGAGGTTATGGGGATAGAGGGGGTGGAACAGAGCGACGTTCGAAACCAGCCACATGCCCTGAGCCCCATTCTAAATCCGCTTAGCTACTTAAGACACCTCCAAAAATAACACTTCAACTTTGTTCTAAAATAAAGGCAAAAATCCAGAAGGGAATGGTTTACCTGGAGCGTTTCGTAGTGGGATCTCTCATGACCATACATTCTCTAATTTCTCCAAATTTGCTAAAATAGTCTCTAAGGCTATCTGTAGAGAGAGAAAGAGAGAGATGGGGGTGGGGGGAGGAAGGTGGGGGGGGGGGAAAGCAATGCAAATTTTGATCAAGGACAAAAACCAAAAGTAGTTTTCTGTTGTTATTCTGTTTTGTTTTTGCATTTTTTTTTTTTTTGCACACGCGGGGGGAAATCGGCAACAGAGGTCGCGTAGAGGGCTCAGAAAGGATTTGCTATTTAAAAAAAATAATAATAATAACCTTGCACAGGAGAAGTGGGGAGCCAATGGCGGGGGGGGGGGTGCTCCTACACTGGGATAACAAAGAGCAATAAAGAAGCCAAGAAGGGGGGGACCCAGGCGTCCCCCCCTCCCTCCCTTACCTGGTGAGGTCTGCCAGCTCAGTCCACCGATAAACATTTTACTGGAGGGAGAAAACATAACAGAAGTGAGCACCGATGTCAGATCGGCCATTTTGACGTGTAACTTACAAAAGCTAAAAGGAAAGCAGGGGGGGAGCGTTCGAGCGAGAGCCGGGCGGTGGGGTGGGGGGGGAAGGTGAGGGCGAAATGCAATCCAAAGGTGTGTAACTTCCACGGGGGGAGGGGGCGCGCGGGAGGGGCGCGCGGGCGGGGGGGCGCGGGAGATGCCGGGCGCCGCGCACCGCCGTCCCCGCCGCTGCAAGGAGAGCGAGCCCGCGGCGGGCGGGCGGCGGCGTGGTGGGCAGCGGCTGGAAACTTACCCGGGGTCGTGCTGGGAGTCGTTGGCGCTGCCCGAGGTGCCTTGGCTCCCATTTGCCTCCATATCTGAGCCCCCCCGCCCCCCCACCCCCAAAAAAACCGAGCCCCACGGCGATCGGAGCGGAGCGGCGGCCGACTCCGAGCCCCGAGATCTCCCGCTCCCTCCTGCCCCTCCTCCTCCTCCTCCTCCCCCCCGCCCGGGCGCCTCCGAATCTCTCTGCGAGCGAGCGAGCGAGCGGCGGAGCCGGGGCAGCGGCGGCGGAGCCGTCACACGTGGGCTCGGCTTAGCTCAGCCCCGCTGCTCGCACACCCCCCCGTCCCCGCCCCCCCGGCCCATCCCCACCTCTCCCCCTCCTCCTCCCCACCCCCCTCGCCGCCGCCTCCTCCCCCTCCTCCCGGCGCACGTGGGGCGGAGTTCTATAACGTCGTGTAACCAATGCCGGTGACGTCACGCACCCCGGTGCAGCCCCCGCCCGCCCGCGCGCGCACAGGCGGCACCCCCCCCCCCCGCCCCGCGGCCAGACCCGCGGGGGCGGCGCGCGAACCCCGCGGCCTCCGGGCGAACCGGGGCGCCGGGCGTGAGGAGCGCACCCCGACTTTTCCCGGGTCACATGGGCTGCGAGGAGAGGGTGGATCGGGAAAGGGGGGAGGCGCGGGGAGCCAGCGGCCGATCCCCGTTCGGACACGGGGAGAAGACGACCCCCGCCCCCGCCGGTCCGGCCTCTCCATTCAAGTTCGCCGGCCGCGGCGGCCGGGATCCGGGGATGGCACCAGGCGCCCGCCCGCTCCTGCGCCCTTTTTCCAGCCGCCGCGCGGAAATTTAGGTCAAGGACGTCGGGATCAAACCCGAACCCGGGCTCTCCTTGGGCGGCCCCCCCAAGATCTCCCGGGATCCGGGGGCTTCTGGATTGCCGAGACCCTCTCTCGCACAAACACACCAGCCACAAGTTTTATTTTCCTTTCGCGCTGAAGTTCTCTCTGGCTCTCGCTCCACACCGGCGAGCCTTGCGCCGCTCCCCGCCCTTCCCCGGCTGAGGTACGAATCCGTGCCCGGGAAAGGTTATTTTGGAACTTTGAGAAACTGACGCGATTCCAGTGGTGAGAAAGCGCCGGAGAAAGGGTTTCCACGCTAATCATACAGCGTTTTAAAAAATAATAAAATAGGTTTATAGGGGTCAAGGTCAAACGATTGAGATTCAAAGCAAAATTTTGTATATAGTAAAAAAAAAAAAATTAGTTTTGAAGGGTTTCTGGGATGATTGGGAAGGGTAGTTATTTTAGGAAATTCCTCTCCCAACTTTTCCATTATACTTTAGTTTCTATACTGAGATCGTATGCTTGCGATTAAAATAGCCCAAGACCCCCCCACCATATGGGGAGGTAGCTGAGGGTAGCTTCAGACACCCCCCTCTCACTCCTCTCACCCACCACCTGCCACCTTAGGAGCTGTGTGTGTGGTGCAGCTGCAGCATCTGGCACACAGTAGGTGCTTCATACTGACCTCATCCCTTCCCCACTGAAAAATTCCATAAAGGTGACGTTGGTAGGGAACTTCCCAGAGGCATCTCACACTTCTCCAGCAGATTCCAGGCTGGCCAACTTCAGGCTGGATCAATTTATGGGGTATTTAAAACAATTATCCTTATTGTTTTAAATTATTACAATACCCTGACTTAATGTAGCATGAGGGGCAACAAAGCTGTGGTTCACCAAACACTCAGACTAGTGTTAAGCATGAATCGATGCCCAGTAAACACTTTTCATTAAACTGTCAGAGGATTAGGACACAATGGGATACACTCAACACCAAAACTACCAAGCCCACTGTGGGTCTTGGGAAAGTGGAAGATTTGAAAGATCTCAACACCAGCCAAAGCCTGTAGGACCAGGCTCTCTTAATCTCCCTGTTTCCTAAACCGAGAAAATTTCTCCCTGTCAGGATTGATGGGTTGAGAAGAGGGACTGAGATAAGCAAATGTAAAAGTCCCCTTTTCACTGTAAACCTAGAAGGGTCATGCTTATTATCAATCATGACTTCACATGACTTTTAGAAGGTGCGTTAAAGCTTTATACCACAAGCCCCGGCATTTTCTGTAACTTCAAGCTGCTTCCCAAATCATCTGGGGTCTCACATGTCCAAGAGCCCATTGTTATTACAGTGATTGTTGTTTTTTTATTATTATTCTCAATTTAAAAAATGCAGACAGCAGAGCTAAATGGATTGTGTTTGGGATGTTTATACTAGAACTGCAGACCATCAGAGGTAGAAAGGCCCTTCCTGACCCAACCCCCTCATTTCACATCAGGGTCCCAGAGAAGTCAAGCTTACCAGGCAGTACCCTGCCCCCACCAGTCAGTTCCTAAAAGGGGTTCTGGCCACCAGTGCAATGCCCTTTGGCTCTGCTGCCTGCATATTTATTCTGTCCTTCACGAGGCAAGAGTAGGGTGTCCTTGTTCCCTGTTGTGGACCTGCCAAGCTGACAGTGAACTGAATTAAAACCTGAGAGGGGCTAGCACTGCAGTTACAAAGTCATTGAGAGAGCGCTAGATTTTTTTTTTTTAATCTCCATTACTACACTGTTTCTACTTATTTTTAATTTATATGCATTAACATTTGCTCTTTGTATTCTATTATTCCACGAGTTTTAGCAAATGCCCGGAATTGGGTAACCACCACCGTAATCAAGATCCAGAAGACTTTCATTGTCCCCCCAAAATTCCCTCCTGCTGTCCCTTTCACTGCATGGATTCTATTATTATTATTATTATGCATTTCTTCTCCAGTTCACTCACTGAATGTAGCTCCTGGATCAGAAGAATTACAGGAGCACCAATGTCAGTCCTCCACCCTTAAAATCTCCACAGCTCATGATACTGTTGGACACTCCCTTCTTGTAACTCACTCTTTTCTTGGCATCCTTGATGCCCACATTTTTCTGGCTCTCCTCCTCTCTCTCCAGCCATTCCTTCTCTGTCTCTTTGCCCTGACTCCTCCTCTGCCTTTCCTTTCAATATTAGTATTCATTCGCAACCCCCAGCTTCACACCCTCTTCTGGGTGAGCTCCTCTGAGATGGGTTTAAATGCCATTTACGTGCTGCTGCCCCTCAAAATCTTCAACCTGACCTCCCCATTGAGCTCTAGGTCCTGGTTAATTTCCTACTCAACATCTGCACCTAGCCTTCCTAAAGGTCCCCAAACTCAACATGTCCAAAACTTGCTTTCCCCCCACCCCTAAATCTGAACCTCTTTTAAGGTTCCTTCTATCATCCTAGAGACAAGGTTGACCCCTCCCCAGGTTGACCCCTTCCCATGTGGAATCCATCATGAAAGTCTGTAGTATGTGGTATTTAGGTCTTCCTAAATATCTCTCAAATTCATCTTTCCTGTTACTGCATCCCAGATCTTCCACTTGAACCCCTGCAATAGCCTCCTAAACATTCTCCCCAAACCCATTCTTATTCCAGTAATATGTCTAGAAAGCTTTCCCTAACCTTTCTGACCAGGTCAGATATCCCTTAGTATGTACTGTTATTATCCTGCCAGAATGTCCTCTATGTACCTTACTCTGTGTGATCATTTGCTTTATTGCTCATCTCCTCCCTCAAGCCCTAAGCTCTCCGTTTATTAGCACAGTGCCTGTTGGTGGACACTCAATAAATATTTGTTGAATGACTGAAAGGATGAATGAATGAATGAAGGTCAACATCTAATTTCATTGTAGGATTTTTTTTTTTAATCCATGTCATGAGTCAAATTGGCTGTAATTTTCCCTTCTTGTATTGCCTTTGTCTGGTTATACTGGCCTCATAAAATGAACTGGTAAATGTTCTTTCTTTTTCCATTTTCTGGAACAGTGTGTATAAAATTGGAATTATGTGTTCCTTGACTGTTTGGTAGAACTTGCCGGTAAAATGTCTGGCTCTGGGATAAACATTTCCTGGGCTGATTTTTAACTACTGATTCCATTTCTTTAATGGTTATGAATCTCTTTGGGTTTTATACTGCAAGTCAATTTTTACACATTAAATTTTTCAAGGAAATTATTACCCATAACATCTTGGTTTTCACATTTATTGACAAAATGCAGTTCATAGTTTTCTCAATATATTTTCTCTGCTGCATCTATCCATAATGTTCATTTTTTACATTCTAAATATTATTGTATATGTATCTTCCCTTTTCTGAGTCAGTTGTCTCCCTTTTTTAACTAGTGTTGTTTTTTTTTTCCTACTTTCTACTAGTGTTTTCAAATAATCAACTTTTAGTTTAACACTGTTTTCTGGTTCATTAATTTTTGCTTTTATATATTACTAGAGATCTGGTGCACGAAATTCATGCACAAGGCGGGAGGAGGGGGGTGTCCCTCAGCCCAGCCTACACCCTCTCCAATCTGGGACCCCTTGAGGGATGTCCGACCATCTGTTTAGGCCCGATCCCACCAGGATCAGGCCTAAACAGACGGTCGGACATCCCTCTCACAATCCAGGACTCCTGGCTCCCAACTGCTCACCTACCTCTGTGTGATTGTCCCTAACCACTTCTGCCTGCGAGCCTGATCACCCCTTAACCACTCCCAACAGCCTGATCAATGCCAAACTGCTCCCAGCCAGCCCGATTGTCCCTAACTGCCCTCCCCTGCAGACCTGGTCCCCCCCAACTGCCCTCTCTTGCCAGCCTGGTTGCCCCCAACTGCCCTCCCCTACTGACCTGCGTCCCCCCAACTGCTCTCCCCTACAGGCCTGGTCCCCCACAACTGCTCTCCCCTGCTGGCCTGATCCCCCCATCTGTCCTCCCCTGCAGTCCTGGGTCCCCCCAACTATCCTCCACTGCAGGCCTGGTCCCCCCAATTGCCCTCTCCTGTAGACGTGGGTCCCCCCCAACTGCCCTCTTCTGCTGGCCTGGTCACCCCTAACTGCCCATAACTGCCCTTCCCTGAAGGCCATCTTGTGGTGGCCATCTTGTGTCCACATGGAGGCAGCCATCTTTGATCACATGGGGGCAGCCATCTTGTGTCTTGGAGTGATGGTCAATTTTCATATTACTCTTTTATTAGATAGGATGTCTTAACAATTGAATTCAGGCCAGAGAAAGTGGTCTGTATGAAGTAAATTCTTTGTTACCTGTTGAAGCTCTCTCTAATAAATGGTGTTTTTCATAAATATTCCATGTGGTTTAGAAAAGAATGTGTATCCCTTAATTGATAAGTGTAGCCTCCTATCTGGGCCTATTAAATCAAGCTTATTAATAATGTTATCCAGATTTTCCATGGCCTTACTATTATTTTGACTGTCTCATCTATCATTTTTATAATGATACATAAGAATCTCTTTACCTGACTGAATTTTCCAATTTCTCCCCTAAATCTCTCAAATTTTCCTGGAGGGAAAAATTATTTTTAAAATATGGTAAGATACATCAAAAAGGGCTATTAAAACCTATGACTATGCATTTTTCTCATTTTTACATTTTATTTCTCTTTCTGCTTTATGTATTTTGAGGCTATGCTATTAGGTATATACAAGCTTAGATTTACTATGTTTTCTGAGTGAACTGTTTAATATATGCACAGATAATCTTTAAACTCAGTGCTTTTTGCTTTAAAGTCTATACCTGCAATAATTATAACTACTCACACTTCTAGTTAGCATTTGCCTGGCATATCTTTTTTTATTCCTTTACTTTTAGCATTATTATCTGTGTCTTAAAGTTTTAATTGAATCTCTTGTAAACAACATATAACTGAATCTTGTGTTTTTATTTTATTGACTGGAAGTTTAGTCAATTTACATTTAATGAGATGGCTGATATATTTTTTAATATATTTGTATTGATTTCAGAGAGAAAGGGAGAGCGAGAGCGAGAGCGAGAGCGAGAGAGAGAGAGAAAGAGAGAGAGAGAGAGAGAGAGAGAGAGAGAGAGAGAGAGAGAAACATCAATGAGAGAAAAATCATTGATTAGCTGCCTCCCACACACCCACTACTGAGAATCAAGTCCACAATCCAGGCATATGCCCTTGACCAGAATCAAACCTGGGACCTTTAAGTCCGCAGGCCAACGCTCTATCCACTCAGCCAAACCGGCTAGGGCAGTGGTTGGCAAATTCATTAGTCAACAGAGCCAAATATCAACAGTACAACGATTGAAATTTCTTTTGAGAGCCAAACTTTTTAAACTGAAACTTCTTCTAATGCTAGTTCTTCAAAAGGCCGAGTATTTTGTGGAAGAGCAACACTCAAGGGGCCAAAGAGCCGCATGTGGCTCAAGAGCCACAGTTTTGCCAACCACTGGGCTAGAGCAATGGCTGATATTTTTAATGGAACTTAGGGGCACAAGAATATATTAATCAGAATTTCTGGCATAAATATACTGTCATCATTAGGTATATTCATGGCCTTGTTTTATGTTTTTATATAATGAATACCTGTAAATCTACTCAACTAGTGAACTAAAACAGTAGCCCTAGCCAAAACCGGTTTGGTTCAGTAGATAGAGCGTCGGCCTGTGGACTGAAAGGTCCCAGGTTCGATTCCGGTCAAGGGCATGTACATTGGTTGTGGGCACATCCCCAGTGGGGAGTGTGCAAGAGGCAGCTGATCGATGATTCTCTCTCATAGATATTTCTAACTCTCTATCCCTCTCCCTTCCTCTCTGTAAAAAATCAATATAATATATTTAAAAAAAAAAAACAGTAGCCCTAACCGGTTTGGCTCGGTGGATAGAGCATCAGCCTGCGGACTGAAGGGTCCCAGGTTCGATTCTGGTCAAGGGCATATACGTTGGTTGTGGGCACATCCCCAATGGGGAGTGTGCAGGAGGCAGCTGTTTGATGTTTCTCTCTTATTAATGTTTCTCTCTATCCTTCTCCCTTCCTCTCTGTAAAAAATCAATAAAATATATATATATATATAAAAAAAAAAAACAGAAACAATGACTTACAATTACCTATGTGCTCCTCCCCATCTGTTCCCCATTCTGAAGTAACCACCAGTCTCAGTCTTGTATATATTATTCTTTGGCTTTAAGAAAAAAAAAAAGTTATATCAAGTTTTTATCACACACTTGTTTTAAATATTTATGAAGAATTTGAGGCTTTATTTTTACTCAGTTGGTAGTATTAAGATTCAACTAGATTGTTGCATCTGGTTGAGGTTCATCATTTTTCATAGTTGTATAGTATTTCATTGTATGACTATGCCACAGTTTAGTTTGTCCATTCAACTGTCATAGGCTTTAGGGTTGTTCCAATGTTTTGCTTTTATGAGCAGAGCTGTCATGATCATTTTCTTCTAGAGTATGTGGTATTCATAATATCAAAAAATAAAACAAGGCCAGTAATTTCTCTTGGGAGTGATTACTGGTTCATAAGATATGTGACTGTAAAATTGTACAAGATAATGCTAAACCATTTTCCAAAGTGCTCTTCCAATTTGTACTCCCACTAGCAACGTATAAAAGAGTCTATTGATATATTGATTTCTGGCATATTTAACTTGACTTCTTTCTCATCTTGCATCTTATATTTATTCTTTCTCTGTAAGTCTTTTGTTTGCTTCCTTTCTTCTCTTCTATTGAATTAAGAATTTTTTATTTCCCTTTCCTCTTTCACTAATTCAGAAGTTGTAAGTTCTATTTCTATTCTTTTAGTGATTACAATTTTTAACAAGTACTTTGATCCAATCCCCCCCTAAACTATAATAAACTAAGAATGAGACAACTTCAACTACGTGCTCCCTTTTACATATTACTGTTGTTGATATTTTAGACCCTCCTGGTTTTTACACCCTAAATTTAATCATTGTTGTCATTTTAGTTTTATATAATCATTGTTCAGATGTACACGTTTACCATATTACTCACCTTTGTCTCTAGCATACTATTCCATTTTTTTTCTAGGTACCAGCCTTTTTCCTTGAAACATAACTTTCAATAATTCTTTCAGGGATGGTATGTGAGTGACATGCTTTCTCCATTAATATAAAATTGTCTTATTTCACTCTTATCCTCCAATGATGAGTTCTCTGGGCACAGAATCCTAAATTGAACGTTCTTTACCCTCAGCACATTTTTACTATCTTCCTGTTTCTCTATTTATTGCTGAGACACTTGCTGTCAGTCTAAATGTCATTCCTTTGTAGGTAATCTGCCTTTTCATTCTGGTTTTAAAATTTTTCTCTTTGTCTTTGGCTCCCTGTATTCTTACCATGCTATGTACAGGTATGAAGTTCTTTTCATTTACCTGGTTCAAGATTCATTGTACATCCGCAATTTCAGGATTTGTGTTTTTTTAAATCCAATCTGGAAAAGTTTTAGTCATTGTCTCTATAAATCCTGTCTCCCTTGCGTCCTTTCCGTTTTCTCCTTCTGCTACATAATGCACCTTCTCCCTCTACAAAACATATTCTGAACCTTTCTTCCAGACTTTCCTTCACTTTGTTTCTCTGCTGCTGCTTCCTGGGCAATTTCCTCAGGTCCATTTGCAGTGTTTTCTTCAGCTATGTCTAATCTGCTGTGTAACTCCCCACTGAGCATTTCATTTCAATGATTATTTGTGTGATTTCTAGACGTTGTATTTAGTTCCCTTTCATATCTACCTTCTTTTTTTTTCTGTCATGATCATCAAAGATCTCCTGGGGAAACTGAGGCAGGAGATGGCATTTCTGCATGAGTGAGGGAAGGCACTGACCCGAGAGCCCTGTACCTTTTCCCTGAACTTCACACTGAGAACTCTTGGAAGGCTTTCCGTGTGAAAAACTGGGAGATCAAGGCAGGAAGACCTTTCCACCCGTTCTGGGATTGGGGACAGGCCATGCTGCCCAGCAATCTCAATCAGAGGGCCTGCGCCCACATGGCACATGTGCGATGCCTTTCATACTGTGCCCAAGGCAGACATTACTAATCAATCCTGCTCTGTCCCCGATTTAGGGGCATGCCTTGAAAACCTCCACAGGTGGAGGAGCCTCCCTGCCTGTGTACTGGCCTTGTTCGCTACTCAGCACCTTCTCAGGAAGCTTGTCACAGTCCTGGCACAAGATGCTACAGGTATGTTTGGGAGAGAGGGGGATGAATTAGAGACCACCTTTTGGTCAGTGATCAGAGACCGAGCTCTCTTTCCACCCTCTCTATCCACATCTGTTGGGTTAGCAGGCCTGGTCTGAGAGCAAAGGAGGGGCCTGACCAGAGCTTGGGGTCCCAGGCTCAGGGGGTGTGCAGTTCCCATGGGAGCCATGAGGGGATGAGGGGCAGGTCTTTGGCGGCCTAAGCAGCTGGGCCCCTGCCATAGGCCCATCAACAGATCCCTCTCACTCTCTTGTTGTTGAGGTCAAAGGAAGATTTCAGGTGAGCCCGGGCAAGGTAGGACTCCTGTCCTCTCCAGGCTGTAGGCCCCACTCTTCACAAAGTCTGGGGAGACTAGGTGCCTGGTGGCTCGCACCAGCTTGTGGATGGAGAAGGGAAAGGCCTTGTTGCTCAGGTATGCACCCAGCACCTCCTGGAGGATGGCCCTGCAGGCAGGCCCTGAATGCTGATAATGCCCAGGTCCTCTGAGCTGTGGCTGAACTGGCACCAGAACTGGTAGTCCCCCAGCACTGAGGCGATGTGGTGATGTGGGACCAGTTGTGCTGCGCCACAGCCCTGCCCACAACCAGGTAGAAGCCATCCCCTTCAAAGGTGGGGGCCAGGGGCGAGGTCTGGGAGAGGGGGGACAGATGGCTCTTGGTGCAGCCTCGCAGATTAAGCATGCAGCTACCCCTCCCTTCATGTTTTAATACAGGTAGGCTATTTTCTCATGGTTTCGAATGTTCTTTTATGTCTTTAATAATTTTAACTCACTTGTTTTATAGTCTATCTGATAGTTCTATCCTGGGACTCTTGTATCTACCACATCTTAGACATGGTGGATTGTATCCATGTATATTTTGTAGTTTAGCATTGGGTCTGCATTTTTATACTCATTTTTCAGCTTTGGAGTTTCTAGACCATACAGGTAGGGTAAATTCCAGCCCCAAGTTTACATGAAGACTGGGCTATAGTCCTAAATCCCCAGCAAAGACTTTTTTTTCTCCACTTTCAACTCATGCCAAGACAGTTAAATTTTCTTGTCTTCCTGGGCCACTGGGGAGATTTTTTCCCAATGAATTATTTCTATAATGATTCATCCTTTGGAGGGTTCCAGCTTTATGTGGGGATCTCAGTTCCATCTCCCCATTTTTAACAGGCCCAAACCGCAGTCTCTTTTCCATTCTGATGCCCAACCTTCAGAATGTCAAGATGGGCAAACCTGCCCAGGACCAGCTCTGCCTCTGCATGCTCGCTCACCATGTCATCTCCCTCTCGCTTCTTCCGCTGAGGGCCTTTCCTTGCTGTCCTACGAGCTCATTTCAATAGGTGTTTATTGCATTTTGACCAGTATTTATAGATGATTTATAATGGGAGGATTTTCAAGTTCTTTAGTCAGCAATATTGCCATAAATGGAACTCACTTCCGTTTAATTTTTAATACCTTCACTTTGAATGCACTTTTTTTCTTAAGAGTGCTATAGCATCTAAGATTTCTGAGTTATTTTGCTTCTGAATAATCTTTTATGGGTAAGGCAGCACTAAATGAACTCAAATGAGGCAAACACAGGTCCATGCAGCTATATTACATTTATCTGGGAACTTTAAAAAGTACTGATGCTTGGTCCCACCTAGGAGATCCAGATTTAACCGGTCCAGGGATAGTCTGGGTAGTGGCCTTCTTAAAAACTTCCCAAGTGATCCAAATAGGCAACCAAAGCTGAACACAGTTCTTTTACAACATACCGATGAGAACAAACAACCATAATGATCCCTGGGCTCCATCCCAGAATGTCTGACTCGTTTTGCTTGGGGAGGGCCCCCAGGCATCCTTTTTTTTTTTTTTTAATTCCCCTGATTATTGTAATGGGGGTCAGAACCAACGAGTTACCTGGGCATGTCCTGTTGGAAAGGAGCAGTTCAGATAATGTCAGTGCTGGAAGCAAGAGAAATCATGTACTCCAGCAGGGCTTGCTGCTGCATAGCAGCCCATCAGACTGCTTTTAATTATGCAGATTCCTGGAGGTTGTGAGTGGGCAGACTTAATGTAAGGTAGTAAGTCTCTCATTCCCCAGAGGACTGTGATGGGCAACCATGTTTGGGAACCATTCAGTTGGCACCTCTGGTTTTACAAAGGAAGAAACCATCCCTGAGACAAGTGATATTTTCTTGAGGTCACGGTGGTGATTGAGTGGAAAGAGGACTTTTACCTCTCAATGAAGTGTCCATTCCGCTCATTTCCAAACATAAAGCCTCCTAATGCCTTCAGACAACCCTGGCCACCATTAGAAAGAGGCAGGTTTTGGATTTCTAGGCGGTGATTTCAGGAATGTAGGGTTTTCTGTTTTGCTTTGTGTGTGGATGGCATAGCCTGCTGCCTTGCATGTGGGTCTTACTATGAGTTTGGTGACCTTGAGCTGATAAGCCACCATCAGTCTCAACTACCCCTCTGGGGTCTCAACAGTTTTTAAATATATCCATAAATCCGTTAATATGCCTCCAGAAGGGGAGCCTAAGTCCCCTCCCCCGAGTGTGGACTGTACTTAGTAACTGGCTTCTAATGAACAGAGTATGGAGGAAATGACAGTGGGTGACTGCTGAGGATGGATTATGGAATGCATAAGAGTGCCACCTTTCTCTCTCTCTCCCCCCGCCCCCTCTCAGATCTTGCTTTGGGAGAAGTTAGGTGCCATATCCTGAAATACTCAGGAAGCCCGATGAAGAGGCCCACGTGGAGAAGAATGGCCGTTTCCTGTCGACAACCTGAACTAACTTGCCAGAATTGTGGGTTACACACCTTAAAAGTAGATCTGCCAGGCCCAGCCAAGCCTTCAGATGACAGCTACCACCTCCCACATCTCAACTATTATTTCATGAGAGACCCCAAGCCAGGCCTTTCAGCTAAGCCATCCCAATTCCTAACCATCAGATACTGTGTGAGATAATAAATACTTGTTGGTAGAAGCAACTGAGTTTTGGGGGTAATCTGTTACACGAAATAGATGACATTAGTATTAACAGAGACACTACAAAATGCACTGAAATAGAGCTGCTCACTTATAGGTCTGCAACAGGATTCACATGCTAACATTTATAGAGTAAGTTAGACCCTGGCCAAATGAACTGCATATTAGATTTAAAGTAGTGATTGCGTATTATTAATGTTATCAGATTGCAACACATTTCATGTTCAATTACCTACATTGCTCTTTCCGGAGCATCTCTTTGCTCATCTTCTTATCCCCACTGCACACTTATAAAAGGTCACTGTCAAGATATGAAAGTATATGTATGATTTAAATGCCTCGACTCAGTTACTAACAACCGTGAGCATGTTTTCAAATTGGAAAAGCTAGGTTAATTTAAACTCGCTTTTTCACACAATGCTCTTTGTTTACTTCTTGGTATTGCGTTTCACTGCCACGCTGAGCACCTTGCTGATTAAGGAGTCTGTTCACTTTATCTGTCTCCTGGAGTTACAAGCCTCACTCTCAAGGACTGCCATGGCAGACTTGGCACAAAAAAAAAAAAAAAAAAAAAGCAAACCATCTTTTTACCAGAAAATATTTAGTGAAATGAATTTTTACTCCTAAAAGTTCCAGCAAGTATAAATCCCATGTCTAAAAGTAATTGGCCTGCCGAACTGGTTTGGCTCAGTGAATGGAACATTGGCCTGTGGATTGAGGGGTCCCGGGGTTCGATTCCAGTCAAGGGCATGTACCTTGGCTGCAGGCACATCCCCAGTGGGAGGTGTGCAGGAGGCAGCTGATCAGTGTTTCTCATTGATGTTTCTGGCTCTCTGTCCCTCTCTCTTCCTCTCTGTGGAAAATCAATGAAATATATATATGATATATATTTTTAAAATAAATAAATAAATAGATAGATAAATAAAAGTAATGGGCCCTTTGTGTTTCCTCAAGAATTAGGACTTTTGAGCATGCTCTTAACTTTGGAGCTAGTTTGTTTTCTTCCAATAAATAGAAAATAAGCCTTTGTGTTTAGCTCCTAAGCCAGTCCTCTTCTGGACTGTATAATATGGGAAAACCAAGATGGTATCTTTCAAACAGAGTCATAACTGGAGGCATAAATTATCTGGGGGTGGGGGGAGGACATGAAAAAAGTGTGCGAGGCCGAAAGTGAACTTCTATTTTTCAAACACTCTACTGATCTCACATGCAACTATCTTTACGTATAATTTACTTACTCCTAACTATTTGATATATACAGAGACATAAAGGTCTTCGTAATTTAAATGACAGAAAAAAATTGTTTTGTTTTGTTTTTATTTCTTTTTCAAACTGGGGAAGGAAATGCAAAGAGCTCCCTAAAGGAAGAAACAATAAAAATAAAACATGTTCAGCTAAATGTTTCCTTTTGCGTGTTCACACTGGCCCCAGCTAGAAGCCTGGTGTTGAGGGGGAGAGTTTTGCTCCCTTTCGTCTTCTCTGCCTTCCTCTTTCCTGGGCTCCACCTCAGCATCATCACACCCAACCAGGGCCAATGCTGCACACAAATCCAGGTGAACAAGAACAGAGCAGACTCCTAATTAGGATCAACGTCATTCATTGGCCACAGCTGAGGAGCTTTCTGGGTGTGATGGGGACAGGGATCAGAAATCTTTCATCTCTGTGAGTTACAAGAGGTGGACAGGACTTGTAGTTGGGAGTGAGGCTGGCTTCAGCCCCTTTGGGTGGCAGTTTCCTGCAGGGAATGCTCTATGCCAAGCATGTCGAGCTCATGGCTGGTGGGCCGCATGCCTACGGCCCTGAGTTTTACATGCTTGCCTATGCCATCCCAGTAAGCCCTTCCCCAACCATAGCTCTCTCCTATGAGTCTGGGTATGGTAGCCACAGGAGATAAGCCTCGGGAATTACACAGAAAGTTAACGTTCTCATTAAAAATATCCCAGAGCTGCCCTCCCGTGCACCTTAAAACCGTTTAACGGCTGTTTGTCATTCTGTCATCATTATTCCAATACGCGCAGGTAAATATTTTATTAAACATCTTCACTGCTTGGCAGTTGGGAGCCCTTTGCCTCCTCGCACTGGCAGTCGCCCAGCACTGCTAGGCCGGGTGGGAGCACCGTGGCTGCCTGGACACCGGCGGTGTTAATAGAGTAGCAGTCCTCCCCACCTGGAAACCATTTTCTCCTCTGGCCTCTCGGGCTTAATCTTCCATTTCTTCTTTTTTAATCAGTTACCAACTTAGTCTTGATGAAAGGTGCCGGGGCCCCCAAAAGAAAATGGCTATGCCTTTTAACTCCACCTGGAAACGGTTGACTCGGGGCCTCCGTCACCTTCCCTTACACCTCTACACCCAATTAGGAACCCACCCCACCCCCAGCGTGACCCACCTTGCCAAACAGAAATCTAAATGTCACAGCTGGAAACATGCAAGGCCCCTCCACCCAGACTCCTCACACAGTCTGCAGTTTCCATCTGGGAACTCCACACACCTCACAGTCATTCCCGCCGCCAGCCTCGCACCCCCACCGGCTTGCCAATTTCCCAGCAAGCTCCTACCCCCCGCCCATTCGTTTGGACCAACGTTGGGTCCACCTCTTGAAAACTCTTTGCCTTTTTACCCGTTACACACAACTGGAGGTGGCCAAAGCAGAATAGTGGCTTGGCTGTAGTGCCATCCCATCCTATGTTTGAGTCAGCAGGAGGCCACCCAGACAAGATCCATTTCTGTGAGAAATCCCAGCATTGGAGGACTGGAGGTACGACGCCCTCTTCTGGCGGATGGTGGGAACGCCTACGTGTACCCATGCCTTTCAGTTCCTTCTGCTGGGAGAGGAAAGAGAAGCGTTCTCACCTCAGGGCCCCAGATTCCAGACTTCAAAGTCCTGCTATCAAATTTTGAGACCCACACCCCACAGATTCAGGGGTTTCCTAGAGTTGAATCCAAGACCGCCACAACAGCCCACACTGCAATTCCTACAACTACCAAACAACTAATTCCAAGTGGCTGCAAAAAACTAATGCAAGAAAAAGAGGGGGAGAGGGGAAGCACTATCATCGTTGAAAGGGGGTATTCAGGTAGGTGGAAGTGAAATCCGTTTAGCCAGACATGATACTGACACACAGCGACAGAGGGAGGAAAAGAATAAGAGAAAACATTAGATGTGGGGACAATAGAGGATAGACTGTAGAGCAAATTGCTTAGTAAGACATTCATGCTAAAAATAATGCGGCGTGGAGAGAACATAAGAAATGAAAGTGTGGCTGTGCCCATGGGTTGGAAGAACAAGAATCAGAACAAGATAAAGGAGGGATCATAATCCAAGAGGAAAAGGAATGCATGTAAGAATAATTAGAAGCCAACCAGAAAAGAAATTTCATCACTGTCCTCGTGCTTTTGTGGATGGGATCGATGATGCTGGCCATGCCTCTGGCTTCTGAACAGGTCCCCACGACCCCATCACCCACCCAGCAGATGCCACGAAAGAAAGGAGGGCAAGACCTTTGTTTGTATCTTCTAGTCTGAGTCATAGATAATCATGAGCATTAAAAAAAAAAAAAAAAATCAATTGCCCCAGTGGCTGACGGGGAGGCCTGGCTTGACAGAAGGCGTTCATGAGGAAGACCCGGGGGGGTTAGCTGATCACAAGCCTGATGCAAACCTACAGCGCACAGAGGCTGCTGAGAACCCTAATGCAATCTTAGGCTCTATTAATAGAACAGCAGAGAGTGGAAGGAGGGAAGCAGTAATCCTGGTGTGTGCTGGCGGGTCAGGCCACATGCAGTTTTATGCTCTGTCCTGCGGGCTGTATTTTAAGAGAGGCACCGGCAAATTTAAGGCTGTTCAGAAGAGCATGAAAAGGACTGAACGCTGGTATTTAGACAGAACTGAGATTAGGTTGACAGTCCTTTTACAACTGGCACGATCAGAATGCTTATTGCACTGAAGACACAGAATCTCAGGCGCCAGTACCAGGAATCATGTTTCCAATGTTTATGAAACCTCCCTGAGCGATTGAGGAGGCCCCTCTCTATATAACCTGCAACAGAGTTTGAAGGAGAGAGCCTGCTCCTTTGGGTTGGAGTGTGCCGAGCATCTAGCTGTGAGCTCTGTGCCAGGGCACTGGGGTACCAAGAGAACCCTGAAATCTAGGTAGACAGAGAAACCCATAAGTAGGTATATTTACATATAATATGACATTGTGATAGATATACATATTGATTTGAAATGAGATGCAATTAATTTCTTAGAGGGACAGGAGAGAAAAACAGAGTCTCTGTGGAATATGTACTTGCAAATGCAGAAGGTGGGAAAGGAGAGACAACAAAGATGAGGAATCACAGGCAGTTAGGGAGGAAAGATTAGAACCAGAAAAACTCAAAGTCACAAAAGACAACTGTGTCAGATGCCACAGAGATGTCCAGGAGGAGGAAAACTCCAGGCTACTCCCTAAAAGTGAAAATCAGGAGCTGATCCTTAGTGGCCAAAAACACATTTCGGGGGAAATAAGAGACAGAGACAGACTTCATGATGGAAGTGTGTGGACGGATGCATTTATTGAACACCTGCTACAATAGCCAGCATGGTGCTGCACACCATGGAAGTTCAAGAAACAGAAGTCCACTTTGATAACTGGTTGGTGAGTTAAGACTAACACTTATATGTCCATTAGAAAGTAGTGGAAGATTAATATATGGATTGTTCAACTGGGTGAGCCAACAGATGGTGGTTCAAACGGCCAGCTGATTGACCCAGGATGTATTCCATATGCTTATGAATGCCAAACGAGGATGGCATGAGTGCCCTTCAAATATAGCCAACCTGATGCTAGCTTCCCCTTCCCCTTGCTTCTTGGGACATTTTCTTTCCCGGAGGTGTTCAGAAGTACAATCCCTGTCCTAGCATCGCTCACGTTTGCTCCGGTTTTCTTATTTACCAGGGAAATTAATATTACTCTTACTCTGCTCGTATTCTAGATCCAACATGCGTGTGTTTTTTCATCAGTAGGTTTGTGTTTGGTTGATTAGTTATTCATGTATAATGTAAGATGACAAGAGCCGTAATACAGAGGAATGATTGTGGAGGATGCAGGCGAACAAGCTCAGGAATTGGCTTCTGTTTTTCTGAGTGTGTGTGTGTGTGTGTGTGTGTGTGTGTGTGTGTGTGTTGTGGAGTGGGGGGTGGGCAGGTCAGAAAGGCACTTGGATTACTTACAGATGGCTGAAATTCTCCTCTTACCAAACTGGTGACTGAAGCAAAATAGGGGAAATTAAACTAAATGGCGTTTGTGGCACATGCCCCGTCTCCTTGATCTGCTTCATAAGCCCCCTGGACTGCTGAAAAGATTTCCCTCCTTAGACCCTTTGCATATGCTGTTTCTTCTTCCTGCAATGTCCTTTCTCCACACACTGTATGGATATCTCCTTATTACTCTCCAATTCTTAGTTCGAATACTACCTCCTCAAAAATGCCTTTTTTTTTTTTTTTAACCAAGCTCTAAAGTCGCCTCCTAGCCCACTGCTTTCTAGTTCATTGCCTTGTTTATTTCATGCTGGGAGCTCAGCTGAGGGCCCCAATTATCCTCACTTTGGGTCTTTCCCTGTGGCAATGTGGGCTTCTGAACAGCATGGAAGCTGGTTCTAAGAAGGAGGAAGTAGAAACACTGAGGTCTAAAATATTCCCCACCTATCCTCAAATTATTTTCTAGCACATCATCTTATTTTATCGTCTTCCTGGCACTTATAGTTCTCTGAAATTACTGTGCTAATTTATGTTTCCTTGCTAATTGCTTGCTCCCTCCCCCCATCCACGAGGATGTAAAATCCATGAGAGTTAGAAGCCTTGCTTACCTCATTCACCACACGTGCCCAGAGTAAAGGAAGTACTCAGAAAACATTTGCTAAATAAATTTTAAATGTTTAGAAATAAGAAGAATCAAGATGGACATGAAATGCAATGAAACACACAAACATCCTAGTACACGTGTTCACCAAAAAATCAGATGCAGAGAACTTCCCAGGCCTCTGAAGCATGTGGCTTGCAAGGAGGGCCTTCCAGGGGCAAGGAAGCCAGGGCACATCTGGGTACCCCCCAAGAGCCCCACTAGGCTGGAGGAGGGTAGGGTCTGCAGGTGCGTGCAAGAAAAGCAACTTATTATGAAAAGCTCCAGTGAAGTCCCTCAGAACCAACTCTTGGAGCCAGAGGCTGGAGTCCTGGATGGAGAGCGAAGAAGAGGTGGTTTTCCAAGTGGGAGACTGGAGAGCAGTTTTACAGCTTTATTAGAAGAAGGGGAAGGAATGCTGGGCAGGCCAAACCACAGGCGGCACCGCGGGCAATGGAAGGAAAGTCCAGTAAGTATCTGGGCCGTGCTGTGATGGAACCAAATAGTAAGTGACTCTTGGGAGGTATGTGGATTTGGGGGTGGGAGAGGATAATTATAAACACAAAGGTTTTTTTGTTTGGACCTGAATGAACTAATTCTGGATTTAATGTGGAGTGCACCTATGTGTATAACAGTACTATTCATAATAGTCAAAGGGTGGAAACGACCCAGTGCCCGTCAACAGATGCACAAATAAACAGAATGTGGCATCTGCATGCATCAGAATATTATTCATCTGTAGGAAAGAACAGCTTGGTGTGGCTCGGCTGCTTGAGCATCATCCCATGCACCGGGAGGTCACTTGTTCAATTCCCGATTCGGGTACATGCCCAGGTTGCAGGCTGGATCCCCATTAGGGGCGTGCAAGAGGCAGCTAATGGTGTTTCTCTTTTCCTCCCTCTCCCCCCCGCCCCCCACCCCCGTCTCTAAAATAAAAACATTAAACAGATTTTAAAGGAAAGGAATGAAGAAGAGACATATGCTACAGTGTGGATGAACCTTGAGGGCAATATGCTAAGTGAAATAAGCCAGACACAAAAGGGCAAATACTGTATGATTCCAGTTATCTGAGGCACTTACAGTAGTCAAACTCATAGAGAAAGAAAGAAGAACGGTGGCTGCCAGGGGCTGGGGAAAGAAGGAAACAGGAGCTATCGTTTAATGGGTACAAAGTTTCAGCTTGAGATGATAAAAAAAAAAAATTCTGGAAATGGATTAAAAATAAATTCTGTAAATGGATAGTGGTGATGGTAGCACAACAATATAAATGTACTTAACATCTCTGAATTGTACACTTAAAAATGGTTAAGTGAAATTTTTACACAATGTATATTTTCCCACAGTAAAAAACAATTAATGTGGAAAAATAAACAAGTCAGGAATATCCAGGATAGTTCTGAGAAAGTAATGAGGAAATGAAACCCTACCAGACAGTAACACAAATTATAAAACCTCAAGAATGCAAACCAATACTTTCAACAATAAAGACTTAACTAAAAAGAACAACAACTCAACCCTGGCTGGTTTGTCTCCGTGGATAGAGCTTCGACCTGCAGACTGAAGGGTCCTGGGTTTGATTCTAGTTAAGGGCACATGCCCAGATTGGGAGCTCGATCCCCAGTAGGGGGCGTGCAGGAGGCAGCCGATCAATGATTCTCATCATTGATGTTTCTGTCTCTCTCCCTCTCCCTTACTCTCTGAAATCAATAAAAATATGTGCGTTTTGTTTTTTTAAAGTCAAACAGTGTGACACGTGATCACACAGACAGATGCTGGAATTAAGTCTGAAGCAGGCCACGTCACTCAGGACTTGCACACGTGGGGAAGTGGGCATCTGGAAGCAGCAGGGAAACAGCTGGGAATAACTGGAGCCACAGGAAAAATGAAGTTGGATTCTTATCTCACACTTATAGCAGGAAGAGCTCCAAATGGAGGGAAGACTGAAACGTGAAGCACAATGCCACACAAGTACTGGAAGGAATCAGGGAAAATTCTTTTTGAACCTCAGAGGGGGAGCACATTGAGCCGTGACTTTGGGTCAGTCCTTTAACCTCTGTGCTTATTTCCTGGGGTGGTGTGAGCACTGGAGGAGTTAATACATGCAAAGTGCTTGGGACAATTCCTGGCACACACAAAGGACTCCGTATGTGACCAACATCATCACCATCACCATCCAAAAGAATGAGGACATTTTATAAACTGATATGGGAAAAGTATCAAGATATATTATTAAGGGGGAAATAGGTAAGGTCCAGAGCAGTGCATACAATATACTATGATTCACTTTAAAAGTTGGGGGAGTTAGAAAAACGCACACATGCACATATAAATCTACATGTATTTGCAAGTGTATATTTACACACACACAATAAATTTTTTATTAGGCCACTGCATCGCACAACTCCAGGGGGCACAATTCCAGTGTAGTCCATGTCGATGGCATCCTAGGGACTAAATATAAATGGTGTCCCTTGGACTTGTGCACCACGGGGGCCCTGCTAACTTGGCTGCACATGGTCAAGTGTCTCTAGGAGAACACAGAGAACCAATAATAGTGATGGCTCATGGCGAAGACACAGAGGTGGCTCAGAACAGAGGTAGGAAGGAGACGCTTGACAATACAGCCCTTGTGTCTTTTCGATCGGGAACTACGTACACGTGTGATGGAACACTCCTCCCCAAGAAGATAAATAAATAAAAGAAGTTGTAAAAATATAATGCACACATATAAAAATAATACATAAAAATAATAATACATGTTAGAGAATTTGGAAAATACAGAAAGTATGAAGGTGAGAATTATAATTAAGCAGGATTTTTCTGGTTGTTTCTGTGTGCCTGTCTGGAAGGCTTTGAAAAGTAGCATCGCATGGAATGAGTAAACAATAACTCCAGGCCATATCGGGCCTACCACCTGTTTTGGTAAATAGTTTTATTGAAACACAGCCTCACACATTCGGTTATATGCCATCCTATGTCTGTCCTCCTGCTACACTTAGTTACTGAATAACTTTGATTTTGGTAAGTGATTTGCTGCTATTTCTAGTGCAATCGACACATCTAGTTCTATCTATAAATGCACTGGCATGCTCCCACTAAAAGGCACAGGAAAAAGTAGGATGACAGCAACAAGTTATAATGAACATGTTAGTTTTAGATTTAGAATTTAAGGAAAACAAGGAACAGAGGTGTTCACCACAATGAAACTAATGTTAGAATACGTTATAACAGACTGGACTTGTTTGCATATGATGAGAAATAGAGGATTAAGCCGGATGATGTTAACATATGAACCAGGAAGTCATGGTTCAGTTCTTAGGGCATATGCCCAGGAGGGCATACAGGAGGCAGCCGACCAATGATTCTCTCTCATCATTGATGCTTCTACCTCTCTCCCTCTATTTTCCTCTCTGAAATCAATAAAAATATATGGTTTTGGTTTTTTTTTAAAGAAACAGGCTTATAATTTTAATTAAAGTAAGAATAACATAGCAAGGCAAAGTAAAGATTATCAAAGTGGAGAAAATAGAAAAGATAATCTCATAAATGAGCTGGGCCTTATTGGAAGTACAGTTTTTAAAATAATCCCCTAGGTTATGACATGGAATAAGAATATAAGGGGGGAAAAAACATACCTCCTCTCTTGAAATCTCACCAGATATTTAGTCTCTCAATGTCCAGGGGGACTTTCAAAAGCCACGTGAGAAACAGGACAGTTATCCTTTGGACAGGACTGTCCTGTGCATTGTAGGAGTCTAGCATCCCTGGCTCTCCCACTAAATGCTGATAATGGCCCCATTTATAATGACAATCAAAACAACTCCTTCAGCTTTTCAAAACTCCCTTGAAGGGCAGTACCACCCCCCTTGAGAACCACAGATACATGTGAAAACAATTTGAAAAGTTAAAAGCACTTTCCAAACACACAGAATGATTAATCTACAAAAACTGCAGTGAACTTTCAGTAGATGCTGCATATCTACACGATATAAAAGGAGACTTGAATTATAAAAGATGAGTGTTTTCTTTTTCTATAAAACCTATTTCCATTTCTAGAAACATGGCAAGTGAATCGATAACTTACTAAAAACAACTAAGAATTCTGGATTAGAACAATTTCTTAAGAGGGTCAGGGAATGAACAGAACAGTTAAAGATCCGCAGCCTAGGGACGAAGTGAGGAGGGGCTCAGTGACATAGGCGGAGCGCCCCCGCCCCAGGGGCATTTGTTGAACCTGGAGAATTTGAACTTTGGTATTCATGGCCTCATAAGACTTGTGAAGAAGGAGCTAAAGCCTCAGGTCTGCCCAAGATGGGGAGTGTAATAAGAGATCCTCCAGCATAAAAGTTGGGCTCTCCCAAGGCCGAGCCTGTCATGGAAGGGTGGTTTTAGAAACACCTCCCACACCCTCCTAGAGCCTGAAGGAAACTCTGCCTCAGACTTTGCAATGGGGAGGATATGGGATGTGTGTGTGTGTGTGTGTGTGTGTGTGTGTACACAGATGCCAGGAATCACCACAAAACATTCAAACTGCAAGCTGTCCATGACACAATTTATAGCAAAAATCCACACTCTTCGGGTGGTCTAAATACCCCAAGTAGAGAATGAAACTGGAGTCATCCCAGGAAACAGTAATGCCTCCAGCACCTGGCAGGAGACAAAGTGAACTGTCTATAGAGGAAGCCAAATTTATCCCAGACCTCAAAGTAGGCCCACACATAAAATGTCCAGGAAAATGATCAAGTTAAACTTAAATTACAGAGAGAGGTTGGAGAGAGAGAGGAAGAGGAGGAGGAAGAGGCAATGGAGGCAGAGAAGAAAGGGAGGGGTAGGGGAAGAAAGAAACTAAACACAATGAAACCTATACTAATAAAAGGATAATATGCTAATTAGACCAGGTCGACCAGACATATTCCAGATGTCCAACTTCCTTCCAAACAAAGCCACGGTGGTGGGGGCCGAAGCAGAGGTCGATAGGGGCAATCAGGCCAGCAGGGGAGCAAGCAGTTAGGGGGCAATCAGGCTAGCAGGGGAGAGCAGTTAGGGGGTGATCAAGCCAGCAGGGGAGGGCAGTAGGGGGTGATCAAGCCAGCAGGGGAGGGCAGTTGGAGGCGATCAGGTCAGCAGGGGAGCAGTTACATGACGATCAAGCAGGCAGACAGAGGCAGCTAGGGGCAATCAGGCAGGCAAGTATGTAAGCGGTTAGGAGACAGTGGTCCCACAGGGATTGGGTCTAAACCAGCAGTTGGACATCCCCTGAGGGGTGCAGATTGGAGAGGGTGCAGGCCAGGGTGAAGGACACCCCCCTTTCCCTACACACATTTTGTGCGCCGGGCCTCTAGTAAGGTACTAAGAACTAAGAGCCAGGAGCAGCAGACAGCTGAAACAACTTTAAAAAGCCTGCAAGAACTTCAGACCCTGGATAGTAAGATGAAGACTATAAAACAACATGTTTAATATGGGTTTTTTAAAATCACAGTTTACACTCAATAATATTTTGAATTAGTTTCAGATGCATAGCCCAGCGGCTAGATAATCATATACTTTACAGAGTGTTTCCCCATTATTTCAAGTACCCACCTGGCACCATCTACAGTTAGTACGATAATAAAATCCATGCATGAAAATATATACAAGAAAAAGGAACTATAAAATATGTTCAAGCAATTAAAAAAAAAAAGAATTTCTAGGGAAAAAAAACTCAATGGACAATCACATGTGAAGAGAATGTGTAAACTGGGAGACTGGCCTGAAAAACATTTTTATAATGCAGCATAGAGACACAAAAAGGAAATATGAATGAAAGGGGAAAACATGGAGGATGGGTCAAGAGTTTTAGCAATTTTAAAGTCCCTAAAGGAAAGGAATAGGGATGGTACAGAGGCAATGGAAAGATATAAGGGCTAAAAATTTCCAGGATGGATGAAATACATCAACCCACAGAATCAAAAAATCCTAGAGATACCAATTAGGGTATACATATCCATCTCAGTTGCAGAACATCAAAGACAAAGAGAATATCTTAATGCACTGTGGGAGGAAAGAAAGATTATTTTCAAAAGTGTAACGGAGAACTTACTTCTTCACAGCAATAGAAATCAAAAGCCAATGGGTGATATTTTCAATGGGCTGAGAGAAAACATTTGTCAGTTTCAATTGTATATCCATAATGAAAGATAAAAAGTCATTTTCAGACATGCAAAAACTGAGAGAATTTTGTGCTAACAAGCCTTCACTTAAGGCATAAGGAGAATGAGTCTTGATGGAAGGTTTGAGGAGCAAGAGGAAATAATGCACATAAAATTTAAAAATATTGGGTTTATACAGCAATAATAATATAAATAGGCTTGTGGGTTTTCAAAAGAAAAATTAATAGAATTAATATTCACAACAATGATAGCACATAAGTCAGGAAGGTATAAATGGAGGTTTGAGATTTTTATATTTTTCAGAAGAATAAATTTGTTGAATAACTGATTTTGGTATGTTATTTGCTGCTATTTCTAGAAAATCCACATACAGAAAAGAAACAGAGTTTGCAAACCAGTGGAATAAAATAACTAAAATGGAAAAACAGTAAATCAATCTAAAAAAGAGCAAGAAATTATAGAGATATGAATGGAACTTTTGAGAAAAGTAGAAATAAAACAAAAAGCATAGCTATAAACCTTAAAATAATAATAATTATGACAAGTATAAACAAATGAAATGCTCTACCCAAAATATAAAACTTGTCAGAATGGATTTTTTAAAAATCTAACTATATGCTGCTCATAAAAATATATATATGTCTTAAGCAAGAGTATATAGAGAGTTTGAAAGTGAAAGAATGGGGGAAAGGTGCTAAGAAAAGGTGCACTGGCTTTAGCTATATTAATATTAAGCAAAACAGATTTAAGGGGAAAAGTACTGCTAGAGACAAAGAAGGTCACTTCAAGATGTTAAGCAATTCCATCAAAGAGGAGGATAAGTTGATATGAAATTTACACACTCAATAACTTTCCAAACATGTGAAGCAAAAATTGACAATTACCAAGAGAAAGAAACAAATCAGCAATCATAATGGGACACCTAACCAACCTTTTCCAGTAACTGGTAAAACAAACAGTAAAAAAAAAATCATCAATAAGGATAGAAAACTTTTGAACAACACAACACATTTAATACAATTGACCTAAGAGACATTATGTCAGTTCAGGAAACATGCCAAGATGTGATTAGATGTGCCAGGGTTTATTGGGGAAAGTGCGTATGAAGGATATAAATAAGGAAGCAGGAGTAGATAGGAAGAGCCTTCTGACCACAATGCAGGTCTGAAAGGAATGAGAGAAAGCAGGAGAAATGAGTAGGAAGAGTTTCAGATTACAATGCAGTTCTACAAATGGTTTGGCCAGACTCATGGCGTGGCTTTGAGCCAAAGCTGCCCATTAAAGTTTCACCTCCCACAGGAATGGACCTGCCCTGATACCCCCAACATGCTCAGTTATTGGCTGGGAACAAACAAGGGGAAGAGTGGTCGCAGCACAAATATGTTGGTGAAGCTAGAGGAGCAGCAGTTAGGGCTCCAGTCAACCATGCTCCCCACAGCAGGAGAGCGGAGCTACCCATGTTTATGATCATCACAGACATATTTAGAAGAGCTGAGTGTCACATTTTCACTGTATCCCAGACATACCCCCAAATTGCAAAAACACATTCAAATACTCACATAACCTTTACAAAAACTGACTATATGCTAGGTCATAAAGCAAATCTCAACAGATTAAAAAAACAAACAAAAAAAACACGATTATATTGATTTCAGAAAGAGGAAGGGAAAGGGAAAGGGAGAGAGAGACAAAAACATCAATGAAGAGACAGAATCATCCATCGGCTGTCCCCTGCCTTGGCGATCAATCTGCAACCTGGGCATGTGCCCTCACCAGGAATCGAATCATGACCTCTTGGTTCATGGGTGGAACTCAACCACTGAGCCACACAGGCCAGGCTCAATACATTTCTTAAGTATTAAAACCATACAGACTGAATTTTCTGACAATAACAAGAAGTTACTAGAATCTTCTATCCCACTATATACTTAGAAATTTAGATGGGAAGTCTAATAAGAGATCAAATAATCAGGGAATCAAAGAAGAAAATATAGTGGAGCCTAGAACATATTAAGAATTAAATTACAATGAAGATACATAGTAAAAATTTTGAGATAGAGCTAAATAATGCTGAGAAATATATGGCCTAAAACATCATGTAAAAAAAACTGAACATTAATCAGTTAAGCATCCATTTTATGAAATTAGAAATAGATCAGCAAAATAAACTCAAGAAAGGTAGGAAATTAAATAATCAACATAAAAGTAGAAATTCATGAAATAGAAACAAACACAATAGAGAAGATTAACAAAGCCCAATGAGACAAAAGATTAATAAGTACAATAAACCTCTGGTAAGACTGACCAAGAAATAGAAGGAAATCATAAACAATGTGAGATATAAAATAGTAACATAAATAGAGACTATAAAGAATGAAACAAAACAGTAAGAGGACATTGTTGAAAATATTTAGGTTACTAAGTTTGAAATTTTATACAAGGCAAACACATTCTCAGGAAAATCTTAAATAACTCAAGAAATAAAAACCCTGAACATGAAAGAAACTGAATGTATACATGAAAACCTTTCTACATTTTAAACTCCAAGCCCTAAATGCATCACTCACTAGTGAGTTCCAGACATTCAAATCTTATCTAATAAAAGGGTAATATGCAAATTAACCATCATTCTATCTCAAAGATGGCAGCACCCAGTCCCTTCAGTCCTGCTGGAGTCCCCCAGTTATTTCAGCCCAGCGGACAGCAGGGAGTGGGGACTTCATTCGCACGGCGGCAGCAGAGCCCATAGGCCTGGCAGACAGAGAGCGAACAGTAGGCGCGGTGGCTTCCTTCGTGAGGTAGTGGCGGTGAAGCCCCCAGACCCAGCAGACAGAGAGCGGACAGCAGGGCATGGTGGCTTCATTTGCATGGCAGTGACAAAGCAGCCAGGCCCCACAGAGAGCAGAGAACCACGGGAGTGGGCCTAAGCTGTCAATAGGACAGCTCCTGACAGCTCCTGGATTGGAGAAGGTGCAGGTTGGGCTGAGGGACTCCCCCCACCCCCCCTCGCACAAATTTTGTTCACAGGGCTTCTAGTAATAAATATTTATCATCTTATTCAAGCTATTTCAGAATAAAAAAGAGCTCCCATTCCCCCAACTAATTTTATGAATCTAGCATTAACTTGATACCCAAACCTGACAACATAAAAAACAAAAATTTCAGGCTAATCTCTCATGAACATAAATTCAAAAATCACAAAATATTATCAATCTTAATCATCAATATGAAAAGGATAACACATCATGAACAAAACAACATAACCATATGCTATAAGTGTAGAAGCATTTGATAAAATTCAGTATTTATTTCTTATTTTTTTTAAACTCTGAGAAAACTTGGCATGGAAGGAAACTTCCTTAGCATGATAAAGACTATATACCAAAAACACCGGTATGTAGGTAATTGGTAGTTGTGGAGATACTAAGGAAAAAAATAAGGAAAGAAAAATACGTGAATGCAATAAGGAAAGAAAAATAAGTGAATAGTACGTATAATGATTATAAAGAAATAAATTATCTGCAGACAAATTATCTGCAAATAAAATATTTGTAGACAACATGGTTGTGTACTTAGAAAATTCAAAGGAATGTGCACACACTTAATAGAGTTAATAAGTTGATTTAATAAAATTGCTAGATACAAAGTAAATCTTGCAAAAACCAACTGCATTTTTATAACCTAGCTATAAGCAAGTTGAAATGAGTTTTTTAAAGATGTTTAAATAGTACTGAAAACATAATAAACCTAGGAATAGATCTTCATTTGGTGTGCAAAAGTTCTACTCATAAAACATCCTAATATATAAAAAGCCAGGGGCTGTCACAACCGAAACAACCAGACAGGCGACCGAACACAGGCTGCGAGGGACAACCAAACAACTCAACAAGCAGGATGCCTGGGGCAACCAGGCTGGCAGGGGGGTTAGTGAAGGATGACCAAACAACTGAACAGCAGGCTGCGTGGGGTGATCAGGCCGGTGGGGGAGAGGGGCAGTTGGGGGTGACCAGGCTGGGGGGGGGGGCACGCAGTTAGGGGCTACCAGGCCAGCAGAGGAGGGTAGTTGGGGCAATCAGGCCAGCAAGGGGAGACATTTGGGGGTGATCAGGCAGGCAGGCAGAGCAGTAGTTAGGAGCCAGGAGTCCCAGATTGTGAGAGGGATCCCAGATTGGAGAGGGTGCAGGCTGGGCTGAGGGAATTCCCCATCCCCCATCCCCCACCCCCCATGCACAAATTTCATGCACTGGGCCTCTAGTTATTAATAATGTTAAAGAAGATCTATGTATATCGAGAATTATATCATGTTCATGAGTTGGAAGACTCAAGTTAGTAAAGATGTCAATTATCTATAGATTAAATCAAAATAATCTATAGAATCAATTTACTCCTAATCAAAATTCCATTAGGATTTATAAGTTTCAATTTTTTGTTGCTAAAGATATAAAAATGTAATTGATTTTTGTATATTGAACTTGTGTTCCTTGACCTTGCTGAACTCATATTAGTTCTAATAACTTTTTTGTAGATTCCTTAAGATTTTACATAAACAACCATGTTATCAAGAATAAAGAAAATTTTATTTCTTACTTTCCAATCTGTATGCCTTTTATTTTTCTCTTATTTATTCTCTTGCCTCCATTAAAGTATTAAATAGATTTGGTAAAAGCAGACACAAGTGGACATTCAACATCGCATCATCAAGTATAATGTAGATCTTTAAAAATTAAAAATTTTTTTCAATTATAGTTGACATTCAATATTATATTAATTTCAGGTGTATAGCAGAATGGTTAGACACTTATATACCTTATGAAGTGATCTCCACAATTAGTTTATAATCCTCTGACAACATACAGTATTATTGACTGTATTTCCTATATCTTATGTAGATTTTTAAAGACACCTTTTATCAAGTTAAAAGAGCTCTTTTTTATCCCAATTTTGCTGAGAGATTGTTGTTGTTATTACTATTATTATTATTATATAGATGTTGGTTTGTAAAAGAAATTCTATTTAGATGATCGTATATCTATTTTTTACTGTGTTAATATGAATTACATTGATTGATTTTTTTTTTAAGGTTAAACTAATCTTCAGGATAAACCCCACTTAATCATGATGCATTATTCTTTTTACATATTGCTGGTCTCATTTTGCTAAATCTTTGTTAAGGCTTTTTGGGTTTTATGTTCACAAGGAATATTGGTCTGTAGTTTTCTTTTGTTGTAACGTTTCTGTCTAGTTTGAGTAGCATGGTAATGCTAGCCTCATAAAATAAAGTGAGAAGGAAACCCTCATGTTCTATTTTCTTAAAGAGATTGTATATAATCAGTATCATTTCTTTCTTAGGTGTTTGTTAGAATTCATTAGTGATATTATCTAGGCCTGCTGTTTTCTTTATGGGAATATTTTAAGTACCCATTTTGTTAATATATTTAGAGCTATTCCAGTCATCTACTTCTTGATTGTGCTTTGGCTGTTAGTGTCCTGTATGGAATTTTTCCATTTCATTTAAATACTAAAATTTTTTTTGTTAGAAAGTTGGCATAATATTTCTTTATTATCCTTTAAAGTCTCCAGGATCCATAATGATATCTTTTACTCCTGATATTCTTTTATTCTCAATGTTGATAATTTATGTCTTCTTTCTCTTTTTTTATTCATTAGTCTGGCTAGTTCACCAATTTTATTGATCTCAAAGAACCCGCTTTTGGACTCATTGATTTTTCTCTATTGTTCTTTCGTGTTGTATATCAGCAATTTCTGGTCTTATCTTTATCACTTCCTTTCTTTAGCTTACAATGTATTTTATTTGCTCTTTTTTTCTCCTCGTTTCTTAAGATGGAAGCTTAGGTAACGACTTTGAGACCTTTCTTCTTTGCTAACATAAACATTTAACACTGTAAATACTTCCCTGTAAGCACTGTCTTAGCTATTTCCCACAATATTTCATAGGTTGTAATTTCACTTTCATCCACTTCAAAATATTTTCTAATTTCCATTCTGATTTCCTCTTTGACCCATGGATTATTTAGAAGGATACTGTTTAATCACCAAATGCATGGGGATTTCCCAGGTATCTCTCTCTGTTGTTCAGTTCTAGTACTATAATTCCATTGTAGTAAAATAAGCATACAATGTATGACTTCAATCTTCTTGAAATTTATTGAGACTTGCTTTGTGGCCAACAATACATTCTACCTTTGGTAATTGTTCCATGTGTACTTGAAAAAATGTATATTCTGCTGATTTTGAGTGGAGTGTTTTGTAATATCATTTAAAAAGTCAAGCTGGTGAACTTCTATATCATTATTTTTTCTACTTGATGTTCATTACTAATTAAGATGCAATGTATTCTCCAACAGATTGTAGATTTGTCTGTTTCTTAAACTCCAGGCATGTTTATTATTTTCTAGTTTATTGAGTTATACTTCCATTCATGTGTTTTTTCATTAGTTTTTTTTATTCAGGTATTTTGAAGTTATTTTATCACTTGCACACACATTTAGGATTCATATGTCCTCTTAATTTTTTTTTAATATATATTTTATTGATTTTCCAAAGAGAGGAAGAGAGAGGGATAGAGAGATAGAAACATCGATGAGAGAGAATCATCGATCAGTTGCCTCTTGCACACCCCCTACTGAGAATGTGCCCGCAACCAAGGTACATGCCCTTGACCGGAAGCGAACCCAGGACCCTTCAGTCCGCAGGCTGACGCTCTGAACCAAACCGGTTTCAGCTGTCCTCTTAATTTTATTATGCCCTTTATCATTATAAAATGTCCTTATTAATCTGATATTATTTCATATTCTGAAGCTTGCTTGCTTTGATATTAATGTTTTCATAGTATTTGTTCTTCCATTTGTTTACTCTTAACTTGTCTATGTCTTTCTATTTAAGAGATTTATTGTAGATCGCATATTTTGGATCTTTCTTTTCCCCACAAATCTGAAAACCTCTGCCTTTCAGTTAGAATGTTCACCATTTATATCTAAGGTAATTATCAATGTGGTGGGGTTCAAATCTACTAACATTATTTGTCTTCTAGTGGTAACATCTTTACTTTGTCCTTTTGATTATCTTCTCCTGCTTTCTTTTGAATTGCTTGAGTATTTTTCTTTTCATTTTTTTTATTAAGGTATTATATGTGTACATATCTTACCACTGCCCCCCCCAACTGCTTGAGTATTTTTCAATGATTCCATTTTAATTTCCACTATTGTCATCTTAGGCATACATCTTTATTATTATTTTAGTGATTGATTTGAAAATTTTAATATACATTTTTAACTTAATACAGTCTGTCTTCAAATAATACTAATTCATTCACATTTAGAGTAAGAACTTCACAATAGTATATCCTATAATCCTCTTCCCATCCTGTGCTATTTTTGTCATATTATTTACTTCTACATATATTGTAAACCCCACAATACATTATTACTATTGTTATTATTATTTTGCTTTAAGCAATTATATTTCAAGGGATTAAAAAAATGAGGGGAATAAGACACATATTTTTCTATACATTTACCATTCTGGCAGGCTTTATTTTTTTATACAGATCTGAACTTTCACCAGGCTTCATTTTTCTTCTGCCTGAAGAACTTTTTGTTTGTTAATCCATACTGGAGGATATTTTTTCATTGATTTTAGATAGAGTGGAAGGGAGGGAGAGAGATATAAATAGAGAGAGAGAGGAAGAAAGAGAGAGAGAGAGAGAGAGAGAGAATGAGCAAAATGAAAATGTGAGAGACACACACAGATTGACTGTCTCCCGTACATGCTCCAAGTAGATCCTGGAATCGATCCTGCAATCCTTCAGTGTATGGGCAGACACTCTAACCACTGAGAAACACCAGCCAAGGCCTGAAGAACTCCTAATCATTCTTATCGCACAGGTTTGCTTGTGACAATTTCTCTCAGTATTTGTGATAAAAGTCTGTTTATTCTTAATTTCTCTTTATTTATTAACTAGAGGCCCGATGCATGAAATTCATGCAAGAATAGGCCCTTACAGCCCCGACTTTGTCTGGAAGGTTGTCCAGAAGGTCTTTTAGAAGGTCGTCTGGACAGTCATTCCACTGTTCAGCCATTCAGTCAATTTGCATATTACACTTTTATTATTACAGTTAAGTATTTAAATTGTATATTCAATTCTTCAACGATTTAAGTCTTTATTTCTCAGAAAAACATTTCTGCTGGGAATGGAATTTTAAGTTGTCAGGTGTTTTTTCTATCAGTAATTTAAAGATATTGCTCCACTGACTTTTGGCATGCATAGTTTCAGAACTTTTGTACACTTTGGTATCTCCATTTACTAGTAGAATGTTTTCTGACATATCTGTCAATTCGGACAAACTCTGATTCATCTTTTATGACTCGGTTCAGGCATGCCTTCTTCTGTGACTGTCAGTCACTCATTTCTTGGTGTCCTCATAGCACCTCGGACAGTCCTTGTGGCAGCACTTAGCACATGGACCTGGGATCACGTATTTATTCACATCCCTGGCCCCTCCTGGAGGATGGAGACTAAGTAGTTCACCTGGACATCTCCCTGCCCTGCATGTGATGTTGAGGGCATAAACAAAAAAGTAACTAAGTAATTTATTTTGAAGGATCAACCCAGGGAACACACACACACACACACACACACACACGTGCACGCGCGCGAGGAAATGACTGAATTAAACGGGAGAGCGAGGGCAGCTGTCATGAATCTCTCTGAGTCATTCTATTTCCATGGCTGTGGTGAGAGGAAGAGGTAGGGAAGTCAGAAATGGAAGCAAGTGGAAGGGGTGGTAAACTGTTGTTACATAATGAACATCTCACCTTCCCTGAGCACCTGAAGGATCCTACCATTTACTTTACTGAGCTGATCGGAAAGTGAATCTTGCCTGTCTCTCTGGGAAGGGGATGGCCAAGAGAGGAGCCAACACGTGCACTGGGTGCCCGTTCAGTGCCAGTGTGACACCCCCACCCAGCCTGAGTAACTGAGGGCCAGGCATGCAAATGAAATTCCCGGTGTCGTTCACATCATTGTCCCTTTATCACTTCATCCCCTTTCTCCACATCATGTCAGGAGGAATATTCCACTGGGATTCTTCCTAATAAAGTAGGTCTTTTCAGTTTGATTAAAATGTGCTGTTTGATCTGTGCCACTCAAGCTCTTGTTCCATATGTCCATGTGTCAGCTGCCGGCTCCTTTTGGTCAAGGTCCCTCTGCCTGTCACCATGTGCAGGAGTTGAGCATGGCTATGATCAGGCCTCGGGGAGAGAGCTTCTCCTGGGTGGCACTCTGAAACCTGACTTCAAGGGTCGGGAGGGTAGGGCCCCTCCAAAAGGAAGGAAAAGGAATCTAAATTGTTATGTGATGTTACTGAGTTCTCTTTTTCCCATGAGGTAGCTTAATTCCTGTTGACAGGCGAGGAAACCGAGATGCAGCAAATTCCCCTTGATTACTCTCCTGGTCAGTGAGAGGGTCAAAGTCCAAGTCCAGATCTGTCCACTCCAGCATCTGGGTTCTTAGTCCTTCCCACCTTTCCACCTCTGGTTGTGGGAGTGGGCCGCCCACTGGGCTAAGGGGAAGAAGAGGGAGCAGACACTTAAGAGTGTCCAAAGGTGAAGGTGCATGTAGATCCTAGTGAGGCTCATATCTGGGTCCAAAGGGTCCAATCTGGCCATGGGATCTGATGGTGCTCTTCCCATCAAGTGTACTGTCCATCAGGCCCTGGTCTTAGAGAGCTGGGAAGGCTGGGCACCACAGGAAGCCCCCAGCAGAGGGAGTTTGGCAGGGAATTGGCAAAACCTAGGCCCCAACCAGTAAACGGAGATGGACTAAGGCCAGGCTCCCACTCCTGGAAATGGAGTTAGAAAGCAAGTCATCAGATCTGATTAAACTTCTTCATGTGTACCATACAGTCATGGTGACAGAGAATCAGATCCTGAAGGTAGGAGAAGCTCTTCTGTAGTTATAGCAAATCTGCATCGGGAGAAAAGTGCACGCACTTACAAAACTGAACACAAAGCAAAGCAAAGGAAAGAAATCAAGTCATCAGACAGGACACTCTAGCAGGGATTTGGAAAGGCCTCCTTCTGGGGACCTGGACACGTGGGCTGGAGGCAGAGACAACATCGCCAGGGGAGGAGCTCCTGATACCCATCTGGCTTCACCAGGACGAAGTTCAATGGCATCTCACGCGGGACTCTGCTTTTCATTTTCCCACTTATGTTCTGGCGTCTCTGCTTTGCTGGTGGTGTAAACACATGCGCACTTTACCCACAGGAATGTGAAGCTGGCTGGTTGCAGTACAGTGCTCATCTGTGCAAAGCCACAGATTAAATTCCTGCATTTATTCATTCAGCAAACATCTGAGGGGCTACTATGGACTAGGTACTGGGAATAACCAGATAAATAAAACCAAATCCCTGCCAGAGAAGAGGCCACAGTAGCCAGGGAGCAGGTATGTATGTGAATACTCACAGCGAAGGGATCAGCGACGTGCAGAGGTGTGTCTGAGGGCTGTGGGCAGAACGCATTCCTTGGGGATACAGGTAGGAGAAAGAGTTTTCCTGGACCATGAGGGATGATAGGAATTTGCCAGATAGAAAGGGATGGAAAGGGATTTGCATACAGAGCAAATGGCAGAGCAGAAGTAAAATAACAGAGGTGAGAAAGTAGGTGACATGTTCAGAGAACAGAGGGAAGCTAGGTGAGTGGGACAAGAGGTTGCTGGTGACAATGCCAGGCTGTAGTCAGGCCTGAGAACTCCAAGACGAACATGCTCAATGGTGCAGCAAGAGTTAAGATATAAAAAGGTGGAGCTAGCACAGAACCACCTGGTAATAAGGTATAATAGATCCTTAAGTTTTGACATGACGCTTCTGTGAGATCCGGGTCACCTCTGCGAGGCCCAGGTCGGCACAAGGAAGCACATCCACTCAGGCCATCACATATGCTTGGCTGGATCATCATCCTCTGCACTGCTTATGTACAGGTTAAAGAGTAACTCCAAATTGGAGTAAAACAACAGGGTCAGGGCAATTTTCATCCTCAAACTTTGCCCTTGGGCTAACCCCTGTTTCCGGCCTAGTGTAAATGACAATGTCAGTGCTCTGCTCAGATACCCTTTGGGGCATTTATGAAGTGAAACTTATGCTTCCCACTGGGGTCAGTCTGATGCCACTTCTGCAGGACCTTCAGTCTGTACTTCACCCTTGCTCAGCTCCTCTCCCATCCTGCCAGTCTCCCATGGGAGCACTTCTATAAATACATTTCTTGCACATGAATCCTCATCTTAAGATCTGCTTCCTGGGAACCTGACCTAAGACATTTAGTTGAAGAAGAATGGGAGAGAGGGCTGCAATAATAGTTGGTGCCACCAAGGGCCACATTATGCCTTTCCTGAAGCACTGCCAGATGTAGCAAGAAAAAAAAGTTGAATTTTAATAAACAGGATGCCCAGTTCATTATATGGTTCTGATATCTTTTCTAAGTTCACCATTAAAGGGTTTACCAATTTCAGATTAAACAACAAATATGTTTTTGAATTTTAATAAACAATAAGTATGTTCTTTAGAGTATGTATGTCCCAGGCAATATTTGGAATATGCTTACACTAAAAAATTACTTATTGTTTATCTGAAATTTGACATTCCACATTTTATATGGCAATTCTTAGAAAGGGCACAGGATACTTTTGCCTCCACGAGTCTCTTCATTGAAGAAAAAATATTTTTAATTAATATTTATGATTGGATGAGTATAAAGACAAATAAAATTCAGGCTGAATTCATCTATACTAATAAAAGGGAAATATGCTAATTAGACCAGGAGACCTTCCAGAGGTCTTTCCAGACAAAGCCATGGTGGTAGGGGCGGTTAGAGGCAATTAGGCCAGCAGGGGAGGGCAGTTGGGGGTGATCAGGCCGGCAGGTGGCACAGTTGGGGGTAAGCCTGCTGGTAGGAGGACAGTTTGGGGCAAGCAGGCCAGCAGGCAGAGTGGTTAGGGGCGATCAGGCAAGCAGGCAGGCAGGTGAGCAGTTAGGAGCCAGCAGTCCCAGACTGTGAGAGGGTGCAGGCCGGGCTGAGGGACACCCTCCCACACACACACACAACCTGTCATGCACAAATTTCATGCACCAGGCCACTAGTTATCATATATTCATTATTATCATTATTGTTATTATTATTATTATATGCATTTTTCTTCTACTTTAAAAGAAATTAAAATAAAAACATGTTCGTAGGCTCCAGGCACCATTCCTTCTATGTCTAATGGGTAAATTAGCCTGTTATCAGCTTAGGCAGAGCACTGAAAACCATGATTAAATATGACTGGACTTTCTTCATCAACCATTGTTCTAGCAAGAGCTCTAGGATTAGACTGTGTTTCAGAAAGTGATCTCAAGTGGAGAGTGTGGAGAAGAGGCCAAAAAGAATGGAATTTTGGACCAGGGAAAAGATGCTCACCATGAAGGAGCTGAAACATTGGTAGGGCCTCAACAAGGGAATTAGCAAGCTCATTAATTTGAGGGTCTACCTGCTATAATGCTCACCAGCTCTCTCCATCATGGAAAGGTGTGGCTTGAGCACAGGTCCGGTGATCATTGCACTTGCCTATAGAGGTCAGAGCCACTGTTGGGCTCACCTCCTCATGACAGCCGGCAGGACACCATTACTCAAAAAAAAATGATGATCTGGGCCCCTACCAGGTGAAACAATGAGGGATGCACCAAGCCAGAGGCTCAAGGCTCACTATCAACTTTTATAAATAAAGTTTTATTAAACACTGTCATGCCTATTTAGTTCCATGCTGTTTATGGCTGATTTAATGCAAAGTTGAGCAGGTGCAACAGAGACCAAATCTCCCATAATGGCTAAAATATTTACTAGTTGGCCCTTTACAGAAAAAGTTTGCCAACTCTACTCCAGGCTATGGGGAAGATTCACAAGATGGGATTTTTATGTGAAACTGATGTTCCTGAGTTATGTGAAATTTAAGATGAAGCCCCACCCCTCGGTCTATGCTGGCTGCACTTAGGGTAGGCTGTGTGCCCCATATCCCGTCCCCACCAATTGAAACAAAATTCCATATATCCTCTCCCAACAGATGGAAATGGCTTGTCATGTTGGTTAGTGGTGAAATACAGCAGAAAAACTTGTCCAGATGGTGTGTATAAGTCCAAATGAGAAACCTACCTCACGAAGACTAGGGTTCCTGGTGGGATCTACACAGGACTAGGGAGAGGGAGAGGCGAGAGATGGGGAGAAGGGTGGAAATTCCTGCTTGCCCTTTGCAATCACGGAAATAATCCGCGGTGCTCAGAGGGTTCTTTGCCTGATCTAATTAAAAATCAGATCACTATTTTAACTGAGAAAAGTAGTCCTTCCAATTGTTTTAGAAAGAAGAAACGAATAAATGTTATCAAGACCATCTCTTAGACGATTAGGACAAAAAATCCGGGAGGGGAGGCTTCAAAGCTGTTTTTGTTTTCCCTGGCTTTGAAATCCATACACAGTCTTGATAATTTTATCTTCTTCAAAATATAGTAAATAAGGTCTATTTATTACTCCTGGGCAATTCCATACATAAATTAAAAACACAACAAAACACAAAGCACTTTAAACGAATCCTCCTGTGAGTCTCAAATCCATCGTTTCTCTTCCTGTGGCGAGGGCTTAATGCCACAGATCAATGCAATTCAAAAGTTTGGGAGGCGATTGTGTTTTTCCTACCTCGCTATTTGATGAGCTTTCAGATGGCCATCTGAGGAACAGCTTACACGCTGTCTCGCCTGGATCCCAGGGAGGCTTCAGAGGAGCTCACACGTCGAGAGATGGTTAGTAGAGATATAAGTATATTTCCTTTCGTTTCTTTAAGTCAGCTTTTAAAGTTAGTTCAAACACACTACTTAGTGAATTGATGAAAAATCTTTTTAACCCCTGAGAATGACATTTCTACTTCTCGTCTTTACATTTAATGGGAGAATTGCTTTAGAAAGAAGCCTCATCTTTTTCATTGGGGGGGGGGAAAGGTTCCTAGGCAAAAACAATGCCACACAAAGCCCATGGAAAGGTGGGCTGGGTTCCTCTTAAAATGTATTTTTGAATGTGTTGAGATATTAAAATGGGACAAGATATTCCAACATTCCTAATTAGAATTTCTCCTGGCAGAAAGTATGTTATCCTGTGGCCTCAAGAGAGCACAAAAATCACCTACTTGTGGCAGGGAATGCATTTTTAAGTTATTTTGTATACAACTCATTCTCTCTTTCAACAAATCATCTGTATGAGCCAGATCCTTTGCCAAACTTATACAGAGATTAGAGATGTAGTTCTCGCCATTAAGTTGCTCACAGTCCAGGAGGGAAGATGGTGTAGATGAAAGAGGGGTGCTATGGAAAGTAACCTCACGGAGTGACTTGATCATAAATTCCTAATTGGTCAGGTCATCGTGAGTAGTCACACTCCATGATATAATTTATTTTTCTTCTTTATTTCTTTCTGTTTTAGTTTTAGTTTTTAAAATTGATTCCAGAGAGAGGGAGGAAGGCAGAGAGACAGAGAGAGAGAGAGAGAGAGAGAGAGAGAGAGAGAGAGAGAGAGAGAGAGAGGAACATTTGGTATACTGGACGACACTCCAACCCCACACCAGACAGGGCCAGTCATATAACTTTAGTAAATGTTTGTTTTTGCCTTAGGTCAGCCATGTTTACTGTTTCTGTGCATGTAGGTCAACACCCCTTTGAAATGGCCCCTTTTCAAAGTAACTATCCTCAAGAGAGCACAAAATCTTGTTAACTATCCCATAATTCAACCCCTCCTTGCTTTTCCCATCTCCATGTACATAATCTTTCTTAGGGCCTCCTTAATGCCCAATAAGCTGCAAGCTGCCATTCTCAGGAGCCCTTTTCTATCTGTTGAGATTTTGCTTCCAGGCATATTCTCTGTTTGGCTCAATTTCATTTTTATAAAAATTCTCTATAGGTTTGGACATTCTTAGGCTAACAATGGACACAGAAAAAAAATAATAAGTACAATAGAATGCAGCGAGGATGTCCATAGACCCCTCTCCCTGAAGTTACCTCTCGTTACTGAAGGTGTGTATCAACGAGATTGGTTTGCTGTCTGCTTGACTGATAGATAGCCAAGCCTCATTCCTAAAAGGGACAGTATCAATATGGCTAATCAAACGGTATACAAGAGAGCAAATAACAGATTAGGTAGAAGTTAGCTAAGTCTCCTATTTCTGCCAAGACGATAAATTTCTATCTCAGCCCTTCTGTGAAGAGCAGATCCCGCACAGCGATAGAGCCGCAATCGCTTCCTCTTCCAGGCACAGATGGAGATAACATGCCTTAGCCCTACCACTAGCACCATGCTTTAAAAAATACCTCAGGGAGCCAATGCACAGAGAAAGACATTATTGTTACCTAACAATTTGGGGTGGGGAGAAGGAATAGGACAGGTGCTGACAGCCCCTGAAGCCTATCAGTGAAATATGCTTGTGCACAGTTTAGACATGACCCAGTTTCCATGACTCCTAGTGTATCACTCGGGATGCTTGGGGCTGCAAGTAACTGTGGCTTAAAAATAGGGGTTTATTTTCATTATGTAACAATTAATCCAGTGGCATTGGTTCCAAGTGAGGGGCAAAGATGCTTTTCTAAGTACCTAACTATCCATTTGGCACAGGTACTGACTAATCAGAACTACTGCCCGACCAGTCAGCACAAACCCCAGCTATAAACCACTGCTACTGCTGCATCAGTAGATCTGACTGAATTCCCTCCCTGGGTCCGGATTGGCTCTATAGCTCAGTGATGTCAGAGCCTGTGTCTGCTTCAAGAGGCTCTCTTGGTCTTCCCTTTGTCCTAAGAAGTTGATTGCCATGTCTCCAAACAGCACTTCCTCTTCTAACAGTGGGGTCTAAAAGCAGGAAGAAAGGATAGTTTCTCTTTTTTAAAAATATATTTTATTGATTTTTTTTACAAAGAGGGAGAGTTAGAAACATTGATGAGCGAGAAACATCAATCAGCAGCCTCCTGCACACCTCCTAATGGGAATGTGCCCACCACCAGGGTACATGCCCTTGACCAGAATCGAACCTGGCACCCCTCAGTCTGCAGGCCGATGCTCTATCCATTGAGCCAAACCGGTTAGGGCACATCTTTTTTTTTTTTATCAGGGAGAAATGTCAGAAGTCTTCATCAGACTTTCTCCTAATAATATTGGCCAGAAACTGGGTCACATGTCCATGTTTAAACCAAACAGCAAAGGATAATAGGAGTAGAGTGGTTAGCTTAGACCTATCATTGTTCAACCTCTGGCCATCCCACTAACCCTGCTCCTTTTCTCTCAGAGATGGAGGCAGGTGGCTATAGAGAGCTCCAGGTCATTATTCAAGATCAACTCCTACATCCGAATTGAGTGCTTGAAAGAACTGATTTCAATAACTGTGAAAGGAGCACCATGGTTCACTACTGTCCTTAGTAGGTCACATTTGTGTCCTAGATTTCTGAAGCTTGATTTATAGCCTTTAAGCCACAGAGCTGTGATAATTCCTCCCATCTCTAACATGTGTGCAGTATTTGAGGAGGTCAGCAGGAGCCCAAGTAACTATAGAGCTGGGATCAGATGTTTCCAAAAAAGAAGGCTTAGTTAGTTCAAACCTCGTTTCAAAAAGAAACATTGGAATCCAGCCTCAGTGGCTCAGTGGTTGAGTGTCAGCCTATGAACCAGGAGGATATGGTTTGATTCCTGGTGAGGACGGGTTGAGAAGAGGTTGAAGCCACCTCTATAACGGATGGGGTATTAGCTGCTGTTGTATCTATAATAAGAACACCCCTAAACTTGCAGTCTGGAACCTAGTAAGGGATGTGCAGGAGGCAGACAATCAATGATTCTCTCTCATCACTGACGTTTCTATCTCTCTCTCCCTCTCCTTTCCTCCCTGCAATTAAAAAAAAATTTTTTTTTTTTAAGTAACATTTGATGTAGCAGGGGATGGCCTGATTTTCTGGTCTCTCTATAAAATGCAGGAGGCACTCACCAATGTATTGAAAAAAGAAATCCTATGCAATATTTTAAATGTGGGAAGCCCTTTGGCCCTACAATTACTTGCTTAGAGACAAAGCTGCATTGAGGTTAGGGCTTCAGTCTGATTCCTCCATGGGTCTACTCACTTCGCACAGAGATGGATAGGGTTCCAGGTCACATGTCACACCCATGGCCTATGTCAACCAAGTCACAAATACAGCCAATCCATTTGTGTAGACCAGTGATTTTCAACCTTTTTCATCTCATGGCACATAAACTAACCACTAAAATTCTGCAGCACACCAAAAAAAAAAATTTTTTTTTTGTCAATTTGACCAAAAAAAAAAGTACATATAATTTTGATTCATTCACACCAAATAGCCATTGTCATGTTGGCTATTGTCTTTTTTGAATTTTACAATCTAAGGCAAAAAGAGGTGAGTGTGTCCCTGACTAAATAGTCAGGTATTGCATGTCTTAAAAATTCTTGTGGTGCACTGATTGAAAATCACTGGTGTAGATGGATTACAAATATGGTCCCAATTCTATATATCTGTCTGCACCTGCACCACTGAGAATGCAAAGGCAGCTCCTCCCATCAAGAGGTCGAACCAATTTTCCCAGTCCTTGAATCCAGGTGGCCCTCCTGTCTTGCTTTGGCTGACAGAACATGGTACAAGTGACACCAAGCTCCTCTGAGTCTAGGTTTCAAGGCCTTTCACACTTCTTGTTCTGGTCTAGCCTGCTGGATGATGAAACTCATGACTCAGTCATCCCCATTGCTACAGCCAAAAGCCAGCCAATCTCTTAACATGAGAGAAGCCATCCTAGATCAGCCAGTCTCTGACCAACCCACCAGCCAACTAGAGGAGCATGAGCAAGGCAAGCTATTGTGAACCTAATCTAGCCTAGATCAAAAGAACCACAGTTTTTCTTAAACTTATGAGAAATAACTAGGAGTTGTAAGTCACTAAGTTTAGGGGTGTTCTTTGATACAACAGCAGCTAATATCCCATTTGTTATAGAGGTGACTTCAACCTCTTCTCAATCTGTCCTCACTGTGAGAGAAAGTGCCTTAGACACCAGGGAACTGGGTACATCATCTCCTGTTTCAGGACAGCACGTGGTGAGGACTCCTGCTGAAAGTCTTGAAGTTGATATTATGGGTTTCTTATGCTTTTAAGAGGCCCAGGGGCTCTAAAGAAAGCCATGCCTCCAAACTGGATTAACTTCTTAGTGCTAGGGAACACCATTCTGCTAAATCTATTCATGGCTAATGGATTAGGGTCAAAGGCTGAATGTGAAGAGATTACTGCTGAGTTCAGGGTAAGATGCTATTAGGGAAACCAGGCTCACTCATCCAGGCTTCTGTGATCCATCTTGGTGTCAAGACTCTAGACGCCTCTTAGCATCTGACCTTTTAAGCTATTTCAGAAATCTTGATCTGAGTCCAAACCCACCCATCTATGGCATCCGCCTCTCCCAGGGGTGAGCTGTTAACATTCCCTCCTCCACCAGGTAGACAGCAACCCAAACACGTCAAGAGACTCATCACCTCTGGGCTGAATTCAGCTGCCATTTTCCCAGCCCACCGAGTTTTTCTCCCTGTTCCCTAACCTAGGCCTTCGCCCAGGCTGGGGGATGGTGGTCCCTAGCTTGTACAGCTCAGAATAAACGAAGATTAAGAACCTTCATCAGAAAATGACACAATCCCGCTTTGAAAGGGAACTTCCAAGAGGAGCAGGAGGCAATAAATCAACTTCAGAGAAGCAGGGCTTTTGAATGTGATTTGGTCCAAACCAACACTTTCTCATCACTAACTATTCCCCAAAGTGTAGCCTGGAGATCCAGAAATCCACTTACATAAAAGCTCAGGTAGGGAAAATGTCGCGATGCAAACGATAGGTCTGGTCTGCGGAACTCTGGATGCTTTTCCCCGCTTCCCCGCAACCCCCACCCTCAGCTGATACTTGCACAATGTTCTTGTTCATGTCCAGAGCCATCAAGGAGTTTCTTTCTTCTCTCTCCTGCATTTGTTTCCCACCTCCTCTCTTTCCCTCTCTCTGAGGTCCTGGGCAAAAATCTGGGCGGGGGCCCTGAATGGCTAGGTTTATGCCGGTGTGAGGTTTTTGGACGATTTCTTCCCTCTCATGAAAGGGGCCCTTGAAAATGTTTTTCTCTCTCCCGGGGAGGTGGCTGGGGACTGCCTGGGTTTCCTGGAGGGGGCGGCCAGTCTGCCAAACTCAGTGTGAAGCAGAGACAGCCAGCCAGTCCCAGACTCCCGGATAATGGGGACCCTGTTCTGCGCTCATACAACCCTGAGATCTGTATCCAGCAAGAAGCCTCGAGCTACCACCTAAAGGTGAGGCAGAGGATCACCTCCTCCTGAATTCAGGAAACGAATCATCCAGCCTCTAATTCAGACAGTCCGGAGCGCTTAAACTCAACATTCATTTTTTATGCCCAGTTTGGTAGCGGGAGTTGGACACTAACAGTTTTCTTTCTTTTTTTTAAGCATGGGAAGTTTGCAGGCTAGAACATCCTTATTTTGTGACAAATCAGTCAGACTCCAAGGATAACCGTCAGAAACCGAGTACAGTGTACCACGCCAGCTAAAAAGGGAACTGAATGAGAAAACCCCAAGCGGGAGACACAGCGCCTCATGCACTTTGGGTGTGACGCCAGGCAGCCTCTGGCAGAGACACAAACAAGGATCTAGTCCCACGTTTGAAATCTGGCGCTTCTCCTCACTGCCCACCTTCTGGGAAGGTGACCTAATCTCTCCATGTTTCCATCACTTTCTCAGAAAATAGGGTTAATTATAAGTCCAGGTGGTGATTAAATATCAGGTGGCATGATGCATTGAGTAAAATTGATTTCAGGCACAAATACCACTTGCTGGTATTGTGCTTGATGATTGTATCAGTCTGAGCAGCCTGGGTCATGTGTGTTGACAAAGACGCCAAAATCTCAGGGTCTTGCAAGATTTGGGGTTTGCTCAAATGACTGGTCCCTGGTGGTGGGCCTATGGCTCTGTACCATTTGCCCTTCACTTTGGGGTCTGGGCTGTTGGAGCGTCTTTTACCTGGAGCTTTGCCAGGCTCATGCACAGAAGAGAGAATATGGGGGAATGGCACCCGGGCTCTCAAAGCCTCTGCTCAGGACTGGCACTGGTCCCTGCTGCTGTGTTTTCATTGGCCAAAGCCCATCACAGGACCAAGTCTGCCCTCAATGAAGTGGGAATACCGAAGCCTCCCACTGGGACAGACAGGAAGTGTTTAAACAACACTGTTAATCACTGCTGCACATAACAGAAAATCCCAAGTATCAGAGGCAGATATGGAAGCGCACGCTCTCTCTTCCCCCCCTTCTCTCTCTATGCCCCACCTCTCTCTTTCTCTTTTTCCCTCCTTCTCTCTCCCTCTCTTATAAAATAAACTCCAGCCATGACCAGTGTTGCTCAGTGGTTTGAGCATTAGCCAGCACACCAAAGGGTCGAGGGTTCCAATTCCTGGTCAAGGCACATAACTGGGTTGCAGGTTCAATCCCCGGCCCTGGTCAGAGCGTGTGCAGGAGGTAACCAATTGGTGTATCTCTCTCACATCAATGTTTCTCTCCCCCTTCCCTTTTTCGTTCTACCTAAAGCAATGGGAAAATATCCTCAGGTGGGTATTTTTTAAAATAAATAAAATAAAATAAGCTCCAAAACAGGCATTCATGGGTTAACATGGAAGCTCCCCCATCACTGGGGACCCACACCTTCTATATTTCTGTTCTATCATCCTCAGTTGGCATGTTTTTTTCAAATTATAGTAGAGAAATGTGCATCCTTTCAGGAATGGAAGGAACAGGAGCGTCCCCATATTTAATTGCATTTCCTAAATAGAAAACACAATGGGACTTCTTAGCTAGGCAGGTGAGAAACAGAATGGAATGAATAGGGACTTGGTCCAATCCAAGCCAGGAAATAGAAAAAGAGGAAACAATGTTAAAACAACAATCCACATAAAACGGAAGCAATGAAAGCACACATGTGGACTATGACACTGAGCAGGGCGCCGCGAAGAGAATGCGGAGCGGACTGCCAGGCACCAAGGGACCTGTAACGTGCGCGCGATCACACCTTTGTTGTTGCAGCCGCACGATTGAAAGTCACTTCGTCTTCCTACTTCCCGCAGTCCCCGTGGATTCATTTGTTGTTTTGTCCGTCTTTCTCAAGTGTTTTTCACAGATGGGGCTGTGAGTGATGCATTTGGAGCTCTGCACACCTGCACCTAGCTTTTGTGCTCCTTCTGTCTTCTTAAGTGTGCTTACTGCTTATTAATTCTGACTGAGGTAGATGCCTGTCTCCATTTCACTTGGCACAAATTCTGTCGGCTCTGACTGATGTTCCCAGGGGGACCCAAGGATCCGGCCCACCCATCTAGCTCCCCCTTGGCCTCTGGGCCGTCACATGTGGACAGCAGCCCAGGAAGCCTCTGATCTCTGAAGGCCAGTCTCTCCACAAGGCCCCGAGGGGGGGAAGGGAAGATTTGCTTCTGAGACCTCATAGCTACCTGATGCCGAACTCCCCTCTCTCACCCCAGCTCTTAGGAGAAAATTCTCTTCCATTTCTCCCAAAGCCCAGAGTCCCACCTGCAGCTCATTCTCCACATCCCAGGGAATCCTGGCTGAAGAATGCAAATAGGCCAGGGTTGGGCGTACCAGGGTGACAACCTAGTTCAGCTGTCACCTCCACAAGAGACATTGTTCAACAGGCAGGTGTTCTGTCCCTTCAAGATGCACATAGAGCCCAGGCAGCGTGGCTCAGTGGTTGAACAACTACCTGTGAACCAGGAGGTCACAGTTCGATTCCTGGTCAGAGCACATGCCCAGGTTGTGGGCATGTAGGAGGCAGCTGATCAATGATTCTCTCTCATCGTTGTTGTTTCTATGTCTTTCTCCCTCTCCCTTCCTTTCTGAAATCAATAAAAATATATATATTTTTTTAGAAAATATACACATAGAGACAGAGCCCAAATGTCATGTGGCTCCTACAAAGAGATGAATCAGTAACTATTCTCGCTTCTTGAGGCAGCTTGCTGAGAAACCCAAGGCTGGGCGGGCCCCGTTGGATATACCAGCCACCAGCCTCCGCCTCAGCGTTCAGGCCACACGTGTTCCTTTCCCTTCTGTGGAAAGGCTGATCAGTAAAAGGATGGCCCGTGGCCCCCCAGGACTGTGCCAGCTCAGCATGGAGGGCAGGCCTGCCCTGAGTGGGTCTTTGCATGGCCCTCAGACTCCAGGGGCAGCAAGTGAAGGAGCCAGTGTCTTGGGTGACCAGGGCAGAGACTGAAATGCCTTTCTTACATGGCCTCACACAGCAGCCCTTGTTCACACAGCTCCGCCCAGGCCTGACTGGCACACATGCTGTCAACAAGGAAGAGGAGCCGTCCAGCTTTACTAGTCTCCACGTAGAGGGCTGTGTTCCATTTTCAGGGTTATGCAGTCAGCGCTGTGCTGCGGTACTGACTTTTTAGAGACAAGTTCAATGAAGTATGAAAACTGAAAGCATCTAACCAGATGTGGCGTCACTCCAACTAACGTGGCCTGTGGGTCATACTTTAAATTCTGGCACTGAACGTCAAGGTGAAATGCACCCTAGAAGGCCGGCACTAACTCAGTTAAACATCATTATATAACCAGAGGTTTGAATCCTCTTCCCACCACATAACATCACCCAATAGAGCACATTTCTGCTAGGGCTAGTCCTCGGATGTTACGCCTTAATCCTAATCTAAAGTCTCTGTTTGCCTAGAAATGGCACAGGCAGAAGGGCTCCACATGCTTCTTGCTGACCCTTCTTTCAGATAAAGAATTGGTTGTTCCTACGTCTCCTGTTCCTCTGCCTCCTCTCAGAAGGGAAACCAGGATTCCTTGGCTCCAGCCCCTTTCCAAGAAATGAGGCTGGAACTCCCCTGGACAGGGAAAGAGGAACTCTGAGGGAGGATACACACACGAGAGCACAGGGACCTGCTGCAAAGACAGATGGGGTGGAGCTGAAGTTCATGGGCTGTGTATGAGTTAGCTTTGCTGCGTAACAAAGCACCACTAACTCAGTGGTGTAAAACTACACACTATTATCTCACAGTGCCCATGGGTTAGGAGTCCAGGCATGGCTTAGCTAGGACCTCTGCTCAGGGTCGCACAAAGCTGCAATCAAGCCGTGTTCTTACCTAAAAACTCAACTAGGAAACAATTGGCTCCTCAACTCATGCAAGTTATTGGAAGAATTCATGCCCTGGTGGCTGTATGAGTGAGGGCCCCAGCTTCTTACTGGCTGTCAGCTGGAGATGGCCCTCAGGTCCTAGAGGCCACCCACAGTTCCCTGTCACTTGGACCTCTCCTTAGGCAGCTCACAACAGGGTGCTTGCTTCTGTAAGTCATTAGGAAAATCTCTCTTGCTTCAGTTGGCTGGGACAAAGTCTTATATTATATAAAGCAGCATAATCATGTTTTATGAATTAGAAGCAAGTCACAGTTTCTGCCTGCACTCAGAGGGACAGGACTATTCAAGGACATGGCTCACTGGAGCTTACCTTAGGGTGTGTCTACCACCACCTGCAAACTGCTGCCTGGGGTTGTATCTTACCTCCTCCACTATGAGTTAGGTGACCTTGAGCAAGTTGCTCAGCCTTATTTACAAATAAATTTCCTGACTTATAAAAATAAGCCCCACAGGATTCTTAGGAAGATCAAATAAAATATTCCATCTCAAGTGTTTCACAGAGTGCCTGGCACATAGTAAACACTCAAATATTAGCTATGATGATGGTGGCAGTGATTAATATTAATATTATTGGCACTCTCAGGTCTGTTTGGATATTAAGAAGCAGAAATGTAACTCAGACAGCAGCTACCTCCACCCTGGTTATAAAACCCTCTGCTCCAGGAGATCAATTTCAACCTCAGCTGGGAGCTAGGGCATCATGTCAGGCAACAATGCCAGTCTCCTAACTCCGGAAATCTGTTAGGTGATGAGCATGCCCAGAAGGTTCACAGGTGCTTCTGAAAGAGGTTCTGTTCCTCTCTTGTGAGCCTCAGAATAGCCAAGCTCCAGGGATGAGTGACTTTCCTGGACCCCATAGGACAGGCCAAGTTGAGCATCTCCCCAAGTTGGCTCCGATTGGTGCCTCACCTAAAGGAAGCTCTCTTATGTCCTAATCGTCTCTGCATATATAACTCTATGACCTATTCACACAGAATAACAATAGCCATTATATATTATCACCAGACTTCCATAAATCCCATGAGAAGAATTTTAAGATAGCAAGTACTAGTACAAGACACACTCAACCAACCCTACATTACTGCAACAACCCAAACACCCACACCCTCAGGCACACAAGCCAAAGACAATCCTATTCAAATAAATCTCACCAATAATCTACATATATAAAAGCCTAAGTGACCAGACAGGCTGACCGGCAGCTATGACACACTATGACCACCAGGAGGCAGATGCTCAATGCACAGGCATGGAAACATGGAACAGGCTGATGAATATCAGAGGGAATGGGGAGAGAGGGGAGGGTGGAAGAGATTAACCAAATATCTTATATGCATACTACCTGTTTCCCCCGAAAATAAGACAGTGTCTTAAATTTTTCTCCCAAAGTTGCGCTAGGTCTTATTTTCAGGGGATGTCTTATATTTCCATGCGCTAGGACTTATTTTCGGGGAAACACAGTAGAGGCTTGGTGCATAGATTCATGCACCGGTGGGCTCCCTCGGCCTGGCCTGTGGGGATTGGGCCAAAACCAGCTCTCTGACATCCCCCCAAGGGGTCCTGGATTGTGAGAGGGTACAAGCCAGGTCAAAGGATAACATTAACCCAGCGTTTTTCAACTGCTGTTCCGCGGCACACTAGTGTGCCGCAAGATGTTGCCTGGTGTGCCATAGGTGCAGACAAGACAAGAATTTTATAATTTTTCACTATTTTGTTTACTTAATATTTCATAATAAAGTAATTATAAAATACTTTCTTTGTGTTTATTTGATTCCTATTCAAGAGAATTACTTTATATATAGTCAATATAGGCACAGAGTTAAATTTTTTAACATTTTCTAATGGTGGTGTGCCTCGTGATTTTTTTCATGAAACAAGTGTGCCTTTGCCCAAAAAAGGTTGAAAAACACTGCATTAACCCACAGAGAAATTTTTAAGTGTAGTGATAATACACTGATCTGGACATTGGCTCACAGAGGAGTACTCTCCTGTCTGGTCCCTTCCTGAATAGTGCATTATGGGAGCTCCCTTCTGGTGGTGTCTTCATGTGGTGCCTCATTTGTTCTAAAGGATGTTTGAAGGCCTAACTCAATGTTATTAGCTTCTTATCCCTATCGTGTCCCTGTGCCAGTACACATACTGGACACTCAGTACATCTTAATATTTTCTTTTGGAAATTTTTGAAACTTTGAGTTATTTATTTCTCAGGGAGGTAAAAGTATTTTTCTTATTATGTCTGTGTTTTGAAAGAACAGCTGCATCACCTCTGGAACTTGAGGGGGTGGCTGTTTTGATGCTCGTGATGCTTGAAAGAAACCCATCTTGTTTTATTTCAAAGAAGGAAATTATCCTTTGACAATAACCAAAACAACTGGATGAGTGATAGTCATCAGTTCTTTTGGAATCTGTAGGCAGCTCTATTTTGTGAAGGGGCAAGGATCTATGGTCTACTTAGCCTTCCATTGGGGAAATTTCCTCTAGAGCATTTTCTTTAGATCCTTAAAGCTCTCATGTTTATGAGATGTGGAGTTATATATGCCAAATAAGCCAAGACACACAGTTGAGGGCTGAAGCTTGGGTTTCTGGTGAGAACCACATTTCTTCTTCCTTCATTCTTTTGTTCAACAAATGCTACAGGCACTTCCCATGTTTCCAGAACCGTGAAGCCAGGGTGGAAATAAACTTGGCTCTTGTTCCACTAGCTCACTATCACAGGAGATGCACAGGAAATTCTCAACACCGTGTCACCTGAGGTGAACTTGGGGTCACGCAGAACACTGGAAAAACACCAAGAAGGCAAGGATACCCAACTCAGCTTGGAAAATGGAGAAAAAGAAGGCTTTCAAGTGCAAATAAGTTCACGGAGTCCAAGGCAATACTCCTGGCAGAGAGAGGGAAAAAAGAGTGAAACGTCTCTTCAGCATGAGAGAGGAAGGTGTGCCAGGAGCTAGAGGAAATTGGAAAACAGTGATGGGGAGGAAAGAGGGAATCATCTGGAGAAGTAGACAGGGGCCACCTCACAACCCTTCCTTGGAAAGCTAGCTCAACTGCAGCTTGTGGAAACCCATAAGAAAAATAAGGCCATGCAGCAATTGTAAAGAGCCTGGATTGAGGGTTACGGTTAACATTTAACACAGAAAGTTCCCTTATTTTTACATTATTAAGCTTTTTTTTAAAAAATCTTTTTTTATGCATGACTTTTTAACAAATTCAAATAATACAAAAAAACTACATGGATTAAAAAGGGAACATGTCCCCAACCTTCTTCCAATCTTATTCTTCATTAGAAATCTTTCCTTACAGACTTTTTTCTATGCACATATCAACATATATCCATATATCGTTGTTGTTATTAAATAAATAACAACAATTTGACAAGTACTTACAATATTCCTGAGCAGGGTTCTAAGCCCTTTATACTGGTATGTGTTGCCATTTCATCCTGGTAGCAACAGGAAGAGGCTATTATCCTCATCTCGGAGATAAGTGAGACACAGCGGGACTGGGTAACTTGCCCCTGGCTGCACAGTGGGAAGTGTCAGGACACAAACCAGGCCGTGTTATTCTAAAGTCTGTGCATCCAAGAGAAGTCTGAGATGGTGACAGCATAGAAGGAGACTGAACTTGCCCCTTCTCGTGAGGAAAAATTATGTATATAGATGGCAATCAGTCCTGTGAGATAACTGAGTGCTGAATGAATGGCTTCTGACAACAAACAAGAGAAAGAAAGCAAAGAGAGGAAGGTGGGAAGCCGAAGGAGCCCTCTGGGATCTGCAGAAACTCCCTGTGCTGGATGATCCCGTTAGCCACCATTGTTAACGGTACCTCCACTTTGATAGGGCTGTGGGGGTTCTGGTCAAGAGCTTAGGCCTACCTGAAAGATCCCAGCATTGCTTGGCACAGAGGCCTATACAGAGGTCTCTTGTACACAGGGCCTCTGTAGAGAGAGAGTGTGTACAGAAGACTGGAAAGCCACAGGAACTCTCCATGGACTGCAGGAATTCTCCGGGGTCAAAGGGCCAGCATGGGCCATTGCTCTCTCTCTCTCTCTCTCTCTCTCTCTCTCTCTCTCTCTCTCTCTCTCTCACACACACACACACACACACACACACACACACACAGTGTTTATTGCAGCCAGATCATAGTATACGAATGATTATTTTCATTTAAAATACACCATAATTTAAAATGAGCAAAAGACTTGAATAGACATTTTCCCAAAGAAGATATAAAAATGGCCAGTAAGCACATGAAAAGATGCTCCATGTCATTGGTCATAAGAGAAATGCAAATCAACACCACAATGAGATGTCACTTCACACTCACTATAATGACTATACATTTTTTAAATGGAAAATAACACCTGCTGGCAAAAATGTAAAGAAATTGGAATCCTAGCTAATGGAAATGTAAAGTGGTTCAGCCACTGGTGGGGGCGTGGGGGGGGGGGAGGAGGGAATGGTGGTTTCTCAAAAAACTAAACTTACACTTACCATATGACCCTGCAATTCCATTCCTCAGTATATACCCAAAAGAATTGCAAAGAAAGACTCAAACAAATACTGGTACACATATTCATGTAATTCAGATATTCAGTTGGTGTTCTCAGAAAAGTTTTGCCTCTGAAAAGTGGGGCAAAATTAGCCCTAGACTACATGCTGCTCTGGCCCCAACTGACAAAGCTTAAAAACGAGCCTGAAAGCATCAAACTGTGTCTAAGTACTTTAATCACATCATAGAACGAAGGTCAAGAATATTTATAGCAATAGAAAAACAGGTAGTAATTTTTCTAGTAATTTTTCATTACATTCATGGTATTATGATAGATGTAGCATTGAGGCTCTGGATTTTTAAACATCTTTTTCTACTGAGTGTTGAATTTTATTATTTTGGAAGGCAGTAAGGGTGACCTTGCCCTTGGTGAGGCTTGGTTTGAGTCTTTGTTAAGGTAGGTCTGTTTCAGTTTGCCCTTATTCCTAAGACATGGTGCTTACCCCTGGGGCACAGTTCTTCCTCCTAAGACACAATCTTTCTCCCCTGAATGCCCTGTGTTTCTCCACTCTGGATGGGTCAGAATTCCAAGTTCTCTCCAGTATTCTGCAATCTCCATTCAACTTCCAGCCTCTCATTAGCTGTTCTATGTATTTATTTTGTTGTTGTTGTTAATCCTCACCTGATGATATTTTTTCCATTGATTTTCCATTTTTTAGAAGGAAGGCTTGAGAGAAAGAGAGAGGAGAGAAAGAGAGAGAGAGAGAGAGAGAGAGAGAGAGAGAGAGAGAGAGAGAGAGAGAGAGAGAGAGAGAGAGAGAGAGAAACATCAATGTGAGAGAGACACATTGACTGGTTGCCTACCACACATGCTCAGACTGGGGTGAGGAGCAAACCTGGAACTGAGGTAAATAAATGCCCCTGACCAGGAATTGAACCCAAGACCCTTTGGTGTGCGGACTGACGCTCTAACCACTGAGCAAACCAGCCAGGGCTCACAACTTTATGCATAATGGCCAAAAACTGGAACAACTCAAATATCAATCTATAGAGAATAAGACAACCCTGACCTACAAACAAACAATGAACTACTGCTCAGAAAGTCCACTCAAAATGCCACAGACTTGGGTGACTTAAATAGAAATGTACTTCTCACAGTTCTGGAGGCTGGAAGTTCAAGATCAAGATGCTGGCAAAGTAGGTTTTGTTCTGAGGCCTCTTTTCCTGGCTTACAGGTGGCTGCCATCCTGCTGTTCTCACATGACCTTTTCTCAGCTCCAGAAAGAGCAAGCTGACTGGTGTCTCTTGTATAAGGACAGTAATCCTATCCTATTAGGGTCCCCCCATTTAACCGTAATTATTTCCTTAAAGATTGCATTTGTAAATACACATATATTGGGGGTTAAAGCTGCAACATAGGAATTGGGGGGATGAGGCACAAACATTCAGTGTACAAAGCAACAAAAATAAAACTGTTACTTTCAACAATATGGCTGAATAATTAAAAAAAAAAAAAAAACCCTCTCCCTTATTTTTTAAAAGAAGAGACAAAATGAATCAATGGTGTTCGAATCAGAATAGTGGTGGCCTCTATGTGGATGGGGAGGAACTGATGGAAAAGTGGCATGAGGGACATTTGTAGAGTAATGGAAATGGTTTTTTTATCTTGATCAGAGTCGTGGTGACAGGTGAATACGTTTGCCAAAATGCACAGAGCTGTGTCCTCAGAATCGGTATGTTTATTGCATGTCAAGTTTGGCTCAGTGAAGTACATTTTTCTGTATCAGCTCATATGGATTTCCCTTTTGAGCAGCTATGCTGTCATCCATCCTATGAATGTATCATAATTTATTAAACTATTTCTCCATTGATAGGCATTTATATTTCTTCCCAGTTTTTGCTATTATAAGCAATGCTTGAAGGATAGATTTCTAGATGGAACTGGTACAGCCTCTTCTGTAAAGATGAAGAATTTGAAGCCCAGAAGGGAGAAGCAACTTCTCCAAAGCCTATTGCCAGGACACAACATGAGTTATGGTGGTAGAACCTGGGAAGAGGCTTGTGTTATTACCCAGAAACACGGATGGGGGGCAGCAGGCCAGTGCTGGGCTTCCAACCAGAATAAACGAGATCGTTTAGAGTAATTCTACTTCCTTCTTTGTCTAATTCCTATTCATCCTGTGAGTAGTCATGCCTTTGGGTAGCCTTAATTGAACATGATGTTAAATAGTACCCTGGGGTTAATAATAAATCATGATGTGCCAAGCAATGTGCCAGCACTTGACACGTATCATCTCATTCAACCCTCACAACTCCATAAGGTACAGCTGTTATTAACTGCACACCCATTTTATAGATAGGAAAACTGAGACTTAAGCCATTTAAGTAACTTGCCCAAAGTTACAGAGCTAAAAAGTATTATAAATAGATTTCAAACCCAGGCCTTACTCTTTTTTAAAAAAAAATATATATTTTATTGATTTTTTTATAGAGAGGAAGGGAGAGGGATTAGAAACATCGATCAGCTGCCTCCTGCACACCCCCTATTGGGGATGTGCCCACAACCAAGGTACATGCCCTCAACCGGAATCGAACCCAGGACCTTACAGTCCGCAGGCCAACGCTCTATCCACTGAGCCTAACCAGTTAGGGCCCAGGCCTTACTCTTAACTTCCTGGAAACAGCAGTACCTCAGAGGGGTGGTGCTGTGACGCTTACGTGAAATGCTGGCAGTGTTGGTGGTTACGGCATCTTTATTTCTGTGTTCCTAACATCTGGCACACAGAGGAGTTCAAAGGGCTCAGCACTGGGCCTGACACATGGTAAGCACTCAATGACTGCTAATTATTATCATTATTGGAACTCAATAAGTGTTTGTTGAGTCAGAAAGCATGTGCATGAGTGACTAATTATCCAAAGTATTCTTTTAGCAAATAAACAATGAACATGGGGACAACAGGTTGCAGTCCTCCTCTCCTGCCAAGCATCTCATTCGGAGGCAGCTGAACCGTGAAGGAATCGCCAGCCCTCTTCTGTTCACACGTCTGCTCCCCCACGGGACACGGGAACAGGAGGGCGTCTGATTCCGAGTTGGAGCTTCAGTCCCAGCTCAGTGCTGGCACGGGGTGGGGCAGACTCCCAGCATATCTGTGTGCGAAGGAGAGAATAGGTTGACGTGGTGCTGGTGCCGTGTGGGTGTGTTTGTGTGTGCACTGCCTGTTCTGTTGCCTCATCTTCATTAGAAGAAGGCCCTGCAGCATGGAGGTGACAGGAGTTGCTCGGGGATGAGCCTGCTCAGCGCCACGAGCAAGCTGAGCGCTTTCTCTTAACCCAGATGGCCGCGGGCACCCTGTCAGCATTCGGGGCCTCTGTCAGTTTCTGAGCAGACCCTGACATTCACTCAAGCCTAGCACTGTGCCCTTGCCTGAGCCGGATTCTCTTTTGTTTGCCCCACTCCTGCTTCCCTCCGCCTAGTGCCTTGATTGGCTTCTGTCCTTGGCAAGACCCGCACGCATTCCCAGTCCCGCTGCCTTTCCCAGGGGACATCCCATCACAGACTGGGGACTTGACTCTTTCAGCTCCTTTCTCACGCTGGCTGACCGGCCCACTTCGTGGTAGGGTGGGGAGTAGAGGGCAGCATGCCCCTCAGTGCCTGGTGACCGTGGGGGGCACCTGAAGCACTGGCTAAGATCACATTTTTCTTTGTCCTGTCTCCTGCCTCACCTCGTCACCGCAATTCTCAACTTATGCCTCTAACAGCCCTTACTTTCATTTTGTAGTTGTTTTCAGAGCCTCACTCATTGAAGGCGGTTGTGTTGTTGTTGTTGTTGTTGTTGTTGTTGTTGTTAATCCTCACCCAAGGATACCTTTCCATTGATTTTTAGAGAAAGCAGAAGGAGGGGGAGAGACAGAGATAAAGTAACATCGATGTGAGAGAGACATATTGACTGATTGCCTCCCGCACTCGAGCCTGCAACTGAGGTACATGCCCTTGACCGGAATCGAACCCGAGACCCTTCAGTCCACGGACTGATGCTCTATCCATTGAGTCAAACTGGCCAGAGTTCACAGAAGGCAGTTTTGATTTATGTTTTATGGTAATCCTTAAACTCTTAAGCAAAACTTGTTTGAAATGTCTGTCACTCTTTTATTTATTACAGAAATAATATAGCAAGGAATACATTCCTGTATAACTATGTTGAAAAGACAAATTATTCTCAAATTTAAATATATTATCATGATTTGAAAATATCAAGACAAAAAAAAATACATCAAGACAAAGAAATAGAGGGGGGAGGGGGAGATGAGCCAATAGATAAGGGACATAGAAGACCAAATCAGGATCCAACCAATAAGAGGTTTTTTTTCCTAAAAAAGAGGACAGGGGGAAAAAAAAAAAACAGGGGAGAGGAAATGATCAAAGAAATAACACAGGGCAATTTCTCAGGGGTGGAGGATACAAGACCAGAGAGATGACTGAAATAAGACCCACACCTGGGAACAAAACTGAAATAATAGGTCACCAAGGATAAGGAGGACACCCTAAAAGCTTCTACTGAAGGCCAGGGCCTTCATAAAACAATAAGAATGAGAGTGAACCCAGGTTTTCAATAGGAAAATCGACTTGGAGGACAACAGAGCAGTGCTCTCAGAGTTTTAAAGGAATTTTATTTACAGCCCAAGGTTCAGTGCCCTAAGATTATCAATCAAATAGAAAGGCTAAATAAGTTTCCAAACATAAAAGGCTGGAAAATTTCACCCACCACACACCTCTGTAGAGGATGTTACTTAATGGTATTCTCTGTCAAAATAAGGAAGAAAATCAACAGCAACCCCAAATCTCAGAAACTGTGGGTTGAAGTCAGGAAATCGTTAAAAGGAAGTTCCAGGATGATTACCATCCAGATTGAAGCAGGAGGTCAGAAAGTTCTAGAAGGTAGATCTTGGGGAGGAGACAAGACTCAATAGAACACCTGTAGGGATGGAAAGTTAGGAGGAAATTGAGAATAAATGAAGTAAAAAAGTGCTGGGACTAAAAAGAAAAGTGGTTTGCAATTCCAGATCAAAGAAAATTATCCCAAGGAAGAAAACATAAGCAGATATGCTTCTGGTTGGAAAAAGAACCATGTGTGTATGGATATGTCTCAGTAACATAAATATTCAAAATATTTTTAATATTGATTATATTTTATTGATTATAATTTTTTAAATATTTTTTTATTGATTTCAGAGAGAAAGGGAGGAGAAAGAGATAGAAACATCAATGATAAGAATCCTTGATCGGCTACCTCCTGCACAACCCCTACTGGAGACCCAGGCATGTGCCCTTGACCAGAATCGAACCTAGGACCCTTCAGTCCGAAGGCTGACGCTCTATCCACTGAGCCAAACCAGCTAGGGCTATTTATTGATTTTAGGATTCACCTTCAAGCGAAGCATGGAAGACTTCACTACAGTTAGGAAACAGAATGAGGATGTATCAATGAGACGATGTAAAAGTCAAAATTGTATGACAGAAGCTTGGAGGGGGGATGAAGAGAGAGAGAAGAGAAGACTGTGGCACTGGCTGCCTCTTCTGAAGCACTGGGAGGGAGCGTCAGGAGATAAGAAGAGGAGTGAAGAATAAGAGGGTAGTGTATTCTTTAGGGGCAATCGTAGCCGAAATAATGACATAATTGTGTTGGGAGAAGGAGATAAAGGAGGTGAGTGAGCTAAGCCCTTTCTAATGTAGCAGGAAGTCAGTGAGTATACAGTGAACAGGTAAAATAAACTGCAGTGTTTACTTAGCGGAATGCAGATAACATTCAGAAGAAACAGCTAAGAAGATGAGAGGGTAGGTTGCTCCAGGGATTGGCCTGGAAGAACCCAAAACTCCATCATGTTGACTACAAAAAAAAAGTGCTTTAAATAAAATCACAGTTGTATTGCATCCGTTCTATTTTTGAAGGTATGCATGTAAGTGTGTAATACATAACGTTTGCGGTTTCTCGAGTATAGGTAGCAGTCAAAAGGAGAATACAGGAAGCAGTCAAAAAGAGAAGGGAGCAGGAGACAGGGCAGTTAGCTGCTCACTGCCGTGGAGCCCTCCGCCCCCTGCAGTGCTGAACACGGGAGGGGTGCAATATGCAATGGAGAGGCCTGGAACTATATTTACCTGGTGGGGTCCAGTGGGTTTGGTTCTTCCACATCCACTATCGCAACCTCCCAACAACCCAGTGAAGTAGGGATAGCGGGCTAGGGGGCAGGACTGACAGAGCAAGGCTTCTGCAGGACCGAAGCTTCCTGTGGCTTCACTCCCCAGCGTCCAACAAGCCAGGGGGTCTCAAGTCAGATTCAAGCACAGGCTGTCCCCAGATGATCCCCACCACACCCACTTCTAAAAATCAAATTCTTACTCTAAAAGCAACGTAATAATGGCTTTAAAGAAACCTGTTTTGATCACCCATCATCCTCCCCATGCCTGTGCACAATAATCCCCTTTGTTGTAGTAAGCCTTTCTAGTCTTCGGTCCGCAGCCTGTAATTGTGCGTAGCTCTGATTCTCATGTATGTGTGATTTTGTGAATATCCTACCTCTCCTAAGCGGTGTTGTTTGCCTCCCCATAGTCTGCATAATTACCCATTTTAATGGCTGCATATTATGCAAGATCGTTTTTAATTAACAACAGCGCCCTGAGTTAACAGTTCATCATTATGCCAAGTATTTATTTATTTTTTAATCTCCATTTTACTTCTGTATAAGGGTATCCCACTTACAGAACACTTTTTTTTTCTTCCAAATCAACCTCACAACTTAGTATCCCAGGAGCAGGTGTTATTATCCCCACTTTACAGATGGGGGAAATGGAGTCCAGAGAGATAAGTGCCTTGCCCAAGGTCATACCCAAGGTCATACCCATCGTGCGGATGGGGCCAGGAGGAAACCTTCCCCTGGGCCGCTTCACTCCAAGTCTAGCACTCCTTCCACCCCGTGGCCTTGAGGTGGGCACCGCTGGCAACATCCTCTCACTGAGCCGAGCTCTCTGCAGAAGGAATTATTACCACCTCATTTCAGAGGGGAGGAGGCCAGGGACCAGACAAGGAAGGTAACTGGCCGAAGGTCACATGGCAGAGCCAGGAGTCAAACCCAGGCAGGCGGACTCCAAAGCCAGACCTCTTTCCAATAATCTACACAGGTATTCCTGCGAATGACGCTGCTATGAGCATTGGTTTACAAAGACCCATTCGAGTCTCTATTCTCCATTCTTTTGGATACATATACTCAGAATTGTGTGTTTTTATTTTTTATTTTTTTAAATATATTTTATTGATTTTTTACAGAGAGGGATAGAGAGTTAGAAACATGGATGAGAGAGAATCATCTATCAGCTGCCTCTTGCACACCCCCTACTAGGGATGTGCCCGCAACTAAGTCATGCCCTTTATAGGAATCGAACCTGGGACCTTTCAGTCCACAGGCTGACGCTCCATCCACTGAGCCAAACCGGTTTCAGCTTGTGTGAGTTTTTAAAGACAAATCAAAACTCTACTTAAATACCCTCTGTTTCCAGCTTTTCAAGGGGACAGGGACAGGCAGGTAAGCACTACCAGGAGTGGGTGGGTGAGAGAAAACATTTGGAAGTCATATATCTGAGAAGGGCTCTGCATCCCAAATACATAAAGAATGCTCACCACTCAAGAATAAAATGACATGAGAGATGCAAATCAAAACAACAATGTGGTACCATCTCACACCTGTCAGAATAGCCAACATCAACAAACCAACAAACGATAAATGTTGGCGAGGTTGCGGAGAAAAAGGAACCCTCGTGCACTGTTGGTGGGAATGCAGACTGGTGCAACCACTGTGGAGAACAGTATGGAGTTCCCTCAAAAAACTGAAAATGGTTGTAATAATATGAACAATAAAGATTGATTTAATAAATAAATAAATAAAATATCACAGAAACAAACAAACAAACAAACAAACAAAAACTGAAAATGGAACTCCCATTTGACCCAGTAATCCCACTTCTAGGAATATATCCCAAGAAACTAGAAACACCAATCAGAAAGAATATATGCACCCATATGTTCATAGCAGCACAATCTACAATAGCTAGAATCTGGAAACAGCCTAGGTGTCCGTCAGCAGATGATTGGATCAAAAAACTATGGTACATTTACACAATGGAATACTATGCTGCCATAAAAAATAAGGAATTCTCATCATTTGCAGCAACCTGGATAGAACTAGAGAACATCATGCTGAGTGAAATAAGCCAGTCAATGAAAGAGAAATACCACATGACCTCACTCATTTATGGATATTAAAGAATATTATAAACTGATGAACCAAAAGTCAGATAAAAAGACAGTAAAGCAACAAGCAGTCTGTCAAATTACAGCCGGGAGGGTAGGGAGATCTGGGGGAGATAAGAGATCAACGGAAGGACTTGTATACATGCATATAAGTACAACCAATGGACACAAAACTCTGGGGAGGGAGGGTATGTATGGGAGGGGGGACAATGTTAAAATATGTACACATATAATAATTTAATAAAAAAATTAAGAAAATAAATAAATAAATAAAAATTAAAAATAAATTTTAAAAAAAAGAATAAAAAGACAACCCAATTTTTTTTTTTTTTAATGGGCAAAGGACCTGAAGAGACATTTCCCCAAGGAAGGCATGTACACAAAGGACCCATAAGCACATGCGATGCTCGGCATCATCAGCCACCGGGGACCCGCAAAACAAAACCGCAGCTACCACTTCACACTAGCATGACGATGGCTAGAATGGGGGAGGGGGGAAAAGTGTTTAAGCCAGCCCCAGCCTAAACCGTGTGCTCACCATTCCCGGGTGTTAGTAACAGTGTTTTTACCACAGGTGTGTAAACATGCACAATACGGTGCTTAGGCTTTCCCCCCACCCCACCCCCTTTTTTTTTTTCTATTAAGAATTAATAGCCGGGACCGGTTTGGCTCAGTGGTAGAGCGTCGGCCTGCGGACTGTAAAGGTCCCAGGTTCGATTCCGGTCAAGGGCATGTACCTTGGTTGCGGGCACATCCCCAGTGGGGGTGTGCAGGAGGCAGCTAATCGATGACTCTCTCTCATCGATGTTTCTAACTCTCTATCTCTCTCCCTTCCTCTCTGTACAAAATCAATAAAATATATTTTTTAAAAGAATTAATAAACTTTAAAAAGCAAATATTAAGTTCTACACTCTCCCTCCCCCCCCCCCCCCCCAAAAAAAAAATTTTTTTTTTGAATGGTTTAACACTTCTCACCTTGCTGGAGAGAAGCTCCCGTTCAGCACCGATGAGGTGGGGGGTCCTCGTGGGGCCTGGGCCTGACACCCCCTCGAAGCCTCGAAGCCACGAGTGCGCGGGGCCTCTGGGGGCTCCCCTGCTCCTCGTCAGGGGTCCCGGCCCGGTGGCCTCACCGTTTGGTATTCCCGGAAGTCCTCCGCCACAGGCCGAGGCTGGTACGACCGGCTCCAGCGAGGCGTCGAGAGGCACCGGACCTCGCCGTCAGCGGACCTTCCGGTCAGCGGCTCTTCCGGTCAGCGGCCGCTCAGCCCCCCGGCTGGCACGACGCTGGCTGCCGTCGCTGCTTTCCGGCCTGTCGCAAAAGGCAGGTGCAGAATTATACTATTGATAGATACATGCACCCATCATGATGTGCATATTTTGCTCAAGAAGAGGTTTTCTTAGACATGGGCATGTGGGTGTCTGTTGTACTCATCCCTTCCTTTTCAGAGTTGAATAGAATTCCAAAGCATGAATCTATCACAACTTAAAAAAAAAAAAAAGTCAAACTAGAACAGGTGTTGATGATGCAGAGAAATCAGAACCACCATACACTGCTGGTGGGAAGGTGACATGGTTCAGTCACTTTGGAAAACAGCTGTCATTTCCTTAAAATGATTCAACATGGAGTTACCATGTGACCCAGCAATTCCTCCTTTAGGTATCTACCCAATAGAACTCAAAACAGGTGTTTAATCAAAAACAGGAACAGGAATATTTATAGCAGTATTATTCACAGTAGCCAAAAAGGTGGAAACAACCCAAATGTCCATCAACTGATGAAAGGATACACAAAACATACTTTGGAATATTACTTAACCGTAAACAGGAAGGACATCTTTGCAGCCTTTATTCATAAGCTTTGGTTCATAAGCCTTATTCATAAGCTCTTGTCCAGACGTGGAGGCAACTAAGATGTCCTCCAATAAGTGAATGGGTAAATAAGCTATACCTCCAGACAATCAAATATCATTCAACCATAAAAGGAATAACTCTCAAGTCATGAAAAGATGTGCTACTGCTGGGACCAGTTTGGCTCAATGGATAGAGCCTCGGCTTGGGAACTGAAGGGTCCCAGATTCGACTCCGGTCAAGGGCATGTACCTTGGTTGCGGGCATGTCCCCAGTGGGGGGTGTGCAAGAGGCAGCTGATCGTTGACTCTCTCTCATCGATGTTTCTAACTCTCTATCTCTCTCCCTTCCTCTCTGTATAAAATCAATAAAATATATTAAAAAAAAAAGACATGCTACTATGATAAGTGAAAGAAGCCAATCTGATAAGGATACACACTGTATGATTCCACCTACAAGACATCCTAGAAAAGGCAAAACCATGGAGACAATACAAAAACCAGTGATTGCCAAGGGCTGGTGGTGGAGGAGAAATGAATAGGTGGAGCACAGAGGATTTAGAGAAGTGAAACTATTCATATGACTCTATCAAGGTGGATGAATATCATTATACAATATATTTGTCAAAATCCACAGGAGGTCAACACCAAGAGTGAACCCTAATGTAAACTATGGACTTTGGTTGGTAATGAGGTATCACTGTAAGTTCAACTATTGTAACAAATGTACCATTCTGATGCCAGATGTTTATAGTGGGGAAGGTTGTGGGTGCAAGAGGGGTGAGCCAGGAGGGTATATGGAAACTCTATACTTTCAGCTCATTATTTTCAGTGAACCTAAAATTGCTCTTTAAAAAATGAATGAAGTACTAACACATTACAACATGGTTGAACCTTGAAAACGTTAATGCTAGTTGAAAGAAGCCTGTTGCAAAAGACCACGTATTATATTTATATAAAATGGCCAGAATAGGCTAATTTATCCAGACAGAAAGTAAATTAGTGGTTATTTAGCACTTTAACTGATAAAAAGTTCTTTCATAGGTCTAGCTGAATCTCCCTCCCTATATGTTCACCCCTTGATCTCATACAGATACTTTAGAGTCACGAGGAGCAGACCTAAATCTTCTGACATGTTTCTTTTCAATCTTCTCTTCTCCAGATAAGTATCCTGTCTGTCAATCATGCCTCAAATAAGTCCTCACCATCTTGCTTACATTGGCCAACTATGGCCAGAATAATGCTGTATAACAAACGTATCCAAAAATTCAAAGGCAAAACAAAAAGCTTAATGACGTACTGCTTCAGGCTTGGCAAGTCTTTGCTCCAGGCTTCAGGGTGGATTCAGGTCTGCTTTTCATCTCTCTCCTCTTCCTTGGACTTCACAACACTTTGTTTGTTTGTTTGTTTGTTTGTTTGTTTTTAATGACAAAAGGCAAAAGTGCAAGGGATTGTACTCACCTGTGCAAGCATATTCCTATTTTTCTCCCTTAGGTCCATGGCCTTTGCCACCACTGCTTGACTACTTTTTTATAAAGATTTGCTTTCATGACTTGTTTTGCTTAGATTCTTACTGAGAGGAATTCACACTCTCTGAACACATGCTCACTGTCCAGATAGCTGACCAGATGTGCACCAGGTGTCTTGGGATCAAAAGCATGCCACCAATAATTCACTGGGGAAATAACTGACAAGGGTCATCCTAGGGGAACTTCAGTTAAATGGGGGTCCATGATGCACATCGCTGCTTGAGAGGCAACGATATTTGGCCCAATGGCAGTATTGCTCTAAGTGCTAAAAGTGTCCATGCCAGTTCCCTCTTTGAAATCCTTCTCTCTCCTCCCACACAGCCTTTCAGTCAGACTTTGCCTTCATCACCCCCACACATCACTGAACCAAGGAGAAGCCTTTGTCTTTTCTGTCTGTGGCCTTTTGTCCAATGAAGCCACCCATTACTGGAGAAACAAGCACAACATGAGCCAGAAAGCCAAGTTTCTGAGCCCCACTCTCTGCCCCTCAGCAGATGGGTGGTACATACAGGTGATTTAACTTACTCCCTGAACCTCAGTTTCCCCACCTGACCTATGGGCATGGCCAAAACTACTTGCTGTGCAGTGATGAGGACTGGTTGAGACAAGATAACATCCAAGTGATTCCTAGACTGTGAAAGACCATTTAAATGTTAGTGGTATTATTTACCTTCTCCCATCAAGTACGGCTGTGTTGTGGAGCGTAGAGGGTTAAGGATTCAGGAACCAAAAAGTCTTTCTACAACAAAAAAGAAAAATAACACCCACTCCTGGATGCACTTGAAGGACAGATTGCTTAGGATGGGATTGCAATTGGCTCTCCAAGTGGGAGAAAATGATTGCCATCTTCATCAATATTACTGCCGGCAAAGACTACATGCAACTCCATCAGGTAATTGAGGTCCCGAATTTAGTTTCTATCCGTCACCAAGATGAATAGGAATGGCTTCTGGGGATTAACTCTTTGTAGCTTTCTAATGCACAATGAATGCACGGAAGACACACATTCACGTTTTAGACAGGGACATTTGCAAGGTAAAGGTCTCTTGTCTAGTTTGGCTAGTTCAAATGTTAAAAAGGTCAAGGACATAGGATTCCTGTAGAGTTGTCAGTTCTGGTTTGACTGGAAGAGTTTCAACTGTCTGAACCCTTACACAGCCAGTTCCAAGAGGTTTTTGTTGGTCAAAAGGACTGCTGGGACCAAGAGCAGTGATGACTGGGGCAATTCACCTTAGTTACTATAGAAACAACAACAACAACCCACAACACAGGCACACACAACTAAGACACATAACAGTACCACTTTGTTGTTGTTAGGGTTGTGGCATTTATTTCATTAATTCAATAAATATTTACTGAATTCATATCCTGTGTCAGTACCATAGTAATAGAAAAAGGGGGAAAACTTACCTGTATCTCAACAGATACAGACAAACCATTGGAAAAAATATCCCAACACCCTTTTATTTATTTTTTAAAGTATATTTTATTGATTTTTTTTTAGAGAGAGAAAGGGGGAGGAATAGAGAGCCAGAAACATCGATGAGAGAGAAACATCAATCAGCTGCCTCCTGTATACCTCCTACAGGGGATGTGCCTGCAACCAAGGTATATGCCCTTGACCAGAATCGAACCCGGGGCCCTTGAGTCCGCAGGCCAATGCTCCATTCACTGAGCCAAACCGGCCAGAGCCCAACACCCTTTTAAAATAAGAACACTCAACAATCTAAGAATAGAAGAAAACCTTCCTCTACCTTTATAAGAGCACCTATGAAAAACTGTCTGCTAACATCATACTTAATGGTGAAAGACTAAATGATTTTCCCCCTAAGACTGGGAGGTAGACAAGGAAATCCACTCTTGACACTTCTGTTCAATTTTGTACTAGAAGTTCTAATCGGGGTGATTAAGCAAGGGGATGAGTGGAGAGGAAAGAAATGCAGATTGGAGAAAGAAGTAAGCCTATCTCTATTTACAGATGACATGATCATACATACTGAAAACACTAAAGAATTCACACACACCGAAAGAATGTATTAGAGCGAATAAAAGAGCTATAAGATTAATATACAAAAATCAGTTATATTTTTATACATTAGCAATGAACATTCCAAAAAGAAATTTAGAAAACAATTCCAGCCCTGGATGGATGGCTAAGTTGATTGGAGTAGGTTTGATTCCAGTCAGGACATATTGTAGTTAGGTTTGGGGTTCAATTCCTTATCAGAGCACATACAAGAGGCAACTGATTGATGTTTCTCTCTCACATCTATGTTTCTCTCTTTTCCTCTATAAAATTAATTTTTTAAAGGGCATACCATCTGGTAAGGATTAAAAAAAAACACAATTCCATTCACAATAGCATCAAAAATAATAAAATATTGGGAATAAATTTCACCAAGGAAGTGTAAGATTTGTACACTGAAAACTGCAAAAGTTTTATTGAAATAAATTAAAGAAAATTAAATAAAATGGAAAGACATCTTGGGTTCATGGATTGGAAGACTTAATATAGTTAAGATGGCAATACTCTCCAAATTGATGTACAGTTTCAATGCAAACTATCAAAACTCCCATTGGCTTCTTTGTAGTAATGAATAAATTTATCCTAAAATTCATATAGAACTGCAAGGGATTATAAATAACCTAAATGGCTTGAAGAAGAACAAAGTTGGAGTTCTCACAGTTCTCAAGTTCAAATTTTACTACAAAGCTACACTAATCCAAATTGTGGTACTGGCATAATATAAGTACATAGGTCAATGAAATCAACTTAGGAATCCAGAAATAAGCCCATTTGCATATGACCAATTAATTTTTGACAAGGGTACCAAGATCATTTGATGATAAAATAAGGAAGGGTCTTTTCAACAAATATTTCTGGGACATTTGGGTATGCATATGCAAAAGAAAGAAGTTAGACCCCTATGTCATACCATAAGGAAAAATTAATTCAAAATGAATTGAAGACCCAAATGTAAAAGCTAAAACTATTGAACTCTTAGAAAAAAACATAGGTGTAAATTTTAGCTTTTTAAATGTAACAGCAAAAGCACAAGCAATAAAATAAAACATAGATAAATTAAACTTCATCAGAATTTTTAAACTTTACATATCAAAAGACACTATCAAGAAAGTTTAGTTTAGTGGATAGAGCGTCAACCTTCAGACTGATTCCAGTCAAGGGCACTTACCACAGTTGCCCCGCCCAGGCCCTGGTTGTGGCTCATGCAAGAGGCAACTATTTGATGTGTTTCTTTCACATCAATATTTTTCTCTAGATTTCCCTCTCTCTAAAAAAAAAAAAAAAAAAAAAAAAATGGAAAAATATCCTCAGGTGAGGATTAAAAAGAAAAGAAAGTGAGTGAAAAGATAACCACAGAATAGGAGAAAATATTTGTAAGTCATATATCTGATAAGAGTCTGGTATCCAGAATATATACTGAGTGGCCAGATTATTATGCTCTAATAATCTGGCCACTCAGTGTATATCCTATATAATAAAAGGCTAATATGCAAATTGTCCCCTCGACCAGGAGTTCCACCAGCAGGCAGGCCAGCCAACGGCCCATGTCCCCTCCCCCTGGACAGGCTGGCTGGACCCCACCCATGCACAAATCCATGCACTGGGCATATATATATATATATATATATATATATATATATATATATACTGAGTGGCCAGATTATTATGCATTCAGAGATCATAATAATCTGGCCACTCAGTGTATAAGTCACCCTTATAACTCAACAACAACAAAAATAACACAATTTAAAGATAAACAAGAGACCTGAATATACATTTCTAAAACACACACACACAAAAAAAACAAAAACATACAAATAGCCAACAAGCACATTAAAACATACTCAACATCAATTAGTCATTAAGAAAATTAAAATCAAAATCACAATGATTTTATCACTTCATACACACTAGAATGGATATAATAAAAAAGACAAATAATAACAGTGTTGATGAGGATGTGGAGAAATTGAAACTCTCATAATTTGCTAATGGGAATGTAAAATGATTCAGCCACTGTGGAAAATAGTTTGGCAGTTCCTCAAAAAGTTAAACATAGAATTACCATATGTCCCAGCAATTCCACTCCTTGGTCTATACCCAAAAGAATTGAAAACAAATGTTCAAACAAAAATTTCTACACAAATGTTCATAGCAGCTCTATTCACAGTAGCCAAAAGGTAGAAACAACCCATATGTCCATCAACTGATAAATGGATAATCAAAATGTAGTACATTCATACAATGGAATATTATTTCACCATAAAAAGCAATGAAGTGTTAACATACACTGCAACATAGATAAAACTTGAAAATTGCTAAGTGAAAGAAGGCAGACAGAAAAGGATACATGTTGTGTGATTCCATTAATATGAAATGTCCACAATGGGTAAATCCATGGAGACAGAAAGTATATTAGTGTTTGCCAGGGATTGGGAAAAGGGAAGTGGGGAGGTGACTGTTTAATGAGTATGGGCTTTCTTTGGAGGCTAATGATTATGTTCTAGAATGAGATAGTGGTGATGGCTGCATAACATGTATACTAAAAATCACTGAATTGTATACTTCAAAGTGTTGTAAATGGTGAATTTTATGTAATGTGAATTTTATCTCAATTTCTTTTTTTAATGTAAGATAAAAAGTTAATGGCAGGTCATGATGTTTGCTGGTGGAATCAGTTTTGCCAACAATAAAGGGAATCAAATTCTTCATTGTATATCACAAGGGCCCTGTTATTAACCCTGTCATGACTTGATCACACACAGCTCTCTCCATAAGACGGTAAGCTTTATGAGGGCAGGGATTGTCTGGACCCCAGAAGTCTATGACAATGCCAACAAAATGCTGAACACTGTGGGGCCTCAACACTCAGAGAAGCCACATAGACAGCCAATCAACAGTTGATGAAGGGGAAGGGGGGTTCATCCCAAATACATGATTTGTCTACGGCCATACCACCTGGAACGCGCCCGGTCTCGTCTGATCTGGGTAGCTAAGCAGGGTCTGGCCTGGTTAGTATTTGGATGGGAGACCAAATACCGTATTTTCCGGTGTATAAGACGACCCCCTAATTTTACAGTTAAAACATAGGTTTAGGCCTATATTCGCTGTATAAGACTACCCCTCACTTCCGAGGCAACACCAGTTCTTTTTTAATTAAATTTTTAATGAATGACATTTTTCGAACATACCATAATATACCATACATTGATACGCTAAATGGAAGGTCTCTTCACAAATGGCAATGCCATGAACTTGACCGAGAAATAAGAAATCCAAAAGAGAACATTAACAATAATGGCATCATCTGGAAAGAAAATTACATGAAGAACTTGCAGAAAACGCTTGTTTGTGACTGACTGGGATGATAAGAGGTTTTTCTAGGCAGAGGAGCATTGTGAGCTTAAAATCCTTCAAAATCCTCATCATGTTCTTCTTCTGACATCATAATTTCATCAATGACCTCTTGTGGTACATTTGTAAGACAGTCATCATATGGATCAAATTCCGAATCAGATGGTGTGGCTTCAGCTTCGGCTTCCCCTTCATCTTGCCACAAGAAGTCATCCTCCATACAGTCCAAAGAATTTGATATGCCACACTTCTTGAAAGACCTGATTACTGTTTCTTCAGTAATATCATTCCAGGCTTTTATGACAAAGTTACACAAAACATCCAATTGTGGCGCACGCATGTTTCCTCCTTTTGTGAATAACTTTTCGCCACTAACCATCCACTCATTCCACTGTTCTCTAATGCGATCTTTAAATGGCTTGTTTAGGCACACACCCAGTGGCTGTACCAATGATGTCAATCCTCCAGGAATAACTGCCACATCTGTGTTTATTCTTGCCAGCCTGTCTTTGTGCTGATAGTTAAATGAGCCCTGAACATATCCCACACCAGTAGGCTACGTTCTTGACGAAGTCCACCTGGTTGCCTACTCCATACATTATCAAGCCATAGCTTTACCCCTTCTTCATCCATCCATCCTTTTTCATTCATATGTACAAAAACTCCAACAGGGAACTTGATTTTCAGCATTGTTTTTCTTTTAAAAATAATCATTGGTCTTAGTTTGGCACCATCAGCTATACATGCTAGTACCACTATAAAACTGGACTTCTCATGTCCTGTTGTTTTAATTAACACTGTTTTTGGATTAACAGTTTTATTTCCAACCATATTGAAATTCATAGGAGTTTCATCCATATTTCTGATCTGACTTAATGCATAGCCATGTTTTTTGCGCTGTTGTATTACATATTGATGGAAAAGACTTACTTTGCCGTCAAGATCTGCAGGTAATTTTTGTGCAATTTTGGTCTTTTGCCTCAGTACCAGATTGTGCCTTTCCAAGAACCTAGTACTCAAGGATACAGTGGCCTTAAATCCTTTGCTGATATCTGGGTTAGATTTGGCCCACTGAAGTGCAAACATACGTATTTTGTTTCGTGTCACTACATAACCATTTTGATGATGCTCAAGAACCATGTCTGCTACATGCTTTTTGAGTTCTGGCCAATAAGGGGTGCCTCTTCTTAATGCACACTTACTCCTTGGCATACTCTTTAATGCATCTTCATTTGCTTTCCAGTCTCGGACCATCTTTTCTGTTACTCCATATTGTCTTGCTGCAGCACAGTTATTGTGTTCTTTGGCAAAGTTTACAACTTTCAGTTTGAAACTGGCTTCAAATTTCCTTCTTCTTGCTGGAGCCATGATGGGTTCTTTTCTACCAGCCATTTGTTGTACACCCACTAATCTTTTAGGCCGGGGTTATACAGTATGGTAGCTTCAGCTACACACAGAATGTTCTATTACAGTACCTTTTAACTCACTGTATGTGTCCTGATACAGCAGCTTTGGCTACACAGAATGTTCCTGTCCTGCAACTGTATGTACCACGGTGAGCCAATCACAACAACCAAAGGTTCAAAGGTTATAATAGACCGCCTCTCTGACTCTGGCCAATCTGAGCAGGCTTTTTACTAGAACACAGTGTAGCTTCGGGTACAGAACATGTATAATTTGCATGCATAAAAAGCCTGCTTGGATTGGCTGAGTTAGAGAGGCGGTCCGAGCAGCCTTGCAGTGATTGGTGCGGGATCGAGTTGGAAAATTCGTTTAGCGGCATATCCAGATGATTTTCGGGATCGAGATGGAAAATTCATTTAGCGGCATATCGAGATCTTTTCGGGATATACTCAGCGTATAAGACGACCACCGATTTTCGGTTGATTTTTTTTTTTCTTCCGTTTTAAAGGTCGTCTTATACACCGGAAAATACGGTACATGATTTCACAGAGAAGCAACCGAATTACTTCTTTCTCCTCCCATCCTCCAAGCTAAAGCATCAGGAGTGAAAAAAACAACTCCTCCCTAGTCACCCAAATGAATGCCAAGGTTACCGAAGGGAAATCAGGTTGATGATTGAAATGTGAAGAACCATCCACTCCACGCAGTGGGAGCTGGGAAAAGCAGGGTCAGCCATTTCCATGGAGGAATCAGGCAGCTTTTCAGAGGTTATGATGACAGAGCTTGGAATGCTCATTTCAGAGCAAGTTTGAAAAAAAATAAATAAATAAAAAGCCAAAACTGTATCTCATCACCTGACATTGTCAACCTTTTCTCCTCCGGGCTTGGCGAAGCTCCCCTCTCAGATTCTCAGACACTTAACTCACCTTTTCCTGCACCACCGTGAAGATACACCACCCTGGGGTGTGGGCTAGAGTTTCAGCCACGTGGAAATCTCCCTGTTTCTCGCTCAGCCGGGGAGCCTTCGGGTTCTGTACCTGGTTCGGTCCCACAGCCTCTGCAGTTCTCCAACCACACCTGTCCCCGGGGCCTTGTCTGAAGCTGTGCCTTCTTCCAGCATCACCGGTCCAGCGGCTGACCGTTACTCCTCTGCGACTCCGTGAGGATTCCTCTCTGGAGGGATGTCCTGCCGGGTCCCAGGCTGAGTGAGACCACGCCTTGTCCGCGCTCACAGCCTCCTGTGGTCAATGTCATAACCCACCCACTTCCTGTGGTCAATGTCATAACCCACCCATAGTTCCCTCACCAGACTATGAGCGCCATGGAAGGAAAAGAGCTCTGAGTGAACTGCCTTAATTTAAATTGATAACGAGTAAACCCTAGAGTATGTTTCCTCTTCCGTAAAACGATGGGGTTGGGTCAGATCATTGATGTGGTTTGAATGCAGCCCGCAGACCTCCTTGGTGCGCCCATTATTTGTTGTATTTAAGCAATAATTTTTAAGTCTGGAACATTTATCTTAAAATCTGGGTTTCTGTACTTCTGAAAACTCAGGCAACTTGGCGGCCTTGGGCCCGCAGTTGTGGATGGAGCAATCAGCCCCTCTCTGTAGGTGGGGCACGTGCTGGGCCTTCACTCATTTCGGCTTCTGTAGGCAGTGGACCTGCGCCTGATGGTCTATATGCCTCCTCCAGCTCCTAGGTGAGTCTCTGCCGATCCATGATACAATTTATTTTCCTCTCCTCCATCCAGTCCACATCATCACCATTGTTGTGATATTTCTTTATTGATTTTTAGAGAGAGTGGAAGGGAGGGACACAGAAACACTGATGTGAGAGAGACACATTGATTAGTTGCCTCCTACAAACGCCCTGACAGGGGCCAGGGATCGAGCCTGCAACCAAGGTACATGCCCTTGACCGGAATCAAGCTCACAGCCCTTCAGTCCACAGGCCAACGTTCCATTCACTGAGCCAAACTGGTTAGGACTCCTTATGTTTGCCTCTGCCCCACTCCCCATCCCTTTTGTCTTTCCTTGTATTTTAAGGCAGCTACCACAAGCCTACCCGGTTATTTCTGAAACAATTAATCACCAGATACAATTGAGCCATCCTTAGAAATAATTTATGCCCGCTCTATAAAAAGCCCTGCCACTTTTAGGGTAACAGAGCACCCTCCTCTTTCTCATCCTGGAACGAGGAGCAGCGAACTCCGATTTCAAAAGCGCATTTCTAAGGTAATCCAACTGAACACAGGCTTCTTAAACGCACATCAAATGCTTGAGCAAACCCTACCTATATATAACCATTTAGGCAATTTCAAACACACTTCCATTGCATAATTGCGCGAGGACTTGGGTCATAAAACATGCTGCTGCAAACTTAAGCAAAATCACCGCAGATGATCATGTGTAAGAAAAAGGCCTGTTGTAAGGTAGACCTGTCATCCGCTTCTCCATGGATTTCCACCTGGTCATTTCCCACCAACCGGGAAAACACCCAGCCATCTAGCTGGGCCTGAGCAGAGTGGCTCGTAATGCTGAAGAGCCTGAGCTTAGTCCAAGCAGAAATCATTATCTGTCTTATATTAGTGAAAAGGGGCCATTGTTTTCCTCTGGAAACTTGCTATTTGGCCTGTATTCCCTACTGACAGAGTTTAGAACGGTGGTTCCCATCCCTGGTTGCACATGAAAAACACCCAGAGGTTTTTATTATTTTTAAAAATATATGTCTATTAATTTCAGAGAGGAAGGGAAAGGGGGAGAGAGAGAAACATTAATGAGAGAGGAACATTGATAAGCTGCATTTTGCAAGCCCCACACAGAATAGAGCCTACAACCCCGGCATATGCCCTGACTGGGGATTGAACTGTGACCTCCTGGTTCATACCGTGTTTCCCCGAAAATAAGACATCCTCCGAAAATAAGACCTACTTACAGGTTTCCTTCTGAGTGAAATATAAGGCATCCCCCAAAAATAAGGCCCCCCCCTAGGCTAAACATGAGAGATTTGGTCCACTGATTCTGAAAGAAATGGAGTCACAAGAAATTCACCAGGAAATTCAGGAATTGGATTGTTATGATGATGTTCCAGAAGATGATGACATGATTGTCATTGAATAAATGAGTAAATTCTTGATACTGTAGGATTCACAGTTTGTCTGGTTTGTGTTGACAACAACCGTACTACCGTACTGTATACAGGTAATAAATTTCCTTTATTTTGATTTAACAATAAATGTGTACCGTATTCTTCTTCATGGAAAAATAAGACATCCCTGAAAATAAGACCTAGCGCATCTTTGGGAGCAAAAATTAATATAAGACACTGTCTTATTTTCGAGGAAACAGGGTAGGTAGATGCTCAACCCCCGAGCCAAGCCAGACACACCCAGAGGTATTTTTTTTCCCCCCACCCTGAAAGTTTTAAAGAAAATGCCAAAGTCCAGACAACACTGCAGACTAATACAGTTAGACTTCTAGAGAGGAAGAGATTAGCATTTGAATCGGTAGGCTGAATAAAGACTGCCCTCGACAAATTTAGGTGGGCATGATCTAACTTACCAATGGCCTGCATCGAACAAAAAGGCTGAGGAAAAGTGAATTTGCTCTCCTTGCTTGAGCTGGGTTATCCATCTTTTAAAAAATATATATTTTATTGATTTTGAGGGGAAGGGAGAGGGATAGAGGGAAACATTGATCTGTTGCCTCCTGCACACCCCCCTACTGGGGATGTGCCCACAACCAAGGTACATGCCCTTGACTGGAATTGAACCTGGAACCCTTCAGTCCGTAGGCCAATGATGCTCTATCCACTGAGCCAAACCGGTTAGGGCTGGGTCATCCATCTTTACCTGCCCATAGACATTGATGCTTCCACTTCTCAGTTCTTTAGGCTCAGATTGGGTCTCTAGCTTGCAGAGAATGGATCCTAGTTCACATGTGACAATTCCTATTAAAAAATGTCCTATTTTATGTATAGGTTTATATATATCCTATTGGCTCTGTTTCTTTGGAGAACCCTGACTAATACAGGCAGTTCCTAAGACAGAGCAGAGCCTCTGTGGAGTTTGTTATCAGATATAGACACAGTGGGGCACCAGGAAGCTGCCCAGACCTCAAGGTTCCCTACTTAAACGATGACATCGCTCCAAAACACTGCATTCACAGAGAGACACTAAAAGGATGGAGGAAGATGCCATTAGCCCCCATCCCTACACGTAGATGCCACACCCTCCTGCGCTGCTGGGAGTGATCATTGGCATAACCATTTAGGAACACTGTGGCAGGATTTTCTAAAACGGAACCCACCTCTGCCCTATCCAAAAGAAGTGAGGGAATATGGCCACCAAAAAAGCGCATACAGGAATGTCTTCGCCTGTTTGGGCTGCTCTAACAGAAAAGCCATAGACTGGGTGGCTTATAAGCAACGGAAATGTATCTCACAGTTCTGGAAGCTGGAAAGTTCAAGATCAAGGTGCCAACAGATTGGGTGTCTGGTGAGAATCTGCTTCCTGCTTCATAGGCAGCTGTCTTCTCGCTGTGTCCTTCTATGGTGGAAGGGGCCGAGGATCTCTCTGGGGTCTCTTTTATTAGTTTATACGTATTTTTTTGATTTCAGAGAAGAAGGGAGAGAGATAGAAATATCAATGATGAGAGAAAATCATTGATTAACTGCCTTCTGCACACCTCCTACTGGGGATCAAGCCCAAAGCCTGGCCATGTGCCCTGACCTGGAATCTAACAGTGACCTTCCAGTTCATAGGTCAACGCTGAACCACTGAGCCATGCTGGCTGGGATGGGGTTTCTTTTATAAGGGCACTAATTTCATTAATGAGGGCTCCACCCTCGTGACTTAATTATTTCCAAAGACCCCCACCTCCAAATATCACCACATTGGGGATTAGATTTCCACATAGAATTTGGTGGTGGGGGCATAAACATTTAGACTATAGTAAACAGTCACACCAGTTTATTCATAATAGCTCCAAATAACTGAAAATAACCCAGGTGCCTGTCAGCAAGAGAACGGGTAAATAAATTGTGCGTATTCGCATAATGGAATGCCACATAACAATAAAAATAAACCACTGCTACAAGCAACAACATGGATGAATTCAGATATTACATTCAAGAAAAGAAGCCAGACACAAAAGAATATATACACTGTACTTATGCCATTATATGAAATTCAAGAACAGCAAAGCCAACCAATGGTGATAGAAGTCATAATGGTGGTTACCTCTGTGTGGGTATTGACGTCCAAAGCATATGAGAGAATCTTCCAGATGCTGTAGAAATCCAGATGTGGGTGGTGGTTACAGAGGGGTATACATATGTAAAAATCATCAAGTTGTATACATAGGATAGTGCACATTCGCTCAATAAAAAAACGAGAAAATTATTCTATTCCTTTATCAGATTCTACTGTCTGAGTGAGCTATGAATGAATACATCAAGCAACTGTCTTGGGAAAAGCACACACATTGCATCTTATTATTTTTTGTGCTAATGGCCTTAATTTTAAACACGTATGCATTTGAAATGCACCAGAGTTGACATTTCTTTATGGTTTAATAAAGCAAAGCTTCAAGAAAGGGCGAAGGTCTGGCCCTCCCCAGACCTCTGGGAGGCCCCGTCGTGGACAAAGCCGCAGGACGAGTGAAGATGGCAGGAGTGCGCTCGGGACTCCCGGCGTTCCGCCTGGCAATGGGCAGGGTTTGGCCAAGTAGGGCAGGAAGGCAGCCTCAGGGTGACCAGTCTGGGCACTGAACCCTGTCTGCCTCCTGCCTGGAAGGAAGCTGCAGCTGCCCAAGGCCTTCTAACACCCAGGGGCACCGCTTCTTGACAAGGCTCCCAGGGTGCCCAAGGCCCAGGCGGTTTTGTCAGGGTGAGAACAGTTTCAGCAAAGAGGCCCGGGGAGCTGGAGAGCACCAGGAAAATGCCCAAACCAGGTAATCAGTGCATGTGTCCCAAGCAGTCACACTCGGAAGGAAGGGCCCCACAATCAGTTAATACTCCGCTGTCATCGCCTTGAAATTCTTTATTGTTGAGCAAGGGGTCCACATTTCCATTTCCCTCCATAAAGCTGATAGCTGGTCCTGGAAGTAGCAGAGTCTGGTGTTAACAGCTCAGTGTGCAGACTCAGGGTTCCAGTCCCAGGTTGGCCCCCAGCTTGGGTAAGCTGTTTTACCGCGGTACCTCCATTCCCTGTCTTTAGGGGATGTGGCAATACCTCTTGATAAGGTGTTAGAAGAATGAAATCAGTCTTCAGTAGCAGGCCTGGTGCAATATAAGCACTCAATAAAATTTCGTGATGAACGTCCAGGTGATTGAAGGATGATTGAGGCAGAAGTCTCGCCCGGCCCTGCCTCCAAAACGCCTGTTGTAAAGGCAGGAGCCAGAGAAAGAAGCTTGAAGCTTAACTCTCCCGAAACAGCATTAGGTCAAATGGCAGCTGCTCCCTCTATTACACCTCAGGAGAAACGCGTCCTCATCAAGTCACGAAAGCCTGGTTTCAACCACAGAGGGAACGAAAAATAGTCTGCAATCCTGAAAAAGCCCTCAGCATCGGGCACACCTCTGATTGGGGGCTTCCCAGGAGCATGGCCAACAGGGGTGGCTCTCTGGGGTCCTCTTTGTGGCTTCTGCAAATAGACTTTTGTTTTTAAAAACAATCGACTGATGTGGAAAAACGAAAAGAAACTCGAGGAGGGGCAAGAATACTTTTTCCTCTCCATTCCTTCCCACGAAGTGGTCAGGCCTGAGACATTCCAGGACCCCGCTGTTCACACATTCATTCGCCAGTGGCGGTCTCGGTTTCTGCCCGTGTGGAAGGGGAGTCCACAGCGGGGATCAGGGACGCAGATGCTGGAGTGAGACTCCAGGTGTGTCTCAACCCCACCACTTGCCAGTTGTGTGGCCGGGGACCAGCTGCTGGGCCTCTCTGTGCACACTTCCTCATGCACACGTGGGGAAAATAAATGGTACCGACCCCCCTGGATTCTTGTGAGGATGAAGCGAGATCATATATGCAGGGCATATAGAATAGTGCCTAGCACGTAGGAAGTGCTCAGTAAGTGTGAGCTGCGGACCTGGAGCCTACAGCAGCCAGTCATGCGGAATCACAGGGAGTCATCACAGTAGTAGCTGCTGTTATGGCTGCTCAGACTGCCCAGGCCCTCTGGGCTTGTGAAGGGTCCCTCTTGAAGCCTCCAGAAGGTATAAGGCTCATGTAGAACACCGGTGATTGTTCGAGGCCTAGGAACGGCTTCAACCTAACATCTTTTCAGCCTCCTGAGGGCAGCAACAACAGAGCTCAGAGTCCTGTTCGTGTCAGAGTGGGGAAAGCTGACCTTAGAGGTGAGTCCACATTCCTCGTTGATATATGAAGAACCAAGGCTCAGGGGACGCCAATGACCTGCCCAAGGTCACACAGAAAAGCAGGGGCTGAGCTGGGAAGTCAGCTCAGGGTTCATGTTTTCCTGCAGCCCTACCCTGCTCCTACGGCTCGTTCTGCCAAACTTGCGGCTCCTCACACAGCCCACCCCACCTCTCCATCTCCCCGGTGAGCTTTCTATCAGGTTACGGGCTCATCTAATTCTTGGCCACATCCTGCTGAAGACCCATTTTTCTTACTGAATCAGGCCGCCAGTAGGTCCTGAAAGCCCCATAAGTCTTCTATGGATGAGCAGATCCTTTAATCTATTATTCTACAGTCCTATTTATATATATTTATCCATATGGCTATATAAATAGGGCTCTGAGACATATACGTGGCAGGTTATTGCTGTAGCATAGTTGTTCTCCCCAAGAGGAAAACAAAAATGATGTATGGCTGAGGCTCTTTTCCATGCAGAAGGCTCCGGTCTGATTTATGAAGAGCGAGGTTGCAGCCACACGCTCTGAGGGTAGAGAATCTATTGCAAAGTTATCTAAGAACAGGACACTCTCAGCTCCAGATGCCAACAGGCAATGGAGGGTGTGGCGGGAATGCAGAATCTTAGAGCAGTTGTTTGTAGGGACTTGCCCTATCCCATTCTATTAAGTGGGATTCCTTTGGTGGCAAATTTAAGTAAAAAAAGGGGAGCTTGTGCCAAAACCAGTTTGGCTCAGTGGATAGAGCGTTGGCCTGCAGACTGAAAGGTCCCAGGTTCGATTCTGGTCAAGGGCATGTACCTTGGTTGCCAGTAGGGGGTGTGCAAGAGGCAGCTGATAGATGATTCTCTCTCATCGATGTATCTATCCCTCTCTCTTCCTCTCTGTAAAAAAATCAATAAAATATATTTAAAAATTAAAAAATAATAATAATAAAGGGGAGTTTGTTGAAAGGATCCTGGGTGTCTCCAGGAACTGAAATAAGAATGTGTCTGGACCACCAGCATCTCTCATTCTCTCTCCACCCCTCTTTTCCTCCCCCCACCATCTCTGTTTCTCTCTGCCTTGGCTCTTCTCCTCTCTCCCTCCAGCGTTTGACCCTCTCCATATGGAAGAAAACATGGCCGCCAACAGCTTCCAATTTTGCCTCTTAGGGCTTCCACTCACGGACTTGGTTCCAAGCACAGAAAACCATGAATCGGAACCCACGTGCCCTGCGTGGCCCAAGGGTCATGAGCAAGATCATGGGAGACCAGAGCAGCTGCTGCAGGAGGACCGTATGGAGGGACCGGGCATAGGAACTTGTCCTGTGCCTTTGGCCTAGTCACTGTGTGAACTCAGAAAAGGCCCTCCAGCATCCTTAGTGCAAAATGGGGCTAGTGAGCAACTCCATAATGCAGAGACCTGAGGTTGTCTTATTCCCTGACGCAGCCCCAGGACTGAGTCAACGTTGTGCACATGGTTGTGCTCCATGGATATCTATGGAATCCATAAGTGAATATAGAGCTCCCTCGAAAGATAGTGAGATAGTGAGAGCTAACATTCAGAGAGCACTTAGGTACGAGGCACTGTGCTAAGCATACTAGTACACGTTCATATACAAAGTGCATTTAGAATCATGCCTGAGGTGTGTGCACACGTAGGAGAAAACTGGGGTCCCAGAAGTTAAACAACTCGCCCAAGGTCAGTAAATGGCAAAAGCAGGATGGATGCAAAGCCACGGTTCTGTGAAGCCACGATGTTGCCCTGCCTGTCACGGACACCCTCTAGTCCTGCCATTTCCGTGGGTGGAGAATGGAGCCCTGTGAACACATCTGGGCTATGGAGCGTGCGTCCACTCGTGTAGAAAGCACCGTGAATGCTTCATACACTGAGTAACTATGCTGATCACCAATGCATGCACGGCCACAGCAAAATGCATTCTGTGTCCCGGCACTTAACGAAATACAAACTCCTTGTAAATCATCCCTAAACTCACAGTGGCCCAGGATCATGTCGTATTTTCTCAATCACCCAATGCTGCAAGAACATCTGTTTTTAGGGGTCGTGAAAATTTAGTTTTGAGTGGAAACACTCAGATTAGGAACCTGATTGAGGCCCACCTCCTCATGTCACAGATGAGATCCGGGCTGGGGGTTGGGGAGCGGGGAGTCACTGGCCCAAGGCCACAGAGATGGGGTACACTGCCTCCTTCCTTCCTGACCATACCAGGTACTGGTGATTCTGGGGAGCCGCAGGGAGCCACACTGCTGCAGAGGGGATACACTTCTTATGAGAGTAAGTTGGCATTTCTAAGTGATGTGGAGGGGGTGCACACCGATCACCCAGCAACTGCACTGAGAGGATTATGCCCTAGAGAAGCAACATACATGAATAAGGAGCCATATTCGAGATAGTTCACTGGAGCTTTAAAAAAATGGAAAGAACGTAAAGAAATAATTTTTAAAGTTTTAAGGAATGAAAATAGCATAAGTGACCATCAAGAAGAGAAGAAAGCCTGGCCAGTGTGGCTTTGTGATTGAGTGTCAACGTATGAACCAGGAGGTCATGGTTCAATTCCTGGTCAGGGCACATGCCCAGGTTGAGGCGTGCAGGAGGCAGGAGGCAGCCGATCAATGATTCTCTCTCATCATTGATATTTCTATCTCTGTCTCTCTCTTCCCTTTCTCTCTGATATCAACAAAAAATATATTTTAAAAAAAAGAAGAAGAGAAGAGAGAAACTGAAGCACTCAATGACTTTCGATTCACGGTTAGAAAGAATAACCCATGCCCTGATTGGTTTGGCTTAGTGGATAGAGCATCGGCCTACAGACACAAAGGGCCCAAGTTCAATTCCGGTCAAGGGCATGTTCCTTGGTTGTGGGCACATCCCCAGTAGGGAGTGTGCAGGAGGCAGCTGATTGATGTTTCTCTCTCATCGATGTTTCTAGCTCTCTATTCCTCTCCCTTCCTCTCTGTAAAAAAAATCAATAAAATATATTTTTTAAAAGAAAATAAAAGAATAACCCAGTTGCATCCATCTATAGGAATGAGTCTTGTGATGGGAAAAACAAGGTTGTCTTGTGGTAAGACCTTAGTCTCATCCCCTCTCTAGGCCTCAGTTTCTTCATCTGTAAAATGGGAACTGTGACTAGACCCGTGGTTTTCAAGTTGTGTGTGGCGAAGCCCCAGCAAAGCTTCACGGGTTCTCCAAAAGCGTTTGATTCCCGTGTCACCTTCCAAATGTATTTTAAACTCCTTGACAACTGCAGGGGCTGCATGCGCATACACTCCAGTGGGCTCCGTGGAAAAGGTTAACCCCCTGCACCCCAGCATGGCGCCAACTGGACCGCCTGCTTCCCTCGTTTCCCACGAGCCCCAAGCTTTCCCGGTTTAATTGGAGCGCATCCTGAGACCACAAGGCGAGCAGCTGGTAAAATCCTTTGCCATTTTCAACTGTTTAGCTGAGAGCGTCAAGGTTTTTGTTTTGTTTTGTTTTTTTCCAATATTGGGTAACCCAAGCAAAACAGTGATCATTTGTATGTTCTGGAAGATGTTCCTTGTCATCCATAATTACAAAGGCGTGGGCGTGTGTTTTTCGGTTTGCTTTTCAAACGGCATTGTGTAACGCAGCACAAAATTTTAAATAAACTCTTTCTGTTGGTAAATTTGCATTCACAGGAAAGTCATGAAGATAGTCCCGAAGCCTGGCGGGTGTGGCTCAGTGGTGGAGCACTGACCTGTGAACTCGAGGTCAGGGTTCGATTCCCGGTCAGGGCACATGCACGGGTTGCAACCTTGATCCCCCAGGGTGGGGTGTGCGGGAGGCAGCCCATCAACGATCCTCTCTCTTTGAAGCTTCTATCTCTCTCTTCCTCTCTGGAATCAATAAAAATGTATTAAACAAACAAGCAAACCAAAAAAAAGTCCCGAGATTTCCTGAATACCCTTGACCCTGTGTCAGTTTCTCCTAAAAGCTGCCGCTGTGCATGACCATGGCATGTTTATCAAGACGAAGCAACGAAAGGGGTGTGTTACTGTGACATAAGCGCCACATTTCACGAAGCTCTCGACTAATAAAATACCCATTTAATCTATTCTGCATGGTGGAATTACAGGAAGACCCTGGGGAGCGGGGCCGGGGGCGGGGGAGTTGGAGGGGAGAGGAGGAATACCCTGGGTTTTTTTGGGGTTTTTTTTTTTTTTAAAGTTTGCAAACTGGAGGAGCTGTTCTTTTAGGCCCCAAAGCTCAGCCTTGGGGACATAGGGGGTTGGTCCTGCCAGGACTTGCCAAAGAGCTCAGTGCCCTCAGTTCTCAGTAGGGGAGCATCCCGCCCATTTTAGGTTATTCATCCTGGACAGATGGGATGCTCTTCTCCAGCACAAGGAGCCAGGTGTCTGTTTATTCATTCATCCTTTTGACAACTACGGAAGCACCTGCTATGGGCCGGGCGCTCTAGGACAGGGGTCTTCAAACTACGGCCCGCGGGCCACATGCGGCCCGCAGAGGAGTCTGATCTGGCCCGCCAGGTTTTTTGGGTAGTGAGCGCAGCCGAGGTGTTACAGTGGGAATTAGTAGTTCATATAGTCCGGCCCTCCAGCTCTCTGAGGGACCGTGATCTGGCCCCCACTTTAAAAAGTTTGAGGACCCCTGCTCTAGGAGCTGAGAATACGGATGAGCATAGTAGACAAATCACTGCCCTCGGGGAGCTTCTGTTCTGGTGGGGAGACATGTAACTAAGAGAGAGGAGTAAACTGTATGGCGCACTAGAGGGTGGTGCATATAAAAACACACATGAAGTGCTGGGTGGGATTGTGGGTAAGAAAGGAGAAGTCGTCTGGGGGAAGAGTGTTCCAGGCAGAGGGAACAGCAAGTGCGAAGCCCCTGAGGCGCTCCTGTGGCTGGAGGATCAGCAAGGGGGCCAGGGTGGCTGTGGGGCACTGAGCGGAAAGGAGAGGCCAGGCAGGAGGCTGGAGGGAACACGGAGGGCTGCTCCTAAGAAAGCCCAGAGCCTTCCAGAAGTGACAGCTGGGGACCGTGGGCAGCACAGAGGCTCTAGGCCAGCAGTGGGGCTGAGCTTCTGTAGAGAGAGCTTTCACGTGAGTGTGAGCACACGGGCACCCCGGGAGGCCTGGAGGACACCCGGCAGAGTCTTTGTCCTGGAGCGGGGCGGGGCTGGCCTGGACACTGCGTGGTGGCTCTGGGACTTCTGCCCCAGGTCCCCAAGGAGCCACAGACACAGGCGGGCATGTTGGCCTGCCCCACATGCCCAGGCTGCCTGTGCTGAGGGGGCGAGGGGGTGTGGGTGAGGCAGCACGCAGCCCAGGGCAGGGCGCCATGCTGCCAGCGGGTGCCGATCCAGGGAACAGTGAACCCTGCAGCCTTGGGACTCTGGAGAAAGGAGGGGAAACCTGGAGGAGGGAAGAACTTCCTGCACTTCATGGCCTGGGGGGCGTGGAGATGTTGTCATTTGAATATTAAACCCAAATATCCTCCAACAGGTGTCTGGGTAAACAAAGTGAGGTACATCCATTCAATGCAGCTCAGCGACACAAAGGAGAGACCACAGATACGTGCAACCACACGGATGAGTCTCAAAAAAAATGTGCTGCGAGAAACCAGGCGGAAGAGAATACACACTGTACGGTTCCATCTACAGGATTCCAGAAAACACAATGATAGGAAGCAGGTTATTGGTTGCCTGGGCCGGGGAGTGAGGCGGGGCTGGGACAGGAGGCAACACAAGGGGATCGGCTAAACTTTGGGGGGAGCAGGATGCGCTCGTTACCCTGGCTGTGGGAATGGGGTCACAGGTGTGTACGTGGGTCACAGTGTACCAGTTGTTCACCTTAAACATGTGCAACTTTACTGTATGCCAATTACATATCAGTAATGTTAAACATGTAAATACATACGCCCCATAAAGGTAGGTTGTCAGAAAGAAAAAAAAATGAAAGATGTGACTAAATTTTGTAGCACAAGATTTTTTTCTATTCTATTTTGTAGATAGTCTATAGCTATATATTTAAAACATGATGGCATCTCTATTTTATGCATATTATCACCTCACTAGTGGCCTGGTGCTCAAAATTCGTGCAGTGGGGTGGGTATCTCTCAGCCCAGACTGCATCTTCTCCAATCTGGGACCCATTGGGGAATGTCCCAGGGATTGGGCCTAAACCGTCAGTCTAACATCCCTCTCGCAATCTGAGACCACTGGCTCCTAACCTTCACCTGCCTGCCAGCCTGCTTGTCCCCAACTGCCCCCACTTGCCAGCCTGATCACCCCCAACTGTCTTACCCCCCTGCCACGGCAGCCTGCTAGGCCCCAACTGACCCCCTCTGCCAGCCTGCTCAACCCCACTACCCTCCTGGCCTGATCGCCCCTAACCACCTCTGCCTCGGCCCCACCGCCTTAGCTTTGTCCGGAAGGACATCCAGGTCTCCCGGTCTAATTAGCATATTATCCTTTTATTAGTATAGAAGTATAGATACATGGTTATGTACTATAAGTATACTCTTCGTATTGTACTTATATTACATATGTGTTTGATTTTATGTATTTTCTATTTTATCTTACATGATGGTTATGCCTTTATAACTCTATTTAACACACTGTACATAGTTTATGCATATTTGTTATGTATGATTTTGCACTGACACATTTTACATGAAAGCACACGTGTGCGTGTTTATGTAGATAACACCAGATGCTGGCTGGGGTCCCCTGGCTCCCAATTGTGGGGTGACCCTGATTCCAGCCCCCATTCCATAGGTCAAAGCTCTGGCCCAGTGTCCTCCCACCCCCAATAACTGGGAGCTCTAGATCCCCAGCCTCCTCCTAATCTGCTCTCAGCCCTGTCTCCTGGCATCAGTTCACTAACCAAACACACTTCTCTCCCGTCCCCACACTCCTAGCAACTTCAGAGACAAGGCTGGTGCCTAAAAGCCACAGTATCTGTGAACACTGACGAGAGCAAGCAGCACCTCATAGCAGACACAGCGGCACAGTGCTCCTCGGGCCACCAGCCTCCCTCCGGCTCCCGCCTTCCCGTCCCTCCTCTTTGTCCCCTCCCTGTTGGACCGTCTTCTCTGCCCCCCATTCTTCTCTTCAGAGAAGGGCATTTCCTTCTCTCACACTCTCAGCTGCTTTGCAGAACAAAAGGCTGACAGCTTTCTCCTGCCTCCTGCACATATGTATATACAGGTTTGCCACTCCACGGACACATGCACGCGTACTTACATGGTAAAGAACTGGACCAAACTGCTAACCCAAAAAGCAGAGCCTGGCCGGCCCCACCCCCACCCCCACCCCACCATCCTCCCTCCCCAGGGGCCCTCCAGATTCCTCCCTCCCCCCCCCCCCCCCCCTCTGAAGTGTCTTTCCTTCCTGTCCTAACTGTTGCTCTGTGTCCCCTGCTCTCTCCCTCTGGGGGCTGCACTTCCTGAGTAAGTAGCAAGCCAGCCGGTTTCAAAGGCTGGATAAACAGTCAGTAGAAATTAGCGGGAACGTTCAGAGAGAGGAACAAACACTTCCGACGTGAGCTGGGGATGGAATCGTAATTGCCCGAGAGGAGCCGCCGGGCGCCAGGCTGCAGGAGACACAGAAGCGGGGATGTTGACAGTGGCGGAGACGGGCAGGTGCGCCGCGGGTTTGATAAGTGGAAGGGCGAGAATTCTAATGGGAGGAAGAAGGTGAGGGAGAGGGGAACTGGCACTGGGAGAGGACAGCGCACGAGGAGTCCTGACGGCAGCCAGCGGAGGACATGCCTGGATAGGGAGTCCCAGCCTCACCCGCACCCCCCAGCCCAGCTCAGAAGGAAAGGGCCCCTGGAGGCAGAGGCCTGGCCAGCAGGTGTTTGGCTGGTAGTCTCACCCTGGAGCCGTAATGACAGCCCAGGAGGCGTTCCCTGGTGGCTCCAGGGGATGAACAGAGGGGAGACCAGCAGTTGGGTCTTCAATGTGGAGGAAAGGATGGGGCTCCCTGGTCCAGGAGGAGGTAGACCCCACCCTGGAAGAGCCCCCAAAAGCAGACTTTTACAGAGAAACATCCAGCACATGCTCCTGTCCTCACCCCCACCCAAGCAGCAGCTGAAGGACATAAACAAAATACTTACCCAGCGCCCGCTGCCAGAAACTTCACACGTAATTCCTCCCACATTTGAGGCGGCACCATTGCTACTGACCCTAGGTTACAGATGCACAGACGGAGGCCCAGAGGGTTAAGTAACTTCCCTGAGAGCCTGGAGCTCTTAGCTGATATGCCGACCGCGTCGTCCCTGTGGACTGCCTTCGCAAGTTGGAAGGGTTCAGCCTTGGTGGTCAGATGCCTTGGTGTTCAACGGTCTAAAACCCTGCAGGATACGGCCTTTCCTCCATATGAGCTCACACCACGTCCTACCAGACCCAGCATGGATTCCCCGGAGTCTGAGCCGGGATGGGCCCCACACGTCCAGACCTCCTCACCATGGTGGGTGGGCGGTCAAGGGCTCGGCCCGTGTTTCCTCATTTAACCTCCTCCCGCTCGGCCTGGACACACCTCCCCCAGGCTTAACGGAGATCTGAGGTGGGCCTTCCTGGCACAGCGCTGTGAGGGGCTGGAACCCCGAGAACAAGGAAATGGCCATGGAGTGACTTCCTGGGCGTTTCCTCCTGTTCACTGAGTTTTCACTGACCAAATATTTTTGAGGGCCTATGATGTGTCATATGCCAGTTTCAGAAACTTAAAAAAACTTACGTCTTGCTTTCAAGGGACTCAATAACCAAGAGGTGATGTCACGGCAAAAGGATAGGCGGAGGCTGAAGGTGTGGTTTTGGAAATACTTTCTGGAGCGGGGACCTCGCCATGAGTTAGGGAAAGAAGGAAGAGCCAACAGTGGAGAGAGTCCTGGGAGGCACAGAGGTCAGAGACCTTAAACTTTCTTCTTAAAAAAAAAATTATATATATTGTATATAATATATATGTGTGTGTGTGTGTGTGTGTATAGATATATATATATATATATATATATATTTGTATGTGTATATATATATATTTATTTCAGAGAAGAAGAGAGAGGGAGAGACAGAAACATAAATGATGAGAGAGAATCATGGATCGGCTGCCTCCTGCATGCCCCCCACTGAGTGGGGATCGAGCCCACAACCTGGGCATATACCCTGACCAGGAATCGAACCATGACTTCCTGGTTCATAGGCCGATGCTCAACCACTGAGCCACACAGGTGCAGCAGGACCTTAAACTTTGTGCGGTTTGGAAGGACTGGCCCAGAAGGCCGAGGGTGGGGTAAGCACGGAGGCCCACCCGGGGCTCCCCCGCCTTTCAGGACGCATCAGTGGTCTCCCCTGGTGATGAAGCCGACTGTTACCCGCATCAAACCTGGAAATGAGATGAAAGAAACCTCCCAGAGCGGTTTCCCTGAAAGAAATGGAGACGCCCTGCCTCCCCCAGGAGCCTGCGCCTTCCTGTCGCTAAGTGGCTCTGTGTTCTGTGCGTTCTCAGGTCCGCGGACACCTCATAAATATTCATGGCCAGGAAGTCAAGGGGAGGCCCACCTGCCCCAGGAGGAGACATCTGAGGCTCCTGACTTCATCCTCCTGCCTTTAAATGTAAGTCAAAGCCCAGGCAGGGCTACTCCTTCTAAAACCCCCGCTTTCCTAATTTGTTTAACAAAAGACATGTCCATGCTCTGTGGCCTCTTAATTTCTGTAGATGTTAAAGTGCAGAGAATTAAAGAATCAATGGGCAATTAAGGAGGCACTGGCAGGTTCTGGCCAAGAGCATATTATTTATTTATTCAGCCAGCCGCGCTCATTTTTAAAGCCTTAACTTTCCGTTTTGTTTCTGACATCAAAAATAAATCAAACTAAACCGTACACGTAGCAGGAAAAAAAAAAAATATTTGCATGATGCATTGCCCCTATGAAGGCTCGGGAGCCACCTGCGAAAGGGATTTTTGTCTGTCAGGGGGGGAAAAATAAAAGGATGCGAGTTCATTCTGGCACTGGCCACCCCTCAGAACACAGATTGGATTGGAAAGATAGAAATAAGGTTTTAATTCGCTAGTGATTTTTCCACCTGGTCTCAAGCTTCTTTTTTTTTCAGTTCTGAGCATCCATTTTCCTGGATCGTCTTGAGAGGGTTGCGAGATTTTAGTCCATTAACACAGCGGTGCTTTGGTGAAATTTCAAAACCGGCAGAAATAAACAGCCATTAGAGGGCACAGAGGCTGCCCAAAGGCTCCTGGACTGGGACCTCTGCCCTAAAGTGGGGGTTCGCCAGTGGCACCATCTGACATCCCTTATCTAAAAAGAAAAGTACAAACCCACCAAGTCTCTTGTTCCTTAACTGCTCCCTGATTTGTAGTTCTGCCCACATGTGGACAATTTGGAATTGTTCCTTCACTCTCCCCTCCCCCACTGTCCCCCCTGCCCCTCCAGCAAGCCCTCTGTGTGCATCCTACTCGCTCACCCAAGCTACAGCGATTCTCAAACTTCAGTGTGCAGTAGAACCACATGGGCGGGCGTTACAACCCTGTTTCTGATGCAGGGGGTCTGGGGTGTGGCCTGAGAATGTGCATTTCAGGTAAGATCTGAGAAGGAGAGAACCCTTTGGAGAACCTGTGCTAAAGCAGGGAATGTTTCCAGAAACTTGTGTTATGGCGCCATCTAGTGGTTCGAGACCAGAGAAGTTCAGGGCTAGTGTGGAGTGTGTTTGCTTGTATCTGGTTATTTTTTTAGGTTAAGTTTTTTATTGAAACGAAAGGATCTCTTTTCACCCTCTGAACCACCACAGGGCAGCACTAAGACTGGAGGACAGATCTTTTGAGGCCATAAACTCTCCACAGAGCCCCCCAATTCGAGAAACGCTATCTGAAAGGGTGTGACCTCTAAATGGTGTTCCCTTACCCAGCCTTGCCACTTTTTAGAAAAAAAACCAGTGTGACTGCATTTCATTTAACCTGCTATATAGCCACAGTATTCTTCTAACATGTAACCATTCGTCTTCTCATAAAGTATGTATTTCCCATTGACAACACGGCTCATCTTGGACGAGAAACATTTCAAGAGCTCGACAGCCCCGGTGGCCAGTGCCTGGTTTACTGAACGTGTTCTCTCCACGTGGTGTGCAGTCCCCCCGAACTCAGCGGCGAAGGAAGCGTCCAGTGATCTGCATGTCAGCATCACTTCTGAGCTCCTTCCACCAGGGCCCTTACTAAGTGCTTGACGTGCTTTGTGCCGGTTCAGCCTCAGGTCAACCCTGCTGTGCTCTCAGAACTGAGGATGCTGTAGATCGACCGCTTCCACGTCCACATGTCCACATGGCCCGGAGGACACAGAAGGAAGAAATGGGGCCAGCGTCCGAGCTGGGTTGCTGCAGGCGGTGAGGCTCCGGCAGGGGAGACAGAGACTGGAAGCTGACACCCAGTCCACAGAGACGATGGGGATGAGAATTTAACGCTGAAGCAGATTCGGAGTGAGGATAGGAGTTAGACTGGAACTACACGTCTGGTTGGACAGGGCTCACTGGTGGCAAGCAACAGACACCGTTTAGGGATTTCCCGGAGGGGGACTGGGCAGCCTGGCAGAACTCACAGGCCCTGGGAGGGGAGCTAACTGGGCAGCAGGCGTTTAGAGCTGTCTCTCTGGACTGGGGTTCTCCCTCCCAGAAGCACATCGGAGTCACCTGGTGAGCCTTTTAATGTCTCAATATGCAAATAACTACTGAAGCTGAACATATTCCTACCCCGTGGGCCAGCAGTGCCAGGTGCAGGCCCAAGAGAAATGAAAACAAATCCACCAAAAACACAAGAATGAATCATAACAGCTTCATTCATTTCGGCCCCAAAAGAGGCCTAAGTGAACATCCAAGAATGGATAAATAAGTCGCAGTGCATTCATACAGCGGAATGCACACAGCCAGACACCATGGTGAGCAGAAGCAGCTAGCATCCTTAGTGGATGAGTCCATTCACACGACAGAACAGACAAAACTAATCTGAGCGATAAAAGAACCCTGGTCGCCCTGGCCAGTGTGGCTAATGGTTGGAGAGTCATCCTGTACACCAAAAGGTTCGATTCCCAGTCGGGGCATATTCCTAGGTTGCGGGTTCAGTCCCCAGTTGGGGCGTGTAGGAGAGACAACCATATCCTCAAGTGAGGATATAAAAATTTTTTAAATAAAAGAATACTGGTCATTGGGGAGAGGGTAAGACTAGAGAAGGGCATGAGAGAAGTCCTGGGGTCCAGGAAATATTCCTCTATCTTCATCTGCTGATTACCCATTATGAGTAAAAATGCATCTCATTCCATACTCAAGATCTGTGCACTTTATGCAATTCAATGTGTATATATTATACGACAAAGCTAATTTTTAAAAAATATACCTCACTGCTTCCTATACCACGTCACTGGTTGGCTGCATCTCTGTTCTAGTCTTCACACTGGGACCCAGGTGCATGGTCTAGTCTGGACCTGAATGTGGCTGACGCTGGGCACATGAGCCACACGCTGCCTCTTGCAGTGTCTGCCTTGGGACGCACGCCACCTCTACCCACCTGTCCTTGACCATGCCCAAGCTCAACAGCACTAAGACGTACAATCCTCCTATGGGGTGGGAAGGCGGAAGTCTGGCAAGGAGACAGGCACTCCAGCAGGGATGCTCAGCTAACAGCTGCTGCAGTGTCAGGGCAGAAAGGACGGTTCACATGTGCAAGGATGCATGTGTGTTCTGAGAACAAAAAATTCAGAGAGACACTCCAAAAACATTAGAAGCGAATCATAATTACGAACTCAGGAACAGGTACACAGCAAACAGATGAGCAAGGAAGCTGGTGAAAAAGAAGGTTGGGCCAAAACATTTTTTGATAGCATGACTCAAGTTTAATGTCACCATTAGAAGATCCTTGAGAGAAAGGTTTATGTGAGAAGTTTGGAATTCTGAACTGTATTCTATATGTTCCAACAAAACCCAGGAGACAGAGTATGTGTGTGTGTGTGTGTGTGTGTGTGCATACTTATAGGAAGGACAGAAATCTGGCATTCTGTTGAGTTTCTTAATGTTTAAGGAGGAAGGACACTTTAAGTGAAACTGAGAAGTATAAGTCAGAGTTATCAGAGTTATTGGCACAGAAATAAGATGTTAAATGATAAATTTACTAGAGGGGAAATTTTTAATCAAGCAAATAAAAAGAAAAAAATTAGAAAATAATAGGAAAATAAACTAAATGGCAAATAATACAATAGTGATCACAATAACAAGTTAAACTCACCTATGGACTTCGCAGATTTCACTTAAAAAATAATCCTAGCCCTAGATGGTTTGGCTCAGTGGATAGAGCATTGGCCTGCAGACTGAAGGGTCCTGGGTTCAATTCCAATTGAGGGCATGTACCTTGATTGCAAACTTCTCCTGAGGGCCCTCCCTGGTCGGGGCTTATGGAAGAGGTAACCAATCAATGTGTTTCTCTCACATTGATATTTCGAATTCTCTCTCTCTCTTCCATTCTCTAAAAATCAATGGAGAAATATCCTCGGGTGAGGATTAAAAATAATAATAATAATAATCCTAGCCCTGGCCAGGTAGCTCAGCTGGTTAGAGCATCATCCAACACACCAACACTGTGGGTGTATCACAATGATTTGGTGTATGGGGACGTAACTCAATTGATTTCAGAGAGGAAGGGAGAGGGAGAGAGAGAGAAACATCAATGATGAGAATCATTAATTGGCCACCTCCTGCACGATTGAGACTGCAACTGGGCACATGCCCCAGACCGGAACTGAACCAGGACCCTTCAGTCCAAAGGCCAACTCCCTAGCCACTGAGCCAAGCCAGCTAGGGCAACAAAAACATTTTAAAAATAAAAAAGTAATCCTAGCAAAATGTTTACAAACCCCTCAACTAAAGTGACAAAGAAAAAGGATATAAAATTCAAAACAAAGCACCAAACAGGATACCAAAGCTATTTTAATGCTGATGAGGAAATACCTTTCATGAGCCCTTTCACAAAAGAAGCTGGAAAGAGTAACTGGAAAACATGACAATAGCAGAATCATTTAATTTTCTTACAAATGAACAAATAGTACAGCCCCTCCAAATGCCCCCCTCCCCCAAAAAAATAAAATAGTGAGAGAGAATCCAAGATGGCTGCACAGGTAAACACCTAGCCACAGCCACACACAACAATTTCAATAAAATACAACTAAATTATAAAATGGACATTACCCAGAACTACAGGAAAGTCGACTGACTGGAAATTCTACAACGAGAAGCAAGGAGAAAACCAGAAGGAAGGACGGAGGAGCTGTAAAAGCCTAAGGTACGGAGACACACAGCGCTCGGAGAGGACGGAGCTGGAGAGGAGGGGCGGCTGAGTGCCTGGCTGGTGTTCCCTAGTGGGAAGGAGACAAAAGCTCCGGACTGTGCTGAACCCCAATTACGACTGCTCTGAACCCCAGTTCTAGGCCAGACCCCAGGGACCCAGGCTCAAACAGAGGGAGCTGGGCTGTAAGGTGGAACCCCGGGGGAGCGGTGAAAGGCAGAGCCCCCGTAGGCGCGCACATTGCACACAGAGAAGGGATGGTTAGCTGTGCCGTGGGATTGCCCTGACGGGAAGGAGACAAAAACTCCAGACTGCTCTGAACGCCACCTCCAACTCCACTTCCAACTGAACTGAACCCCAGTTCCAGGCTCATTGGGGGAGAGCCTAGACTGTTTGGGTAGCAGGCAAAAATCAAGGGCACCTTTCTCTCAGAGGTGCTTGCAATGAGTACTGAAGGACCCTGGGGATTACTGAGACTCAGGAACCTCATAGGGCGGGGCTGATGGAAGCCAAGGCTGTAGGCTCCACCCTGAAACCCCGCCCCATCAGGGAAGCTGCGAAAATGCCGAGACAACGAAATAGATCACAAACAAAAGAAATGGAGGACAAAAAGCAACTGGATATAGAGTTCAAATCTACGCTTATAAGGTTTTTCAAGAATTTCCTAGAAAAGGTTGATAAGACCTATGAGGATATGAAAAGGGATCAATTAGAATTAATAAGGAATCAACAAGAAATGATAAGGGATCAACAAGAAATAAAGAATACATTGTCTAAAATAAAAAATATTATAGAGTCCTAAAAACAGAATGGAAGATCGCAAGAATCAAGTCAAAGATTTGGAACATAAAGAGCCAGAAGACACTCCTCTGCAGAAGCAAGAAGGCAAGAGAATCCAGAAAGTTGAAGATAATGTAAGAAACCTCTGGGACAACTTCAAGCGAACCAACATCAGAATTATGGGGGTCCCAGAAGATGAGAGAGAGCAAGATATTGAAAACATACTGAAAGAATAGTGACAGAAAACTTCCCCCACCTGGTGAAAGAATTAGACTTACAAGTCCAGGAAGCGCACAGAACTCCAAACAAAAGGAATCCAAAGAGGACCACACCAAGACAAATCATAATTAAAATTCCAAGAGCAAAAGACAAAGAGAGAATATTAAAAGCAGCAAGAGCAAAGCAGGTAGTTACCTAAAAAGGAGCACCCATACGATTGTCAGCTGATTTCTCAACAGAAACCATGCAGGCCAAATGGGAATGGCAAGAAATATTCAAGGTTATGAATAGTAAGAACCTATAGCCAAAGATAATCTACCCAGCAAAGCTATCACTCAGAATCGAAGGCCAAATAAAGAGCTTCACTAATAAAAAAAAAGCTAAAGGAGTTCATCACCACCAAACCAGAATTATATGAATTGCTGAAGGGGGGGCTTCTTTCGGAAGAGAAAGTAAATAAAGATAAAAATTATGAACAACAAATACGTAACTATCAACAAGTGAATTTATAAACCAAGAAATTTTTTTAAAAAATCTGATGAACAATATTAACTGTTGAATATAATAGAATCAGAGGTATGGAAGGGGAGTGAACTGACGATTCTTGGGGAAAAGGGGAGAGGAGGATGTGGGAAGAGACTGAACATAAACTGTGCACCTATGGATGAGGACAGTGGGGAGTGGGGAAAGGGCAGAGGGTGGGGTGGGAACCTGGTGGAGAGCAATGCGGGGGGGGGGGGGGGGAGAGAAACAGGAACATTTGTAATAATATAAACAATAAAAATTTATTTAAAAAAATAAGAGGATGGAGGGGAAGGACAAAAAACAATAAATTTGAATAATTTACATGCCCAATTTCATAGATTACATAAAACTTTATACCAAACCAACATGCATTATTCTTCAGAACACTAGCCATGATCCCCTTCCCCAAATTATTCTGAAATTCATCTGGGAAAATGTGAGAACCCAGCACTTCTTCAATGACGTAAGAACATGCAGAAAGAAGGCTGTTAGCATTTGTGTGCCTGCAATCAGAGGACTATACTAGTTTTAGGATGGTTGTCTCAAGCCACCTGTGGCTACTGAGCACCTGAGCTGTGGTTAGTCTGGACAGAAGGCTGGAAGTGGGACATATGCACACCAATTTCAAAGACTGAGTAAAGGAACTCATTAATATTCTTAATGTCCATTACATATTGAAATGAGATAGAGGGTCACACTATTATTAATTCCAGCTGCTTCTTTTTCCTTTGTATTATGGCTCCTAGAAACATTTAAATTACACTGGAGGCTCTTATATTTCCATTGGACAGCGCTGGTCTAGAAATACCCTGATTCTCCATCTTCTTGCCCAAATGTGTCCACACTTCCCAATGGAGACTATGCTTTCCCTTGAGACCAGCATCATCCATTAGAAGGCTCACCCTGTTGGCCTTGATGCTACAGGTGTTTTCTGATCTGGTTTACATTACTAAGATTTTAATTTTTCATATAAGCAAAATGACTGATCTCTCCTGTTGTAATGTTTTGGGGTTTTTTTCATTCAAAGTTTCAAAACTTTCCCATGAGCCAATCATGTACCCACAGTGGCATTTATCTGGGGAGACGGGCAAGCACTGTCCTCCTCCTGAGGCTTCAGAGGAGCCATGGCTGAGGGAACCCGGCAGGGCAAAGCCTGGCTCTGCGCCTCAGCTCAGCTCCTTCCAAAACCCACTTTCTACCGTCACCACCTTCCACCTCCAGGCCAGTCTGCCTTGCTGGGTTGTCATGAGGACCAAGTCTACCTATAAAACAGCAGTGTCCGAAACAGTGAGCACTTCATAACTCTGGCTATTAACTTGTTTTATCCTAAGCCTGTGATGGTTAGAAATCCCGCTATGTGGCATAACTGAGGCTGTTTGAGGTGTACCAGCACCCTAGAACCAGCCCCCCCATTTCTAGCAGGGCCCCGAGGGGAGGCCGCTTACACAAGTATCTGAAGGGAGAACAGGCTGAGAACTGGAGCCTCCTCAGGCCAGCATCCCACTTCCCTCCGCCAGCCCAGGCCACCAACCTCTCTCCAGCAATGGCTTTTCCCGGGAGTTTTCAAACACACTTAAGCTGTCCCCTGGGTGGTACACAGGTCATTGATTCAAAGAACAAGTCTAAAAAGTATGTGCCAGAATGGCGGAGCTGGGCCTCTAGAAATCTGTTCCTCCGTAAAAGTGACCAGATTGTCCTAGCCAGTTTGGTTCAATGGATAGAGATCAACTGAAAGGTCCCGGGTTTGATTCCAGTCAAGGCAGGTACCTCAGTTGCAGCTCCCACCCCTGGTCGGGGGCATGTGAGAGGCAACCAACTGATGTGTCTCTCTCACCTTGGTGTTTCTATCTCTCCCTCTCCCTTCTACTCTCCAAAAATCAATGGAAAAAATATCCCCGGGTGAGGAGCAAAAAAAAAAAAAAAAAAGCGACAAGATTACTGGCAAAATGGTCAAAATCAACTTTTCTAGAACCATAGAAAGTAATAAAAGGCCCACATAATCGGAGAAGTGTTTTTTCAGAGTACAGGCCTTCAGCAACCTCCAGCATGTTCAATAAACCGTCCCCGGAAGGCTCAGCTGAAAGTACCTGAGACACATGGCAGCCCACCTCCTGTGCCCACTGCTTTCCCCTCTCCATGGGGCCTTTATCCGGGGATGCCGACTCCATCGCTTGTCACCCAGGAGACATCCCAGAGGAAGCCCCTGGCTTTAGTCTCTGTTCATCCACACACCCCCCTCCCCGCCCATCTTCCTCCCTGCACCCAAACTGTGTGGTTCCCTCCATTAAAACCCCTCCACGGCTCCCGAATATAAGTCCAAACCTGCACACCAGGCTTTACAAGCTCTCCCCAAACTAGCTTGAGGTCTCCCATAGTTCCTCGCTGCTCCAGTGGTGAGGGCTGCACGGAAAAGGCCAGGGCCTGCTGTCACACGACTTGGCTGAAGCACTCCGATCACCGCCGGGGCTGGGAGCTCCTGCGGCCCCTCTGCACGGCAGGCCCAGGTCCGTGATTTCACCTCACTGGCACCATTCACCGCCTCTTCCTCAGAGGAGGGAAACTGGCTTTAACCACGGGTTATCGAAGCTCGGCAGAGTTCCTTCAGTGTGAAGGGCCCTGGGGCTATATCAGCTCCCCAGAGACCCCAGGGGCCTGAGCCTGCCTTTGAGGAGAGACTAGTAAGTCAAGATTTATCATCTGCTCTCGACATGTATGTATATTTTATATCATTCTTAGCACTACATGGTAATAACTTAGTAGACCTTTAAGAATGTATAACTAGCTCTGGCTGGTGTTTCTCAGTGGTTAGAGCATCAGCCTACACATAGATGGATTGTGAATTTGATTCCCAGTCAAGGGCATACACTAGGGTTGCGAGTATGCTTCCCTTCCACCCCCACCTCACCCCCACTCCCTGTCAGGGCACATGTGGGAAGCAACCCGTTGATATATCTCTCTTACACTGATCTTTCTCTCTGCCCCCCTTTCTTTCTCCCTCCCTCCCACTCTTTGAAAAGCAATGGAAAAAGTATCCTCTAGTGTGGAATAACAAAAGAAGAAAAGGGAAAAAAAAAAAGCATAACCAAAGAATTCTGGAAACCAGCACTTTAAACTCAAACTCGGCTGTTTGAGATACTCACTGGGGAAGCCCAGGACGCTTGCTGCCACCTTGTGGGGCATGGAGGGAAAAGGTCAGGTGGAAATTTCTGGCTAACACGTCTTCAAAGAACCATAGCTCTCCAGCCCCACCACCCTGCAACCACCCTCTTTACTCCCCAACCTTTTTCACCATGGAACAAACGAACTCAAAGCTCTAGGGTATACAATTCAAGATTTATATAAGCTTAAGTTACTTATTTAAAATTGCACAACGCGGGAGAACAGTTTAAAAAAGAATCAAACACACCACTGCAAGGTAATTCAATGAGCTGCTTTTTTTTTTTCTTTCTTTTTTTCTTTTTTAAACAAATTTGTACAGAAAAAAAAATCCCCGGATCACAATCTGTATCATACAGTCACCCTGTTCAGTGTTCGGGGCACCACGGGAGCCCCAGCGGAGGAGCTGATGGGAAGCTGGACTGCGGAAGTGGAAAAACTTTGAGTTCCCTTTGTTCTCCAGTGTATCTTGTATAAAATATTACATTTTTAAACACATATTTACATTGCACAAATAGAAAATGGTTACAAATCACAACCAGGCTTGGCCAGGTAACAAACACTTCCCTTCTCCCAAGGACCAAGGCCGGAGAGAGGTCTGATTGCTTTGTATTTACATATGCATTAAAAAGTCTGCCTTCTTACACACGTAGGTGAAGTTTATAAAAACTGGGTTAACATCATAAATTCATTTATGTCAGCTGTACAAATAATCAATACCAATTAGTCAGTTCATGTCCTGCTCCCTGAAGAAAGATTTTGAAGCAAAAGAAACCCTCTCAAACAAGCAACACATCCCTTGGCCTGTCTGCTCCAATCAGTTTGGCTTGGGGGTGATGGGGAGTGGGAAGGAAGAGGAGAGGAATGGGGGAGAGGGGGAGTGGGAAGGAAGAGGAGAGGAATGGGGGGAGAGGGGGAGTGGGAAGGAAGAGGAGAGGAATGGGGGAGAGGGGGAGTGGGAAGGAAGAGGAGAGGAATGGGGGAGAAGGGGAGTGGGAAGGAAGAGGAGAGGAATGGGGGTGACGGGAGTGGGAAGGAAGAGGAGAGGAATGGGGGAGAGGGGGAGTGGGAAGGAAGAGGAGAGGAGTGGGGGAGGGGGGAGAATGGGAAGGAAGAGGAGAGGAATGGGGGAGAGGGGGAGTGGGAAGGGGGGAGAATGGGATAACTGGTTGAGACAGTTTTCCTTCCACATTTTTTTTAACAGCTTAGAACCAGGTTAACCCGATTGGCCTGTTAAACACCATCCTATGGCTTTAAAAAGAACCCACAGCTCCTTCCTTGTCTCAGAGACAAAACACCTTTCTCAACATGACTATCGTATAATATTTTTTTAAAGAAAAAAAAAGAACTGTCTGAGGAAGACAACATTTGTTATTTTGATGTAAAGTCTTTGCCTTGAGTGTCAAGCCCAATTTCAACAGTGCAAAAAAGACTCGAGCGGCTGCGGCAGGGTCAGAGGCTTGTGTAGTAGCTGTCTACCCACTGAGCAAGTCCTCGCTCCACCAGCGACCGGTTTATCAACACCACCTGGAAAAGAAAGTCCCCTTGAGATCTCTGCCCCCGGCACCCAGGGGCCATGCTCCCTCTGACAGGTCCAGGCGGCCACCACAGGCAACACGTGCACTAGTAATGGCGGTGGGGTGTGACTCCTTTTCTGGGCCAAAGGGGGTGTTTACTTCTGTATCCTACTGGCATGAGGACAGGCTTTCCAATGCATGGAGAAACCTAAGCTTTAATACCATGTGATGAGGAGAGGAAAACGCGATGGGCAGAAGGTCTAGCAAGGCCCACTGACATTTTGGGCCAAATACTTCTCTGTGGGAGCTCTCCTGTGCACTGTAAAATGTTTAGCAGCATCCCTGCCCTTGACCCACTCCCAACTGTGTCAACCACCAAGGTCTCCAGACATCGCTAAATGCCCCTGGGAGACCTTGGTCTGTAGCTACATCCTCTGACTAGCTCCACGTTGATCATCACTGCTGGCCAGTGATGCAGGGAAATAGGACAGAACTTACGTCATCTCCTACCACGCTCCACAGCTGGATCAGAGGAATGCCAGTCGGACTGTAATTCGTCACCTGAAAACAAACAGAAAAACGAGTCTGTTTTGAAGTGACCCCATGTGCCTCTCTGTGAAGACAGCTGGAGCCCAGGGCAGGGACCACAGGAAGGCAGGCAACTGAAAGGCCGGCTCTCAGGAGGCCCAGATGCTGGATGAGTGATGCCGGTGGGTTCTGCAGAAGCTGGGAGGTTCCTCAGACAGAGCCTGCGTGCCTGCCCCGCGCCCCCCCCCGCCAATGCCCCACCAGCCACACACCTGAGCCAGCAGAGCAGTGTTTCCAGTCATCTCGCTCACAGCTGCATCCGCCTCGGGCGAGAAGTGCTCATCGTCTTTAGAAGGAAAAGCAGCATTTAGACTCTCACTGAGGCCAGGTGCTCTTGTCACCTACACACGTCTAGGTGTGTTCCAAGTAAAAGGCCTCACATACTGCCACGGAGCCTGAGACCTTCTGGTGTCAAGAAAGCCCAGGTCTCTGTACACACTCAAGGTCCCTGCTAGGTGCTACCCACATACAGAGGACCAGATGGACAGGAACTCTGCCTTCAGTGGAAACACCACCACCGCCGCTTATCTGGGGGCCGACTGGGCCGAGCATGTTGGATACGTCCTCCCACTGGATCAGTTAACACCTTACGAGATGGCAGGTGCTACCCTACTTTATAGGTGGGTACATGGAAGACAAAGGCAGAAGGTCAACCAGCTCTGAGAGTGGTGCAGGTGGAATTCAAACCCAGGCAGTGGCCACACAGCCCAATATGGGCAGTAACTATAGAACAGCAGGCAGGACACTGAGGCAGCTTTCTTCGTCAGATTATAGAAGTTAGTCAAATTATAGAAGTTACATGCAAAAACACACCCAAGGCAAGAGATGGTGAGGAAGTGAGAGGCAGGTTTACGAAGGTCTGGGAATATCTTATGGAGGAGGGAGCCTTTCGGCTGGGCCTGGATAAGCCCTGAGACGGACAGAAATGGAGAAGAAGGCTGGGCGTGGGCAAAGTAATAAAGAGAAATAAAACTGAAGACCCTGCCCAGCATTCTGGCCAACAAGACCACAGCCAGACTGTAGTGCTTCTAAAGCATTTCACTGATTTAAACAAGAACAAGATTAGATGGGGCAAACCTGGAAGGGAGGAGCATGAAATCAAGGGACTAGAAAATATAAAACTCCTGGTCATACGTAACTGCTACCTGACCAGAGTCCACATCTCAGTTTCTAGATTCATGTAACTTCCTTGGACACTCCCATTTTCCAGAGGGGGGACGAAGGAATCGAGGCTAAGTAACCTGCCCAGGATCACACTGCCAGTCCCCTTCCCTCAGGCAATGTGATCAGTCAAAGACTCCACAGGGGACAGGTGTGTGGCAGTGTGATCCTCACAGTGCCCGCAGAAACTGAGGCCCAGCTGAGGAGTGCCAATGGCCTCAATGCCTGTCCTCAACCCCAGGTGCCAGGACTCTGGGTCTGGACTGCATCTGGAAGGCATCTGCAGCAGAAGCCTCTCTAAGCTGGAGGCCCAGGTAAAGTCTAGAGCAGTGGACCTGGAAGGGTGGTCCATGGACCAGCAGTATTAGCCTCATCTGAGAATTCAGAAATACAAGTACTGAGGTCTCGGCCCAAAGCTATCAATTGATCAGAAACTGACAGTGCCAGCAATCCATGTTTGCATAAGCCCTCCAGGTGAAAATGAGGCTCTCAAATTAAAAGACATACTTGCAACTTGGCGTGCCCCCCCCCCCCCCCCCCCCCCCCCCGCACACAAACACACCCTGCCAGAAGCCCACACCTGTTACCTGACAGGGGCATCACGCTATCCAGAAGGACTTCTGCTCCCTGGAAAGGCAGGGTCACAAAGTCAGACCTAGAGCAACAAGAAAGGAACATGTTGAGCACGTCCCTGAAGGCTGACTCCACTCCAGGCTGGTAGTTACCTTGTTAGTGCCATGAGCCCAGCCGCCCAGGGGGAAGCAGAGCAGACATACCTATGATGGTTCAGCCCCCACACACCTGAATGCAGGCTGCCAGTTCTGCCACAAGCCTGACCTCAGAGGGTCTTCTTGCATTTAGCTCCTAAAAAGAAGCTGCTTTGCTTTTGCCATATGATACTCAGGGAAATTCTTCTAAGATAGGCCTACCTGGTTTAGTTTGGCTGAGGTGAGCAGTGGAGTTTGTTTATATCAGACTGCTGAAGCAGAGCAGATAGCAAGAAAAAGTAACCCGTGTCCCAGGCTTAGTAGAACTGAGCCAACCAACAGAAATCCGTCCCCTCCTAAGCAGGGTGTGCGCCTGAGCAAGGAGCCTGGACTCACCGGATTTGCCGGAGCACGTCCACTTTCACTCTCTTATATCCCCCGTAGTCCACGTAGCGAATTTCGACTTCGTTTGTGTCCTCGTAGGAGGCCACCACTTGTGCTCGCCACCAAGCACCATCCGCACCAGGGGCTGCACAGATGACTGTTACTGCAGGAAAGGAGAGAGCTGTGGGCAAGCCTGGGCCATGCCAGGGCACCAAGGGCTGCCCAGTCAATGCTACCCGCCTGCCCACATTGCTTCCCAGAGGCCTGCCCTTCCAAGTACCAGGGAACCTGAAGAGCAAGGAGTCCCTGAAGCCTCCCCAGAGCTAAGACTGGCCTACAAAAGCACCTGGATGTGGGACATTCAGCCTAGCAGGGTGTCATCCAAAAATCATCCAGACCAAAAGCATTCACCTACATCCATGTACTCTGAAACTTACTGGAGCCTCACATGGACACAGATGAACCAGAATAAAAAGCAAAATACAGCCCATCCAGTGTGGCTCAGCGATTGAGCATCGACCTATGAACCAGGAGGTCACAGTTCGATTCCCGGTCAGGGCATATGCCCCAGTTGTGGGCTCGATCCCCAATGTGGGAAGTGCAGAAGGCAGCTCATCAATGGTTCTCTCTCATCATTGATGTTTCTATCTCTCTCTTCCTCTCCCATCCTCTCTGAAATCAACAGAAATATATTTTAAGAAAAACAAAACAAAAACGCCACTCCACACCATGGCTCCATCAACCAGTACAAACAGCAGCTTGTGCTAGCCAAGCAACTGAGCCTACATCATGAAGTCAGAAATGCTGGTCCATGAAAGATCCAAGGAGAAGAATAAGCCACCCCAAAAACCTTTCCCCGGCCTGAAGCCTGCAGCACTTACTTTCTACCGGGGTGGGCAGGGTGGGGATTCCAGGCTGAGAGTAGCAGAGGTACATTTGCTGGTCCAGGCTGCGCAGTGCATGGAAGGTAGGGTGCGTGTGTTGCTGCACAAACAGGTGCCCTGCATTGACCTGGTTGACCACGATCACTTCCACAGTGATGCCATCTGGGAGCATGAGCTGTGGAGAGGAGAGGGGTAGCAGGCACTTCAGTAATCCTTCTCATGTTTGGGTTAAGCCATGAGGTCCCAGGACAAGTCTCTGAACTGGCATCTCTTTGAAAAAAGCATGGCAATCCAAAGCACATGGCACACAGCTGGCAGGGGTTCGAGGAAAACTACTTGAGCATGCAAGTGCTTAGACGCCACTATGGCCCTTGTCCTGCTGTGCCATGAATAACCACTAGAGGCGACCTCACACAGGGCTGGGCAGGGAGGCTCCCAGGAGCAGGCTCTGGAGGCCGTGCTAGGTTTCCCCCTAACTGACCAAGGTCCATGGACCAAAGCTTCCCCAGCCCCCACCTCTAGCATTCTTGAATCTCTAAGACCCCAGGAAGGCCAAAGGGAATGAGGCAACCACTGAGAGCAAGGTGTCAAGGTGGACAGGCTCTCAGGCCCTGCAGCTAGCTCCTCAGGGCCTACAGCTGACCCCAGGAGCTTATGGTTTGACAGCATCTCTCTATGCTACCTTTCTGTCAACAAGGGTCCACTGTCAAAGTCTTCAACAGTCTGAGTCATATTTGCTCTTCTCTAGGCTCCACAGACATCCTCCCAACTCATTCCCACGCTGGGATTTAGAAGGTAGGTTTGCTCTGTGGCCAGGCCCCACCTTAAAGGCCCTGAAGAGGCCAAGACTAGTCTCTGAAAGAACTGTCCACACGTACTAGCTTTCCCGATGCTAAGCTACAGAAACCATCCTGGTGCTGTGGACACAGCAGTGCATCTGGTCCATCCTCCACCCAGGTGGCACAAGAGGCGTGACTAAGAGTCCTGACCTCCACCCCTCCAGTCCCACTGAGCCACCTAGAGAAAAAGGGAAGGAAGCCACACCAACCACTCAATTATCTAAAAATAAAGAGTGGGTCTGGGGCCAAGCCTCCTAAGGAAAACACTGATTCAGAAGTCAAGGGTGGAGGTTCAGCCCACTCCCAAATATCCATGGGAAAGAAAAGGGCAGCACACTTCTCCCAAGGCACAAGGGTCTCTGGAGGGGGCAAGATACAGAACCAAGAAGTCCACTGTCCGAAACAAAAGCCAGGCAGGAAATTTTCTTGAGGCAGCATGTTCAGCTCATGTGTGAAATGCAGTCCAGCCACGCGCGTCACAGTGACGGGCTGGTCAGTGAGAACTGTATAGACAATGCTGGTGTCTCACACAGCCCAGGTGTAGTAGGCTGTACCATCTAGGTTTGTGTGGTTATTACTCCGTGTTCACGCCAACAATAACACACCTTTCTTGGACAAATCCCTGTCACTAGGTGGCACACGACTGTAGCCTCAGTAAGATGAGGCCCATATAGGGGGGAGGTACACTGTAGGACATGATGACAAGCCCCAGAGATGCTTCAATTGCCCAGGACACAGGGACCCTTGAGATGTCAGCTCCTTCTCTTGCCCAACTCTCAGGGCAACCTCCAAAGAGCCACATGGCTCTCTGGGCCTGGGGGGTGGGGGGATTACTGCTTCTCCTTTATTCTCTAGGTACCTCCTGGGAAGCGGGATGGGGAAGGGACTCCTTCCTCGGGGCCACCGCTAGATTTGCCTTACCTAAGGGAAAGCCCATCTTGAGCCCTCAGCAGGGGCCTCATCCAGACACTGCTCCAGCTCCAAGGAGTTCCACACCAGCCTGGACCCGCCTAGTCTCCTGGGTGGACTAGTCCTTTCTAGGCAAATGCCTTGAACATAAAGGGTGCCCAGGTGGCAGAGCCAGGGGAGAGTGGTCCTTCCAATCAGGGACTAAGAGGCCCCTGGCTAAGAGGCACTCCAGCTCCTAAGCCTTCCCCAGAGGACACAGGCTAGAAGCAGAACAGACCAATGGAGGCTAGAAGTGAGAGGGCAGAGGCATCAAGGAGCTCTTGGCCATGGTCTTGGGAGTTTCTTGTTGGGGGAAAGGGATGCAAGAGGTCCTGGTCCCCCAGGAGCATGCTCACCCAGGAAGTCATTGGAAGAGAAGGCAGTGCCAGCGAAGGCAGGGGGGGAGCATAGATATTGGTGAGGTTCAGTTCCTTGAACTTCTTCCCAATCAAGTTCAGCGCCTTGTCTACATGATGCTGAGAGCCTAAGAGAAGGAGGAAGGAGGAGTCACAGCAGGTAAGACAAACAAAGCAAAACCACCCCCCATTCCACAGGAATTCTCCTAGAGTTCACGTGTGCCTTTAAGGTGTTAACTTTTGCCTCAGAAAAAAAGGCAGCTAAAGGGCTTGAAACCCACTGACCTTCTATGTGGCAGATCTGGACATTCTGGGTGTAAGGCAGGGCGGAGATGTAGATCTTGGCACCAGATGTTTGCTTCAAAAAACTCACATACCGCCCCTGCTTGCCAATTAGCCGACCGACTAAGTGCTGAGAAAAAGAGTTAGTTAATGGGAAACCAATTCCTCCAAAACCACTTCCAAAGACCTACCTTTGTTTTTCACAAGGTCAAACTCAAACATATTATCTGTTAACATGTCAGCACTCCTTTCCCTGGCACTATTCTAAGCACTGGCATTTACTCACAATACCAATGAAATGGATACCTTTTTAATCTCCATTTTACAGATGAGGAAAACAAGCCCAGAGAGGCTAAGTGACTCACCCAACATCACACAGCTACTAAACAGCTGCATTGCAAGTCTGGCTCCAGGACTCAGCAGTTCCCATTGCATCCCCGACAATGTGGTCTGAATCCAGAAAGCTGCAAAGGCAGCATTTTCTTCTTCCAGATCCAGACTAAGAGATGTTTCAGCACAGGGTGCATTTACAACTCTTCCACCTCCTCAGGTCTACTCAGGACCAAAGATAAAGAGTCTCGATTTGAAAATAAAGGTCTAAGAAAGATCCTTTGGGCTCCTGCTGCCAACTGACAGCAGGCTGGCGCCTTCAGAGCCTGTAGCTCACCGAATGCCCAGCACACCAGAGTTCAAGGCAGAAACAAGCAGGCAAACTTAGCCATGACATAAGAAGCTCTGAATCACTCCCAAACGACCCCACCCCCATGGAGCTACTAGGGGCCTGGTCCCTCAGCACCCAGAGCTGCTCTGGTATGCCTTTTGCAGCCAATGAAGGAGAAGAGGGCACGGTGGTTATCAGGATCACTGGGGGAGCAAACAACCGAGAGAGCCAGTACCATGACTCTGAGCTGCCCACCTGACCCCAAGTTCAAAGCCAGCAAAGTCTCCACATGGCAGGAAGCTACATGCCCCCGGAAAATAAAGTGGGTCAATTATTTCTGAGCCCAGAGATAAACATCAAGACCGAGCTAGTAAGTTATAAATCAGAATAGCAAGAAGCTAGAAACCACTTAAGCACCCCGGAATTGGGAGTAGTGAAGTAAATTGACATTCACACAATGAATAATGCAGTTAAAATTTCATTTTCAAAGAGTAGCACAGAAAAATTAAATTGTTAAATATTTAAAAGCATTAATTAAAGCAACATAATCTCAGTTGTGTTTAAAAACCACAGGGCACAAACAAGACGAGAAGGAAATAAGCCTTTCCAGTCATTCTCGGGGGTAGGATTAGAGCTGATTGTTTTCTTTATACATTTCTATACTTCTCAAGTTTTCTAAAATATGGATTTATGCTGTTCTCAATTACAAAATACTTTGCAGTGGAAAGCTTGGGCAGAGCACAGTGAAGGACTCCTTGCTGGTCCATGTCCTCTACCTGGTTTTGCTAGCCATCTCCAAGCAGATCAGAGCCCCGAGACACACACACACACACACACACACACACACACACACACACACACAAAACCAGGGGAGGTTAGAGGCCTGGAGTTAGAAGAGGATAAGAATAGGATACTCACAAGGCAGCTGGAGAAATTCCATTTTGCAGGAAGTTCTTTGAACCGTGGCAAAACAGCACTCCCTTTCCCCTAAGCCTTGGGCTCAGCTGCCACTCCAGGTTGACTGTCCCTCCCCTGAACCCCACACCCAAGCCCAAGGAACCTGGGAACTTTGAGCTTGCAACCCTTACCTTTGGCACCTCAATCTCCCAGATGATGAGGTCGACCTTCTTAGGATTAGAGCCTGCCTGGGCATTCTGGAAACCGTCAGTCTTCCTGGGTCCACAGCAGCCGTCCACTGAATCCATGCTGTTCCCGTCCGAGCCTGCAGGGGAGGAAGCAGCATGCACAGACACCCAGACACCAGCTCAGAGCAATTAATAACGCACAACTCCCAAACTCACATTCCTGGGAGGCCCAAGGCCCCCATCCCCCGCCCCCTCCTCAAGCTTGGCAGGTGACTGTCAACTGGAAGTCTAGAAGGCTCAGAACAACCCCAATGAAAGGAGGGCTGGGGGTGTAGATACACCTAATTTTAGCTTGTCATTTACAGTCCAACTTGCTTAATTGGCAGCCACACCCAGCCACAGCTGCTGGAGCAGACAAGTGGTGAACTGGGAAGAAAGACACTGGCTCAGGAAGGGGGGAGTCCTGAGGGTGGGGGAAGGGATGGGCCAACAGCTTCACATGTTTCCAGGAGCCAGATATTAGATGCAGGCCTCCTCCGAGACCAACTGGTCACAGCCAGTCCACACCCTTCTGAAAATGCCAGCCCCTCAGACCAAGGGTCCCTAGGTCCCAAGGCCCCTGGCCTAGGCTTACAGTCAGTGGCCTTTAGCCAAGTAGAGCTAGAAAAACTCCCCTGTGGCTGGTATGTCTGAAGGCCCCATTCTTATTCCCTATCAGAGCCCTGCCAAAAGTGGACACAGAAATGAGGCCCTCCTTTTCCCCTGCTTAGGCCTGACTTGTGCGACTCTGAATGCTCTTCTGAGCTCATGGCGGGTCTCTAATGCCCTTGTTCAAAGACTGAACTAAAGTTCACTCCTAAGAGGAGAGGGTGGGCAGCAGGAGCCTAGCACTGACTTGGGCTGCTCCACTCTTGACCAACAGTGTGCCAAAGGGACCATCAAAGAAAAACAGAGGGCCGGCCTCACTTAAGTGGCTCTCATTTAAATATGGACAACTCTATTGCCAGAAATAGAGGACCCCTGAGATTCTACTAATTAGGTTATCTCGCACTGGTTTCTCCAGACCCCGGGCATAATCCCATGTACTGTCTGAATGCAAAGGAGTAAAGCTTAGGAGATTCACTCCCAGCTAAGTCACCATCAAACTGACCTCCTCCTCCCTTAACACAGGGTGGGGAAGGTGATGGGCCAACAGGTCCACATGGCCCCTGGAGCCAGACAGGAGATGCAGGCCTACCCGGAGAACAATTGGTCACAGCCAGTCCATACCCTTCTGATAATGCCAGCCCCAGGCTCTACCTGACAGAGCAGGACTGGATAGTTCCTTCCACCCCATAACACTCAGAGGTGGCTCAGACCACACCAGGATTCTAGCAGGCTTCACTCAAAGGCCAGCTTACAGCTTTCTCATGCTCAAGGCAGGGCTACCATGAGAATGGGGGTGGGTCGGTAAGACACAGCCTGGTACTTGGCACAACTGAGTGCTCAGTGATTGGCACTACCAGGCTTTTATCTACCATCGACAACGTCCCCAGGCATCACCATTCTCAGTCATAGCCTCCTCTTCCACGAGGCCTAAACTTGGAAGCCTTCTGCATAGCTGTTATCAATCTAGAATTGGCATGACAAGGCCAGAGGGCTTGTTAATTAACCTGAGGGGCAAGAGGCAAAGGGAAACCCCTTTATTCTTAAAACTTTCCACCCATTTTAAAATGCCTTAAAAAACAAACAACTTTTAACATCCCTAAAGTTAGAGTGCATCTTACAGTCTCTGGCCTTCCAAATTCATGATCCGCAGCATTTTGATTTTTTTCCAAGGTACATAAAAAACAGTAGTGTCATAATCAATAGCACCTCAGAGGTGGTAAAATGTAATGTGTGGAACACTCCTGAATTCCAAAGAAAGAGTCCCAACCTGCCTCAAGGTGAAATGATAGGAAAAGGTTTCAGGGCAAGACAGTCAGAGACCCTGAGGGGAATGCCTCTTCCCAAGAGATCAATGAAAATGCCCCAGGGTGGATGAAAAAACAGGGTCAGGAGCTGCTGACCTGGAAGTTAGCGGTCTGAACTGTCTACGCTGGGGTCAGCACTCGAAAAACCCAGTGGGCACTTCATTACCCGAGTGCCCTTCTTTCCTGGGGATGGACCTGCAGCTGCACAGAAAGAAAATGGCTGAGGCGTTCTGCACAGAGTGACAGCAACACGCAGCAGAGTGCGAGCCTCCCACAAGTATGCAAAGCTGGGGCCAGTCACTGGGCACTTACCAGGAAAGAGCTTCTGGAGAAGGAAAGCAGGTGAAGACATGGGAACAAGCATAAGGTTAAAAGGAAATAAACCATTTTTAAAAAGCTCACACCTACTCTCGGTACTCAAGGGAATTAAAGCTAAGGAGGACTCTCTCCGTTAAAAAATAAGACAAAAAAACATTAACAAGTTAGGGTTTAAAAGAGAAAAAGAGGCAAGGCACACTTAGGTTAATCGGTCAACCCAACCTAACTTTGACTGATTTTGTCAGATGGGCTAGGGAAACAAGTTACAACTCCCATGGCTTTGGGTTTAAGGCAGCCTGAATTTTCAGTTAACCACCAGCTCTCCACTGTGCCCTTTTGCACGCTGATTGGGACACAGAAGTAGCAGAGAGAGGCAGGCTTTCCTACTATATAAAGGGAGAACCCCCATCCTCCGAGTGAGGAACACCCAAGACCTCCTACCTCCCGAATGATCTGCTTCCGCATCCATGGTCCATCCATCCTCAGTCCCCACGTCTGACAACTCCTCCTTCAGCACCCCATTGCTGAAGGGCACAGTACTTTGTGGCAGTGGGGAGGTGGTAGCCTTGTCCCTAGGGCTTGAGTTGGTCTCTGTACAAGAGTCTTCGAGCCCTGACGTGCTGATGGAATCTGAGCACTGCCCGGAGGAGGACTCTGAAGGGACACCCTGGCTATTGTCAGACATGCAGGTGACATAGCCAGCATCTTCCACCAGGACGGTTTTGTTGTCCAACGACTCTCCGAGGGGGGCGGCTGGTGGTGGGCAGGGGGCCAGGGCGATGTGGTGCACAGAGTTCTTTGGCTTTGTGTCCTTGGTGGGGCTAGACAGAGGGCTGGTCAGGCAGCTCACATAAGTCTTTGGTGGTGGTGGCAGGTCCTCTGCTGGCAGGCCTGGCAAGGGGAAGGCAGTATCTGACGGACCCAAGGCTGACTTCAACGGGTCCAAAGCTGACTCCAGTGGGTCTAAGACTGCCTTCGCTGTGGTCACCTCCATTGTGGCCTGTGTGGACTCCAAGGCATCTTGCCCAAGGGCAGTTTTCTGGCAGATTGGGGCACACCTCTCCTCCTCCTGCTCTTGGAGCTGACCGGCTGAGGCCTGATACATGCAACCTGCCATCTTGCCCACAGTGGTGACCAGCACTTCTTCAGTTGCATCCAAGATCACTTTGGAGATGATCTGGTAGGCAGCTTGCTCAATCTCTTCATTTTTATCCAAGGTCTCCTTATTTTTATCCAAGGGCTCCTCTTTGCTCAATTTTCCATCCCAGACTTGGCCACCTCGGACACGGGGTGCCAGTGTTTCATCCTCCTTGGCCTGCTCCACATGAGCCAATTCATTAAAGCTACTCATCAACTTCCCTGCTGTGTCCCCCTCGACCTGAGGCGGGCTACTCTTCCTTTCCTCTCCCCCTCCTCCTAAGGAAGTCATGCTGGGCGCCTTGATGCTCTGTAATGCAGAGGCATGCTCCAGGGACAACACACCTTCTTCTAGCCCACTTTCTCCCAACACTGCATCGCCAGTGCCTTCAGCCCCCATTTCTCTTGCCTTCTCCACAGGGCCATGCTTCTCTGTGGGAGCTGCAGACTGACCTTGCTGGCCCCACCCTGCCTCGTTCCTGCACACCTCCGTGGCTTCGTGGGGGAACTGAATAGCCTTTGGGGATGCCAGGGCACGCTCCAGAGGAACAAGCTTGGCTTCATCACCTGTTTGGGCTGGTTCCACCCTTGCACTATCATCTCTGCATGCTCCTGGTTGAACTCTCGTGTCCGTAGTGTTAGACAGGCTGCCTGAGGACTCTGATCTACGACAGGCTGGATGTGACCGCAGCAAGGCCGGGGGCTCTGTGGAAGGTTTGTACACAGTGGCCAGCTCCTCTTCTGCTGGTTGTGTGACACTGGGGGGTGTGGTCACTACCGCAAGACAGGCATCTTCCACAGGGGCCAGTTCCTCGATGGCAGGGCCGGCCCTCAGCTCCACAGGACTAGCCTCCCCCTGTTTGTCATGGCTACTAGCGTGTTCTTTTTTACGAGAGAAAAACCACCACCAGCCAAGGAGTGCTAGCATTCCAGGCAATGCCAAAGGGAAAAGTGAACGGAATTGGATGGCCATCCTGGAGGCTTGTAGTAGTCACACCTGGGAACAGAAGGAGAAAGAGATGCCATGAGAACCAGGTAAGAGGTTCCTGATGTGACTGCACAGGAAAGACAATAGACAGGCTACACCAGAGCTGTTGGCTCTCCCTTTCCCTGCCTCTGAAGGGATCACCATCTCTTCACACCATGACTCTGGGTGAGCCGCTGGAAGTGGGTGGGCAAGAAGAGACACCCTCTTCTGCTCCCTCATCCACACACACTCCCTTGAAAGCTACTGCAGAGTCTTGATCCTGAAGACAACAGAACCAGCATAGGTGGAAAAGGCAGACATACCAAGCTGTGTTTGCAGGTGATTTGGGGAGCAGGGGAAACAGTATATGGAGCAAAGGGGACGTGGAGACCTAGGTCAGTTAGAGCCAGAAGAGGAGAAATGATCATGGCCTAGAAGAAGGCTGCAGAAGATGACAAGTATGAGGATTAGTTTAGATATATAGTAAGTGCTTTGTAGAGCAGGGTGAGCTCTCATTAGAGGTATGTAACAGACTTATTGAGAATGCTTGCATTCAGTGCCTCCCATGCCAGCAAATTTTATTCTGTATGCAAAAATTTTAAGTCTTCTTAAACCCTCAAATCCTTCATTGATATGGTGAATTACACCTTAATTTGGATTTGTGCTTAATTGTAAATGCTTTACCAACTCTTACTGGTTGTATCTACTTATCTAAATGTTTTCTGGCAAAAGCAGAGCAAACAGCTCCCCAAGTGAGCCTGATGATCAGCAGAGGCTGGAAACACCGCTCCAGGACTTTGCATCTCAGAGCACAGTCTGGACCAGAAGCATTGAGCATAACCAGGGAACCTACTGGAAATACAGTATCTCAGTCCCTTTCCGACCCACAGTACCGCAAACTGCATAACAAGCCTCCAAGAAGATTTACAAGCACATTAGAAAAGGTGATAGGAAAAGTGTTTCTCTAAATTACAGGGGTGGGCAGGTCATCTCCAGAAAGTCCCTTATCTTTAAGGATAAACCTTCCTGCTAATACAGTATGTGAAGATGAAGCAATGAGACTGGAAAGTACAAAGCAGAAGCCTCGTTCAGAAGGCACTGTAATATACCCTCCAGGTGAAAAGCTTCAATAATGCTGTCTAACAGCTTAATATTCAAATGAGGAACCTCACTAGATACTTGTCTTATCTAATCACCTAATCTTCAATACCTGGTTTGGAATATATTACCATCTTAAAGGTTTAAAGAACTCAAGGTTATACAGTTAAGGGAATGGGACTCAAGTTCTTCTCCACATTAAATCCAGAATCCACTGATTAATGGATCTGTGGTGATAAGACATTTTATGGGCCAAGGAAAGGGAAAGTTTGTACTGCTCTTAAAACTTTATGACCGTACCCTAAGACCCCCAAATTCTCACACTTGAAATATTTTCTTAAAAAAAAAAAAAAAAAAATTAGCCAAAACCAATTTGGCTCAGTGGATAGAGTGTCGGCCTGCGGACTGAAAGGTCCCAGGTTGATTCCGGTCAAGGGCATGTACCTTGGTTGTGAGCACATCCCCAGTGAAGGATGTGCAAGAGGCAGCTGATGGATGATTCTCTCTCATCAATGTTTCTAACTCTCTATCTCTTTCTCTTCCTCTCTGTAAAAAAATCAATAAAATATATATTTTTTTAAAAATTAAAAATCTGCATAGGCAGAAGTCTGTTAGGAATATTCACTGGAGTATTATTTGAAAAAAAAACTCATAGAAAAAATTGCTAAATATATTGTAGAATCTAGGGACAAATCATTGTTAGAGAAGGAAGCTGACTGTGTACTGACTTGGAAAAACTGCTGTGATGCCAAAAATAATAAAAGCTGTAGACTACCATATGTGTGAGGTCTGTGTCCATATAATTATCCCATGCAAAAAAAACTGGGATTCTATTGAAAAAATGGATAGTCTTCCTTCTTTTTGTGAAGAGGTTTGTTGTTGTTGTTTTTTTAATAATTTCTCAGTGGTTCTCCAATTTAGCTGCGCATTAGCACCACTTGGGATGCTTTTAAAATCCCAAGTTGGCACCCAAATCAATTAGATCAGAATCTCTGAGGGAAAGATCCAGGCACCAAGTTTGTTAACCGAGGTGACTCCAACATGCAGCCAAGTTGGAAAATCACTGTTTTATAACAACTTGCACACACCCAAAAAGTGTTAGATTATGGGATATTTGCTTTGTGTCTGTTGTTCATATAAAAATAAATATTTAAGAAGGAAAAGAGGCTATGGGGGAAGGGTGCTCTCAGGAAAAAGTAGTATACAGGAGATATAGCCTATTGTCGGGAGATTAAGTCCCACCCAACAGGTCACATGCAACAGGAAGTAGGGCTGGGATCTGAACTCAGATTTTCTTCGTCAGTAAATTTAAATATCTGACTCCTTATTAACTAGACAATCCTATTTCAGCAGGCTGTATACTTATGAGTCCCATAGTGTTCTAGCAATTCTCTGATCTCAGAAAAAAAGATTAAATGGAAAAGAGCAGATAGGAAGAAGAATCCTATGTCTTAACAACCCATAGGTGGCAGTCTCCCATTTTACACAGGAAGGGCCCAAGGCCATAAACTCAAATTGGGGTGTGTGTAAGGGAGGCAGTTGTTATCCAAGACACAGACTGCCTCTCAAAACACTGGGATACACCCACACACACACACATTGGAACTAAAAGTTGAACCAAGGGGCCCAGCAGTTGATCCACCCCACCACTGGAGATTGAAGAAACTGGCTGTAAAACATACATACATAACAGCCTGGCTTTGGTCCTGAATCCCAGGAGACCAATACCGCATTCCAGACAGACCCTGGCCTGCCATGTCACTGGCCTCCCACCACTTCACGTGTTCTGCTCCTAATCCTGATTCACACTCAACACAGAACCAGCCGCCTGGGGCCACTATACATACTTCCTGCCTGCTGCTCTGTAGCTGAGACACCGCTACCACTCACCCACCTACTCTTCCCTGCCCAGCTTGTTCCTAGAGACTGAGGCTCTAAGCCCCCAGACCTACCATGTACAGCCCCCCTGCTAACAGGCAGCTGTAGCTACTCTGCTAATTACAGCTTAAGAAACTTTCTGTACCATTTCCAAGCCAGACACCCCTGTTATTGTGCCAGGAGGGCCTCCTAGAAAGCATTTAATACTGCTATCCTAGTGCCATGTTGCCCAACCCACAGATTTCTGACAAGGTCCTACATGGGTCCCCAGTGCCCACCATTCACATGCTGGACTAGAGCTGAGAGACCTTCCCTCTGCTGAGGAACCAGAAGCCAGTTGCCACCATTCTTCCAAGCAAAGCCCTTCTCTCCACGACTGCCTCTGGGGACAGAAACTGCCCACGAAAGGAATTGAAGTACTCTGGGCACTTGAGATAAGAGGTAAGAGATCAAGGAGGGGATGAAATGGTTTATTTTTCCCTTGCCACTAGGGGATTGTGATTAGATATGAGCTTCTCCACCAAACACAGAGCCAAGAGCCCTTGGAATAAGTAGCCCACACCACCCAAAGGTGATGTGAGAGCCTCGTTGAGTTTCACTGAAGGCACCTCACAGGGAGCTCCTGGTGACTGAAGCCCTACTTCCTGCCCGTCAAATAAAGTTCCTCACTTCCTTCCCCCCCCCCCTTTCAATTCCTAGAGTCCTACCCTAGCCAATCTCATCTCACTCAAACAGACCTCTCTGAATTGGTAAGGTGCCATTTTCCTTGACTTATGTGAACACTGAGTCCTGGACTTGTGGTGCAGGATGTACCAACCTTTCCTGAATTCTCAGACAGGGCTGCCCCTTGTGCACGCACACGTTTCAGCCGAACGAGGCTCTCTGGTACCTTCCTTCCCGAAAAGACTCTTGAGTTCCTCTCTCTGCCCTCTCTCTTTTTTAAACCTGTACTTCTCAAAAATGTAAGTGGCATTTGAAAGTAAAAATCTAAAAGCCTTCACACTCACAAGTAAACTGAATGAAGGTGACTGCCTCCCTCCCCCACTCCGGAGGCCCAGGCCTCTCAGGAAGGCCGGGCCCCCAGTCAGGGAAAAGGATGCAGAGCCTGGGCTTAAGGTTGGTGGGGAGGAGACTTGGCTAGTTTGAATCTGATGGAATGAAATAGCTGCCTGCTTATTTTTAGCAGGCCCATTTGCCCGCAAATAGATGCACACTGGCTGGCTGCCCAGTGGTCACACAGAGCTGAGGACAGGCATGTGTCACAGCCCCATAAGACCTTAGTGCCCACCTACTCACTCCAGGTTCTGAAAGGATTCCTTCTTTGTCCCAGAGGAACCTGCAGCTTCTCAAAACAGCTTACCTCTGGAGAAGAAATTGCTTCACTCCCAACCCCAATGACCAGCTGGGGCATTGCAATCTAGGGCCTTCTACTAAACAAGAAAACAAATCTCTGGGAATGGTACAAAGAGTGTTGGTTCCAGTGAGTCAGCCTATTTGTCTGCAGCTATTATGGAAAAAAAAAGCTGCAAGTAATTAATCAATGGGAAAGTCTATCATAAAAATAAGAACTTGGTACAAAGAGTCTCATAAGTCCAGTCTGAACTTGGGCCTGGTCAGTGAAGTCACATCCATTGTGTGTTCTAAATGGACTTTTACACAGGGGTGGGCAAAGGTAAGCTTGCATAGAAAATAATACAGTAATAAATGAATAATAACACAAGAATAAGCTCTGTGTTTTGCATACTCACAAGTGTAAACCTACTTTTGCCAACCCCATCTGGTTGAAATTCGAACATTTCTTCCATTATTCCAGGGTTATGTGTTCACCAACAAAAGGAAGCTCAAGACATTCCATCTCCTGAGAGCTTCTTGCCAATGGAGGTAGGCGCTTTTCCCCTTGAAGGGGGTCTTCTAAAGACAGGGAATGATCCAGAACCTGAAGCCCAGCACTTGCTGCCACTGCATTGTGAGAATAACATCAGGCTACGGACGAGACCAAGGCTCCTCCATCCCTTCCCACAACCCTAATACTATGCCCCTCACTTGCAACCCTCAAGTTTGCTGGAGGAAGACAAGAGTGCCTTTTGGGTTGAGTATATGCACATAAATGTGTTTAAGTTTCAGCAAGAAAAAGCTTCTGACCACTAGAAGCTCACAATCCAGATGGAAGAGCCAGTGTCTCACTCACACATACACACATATCAGTACCACGCTGAGCCCAGGTGCAGAAACAGGCAAAGAGAACCCAAGGAAGGTTGTCTCAAAGGCCAGAATTCCCTTAGGTTGCAATGGGGGGTTAATGACATCAATTAAGGTTCTAAACCCAATGTATCTTTGGGAGTGAGAGCAGAACAAGTCCTGGGAGCAGAGGCTTAAGAGCTGGCCGGGGGCCAGACAAAGGGAGTCTGACCTTTACTGTCAACGCAAGGGGCAGTTGCGACATGGCCAAAGCAGAGCAGGTCACAAGAGGCAAAGGCCTGGCTAATCCCCAAGTGGCAACTGAAGTCCAATATTGGCAGCCACTTAGTCACAGGGAGCTACTGAGCACTTGAAATGTGACCAGTGTGACTGAAGAACTGAATTTTATATTATATTTAGTGTCAATTTACTTTAAATAGCTATATACAACTGGTGCTACCTAGTGGACAACATAGTGCTAGAGGGTGTTCCCAGAAGACCTGAAGGAAACACAAGGGCTGCAAAAATACTGAGAAAGCTAGTGCCTACCTTGCTGGGCAATGTTTGGTCCTGCCACTGAGGGTGGGGAATGATGGCAGGCTGGGCCACTCACCCTCAGCAGCATGGCTGGGGGCCCAGGAATCAGAGTGCTGGAGCCATGCCTCAGGTGTGTTGGTCTCAGCCCAGTCTCGGTGTTCACAGGGTTGTTACCTTCATCCTTAGGGTGTGTGAGTGAGCTGTGATTCATGTTGGCACCCTAAAAATTCCAAATTAGCTCACAGTGGGGCTGTGAGGTCCTCCTGCCAGGGCTATCCCCCACACCCTTCATTGTGATGGCCCCACAGAGCAGCCTGGTCAGCCACCCTCCCGGTCCTGGATCACAGAACACTCCATGGCCTATTCTCCAAGAGACTGGAGGCTTCACACAACCATGTCTGGATGGGCGGGCCTACTCAATAAAGCCTTTTCCAACCAAAATGGAAACCAGAGCCTGGTACCAAGAATTCCAAGTAAGTAGAGTCAAAAGTGAAAAATCCCATCTCTGAAGATAGTCTTCAATTAAGAGCCCCTCCTCCTCCAGTTCAATTAAAAATCAAACTCCCAGTTTGGAAAAGTTGGTTAAAGAGGAAACACACAAGGGTGAACTTCCCAGCCTCCCTCCTTCTCTGCTGACCACCCAGGGCAGGTCCAATCTCATTAGGCTTCAAATGATAAAGGGAAAAATCAGCACCTCCTACAAAGGTCTTTCCATTTCTTCATTTGGGGGCTAGGGTTAAGCTTTTTTTTTTTTTTTTTTTTTTTTTTTTTTTTTTTTTTTTTACTATGGTGATAAAGCAGGTGCCACCAGTGTTCCTGGGTACACAGAGTTCCCGCCCATGACCACAGAGCACTACACAAGACTACCAAAAAGATATGACATTCTGATCAGACAATAAGCTTATCTAAAAGCTAATAAAGATGACATATGACTTCAAAAGGAATCAGAAAAGATGGTGTGAGGCAAAAACCCTTCATAGCACCATCTCAGGGGACAAAGCAAAGAGGTAGACACTGATTTTACAAACAGCAAACAGTGCACTATAACCAATTCAGATCACATAAAGGCATAAGGAATTTCTATTCACCAAATATGTATTGGTACCTACCGGGTACAAAGCACAGTGGGACACAGGAATGAGTCAAACAAACACACTACTTTTGAGGCACTTACAAGTCCTTTTGAGGCAAAAAAAATACCAATGACTTCTCCTCTGGGTAAGCTTATTACTGCCACTGACCAACTGACAAGTTTGGTCCAAGAGTCAGGCAAGTGTCCTGGTCAGATTGGGGAACAAACATGAACCAGGCTGCCAGTTTCTCCAGATTAAGATGTTCTAATAATGCCGTGGGATGGGAGATGAGAGGAAGCCAAGGGAGATTTGGTTGGTCCATTCAATATGCAGACTTTCATTCAATACCCATTTTCACTTCTACCTGCCTCCCCAATCCACATCCCTTCTCCTTTAAACTCTCCATAAAATAAAGCCAGATCTACTGGCATGCCAGAGGGTTATGAGGGCCTAGTTGTCCTTGCCAACTTTCTAGCAACCTTCCTGTCTCTGGCCACACCTCAATCCAAGCCTTCAAAGACTTGTCCTTGTGTATAAACCAGCACACTTTCTCAGCAAGCTACTAGAAGACAGGCTCCACAAAAACAAGGGGGTAAATCAAGAAAAGCTAATAAAGATGACACATAACTCCAAAAGGAATCAGAAAAGGGAGGGATAGGCATGGATCCAAGAAGCAACACAAGAGAAAGGGAGAAGGAATTTCCAGGATGAAGGGGAAGCAGAGCTAGGGATGGTGGTACATCCCAGGAGCAATATGGAATGCTAGTACCTGGTATGTTTAAGCAAATGAGAGGAGCTTGACAGCAATGGCTAAGGCTCAGGGAAGAGTCAGAGAACCAATGTGAAAGACACAGAAAACAAAGCCAAGCAAATTAAGAGGGAAGAGGATGGCAAGAAAGGAAATATGGAAAACTAAGAACTTTTCAGCTATAAGCAGTATCTATACTAATAAAAGGATAATATGCTAATTAGACCAGGAGACTGGCCATCTTTCTACTGTCCAAGTTCCTTCCAGACAAAGCCACGGTGGTGGGGGCAGAGGCAGAAGCGGTTAGGGGCAATCAGGCCAACAGGGAAGGGCAGTTGGGGGCCAAGAGGCCAGCAGAGAAGCAGTTAGGAAACAATCAAGCCAGTAGGCAGGCAAATGGTTAGGAGCAAGCAGTCCCAATTGTGAGAGGGATGTCCAACTGCTGGTTTAGGCCCCATCCCCTAAATCAGCAATTGGATATCCCCCAAGGGGTTCCAGAATGGAGAGGGTCCAGCCAGGCTGAGGGACACACATCACTACCACCACCACCCCTGCACGATTTTATGAACCCGGCCTCTAGTTTATATCATAACAATGCATACAACCTCTATACTGAGGATGAGGGAAGAAAAATGTAGGAATGAGCCAAGTCCTTACCTTTCAAAGTAGAAAAGCAAATCAGATAAATAAAAAGGAAGATGGAAAGAAAGGAAGAAGTATACTATTTAGAAATACAGAGATAGGGAGGACAACCAGATGAAAGCAGCTGCTTCTAGAAGAGAACAGGACAGGAAGGAGAACACTCAGGACAAATGGCTGTTCTTTCAAACCTGTGAATAGTCAAAACTTCTTACAAGCAATACTTTCATATAAAATTAACCCTTTGCACTCCGAACCATTCTGGACATCGGCTACCAGCTACTCGACGCTAACGGCGGAAACGTGCGTTGAAATAACTCAATTCCCCATAATCACTAATAAACTGCAATGTCCCCTGAGAGGGGACATCTGAGTGATATGCTAGAATTCCGATGTCCCCTGAGAGGGGACAGCGGAGTGCAAAGGGTTAATATATTCTTAAGTATTAAGTAGCAATGGATATTCTATTACCATACAGCTTTTAAGTTTCTTTAACCATCATAATAAATATATATATATCATCTCATCTATATATAAATTTATAATGCTTTATTCCCCATAATAACTGGTGCAAATTTTGCACCTCCCCTCCCCCAACTGCCCTAACAACAGTAATAATCACAAAGAGAATAGGCTTATTAATAGACCCTTTGGAGCAAGGCATCTGGTTCCCACACCAATGAGGCCTAGCCAGCATCAGGTAGCAGGGCCCCCTGGGCCTAGTCATCTCATAAAGATCTGAATACCCAGTGTGAGCCAGGTTCTGCTGAAGATGCAAAAGCCTCATGCAAAGGTGGAGGGAGGGGTGGTAGATAGGGAGTCACATTTCAGATCTCAAGATACTACAAAGATGCAGCAAGCAAACGTGATAAACCTGCAGCCTCTCAAGCTGCTTCTGAGAACTGAGCCCTAGGCATCCCTTGTACATGATGAATTAACTATACTCCTGGGCGTGTAGTACTGTACTAGTTGGGAGAGTTGAGAAACAGTCACTTGGCCATCTTCTGTGTTCTGCGGTTTAGACGAGGAACCAAGGTGGAGAAAAGCTGGATAAAGAGCATGTGGGAGAGGGGAAGCTTTAGACAGAGAATGCCCCTCCAAAGAGGTGGCAGCAGAGCTGGAACAGTAAGGGGCAGCCATGCCAAGCTCTGGGAGGACAGGGAAAGGAGAGGGGAAGAAAGTTCCAGGCAGGGAGAACATGTGCCAAAGTCCTAAAGCAGGAACAAGCTTGGCTGACTCAAGAGGCAGCAAGAAAGGGAGGTGAAGATGAGGTGGGAGGGCTACTGACAGAGAAACTGCTCCCCAGCCTCACTGGGCAGACGCAGTGCTGAAGGTCAAGAACCCAGAGGTACAGGGTCACCAAACTTCCTCCAGAGAGGGAAACCAACTTGCCGCAACAGCCAAGTTTAGTTTCTAGACTAATAATCAGAGGCTGATTCCAAATCTATGCCAGAAACAGGGTGCCTCTGTGGCTGGTAGCACAGCAGGTGCACCCTGGGTGAGTAAACAGGCCCACTTTTTACTTCAAGTTCTCAGAAAATACATTTGTATGAAGCCCTGGGGTCATACCACTTATTAGCCTGGTGCATGGGAACAGGGATACACACACACACACACACACACACACACACACACACACAGCCTCACATAAGCCCTTGCCACTTCTTTGAAATACATTTTGCAAAAACAACCTCGCTCTCCAGCCAACATAAACCATAGGCAACAGAAGGGGCCTTATATGGCTTGAAGCTTTCTTAATCAGAAACAGATAGATGGGCTGGACTTGGCAGCTCCAAGTTAGAAGAAAGGAGGAGCCAAAAAAACAGGGCGGGGAAAGAAAGGATTGCAGTGTGGAGCAGAACTCATTTGTCAAACTCCTTTTTCATATCTCATCACTCTCCTTCTAACTGGCTCCCTGTAAGAATTCCTCCTGAGGGACATTTGCCTCCTTTCATGCTCTTATTTTGGTTACAACAGTACTCAAGCTGCCAGCACATCCAGTTTTACAGAATTTTTTAGTGTAAGTTTGGTGTCCTGCCCTTGGGTTGGGTGACTTCCATGAAAATAGGTTGATTTCCTTTAGAAATTGGCTGCTGGGGCAACAAGTGGTGTCATTCCCCTGGACAGCAGTCCTGAGTTCCCCCGCTCACTGGGCTGCCTCGGTCACATGCCTGCCTGGCCCAGGAGGCAAGGCTGGGCCCCAGCCAAAGATCCAAAATAGAAAAGGCAGCCCCAGGGACCTCTTCAGCCTACCTCTCCCCCACCGCCACCAACACCCCATGATAGTTTCTAGGGTGGCTTTATTCTCTTTTCTCCGGATTAGAAAGCAGCAGCACTCAGGACCTGCTCTATACAATGAAGCCACATGCACTTGGCCCTCCTAAAGGATACCAGCTGCCCAAAATAGCATGACAGCACAGCTTGGCCAGGTGGGCCTCAGCAAACTCAAAGGACAAAGCAAGGAGGTTTTTTCTCAGCACAGCCTTTTCTCACCAGAAACAGAGCTCAAGGCACATCAGACTGCAGGCCTCCTTCCAAGGCAGCTTGGGGCAAATCCCTCCTGCTCCTTTCTCCTTGGAAGGCAGGAAGGAGGGGCAAGAAGATTTACAGAAGACTGGACTGAGTGCCTTCAGAAGGTTCAAGGAGAGGGGAGTGGGAGTAGCAATGGAGAGTGGGGCTAGGGTTGGGCTTGAACAAATCCTGCTGCCTCCTCCAACAGGACCAAGCTACTGACAGGTAACAGCCTGTTGAGGGCCAGAGGATGGTCTCCTGTCCTCCATGTGAGGTCTGAGAGGCCACATTATTATTAGCCAGAGAATGATGAGTGACTTCAAGGTTGTCTTCTCAACCAGAGAACCAAACTAAATCAAAGTCTTCAGAGCATTTTCCAAGCCTTTAGGCATAGCTACTGTCTACAAGGCTGTCTTAGTCACAGTCATCATTTGTGCAGCTCAAAGGCACGGGATGGTTGCATAATTCTGATGATAAAACATGGCTTTGGAAAGAAAAAGCATAAAAGAGCAGGATCCTGAACATCAGTTTCCTGACAAATGAAAATGTCCTGTAAAATGGGATACAAATATCTCCATCATGGGGCTGAAATGTGGCTGAAATGACTCAAAATACTTCCTAACAGTCTGACTCAGACTGTGGGACGAATAATTGTAATCTTTTAAAAATCCAGTTTCGTTTTCTGGATGAGGCTAAAGGGTTAAGGGGGCAGTAAATAAAAAACAGCCTCTATGCATGGTCCAAAGCCAGCTCAGCCCTGTATCCTGGGATTGCACCCCCCTCCCCCAACTGCCTTGCTGATAACAGTAATAATCACAAAGAGAATATGCTTATTAATAGACCCTTGGGGCCTCAGCTTCCTCATACACAAAGTAGAAATACCTAACTTCACAGGGTTGAGAAACAATAAGAAGGGAACAGTTCAGAGAAAAACCTTCTATGATGCCAGGTATACAGTAAATGCTCAATAAGTGTGTAATGCATCTTATGCTGTCTGGCTCAAAGAAAAGAGTGTTTCTCGTATTATATACCAAAGGTCGGTCTGTAAGGGTTCAAACTAAGTATGTCCAATACGAGAGAAGGGGGCATCTGAAACTAAAGCCCACTCCCCAGAACTGGCCCCACACCAACATTTCAGGATTCCTACCCTACCGCAGCTTTCCCACCACCTTCTGTAAAAACAGGCCTCCTAACACTGGCATGGGTTGGAGGGATGGAAGGAAAATGAGTTTGTAAGGTCTCTGAAAACTGTTTAGCAAAGGACCCACACTGCTATCCTACAGGAAGCATTCAGGTGGGTGAAGGACAAATAGGTCAGTTGAGATCTGAGGACAAGCCTAAGAGACCCAGCAAAGACCGTTATGATAATAAGCAGGCTCTCAAACCAAAATGGCTTTCCAACAGCTTAGCACTTGGCTCTTTGCTTCATACATTCCCAGATCCCTCACTACACTCCTCAAACTGTTTCATAATTGATCACTGCCCTCCAAACTGGCAGATCATAACTTCACGACTTGCCATGGAGAGAGCTGATAAATAATTTGTCACCAAAGCTGTTTGGTTTGTGGATTATGAAAAAGAACTAAGCCGGGACCGGTTTGGCTCAATGGATAGAGCGTCGGCTTGGGGACTGAAGGGTCCCGGGTTCGATTCCGGTCAAGGGCATGTACCTTGGTTGCGGGCATATCCCCAGTGGGGGGTGTGCAAGAGGCAGCTGATCGATGACTCTCTCTCATCGATGTTTCTGGCTCTCTATCTCTCTCCCTTCCTCTCTGTACAAAATCAATAAAATATATTAAAAAAAAAAAAGAAAAAGAAAAAGAGCTAAGACCAGTGCTGTCCAATAGAAACTTCTGGGATGATGAAAATGTCCAATAATGCAGCCCCTGGCCACATGAAGCTACTGAACACTTGAAATCTGACTAATATCACCAAGAAATTAATTGTTAAATTTTATTTTATGCTTAAAGCTTAAATTTAACTAGCTACACATGACTAGTTAATAACACCCTAAAGACAAAGGCAGTTCTAGACCCTCTCCTCAAAGGATCAATTAAGATGAGACTAGGAAGAGTGTAAAATATAAATATAAAAACATTTAGCACAGTAATACCTTAAAGTTAAGAGAACTTAAAATGCACCTAAAACTGGATTGGTTTTTATTAAGTCTTTGACTTGTGCTATCCACTAAAGCAAGCATCCTAGCCCAAAACCACTCCTCCCCATAAAACAACCCTGCAGGCCACTCTATTCTTCCAGGAGCCCCCAGGCACTTTAGTCTAACAAGGTCCCAAAGAACATAATCTGAATGCCTTTAATGCTGACCAACCCTGCCTAAAATCACATCCAGGTTTCCCCCCCTGAAAGCTGTACCAAGCCCTCACCCCTCCAATCCAGGGCTCTTGCCAGCTACACCTAGTGGTGATACAAGCCTCATCAGCCTGCAGCACTGTATACTTTTACTTCCAGAACTCACTTGGGGCCCCACTTTGTTCCTAAGTGCATGGGCCTCAGTGGCACCTGGTTCGAAGAAGTCAGCCAACCAGTATTACCGGATGGGGACAGAATGTTTACTATCGACTGTTGTAAACTATCAAACCGAGTTATAGAAACATCCAAATGGTGGGGACTGGACAGAACAAAGACTATTAGGAGGAGGAGGAAAGGAAAGCAAAGGAATAGGACATCTTGAAGGTTGCTTATTGCTAAAAGCCAGTCCTCAGAAGGCTGGATGACAGACACACTCCTTCACTCTAATAATCTGCTTGGAAAGCAACAGAAAGATTAGGAGTAACGCCCATGGTTTGGACTATGCCTTGGTTCTTCTCACAAAAGCCCTCTAAGGGCCCTCCCTAGCTTAAGTCCAAACCCACACTTACCAGTTTCTCTACGCCTCAATTCACCCACCTCACTTGTATTCAGAGGAATGAGGATGAAAGGAATAGGGAGGTGTTTGCTCACAACTCCCCCGACACAGTAGCTACCAAGGAAAAGGCATCCTCTAAATTTTAGTTTCCACATCCCCAACCAATTACTTCTCCAGCCAGACTCTGTCCAACTCAAAACACTGTCATTGACCATGTTTTCCACTGTCTAGGTTTTAAATTAGGTAGGAGGGCCAGCAGGTTTGCTACATACGATGGATACGTAATGTTAAATGATCATAAAAGTGAAACCTGAGTGAGGCACGACCAGAAAGGGATGTGGAAAAAGCAGAACTTGCCCTAGGAAGCAAACATAAGGATTAAAGTGCTTCCCATATAGATAAGCAATTCAAACAGTATAACTTGATTTAAACAGTCAAGCAGCCTTAACTTCAAGTAGGGGAAAGACAGGTAGTTTAATCTAATTGCTTTGCCCATGCACTCTACCCGCTTGAGAGGCCTCCACTCACACCTTAAATGGGACAAGAGCCAAGACCGGTTTGGCTCAGTGGATAGAGCGTTAGCCTGGGCACTGAAAGGTCCCGGGTTCGATTCTGGTCAAGGGCATGTACCTTGGTTGCGGGCACATCCCCGGCAGGGGGTGTGCAGGAGGCAGCTGGTCAATGTTTCTCTCTCATCGATGTTTCTAACTCTCTATCCCTCTCTCTTCCTCTCTGTAAAATATCAATAAAATATATCTTTAAATGGGACAAGAGTCCCATAGGATTCAGCACCACCCAGAGCAGAGGAATACTCCTCAGAATGGCAAGCTGAAAGTATTAATTTGTACACAAAACTGTCGACTTCCCCACAGTAGCATAACAGACCAAGCTGCAGAGAAACCCTTCCATTCTAGACTCACAGGGAAGATTACGAAGGAGTTGCCTGGGAGAATGAGCTGGAAGGCACCAGCTCACCACGCACAAGGGGTGCCCACTCCTTAAAGCCCTGAAAGGAGTATTCAATCAAGTCATATTTGTGGTAGGCTAGAGCCAGGAGGCTGGCTGACAATGTGGGGAAACCAATTTGTTTTCCTTTTCCTTCCAACCAAGTTTCCAGGCCAGAAGCCGGGGGAGGGTTCTTTTAATAAAATTCAAATCACTCAAGTGATTCAAGAGAAAATGTCACTCTCGGAGATTCTTCAAGAGGGAATAAAAAAAAGGCTTGAGAACCCATCATACACAGTGTTGGATTTCACAAATATTTCAACTTGTCTTTAGGGTGAGGAGAGAGAACACTGTAAAGGCCAAAACTAGCCTTCACCCAAGCTAGGACACGAGTCCAAAGCCCACCAATAATTTGGGTTACCAGGTAGAACAAAACAAATTGCTTTAAAATATTGATGCTCAGCAACCTTACACTGGGGACACATCCACTTGGCACCTGAGCAGGTCACTTACAACAGACACTCTCACTGGCACCCTGCAGTGTCCACGTGTCAATGTATTTCCTAGATACAGCTGGAAAGGAGGAACTGATAGTCACAAGACTCCAGCAAGACACAAATCCATTAGACCTCTCACTCACATGCTTGAATGGGATCAGTTACCTGAAAATTCTAGGCCATCATCTAACAATACTCATGACAATAGGGCCCATTTAATTCAGGTTGGCACTGAAGCTTCAGTGATTTGCATACCTGTAGGATCCAGAGGACCTCACCGGGCCAAGTGACAACTTCATCTGCGAATACACAAAGGAACCACTACCCAGAACCCACAAAACTAGTTAAGAGGTGAAAGAGGAAAGATTCAACACAAGTCAGAAAGCTCCCAAAGCATAACTTCACGAGCTTCCAGTGCTCAGAAAGTCTTAAATAAGCTGCTAAACCCCTTGAATGCCAAGAACAGAGGAACCTAATATATGGCCCTACATGCATGCTGCTGCTCTTCTCTTCGTTTCAAAGATGCTCTGTACTTTTAAGAGCAAAGAATATGGGATGTTGCTTATTAAAGTCCAAGTTTTGCTTTCTAAATAGTTTTTAATTTGGGAAGGATTTAGTTACCAGAGCACGCTAAGATTACTGTTTGCCAGAATTAATGGCTTACTGTGAACAGTTACTTCATCAGTAATTGCAACAAAAATTGGGGGGAGGGGCTAACAGCAAACCAATGAACAGATAGAACTGCACCGTATCCAGCAGCCCAGATTTCCCTGCAGCAGATACATTTTTTTTACATTTTTTATTAAATTATTATCTGTGTACATATTTTAACATTGCCCCCCCATACATACCCTCCCTCCCCAGAGTTTTGTGTCCATTGGTTGTATTTATATGCATGCATACAAGACCTTCGGTTGATCTATTATCTCCCCCAGATCTCCCTACCCTCCCCGCTGTAATTCGACAGTCTCCTGCAGCAGATACATTTAAACACCAAGCAGCATGAACTTCAAGTAGGGGAAAGACAGTTTAATCTAATTGCTTTGTCCATGCACTCTACCCGGCTTGAGAAGCCTCCACTCACACCTGGAATGAAGTGCACCGGGTTTGTGTTAGCAGCGGCCAACCGGAGCATCACCGCTGGACAGGAAAATCGCGAAAGGCCCAGGGCTTGCTCGCAGTCCGGGGTCGATTCCGCACCGCCCACCACCAACTGCTCCCTTCTTCCCGTGCCTCCTGGGGGGGGGGGGGGAGCAAATGGAAGGAAGCGTACCCTAGAGCACAAAAGAGTTGAACAGGAGAAAGGGTGCCCCCTGAGTGGGTTAAGGGCCTCTCCAAGCATATTGAGACCGGGATCCACGAAACTCGCTCGGTCCCTCCAGGGGAGCGCGACACGTGACCTATGTGCCCGCGGGGCAAGAAGTCGGCGGGCGCAGCGGGCGGGACCCGACGGCCTCCGCCCCTCCGGACACCCTTTAAAGGTGTTGCAAATGCTAATAATCCTCTCGAGACACACCACGCTTTAGACTTCAGGACCCTAACTCAGTTCTAACGGTCCCTCCGCCCAAAACAGGGATCCGATCACAACCGGTCCCAGAGAGCCCATCTTCCCGCTTTAGCAAACAGAACCCCTGCCCTGGGCTCCCCACACTGAACTCCCAGGGCCTTCAGGAGGGGAGCAACCCAGAACCAAGCCAAAGGGCCCAGAAGTTGGATGAGTGAGGATCCTGAAGTGACCGATTCCACTCCAAGCCCTCAGGAGGGAGAAAGGGGTTGCCCGCGGGCCTTGGGGTTACCTCTTCGCCCTTGTGAGCACCTGGCCCTGCCCACAGCCCGCTGTGCCACCGCCTCTCCCAGCTCAGACTGGGTACACACGACCTTTGAAAAGTAAACGCGTGTGAGTTAGGCGACCTTGGGTGGGACACGCTCCGTCTCCCAGGAAAGGCGTGCGCGTTCGGGGAAAGTTAAGCTACAAAAGCGGTGGTGGCCCCGGGCATCGCGACCTCACTCGCCCCCGCCCCCGAGGAGGGAGGGTGACGTGCGTGGGGGACCCCGCGCGGCCACAGAGCGCCGCCCGGACCACGCACACGCGACCTGTCAGCGGGAGCCGACGGGCTAGACAACCCGGACCGGGGAGCTGAGGGGGCGCGCATGCGGCAGAAAGGAAAGAAGGGCCTGCTTGACAGCAGGCTGCGGGCCGGAGCCTCCCCGTCCGCACTCAGGGTCCGGGGCCTCCGGCAAGCAGAGCACCTGGAAGCGCATCTGCACCCCAGGTTCCCCATCACCCCGACGGCGACGGCGTCGTCCTCCCGCCCCGGTGGGTGATCCCCGGAACAGCCGCCCTCCTCGGCTCCAACTCACCAGCTCCACGGCCACCGTAGGGATACAGAGTCCTCGCCCGCCGCCGCCCCCCCAACCCCCGCCTCAACCCTGAGGCCCGGCCCCACAGAGCTGCGCTCCGGCCGCTCCCCCACGTGCTCGCCCAGGCCGTTGGAACACAGAGACATTAAATACTGAGGACGCGCAGCGACGTGCCCGCGGCGCAACGCAAGGCCCCGCCTCCCGCCCTCCGCCCTCCGCCCTCAAAGCCCCAGCTCCGGCCCCGCTCACCTGCGCGTGCGCGCCGCGGGCCACTCCGGCCTGAGCCTCTCCCAGCGGCGCCAGAGGGGGCGCGGTCTGGAGCGCTCCGCCGACATCCCGCGGACGCCACCCGCGCAGCCGGGACTTGCTCGAGCTCTCGCGAGATTTTCTGTAATAGCGGCTGAGCTCGGGATGCGGGCCGGGCCGTAACCTTAGGAACCCTGAGAGCCTTCGAAGCTCTGCTTCGCAATCCCAGCGCGGATTCTCCTGAAAGGAACACTCTATGGCCTCTAAGCAGTCTGGAGGGGTCAGTTAGGCCATTTATTTGCCTGCCTCGGCACCGAGAGCCCCCTGGAAAAGGCGGAGGAGCTGAGCTCCCGGTGCTTCTTCCCCTTAGCCATCATTACCTTGCAATACATAATCAGGTGACCTTAATAATTGCTGAATTGCATAATGGGAGTACCTGGTACCACTCTAATGCAACTTCCTTGCCCATGTTCACAACTTGGCAATGTCGAAGTGAAACAAACACTTTCCTCTAAATGGGTTTGGGTTTGGGAATACTTCCTGCAAAGAAATAGTCACCGGGAGTCACTGAATTCTTCAGGAAACTTGAAGAAAATACATTGCCCCTGACAAATCCACAGGGTGGGGTTCTGCTGGCCAGGCCTGCTCTTAGTCCTAAGATTAGGGACTTTAAGTGAACATTTATTGAATAAAATATAAAAAAAGAAATCATGCTAAAAAAAAATAAACCATTACTTGGGAGAAATGCTTAATTTTTACTAGTGGTTAAATGCAGATTTAAATGACAGATATCATTTATTGCGTTTTAAGTATAAATTCATATATATATAAATTCACATATATAAATTCATATATATAAATTCTTATATATATAAATATATATTGCAATTGCAGGGTGTAATTTATATATATATATATAAATTCATATATATAAATTCATATATATATATAAATTCATATATATAAATATATATATATATATATTGCAATTGCAAGGTGTAATTAGTGCCATGAAGGAAACAAATAGGAAACTGAAATAGAAAAATAACAAGAGGAGACCTTTTTTAGGTCCTGAGGTTTGAAATGGCCTTTGGTGAAATTTAAACCTACTGGATGAGAAGATGCTGGCCTTGCAAATTGTGCACTTGGCTCTGTCTACCTACTATATACTTCATTTATTTCATGACAGTAGGCAGAATTGAGGGCATGGCACACACAGGGCACTCAGTAAAAAAATATGATTAGTGAATAAATGGGAAGACATTCAAGAAGGTTTAGTAAAGACTGGCACAACATAATTTCTGTTTTTAAAAGGAATCTGTAGCTACTGTGGAAATAAAGAACTAGAGGAAGACAGGCGTAGAGTCAGGGAGAACAGTTGGAAGGCTGCTGCAGTGGTCCGGGAAAGAAAAGATGCTGACCTGAGCTCAGATCCATGGCAGTGGGCATGAAGAGACTGCTTTGGACTAAAATATATTTTTTAAATAGTAGCAACAAGGCTCGCTCATGTTGTTGTAGGTAACAAGAACAATGCTTCCTCCGGCTTGAGTTACTATGTGAAATGGAAAGCTTTTAAGTTTATTGAGATGGGGGAGACAGTGTCAGGGAATTATTAGTTTCATTTTGGACCCATTAAAATTGGTACCGTTTTGTGACATCCAAGTGCAAGTAGTAATTAAGTTGGATATGCAAGACGAACTCAGAGAAGTGGTCTGGGTGGGAAATAAATATGAATATGTATTTAAAATCATGTAAAAAGTGAATATTTTTTAAAAGACAATGTCCTGATGGTGGTGGAGGTAAGACATGTCTAAAGAAGAAACTGAGAAAAAGGTGTATATTTGTGAGGGGGCAAGCGGAGAGACAGGTAAAGTCCTAGAAGCCTTGGTAGGAAAAAATGGGGAGAGAGAGGTAGAAGAAAGAGGGAGTTGAGGCAAGGATGTGGTTATGAGAAGGAGGGACAGAAAACAGGGGACAAATGAGATCAATATGTCAGGAATATCTTATGTGTGAGGACATGGGCAAACCCTGCCAGGATAAAAGGGATGAGGGGACAATGAAGATGTGGAATACTAGGTAAAATACAAGGCACAAATCAGCCCAGCCAGTGTGGCTCAGTGGTTGAACATCCACCCATGAACCAGGAGGTCACAGTTCAATTCCTGGTCAGGGCACATGCCTAGGTTTCGGGCTCTATCCCCAGTAGGGGCGTGCAGGATGTAGACAATTGATTATTCTCTCTCATCATTGATGTTTCTATCTTTCCCTCTCCCTTCCTATCTCTAAAATCAATAACATATTTTTTAAAGTTTAAAACAACTAAACCTGGCCAAAACCGGTTTGGCTCAGTGGATAGAGAGTCGGCCTGCGGACTGGAGGGTCCTGGGTTCGATTCCAGTCAAGGGCACGTACCTTGGTTGCGGGCACATCCCCAGTAGGGAATGTGCGGGAGGCAGCTGATTGATGTTTCTCTCTCATCGATGTTTCTAATTCTCTATCCTTCTCTCTTCCTCTCTGTAAAAAATTAATAAAAAATATATATTTTTAAATATATTTTATTGATTTTGAATCTAAGGGAGAAGGTACCCACGTCTATATAATCAAGAAGCTCCCTCCCTGATGAGTGGAAATGGTCAGATCAGAACCCAACACTATTATTCCTCTAAACCCTATAACTCACAGCGCCATTCTGACTCTTTACCCGCCAAGAAACTTGCTGATAATTCTCTCCAAGGCGAGAGGCTGTGATTGATGTATGGGAGGCACTGGTCCACCCAACAGGTTGATTTTTATGTAACTGGCTTTTCCGTTTTTTACGTCTTGAACATCTTGTGAATGTTTTTCATTTAAGTGAACTTTCAGTTCTAACAACTCAAACATGAGGAAATCTCTGAACCTGTCATGAAGCTGAGGGAGGGCTTGATATAGGACCCTGAAGGAATTTCACGGAAGCATCATGTTGGGATGTTTTAAAACGTTGTCTTCTCTTGGAAGCCCCTTCAACTTCAGGGGGTACATACTTGAGAAATATCCCACTTTTCCTACCAGAAGCATCCATAGAAAGAACTTATTTTTAGTGCTAACAAACATGACCTGCCTTTACTCCTGCTTAACTGAGTAAACAAATGGAACTAAACCCTTCTCTCTCTACCCACTCCCTGTTCCCTAAACTGAAGAGGCATTTGGTTCCGGCCCAAGAACATGGGTGTCTACAGGAAAGAATAAATGATCTACTCCTAGAAAAGTCAGTGGAAAGAGTTGGGGAATAACGACACTAATGGCTAATACTTAATAAGCAGTTAATGCCCAGCACTGTGCAAAGTACTTCATCCTAATCCTTCACCAATCTCAAAAACCAGATACTCTTGTTATGCTATATTCCTATTTTATAATGCTTAGTTACACACCAGTAGTGGCAAGAGTTGAACCCAAGAAATCATGGATTAACCAACTTACCATACTGCTGCTCGAGGCAGACCTAGAGATCTGGTCCCTCCCAACTACCCTCCCTTGCAGACCTGGTCTCTCCCAACTGCCCTCCCTTTCTGGCCTGATCACCCACAACTGCCCTCCCCTGCCGGCCATCTTGTGGTGGCCATCTTGTGTCCACATGGGGCGGCCATCTTATGTGTTGGAGTGATGGCCAATTTGCATATTACTCTTTTATTAGACAGGATACGCCAAGAAACACCAAAGATTGCTGGCAAACCACCAGAATCCAGGAAGAGGCAAGGAAAGAGTCCCCTCAGGTCTCAGAGGGAGCAGGACCCTGATGACATCTTATGCTAATTTGTTATAGTAGCCCTAAGAAACTGATACAGCACCCTTCTCTCTTGAACCCATAGATACCAGTTAGTAAACAGAAATGTAAAGTCACTCAGCAGGTGATCAAAGGGGGCTGTCCCCTTCCTGCCCTCTGGACCCAAGATGATATGGCTCCACCAGGCAGAGGCCCTATGGCATTGGTGAAGGGCCTCAAATAGGTACTACCATCACCACCACATATTTCTTAGGAATTTTTCAGCTATATAGTATATTTAATATCTTAATTTCAGTTCTGCTCAGTGGGTGCTGCCATTTCCCAGAGCCCCCTCCACTCTTCCCAGCTTCTTCCAATGGCCTTTCAGTTTGGAAGTGGAGCCTAAGAAAATCTGTAAACTACTTCAGGCGGGGTGCATGGAGTTCTACCCAAAACCAGTGTTGATCCTTCAACTATAGCCAAGCTCATGGATGAATAGAAACAATGAAATAATCAGAGATTGTTACCTTCCTCAGTTGGCTCCGTGGGAGATATCTCCTGGTCCAACTCTTGGGATCCTCCCAGGGGGCCCCTGGACCATGCTGGATGCTTGGCTCTGGATGTTTGAATTGCTTGGACCCTATGAGAAAACTGCAGCTGGAACCGGTTTGGCTCAGTGGATAGAGCGTCAGCCTGCGGACTGAAAGGTCCCAGGTTCAGTTAAGGGCATGTACCTTGGTTGCGGGCACATCCCCAGTAGGGGGTGTGCAAGAGGCAGCCGATCAATGATTCTACTTCATCGATGTTTCTAACTCTCTATCCCTCTCTCTTCCTCTCTGTAAAAAATGAATAAAATATTTAAAAAAAAAAAAAGAAAGAAAGAAAGAAAGAAAGAAAAGAAAACTGCAGTGAGCCCTCTCTGGCAGGGTTTATAATTTGCTCTGCACTTATTTTGTTAGTTTGCATACGTTTCAGTGCGTCATTGCAGGTGAGGTGGCCTGAAACAGCAAGATCTAGAAGTCTCAGATAACTGCAAGGAGATAGTCACTTCCCTGGGGATGGGGCTCAGCTACTGCACCCAAATTTTCCATCTTCCCCACCCTCCACCCATCCCTGCCCTCTCTCTGGAACCATTTTCTTGCTCTATCCATTCTAAAATATGGCATATTTCTTAGTAATCTCTTTCTTTTTGTGATGAGGCACTCCAGTTTCCCACAGACTGAGGGTTCCACTCAGGTCTGCCACTGCTCAGAGTGGCATTGTGCAAACTGGGCAATAGGCAGACAGAGGTCTGTGCCCAGCTTCATGGTGAGCAGAGTGCAAAAGCACAGTCTAGATTTCAGTCCCTCCATGCCCTTGGACTGGATGTCCTTGAACAAGACATGACCTGCACCACCCTCCATGACATTCCTGCAATTCAGAGTTTGTCCTAACAAAGCTGGTGCTACCATGGCACAATCAGCCAACCAGGCCTCTGGGGGTTTTGTGCACCACGCTGCATTGGCTTCATTCATTTAATTGCTGCCAAAGCCTAAGGTCTTGCCATGCTCGGCACAGATCCTTAAAAAAAAAAAAAAAAAAAAAAAAAAAAAAAAAAAAAAAACACTTGTAGCCTCAAGTAACTTTACCTAGCCTCTCAGTTTCCCTGTCTCTAAATAAAAATAGTAATAGGACCTATTCGTGGGGTGTGGAGATTAAATGAAATAATCCATATAAAGTATTTTACACAGTGCTGAGCTCAACAAATAAAAGCTATATTCTATTTTAAGGGCTTTTATCAATCCATCAAGAGCAAGTCAAGATTCATTTAACCAATATGTATTAGCAGCTATTTTGTGCCAGGCCTTGTGGTTACCAAGGCGAGTGCTCCCAACCTCGTAGGAAAGGCAGATGTGAACACAGGTAAAGGCCATGTGCAGCGGGGCCAGTGCTGTGACAGGGGTGAGTACAGAGAAAGGATGAGAAGGGATAAATGTCAGTGAGTTTCACTCTGCTTGTGCCAAGCTTGAGTGTATAACTCACTGGTACTCTTTCTGCATTTGACATTCACCAAAATAAAATGCCTTGCTCCAGTGATATAGTGTTGCACAGCAAAACACCCCCACACTGAAAATGGTTTAACACACTCGCTGGTTATTAGCTCATCAGGATGTGTTTTTTGTTTTTGTTTTTTAATATATTTTATTGTTTGTTTTTGGTTTGTTTGTTTTTTACAGAGGGGAAGAGAGAGTGATAGAGAGTTAGAAACATCGATGAGAGAAACATCAATCAGCTGCCTCCTGCACATTCCCCACCGGGGACCTGCCCGCAACAAAGGTACATGCCCTTGACCAGAATCGAACCCGGGACCCCTGAGTCCGCAGACCGACGCTCTATCCACTGAGCCAAACTAGTCAGGGCCATCAGGATGTTTTGTTTCAGCTCCATATATTGTTGGCTGGGTGATTTGACTGAGATTGGAGGATCCAAGATGGTGTCACATGTCTAATGCTTTAGCTTCAGTTGTAGGAACAGCTGAGCTGGTCAGGCATTTATTTCCCTCTTCTTTTGGCCTCTCCAGCAAGAAAGCTGGGCCTCTCTTCATAGGCCCAGACCTAGGCTGCATGACTCAGGTTGCATTCTATTGGTTAAAAGAAGTCACCCGATCAGCCCAGATTCAAGGGAAGCAGGCTCCATCCGCTTCCAGATGGCAGAAGAGGCAGGGGGTTGTGGGCATGGTTAACCTACCTCATCTGTGCTATCATGTTCCATTTACAGCCAGCTTATGACTTAGAAGGCATCCAATTGGTGAGACTCTGTGGCTGCTTCAGAATCAATGATGTAAAAATGCAGTGTGGTGTGTGTATATATAGCAGTGGTCAAACATAGGGTTCAAACCCTTATTTCAGTTCTAACTTGCTGTATAACCCTTGGGCAAGTAATTCAACCTCTCTTCCCACCCTTTCCTCATCTGTAAAATGAGGGGCAGTAAGATCTAACTTGCCAGGGTTATTTTGAGGATTAGAATTCGAGGACCGTGCTGGCTCATGGTAGGTGAGATATTTGAGCAGTGCTGTAACACGGCTGCTGATATCGGGTTTCTCCCCTTTCTTCTGAACACTGGTATATTTGGACATGTTGCTTCCACCTGTCATGGGAGCATCCAGAAGAGCTCAAGTATTGTCAGTCCTTCCCTGGAAACCTCAGCAGTTATACCATGGACTTGGGGCTTGGCTTTGTGAATTTGTTCAAGCGTTTGGAAAGCAATTTAGTAATTATTAACGAGAGTCATAAAAAACGTTCATATCCTTTGACCCAGATTTCCAGAAATAAAAACCACATTTTCAGAAAATTATCCCCATGGAATTGACTCAAAAGAAAAGCAAAATCCATACACATCAAGTCCTTCATTGCCATTTTCTCTAGAACAACTAAAAATAGTGAAACAGCTTAAATGTTCAATTGTATGGAAATGGTTAGCTAAATTACAATACAAATAAATACTTGCTGGAATATTATATAATTCCTACAATGGCAATTATTATCACTACAGGATAGCATGAAAATTTTTTAAAATAAAATGCTAAGTGACAAATTCAGAATCCAAAGATTTCTTTACATGGACAAGGACTAGAGCCAGAGATGGCAAAACAACATTTATTAGTGTTTGGGAATTAATTTATTTTCTTTAAAAATATTCTTTGTGCCAAGACCGGTTTGGCTCAATGGATAGAGCGTTGGCTTGGGGACTGAAGGGTCCCGGGTTCGATTCCGGTCAAGGGCATGTACCTTGGTTGGGGGCATATCCCCAGTGGGGGGTGTGCAAGAGGCAGCTGATCGATGACTCTCTCTCATCGATGTTTCTGACTCTCTATCTCTCTCTCTTCCTCTCTGTACAAAATCAATAAAATATATTTTAAAAAAATATATTCTTTGTGCCGAAACCGGTTTGGCTCAGTGGTAGAGCGTCGTTCTGCGGACTGAAAGGTCCCAGGTTCGATTCCGGTCAGGGGCATGTGCGTTGGTTGCGGGCACATCCCTGTAGGGGGTGTGCAAGAGGCAGCTGGTCGGTGTTTCTCTCTCATCGACGTTTCTAGCTCTCTATCTCTCTCCCTTCCTCTCTGTAGAAAATCAATAAAATATATTTTAAAAAATATTATTTGTTATTTTAAATTAAAATCAGAAGAAATATTTAGACGAGGCCATCTGGGGAAATTGTTTATTAAAAAAGAAAGGCCACACACACACACCTGAAACCCATAGGATTTTATTAACCAATGTCATCTCAATAAATCCAATTAAAAATAATAAAAATAAAAAAGAAAGGCCACAACATAAATGCCAGAGAATAAACTGCAAAGCTTTTAAGAGTACATGTGGTTGGCCCAGCCAACGTGGCTCAGTGGTTGAGTGTCGACCTATGAACCGGGAGGTCACGGTTTGATTCCTGGTCAGGGCACATGACAGGGTTGCGGGCTCAATCTCCAGTTGGGAGCATGTAAAAGACAGCTGATTGATGATACTCTCTCATCATTGATGTTTCTATCTCTTTCTCCCTCTCACTTCCTTCCTCTGAAATCAATAGAAATATATATATTTTTAAAAAGAATACATGCACTTAAGCTTCTCCCTGGAGGTTCTAATTCAGAGTCCCAGATAGGGCCCAATTATTTATAGTTTTTCAGAGCTCTGCAAGTTAGTTTCATGTACACCAGGGTGAGACCCACTGAGATAGACACTCGTTATCCTTTCAAATGATCTAGTAAATACTCTGTCTGATCAGAAATAGCAATACAAGGAAAATGTACATAATTAGAATGTTTTCCCTCCAATAAAATATGTTCCTACTGGTAGGCCTCTTCCATTTTCCATGTATTTAGTTGTACTCTGATAAATTTCTAGCCAGCGTACATAATCCAGAACACAGAATAGACAGCTTTCGGTAAACATGTGTGGTTCTGTACAACGTAAGGGGGAAACATGGCATAAGAGCTGGTGGCCTGCCAAAACTGGTTTGGCTCAGTGGATAGAGTGTCGGCCTGTGGGCTGAAAGGTCCCAGGTTCGATTCTGGTCAAGGGCGTGTACCTTGGTTGCAGGCACATCCTCTGGTGGGGATATGCAGGAGGCAGCTGGTCGATGTTTCTCTCTCATCGATGTTTCTAGCTCTCTATCCTTCCCCCTTCCTCTCTGTACAAAAATCAATAAAATATATGAATGCTGGCATTAATTGTAGAGAGTTATTGTTAAGGAAGATGAGAAACAGAAAAAGCCAAATACAGCTTGTTCTACCCAGCTTAGCTTCCATAGAATATAGTGAGACAGTAGATTCTTGGAGGAAATCCTGGAATTAACCAGTTTTCATGAGGAGTATGTTTCCTGAGACCATCATTTCCCAAAGTGTGCTCTTTGTAAAAAGTAGCTCCTCAGAAGGCTGGAAGGTATTGCTTGAAAAAAGAGTTCCATGATGTCAAATCACTATATTGTACACCAGAAATTAACATCACTAATGTAGCCCAGCCACTGTGGCTCAGTGAGTGAGAGTCAAACCATGAATCAATAGGTCACTGGTTTGATTCCTGGTCAGGGCACATACCTGGGTTGCAGGCTCAATCCCCAGTAGGGGGTATGCAGCAGACAGCCAACTATGACGTTTCTCTCTCATTGATGTTTCTATCTCTCTATCTCTCTCCCTTTCTCTCTTTCTAAAAATCAATAAAAACATGTTTTTAAAAAATATCACTGCCCTAGCCAGTTTGGTTCAGTGGATAGAACATCGGCCTGCGGACTGAAGGGTTCCAGGTTCCATTCTGGTCAAAGGCACATGCCTGGCTTGTGGGCTCCATCCCAACTAGGGGGCATGCAGGAGGCAGCCAATCAATGATTCTCTCTCATCGTTGATGTTTCTATCTCCCTCTCCTTCTCCCTTCCTCTCTGAAATCAATAAAAATATGTTTCTTAAAATAAATAAAATGGAATTCTCCCTTGATGACCAGTGTTTGTGTCATACTCAGCTGCTTACATTTCTTTTCTTTTTGTTAGAGTCCAGCATATCTGAGTTCAACATTCAATTATATTTCATTTTCTGAACTGAATTTCTCTTCCACTTAATAGCAGCATCAGCCAAAACCGGTTTGGCTCAGCGGTAGAGGGTCGGTCTGTGGACTGAAAGGTCCCAGGTTTGATTCCTGTCAAGGGCAGGTACATTGGTTGTGGGCACATCCCCAGTGGGTGGTGTGCAAGAGGCAGCTGGTCAATATTTCTCTGTCATTGACGTTTCTAGCTCTCTATCTCTCTCCCTTCCTCTCTGTAAAAAATCAATAAAATATACTTAATAAAAAAAAATAGCAGCATCAGCAGCTGACTTTCTTTTCCAAAGGAAAAAAAGCACTGTGGTTACTGTTATTCTTGTTTAAATCACCCAAGAAAAGGTTCTGCATGCCCAACCACGAACAAAGAACCACAGTCACGGTGAGATGGAATATTGGTCATTCATCCAACTATTATTCACACACTCAGGTCTTTAAGGTGTTTGTCCCGGCAAAATGACAAGTGACTGCATGTCATGAATCTTCAGAGTCACTCAGAAGTATTTTAAGTGGTGCCTGGGGCACTGACAACGCCAAGGTTGGTAATTCATTACCTGTTCTGTTGCCATCCTTTAGCCACCCCTTGTCCCTCATGCCTTTTATTTTACTAAACCACTGCTTATCGTCATTGCCTTGCTCCACGGCTTTCGTGTGCCAAACTGGACACTTGTGGGCTGCCTTTCCAGGGCATATTCTGAGTGGGTGTGTCAAGTTCCAGGTCCCCACCCCTTCCAGTGCTCCTTGTGTCTTCAATACTCTGCACCAAGTTAGCTAGGATGACCGCATTAACCATAAGGCATTGAGCATTGGATGTACTGACTCATGGAAGCAGTTTTACATACCTCTGCTTGCGCCAGGGAACTACACCAGGAGAAAATAAAGGCATCTGTGAGATAGCTTGCATTATTAAATGATCTCAGATGAGCCGTCCTAAACTCTAACAAGTTGAGCAAGGTTTGACCACATTATGGCCATCAGATGAAGCTGTGGTTCAAATGTTTGATTCAATGGCACTTTCATGCTCGCTTCAACTCATTAGACCCCTTGCCTATCATTGTGTAGAGTGCATTTAAATCTGTTTTAAATTTTTTAAAAATATATTTTATTGATTTTTTACAGAGAGGAAGGGAGAGAAATAGAGAGCTAGAAACGTTGATGAGAGAGAAACATCAACCAGCTGCCTCTTGCACAACCCCTATCGGGGATGTGCCCATAACCAACGTACATGCCCCTGACCGGAATCGAACCTGGGACCTTTCAGTCTGCAGACTGACACTCTACTGCTGAGCCAAACCGGTTTCAGCTAACTGTTTTATAGAAGCAGGAGCAGCACACTTTTGTTGTTCTGGGTGATTACGGGTTTTATCATCTCTCCTCTGAGGATCTATTTTGACCAGTTCTCTGACTTATTCTGTGTTGAGTTCTTGATTGGGAGCCCACTGTTCCATTGTAATAGTATTCCTTTTTGAAAATGAAATATATGTTTATTTTTCATTCAATAAATGTCTTAACTTTTAAATGGTCCACTCTACCACTGAGGACGTCATGAGAGTTCTGCCCAGATTTGTACACTGAGGTGAGTGTGTGTGTTACAGATACTGAGGGACGAGGTGTGTGGAACAGATATGATCCTTGGAGAGAATAAAGAAAGCAGGCACAAATTTAGGCATAGGCCTTGGAGCAACCTGTGCAAATGAGGGACCTTAAAGCTGAGCTTCATTAGCCTAATGGGAAATCTGCCTCTGCTCTCTCTCCCAAATCTCTCCTGGGGTGGCTCCTTTCTCTCAGTCTTTAGTATCGATATGTCAGGAATCCCACTCACCCTGGATCTCTCCCTGGTTCCTCAAACAGCATCCAAATTGGCCACCACTGCCCTAGACCCAAACAGAAGAGGCCCAGGCCTTGAGCGTTGGAGGACCGCACACATCATGAACACAACAGATAAGGAACGTAAGGATGCCCATCAGCTGGGATTTGGCCCCCAGTGTAAACTAGTACAAACCCAAGAATTTGCTTTGTTACATTTTTAGTCCTATGTCCTTGAAACAGAAAGGGACTGAGACCAAATGCCATGAAGATTTGTAGGTTGTGCTGCTGCTAACGAGCTAGACACGGCTTCAGAGTGTGAGGAGGAGGAAGCACTTAAGAATAAAAGACAAACCAATTAACATGTCAAATCCTTCCTCTCAGATGGCATGAATAGACTCTTGTATAACAAGGTATTACCCAGCTGTACATGGTTCTGCTGTTGGCAACTGTTGCAAGTGACAGCCAAAAATATTTTATGACATTAAATAATTCATATTACTCTTAAATTTGTGTGTCTGCAGGTCTAGATGGAATAATCATGAAACATTATATGAATTGGCAACTGGATGGACAAATATGGCAACTAGATGCATATCGAAGGCTAGAATTATGAATTTTAATTAAAAAATGTAATAAGATGTGAGTTTCCCAAAAATGTAGATCTAAATATCAGCTTCATTTAAATAATTTTGAAAATGAGTACAAGTCAAGATCATCACAGAGACAGAAAATTCAAAAGTGGAGCTCAGAGAAGAAATAGAAAGCAGACTGCTTACATTTCAGAAAAATGGAAACAATGAAAGTGAGCAGACTTCTGCTGAGCATGACCCACATAAAATTTGCAGACAGGACTTTCAAATTATTTAATAAAGATTTCATCACTAATCAAATGAAAATGAACCAAAAAAACTCTTCCGACCCACAATGTGAGAACCCTGACACTACATATTCTTCAAAAACCAAAGGCCGAATTATTGATTAAATCAATGAGGACCATTTAAAAAAATTATTTATAACAAAGTTATGACTCAGAAAGCCAAATGCAATTCTGACCTGAAGAAAATTGCATTTATAACAGCTGCCCCGGAATGTGAAGACTAAAAACCTCTGAGCTGCACGATGCTTATTGGATTGTGATCCTGACAAGTGGCCGTCACATCCTCCTAACGGTGGAAACAGGTCCCTAGAGAATGCAATCCAACTCAGATGAATGATTACCGTTTTCCCATGGCAGGAGCATGGCAGAAAATTTAACATTTAATTTTGCAGCAAAATGATTTTAGATGGAGAAAGAAATTGTAGAAATGGCTTTTATATGTTTTTTTATATCCTAAGTCCAAAGACATATATTTTGTTACTGCTGTGACATCTTTACCATGAATCCTTAAGATCAGTTTTAGTCAATTAAGTTATTGGTGTCTGAAAACCCTTCCGTTCTTGCTTCAGTGAAACATCTGTGGCTCAGTGGTTGAGCATCGACCTATGAACCAAGAAGTCATGGTTTGATTCCTGGTCAGGGCACATGCCTGGGTTACAGGCTTGATTCCCAATGTGGGGGCATGCAGGAGGCAGCCGATCAATGTTTCTCTCTCATCATTAACATTTCTATCTCTCTTCCTTCCTCTCTGAAGTCAATAAAAATATATTTAAAAATAAAATAAAGTGAAACATCGTATGCACACAAAAAATTCACATACTATTACTAGAATTCATTTTTAAGAGATTGAATAAGCAGCAAAACAATAGTATTCAAAAAGGCAAACAATGTTCTTATATGATGTATGGTGTCCTTATAAAATAATATTAGTGTGCAATTAAATATATATATATATATATATATATATATATATATATATATATATATATATATATATTGATTGATTTCAGAGAGAAAGGGGAAGGGAGAGAGAGATATTTGAAACATCAATAATAAGAGAGATTATTGATTGGCTGCCTCCTGCACGCCCCACACTGGGGATGGAGCCTGCAACCCGGGCACGTGCCAATGGCCAAAATCGAACCCAGACCCCTTCAGTCCACAGGCTGATGCTCTATCCACCGAGCCAGACCAGCTAGGGAATGGTCAAGCATAATGATGCATATGTTCTAAGCTCCTGGTGTCCCCTGTGATGCTGGCAAATCCCGCCGCCGGTGGAAGTTACAATCAAGGCCTGTGTGTCCAGTGCTGATACTTGCATACTTACAGTTTGGCTCACACATCTCGCCTCTCTCCTTAGGGGACCATTGCTGGTCCACAGCCACTTGGGAGCACCCTCGAGTTAAGCGCCACCTGTTCTTCCTCCTAACAGTTCCCGGCCAGCGAGTTCAGTCAGAACCTTTCACTTTCACATCCAGCCCGAGCCAGGGAGCTGGGTGTGTCCCCCAGACACTTGGCGGGAAAGCTGGTTCCCAACCGTTAAGAAGCAATTAAAGCAGAGGCCACCCCTGTGGAGAGAGGAGGCGGGGGGGGGGAGGGGGGGGCGCTTTCTAACAGCATAGCATCCCAACCACCACCACGCAGGGCCTGGCCAGAGCAGCGGTGGTTGTAACTATGGCTTGATCAGTATTTCGAAGTTCTGCTTCACCAAATTTCCAGAGGGCTTCTTGCACACCCCACTCTTTGCAATGATGAGTCAGCCTCCCTTGAAACCAGAAAACAGGTGGCAAATACAGGCCTATTACATTAAAAAATGCAGCTGGACTCAACCAAGAAAAATTGAAAGAACAGTAAATGATCCTGTGCTTTTGTCTGACATATTCACTTTTTTAGGGCTTCAATTTTGCTCATTAATGTGCAATGAGAACTTTGAGTCAGAGGAAATACAAATGTAAAATTCTTCTAGATGGTAACCATTTTCTTCCAGTCATTCATAGTTATCTCACCTAAATCTCATAGCAATGAATTTTTTTTTTTTTTAAGCAACTCGCCCCTATTGAAAAATTCCAAAACATCTAATTTGGAATTTTTTTATTTTTTCTTTTATTGTCTTATATGTCTTATCTTTTGAAAAACTTTTTTTTAAAATTGATTTCAGAGAAGAAGGAAGAGGGAGAGAGAGAAATATCAATAATGAGAAAGAATCATTGATTGGCTGCCTTCTGCACAACCCACACTGGGGATCTAGTCCACAACCTGAGCATATGCCCTTGACTAGAATCGAACCTGTGATCCTTCAGTTCACAGGCTGATGCTCTAGCCACTGAGCAAAACTGGCCGGGGCTGGAAAACTTTTTGTTATGGGAAAATTTAAACATAGATAGTTCAAAGAGCAGATGGTTAATGTAGTGAACTTTATGCATAAGCATCATCCGCCAAACCAACCAGGAGTTGTGGCTAACCCTGTCTAATCCACATGCTCATCCACTTCTTCCATATTTTAGTTGTTTAACTAGTACTTTTATTAAGGTATGTCTTTATTAAATGTATACCTTTATTATGGTAAAATTTATGTACAATAAGCTGGATTCATTTTAACATACAACTTGATGAGATGTTTAACATACAATAGATAAAAAACACCTTGAAGCCATCACCATTATCAAAATAAAAAACATTTCTATCATCCTCCAAATTGTTTTGTGCCCCTCTGCAGTCCATCCCTCCCTCTGTTTCCAGTCTTAGGCAACCATGATCTGCCTTTTGTTGTTGTTGGTGTTGTTAATCCTCACCCAAGGATATTTTGTGTATTGATTTAAAATATATATATACTTTTATTGATTTCAGAGAGGAAGGGAGAGACAGATAGAAACATCAATGATGAGAGAGAATCATTGATTGGCTGCCTCCACTGGGGATTGAGCCCACTACCTGGGCATGTGCCCTAACTGGGAATCAAGCTGTGACCTCTGGGTCATAGGTGGACTCTCAACTACTGAGCCATGCCAGCTGGGCCATTGATTTATTTTTATTTTTTAGAGATAGTGGAAGAGTGGGAAGAGAAAGAGAGATTGAGGGGAGGGGACACAGAGAGAGAGTCATCAATATGAGAGAGACACATCAATTGGTTGCCTCCTGAATGCACTCCAAACAGATACGTGCCCTTGACTGGGAATCAAATCCAAAATCCTTTGTTGGTGCATGGGCTGATGCTCTACCACTGAGCCACACCGGCCAAACATGATCTGCTTCTATTCTGACAGTATGTATTCCCTCCTGATATTATTTTGAAGCAAATGTCAGATAGCTTATTTTATCTATAAATATTTTAGTATTCATCTCTAAGAGATAAAACCTCCTTTTAAAAAGGATGATAATGCTATTATGATACAGCATAATCAACAGTAATTCCTTAAAATAAATTATCTGGTGCAGAGCAGGTGCGTAACCTGCACTCTAGGCAGACGTCCCTAAGGGCTGTGGAAAGGGAGAGAAGGGGAGATGGTGAGCAGATCAAACAAGCTTATCAGCTGCTAGCTGCTCAGGAGCGGTCTCCCCATACTCAGTTGTGTCCTTTGCTACAAGCTGAGTACCCTCCGCCAAGGTTGCCAAATTTAGGAAATAAAAATACTGGGCACCAGCTCTGCGCACTGAAAGAGGACCTTCTCCGCACCAGGGAAGCCCACCCACCTGAAACCAAGATGTTCCGTAAGCGAGTCAAGGCCAAGATAATCAAGAAGCAGCCATAGCGGGCCATATCCAATGTCTTTGCTTTTTTTTGTTTTGTTTTGTTTTTTTATTTTTTTTTAAATATATATTTTATTGATTTTTTACAGAGAGGAAGAGAGAGGGACAGAGAGTTAGAAACATCGATGAGAGAGAATCATCGATCAGCTGCCTCTTGCACACCCCCCACTGGGGATGTGCCCGCAACCAAGGTACATGCCCCTGACCCGGGACCTTTCAGTTCACAGGCCAACACTCTATCCATTGAGCCAAACCGGTTTTGGCTCTTTGCATTGTTTGACCAGTCCCAGATCCAGGAGTTTAAGGAGGCTTCCAAAATGATCGACCAGAATCGAGATGGCTTCATTGTCAAGGAGGTCTTGCATGATATGCTGGCCTCTCTGGGGAAGAACCCCACGGAGGAGTACTCGGAGGGCATGATGAGCGAGGTCCCTGGGCCCATCAACTTCACCATGTTCCTGGCCATGTTTGGGGAGACGCTGAATGGCACGGAGCCCTAGGACGTGATCCTGCCTCAGGCCCTGGTACTCCTCCTCCCCCAAAGTCTAGATATAGAACTGTCATGAGCTAGGGGTGTCTAGAGGGCTGGTAACTCGAAAAGCAACGCTCCTTCTGACCCAGGTGGGACTGGGTATAATGAACTCCAAGTCCCCAGAGAGGTAGGACTTCCCGCATTCCCCACCCCTCGTACACCCCATCCTATTCTGCCCAGTGGACAGAGACTGGCTTCTGAATCTCTCTCATGCATTTCCACCTGGTCTGGCTTTGCAGAACCCAAGCTACAAGTCCAAGTCCCCTCTGCTTTTGTGACAGGTTCTGAAAGGGAACAGGAGAAAGCCTAATTAATCTGAGAGACCCAGGAGTGAGCTTTTCCTGACGCTTCGATACGAAGTTGTTCTTTGGGTTGAGAGATCCAAATGGCTGTTGTGACAATGTGAATCGGGTTTCATTCTTCAGCCACCGTCTCAGGAATGGGAAAAACAAAAGCCAACTCGCTCTGACGCGTTGTATCAGATGTCAACATGATCTCACCCAGCACTGTCTTCATCGGAGTTTATTTTGGGTGTAACACACCTTAAGAACATGTTGATGAGCCAAAATGCAAACCCAGCTGTCTGGGAGGCAAGAAGACCTGATGCTCTTTGAGTCTGAAAAAAAGGAGCCCTCTAACCTGCTGTCACAGGCGCCTGCACCTGGCAAACGGCATCCCATTGGATACAGATGCTGTCATTGTAATTGTATTTATTTGTTTGTTTGTTTGTTTGTTTGTTTTAAAATATATTTTATTGCAGAGACCGGTTTGGCTCAGTGGATAGAGCGTCGGCCTGCGGACTGAAGGGTCCCGGGTTCGATTCCGGTCAAGGCATGTGCCTTGGTTGCGGGCACATCCCCAGTGGGGGGTGTGCAAGAGGCAGCTGGTCTATGTTTCTCTCTCATCGACGTTTCTAACTCTCTGTCCCTCTCAATTCCTTTCTGTGTAAAATCAATAAAATATATATATTTTTAAAGATATATATATATTTTATTGATTTTTTACAAAGAAGAGAGAGGGATAGAGAACTAGAAACATTGATGAGAGAGAATCATCAATCAGCTGCCTCCTGCACTCCCCCCACTGGGGATGCACCAGCAACCAAGGTACATGCCCTTGACCGGAATCGAACCTGGGACCCCTCAGTCACAGGCTGACGCTCTATCCACTGAACCAAACCGGTCTCAGCTGTAATTGTATTTATTGTGACCTATGTCGTACATCCAGAGGAGTAAAAAACATCCTACATATGTACAGTTTAATGCAGCATTATGCATTGGATACCCCATAACCAGCAACCCCTGTGGACCTCCCCTCCTCCATCACATCTCGCTCCACCTCCAGACATGGTCACTATCCTGACTTGTAGAATAACTTTCCTGCTTTTCTCTTTTTTGTTAATGCTGTCTGTGCACTGCCAAGCAAGCCTCTGTTTTTAAACTTCATATGCATGAAAGTATATTGCATGTGTTCTTTGTGATTTGTTCCTTCCTCACAGCGGTTCTCAGGCTAGCGATGGGTCCAGGATGGAGGATTCAGGAGTATGCTGTCTTCAGGAAAATCACTGGCCTTGGAGTCTCACGGACCAGCTCTGGCCTCCTAGCTCCACCCCAAAGGCTGTCCGTTAACTCTGCCTCTTGTCCTTTCCTCCTTTGCAAAACTGAAACAAACTGAACCTCGGACATGAGCACCTCGAGAGCAGGAGAGGACTTTGTTTGTCATCCTGTTCTCCGCAGCTCTGAACCTTGGGTGAATAAAGGAGTTGTGGTGAGATGGTGCATGGAAGGACCCACTAATACAGTACCTGATTCAGAGCAAGTAAAGCTAATGTCATTATTGTTATCAGTGATGTTTGAATAGGCATCCATAGAAACTGTGAGATAACAAATGTTTGTTGCGTTCAGCTGATGTGTTTGGGGACAATTTGTTACACAGCAGCGGGTAAGGAACACTAACTCGCTGTCTCTTCTGGGATGAGACATGCTGGCAGTTTGCAGAGCGTGGCAGGCAGGTGAGAAGATGCACTGTTCAGATCCCCTTGAGGAATGGGCTCAGGCCCAAATGCAAGGAACACAATTAACTGACAGCCTTTGGGGTTCGGCCCAGCTTTCAAGATGTAATCAAGCTCTTCCCGGAGTGCTCTTCCCAGCCAATGGGTGAGCTGAGATAGTGGGGCAAGGACCCACCAGCCAGAAACCAATCATTGTCCCACAATAGAGAGAGATGGACAGGGAGTCCGGAAGGCTGGTCAACTTTAATTGCTCTGAAAGGTCGGAGCTAATCACTCATTGTTTAGTTGGTAGCTGAAGCAGCCTCCACCTGTTAGTCTTATGTAAATTCTTGCTGATTGGCTATTATTGGAATTTCTTGCCTAAAGGATATGGGTGTATCCCATAATGTTAAAAAAAAGGGATAGCAAGGCCAGAGCGGGGTGTAATCCCCCCTAGAGGTGGGCTCCCGCCTCGCCCCCAATATTCCCAAATTAATACTTTACTAGTCTCTTTCATTTGTGTGCAGCCTTCTTCAGAAACCGAACCCTGAACCTGAACCCTGAACCACATGGGACGTGAAAAGGTGTTCCCACATCTACCCATTTCTGCCCAAAACACGCCCCCTAGGTGGTCTTTGCTTCAGGGCTTCGTGTTGGGCTGGCAGAAACTTGGACAGGTCTGCATGGAGTCTCATGTGTCCATGAACATCACTCCCCAATAAACCTTTCCATTCTCAACTCCATCTTAACGTGTGCTTCCCAGATACCCCTGCTGTAACCAAGGACCACACCGGCTTCATAGAAACCCAAGCGTCCTCATTGGCCCAGACATATACAGACCTCGCTCCTTGCTAGCTCTGTGACCCTGGACAAGGTACTCACCCCCTCTGAGCCTTTTTTTCTCACATGTAAGATGGATGATAAAAAATGTGGGGCTCGCCGAAACCGGTTTGGCTTAGTGGATAGAGCGTCGGCCTGCGGACTGAAAGGTCCCGGGTTTGATTCCGGTCAAGGGCATGTACCTTGGTTGCGGGCACATCCCCCCAGTGGGGGGTGTGCAAGAGGCAGCTAATCAATGACTCTCCCTCATTGATGTTTCTAATTCTCTGTCTCTCTCTCTTCCTCTCTGTAAAAAATCAATAAAATATATTTTTTAAAATGTGGGGCTCAAGTGAGATATTTATAGAGTATTTATAGAGTATGTCACAAAATGCACAGTATGCAGTGCTAGAAAAAAGATTGCATACCAACTAGTGGCTTTACATTGTCCATAAAGTTTTATTGGAAATTAGTTCAATACATTGTCTGTTGTATCTATAGTAGACCTTTGACATTCATGAGGACTATACCCTGTTATCTTTATGAAACCCCAAACTACCAAGTGCCACCATAGCACATACTGCCACCCATAAAAAAAAGTACAACTCGAAATTCTACATGACTCTTTTAGACCCTTAACAGTTCTATAAATAAGGAGTTAACAAAAAGAAAAAAGAAAAAAAAAAAAAAAACAAGAAAAGGAGTTAAAACTTTATAAAGCTGTCAAGTTATGCCAAAGCAACTTGGTGAACTATTCCTCTTGATTGCCTAAGACTTGATCACATCAGAGGGCCAAGCCGCCTCTGAGCACCACCCTTTTAATAAACCCAGACATCTGAAATGTAACCTGTCCAAACCGGTTCCTCCCAGTCTGCCTCACCTCGCGAAATAATTCCAAGCCAGAAAACGGGAAGCCATCCATGACACCTCCCTGTGTCTTAGTCCCCACTTTTAATCCAATGTCATGTTTTATCTCTTTGTTCTCCCTTCAAATAAATACCCTAAACCCACCCGCTTCCCATCTCCACCCAGTCTTTTCTCTCCCAAAGGCCTCCTAATTGGCTTCCTTTTCTTTCTTCTTTTTATTGATTGGTTGATTTGAATGAGAGATAGCAAGAGAGAGGGAAACATTGATTTGTTGTTCCACTTATTTATGCATTCATTGGTCAGTTCTCATATGTGCCCTGATACCCTGACCGAGAATCAAACCCACAACCTTGGTGCATTGGGACGATGCTCTACCCACTGAGCTACTTCCTCTTGCAGTGAGAACAAATACCAAACGACTTGTCAAGGCTTAGAGGCTCTGCTCCTACCCACTGTACAATCTCACCTCCTCTTCCCAAACACTTCCTCCCATTTCAAGCTCGCTCTTGTCTTAGGACCATCCCCGGGCGCTTTCTGTGTTTAGAACTCTCCTCACCAATTCTTTGCGTTGCAGGCTTCTTGGCCTCCTTAAGATCTGAGCCTGAACGTCACCTGCTAACTGCTGTCTATATTAGGTTCCATCCCTCACAGCCTCCTCCAATTTCTCTCAGCCACACAGCCAGTCATTTCTTTTGCTGCATGCATCTCTGTTTGTCAGGACGTATTTGTCTTGAAAATACGTTTCCCTCGGTTTCTTTGAATGCAGGGGTCTTGTCTCTCTTGTGCATTTAGTGCCAAGTCCACTGCTGGCCACAGTACAGGCTTGGTGAGTATCCGGTGGATGAATTTTCTAAGTCAAAATATCATTTTTATTTTTAACAATGATTCCCTCCTCCCCCCCCCCCCCATTGCAAAAGCCATACCTTGTCATTGTAGAAAAGATTAGGAAGTACAGATTAAAAAAATAATACATGCCCGGCTGGTGTTGCTCAGTTGGTTAGACATCGTCTGATGCACCAAAAGGTTGCTGGTTCGATTCTCAGTTAGGACACATGCCTGGGTTTCGGGCTCCATCCCTGGTGGGGGATGTGCAGGACATAGCTCATCATTATCCTGCTCTCACATTAATGTTTTTCTCTTTCTTTCTCTCCCCCTTCATCTCTCTCTTTTAAAAAATAAATTTAAAAAATAATAATAAAGTGCCACCTTTATCCAGGCTGTACTATCTCCTGTGTCCAACAGTAGTGAAGATTTCAAAGCAGAGCTGAGGAAGGGGATCACAAGCCATAACCCCCAAAAAACAACAATTCCATTTTATTCTTCATTGCTTTTTTTTTTTTTTTTAATATATTTTATTGATTTTGTACAGAGAGAAAGGGAGAGAGATAGAGAGCTAGAAACATTGATGAGAGAGAGAGTCATCAACCAGCTGCCTCTTGCACACCCCCCACCGGGGATATGCCCGCAACCAAGGTACATGCCCTTGACCGGAATCGAACCCGGGACCCTTCAGTCCCCAAGCCGACGCTCCATCCATTGAGCCAAACCGGTCTCGGCGCTTTTTTTTTTTTTTTTTTTTTTAATATATTTTATTGATTTTTTACAGAGAGGAAGAAAGAGGAATAGAGTTAGAAACATCGATGAGAGAGAATCATCGATCAGCTGCCTCCTGCACACCTCCTCCAGGGGATGTGCCCGCAACCAAGGTACATGCCCTTGACCGGAATCGAACCTGGGACCCTTCAGTCCGCAGGCCTATGCTCTATGGACTGAGCCAAACCGGTTTCAGCTCTTTGCTTTTTTTCTGGCCAGCCCCCCATTTGTTTGTCACCCCCTCCCCTTTTCCCTTTCCCCCACATTCCTCACCTGGGTGGCAGGTGGTGGCCCAAAGAGGACTTCCCTCTTCCCTGGGTCTTTTCCTCTCACTCCCCACTCACCCCTGGACACACACCAATTGCTCTTGGAGTCTTGCCCAGGTGAGCCACCCTCTTTTCTTACCCAGCCCTGTCTCTGCTGCCTCCCTTCAGCCCAGGTGTCATCTTAGGTTTTTTATTCCAAACCAGTGCCATCCTCCCCCTGCTTTGAATCATGGTTGATATATGAGCTCCCTCTACCAACACACCCCGTCATGGAAGCTCCTTAGGAAAAGAAGGACAATGGGAAAGTCTAAGCTAGAGCTGCGGTGCCCGTGGGAGTGGGGGTTGGGGAGGGTTCGGCAGCCTTTGCCTGCCCTGGCCTTTCCCCCACTTTCTCCCCTTCTCAAGGTCACTGCTTTCAAAGGTCTCGGCAAGCCTGTCCCGGGTTCCCATTTTTCCTTCTGTGGGTTTCCAGCTCCTTTACAGCAAAAGGGATTCGTCTCTGGTGAAGGTTGCCAGAGGTGGGGGCTGGAATCTCTGAGAAAGCAATTACCTTGAAGAGCCTTCCCTGGAGAACAGGCTCTTTCTCTTCCAAATGAGAAAACTCGCACTTCGCACTTCGTGCCAATTAGTCCAGAGGGCACTTGGAACTGTACCAGCTGAAATGCTAAAGGCTCTTAAAGGGAAAGTGAGCAAGGAACAAGGGCAGACTTCTGGGGGCTGTGGCAGCAGATCGGTGGCTTTTAAAGAAAAAGCACAAGGCAATAATGAGCCATTACCCTGGTGCTGTGGTCGGCAAGCTCCTTAGTCAACAGAGCCAAATATCAGCAGTACTACGATTGAAATTTCTTTGGAGAGCCAAATTTTTTAAACTTAAACTTCTAACACCACTTCCTCAAAATAGACTCGCCCAGGCCGTGGTATTTTGTGGAAGAGCCACACTCAAGGGGCCAAAGAGCCGCATGTGGCTCGAGAGCTGCCGTTTGCCAACCACTGCCCTGGTAGAACACACTGGAATACGTTGTCAAAACCCACCACCAATGGAAGTTAAATATACAGAACTCCCCCTGCCATGAGTGTAGATTTCATTGTCAAGTTCTACAACCAGCCGAAACCGGTTTGGCTCAATGGATAGAGCATCAGCCTGCGGACTGAAAGGTCCCAGGTTCGATTCCGGTCAAGGGCATGTACCTTGGTTGTGCAAGAGGCAGCTAGTCGATGTTTCTCTCTCATCGATGTTTCTAACTCTCTATCCTATCCCTTCCTCTCTGTAAAAAATCAATAATAAAAATATATATATATTAAAAAGTTCTACAACCATCTCATTTACCCTAGAGATGAAATCAGCTATTCTGAAACAGACTCGTAACTGTTCTAAAAAAAGACTCCACCTCAGAAACCTACTAATATCCATATGTAAATGGCTAATTTGATAAGATTAGTTATGTCTCCTAATAAAAGAACGGCTGAGGGTGGTTGCATGTTTCTTAATCGCATTGGTTTGGACTGCACTACAGGATTTCCTTTGAGCCAGGTCTGCAACCTCTGTTTGGCTTTGCCAAAAACAGCACTGCACTTGGCTTGCTTTGCCCAGGTGAACAACTGGAGAAGTCCAGAGGTGTCAGACTGGAAGGAGGAAGCTTGCTTGAGTTAACATCTTGTCATGTGCAAGCACGAACTGTGGATGGCCTCTCCAGCTTCCTTGAGGATGGTTGTGAACGCACCTGAAGCTTCAGTCCCCAGTGAGTTAGGAGAATTGGGGGGGGGGGGGGTTGGGGGGGGGGGGGAGAAGGAACTTGCAGAAACTGGCCAGGCCCATGGTTTGGCAGAGAAGACGGTGAGGAGGCAAATCTGGTCCCGGGAGAGTTCAATACACCAAAGGACATCAAACTAAACTATGTCATTGATGATGATATTTCATTCTGGAGAAAGACACCTGGAATCAGCTATTTGCTTTTGAGTCTGCCCCTGACGCTGAGTGCTGACAAATTCTAATGCCAGGATTGCAGGTAAACGTCACAGCAACATAGTGCACTCCCTTTGCTGCCCTCTGAGATGGCCAGTTTGAGGAACAAAATAAAACCTGATTCCCCAGGCCTAACATTTTGTAGGTCTGAGACCCAAAGTATCTGTGTTTCACCAGATTTGATTCACTGTAACCAAAGAATATTCTAACAGTCTTGACTGGGCACTTTGCTTTTTCCTTTTTAGATTGGCATTTTTATTTTATTTTATTTTATTTTATTTATTTTATTTTAAATATTTTTTATTGATTTCAGATAGTAAGGGAGAGGGAGAGAGATAGAAACATCATGATGAGAATCATTGATTGGCTGCCTCCTGCATGCCTCTTACTGGGATCAAGCATGTAACCCAGAGATGTGCCCTTGACCAGAATCGAACCCAGGACCCTTCAGTCTGCAGGTTGATGCGCTACCACTGAGCCAAACCAGCTAGGACAGCATTTTAAAAAATATATATTTTATTGATTTTTTACAGAGAGGAAGGAAGAGGGATAGGGAGCTAGAAGCATCAATGAGAGATGTGCCCACAACCAATGACATGCCCTCGACCGGATTCGAACCTAGGACCCTTCAGTCCGCAGACCGATGCTCTATCCACTGAGCCAAACTGGTTTTGGCCAGCTAGGGCAGCATTTATATTTTAAAATATTCTCTCAGTTGTTTCTTACTCAGGGCTTGACTTGATCTTTAGCAAATTAAAGAAAACTGGTTATTCTTCTTGGAGCAAAGTGAAGTGTTTTCCCAGAGAGATGCCAAATGCCACTTTATTTTTGGTAGCAGTTTTCTCAAGAGTGCCTTTTAATCGTTCTTGGAGTAGGGCTGGCAATCTCTGGAAACAAGATAAACTGGGAGACCTTTACCCTGCCCCAACTCCTCCTTTTCCTTTACACTTGAGGCAACTAAATTGGACGCTGGGTGTCATGAATCCTAAAGTTTTACTTGGAGTTTCCAGCTGCTGACATTGAAGTTTTCTTTGGTGTTGGGATCAGGGATGCTTAGGAAGCCAAGCCTAAGGACATGGTCTCAAGGTACACTTGAAATGCTTTTCCCCATGGCAGCAATTCTCCCTGGGTTTATGAAAGAGTGTAACAATGCCATTCCTAGTTTCTAAAACCACTCTGTATTTAGTTAGCATTCGGTTTGTCTGTACGTGGTCGAAAACCCAAACCACCAGGGGCTGAAGATAGAAGTTGGTCTTGAGATGATGGAAAACTGGTGGCTCCGCTTTTTAATGTTCTCAGGGACCATGGCTTCTTCTAGCTTCTCTCCTCAACACTTCTATGCTTAGATCCTTATGCTCTTTACTCTTAATGGTGGCATTCACATTCTAACCAGTAAAATGGAATTGGGGGAGGGGGGGAGTGTTAAAGAGAAAGGTATCCATTGGAGGTACTGTATCTAGTTGCTGCCAGGGGAAGACATCTGCTTATATCCCATTGGTTAGAACTTAATCACATGCTCATACTTAGCTACAAAGCCAAAGGAGACTGGGAAATGTAGTCCTTTTCCCCTAGGTGGCCATGTGCCCAGTTAAAAAATTTATTTCTAGCCCTGGCTGGGTAGCTCAGCTGGTTAGAGCATTGTCCCAATATCTCAACGTTGTGTGTTCAATTCCCAGTCAGAGCACATGCAAGAATCTACCAATGAATGAATAAATATGTGGACCAACAAATAGAAGTTTCTCTCTCTCTCTCTCAAAATCAATTAATAAATTTTTTTCCAGACCTAGCTGATTTGGCTCAGTGGATAGAGCGTCAGTCGGTGGACTAAAGGGTCCGGGGTTCAATTCCAGCCAAGGGCACATGCCCAATTGCAGGCTGGGTCTCCAGTGGGAGGTGTGCAGGAAGCAGCCAATCAGTGATTCTCTTCATATCATTGATGTTTCTCCCCCCCCCCCCTTCTTCTTTGAAATCAATAAAAATATTTTAAAAGCATTTTTTTTTTTTTCTCCAAACAGAATAAAAAAGAACCTTGTTTGGAGCCCAACAGGAGGTCCCTTTGCTCCACCAACCTTCCATAGTGCTATATTAAAACCTTCCTTTCAATCCTGCCCATGTCCAGTCTTATTGATCTTCATTCCTAAAGATTTCCCCCCTGCCGGGATCAGTTCCTTGGCCCTCCCACTTCCCTTTCCTCATTCTCATTCTCATTCATTAATCTAATGTCTTTATTAGAATCTGTAAAACCCAGGAGGGGAAGCTGAGACAGCAATTCCAATATGCTTCTGGGATTATTGCTGATTTTGCAGCGTTAAGATTACATTGGGTACCCATGAAAAAGGGGTCACCTCAACCACAGCATTTAACATGACCAGAGTAGCAGGCATATTCAGCAAGTGACTATCCCAGTCATTATAAAGCCAACCCCACATGGCTTACTTACAGAATGTATCAGCTGCTTCACATGAGGTGTTGACCAGGCATTTATAGGGCGAGTCAGACAGGCCCCTTGGCAGAGTAAACAGACCTGACAGTGGCTTTCACCCAGTCCACCAGGCTGGCTGTTTCCTCAGGAATAGCATGCTATGTGTCTGGGTATTACACAGCTAATTAAAGAAGTAATTACACTGCATACGTTTGAAGATCTGATCAGCTTTATTGAACGATCCAAGAATCTTGAGCCGCATCCCATTTAGCAAGTAGAGGGGCATTCTAAAGTAGAGGAACTGTACACTAGGGGAGGGTTTTGTCCACCGAAACTGAGGAGGACAAGAAAGTTATTAGCAAAACAAAAGAAAGGATTATTTCAGGCAAGGTTACCTTCCCCTAGGGGAAGGCAGGGATCTTATCAGGCAGATTACCTCAAGTTCCTTTAGGGAAAATTACTGGCTGACCACTAAGATTATTGTCCTGGCCCAGCTGGGGTGGCTCAGTGGTTGAGCGTTGATCTGTGAACCAGGAGCCTGGGTTGTGGGCTCGACCCCCAGTAGGGGGCCTGGGTTGTGGGCTCGACCCCCAGTAGGGGGCGTGCAGGAGGCAGCCGGTTCATGATCCTCTCTCATCACTGATGTTTCTATCTCTCTCTCTTCCTCTTCCTTTCTCTCTGTAATCAGTACCGAAATAAATAAATGAATAAATAAATAAATAAATAAATAAATAAATAAATAAAAAAGATTACTGTCCTGAAGATGGTGGAATCTGCAGTGAGGTAACTATAGAGTTTAGGGTCAATGTCTTGGGCTTCAGCACAAGTGACTAAATTGGGGCCTGTGGTTTTCTCTTTAACAACCATCTGTGATTGTCCAGTAGTGAGTTGTGGGTCCTACATCAACCCAACTATGTCCTTCCACTCCGAAGCACTCAAAACCAAAGACACTGCCCCTACGTTAGTCACTTTCACAGTCCGTTTTAGTAAAGGGCTCATCCCTTTACTAAAGGGTCCACAGTCCATCCCTTTCCAACGTGGCACCTACACATGTTGCCTTAAACCACACTTAATCTCCAAACAAAGACAAGACCAAAATGATGCATCTGCTTGACAGGGCACAACTATCCCTCTTACAACCCAAATCACTCTAACAGAGCATCGAGGCCCTTTCCTGTCTCTGGAAGATGTTCCTAGCTGACTCATACTCCCCTTCTGACATCTTGCACTTCAATGCTTACATATAAAATTATTTACTACAAGCACATCTTAAATTAGATGATAAAAGGATGAGGTTAAATTTTTGGTTAACATTTATTAAAATACATTCATATCAAAGAAGAAAGAAATGCTCATAACTAATGCAATCCTCCTTTCTATAACTGGTCTCAAGGTCACAGCTAGCAGGTATAGCTACCATCATCCACTACTTTTTCCGTATTTCTTTTGCCCTCAGCTAGTACCTCAGTGGGTCATAGTTCCTTGCAACGAAGAATGACCCATACCTTTTGTGAAGTATCTGGGAAATTAGCAGTTTAAATTGTGGTGTCATTTTCTATTAACCTTAATCAGAGGATGTGGGAGTTCTAAAGTGGTACCCCAAAGGATCTCTTAGATTTTCCTCCTTACCCCAATTGAGTAGCAGCAACCCAATTTTTCCTTGATAGTCAGGCTCAATCACCCAGCCAGTACTTTGTCTGTTGATTCAATGCCCAGAGGCCAGATGGCAGCTTCAAGTTCCAATTCAAGGCAATCTTTGCTGTCTCCCTGGTAAAAGCATTGCTCCCTCTGTAACTAAGACCTCTAGACCAGCAAAGGCTGAAGTTACAGGGATGGGAAGCAAACATTTGACTATTGGATCCCTAGGGTGAATAGGGAGGGAAATGACTTTGTTATCCCTTGATTCCTGGACTCCTGAATCCAGGCTTTAGGAGAAGCATGATGCTGATTTAGAGCATGTACCACACACCGGAGGACACGGCCCAGCCCTGCAAGGTGTCACTGCCCAGCTGGCACTGCAACTGAATCTTTGGAAAAGCATTCCATCACCTGTCAAGGCAGTTGCTTCATGTTGACGGGTGATGTGTAAGACCAGGGAATGCCAAGAGCATGAGCCCATGGCTGTATCTCATTGGCCCCGAATACCATGATGGTGGGTGAGCCCTTCGGTAAGGCCACAGATGGTAGTTTTAGCAGAAGCGCTGAGGGCAGGGAAGACAAATCCCTGTCCAGAGCAAGTGTCAGTTCCAATAAGAACAACTTGCTGCCTCTCCCATAATGAAAGTGGTCCAGGGTTATCAACCTAGCGCCAGGGAGCTGGCTGAGCCCTTCGGGCAATGGTGCCATATCAGGGGCTCATAGCTGTCTCTCCCGTTGGCAGACTGGGCACTTGGCAGTCGTTTCAGCCAGGTCAGTCTTGGTGAGCACTGGTCCATGTTGCTGAGCTCATGCACAACCCCTATCACTGTCCCCATGGCCGCTTTGTACATGAGTCCACAGGAGCCGGTGGGGAAGGAGACTGTCTGATGGCTACAGAGCGGCTCATCTTCCTCTGCCCTTTGGTGAGCATTCAGATAGAACACAATATCTCTAACTCTGCCATTCAGAATGGTCTGCTCTTTTACCTCTTCCTTATACCTTCTGACTTTCCAGTTGCGTTCTTTCCCAGTCCAACTGCCTAGCTGAACCATGATTTGGTGCGGACTCTTTCTTCTGGCCATCTCTCCTCCCAGGCAAATGAACAAACAGGTGCATTGCTCCAAGTTCTGTCCACTGGGAGGATTTCCCTTCATCGCCATCATTCAGGACTGTCCCAGAGAGGGGCTTTAGTGCTTTGGCTGTCCACTTGCAGGTGCTGCATACGGCTCAGGCGGCACTCTCTGTAAACCAAGCCCAAGCCTCTTCTTTCTCAATCAGCTGATCATAGGGAATTTCTATGAAGCCACGGGTGTGAGCTGGAGGATGCAATGTAGTAGGAAGAGGCGCCTTGGGCAGGTCTGGGAATTGGTTACAGGATCTTAGAGCAAGAGATTAACCTCAGGCTGAAACAGGTTTGGCTCAGTGGGTAGAGCGTTGGCCTGCAGACTGAAAGGTCCCAGGTTCGATTCCGGTCAAGGGCATGTACCTTGGTTGCGGGCACATCCCTGGTGGGGGATGTGCAGGAGGCAGCTGGTCGATGTTTCTCTCCCATCGATGTTTCTAACTCTCTATCCCTCTCTCTTCCTCTCTGTTAAAAATCAAAATATATTTTTTTTTAACAAGAGCGAGATTAACCTCAGGAAGGCATGGAAGGGCTGCCTCTTGGGGAAAGAAAGTTTGAGGTCCCTCACTCCATTGGGATGAGCCCATATGAACCATCCTAATGCTCAAATTTGCATTCCTTCCCAACCAATACCCTACCTAGTAACAAAAGAGCCCCTTTGAGGTTGGGAATTCAATTTGTGTTGCAAATCAATACCAGAAGGACTCACAAGACTCAGTAACTAGTTACACTCATAGCCAATGTGGTTTCCAGCAAAAGATACTCAGCAGCAACAGCATAGGTGAGTCCGCGAGTGCCTGCACCTCTGCCCCAGGAAGCCCCTTTTAGTCTCAGATCCGAAAGAGTGGCTCACGGAGGTATAAGTTGCTTTTACCACATTCTACAGGAATGACTTGGTTTGGTTTTCAAAATCTCAGCCCCTCATCCGTAGGAGGCAGTGTTCCTCAGGGCATCACAGACATGATAGATTCCTTATGGGGACCTGGAGCCACAGATGAAAACTTCCAAGTCCCAAAGGCATTGCCTTAATTTTAAAGAAATGTTGGGACCCTTTGACTACACAATCATGCTTTTAGGGGATTTACTGTAAGAAAATAGTAAGGATGTGCATAAAAATATAACTGCCAGGGTGAACCACCAGAAGCACTGTTTAGAGTAGCAACAAACTTAAAAACTGCTTATAGAAAAACAAGTGGGCATTTGGTACAGAAATTACGATGCATCCGTAAAATGGAATTCTCAGCAGCCATTAGAACAGTTGTAGGATGACATTTATTGACATGAAATGGTGTTTATGACATTCTGATTTGTGAACAAAGTAGACAGTAAACTGACTTAATTTTTGAAAAAAAAAAAAATGTATATATAGCAACAACAAAAAAACACTGCCAAGGATATACACTAAAGTGCGTACCCCAGAGAAGGGAGTATAAGGGTGTTCATTTTGTTCTTTGTTTGCCTGAATCCCCCACTCTACTTTTTAAAAAAATAAATTGCACAGCTTGCTTTTATAATAAGCAAAAGTGAATGCGGCTCAACACCTTCATTCTGATTACAACAAACCCATTTAGAAAATCTTAAAAATCTGCTGTTGATTTCTGAAGCAAAAATTACTTCCAAGCTGCCACAGAGGCGGTGAGGTTATTCTCTGCAGAAAGAAGCTGGCAGGAGCCTTCACAATCACAGCCCAGGTCGGAGTCGAGGGGACCATGGTGCTCCCACAGCTTCGGGGTGCTCGCTTCAACTCCCGTGCCCTGAGGCCACGCCGCTCACCTGCAGCCAGTCCATCCTACTCTTGCCCCGTCACCAGCTTCATCATCTTCAGAGCTGTGTCCCCTTGGTCAGAAGGCACCTAGAACCAAGCAGGATCAGAGTTAGTGCGACCAGCTCTTTTTTATTTTTATTGATTGCTTACAGAGAGGAAGAGAGAGGGATAGTCAGAAATATCAATGAGAGAGAATCATCGATTAGTTGCCTCCTGCACCCCCCCCCCCCCCCCACTGGGGATGTGCCCGCAACCAAGGTACATGTCCTTGACCGGAATCGAACCTGGGACCTTTCAGTCCGCAGGCCGACACTCTATCCAATGAGCCAAACTGGTTTCGGCGCGCGACTGGGTTGTTCCTGGGGCCAGCTTCAGGGGTGACATCCTGAGACCCGGCTCCCAGGAAGAGCGCCCTGCTGCTCTCTGACAGCAGCCTGGAAGGACGGCTGCACCCCTTCACAAGAGGGTCGTTTCTGTGAAAGGACGGCTGTGCCTGACGAAAGCTCTTCAGGGCCTCAACCTGTTCGGTGGCAGGTGCCCGAAGTCTGTGTTTAGGAAAGAACTTTGTCCATGTGAGACTGAGCTGTTGATTTGCTGTTCATAAAGGCTGTGCTTATGGTACTAACAGCCCCAGCCTGTTCAAAGGAGAGGGAGGATTCTAAACATTTTACAGGATTCTCTGGGTAGGACACATCCCAGAATGGGAAGAGAGTAGAAACATGGCCCCAGAGGGAAGCGAACAGCAAAACCCACACAAAGCAAAGGAGACCCTTTGCATGGGTGGTATACCCGCTTTTATATGATATTCCACCTTGTTTTGTTTTTCCCTTAGAGTTTTTGAATAATTTCTGTTTAAAAAAAAAAAAAAAGTCTTCCCGCCCTGGCCAGTATGACTGGATTGGGCATCATCCCCATGCACTGGAAGGTTGCCAGTGCGATTCCTGGTCAGGGCACATGCCCAGGTTTTGGAAGGCTGGGTCGTGTAGGAGGCAGCTGATAGATGTTTCACTCTCATGTCGATGTTTCTCACTATCCCAACTTCCCTCTCTAAAAATCAATCAAGAAAAATGTATTTTTAATCTCCTTCCCACACACCACCAAAAGGGGGAGGGGCAGAGGCCTAGGGTAGAGAGTAGATGGTTCCACGATTCTCTATGCCACATCACCGTCCCCGACAATCCTGCCAAGCAAGGCCATGGAGGCATGGTGGAATTTACCAAAATGACATTCAATCAACCAAAGGGGAGGCGGTTGGGGGACGATTTAATAACAGTCTCCGAGAGCTATTTTAAGGCTGCCCCCAACTGATCTCTTGTTCCTTTTGTTCCAAACCAAGAGGAAATGCATCTGAACGCCAGCTCAGAGCAAGCCTGTGGTTAGCTCCTCCTCCCTTCCCCCCCTACCTGCCTCTGCGGGGACCCCTCTCTCAATAGCGTTGTTCTCTAAGTCACAATGTGTGCTCAACACTGAAGGCACGCAGGCACTCAGAGCCTTTCACAAAATGCCCTCTTAACCCGAGCCTTGTTAATGCTCGCTTCAGATGGTTTCTTCCTTCTGGTTTCTTTTTTTTTTCCTCTCAAATATATTTTATTGATTTTACACAGAGAGGAATTGAGAGGGATAGAGAGTTAGAAATGTCGATGAGAGAGAAACACCGACCAGCTGCCTCCTGCACACCCCCCACTGGGGATGTGCCCGCAACCAAGGTACATGCCCTTGACCGGAATCGAACCCGGGACCTTTCAGTCCGCAGGTCGACGCTCCATCCACTGAACCAAACCGGTCCCAGGTCCTTCTGGTTTCTTAAGGAAGTTGCTGTCTCTTTCCCTCGCCGCTCAGTCGTTTGCTCCAACCTCTCCCCTCTTCAGAGCCTGCCACTCACTATCAAGGATGACACCCATCATTGGCCCAACTCGTTCCATACATGTCAGTCCTTTATCTGTCTCAGCAGCAGGAGACATCACTGGCTCCTCTCGATTTTGAGGATGCCACATGTCCCTGGCTCCCTCTTACTTTTCTGGTTGCTTCTTTCTCAGGCCTCATTTGTGGATCCTTCTTTTGCCTCCTATCTCTTTTTCTTTTTAATTTATAAAAATTTATTTTTTAATGTGAGAGAGAAACATTGACTTCTTGTTCCACTTATTTATGCATTCATTGGTTGACTCTTGCATGTGCTCTAACTGGGAATCGAACCCATAACAGAGCTGAGCTACCCAGCAAGGGCCTTGCCTCCCATCTCTTAAGTACGGGTGCACCCAGGGCCCTGCCTCTCGCCTTTTCCATATTGGATTCCAAAATCTCTGTCTTCAAGGACAGACATCTGACTCCAGATGCACACGTATACAGGCAGTTACCAAGACCTGCCCATTCTCCCTTAAATTCCTCCACATCGCTCCCTTCTGGCTGACCAGAAAAGCCTCCTAGATTGGTGAGCTTCCTTAGTCTTGTCCCATGCCCTCGGCTGCTGGGATGTTATTTTGTAGACAAACCTAGTAATTTCATGCCTTGGCTTAAAACCCCTCGATGGCATCCCATCGCTTTCCGGAAAGGTCTGAGGTCCTTGCCGGGGTGCGCAGTCTCCCTCCCCAGTCTCATCTCTGCCCAGTGTCCCTCCCGAGGCCTCGGCTGTCAGAAGGCTCCTCTGGACCTGCACACGCTGCTCTCCTTGCCCCCACATTCTCCTTTGCCTAGCTAACTCCTGCCCATTGTTTAGGGGCCGGGCTCCCAGGACCCCCAAGCCTGGGCTGGGCCCCTTTCCCTGGGCCAACCCCCATCTTAGCATTTCACCCCATGTCAGGAGGGTCTCAGCCCTCGACCAACTCCTTCCCTCTATTCACAGAGGGTCTCTGCCTGCCGGACCTGCATGCCCACAAGCTCCTTGAGGACGGAGATGGTGTGCCATCCATGCACTCGCGGTGCCTGGCAGTTCAGTGGATAAAGGAAAGCAAAGAGAAACTTCCGTTTCTCTTAGAACTTTCAGCATTTTCACTTCTGGAAAGTTCTTAAGAGGAAACTAAAGGTCAGAGAGGTTAAGAATATGTTGTCTGTGCAAATACCATGTAATTCAGTTATATGTGGAAAATAAGGAACAAAATAAACAAGCAAAACGGAAACGGACTCAGAGACAGAGAGCAGATTGGTAGTTGCCAGAGGGAAAGGGGTCAGGAGACGGGGTTAAAAAGGTGAAGGGACTAACAAGTACAGATTGGTAGTTACAGAATAGTCATGAGGATGTGAAGTACAGCACGGGGAATATAGCCAATAATATCGTAATAACTCTGCATGGTGCCTGGTGAGGACTGGAAATTTGGGGGGGGGGAGGGCGGCAAGATAGCTTGTAAAGTACGTGATTGTCTAACCACTACGCCGAACACCTGAAACCAATACAAAATAATATTGAAAGTAAACTGTAATTGGAAAAAAGTAAAAAGACTACGTTGTCTGTGGTCAAATATGTAAATAAATAAAGTATTGTGGGACCGAGTCTAGCAGATACCCCTGCTCCCCTTCCTCCGTATCAGGCTTTCTCAGCCTTGGCACTGACACTGGGCTGCACAGTTCTTAGGTGTGGGGGCGTCCTATGCATGGTGGGATGTTGACCAGGGTCCTGACTTCTACCCACCAGGTGCCAGCAGCTCCCTCCCCCTAACTGTGACAACCAAAAATGTCTCCGGTCATTGCCAAAGTCTGTGGGGACAAAACTGACCCCAGGTGAGGACCAGTAATGTCCCTAAGGAGTAGCTTGTGGGAAGGGGTCTTTGTCCCCACTCCCGCCCCAATCTTTCTCTCTCTCTCTCTCTCTCTAATATATATTTTATTGATTTTTTTTACAGAGAGGAAGGGAGAGGGATAGAGAGTTAGAAACATCCATGAGAGAGAAACATTGATCGGTTGCCTCCTGCACGCACCCTACTGGGGATGTTCCTGCAACCAAGGTACATGCCCTTGACCGGAATCGAACCTGGGACCCTTCAGTCCGCAGGCCGATGCTCTATCCACTGAGCCAAACCAGTTTCGGCGGGAGGATTTACTCTTTTAAATGAAAATTTCCAGGCTTCAATGAATGAAGCGCTAAGGGCAGAATTTTGTTACAGACCTTGAAACACTTCCTAGCCCAAAGTGCTTCGTGTAAGACCAACGCAGGCAGAGCACCCAGGCACAATCAACCGCCCATGGCGTCCCTCAGAAGGATTGAAATCTGGAACAAAAGCAGCCTCTCTCTCACCATGTGTCCAGCTTTGAGAATCCAGTAGAAAGCCAGGTTCTTGTGGCTCTTGACAAAAGCAGACGTTTCCGAAGATGTAGGGTTAGTGTACAGGGGCTTCCACTTCAGCTGATTGAACTTGGGCAGTTCCGTCCACTTAAGTTTCCTTAGCCAGGCCTCCTGACCTGATAGGAGAGACAGAGAAGGGCCAGGCATTGGCTGTGGGGTGGAGTTGAAAAAAATCTAGGTCCTAGTCCCAGCCCAGCCTACAATGACAACTTCCCTATTCCTGTAATCCCTACCTCCCCATGTAATCTAGTCCTACTATAATATATAAGCAGCTGGCTTATGGGGGGCTGCAGAGCTGATTTTTGTGAATGACCTGCTGCTCTCCCACACTGCCGGCAGAACTGGAATAAACACTCACGTATGATTAAAAAAAAAAAAAATCTAGTTCGTATAACTTGGCTTTTCCCAAAGCATAATAATGTAAAATGCAAATCAAAACCACAAAGAGCCTGGCCAGCGTAGCTCAGTGGTTGAGTGTCCACCTATGAATCAGGAGATCATGGTTCAATTCCTGGTCAGGGCACATGCCCAGATTGTGGGCTCAAACCCCAGTGTGGGGCATGCAGGAGGCAGCCGATTGATGATTCTGTCTTGTCATTGATGTCTCTATCTCTCTCCTTTTCCCTTCCTCTCTGAAATCAATAAAACATATTTTAAAAAAAACAAAACACAATGAGATACCATGTCACAGCTGTTAGAATGGATATCATCAAAAAGACAAGCAATAACAAATGTTGGAGAGGTTGTGGAGAAAAAGGAATCCTCATTCCTTGCTAGTGGTAATGTAATCTGGTACAGCCACTATGGAAAACCATATGGAAGTCTCTCAAAATATTAGAATAGAGCTACCGTATCACCCAGCAATCCCTCTTCTGGATATCTAGCTGAAAAGTTTGAAAACATTTATTCATAAAGATATATGCACCCCCATGTGCACTGCAGCATTATTGAAAATGGCCAAGACATGGAAACAACCTAAGCATACTTTAGTAGAGGACTGAATATGTGGTACATATATACAATGGAATACTCAGCCACAACAAAAGAGGAAATACTGTCCTTTCTGAGAACATGGATGGATCTTGAGAATATCATACTAATCCAAATAAGTCAGATGGGAAAAGTCAAGAACCATATGATTTCACTTCTATATGGGACATAAAACTAAAAGCAACAAACAAAAATTCATAGACACAGACCACAATATGGTGATGATCAGAAGGAAAGGGGGTGAGAGGGGGTAGAAAAGGGTGAAGGGGGCATAAATGGTAAGAGAAGACTTGACTTTGGGTGGTGAACATACCATGCGATATACAGATGATGTACTATAGAAGTGTACACTTGAAACCTATGTAATCCTATTAACCAATGCCATCCCAATAAATTTATTTTTGGGGGTGCTTTTTTTTTTTGTTGTTGTTGTTCTTTTTGACTTATTTATTTATTTATTGTTTAAAGTATTACATGTCTCCATTTTTCCCGATTGACACCCCTCATCCCAATAAATTTAATAAGTTGTTTTTTAAAAGGGGAAAAAAAAACTTAACCTTGTAAAAATGCAAGTTCTGACTCAGTAGGTGTGGGTGGGGCCTGAGAGTCTGCATTTTTAGCAAGTTCCAGGGATACCCCGGCCTATGGAGAAACCAAACTGCTGCGGAGCCCGGCCAGTTTTTCCTTTCCCTCTCCTGCCGCTGGATGCTCTGGAGGGAGGCCATCAGGGACCTCTGGAGGTGGCAGCTGTCAGGAGGACTGAGAAGTCTCGGGTGAGACAGAAATGTGGGAAGAAACACAGAACCTTTTCATGTTGTCCTTAGCGCCCTTGGCTCACAAGTCACAGGAAGATTCGGTCCTGCTGACGCTAAGAAACATAGCACATCCAGCAGACCCCACGCCTGGCTGGCCTGCTGGTTCCGAGCACCTGCCCCTGTGCTTCTACTGGCCCTGCTGACCCCAGAAGTGGGCACACGGGGACAGCCAGTGCGACAGTGGCTCTGCAAAGACCACTTCCCCCGGATCCTCATTTTACAGAGTCCTTAGGGTTTAATCTTAAATCACCCTGCAAGGTTTTCCCTCAGTGAAATAGTCCATCTGCTCTAGAGCTCAGAAAAAAGTCTTCTTTTTTATTTTTGTGGTAGGGATAGGTGCTGTGTTTTTCTTTAACTATAACTGAAGAGCCTCAACAGTTGGATGGGCCTACACTTCTCAGAGGGGTCACAGGTGGCTCCAACCACTTCCAAGAATCAAGGTTGGGGGTGGGTGGATGGATAAAACAGGAAATGGCCTTCTTCCTAGAACCTCCATGTCACCAGCCCCAAGACGGATGTTCCTGAGACCAGTTCCCTTCCGGCTCAACCTGAAACACCGCCTCCACGTGCCCCTCAAATTGGGTTCCTACCCATGGTGTCCACGATGAGGTCAAGCTGTCCGTTATACACGGTCACGTTGACCCCGGCTTCCAGCAACTCGTCCACCACGCTGATGGCTGGCTTCATGAAGTCCCCCTCCATGTTCAGGAAGACGTTGGTGGCCTGGCCTGCACATGAGGAAAGAGAAAAAAGCAGCGGCTTGAATCCACCAGAATAGGAGGGACCTTCTAGCCCCAGAGCATTCTGGGCCCTGGCACCTAAATGTCAGCCTGTGCAGCACCCAAAAGACTGAACACACAATGCTTCTTCACCCACAGGGACCAACCGGCCTGGGTCTCCCTGCCCTGAGCTGGATGTATAGAAGGCAAGCATGAACAACACATGCATGCTCTGGTCTCTCAAGTGTGGTGATGACAGCAATGGCATTTTTGTTTGTTTGTTTGTTACTCCTCATTCAAGGATATTTATTCCATTGATTTTCAGAGAGAGAGAGTGGGAGGGAGGGGGAAAGAGAGAGAGAGAGAGAGAACACTGATTGGTTGCCTTCCGCATGGGTCCTGACCAGCGCCAGGGATGCAGCCTGCCTTGACCGGAATCGATCCTGGAACCCTCCAGTCCCTGGGCTGACGCTCTAACCATTGAGCAAACCAATTAGGGCTAAGTTCTAATTTCTGAACAAGGGAGGCTACCCTAGTGAGAAACCAAATCAGACCCAGACCCATTTAGAGCTCGCCCTCAGTAATCCCTGTGGAGGAAGAATCCCAGGCAAGAGGAGAAGGTGACCACATGGAGGACTAGCCCCCAGCCAGAGGAGCTGGTCAGTGCAGATTCCCAGTGGACTCCTGACCACCACTAGCTCCTCCATCATCAGAATACTGAGCAATAACAATAGCGTATGTATATGTTTATTTTTATTCGCTAGTCACTGTACTTTATAAGCAACATCTCATTTCCTCTTCACCACCACCCTGGGAGGTAAGGTCTCTTGACTTGTACCAAGGTTAAAGAAAACGAGGCTCAGAGAGGCTACAACATGTGTCTGGGTTGAAACAGCCACCCAGTGGCAAACTGGGATAGGAAAGTAGGCCTGGCTGATTCCAGAGTATGTAGGCTTCACCACAAACCAGAACTCAAAGAAACTGGGAGTACTGGGCAAGGTCACTCTGTCCTTTCCAAACCATACATAGACACGCCGGAGCCAAAGAGAGTTTGGCTGAAAAAACAGTAGTCACTGGGCCCGTCCACCCGACGGCCCACCCTCCCACCATAAATGAAGATAAAATGAAAGGCTGGGCCGAAACCGGTTTGGCTCAGTGGATAGAGCGTAGGCCTGTGGACTGAGGGGTCCCGGGTTCGATTCCGGTCAAGGGCATGTGCCTTGGTTGCGGGCACATCCCCAGTGGGGGCGTGCAGGAGGCAGCTGGTCGATGCTCCTCTCTCATTGATGTTTTTAACTCTCTATCCTTCTCTCTTCCTCTCTGTAAAAAAATCAATAAAAATATATTTAAAAAAAAAAAAAAAAAAAGAAAGAAAAAAAGAAAAGAAAGGCTGGGGCTGCAAACAGGCGCTCACAGGAATCTGAGCTGGACCTAGCCCCCTGTGGTTGCTCAGGTTTTCTTCCCAGTGCCATACAGCTCCCCACAGCTGTCCTCATCCCTTGTGGCACTGACACCACATTCTTTTTGTTTGATCACATTAACGTCTTTCTTCATTTCTAGAAAACTCTGAGGAGATGAGAACACCTGGTCTAGGATGAGCCTTCAGCTCTCTGCAGGTGGGGAGGATGGCCCGTGTCCCCTGAGGACGTCAGGCCAGCGCCCCCGAGCCTCAGCAGCTGTCACAGGGCCACCCTGGAAAACCTCCAGACCATCACTTTGGGGGATCAACGAAACTCTCCCCAGCACGGAGTGTTTCCTCTCCAGGACCTAGGGCGTTCCACTTCTCCCGGCCTTTCCACAGGACTAAACAGGTCCTTACCAAGATTTCCACCTGGCCTGGTCTCTGAGGACCCCAATATCTCCTTACTATGGCCTTCAGGCCAGAAGGCAGTACACACCTGGACCACATCTGGCACCAGGAGGAGGCTGGCCAGAGAACTGGTCACACCCATCCAAAAGGACCTTTGTCTAGAAGTCACACCTGTAACCAACTGTGGCCTCGGGCATGGCTTTTCTAAATCTCAACGTGCTATTACGGGAAAATTCCAAACTGATAGGAAAGGGAAGGAAAGAGCGTACTCACACCTGGCTTCAACCGTCATCACCTCATAACCAACCATGGCGTTTCTCTCCCAACCCGCCCCTGACTTTGAATCAAATCTGGCATGTCATTTGCTGGTTTTTGGGGTTTTTTTTGCTCCTCTACAAAATGTGGACAATAACACCGTCCTACCTGCAACATACGATCATCACCACCAACGAAACCCACTCTACCAAGGAAGGCCTTCGAATGTGCACCTTTCTTCCCCTCCTCCCCAACTCCACAGGTGGCGCCCAATTAGGTCACATAAGTTACCTCCCCAGGAGCAGTCCTTGGGGATAATTTTGAGCTTCGTCCTGATGGGCCCGTTCATGAGCTGGTTCAAGTTGTCCCGATTTAGGTGTCTCACGTGGCGCTGGTAAAGCTGAACTGAAACAGACGTACACGGTGAGTCAAATGGGGTGGAAATGGGACCGAGAGGACCTTCCCAAGCTGCTGTGCGAGGAGGGAGGCTTTCGGCTGGAACATGAAAAGTGTCACCTTGATCCACCCCAGATGGAGGAAGAAGGCAGAAACACATTGAAACTGGAGAGGATTCGTTAGTGTTGGTTGCTGCGTGTCAAATACTTTGGGGCCTCGGAGAGTAGCCAGCGTGGACAGAAGAAACCAGCAAGCAGTGGCATCTAGAGGACTCCTGCAGCCTTGATCCACCTCTTTCAGAGGAGGATGCCACATAGGGCACCCCCCCCACCCTGACGCTGGGGCAGCTGAAAGACAGCGCAACCCAGCCTGCAGGAGGACTGGCATTGCCATCCGGGGTGCAGAAGCTGGTGTTCGAACTTCAAACATACTACGTGAGAGAAGCCGATGTTTTATAGACTACCCGTAGCACGAAGCCACTTCTACGAGAGGCCATGAAAAGGCAAGTCTAGACGAACAGAGAGCAGAGGAGGGGATGCCTGGTGGTGAGTCAGCCGCACACAGACATGTGGGATCTTTCTGGGAAACGGTCTGGAACTGGATTGTGGTGGTGATTGCACAACTCTGTGAATGCACTAAAAACCACAGGATATACACTTAAAACAGGTGAATTTTATGGCATGTGAAATATATATATATATATATATATATATATATATATATATATATTCCTTTCTATATTTTATTGATTTTTTTTTAGAGAGAGGAAAGGAGAAGGATAGAGAATAAGAAACATTGATTCAGCTGCCTATTGCACACTCCCCACTGGGGATGTGCCTGCAACCAAGGTACATGCCCTTGACCGGAATCAAACCTGGGACCTTTCAATCCCGCAGGCCGACGCTCTATCCACTGAGCCAAACCGGTTAGGGCTGAAGTATATATTATTGAAGCGTTACAGTCCAGTGATAGATGGTGACTAGCCTTACTGTGGCAATCGCTTTCTAAGGTGTACAGATGTTGAATCACTGTGCTGTACACCTGAAACTAATGTAACAGTGTAAGCCAACTATAATTTAAAATTAATAAATAAGTAGGTGGGAAGAGAACTTGTATGCACATATACATAACCCATGGACACAGACAATAGGGTGGTGAAAGCCTGGGGCGGGGAGTGGGGGTGAGGGTGGGCTAGAAGGGGTCAATGGGGGAAGAAGGGGACATAAACGATACCTTCAACAATAAAAATGTAATTTAAAAAATAAAAACAAAAGGGTAAAATAAAGCTATGAGAAGAAACTGGGCCAGCAGCTTCCAGGCTCACTCACCTAGGTGGCTCTGGGTGAATTCCAGGCTTGACTTCATGGTGGACATGGGCGCAGTTTTAGTTAGGATGTTATAGAAGTTCACCCCGTCCGTGTTCTGAAATACAGAAGTACATTTGGCTGTTTGCTCTTTATTTCTCCATTGTCAACGCTGTAGAACAGAAAGGCACCTGGCCCTCCATTGTATCCAGGGCCAGCTTTCTCTGAATCTGCCTGGACCAGAAAGAAATGCAGCTCAGGAGGCTCCGTCAGCCCAGCCTTGGACGGGGGGTGAGGGGGAGACTGAGGTTGGGGGTGGAATAGCTCATAGGAGCCAAGCAAAGATGCTGCAGGATAAACATCATTAGCTGTGTCTTTTTTCCCCCCCAAGAAATATATTTTATTGATTTTTCCATAGAGAGAAAGGGAGAGGGATAGAGAGCTAGAAACATCGATGAGAGAGAAACATTGACCAGCTGCCTCCTGCACACCCCCTACCGGGGATGTGCCCACAACCAAGGTACATGCTCTTGACCGGAATCGAACCCGGGACCCTTCAGCCCGCAGACCGACGCTCTATCCACTGAGCCAAACCGGTTTTGGCATGAGCCGTGTCTTAATGTATAGGCAGCACGAGCTAATTTTTGGAGCGCCTCAGGACAGACCTCCCAATCCTCCCCACACCAGCCAAGGGCCCTTTATTCCTGGGAAAGACACCCCCGAACGTGTGCCCTGTTACCTGTTCAACGACCATTTCCGCTTTTCCCCACAGCTGGGTGGCCTCCTTGTAGAGCCCCTTATCCACGGCATCCAGGACCTGCTCTGCCACCTGTGACACCTCCGCCAGGCCTTGGTCATCGAGAAGAGACTGCAAGGCAAATGAATAGCACAAGGGCCCACTTGGCTTAGAAACGCAAGTCTGGCGTTGCTCCAGTTAGGGCTGGGTAACAGAAAGAGTGGGGAGGAGAAAGGGGAGCTTCTACACCCGAAAGTGTCCAAGTCACATATCTATTATGGAAGAAACACAACAAAATCTTAACTGAGTCTAGATGGTGGGTATATGGGCGATCGCAGTGAACTTTTCACTTTCCTGCATATTTGAACATTTAAAAATATATTTTTTATTGATTTCAGAGAGGAAAAGAGAAGAAGAGATAGAAGCATCAATCAAACCTGCGCCCTTGACTGGAATGGAACCATGGACCGCCGAGGCTCTATCCACTGAGCCAAACCAGTGAGGGTTGAACATTTTTATAATAGTTGAGGGGAGCCTTAACCGGTTTGCTCAGTGGGTAGAGCGACGGCTTGCAGACTGAAAGGTCCCAGATTCGATTCCTGTCAAGGGCATGTACCTTGTTTGCCGGCACATCCCCAGTAGGAGTTATGCAGGAGGCAGCTGATTGATGTTTCTCTCTCATTGATGTTTCTAACTCTCTATCCCTCTCCCTTTCCTCTCTGTAAAAAAAAAAAAAAGAAGAAAGAAATCAATAAAAAACATATTTTAAAAATTAAAAAAAAAAAAAAAGTTGAGGGGATTTAAAAAGCTGTGTTTCTTGTACCTGAAGAAATGGGATATCTGTGCTGATATATATATTTTTTAATATATTTTATTGATTTTACATAGAGAGGAATTGAGAGAGTTAGAGAGCCAGAAACGTCGACCAGCTGCCTCTTGCACACCCCCCACTGGAGATGTGCCCGCAACCAAGGTACATGCCCTTGACCGGAATCGAACCTGGGACTTTTCAGTCCGCAGACCGAGGCTCTATCCACTGAGCCAAACCGGTTTTGGCATGTGCTAATACTTCTTTAAATTTGTCACCAAGGCCAGCTATAGCTTAAGGCAGTGTTTCCCAAAGTGTGGTATGCGTTCCCCCAGGGGTACGGGAAGAGTTTGGTGGGGGTTGCACCGGAGTTTGGTGGGGATATGCACTGCACCGTGCTTAGCTGCGCCTAATTCTACGTTCTCATGAGTACGAGGGGTACTCAGCGTTACGAAAATTATAGAAGGGGTACACCTATGTCAAAGGTTTGGGAAACACTGGCTTACGGTATCCTATTTGATATGGACCAGAAGTCCCTAGGGAGCAGTGTCAACCACACAGGCGCACTCCGCTAGCTCTGTCCTTCCTGAGGACAGAGCCAGAAGAGGCCTGCTGGGCCGCTGACGATGGAGGGTGCAGAGGTGAGGCCCCACCTACTTACCATGCTGTACAGGTACGGTCCCCAGGAGAGCACCGAATCTAAAGGAAACCACACGACACAAAATAAGTCAGTCATGGCTCCACACTTCCAAAAAAAATAAACCTAACTAGCCTTCTTTCCAAAGCTGAAGGAGCCAGAAGAAAGAAACCATGGCTGTACATCCCAGAGGCCCTTCGCGCACCAGGGCCCGTGCAGGAGAGGAGCTGAAGTCTCGGTGGCTGGGAGGAGGGACGAGGGTGCGGGGGCCCGTGTTGGCACATTCATTTGGCCTGATCCTGGGCCAGTGAGTGAGTCAGCCAGAGATGGCACCCCCACGGGCAGGCTGTTGATGCAGCGGAGGCTCTTATCTGCACACTTCAAAGCCGTTGGACAGCTTAAAATATTCCCCCGCCCTCACATTCCTGCTCTGCTTCCTGCTTGCTCCTCCAATTTGGGGACACTTGCTTCTGCCAAGATGCTAATTAAGGAAGAAGACTAATGATTTCGTAATTCCAGTGTCTGTGTGCTATACTGCCGATCCATTCATCTCTGTCCCACAAATGTATGGAGGACTGACAAAGGGCCTGAAGCCAGGAAGGAGCGTTATAAGATATAAATATGAGTAAGACTTTCAAAGAGAACAGGGGGGCTTGGTTTAGACCAGTTCACTATCGCCACGATGCTAGGTTAGGCCGGTGCCATTGAGACATGTGCCAGCCAACAAAGCACCAAGGATCACACATTGTACAGTCCATTTAAATATGTCACTCCTTTGCTTGAAAGCCCTCTGCGGTACCTTAAGGCTAAGCATCTCCATCTCAAAGTATGTTTCAAAGAACCTCCGTTCCACAGAATTTTAATCTAGGTGTTAAAAGAAAGCATTCTTTGGTGAAGTAGCTTTGGGGTTATGCAAAATAGAACACATTTCTTTAATGCATGGCTTCTCAGAGCCTTTGATGCGCTCCCGAAACTGAAGGAGGCGGAGCCAGAACTTATTTGGCCACAGAGTCCTTTGGATAGCACCTCATCGGTCTGGTATTCTTGAGTACACCCTGAGAAATGCAGGCATGCCAGGCCCTCCTGAACCTACCATTGACCTCTCCGGTCAACCTTTAAGCTAGTTAGTGCCTTAGTTTCCTGAAATGCAAAATTGTCTGCCGTTTTCCAATGCGTCCCACTCCCTGCTTGATCTAGGCCAAGAATTGAGAAACTTTTTCTCTGAAGGGACAGATAGTCAATATTCTTGGCTTTGCAGGTCGCTGTTGCAATTACTCAACTTTGCTGATGCAGCATCCAAACAGTATGTAAACAAATGGGCGTGACTGTCCCGATAAAAAACCTATCCACCACAGCAGGGTGGCAAGGCAGACCTGACCTCCAGGTCATAGTCCGCTGACCTCCGCTGCAGACCTGAGATGTCCAAGAGGGTTTTCTGCAATGATGGAAATGCTGTGTCTGGGCGGTGCAACACCATAGCCACCAGCCACACGTGACTACTGGGCACTGGAAATGTATATAGTGCAACTGAACAATTAAGACTTTTATTGTGGCCCAGTGGGTCTGGCGCAGTGGTTGAGCACTAACCTAAGAACTAGGAGATCACGGTTTGATTCTTGGTCAGGGCACGTGCCCAGATTGCGGGCTCAATCCCCAGTGTGTTGCGTGCAGAGGCAGCTGACCGATGATTCTCTATCATAGTTGATGTTTCTCTCTTTCTCTCTCTCTCTCTCTCTTCCTCTCCCTTCCTCTCTGAAATAAATTTTAAAAAAATAAAAAAGAAGGAAAAAAATTTCATTGTATTTTAATTAATTTAAATTTAAATAGTCATGCCGAAACCGGTTTGGCTCAGTGGATAGAGTGTCAGTCTGTGGACTGAAGGGTCCCAGGTTCAGTTCCGGTCAGGGCCATCTACCTTGGTTGCGGGCACATTCCCGGTGGGGGGGCGGGGGGGGGTGCAGGAGGCAGCTGATCGATGTCTCTCTCACATTGATGTTTCTAGCTCTCTATCCTTCTCTCTTCCTTTCTGTAAAAAATCAATAAAAAAAATTTAAAAAAAAATAAATTTAGCCAAAACCGGTTTGGCTCAGTGGTAGAGTGTCGGTCTGCGGACTTTGAACGGTCACAGGTTCGATTCCGGTTAGGGGCATGTACATTGGTTGCAGGCACATCCCCGGTAGGGGGTGTGCAAGAGGCAGCTGGTCGATGTTCCTCTCTCATCGATGTTTCTAGCTCCCTATCTCTCTCCCTTCCTCTCTGTAAAAAATCAATAAAATATATTTTAAAAAATAAATAATAAAAATAAATAAATAAATAAATTTAAATAATCACAAGTAGTTCTATGGCTCCAACACTGAACCGAGGACATGGAACACACCTGTATGTCTTTCCCAGCACCTGACACAATACCTACTACCCAGCAAGCCAGTCATGATTGTTTGTGAAATTAACAGCACTTCTCCCTCAACAGGGGAGTACTTCTGGGATGAAGGGGTGATACTTAACGTGGTCTGGAAGGAGGGACTAAGAGCTGGACAGGAAGAGTCATAAGGGGAGGTGGGACATGGCAAGGTGGAAGGATTTTGGACAAGATGAATAGCACTTGTAAGGCCATGGTCTACGGGAGGAAATGTAGTGCAATGGTTAAGTGCAAGGATTCCAGGGCCTGCTGCCTGGATTTGAGTCCTGGCTTTAGCTGTGTGACTCGAGAAAAATTGCTTAACCTCTCTGAGTTTCATCATCTCTAAAATCGGGATAATAACAGCATCGATCCCATGGAGCTGTTGTAAGGATTACACGAAGTAAACACTTGCAAAGTGCTTAGTGTTGTTGTGAAACTGATGAGACCCCAGAGGAAGTACGGGCTGTAATTTTGAGTGAGGCATCTGGCAAGAATCCTGCTAGATTCTTGGGCTTCCGATCAAGGTATCCGCTGCTTCCTTGATGTCCTAGGAGGTCCATCCAGGAAGGACCAACAAGCAGCAGCCCTCCTCTCAATGCTGACTCACATCTCGGTTATGCCATTGTTCCCTGGAGATGCCAGAATGAGGGCAAGAAATAACCATTCTAAGTGGCATCAGGATGTCCTGAGTCCATTAGGGACGTGGCTCTGTAAACGCATTTACTCCCATGTAACGACCACCTCAGTCAAGAGATGGAGCACAAACAGCCTGGAAAGGTCCCTCATGTCCCTTTCTAGCTTATTCCCTTCCCTCCTCCACGGGCAACTCTCTCCTGATTCCTAACTTTACAATTTGGTTTTGCCTGTGAAAAGTCAGTTTTTGGTAGTTCTCCACCAGGGATAATTCTGTCCCCTAGGGGGTATTTGATAATATCTGGAAATACTTTTGATTGCCATACTGGAGTGGAAACACTGGCATCCAGAGGGCAGAGAGGGTCTTACACTGCACAAGAACTCTCCCCACAAAGAATTATATGACCCAAATGTCTACAGGACTGAGATTTTGAATCCTATTTTTAGGGTAAACCCACTCAGGTTTATATATGATTCTACTGATTTCAGAGAGAGGGAGGGAGAAGGAGAGAAAAATAGAAATATCAATGATGAGAGAGAATCACTGAGTGGCTGCCTCCTGAATGCCTCCTTCTAGGGGAGCGAGCCCACAGCCTGGGCATGTGCCCTGACCAGGCATGTGCCCTGCCCATGACCTGGTTCATTGGTCGACACTCAACCACAGAGCCACACCGGCCAGGCAAGGTGACTATTTTAGATGTCTGAAGCCACACCCCGGATGTCTGCAACATAAGCAACTTTTATTTGTGCTCCCTACAAGGATGCGGATGCTCAAGTTGTGAAACTGTGCACCTGAGTTGCAGCACCCGATGCTAACCTTGTCTCATCAACATGAGCAACAGGTGAGACGTTCGCCCCAATGCTCATGCTCACATCGGGGGACAAGATGATAAACAGGCCCGGGGTTTGATTCCTGACCACGCCCCTCATTCTGTGTGTCAGAATTCCATCCCCCCCCCTCGGGCCTTTAGAACAAGCGTGTCAAACTCAAAGGCTAACGCGGGCCAAATAAACAAGGGTTAAGTTTATATGGGCCACAAAAAAACAAAAGCTTCAATTTTCATAGAAATGTAGGTTTATTTTGAAAAGTATAGAAAAAAATAAATAAAAAAAAAAGAACAAGAGCCATGATCAAATTAAAGTTTTCTCCCTGGCACTTGGCATCTCTCCTTGCTGCTATCTTTCCTACTTCGGGGGAAATCTCGTTCTCAGTGATTACTTTCAAAACTGACCCAAGGTGATTGTCAGTAATTCTAGATCTGACAGGAGACTTACTTCCTCTCATAATTGTAAATAACTGCTCACACCGTTATAGTGGCTGGGTTGCAAAAATACTCGTCATGGGCCGCATGGGGACCGCGGGCTGTGAGTATGACATGCTCGCTTTAGAATGTCTCCAAACTGTAAAGTTGGACTCTTTTGTTATAAGAATCAAATAAGAGTTAGATTAAGTTCAGTCCATAGCAGTCCCAGGTGGATGCTAGGTAAAGGAGTTCACCTCCCCAAATTTCTTGGATGGCCCTGGGGCATACACACATATTCTGTGTTCACTTCTCCGAGGACTTAGAGAAATTCCGTTGCCTTGTTCTTTTATTGGGATAACACAGCCAGCCCAAAGTTCCAGGGAAGGGTGGGGAAAGGAAGTAAAGGAATGTCTACAAATTCCATGCTTACCTACAGGGGAGATCCAGGAGTCGCCCAGAGCAACCCCAGAAAAGTTGCACTTGATGGTCCCTTGCTGAATGGCCTGCAAGAGGAGGAGCGAAGAAACATTCTTGCCAAAGGGACTCCACAGGAGGGGGCCCCGTCTTCCCGCACCGCCTTCCTGAGCCCAGAAAACGTCTGCCCGCCCTTCCCGAGCGTCCCAGTCCCCGAAGACCTCCGACACCCTCCAGAGGACCAGAGCAACCCCTTCCTGACAACCTTTGCAAAGTGAGTGGGAACTGTTGAGTTTCTCTCTGCGCGTTTCACAAGGGCGTTGGCAGGGGGTGTGCGCGGGTCTGGCGCATCCCCTATCATTTTAGGAGGGACACTGCCCCAAGGTCCGATTTCTCAGAGGGCTCCTTGGGCACAATCCTCACTGCCCATGCTACAGTCACGGAAGGGCTGGGAGAAGACCTTAAGACTAGGAGCTCATCCTCCTTTGCCCTGCGCCCCCCACCCCCCATTTTTCATTTAACAGTAATACAGTAGCAGGAAATTGGAAACAATCTGCATATCATAGGATAGGCTAAATGAATTATGACCATTTCCATGGTATATGATGTGATTTAAAAAAACAACAACGAAGCCCTGGCCAGTTGCTCCGTGGTTAGAGCACTGGTCTTGGGTTCAATTCCCAGTCAAGGGCATGTACTTAGGTTGCAGGTTCCCCAGCCCTGGTTGGGGTGCGTGGAGGCAACTAATCAATGTGTCTCTCTCACGTCAATGTTTCTCTCTCTGTGTGTCTCTCTCCCTGTCCTCCCTCACTTCCACTCTCTCTAGAAATCAATGGGAAAAATATTCTTGGATGAGGATAAAAACAAATAAACAAAAAAAATAGTTCTTTATAAACTGATATGAAGACATCTCTAAGCTTATTGTTGAAGTAAAAAGAGACATAGTATAGTATATAGTGTGTACTATCATTTGTACAGAAATAGGAAAAAATAATACATGTGAATTAGCTTTCACAGGCATGACATACCTCTGGAAAAGTACAGAAGAAACTAATGACAGAGGTTGCCTTAGGGAAGGGGGACAGAGGCAAGGGAGAGAGTGTTACATTACCCCTTGTATAGTTTTGGAATTTTGCTGTTGTTTTTTAAATATATTATTATTATTATTATTATTATTATTTACAGAAAGAAAGGAAGACAGATAGAGAATTAGAAACATCAGATGAGAGAGAAACATCAATCAGCTGCCTCCTGCACCCCCCTTCCCCCCCCACTAGAGATGTGCCCACAACCAAGGTACATGCCCTTGATTGGAATTGAACCTGGGACCCTTCAGTCCACAGGCCGACGCTCTATCCACTGAGCCAAACTGGTTAGGGCTAGTTTTTGAATTTTGAATGTGACTGCACAAGATATTCAGATATCTAAAAATAAGAGAACAATGAATATCCTGACTTTGAACATTGGTCATGAAAGTGAAAGAATTAGCATTTTTTTCTGGTTTTTCCAGAAGGAACTTATTTCAATTTACTAACTTGTCCCTGATGATGAGGACAAGTTCCACTTCCTGGGGAACAGCAGCTACCAGAAGTGACAGAACCACAGGAGAAAAGCATCATTTGAAAACTCCTAAGGAAATTACTGACCTCCGTGAGCATTAAAAACGGATGTTAAAACAATCCGTTTCTGTGTGAAACCAAGACGACAATGTCATCTTCCTTGTTACCTTATGAAGTTCCAGAGCAATGCCAGCAGCCATTTTTCCTCCGTAAGACTCTGAGAAGATGTAGAACGGGATCGTCTAGCAAGAAAAGCAATTGACAGAGAACGGAACATCTTCCTGAATATCTTCTTACGCACAAGAATTAATTTCAAATTTCTAATGCACGTCACGGCCTGACAAATCCGCTTTGCGTTGTCCCTCTCCCTCCCCACCTCTGATTACTCTGTTTGCTTAGAATACTGGCCCCAGGGTCACCCCTTCAAGCTAGAAACCACCTTGAGTGAAGAGAGAAACCAAAGCCCACAACCCGATCTGGGGCGTAGAAATGAAGGAGCCGGGGGCTGTGCTGGGAGAAGGTGGTTCTGGTGGGCACAGTGTCACTACCACTAGCCCCTTGCTCGGCTGTTCCCGAGGCTCAGCTCACCTGGAACTCCGGGCGGCAACTGAAGAAGGACTGCAGGAGAACCATCATGTCCGATGCCACCATGGAGAGGTCTTTGGCATATTCGCCGTCCTTGCTCACGTAACTGAACCCGGTGCCCACGGGGTTGTCCACGAACAGGAGATTGGCAGACTGGAGCTGCGTGCCACAGAGGGAAAGCAAATGCTCGTCAGGCAGGCAGTCACCAACGATCTTTTGTGTCGTTGTTGTTGTTCATCTTCCCCCTAGGATATTTTTCCATTGGAAGGGAGGGGGAGAGACAGAAACATCGATGTGAGAGAGACCCATCGATGAGATGCCTCCTGGACGCGCCCCAACCAGGGCTGGGGATGGATGAGCCTGCAACTGAGGTGCGTGCCCTTGACCAGAATCGAACCCGGGCCCTTCAGTCTGAGCTATGCTCTATCCACTGAGCCAAACTGGCTAGGGTACCGATTATCTTTTGATCATTCTGCATGAGCTCATCAAAAACAGGAGCGAGGAGATCAGTGTGCTTCTGATCCTCTTGCTAAAAGGGATTTTTAAAAAAATAAAGGACAGGAACATAGACAACTGTGGCCAAGAAAAGGAAAGGCAAGAAGGAAAGATTAGCGTATACCTGGGATCAGAGCATCTAAGCTGTCACGTTTCACACCATATACACATGTCCTAAATGTAACACATTAGTGCAGGTGGAATCGAGCAGCAAGTCTGAGCAATAGCTAACAATACATCCAAGGTCTGAACACCACACACCCGTTTTCTTCAAGACAGAGCCAACTTCCACACTGGCCTGGAGTCCCTGTATACTATGAGAAGAAAACGTATCCTAATATCCTCTCTAAAGAGTCTTAGAGATATAGAATGTTACATCCGGAAGGATCCTTAGTGATGACACAGACCAGCCATGTCCTTTACTGATCAGGAAATGAAAGTGCAGAAAAGGCCCAGGACTTGTCCGAGGTCACCCACTTGGACAGCATCAGGACTGAGATCCAGGCCTCCTAGTTCCTCATTCAGGCTCTCTGCCCCAGTCATGCTACCCTCTTAGTTATGGGAGGCTTGGGGAGGACAAGCCAGTAGGCACTCTGCTACTGCAAGTAGAAGTGGAATTTCAGTTGGAAGTGAGTATAGGATATTCCAGGCTGAGGGAACAGCATGTGCAAAGACCCTAAGGCAAGAGTAAGTAAAAGGAAGGCCAGTGTGGAGACAAACAAGAGAATCAAAGGACTCAGAGGAAATATCAAGGAAGAGGGGATCCTGCATTGAGTCTTAAAGAACAGTAGATGTGGACATGGTGAGCTAGGTTGCGAATGGATGGCCACAGGACTGAAGTCCAAGCCATGCAGAGGTAGAGTACATGTGGACAGATGCTGAGAGATGTGGCTGGAGATAAGCAGAAGCCAGCTTATGCCCACCAATCTGGATCTAATCTCCGGGGTAACCAAAAGATGGTAAACGAAGAAACAATTTGCATTGGAGAATTTCACTCAGGCAGCATGTGAAAAGTAGACTGGGTGGGGAGAGGAGGGACACTTTGAAAGCAGCCACGTAGCAGGGAGACAACATTGCAGCATCTGGGTGGTAAGCTCTGGGTAAAGAACAGCAAATACAGCCGAAACTGGTTTGGCTCAGTGGATAGAGCGTAGGCCTGCGGACTGAAGGGTACCAGGTGTGATTCTGGTCAAGGGCATGTACCTTGGTTTCGGGCACATCCCCAGTAGGGGGCATGCAGGAGGTAGCTGATCGATGACTCTCACCAATGTTTCTAACTATCTCTCTCCCTTCCTCTCTGTAAAAAATCAATATAATATGTTAAAAAAAAAAAAAAAAAAAAAGGAACAGCAAATACAAACAATTCTGGTAAGAATATTAGCAACATTTGGGTATTAAACATAGTGCTACTCCATGACCTGTCAATTCTACTCTTAGGTAGATTCCCAGAAAATTGAACATAGGAGCTCAAATAAATATTTGACTTAAAGAAGTCAAGAGGCAGGGGTGGAGGAGAGGAGACAGGGGAAAGGATGAGAGCTTGTAGCCAGAGGGTGGGACCCCGAGTCAGACTGCAGAGACAGCCAAGGTGTGGGTGGCTAGAGTGGCTTCTGTGGGCAAGTGGAGAGAAAGGTCATGAAAACAAGAAAGATAGGGGGTAGGAGGGGGGTGGAGGTGGGGGTGCAGAGGGACAGGGCTGCTAAACCTGTGACTCGGCCCAGCATGGGGTGAGCCCGGGGTGAGGCCAGGCCATGCTCACAGTACCCAGGTAGTCTTTCGTGGTTTGAGATCACAGTCAAGCGGTCCGATTTCCTCAAAGTTACCAAACCCAGTGCTGGATCCGCCCGGACCACCCTGAGGAAGAGAAAAGAAACAAACATTAATCCTGAGAAAAGGTTAGTAAAATCGTAATCATGATGACGACGACGCCCACACTCCCTATGAACGATTTTTATGATTCAGCGATGGCTGCGCCGACCCTGCACGAAGGCACAATTTACCTGGCGAACCAGGCACTTCCGCACGAACTGAGCCCCGGGGAGCGGCTGACATCTTTCAGAAAGGGACACACCCGGGGCGTGCGGGAGGCGGCCGATCAATGACTCTCTCCCATCATTGATATCTCCAATCAATGATTCTCTCCCATCATCGGTATCTCCCTCTCCCTTCCTCTCTGAAATCAATAAAAATACGCTTTAAACGGTACAGACCCGGGCCAAGAGCCCCCACAGGGAACTTTCCTACCTCTGATCCCCCAAACGTGAATCCTGGCCAGCCATGGACTCACTGACGTTCGGGCACTTTGCCTGGCTCTTCCCTCAAAGACGAGCACTAAGGCCCAAGAAGGGGACATGGCAATGACAGGGGCTCTACCAGGACTGGACTCCGGGACTTGTGACCCTCGAATAAAGGAGAACTGCCCATACCCCCACTCTGCTTTGGATGCTCTATTGTGGCGTTGGGAGGTGACCACCCCAGCCAAGGGCACGGGAGGCTGGCTGGAGGACATGCTGCTCTGTGTGAGCACACCTGACTGCCAGACCTTCGTCTGGAACTCTGAGGCGGGGTGCTGTCGCGGCCAGGGACACCCCAGGGCGCCGAAACACGGTAAATGTGTCAGTGAGCCAAGTGACATGCTGAATGGAACAGCTCACGGCTCCACTCAGACGGCGTGACCCGGATTCTCAGAGACCTGCCCAGAGCAGTCGGCGCACGATGCCACAGTGGGTGGCGAAAATAGATCTTTTCATCTGAACTAGTAATTTATTTGTTCTTTAATCATAACCTTTTCCCTCTCCCTGGGGCCTCTGAGGAAATGAAGGGGAGATCAGTTACTTGGCCGGGGGATATCCCTCCAATAGCATCTCAGTTCCCGGGGTCATGCTAACCAAAGGGCACAGAGAGGACGCACATAGGGCAGGGGTCCCGGGGGAAACAAAGGCAGGCAGAACATAGACAGGGCCGAAACCGTTTGGCTCAGTGGCTAGTAGGGGTGTCGAACTCAATCAGAGAAGGGGCCAAAATCTAAAATCCAGCCTAAATCGCGGGCTGAATGGTTTACTGAACAGTCATAAACTGACAATGTCATAAACTGACAGCGGAGTGCAGTGATGACAGCGCGGTGCGGGCCACATTGCAAGGCCTGCGTCGGCCTGCAGACTGAAAGGTCCCAGGTTCGATTCCGGTCAAGGGCATGTACGTTGGTTGCGGGCACATCCCCAGTAGGGGGTGTGCAGGAGGCAGCTTGTTGATGTTTCTCTCTCATCGATGTTTCTAGCTCTCTATCCTTCTCCCTTCCTCTCTCTAAAAAATTAATAAAATATATTAAAAAAAAAAAAAAAAAAAAAAAAAAAGAACATAGACAGGGGCAGACTCGGCAGTTCGAGCAAGCCTAGGAACAGAAACCAACCAAGCTGAAAACGAAAATGAAGTGTTTCTGAATACAGAGCGGAAGGCGTGGGAGACCCAGGGAGGGCCCGCAATAAACAATGTGTACGTGCACACCGAAACGGAGAAGGTTCAGGTTGCTGGGCACAAACAATGAGGAAATCCATCAGATAGGGACAGGCATAGCTATGACGCAGGCTTGTAGCACACAGATACTCCTAGGACAACTTGCCTTACTGTAAGGTGACCACATGTCCCGATTTTTAACAATTTGTCTCGCGTCCCTCAGCGTTTTAAAAAAGTCCCGATTTTTGGAAAGATTCTTTTAAACCTTCTGGACTTTTTTAAAACGCCGCAGGACATGGGACAATTTGTTAAAAATTGGGGCTGTCCTGCCAAAAGCGGGATGTCTGGTCACCTTACTTATTGGCAACCTATTCTTTATGCCCCCTCCCCGTGGGGGGGGAGGGGGCCTGAATCTGCTTTGTAATAAATTACTTTTACTTAAATCCTCTGGTCCGTGGAGCTCATTCTTGGGCGTCACCAGACAGGACCCCGGGAACACAGCTCGGCTCGCCGTTCTGGTTTATCAGTCACAAACTGGACCATGGACCATGAGGAGAAATCAGGTGCCAGCGAGGGCTCCCTCCTCCGGGAGCTCCTGCCCTCCCTGAAAGGGGACCCCTGCTTTAGGGACAGGGAGTTCAGGCCCCCAAGCTGCTGCTACAACTCCTGACTTTTTACACGTTGGCAAGTTAGTCAGATAAAACAAGGACCCTGCTCCGCCATCAACCACAGGGAAGGTTTGCACCTTCTAAGCTCAGTGGTTTTCAAATTGCAATTCCAGAAACCCCCAGGAAGTGCCTGAGGGCAGCGCGTGACCGAGGGGAGGTCCAGAGGGTGGGGCTCAGCCCTGGCTCCACCCCAGCCTCCGCACTTCCGCTTTTGCTCCTAAGCAAGCTTTCACTCGGGGATGGGGAAGTTCTGCTAAATTAATGAAAAGTTGTAACAAAATACCCCGGATTAGACAGCAAAGCCCAGAAAAGGGAAGTGTTTTTCTTGCCATCGCTCTAAGCGGCAGGAAGGCATCGGGTACCCGGGTCCCGTGAATGGCGGGCCTGGGCTTGGCAACGGCAGGGCTCTCCCCAACAACCTGCCACCGGGGTGGCCAGAAGTTCACATATGGGTGCTTCTGTGGCATTTTCATAGCTGCACCCTTGGCTGAGCCTCACCTCCAGCTCATCCAAGGAGCTGCTTGGGTAATCATGAGAGAAAGGCCCCTCCTGGCACACTGTTCATCTTTGCTCTATCTCACCAGGCCAGCATGGGCCTGGGGCACTGGGAGGCTGCTTATGATGACTGGCATTTTTTTTTGCAAGAAGTGACATTTTCATCCTACGCAATTGAGGACCAGGGTGCCCTATTTCGTGGTGAGCAACCTGGAGCCCCCGCTGGGCCAGGCCTACAGTTTCCAGAGCCTGAGCGAGACCATGTTCCTCCACGCCTCCCGGGAGACTGGTCTTCCAGGTGGGTGTGGGCCACCTCTGGGCAGATGTTTTAGGAACGCAGGGAAGAATCCTCTGCCTGCCTCCCAATGCCTCTTAGCCAGCTCCATGCCTTCCATCCTGCAAGCAAAGCTCGGGATCAGAACGCAGACAACATCCAGGGAGAAGGAAAAGGCCCAACGTTCAATGCTAAGATACGAGAGGCTGAGTGCTTTCAAAAGACGTGTTTTTCTGGGGGCAAGAAGTTAGGGTCTGGAAAAGGATTGGGAAACAGGGATGGGAGGAGCCGGTCAGGGGACCTCAGCCTTTGTTTTGGAACTGCTCAAAACACTTTCTATCAGTGTATAGTCAAATCTGTCTTCAGAAGCTTCTGGTAAAGGTTTCTGCCACTGCCTGGGCTCAAACAAACAAACAAATATGGTAATAGAACCCCTCACTCTGATTTGCCCTCCTTGGAATACCACGGCCTTTGCCTACTTGAGAAGGGTACCGAACCCCTGACCCGAGGAGACCCCTGGCTGGCTGCTGGATCAGTCCTTGATCACCGGCTGAGCTGTGAGCCCTTAAGAGCAAGCAACATGTTAAGTGAGGGAAACGTGGCCTCAAACCTGGCCAAGCAGCGAAGCCACTTTTACCTGAAGCCACATAACCAGGGGCAGTTCTGTGAAGTTCTTGCAGGGGCTGGTGGCATAATAGAGCCACCAGAACATGTGGGCATCCTTCCGGACCGTCACGTAATCCCATACTTCTTTGCCTTCGTCTGGGGGCAGGTCGACGGTGGCTCCTGAAACAGAAGCACAATTTGATTTTTCCTGAAGGATGTCTAACGTCCGGATAAATTCCAAGTCCAGTAAAGGTGGCCATGCCAGACTAGAGACGACTTGGTTTATATTTTATTTTATTTTTTTTAATATTTATTTTATTTTATTTTTTTTACAGAGAGGAAGGGAGAGGGACAGAGAGTTAGAAACATCGATGAGAGAGAAACATCAATCAGCTGCCTCCTGCACAACCCTCACTGGAGATGTGCCCGCAACCAAGGTACGTGCCCTTGACCGGAATCAAACCTGGAACCCTTCAGTCCACAGGCTGATGCTCTATCCACTGAGCCAAACCGGTTTTGGCTTGGTTTATATTTTAGGCAATGTACTTCAATATATTATGAAAATAAGGGGGGAAAACCTTCAGTTACGGAAAAAAACAAAACAAAACCCAATTCCTGGCCAGGTAGGTAATTCAGTTGGTTAGATAATTCAGTTGGTGTCAACCCAATATGTCAATGTTGCAGGTTCGATCCCCAGTTGGGGCACATACAAGAATCAACCAATGAATGCATCAATGAGGAGGAAAAGGCTGACTTGGGGATTACCCTTGGTGACTGGAATTTTCTACCTTTTACTTCTTCCTTGCTTAAATTTCAAGCCTCTGTAGCAAGTAAAAGAACAAAAAACTGGTCTTGAGAAGAGAAAGAAGTAGATGAGGAGACAATGCTCTTTGAACTGATAAGGCTAGAGATTAAGAAAAGCAAAAAGTGTCTTGAGGAGAAAAATTGAACTGCTAGGATATTACAGATATGGCTATAAAAGTCTATGTACAAATAACATAATAATTCAGTCTCCCCAAAACCAGTTTGGCTCAATGGATAGAGCGTCGGCCTGCGGACTGAAAAGTCCCAGGTTCGATTCCCGACAGAAGCGTTTGCCTTGGTTGCGGGCACATCCCCAGTGGGAGGTGTGCAGGAGGCAGCTGGTCAATATTTCTCTCTGTAAAAAATCAATAAAATATAAGAAAAGAAAAAAAAAAGAATTCGGTCTCTTTGAAAATGACAGATAGATAAAGGTGGGGTCCCTTTTGACCTATGCCCTCTCTGACCTGATCACTGTTAACATTTGGGGTTCAACATACTTGACAACATTTCCCAGACACAAACTGAAGGGCATATGATCCCCATATTACAAAAAAAAAAAGGAAAAAAACAGTTGTTAAGCAACTTGCCTAAGATCATAAGGCAAGTTTGTGGCCAGTAGAATTCTGTTGATTCAGATCAGGAAACATTTTTTTTGTTGTTGGGCGGGGGAGAGAGAGACTAAAAATCTGTTTGCAAGTCACCCTTTAAACACGAATTTGTTTTTGCCAAAAAGGGCCTTGATCAGAGCAGACATTATTTTGTCTGCTCTGATCAAGTAGAGCGGAAAAGGCCTTCTCTCAATGAAACGGCCCATTCGGGGTAGGATTTTTCAGTCTTTTTGAACAGCCAGTGACGGTGGCGAGGAGGTGGGTGGCGTTAAGATCGCGGAAACCTCATTTGATCAGCAGTTTCTCCAAATCATACATTTCCCACAACCGTTTCTATCTAGGATAGAAGGGAGGATCAGACCACCCAGAGCCAAAAAAGGGGGGGAGGGGAGGAGGGAAAAGGGGGGTAGAAAAGTACTTTCAATTAGAAAACAAACCAACAGAACTAGTCGAGAGGTTCAAAAGCACAGAGGAAAAAGAGATTTGCTTTCAAAGGCACAAACGTACTAGCAGACGCTCATCCCTGGGGAGAGAAGAAGGCACCGGTCCCTGAGACATCCTGTGCCCGAACCTACCAGCGCTCAGGCCCAGAAGCAGCAGCAGCGGAAGGGACAGGAGACAGACCCGCGGTGCCAGCTCCATGACGAATACCGCGCTGCAGCAGCAGCAATAGGCTGGACCTGGTGCCCCGGCACGTGACTGCGGTGGGCGGGGCCTGGACTGGGTCGGGGGCGGGGCCTGAGTGGGGGCGGAGATTCGGTGGTCTGGGGGCGGGGCGGGGCGGGGCCTGAGCAGCGAGGCGACTGGCAGTGTCCGGGGCGCCCTCTGCAGAACAAGACAAGCCCTGGCATGGTTCTGGGTGGCATGTTCTGCCTGCCCCTCCACATGGTTCTTTGCCATGTTGGGAGGACAGAGCAGAGAGGAAGAGACGTTGAGTGCATTTGACCTCAGTTGTGCGGCAGAACTGAGACGCTACAGGAAAATACCCATGAAGACCGTCCTTCCCGCCCTGCCCATCTCTTAGTTTCCCTATAAAAGCCCTGGCATTTCAAAAACTGCTGCGTCTGCCTCAAATCAGATGAAGCTGATGTGGGATTCCATTTTCAGAGATTTTTAAAAATTATTTTTTCTTATGAAGTTATGTATATTATGAACATTTTGGAAAGCTGAGGAAAAAATGTTAGATCCTACATAACCATTGTTGGCATCTGTGATATTGTTTTCTCCAGTGTTTTTAAAATACAATAATAGCCCTAACCGGTTTGGCTCAGTGGATAGAGTGTTGGCCTGCGGACTGAAGGGTCCCAGGTTTGATTTCGGTCAAGGGCATGTACCTTAGCTGATTTATGTTTCTAACTCTCTATCCCTCTCCCATCCTCTCTGTAAAAAAATCAATAAAATATATAAAAAATATAAAATACGATAAGTTATTTGTTTATTTTCTCTTAATAATTTGTCATCAGCATTATTCTGTGTTAACATCATCTTCACAACAGTTAATTAATTAATTTATTTATTTATTTATTTGTTTTAGAACAATAAGACTTAGTGCAGTATATTCTGCTAACCCAGAAGCACTGTTGACGTGGCTTTGGGTAAAGATGCACATGTAAAACTGCTTACATTAAATTTCAAAACAAAACAAAACTTGGTCTGTTTTGGTTGAGAACAATAGGAATCCAAAAAGACCTTTGATTCCTGGAGCTTCCAATTGAAGAAAGGGCCGGATGCTGTTCTTCCCATACTTCCACATCCAAGTCGCTTTCATTGGAAGAACTCAGAAAACACTGCATTCCACATTGTATCCTTTCTGAGAATTCTATAAAACGTAGGTTTGATATCCTAGCATAAGGGTGTGTGCTATAGAGTAGCTAAAAGCCGTAAAAGGGAGACCACCACTACACAAAACAAGTGTCCAAGTGCCCAAGGCGAGGGCTTCAAAGGGTATCATGTCCTTCCCCGAAGCTTGGTTTGCTCCAGCAATGACTGCACTTGTCAAGAGTCCAGCAGCAGTGGGTCCCACACTGCTCAACAGGATGCTTGCAGACATGAACCTGCCATCTTTGCGATGCCCAGGGGTGAAGAGGGCCAGTAATCCAGTGGGGACATGAAAGAAGAGGGGCGATGCCAGTGCCATGGTGCCACGCCACAGCACATCTCCGGGGAAGGAGCGGAAAGGAGAGTTGGGGCACAGGGTTCCTTTGCCCCTGGAGCGGGAGGTTCAGCTGAGGACCTGCTGCCGGAGCCCAGCCAGCCTCCACTGCTGCTGTTCCCCCTCTGCTCTGCTCTCCTTCACAGCAGTCATTTTAAAGAGGGTGTTGGAGGTTTGGGAGGGGGAAAAGAGAAAAAGAGTGCTAGGGATGTTTTCATATGTGTGTGTGTGTGTGTGTGTGTGTGTGTGTGTGTAAAGGTCATGTTTATCTTAGGGTGTGCTGAATAACTCATCCACTGAGCTAGGAAACAAGAATATGCCGGGGCTGTAAGATGGTCAGGTTATACTTCTAAGTACTGGTTCTAAAGTGCACGATGAAAAAAATAAATAAACTGCACGATAAAAAACACAAAACAGAAAAACAAAGTACAAGTGACAAGGCCTCTCTCTGTCCTGTTCCTGTCCTTCCCCTCTGCCTCTCTTAAATGGACAGATGTTTTTATCTGAAGCTCTGTGAAATGGCAGAGTCTTGCCGGTGAAGGGAGAGGGCACTGAGATTTGGGCCAGAGAAAAGAAATAGGTAACCATCTTAACATAGGTGGTCCTTTACTAGTCCAGTGACCTTGGTACTTAACTATTCTGAACTTTTAATCTTCAAAATGGGAATAGTAATAATAATAATAATAATTCATAACTTTTTCATGAAAACTAAAGGAGTTAATATGTAGGAAAATGAAATGGAATTGAATGATGTAAAATTTCTGATTACAGGTTAATAAGAGGGCCTATTTTTATATATTTTAAAAATATATTTTATTGATTTTTTTACAGAGAGGAAGGAAGTATAGAGAGCTAGAAACATCGATCAGCTGCCTCCTGCACACCTCCCACTGGGGATGTGCCTGCAATCAAAGTATGTGCCCTTGACCAGAATCGAACCTCTATCAACTGAGCCAAACCGGTTAGGGCTTATATTTTAATGTTAATGGTGGTAGGAATTAAGCTGCTAAGGACTTTAAATTCCACTTTTAAGAGGGTGATTAATTTTTTTAATGTTAATATTCACAATACACTAGGAACGCCATCTATGACGAAAAGTTTGTCAACCGAATGTATTTGGGAGTTTAAAAACATTCTTTGCGTAGACTAGCTAATATCTTAGAAGACAACTGCTGAGAATTGCTTTATCAGAGAATTTACACGGAGAGATGCCCAAACTGACACTCTACATAGCACTCGGTAGGAAAGGATAAGGGGATTTTATTTATTGGTCTGCTTAGCCTGGACTGAACTGAATTGAATCCACACCGCTCGGCGGCGTTGCCATTCACGAAGGCTGTAATAGCCACTTGCCTCCCATAGGTGGCGCCCGGCGGGCGGCTGCGGGGGGCGGGCCGCCCGAGCACGCCTCCGGGGAGCGCAGGGGCGCGTCTCGGCTTCCGTAGAGCACCGAGCAAGATGGCAGCCTCCGAGACTGTTAGGCTACGGCTCCGATTTGATTACCCGCCGCCAGCCACCCCGCACTGCATGGACTTCTGGCTTCTGGTCGACTTGAACCGGTGCCGGGTAGTCACGGATCTCATTAGTCTCATCCGCCAGCGCTTCGGCTTCAGTTCCGGGGCCCTCCTCAGCCTCTACCTGGAGGGGGGGCTCCTGCCCCACGGCGAGAGCGCGCGCCTGGTCCGCGACAACGATTGCCTCAGGTGCGCGCGGCGGCCCAGCGGCGCCGCCGGCTCTGCAGGCCGCGCGCGGATCGGGGTGGGTGAGGGGTGGGCATGGGGACGGGGTGAGACCCTGAAACCGCGCACTCCTGGCCCGCAGAGATTCTGATGAGTCGGGGAGAAGGAGGGTCAGGAAGGCGCCTGGTAACGGGCATCCCTCCCGAGGCGTGGGATGCGGCTGGATGGTGGAGCGAGCTGGGAAAGCTCTGATGCCGCCTAGGGGCAGGGCGCGGGTTCCTTCCCGCCGTGGTCTGCTAGCGCTCTTTTTATTTTTATTTATTTATTTATTTATTTATTTATTTATCTTTATTTATTTATTTTTAATGTATATTTTATTGATTTTTTTTTTTATAAAGAAGGGAGAGGGATAGAGATAGAGAGAGAGATAGAAACATCGATGGGAAACACCGATCAGCTGCCTCCTGCACACCCCCCACTGGGGATGTGCCTACAACTAAGATACATGCCCTTGACCAGAATCGAACTTGGGACCTTTCAGTCTGCAGGCCCACGCTCTATCCACTGAGCCAAACCGGTCCCGGCTAGCGCTCTTTTAAAAATATATATATATATATTTTTATTGATTTTTTAGAGAGGAAGGGAAGGGATAGAGTTAGAAACATCCATGAGAGAGAAACATTGACCAGCTGCCTCCTGCACACACCCCCACTGGGGATGTGCCCGCAACCAAGGTACATGCCCTTGACCAGAATGGAACCTGGGACCTTTCAGGCCAACGCTCTGTCCACTGAGCCAAACCGGCTGGGGCTCACTAGCACTCTTATTCAGCTGGGCACCGCATTAGGTGCTCCCGGTGCAGACCTGCCTGAGGCCAGCCATCCCCTGGCGGCTGGGTGCGAGAGCGCCAAGCAGAGGGAGGGACCAGCCGTGTTCTCTTCCTAACGTGCAGCCTGTGCAGCCCCCCAGACTCCTGATGGGAGTCATTCTGGGTCTCCCTGGCCGTGCTGTGGCTCACTTAGGTGTGTGGACCTTCTGGGTTGTGAATAAGAAAACAAACGGTTTAAATATGCCTTGGGAAATTAAAAAAAAAAAAAATGCTGCTTTGGTACTCGCTGCAAGCACCTCTGAGAGAAAGGTGCCCTCAAGTTTTGCCCACTACCAGACAGTCTAGTCTCTCCCCCAATGAGCCCAGAACTGGGGTTCAGTGCAGTTGGAAGTGGGGTTCAGTGCAGTCTTGAGCTTTTGTCTCCTTCCCACTAGGGCAATCCAGTGGCACAGTCAACAGTCTGTTCTCTGTGCACAATGTGCGCGACTCTGGCGCCCTGTTTTTCGCCGCTCCCCTGAGTATCTGCCTTATAGCCCAGATTCCTTCCGTATGAGCTTGGGTCCCCAGGGTCTGGTCTAGAATTGGGGTTCAGTGCAGTTGGAACTGGGGCTCAGCACAGGAGCTTTTGTCTCCTTCCCGCTAGGGCAATCTGGCAGCACAGTCAACAGTCCGTCCTCTGTGCGCAATGTGTGCGCCTCCGGGACTGCCTTTCGCTGCTCGGCCTTACAGCCTAAATTCCCTCTGTATGAGCCTGGGTCTCACCCAGAACTGGGGTTCAGCACAGTCCGGAGCTTTTATCTCCTTCCTGCTAGGGAATGCCAACCAGGCACTCAGCCGCCCCTCCTCTCCAGCTCAGTCTTCTCCCCACGTGCGCACAGTGTCTCCGTATCTTAGGCTTTTACAGTTCCTCTGATTTTCTTTCTGGTTTTCTCTTTCCTTCTAGTTGTAGAATTTCCAGTCAGTCAACTTTCCTGTAGTTCTGGATGATGTCCACTTTATATTTTAGTTGTATTTTTTGAAATTGTGTGAGGCTGCAGTTAGGCGTTTACCTATGCCGCCATCTTGGTTTCTCTCCTCAGATACATATAATATATTTTAAATGTTTTTATTTCAGGGAGAGGAATGAGAGGGAGAGAGAGAGAGACATTGATGATGAGAGAAACATGGATCGGCTGCCTCCTGCAAGTCTCCTGTTGGGGACTGAACCTGCAACCTGGGCATGTGCTCTGATCGGGAATCGAACCAGCCACCTCCTTGTGCATGGGACGACATTTAACCAACTGAACCACAAAGGCTGGGCTATATTTTTTATGATAGAATCCTAGAAATGAAATTGCAGATTTAAAGGGAATACCTTGCATTTTGATAATACTACCCAGTTTAGCAAATGTTAGGGACACAGTAGGTAGTCAATAAATAAAAGCAGTCTTTTGAAAGATGACCATAAGTGATGCCATATAAACCATTTTGTCAAAAGAGTCTTTGTTCTTCAGCGATTTGATGATCTTTCATTGACTGATGGCAGTGACAGTTTGCAGTCATCTCAGTATATATTACAACGTCCTGGAGACATAGTTACTCACTTGTTTTCTCTCTTGTTCTTTTGATAGAGTTAAATTAGAAGAGAGAGAAGTCGCTGAGAATCCTGTAATAGTCAGTAATGGTGATAGTACTCATTTCTTACCTAGAAAAGCAAAGAAGCGGTCACTTAAGTTGGAGGAGGATGAAGAAACTGGTGACAGAAACTCAAAGAAGCATTGGAAGAGGCGAGAGGACAACAACAACGAGGACACTTTGGATCCAGAGCCAAAAGCTGTCACAGATCAGAATGGGAGGGGGAAAAACAAAAGGAAATACAAAGCCACACCTGATGTAGTAGATGAGGATGACAAAGAGACCAAGAGAAAATCACCAAAGAAACGTGCATGTAGAAAACGGACGCAGAATCCCAGGTCTTCTAAGGCACAGACAGTGAAAGAGCGAACAGCAAAGAAGTGTAGTCCTCCGAAAGGTTCTCCTGCTCGAAGCAGTCTTGTGAAAGCCAAGAGGAAAGGTGGTGTCGACGAGAGGAAAGGTGGTGTCGACGAGAGGAAAGGTGGCGTCAACGTCCCTACAAAAGATAGTCCCAGTTCCTCCTCAGAGTCTGAGTCTTGTCATGATTCATCCAGCGAACTTTTGAGCAATGTCATCATGGAGGTCAGAAAGTCCTCAGAGAAAGTATCAACTGCATTATCAAAGGAAGGGCCCTCTGTAAAAAACACAACTACAAACAAAGTAGCTACAACAATTGCCTTTAACTCTGCCACCGTCGAGGACAAGACAACCAGAGCCTCGGACTCCAGCTCAGGCTCGAGTTCAGATTCAGATGACCTTAGTGACGCATCCAAGAGCTCCCTGGAGAAGACTGCAGGGCTCTTGAAGCCAGGGGGCCTGCTTGCAGGCAGGGGTCGTCCGGGGCCGGGGCCTGCAGCACAGACTCTGAACGCTCCTGGATGCAAGAACTCTGACTCAAATGGTGGCAGACAGACCCCTCCGGGTCCTCCCAGCGCGACTGTTCCTACCAGTTTGGGAAGAGGTTGGGGTAGAGGAGAGGACCTTCTTTCTTGGAAGGGAATTCGGGGTCGGGGCATGCGGGGGAGAGGTCGAGGACGAGGACTTGCTGTTCCCCTTGTTTTAAATAAAGACGCCGAATATGAGAAGCAGCAGCATTTAAATGAAACAGTAACAAACTCTTCTACTATCATCCAGGCAAGTAGTCTTTATTGTGTTTACCACTTCCCCGTTCCCCACAGAGCATGTCTGGAGTTGATGTCATGGGTTCACACTTTCTCACCAGTAACCAAGTCACATAACTAATAAGTACTGTTTTTTCAGAATCCAGTACGGACACAAAAGGACTACAGTCTGTTACCACTCCTAGCAGCTGCCCCCCAGGTTGGAGAAAAGATTGCATTTAAGGTATGTTTTAAAACAACAGTTACAACAAAAATATTATTTTCCCTCCAAGAAAAATTACTCATTAGAGTATATTATATATATATAAATAAACACACACACATATATATGTATATATATATATATATATATACACACACATATACATATGTATGTACACACGTGTATGTGTGTGAGTGTGTGTGTACATACACACGCTTCCTGCCAGATCATATCTTTCATGTTCTCATGCCTAGTATGTAATAGTGCCAGTAATTGTTTCTTATTTTTTATTTTATTTATTTATTTATTTTTAATATATTTTATTGATTTTGTACAGAGAGGAAGGGAGAGGGATAGAGAGTTAGAAACATCGATGATAAAGAGTCATCGATCAGCTGCCTCTTGCACACCCCCCACTGGGGATATGCTCGCAACCAAGGTACATGCCCTTGACCAGAATCGAACCCAGGACCTTTCAGTCCCCAAGCCGACGCTCTATCTACTGAGCCAAACCGGTTTCAGCGCCAGTAATTGTTTTTTAAATGAATAAAAATGGCTTAGGTTAGTGTCTAGAATATAGCAAGTGTTCGATAAAAGAAAGCCATACGTATCACCCCTTTCCCCAAACCACTGGAATCCCTGTTTTGCTACAGATTTGTGGTCAGGCTCTGTGTGTTTTCTCAGGGATAGGGACCATGGGACTTATGTATTTATGGACTTTTTTGTTTGTTTGTTTGTTAGCTTTTGGAATTAACAGCCGATTATTCTCCTGATATCTCTGACTACAAGGTAGGACTTTTTATTTAAGAACTAGAGGCCCAGTGCATGAATTTGTGCATCAATGGGGTCCCTCAGCCTGGCCTGTGGGATTGGGCCAAAACTGGCGCTCAGACATCCCCCGAGGAGTCCCAGATTGCGAGAGGGCACCCCACCAAGTGCACGATTGGGTCTGGGAGGGACATGGAAGGTTGGCCAGCAGGGGGTGGGGGATGGGGAGAAGGGGTAGGGAGAGGAGGAGACTGTGAGAGGGCTTCAGGGTATGTCTGGCCCATCTTGCTCAGTCCCGATTGGCCAGACCCCAGCAGCAAGCTAATCTATCAGTCGAAGCATCTGCCCCCTGGTAGTCAGTGCACATCATAGCAACTGGTTGGCTGGTTGGCTGTCTGCCCCCTGGTGGTCAGTGCACATCCATAGTGAGCAGCTGAGTGGCCATAGTATATCATTAGCATATTACGCTTTGATTGGTTGAATGGATGCCGGACACTTAGCATTTTAGGCTTTTATCATATAGGATAATTGTCAGTATATTAAAGAAGCCAAAGTCATATTTAATACTAGAGGCTCCATGCGTGAAATTTGTACACAGAAGCAGAGGTCCCTCAGTCAGGTCTACACCCTCTCGCAATCTTGGACCCCTTAGGGGATGTCCTACTGCCGGTTTAGGCCCAATCTCTGCAATCTGGGACTGCTCACCTACCTGCCTGCCTGCCTGATTACCCCAACTACTCTGCCTGCCTGCCTGATACCACCTAACCACTCTGCCTGCCTGCCTGATCACCCCTAACCACTCGCCTGCTTACCTGATCACCCCTAACTGCTCACCTGCCTGCCTGATTGGTCCTAACTGCCTCTGCCTGATCGCCCCTTACTGCTTGTGCCTTGGCCCCTGCTGCAGCTACTTCTTCCAAAAGGATGTTCAGAATGATATCCAGAAGGTCGGTCAGCTGTCCGATCTAATTAGCATATTACGCTTTTATTATTATAGATTGCCAGTATGAATAATGCAGTTTTATTTTTTTGAGTAAACAATGCTGTAAAGTAAAAAATAAAAATATTACCGAACTGTAAACTTTTTAATAACATCACTGTGAAGTCTCCTAGTGTTGTTTTCCTTACACTTGGGAAGAATATAGAATGAGAATAACAAATTTAATTTTTTTATTCATTTCTTAAAAATTATCTTAGACACACAGATTTATTTGAGTACTCTTCTCCCATATCCTAAACATTGAAAGAAAATAATAAATAGCTCTCAGCCAGAAAATTGGATTGTTTTCATCATAGGAATATATTTTACATATTTGTGAATTATTGGAAGAAAATGTAAACAAACCTGTCTTGGGCAAATCAAAATGTTTTGTCTCCCTACATAAGTAACTAATTTAATTCTGTGATATATGAGGAAATGGGAATAAATATAGAATCAAGACATTTCATAACTCTGCAAACTGATTCTAGGTGGTATTAAAATTTACATTAAGTGGTTGTTAGTCATCATAGTTATTACCATAGAAAGCTATTTACTTTATTTCCTAGTAGTTTTAGAACTTTTTTGAAATTGCTTTCAAAACCATTTTGAGAGAGAAAATTAGTCCCACTTTTTTGCTTTGACCATAAGTTCTATTACCTGCTTGATCACTGGCTTTATTATTTTATATATTTTTTAAATCCTCACTGGAGGATATTTGAGAGAGAGAGAGAGAGAGAGAGAGAGAGAGAGAGAGAAAGAGAAACTTCAGTAGGAGAGAGACATATCAACTGTTGCTTCCTGCACGATCTCTGACCAGCTGGGGTTGAAATCTGTAACCAAGGTACTGCCCTTGACTGGGAATTGAACCCAAGACCCTTCAGTTCGCTGGCTGATGCTTCAGCCACTGAGCCAAACTGACCAGGGCACATCGCTGGCTTATTTATTAAGCTTCTCTTCAAAGCTCAAATCTCCCTGCCGCATTTGTACCCATGGGATTTGAATTTATGAAGGTGGCTGAGGGAGAGCCAGAGAAGCCAATGCTAATGAAAGAGGAATTTATTTACATTTCCCAAGAGAAGGGGCAGTGCCACACCTTGCAGTGACACAGAGGAAAGCGCCTGGGGGTGGTCAGGAGGCAGAAGCAGGAGTGAGGAGAAAGCCTAGGCCAGAGCCTCAGTGGTGTCTCCTGGGGATAGACAGGCAGGGTGCAGGATACAGTCTAGGATTGGCTCATTTCAGTAATGAGCAGGCTTTGGTCTGTAGGGCTATTCCTCGTGTGATACCTGACCCTGGGGTGATTAAGATTAGGGAAAATAGCCGAGGCCGGTTTGGCTCAGTAGAGCGTCGGTATGGAGACTGAGGGGTCCCAGGTTCGATTCCAGTCAAGGGCGTGTGCATTGGTTGTGGGCGCGTCCCCTGTGGGGGGTGTGCAGGAGGCAGCTGGTCAATGTTTCTAGCTCTCTATCCCTCTTTCCCTTCCTCTCTGTAAAAAATCAATAAGATATATTAAAAAAAAAAAAAAAGATTAGGGAAAATAGGGGTTTGGTGTGTGGGGGTATCATTTCCCCTACATGGTGATTTAACAATTTTTTTTATTGAGATAAAATTCACATAACATAAAAATCCACAGTGTATTTTTTATTTTTATTTTTTAAATATATTTTATTGATTTTTTACAGAGATGAAGAGGGATAGAAAGTCAGAAACATCGATGAGAGAGAATCATCAATCAGCTGCCTCTTGCACATCCCCCACTGGGGATGTGCCTGCAACCAAGGTACATGCCCTTGACCGGAATCGAGCCCAGGACCCTTCAGTCCAAAGGTTGACGCTCTATCCACTGAGCCAAACCGGTTTCGGCAAAATCCACAGTTTAAGCCAGCGGTTGGCAACAGGTGGTGAGGTCTAAAAGGTTGGCAACCCCTGGCTTAAACCATTTTAAAGTATACAATTCAGTGGTTCTAATATATTCGTAATGTTTTGTGTGTTGATCTTTCAACTTCAACTTTTATTTTTGAAAGGAAGGAAAAATCTTGAGCCATAATCCAGAAACCCAGCAAGTAGATATAGAAATCCTTTCATCCAGACATGGTGAGTCTTCTAGAAAAGTATTTGAAAATGTAGGCTTTCCACATCTCATTGGTTTCTAAGTAGCTGTTTGCACGGAAGCTGCTGTCTTTATTGGCCTCATCCATGATCAGCTGGTGCTCTCCACCTCCTCTGTCAGCACAGAACGGCCCGGGCTTGAGCCCCACTGGTGGAATAGAGCACATGTGTCAAACACAAGGCCCGCGGGCCAAATCCAGCCCGCTAGGCCTTGCAATGTGGCCCGCACCGCGCTGTCATCACTGCACTCCGCTGTCAGTTTATGACAGTGTCAGTTTATGACTGTTCAGTACAGTAAACCATTCGGCCCACGATTTAGGCTGGATTTTAGATTTTGGCCCCTTCTCTGATTGAGTTCGACACCCCTAGAGTAGAGTGTCCGCTAAGAGTTATTGGATTTTTTCCCCAAAGCTCTTAGGCAAGTTGTTCTTATTACTGTAATTATATAATTTCATAAAAATTACATACACCGATGAAAATTGATGTCAGAAAATCCTTTTTTTAAAACCTAAGTTGAATGCTGATGTAGAAGTGTTGCTAAAGAAAACTTGCCGTTAAGTTTTGTGTGGTTGGGTCAGCTATATAAGAGATTGAGAGGAATTCGGTAAAAATCTGGGAAGCTTTTGCACTTAAATTGCCTTGATAGTTTTTGCACTTTTGCATCACTATAAAAAAACTCAAAACTGGAAATTATGCAAATTGCAGGCATACATTAAGGATATGACTTATAAAAGAAAGACGCTCTAGTTGGTGGGCTCCTAAGATCTGTTCAGCTCTATTTCAAAAGATTGGCAAATGAACACATTTGTGTTATGAAATCAAAATCAAGTATCTAAAATATTTGCATATACACAGTCCACACATTATTCTGCCTTATCCCTGATTCACCCTGTTCATTATTGGTTCTGAAATCGTGGAATGACAGAGCTTATACTGTATATGGCTCAACTTGTGTTGTGTTGTAGGGTCCCTGACCAGAGACCAGGGGAGATCCCTTTTCTTTAGCAGACCCTAAGGCAGTTAGTTTCTATTTGTGTTTAAATAAGATAATAATGTAATCAAAACTCCAGTACACAGAAGTTAGTCAAAAGGGTTTTGTTAATCCTCACCCGAGGACATTTTTTTCCTTTGCTTTTCAGAGAGAGTGGGAGACAAGATGGAGGAGGGGGAGAAAGAGAGAGGAGAGAGAAAGTAATATCTATGTGAGAGAGACACATTGATTGGTTGCCTCCTGCACGCTCCCTGCCTGGAGCCGAGGATCAAACCTGCAACCCAGCCTTGCTGGTGTTTCTCAGTGGTTGAGCCTAGACTTATGAACCAGGTCACAGTTCTATTCCTGGTTGTGGGCTCGATCCCCAGTAGGGGGCATACAAGGAGGAAGCCAGTCAATGATTCTCATCATTGAAGTTTCTGTCTGTTTGTCTGCTGTCTCTCTCTCCCCATTCCTCACTGAAATTGATAATTAAAACAAAGAAGCAAAAAAACACCCTGTAACATAGTTATTGTCCTGGACCAGGAATCAAACCTGTGACCTTTAGGTGTGCAGGCTGACAGTCTAACAATGGAGTGACACCAGCCAAAGCCAAAAGGGTTTTTCAACAAAGTCTCTTTAGGCTATTAAGTAAATGATTAGATGTAACCTACACTGGTTTCCCAGCTTCATTCTGATAAGGTTTCATTTGAAGAAATCCCTCTTCTTAGGAATGGTGGACAAAGCAATTTGTCCATGGTCAAATTCCAAGGCCTTGGTTGGATCATTGCTTCTCAGGTGATTGACAGTGATGACATCTAAATAGAACTTTTCTTCTGGGGAATAAGGAATGCCTTTATCTTTTCCAATAGAAATACTGGTAGTCCTTGCTTTGCATAGTTCTGATATCCATGCACTTCAGTTACCCTGGTTTAGTTACTACCACCAGTCCCTCAGTGACATTGAGTGTGTGTGTGTGTGTGTGTGTGTGTGTGTATATTATTGTATTTTATTGTTTAAGTATTACAAATAGTAGTACATATATCTCCTTTTTTTTCCCCGTTGACCTTCCCCCAGTCTTACCTACCCCCTGTCACATGCTCTCATCCCATCCCCCGACATTGAGTATATTAATGAGAGTAATTGCATAAGGTGCTGCCAGCTCTTTAGTCCACAAGTCACTACATAATAACAGATGCTCATCATAATCAGTGACTAGCCACTTTTTTCAGTCTTGATGATCGATCACTGTGCTTCTGTTACTCGTTTCCCGTACACACAGCAAGGTGTGTGCCTTTGCTGCTCCCTGTCCCTCAGTGATAAACCCACACGACACTTACAAAATGGGTAGTTGAAATAAGGGGTTGGTCAACAAAGATGAAAGCACAACAAAGAAACAAACAGTGACATCCAAAGCAAGTTTGAGATTATAGAAGAAACAGCTAACCATAGGAATAGTGATACTGTGGTTTATATGAACTTCTTGACTTAAATGAGGAGGGTATTGGTGATGAAGGTGTCCCAGAAGTGATATCGACCAAAAATTTCCCAAACTTCTCAAATTTCTCAGAGCTATTTCATGACATTAAAAACTCAAGGAATAAAGTATTGAAAGCTGAAGTGAGTATGACAGTTCTGCAAGTAATACAAAAGATTCTCTCTATCATTGTTGCCTGACAAGAAGGTAAGTTCTATTCAACTACCCTTGATAAGAATCTTACAAAGAAGCCATGCACTTTAATTCTCAGTGTTTCTAATGTTTTAAATTACAATGTGCTACATAAATAGTAGTATTACTTTTAATTTCCTCATATAGCGAAGATTTTAATGTTTTGACAGAATTTTGTAAAAATTGTGGATCAATCGTATGGTAATTTTCCCCATGGATTACTTTATTGTTTTGCGTGATTTCAGCCTTTTTTTAGGGTCCCACACTACCATGCAAAGTGAGGACTGCTGTATTACTAAGTAGTAAGCATGTGTAATTTCTGAGGACATAGCAAGATAGAAGTATTTGCAGAATTCAGATTACATTCCCTTGTTGAAACATAACAGTTACTTTTTGGGATTATCTTGTGGTTGTACATTCTTTACTGGGAATACTAGTGATAGTGTATCAAGCTCGTCCTCCCACTTTCCTTTGATGAAGGAAATACTATCCTCGAAAGGAGCTCCCGTCTGCTGGTGCGGGGTTTTCTCAGACTCCTGTCATGGAACACTCCATGTTGCATGTGCGTACCCAGCCTCCACATCAATGCAGTTTGTTTGCGATGGTTTTTCTAATGATGTATGTTGCCTGTAGAAGAATATTTTCACTACTGCGGAGTGACTTACTGTCTCTTTTTCCTAACATCTAGTTTCAACTATGAAAGAACCCGGGAAATTCGATTTAGTTTATCACAATGAAAATGGATCTGAGGTCGTGGAATACGCTGTGACACAGGAGAGAAAGGTAGGCGTGCTTCTCTTCTTGGGATTGTCGAGTCATCTATTCTCTCTCAATTGATTACTGGTGGTCTGTCTGGAAGACTTTGCAGCTTGCTGAACTGCCTATATTAAAATCATGAAGGAGACCCGGCTAGTGTTGCTCAGCAGTTGAGCATGGACCAGGAGGTCAGAATTCGATTCTCAGTCAGGGCACATGCCTGGGTTGCAGGCTTGATCCCCAGTGTGGGGTGTGCAGAAGGCAGCCAATTGATGATTCTCATAATTGATGTTTCTATCTCCCTCTCCCTCTCCCTTCCTCTCTCTGAAATAAATAAAAACCTTTTTTTAAATTAAAAAAATAAAATCATAAAGGATCTGGGTCTTTAGGATGTCTGTCCTGCCTATAAGATGGCATATTAATGCCAAGTGTTCAGTTAGGGCATCATTTTGGACCTTAAAGAGCCTTTATGACAAGATGCACAGAGTCTAGATGTGCATAGTCATCCTAATAAAAGAGTAATATGCAAATTGACCACACCTATGCTATACCCACAGTCCATGCCCACCACCCAATCAGGAGTGAATATGCAAATAAACCCAACCAAGATGACTTCAGCCACACAGAGCAGGAGAGAGGCTTGGATTTCCCCAACAATGGAGGAAGCCAAGCTTTCTGCCAGCCTCGGCCTCCACTCAATACTACAAAGTTTCAATGATAGAAGATAAATAAATCCCAACAAAAATGACAGCAGCCACAGAGCTTAAGAGAGCAGGAGGCTTGAGTTGCCCCCAGAGATGGAGGAAGCCAAGCTTTCCGCCTGTCCTGGCCGGCCCAGGTCTCCACTCCAGGCTACAAAGTTTCAATGATAGAGGATAAATCCCAGATACCAGGGCCTCTGCTTGGGTCACCAGGAGGCATGGCAGGCCTGCAAACCACCACAGGCACCTGGCCCAGGCCACCCATGCCCCAAGGGAATCCCCACCCTGATCCGGGACACCCTTCAGGGCAAACCAACTGACCCCCACCCATGCACCAGGCCTTTATCCTATCTAATAAAAGAATAATATGCAAATTGACTATCACTTCAACACAGAAGATGGCTGCTCCCATGTGGTCAAAGATGACTACCCCCATGTGGACACAAGATGGTCACCACAAAATGGCCAGCAGGGGAGAGCAATTAGGGGCAAGATCAGGCCAGCAGGGGAGGGCAGTTAGGGGCAATCAGGCTTGCAGCCCTGGGGGGCTCTGGAGGCAGGCCTGTGGAGCTGCTGGACCCACCTGGGTGCGGGCCTGTCTGTGCCAAGCACCTGCCACCCCAGTGGGGCTGAGGGGACTGGGCACTGTCATCTTGTGGCTGTGGGCATTGCCATCTTTAAGGGCATGGCAGTCAATTAGCATATTTTCTCATTTGCTGTGGGCATTGCCATCTTTTGTGAGAGTGTGATGGTCAATTAGCATATTCCCTCTTTATCAGATAGGATGCTACAGATATTGCCTTGTAAGTTTCAGTATTGCAAACTCATAATTTATCTGACATATAGAAACACTAGCCAGACTTTACTCTTTGATTTGTCTCTAAGATAGATGATACTCTTAGAGATTTATTCCAAAAACATATTTTTTGGGTCTGTGGTAGGATCATCAGATTTGGCCCAGTCAGTCTTCTGTACTTCTTCATTTGCAATATACTCAGCCCCATTTTTGGGGTTGAAATGTATTCTTGGAAACTGTTGGAAAGTTAAGCCTTAGAAACTTGCTTCTCCATGCCTTTTTAGAGGTCTAAAGCAGAGCCTGTAATTAACTTTTTTGGACACTAGATGGCTCTCATCATTCATCCACATGGCCAAGTGCTCAAATTTGCTTTCTATTAGTAAAATGTGAAATACCTCCTGTTTTTGGCAGCATAGCAGAACTACAGAGCTGCACAAAACGGCATCAACAGTCTATTGATAACCTGTCCACAGAAGCTTGTTAGGCAAATCCTCGTGACTCTTTGTAACCAGCTACTCCTCACTCCGTGCCAACCCCCACAACCCCTGCTCTAAATGAAAGAGGGTTGAAATGTGCTTAATGTAAAATTTAGCTGCTTTTGAGGTAAACAGGTTTATGCACTAAATAAACTCAGTTTATTAGGACTCAAATTATTTCAGGACTTCAAACATTCTGCATAAATGGAAATTTACTTGACTAATGTTTTTATTTATTTATTTTTAATTTTTATTTTTTTTAATATATTTTATTGATTTTTTACAGAGAGGAAGGGAGAGAGATAGAGAGCTAGAAACGTCAATGAGAGAGAAACATCGACCAGCTGCCTCTTGCACACCCCCTACCGGGGATGTGCCTGCAACCAATGTACATGCCCTTGACCAGAATCGAACCTGGGACCTTTCAGTCCGCAGACCGACGCTCTACCACTGAGCCAAACCGGCTTCGGCTGACTAATGTTTTTAATTGACTAGAACCTATATGATCTCATAATGAAATCTCTAAACTGAATATTTTGTATTTTTCTTCAGATCACTGTGTTTTGGAGACAGTTGATTGATCCAAGACTGATAGTTGAATCTTCGAGTAACAACACATCAAGCACAGAGCTTGCCTGACTCTGACCTCTCCACCTTGTAGTGTATAAATGCCTTGTTTGTGAAAGTGACTATAACCTGAACTTTAAAAAAAAAAAAAAAAAAGATTTGAAAGTTATTTCAGTTTTCTGTCTTTGCTTTACTGCATAGGACAGAATACCTACCTCATCATTGAAAATAACATGGATGTGTTGCTTTCTAGTCTTTTTTTTTTTTTTTTTTCAGGTTTAATTTTAGTAACAAAAATTTTTAAAAATGACATTCCCTATAGGCATTGTTACATTCCGATATGTATTGTTTCTTCTCTTTTTTATTTTATTTTTTGACCATCAAGTAGCCATTGTCAGAAGCAGTTGATAATATCACGCATAAGAAAGTGCTGCACATCTTGTCTCAGTAAGTTTTATTAAGTAACATTTTAAAACGTGAAAGCATGTTACTTGAACTAATTTTTTACATTTGAGTTCTATTAAATGTGGAACCTCTTAAAAATTTCAAGTATTTTATCCTTATAATTGTCAAGAATTAATAAGTAGCTGGGTTTGTTGCAGGCAGTAAGTTAAGAAATCCTTTCACATTTTTCTCAACTTTAAAGTGGAGGATTTCCAGCGCCCCATGGACAGCAGGAAAGTAAGACCTGCAGTGTGTGCCTGGGCAGAACTGTGCCAGCTGGGTGAGGGTTTACTAGGGGCTCAGACCAGGAATGTGTTACCTTGCTGCAAGATCCCGGCACCTGGCTGAGTGCGCTGCAGTGAGGACCGTGAACAGAAACTTCCTCTCCTATCGCTGTTCCACACAAAGCTATAACGACTAAATATATACTGTGAAACTGCTTTCTTTTAATAAAAGATCAGAACCCTCCTTCAGCTTCGTGGATTTTGAAATAAAACCATATTGAACTAAATGTTCACGCTGAGTCATCACATTTAATTGAGTATTGCAAATCTCAGTTTGCTTGTTTTTTACGACAATGCAAGAGGTTAAAGTTTTCCAGAACAAGAAGGGTTGCCTTGAGTGAAGAGGCCGATGTTGCAAAGTTTGGTCAAACAGTCTGCTGTATCTGGGAGCTATTGGACAGTGAAGCTGCTGTCCAATTTTATTTATTCATTCATTCATTCATTCATTTATTTGCTGTCCAATTTTAATATGCATGACATTGATGTGCGTCTAAATGTGGTTACTGATTTGTGATAAGTGTTACGTACTCCAGAATAATGGGACCTTGACATTGGGGTTCTTGTGTAGCATACTTTCCAGAATTCGGGGAAACAAGGTTTCTAGTAAACGCCAAAAGGTACATGAACAAATGCCCTGCTTGTGGGCTCAATCCCCAGTGTGGGGTGTGCAGGAGACAGCCAGTCGATGATTCTCTCTCATCATTGATGTTTCTCTCTTTCCTCCCTCTCTGAAATAAAAAATATATTTAATTAAAATGCATGTGAAGCCGAGACCGGTTTGGCTCAATGGATAGAGCGTCGGCTTGGGGCCTGAAGGGTCCCGGGTTCGATTCCGGTCAAGGGCATGTACCTTGGTTGCGGGCACATCCCCAGTAGGGGGTGTGCAAGAGGCAGCTGATCGATGACTCTCTCATCGATGTTTCTAACTCTCTATCTCTCTCCCTTCTCTCTCTGTACAAAATCAATAAAATATATTAAAGAAAGAAAAAAAAGGAAAAATGAACAGAGCCTCAAAAACCTGTGAGACACCAACAAGCATACTAACATTACAGAGTTCCTACAGGAGAGGAGAGAGAGAATATTTGAAGAAACAACAAAGGAATAAAAATAGAAGGCAATAATGGAGAGAGAAGAACAGAAAAGATGTAAGGCAAAAATATATAGCAAATGGCAGATGTAAATCCTTATCAGTAATTTAATGTAAATGTTCCAATTAAAGGCAGGAATCGGTAGAATGCATCAAAAACATGATCTGACTACATGCTGTCTGTAAGAGCCACACTTTAGATGCAAAGCCACAAATAAGTTGGAAATAAAAGGATGGAGCCCCGGCTGGTATGGCTCAGTTTGTTGGGCCTGGTCCCACACACCAAAAGTTTGCCAGTTGATTCTGGTCAGGGCACATTCCCAGGTTGAGGACTCGATCCAGTAGGGAGCGTGAAGGAGGCAGCTGATCCATGTTTTGTTCTCTCTCTCTCTCTCTTTCTCTCTCTCTCTCTCTCTCTCTCACACACAGACACACACACACATACACACACACACACACACACACACACAAAATATCTTGAGAAAATAAAAGGATGGAAAAAGAGATGCCTGCAGGCAGTAGTCAGTAACAAGATAGACCACATTCAGGTAATAAAACAAGTCTTCACAAATTTTAAAAGCTTGATAAAACAAAGCATATGCTTTAACCACCGAGGGATGAATTTAGTCTACTACCGTGTTTCCCCCGAAAATAAGACATCCTCTGAAAATAAGACTTAGTGCAACTTTGGGAGAAAAAATTAATATAAGACACTGTCTTATTTTCGGGGAAACAGGGTAGGTCTTAGTAAATATCTACTGCGTGGAATTTGAAAGACATAAAATATGTCCCTCCTAGTAATTTTTACTGTTTAATCAGCCCTTCTAAACATCTGGAAACAAAAATTCACAAACATTCTTTTTGTTCTTGCTGTTAATCCTCACCCAAGGATATTTTCCCCATTGTTTTTTAGAGAGAGTGGAAGGGAAGGGGGGAGACGAAGGGAGAGAAACATCAATGTGAGACAGTCACATCACTTGGTTGCTTGCCCCGGACACCTTGACCTGGGCTGGGAATCAAACCTGCAATCGAGGTGAATGCCCTTGGCCCGAATCGAACCTGCGATCCTTCCAGTCCACAGGTCAATACTCTAATGGTTAGAAAAAACTGAGAAAAACTGGCCAGGGCCATTTTTTAAACAATACAGTATAATGCTTAGAATTTTAGTAAAGAAGATACATTTAAAAAGTCATAACATGCAGAAATAGAGACCAAATGGAATAACATAACTCACATTTCATCAGCTTCTAACTTTATAATTTCCCTTAGTTTTATAATTTTCCTTGATTTTAATTTTTGCAAAATTATAACCTCTGGGGTCTTAAGTGATTTTTGAAATTAAACAAAATGTGTATGTGTACACAAAAGTAAGACTTTCGGGTAATGCAGAACACTTGTCAAGAAAAACCATGACCGAGTTTAACTTTACTCAGAGCTTCCTTGGTTTAGAGTTGAACAGGTTGATAAAACCCTATGAAGGCTTAGCATTCTTAGCCTCCAGTGCTTGGAATAACCCGTATTTTTAGCTTGTGCATCTCTTTTATCTAGTAAGGCTAAAGTTAATGCAACAGATAACCTTCTGTGGGCTCTGCTTCATTTTGCATGCCATGCAGGCCAACAAGATATTGCTAAGTGCCCTGGCTGGGTGCCCTGGTTAGTTGAAGTGTCATCCCGTACATCAAGAGGTTGCGAGTTCGATTTCCAGTTAGGGCACATACCTAGGTTGCAGGTATGGTCCCAGGTCAGGACAAGTAAGGGAGGCAACTGATCAATGTCTCTCTCTCTCAAAAAACAAAAACAAAAACCAAACAAACAAAAAACCACAAAAAAACAAAGCCCAACCAGCACATATCCTCGAGTGACAATTTAAAAAGAAAGGATAGCCGAAACCGGTTTGGCTCAGTGGATGGAGCATCGGCCTGCGGACTGGAAGGTCCCAGGTTCAATTCCGGTCAGAGGCATGTGCCTTGGTTGCGGGCACATCCCCTGTGGGGGGTGTACAGGGGGCGGCTGATCGATGGTTCTCTCTCATCAATGTTTCTAGCTCTCTCTTCCTCTGTAAAAAAATCAATAAAATATATTTTAAAAATAAATAAATAAAAAGAAAGGATATTGTTGAGCTTCTAGTTAAATCTGGAGCCATGATGGATGCAGTTTCAATCAACAACTCAACTTTAAGTAGAGCCATTGAGAGCTGTAGACTGGATACTGTCAAATAATTGATATTGATGCTAAATTCCAGCTGCTCTGGATGTGGTTGTTTGTGTAAGACCTGGAGACTGGAAGCCACAATGATTATGTGGAGGGGGAGGCTCAGTTAGAGGTAGACTTCCAAGACTTCGCGATGGCTTTTCAGAAGAACAGAGAAAGCTCACGCATTGGAAGCTGCTTTTAAGACATGGCTGAGGGGGCTGGTGGAGCAGGCTGTCAGGAAGGACAGGCTAAAAACTGATGGACAGGAGATGTCCAAGTGGAATTTCTTCTTTCCACAAACATTCTGGCATGAGTCAGCAGGCTGCCTCACCCAAGAGAGCCGGTTCAGAGGGATTTTATGCTGTTTATTTCCTGGAAACTGCTCCATCCCTCCCCTTGAGGGACAGCATTTCATAGGAGAAAATGCTTGCCTTCTGGAGTCAGATAGTCTGGATGCCAATCTCCATGGTCTCAGGTTAAGTTATTTAGTGTCCCTAAGCCTCAGGTTTCTCATCTGTATTGAGATAATTATACCCACCTCAAAGATTTGTGAGAATTAAATGAGACACCATGTATATACATCTTCATTTCCTACACACCTCACCTTCTGTCTTCCTCTTCCCTATACAAGCAGCAATGTGATATGAAAAAAGAACAAGTGGGCTCAAGGGGCCTGGAGGAATAGATGTAGGGGAACTAGGAATTAGGATGTGGAGTAAGCAATCCTGAGCCAGAATCCCAGTCCTATTTTATATAAAATTCATGACCCTCGCCTGTAAAATGTATGGATATAAGGACTTCTGTCTTGTGGGGTTTAGAAAGTCTAGAAGAGATTATAAGGATTTTAGAAACTAACATATGTGACTTTTCTACCACACAGCATGTGCCCCATAAGTGATATATATTACTTTAGCAGTAGTCTATGACATTGACATTTTTGTTTTTGCTGCTCACCCTGTCTCCAATGCGAATTCCAGCTAACTCCTCTTTAAACACGCACCCTCCCTCCCCCCCGCCCAATCCCCTCTCTGGAACACTTCCATTTCTTGCCTCCTGTACACCCACTTTCCTACTCCCTGGCCAGAGTGGGGGCGGGGGGGGGGGGGGGCAAAACAGAGTTAGAAGAATGGAAATAAATCTAAGCAAACAATTAAAAAAAAGTGTTTAAATTCCAACATTATTGTTATTTGAGTGTATGTGAGAGAAAAACCTCTGTGAAACTGGGATGTCTCCAAACCCTAGTCAAGTTGAACTGGAAGTTAAAAAAAAATAAAATCATGTTATATCGCGGTGGCATGGAAAGAAGTCACCCAGTTTAAGCATGAGCGTGTAACTATGGGCTCCAGCCTTCAGGGATCCAAGGAATGCAAAGCGCAGGACCAGGGAAGAGGAAGGAAGGATTAAAAAAAAAAAAAAAAAAAAAAAAAGGAAAAGGAAAAGGGGCAGTCGTTTAACCGATCCTACAGTTGTTTCATTTATTTTATTTTATTATTTATTAAATATATTTTATTGATTTTTTTTTTTTTTCACAGAGAAGAAGAGAGGAATAATCAGTTAGAAACATCTATGGGAGAGAAACATTGATCAGCTGCCTCCTGCACAACCCCCACCGGGGATGTGCCTGCAACCCATGTACATGCCCTTGACCGAAACCAAACCTGGGACCTTTCAGTCCTCAGGCCGACGCTCTACCCACTGAACCAAACCGGTTTCGGCTACAGTTATTTTTTAAAAAGTCCTGTCCTGATAAAGCCCCCTGGCTCGCGGAGCGCTGGGGACGTCGCAGGTCCAGGCAGGTCCTCGAAGGAAAGAAGTCGTGGCGAGCGCTCCGGGGCAGGAGCCGGACTAGCTCTGGGCTGGGCTCTGGGCGACCGGGGGTTCTCCACCCGACGCCGCGGTTTCTCCATCAGATACCTGGAAGCCCCGAGCGTGCACACCCGCTATTCCCCATCGGTCCGCAGCGACCCCAAACCCCCTCTACCCTCCGCCCCCTACCCTACCCCCGGCCCCGCCCCCCCCGCCCCACGTGACTTCTGGAAAGGCCGCGGGCCCGCCTCCCACCGCTCAGTTTCATTTCCCGGGCCGCCTCGGGGAGACCGTGCCGCACTCCCTCCCGGTCCCCGCACGGCCCCTCAGGCCCCCCGAGCAGCGAGGCCATGGCGGACCTGTCCCTGGCCGAGGAGCTGACGTGCTCCATCTGTCTGGAGCTCTTCAAGGTGCCGGTCACCACGCCGTGCGGCCACAACTTCTGCGGGTCTTGCCTGGACGAGACGTGGGCCGTGCAGGGCGCGCCGTTCCAGTGCCCGCAGTGCCGCTCGGCGTTCCCGGTCCGGCCGCAGCTCCGCAAGAACACGGTGCTGTGCACGGTGGTGGAGCAGTTCGCGCAGGCCGAGCTGGCCCGCGCCAAGCCGCCCGACGGCTGGGCGCCGCCCTCCCGCGCCGCCGCCGCCCCCGCCGGCCAGGTAGCCTGCGACCACTGCCTGAAGGCGGCCGCCGTCCAGACGTGCCTCGTGTGCATGGCCTCCTTCTGCCGGGAGCACCTGCGGCCGCACCTCGACAGCCCCGCCTTCAAGGACCACCCGCTGCAGCCGCCCGTCCCGGACCTGCTGCAGCGCAAGTGCCCGCAGCACAACCGGCTCCGCGACTTCTTCTGCCCCGAGCACGGCGAGTGCATCTGCCACATCTGCCTGGTGGAGCACAAGACCTGCTCGCCGGTGCCCCTGAGCCAGGCCAGCGCCGACCTGGAGGTAGGGGCGGGGGGGGGGGTGGCCGCAGAGGGGAGGCCTGCTGGGGCTGCCTGCAGGGGGATGCCCAGGGCGCCCCCCCTTGGGCATCTCCACCTTCGCTGGGTCACACGGGCTTTGCTGAGCCTGAGATCTGGGGCAGCAGACACAGGTGATGGTGCCTGCCTTAAGTGTAGTTTAGACCTTGTCTGATGGTGTTCATAGAAGGGGTTGAACCCTCTCAAACAGAAACCCGGGAGGGTTGCCTCTGTTCCCTCATGAAATCCTGGCAACAGCCAGGAGGGGGTGTTATGCTTAGTTCCATTTTTCAGAGGAGATGGAGCTCCACGGACGTTAGTTTAGCCCGAGGAACACAGTAAGGGGCCAACCCAACAGTGTGACAACGGTTCTTCCTCAGGTACCAGCCTCCTAACCGAGTCTACAGAGTCCAGGGCATGGGACTCGCGCGGAGGGTTGAGGTCATGTGAGCAAGAGTCACGGAAGAGCTGGAGAGCTGCAGGGACGGGAGGATCCCTGCGAGTGGGAGGGCTTGGACAGGACGCGGCAGACCTGTGGGAGGCAGACCTGTGGGAGGGAGAGCCGGCTCTGGCAGCACAGTACCTTCCATTCTGGCCGTGTGACTGGGAGGCAGGATTTGGCCCCGGGGCCTGACTCCGCAGTCAAGTGAGGAGGTGGGGCCAGGTTGACTTCTCAGGGGTTTTCCAGGTTTGGGATGATTTTAGTGGCTCCGGAGGGCCTGTCAGAGGAAAAGGTGTCACCAGACCACCTTCGGTTATGTCAGTCTAAGCTCCCAAGCGTGCCTCGATGTCCTTTCCTTCTCCCAGCACTGTCACGGAGAACACGGACTGTCTTCGCGTTGTCCAAGCAGACCTGAGCCTTGGGGAGGTGTGTAGCGGCACCAGGACCTGGGTGCAGGCTCTCACTATTTCTCTGGCCACAGCCCTTCCCCCACCTGGCCTGCTCCTCCCAAATCTGGAGTCAGACGCGCTACCGTTGCGCCTCGAGGTCGACATGCTTCTTCCAAATCTGAGCTGGGTTCTCAGAAGCTGGACCTCCAGGCCTTGCCGGGGGAGTTCACCCTCCGAGGCCCAGCCACCTGGGTCTTCTCTGTTCCTCACAGGAGTCTGCTTGGCCCGTATCGGCTGTGGTTTAGGGCAAGTCTCCGCAGTTCTCCGTTCAGTGGGATCGGTGGCATTCCGTGGCTGGGAGGCCGCGGAGAGCGGAGAGGAGCTGTGCGGGAAGTGCTTTGTGGGCCAGGTGGGCGTGGCTGGTTGACGGGGCTCCGGGCAGAGCTGGATGCGGAGACCCGGGTTTGAATGCTGGCTGCGTCCTAGCCGGGAACCGGTAAAAGGGGATAATGACAGTACTCATCCCAGAAGGTTGTCGGGAGGATTAAATGAAGCGGCCTCTCCGCAGGGTGTTACATTGAACGCTCATTTCTGTTACTGCCCCACCCAGCCGGGAGGAGAGCTCGCTGGGCAGAGTGTCAGGTTGCCCAGATCTGTGCCTCGGGAGGGTGCCTGGGCCTGCCCCTGGAGACTGGGACGGCCGGGCTCCTCCTGGCCAAGGGCCCTTCTAGAAGTTCTTATCTATCTAGGGAGGCAGAAGGCAAGTAGGGGCAGGAGGGCCCTTCTTCTTCTTCTTCTTCTTCTTCTTCTTCTTCTTCTTCTTCTTCCTCTTCTTCTTTTTTTTTAATATATTTTATTGATTTTTCACAGAGAGGAAGGGAGAGAAATAGAGCTAGAAACATCGATGAGAAGAGAAACATCGATCAGCTGCCTCCTGCACACCCCCTACTGGGGATGTGCCCACAACCAAGGTACATGCCCTTGACCGGAATCGAACCTGGGACCCTTGAGTCCGCAGGCCTAAGCTCTATTCACTGAGCCACACCGGTTTCAGCAGGAGGGCCCTTCTTAGTCTGCCTCCGACCTACCCCTCTCAACTTCCAGGGCCCAGAGCTGGAGTTTATTTGTATTCCATACACGTTTTCATTTAAAAATATATATATTTATGTTGATTTTTAGAGAGAGGAAGGGAGAGGGATAGAGAGATAGAAACATCAATGAGAGAGGAACATCATCAATCAGCTGCCTCTGACAGGCACCCCTACTGGGGATCAAACCCGCCACTGGGGCATGTGCCCTGACATGGCGGCCTCTTGGTTCCTGGGTCAATGCTCAACTGCTGAACCACACAGCTGGACACATTTTGCTTCATTTTATTTTAAAAATATTTTTATTTTTATTGATTTCATAGAGGAAGGGAGAGGGAGAAAGAGAAACATCAATGGTGAGAGAGAATCATTGATTGGCTGCCTCCTATACACCCCCTACTGGGGATTGAGCCCACAACTCAAGCAAATGTCCTTGACTGGAATTGAACCCGGGACCCTTCAGTCCGAACGCTGTGGCTCTATCCACTGAGCCAAACCAGTTAGGGCATGGGTTTTGTTTTTGTTTTTTATGATATATTTTATTGATTTTTTTTTTTTTTTTTTTAACAGAGAGGAAGGGAGAGGGATAGAGTAGAAACATCTATGAGAGACAAACATAGATCAGCTGCCTCCTGCACACACCCTACTGGGGATGTGCCTGCAAACAAGGTACATGCCCTTGACCGGAATTGAACCTCGGGCCCTGCAGGCCCTACAGTCCTCAGGCCGATGCTCTATCCACTGAGCCAAACCGGTTAGGGCATGGTTTGCTTTTTGATTCTTGTAATAGGCCTGTCCCCACCACCTCCACTCTCCCCCCATTGTCCTGGCTGAGTCCTTTAACCACTCTCCTTTTTTTTTTTTTTTTAAATACATTTTATTGGTTTTTCACAGAGGAAGGGAGAGGGATAGAGAGTTAGAAACATCGATGAGAGAGAAACATCGACCAGCTGCCTCCTGCACACCCCCCACCAGGGATGTACCCACAAGCAACGTACATGCCCTTGACCGGAATCGAACCTGAGACCCTTCAGTCCGCAGGCCGACGCTCTATCCACTGAGCCAAACTGGTTTCAGCAACCATGCTCCTTTTCCAGCCCTGCTGCTCTGCTCACTGCTGGGGGCAGAGCCAGCCTAGACAAGAGTAGTGCCACAGCCTTGGGCAACTGGCTTGTCTCCCTCACTCACACGGGGCGGTCTCAGGATTCCGGTACCTCCCACGTGGAGGATCAAGTCCCCAGGCTGCGAAGGGATCCTTAGAATTTCCTTGAATTAGGGAATTGTTGTGGCTCTTACAGTCCTTGGGCCGCTTTCCTTTTGTCTGGGGCGGTGTGGGCCCCTATCCTCCAACAGGGGACTGTTAGGTCTGTGTGACTCATGGTGGATAAAACCTTTCAAAATACAGAGTTTGGGAGTTCGCTACTCAGCGTGGCTCTGGCTCTCAGAGGCAAAACGGCTGGAGGCCTCTCTCCCCCGCGGCTAGAGGTTTCTTCCAGCTCTGAGACCTGCTGGGCGTGGTCTGCGGGGGCCTGGCCTTCAGCCTTTGGCCCGGTTAGTCTCGGCCACTCTGAGAGGCCAGCTCAAAGGGCATTGTCTCAGAGGTCGAGCCTGAAACATCATTAGGGACTGGGGCTTTCAGGTCGAGTTAGTGTGGCCTTGGACTCTTTCAAGGTCAGGTTCAGCCCCGAATATCTCTAGTGGAGTGGGAGAGGCAGGAAAGAGGAAGGGAGGGTCAGAGTGTGTTGAACCAGCTAATTAGGGGAAGTAAAATGTCCCCTCCCTTCCCCCACACCTTCACTCCCCTTCTCCCCCCTAGACATTGTGTGTGCTCGGTTTGGACGCATGTCTGTAATTGAAACACTAGGATCTTGTAACACCAGTTAATAGCGACGTAATGTCAGTCAAGCCACCTAATTACTCTGTGCTTCAGTGGCCTCGGGCAGGTAACTGCAACTTCACGGTTTTGCACTTAGCTTCAATACAGGCAAAGCACTAGAACCATGGTCGGCAAACTGCGGCTCCCGAGCCACACGCGGCTCTTTGGCCCCTTGAGCGTGGCTCTTCCACAAAATACCACGGCCTGGGCGAGTCTATTTTGAAGAAGTGGCGTCAGAAGAAGTTTAAGTTTAAAAAACGTGACTCTCAAAAGAAATATCAATTGTCGTACTGTTGATATTTGGCTCTGTTGACTAATGAGTTTGCCGACCACTGGCCTGGAGCAAGTCTTGCAGCAGGCACATAATAAACACTACCTGTGATTGTGACGGAGGTGGTGGCTATTTTGCTCCCCCTTTTTATGCCCCAACATTTCACCTGAGCAGGGAGGTAGGGACTAAGATATGAAAATTTATAGAAATAGTAAGAGGCCGCCGAAACCAGTTTGGCTCAGTGGATAGAGCGTCGGTCTGTGGACTGAAAAGTCCCACGTTGGATTCCGGTCAAGGGCATGTACATTGGTTGCGGGCACATCCACTGTGGGGGGTGTGCAGGAGGCATCTGGTCGATGTTTCTCATTGATTGTTTCTAGCTCTCTATCCCTCTCCCTTCCTCTCTGTAAAAAAATAAATAAAATATATTAAAGAAAAAAAAAAGAAATAGTAAGAGGCCTTGGATAATATTATCTTCCTTTGTGTGCAATTTATCTTTGTTTCTGCTGGTGGCTAGGGGCCTAGCAATTCTGAATCCCCTTAATTCAGTGTCAGGGACTGAGCTGGCAATGGGCTGGTCTACGGCTGGCTTATTCTTTATTCTTAGGGTGTGGCCCTTGCAGGTCCCCACCTGTGGGGTTTACCGAGTGAGCTCTGGACTCTGATTTTGTTCCCATGCCTCCCTGAGCTGACAGGCCCTCCCAGCTGCCTTCTGGAACTGGCAGGTGCCAGGCTTATCTCTGGGTGTTTTTTCCTCCTGGATCTTGGCTCTGTAACCCTCCCCTGTCTGCTTTCCTGGTTGCTTGCAGCGGGGAGGGCTGCTTTGAATGACCTCATCTGCCTGAAGCTGAATCAGCTGTCCCAGCTCGCTCTGTCCCTCTTTGTGAGCCTGACCGCCCCGCGGTCTTCCTTGCCGTAGTTTCGTCACCTGTAAAGCGGGTGCTGGGGACACAGCTCATCATCACCCAAGCTGACATGCAGTTTACACCTCACTAGTGGGCTGAGGACTCCTGTTGTTTCTGTGTCGTTCACGTTACTCCCACCAGCCCTGCGAGGCGGGAACAGTTGTATCTCGTTAGTGGCCAAGGAGACCGAGGTGAGAGGCAGTTGGACAGCTGGGAACTGGAACCCTGACCTGTCTGGCTCCAAATCCTGTATTTACAGCACCGTCTCCCTAAAGCGATGAAGCAAGGTAGTAAATATGACAATGCTTAAAAGAGCTAACAAGCCGAAACCGGTTTGGCTCAGTGGATAGAGCGTCGGTCTGGGGTCCCAGGTTCGATTCCCGTCAAGGGCATGTACCTTGGTTGTGGGCACATCCCCAGTAGGGGGTGTGCAAGAGGCAGCTGGTCGATGTTTCTCTCTCATTGATGTTTCTAGCTCTCTATCCCTCTCCCTTCCTCTCTGTAAAAAATCAATAAAATATATTTAAAAAATAAAAAAATAAAAGAGCTAACAAGCAGGCAAGACGTGGGGTGGCGGAAACACCGCCTGAGAGAGGCTCAGGGGATGGTTCGGGGTGGGGGCTGGTGGGGGCTGGGCCCAGGGGTTCGGTTCTCTCACCCTGTGTTGTTTTCTCCGCAGGCCAAGCTGAAGTATAAACTGACGGTCATGTACGGCCAGATCAACGGTGCGGTGAGAGCGCTGGAGGATGTGAGAGCCAGGCAGAAGGATGTGCGGGTGAGTGACAGGGCTCTCCACCACCAGCCCCGGCCCTGGGCCTCCCTCCGCCTCCAGGAAGGACAGGCTCAGTTGTGATCTCCACGAGGCTCATGGTGGGTTCATTCTCGGCGTCAGAATTAAACGTCCACCTTGTAAAACATGCCAGAAACTGTGTGTCCAGGAGAGAGCCTTCACAGACCCAAACAGGAGACTAGCTACAAGCCCAAGGTTGGGGGATTCATTAAAAATTCGTGTTGAGCCCTGACCAGTGTGCTCAGTGGTTTGAGCATCAGCCCACACAATGAAGGGCTGTTGGTTTGATTCCTGGTCCAAGGCACATACGTGGGTTGCCGATTCGATCCCTGGTCTGGTTGGGGCATGTGCGGGAGGCAACCAAGTGATATGTTTCTCTCACACTGATACTAGGGTGAGGATTAACAACAACAAAAATAATAATAAAAATTAGTGTTGAAAACGAGTAATGTAGACAGAGATTATGATTTATTTTATTTTTTGTTAATCCTCAACAGAGGATATTTTTCCCATTGCTTTTCAGAGAGAATGGAAAGGAGGGAGGGCAAGGGAAAGAGACAGAAGAGAGTAAGAGAAACATCAATTTGTTGCCTCTTGAATGCACCCCAGTTGGGGCCAGGGATGGAACCTGTAAGCCAGGGATGTGCCCTTGACTGGAAATCTTACCCGTGAACCTTGGGTGCGTGGGCCAATGCTCTAACCAATGAGCAATGCTGGTCAAGGCGAGATTATGATTTAAGTGGGAGAAAAACAGGGAGCAAAAAAGTGTAGGCCCACTGGCGTTGATCTCTTTGTAAGAAGGGAGTGCCTTTGTTTTTCAGGACTGGTGTCGCAAATTGCAGCAGACTGAGCTTACAGCAGTGGTTCTCAACCTTTCTAATGCCTCGACCCTTTAATGCAGTTCCTCATGTCGTGATGACCCCCAAGCATAAAATTATTTTCGTTGCTACTTCATAACTGTAATTTTGCTACTGTTAATGAATTGTAATGTAAGTATCTGTGTTTTCCAATGGTCTTAGGTCTTAGATCTCAATCTGTGGGTTGAGAACTGCTGCTGTAGAGCCTAAGATCGTCAGAAAACACAGATATTTTCGTTACAATTCATTACTCCAACCTCTGCCTCTGTCTTCACATGGACTTTTCCTCCCTTGGTGACTTCTCTTCATTCTCTAACAAGGACATTTGTCATTGGATTTAGGACCCACCTGGTTAATCCAGGATGATCTCATCTCAAGAGTCCTACCTTAATTACATCTGTAAAGAATTTTTTCAAAATAAGAAGTCTAGGGAAAGGATAGTTGGGTAAGTGTTGGAGTGATAGACTCAGGGATAATTTTTTCCCCTTCTAATTTCCACAATTTTTATAAGGCTGCATTGCGTTTATGTCAAAAGAAGATTTGATTTTTATTTATTTATTTTATTCTCATATTTAAAAAAATATTTTTATGGATTTCAGAGAGGAAGGGAGAGAGAGAGAGAAAAAAAAAATTAATGATGAGAGATAACCACCGATTGGCTGCTTCCTGCACGCCTCTTACCTGGGACTGAGCCCACAACCCGGGCATGCTCCCTTGACTGGAATCGAACCCAGGACTTTACAGTCCACAGGCTAATGCTCTATCCACTGAGCCAAACCAGCCAGGGGGAGGATTTGATTTTTAAATACCCTGACCTGGAGCTGCAGCATCCAGTTATTGTGGCAGCTGTGGTTTAGGGAGACAGGGCCTGGGTAAGAATATCAGCTCTGTTACACATTAGCCTGCGATACGTTGGTCCAGTCGGCAGATCCGTGAGCCTTTGTTTTCCCATCTGCATAATGGAACCATGACTTTCTGAAGGGGAGTGTGAGGCTTAGGTGAAAGGAAGCACATGAAAAACCTGTATGGGTTTGGGGGGGGGGCAGGCTAACCTGCTGTAACAAAGATACCCCCAAAATCCAGAGGTTTAAATAAGATAGAAGTTTATTTTGCTCACTGGGATAGTTCAAGGCTGGACACAGCCACTCAGGCTGGTGGGTGTGTCTGCTCCACGGGATCATTCAGGGACTCACGGTCTTTCCTTCCTGTTGCGTCACAATTCCTTAGGGTGTTTTCCACATCTGTTTGGTGGAAGCTGAGTCACCATTCCTTCTCTGTTCTAGCCTGCTAGAACGGCCACAAGTAAGAGGAGTGTTGCATCTATCACTTCTGCTCATACACAATTAGGAGCAGCTTAGTCACGTGACCAAGCCTCACCACAGGGAGGCTGGGAAATGTAGTCTGTGGCTTCGCAGCCATGTACCCTCCTGAGACTCCAGGATGCTCTCTTACTGAGACTGAGCACTGGGGGCCATTCGCGGCCACATTGGAGATGGCAGGGTAAGGGAGTGGGTAATGAAATAACTGAATTTCAATTCCCCATCTCGTGTACATTTCTGTTTCATGTTGAGTCTGAGCTAGAGCACTGCTGTGCCATAGAAATACAACGTGAGCCTTTTCTGTAACGTCAGATTAATTTTTACGTCGCGAGAAATTCATTTTGATAATATATTTTATTTTTAACTTAGCACATCCAAAAAAATGATTATTTCAACACAGAGTCAGTGAAGTGTACTAAGGAGATATTTCGCAGTCCTTTTGTACTCAGTCTTTGAAAGCCAATGTGCGTTTCACACTCACAGCACATCTTAATTGGGACGTTTCAAGTGCTTTATAGCCACACCCGGCAAGTGGCTATGGAATTGGGCAGTCAGTTCCTGAAGGTGATACTCTCTAGAAATTTTCTAGAGCAGCTTCATATCCTCTCTTTAAAAAAGAAAAATTACCCAGGAGCTGCTCCCCAGCTTAAGAAAAAAGAAAAATGTCACCGATGCAGCTGAAGCCCTCACTCCACACCCCTCCCTTTTTATATCCCCCTTCCTCCCTTCCGGAAGTAACCACGATCCTGGATTTATTTGCATGGATTTCTTTATACTGCTTTATGTTGGTGTGCCTCCCTTTGGCAATAAACGCTACTGTCCTGTTCGCCTCTAAGCTTTCTGTGAAGAGCATCCGTACTGTGTGTCTTTTTCTACAAGTTGATTTTCCCTCATGAAATGTAACGAATGTATGAAATGCATCGCCCCACTTCATTAATTCTCATTGCTGTTTGATCGTGCATCCAGTGTACATGCAGCCTGTATAGTCAGCCTCCTCTTGCCAGGGTTCTGCTAATTCAAACAGTGCTGCGTGTGAGTGTTCTCGTGTGCTTCTGTGGGGATTTTTCTGGAGTATATTCCTTGAGTCAGCCATTGGGTCACAGGGTCCGAGCATATTCAAATGCATTAGAACAGTGGTTCTCAACCTTTCTAATGCCGAGACCTTTTATGGTGACCCCCAACCATAAAATTATTTTCGTTGCTACTTCACAACTGTAATTTTGCTACTGTTAGGAATCGTAATGTAAATGTTGGTGTTTTCCGATGGTCTTAGGCTCTACAGCAGCGGTTCTCAGTCTGTGGGTCGCAACCCACAGGTTGAGAACCACTAGCAGGGTCGCCTAGCGGTTGGTTCTCAAGGAAGGTTGAGAACCACCGCACTACACATTGCCACATTGCTCTCCAAAGTGGTCGTGCCCCTTTGTGCTCCGCGTGGTCCCACGGGCGTAGCTTTGCCGGCCTGATGGATGTCTTCTTGTCTCGGCATCTTAGGACGCTGCGCAGAAGAAGATGGAACAGCTTCGACAAGAATACCTGGAAATGAAGGCGCTCATTGACGCCTCCGAGGCCAGCTCCACGCGGAAAATAAAGGAAGAGGAGAAGAGGGTCAGCAGCAAGTTCGACACCATTTACCAGATCCTCCTCAAGAAGAAGACGGAGATCCAGACCGTGAAGGAGGAGATTGAGGCTGCCCTGACCAAGGGGGGCGAGTTTGAGTTTCTGGAGGTGGGTCTGGATGAGGCCATTGCTGAACCCTCTTCCTGCCCCGCCTGATGGTGTTGATTATAGGGGCAATGGGGCCTCAGGGAGTGGGGGTCTGTGAGAGGTCATTGAAAGCATCCCTGACACACAGGCTGTATTCGTTTTATTTGTTATTTTTATTTATTTTAAAAAATATATATTATTGATTTTTTTACAGAGAGAAAGGGAGAGGGAGAGTGAGTTAGAAACATCGATGAGAGAGAAACATCGACCAGCTGCCTCTTGCACACCCCCTACTGGGGATGTGCCCGCAACCAAGGTACATGCCCTTGACCGGAATCGAACCTGGGACCCTTGAGTCTGCAGGCCGATTCTCTTTCCATTGAGCCAAACCAGATAGGGCTGCTGTATTCGTTTTAGATGCTGTGTGACAACTCACCACAAGCACAGTGGCTCAGATCATACGTGGACTGTGTCACACTTCCCGTGGCTCAGGAGGCTGGGCATGGCTGAGGGGGCTGTCTTCTGAGGGTCTCTCACAGGCTGCGTTCCGTTTGGAGCTTCCTTGGTGGTTGGGAAACCCGGTTCCTCACGGTGCAGGACCAAGGTCCCCGCTTTCTTGCTGGCTGTGCGCGCTCAGCTCCTAGAGGCTGCCGCAGTTCCTTGCCACATGGCCCTCTTCCAACTTGGCAGCTTCCTTCAAAGCTTGTGGGAAATTCTCCCTCTCGGAAGGCCCAGTCCCCCCTGATTAAGTGGCCCATCAAGGAGACTCATCTATTTTTTTTAAAATATATTTTATTGATTTTTTACAGAGAGGAAGAGAGAGGGATAGAGAGCTAGAAACGTCGATGAGAGAGAAACATCGACCAGCTGCCTCTTGCACACCCCCTACTGGGGATGTGCCCGCAACCAAGGTACATGCCCCTGACCGGAATCGAACCCGGGACCTTTCAGTCCGCAGACCGACGCTCTACCACTGAGCCAAACCGGCTTCGGCACATTTTTTTTTTTTTCTTTTCTTTTTTTTGGTATTGCCCTTACCCAGAAGTTTTGGCTTCCAGTTAAAGACATTAGTACATTATTAAAATGTTTTTTGTTTTTTTGTTTTTAAAAAATATATATATTTTATTGATTTTTTACAGAGAGGAAGGGAGAGAGATAGAGAGCTAGAAACATCGATGAGAGAGAAACATCGACCAGCTGCCTCTTGCACACCCCCTACCGGGGATGTGCCTGCAACCAAGGTACATGCCCTTGACTAGAATCGAACCTAGGACCAAGTGTTTTTCCCTAAGGCAGTGGTCGGCAAACTCATTAGTCAACAGAGTGGCAAACCGCAGCTCGTGAGCTGCACGTGACTCTCGAGCCGCAGTTTGCCGACCACTGGTTAGGCTGTTGGCTCCGTTCAGTGTGGCCCATCCTGTATGGCCACCTTGCTTCCGGGCATGTCCAGCCCTTGCAGAATGCCTGGCATGCAGTGGGCGTTCTGGTGAGCCCATTGATTGGGTGACGTGCTCCGACCCCTCCTAGGCCCAGCTTCCTGGTTCAGGTCGGGGGAGGGTAGGGAGTGACTGGAGGATGTTGGTTTCTTCTCATTCCGGTGTGTTGGAGTAGCTGCCTCGAGCTCTCTGAGACGGGTTCTGAATCCACATTTAGGCCTCTTGATATTCTGAGACCTGACTCTTATCTCAAAGTTTGGGATAGCCCGGAAGTCCCTTCCTTTTCATCTGATGTGCCCTCGCTGAGTCCTGCACCTTGAGACCTCCCTGTCCATCCCAGAACCTGTGTTTACAGCTGGTCCTGAATCTCCCGCGCTGGCCCAGCCACAGCTGGAGGAGTAGAGGGAGCATTTTCTTTTTCTTTTTCTTTTTTTTTTTTAAATATATATTTTATTGATTTTACACAGAGAGGAATTGAGAGGGACAGAGAGTTAGAAACGTCAATGAGAGAGTAACATTGACCAGCTGCCTCTTGCACACCCCCTATTGGGGATGTGCCCTCAACCAAGGTACATGCCTTTGACCGGAATCGAACCCGGGACCTTTCAGTCCGCAGGCCGACGCTCTATCCACTGAGCCAAACCAGTCCAGGCGGAGGGAGCATTTTCCATGGCCGTCAGGAGACCTAGGTCCCAGTTTTGCCCCTGCCACTGATTGGTAGAGTTCCTGGCAGGTCACGTGTCACCTCTAGACTTCCGTTTCCCCATCTGTCAGGGGAGCAACCTCTGAGGGCCCTTCCTGTTCCAGATCACTGTCTTAAAAGTGGCACTTGAACGCCCAGCGACCTCAGGCCTATAACTGGGAAGGCTGATGGGACTCCCCACTGCGGGGTGGGTGGGGGTTGGCGCAGGGCAGCTCCCCCTGGGGTTCTGGAGGCTGAGCCCAGGGCCTGGCTTCCCGGAGCCACCTGCGCTGACCCCCTGGCTTGTTCCAGAAAGCGGCAAAGCTGCAGGCTGTCTCAACGAAGCCAGTCTACGTCCCCAAGGTGGAGCTGAATCAGGAGCTGATAAAGGGCGTTTACCAGAGCACTGTGGACATCAAAAACGACCTGAAGCGCTGCCTCAGGAAGTCCGAGGAGCCCATCACCTCAGGTAACCATCAGCACCCGCCCCCCACGGAGCCCCACGGAGACCCCTGAATCTGGATGGGTCCCCTCGGCATTTTGGGGTACAAGAGAGGGCCTTGATCCCGAGCATTGGGACTTAGTTTCAGGGGGCCTGCCAGGAAGACTCCCAGTTCCTCCTCAGGGCAGGCTTGGTCCCATGGAGGAGCATAATCGGTGGATGAATTAGCCACCCCTGCTACCTCCGTGGTGCCTGGTCTGGGGAGCGGGAGGGGCGGAAACCCAGAGGGAAGGAGCTCCAGGCACCTCTGAGTCATCACGATGAGCAGGGGCCTCCTCCCGCTGTGCGCTGGCAGACGCTGCAGCTCAGAGAGGGGGCAGAGGTCACAGAGCTGGGTGCTGGTGGGAAAAGACTGGACCCCAGCTACATGTGAAGCCAGAGGAAAGAGGGGACGCCCCAGACTGGTCCTCCTATGACCCGTCTTCTAGCCCTTGTAAAGGATGGGAGGCGAGAGGGGATGGGATGTGGGGGTTGCTGTCTTTGTAAACCAGCTGCCGCCCGCCTGTGGCAAAGCTGGCTTTTGGGGTGTTTTGGAGGAGCCCCATCAATGAGCACCTTCTTTGTTGGCACAGGGGAGCCTGCAGAGCACGCCACGGCGCCCACGCCAAAGCCCACACGCCCCGTGAAGAAGGCCCCGAGTAAGTAGCCCCACGTCCCTGTGGCAGCAGCACGGCTGTGGCTGGCGGGGCCGGCTGGGACAGTCGCCGGTGTCGCCGCTCCTGGCCGATGGGCACAGCCCCGCACAAATCACTGCGGAGCCTGGGTGCTGGGAGGGGCTGTGTGTGCCATCTGACCCGTGAGCACTGGATATTCGAGTGGCCTGGAACAGCAGCTCCGGAGTGGGGCCCGAGAATGTGCATTTCCTATGGGCTCCCCGGGAGGCTGCTGCTGCTGGCTGGGCCGACACTCGGAGGACCGCTGTCGTCTTTGCTAAGACGGTTTCCAAGGTGGTTCTTAAGGACTGTTGCGATACTTGGCCAGCACATTGTTTTTGCTGACTCTATTTTTGCTTTTTTGCATTTTTCCTTTTACGGAGATACAATTTACGTCCAGTAAAATGCGCAGATCTTAAATACAGTTAGAGGAATGTTGACCAGTGAATTCGTGTATGGTACTGTGACCTACATCAAGATAAGTATTTCCGTTACCCCGGAAAATTCCATCATGCTCTTCAAGCGCCAGTCCCTCCCCCACACCAACCACCATGGAGTTATTGGCCTGTTATCTTTGTCAAGTTAAACCATCCTAGCTTTATCAGGATGGGTCACATTCACGCAAATGAATGTTAGTATGGTCTTTTGAAAGTGTCATTGTGTTGTGCTTTACAGTGCCTTAATTCTGGAATTTTTTTTTTTTTTTCCAGAAGAAGAAAAGAAACCCAAGAAAGTTCGTAAGTTATGCGTTTCTGCTCTGTTTCTTTCTTTTTTAAAAATAAACTTTATAAACCAAAACACAAGGGGTTCAGTCTTTTAAAAAAAAATATTTTATTGATTTTTTTTTTTTTTACAGAGAGAAAGGGAGAGGGATAGAGAGTTAAAAACATCGATGAGAGAGAAACATTAATCAGCTGCCTCCTGCATACCCCCCACTGGGGATGTGCCCTCAACCAAGGTACATGTTCTTGACCAGAATCAAACCTGGGAATCTTGTGAGTCCGCAGGCCGATGCTCTGTCCACTGAGCCAGGGCTTCTTTTTTTTTTTTTTTTTTTTTTTAATAAATCTTTATTGTTGAAAGTATTACATATGTCCCTTTTCTTCCCCCATTACCCTCTCACCCCTCCCCAAGCCTTCACCATTTTTAAGTTTTTAAAAAATATATATTTTTATTGATTTCATAGAGGAAGGGAGAGAGAGAGGTATCAATGATGAAAGAGAATCATCAATCAGTTACCTCTTGCACGCCTCCCACTCGGGATTGAGCCTGCAATCCGGGCATGTGCCCTGGCCGGGAATCTAACTGCAGCTCATAGGTGGACACTCAGCCATTGGGCCACACTGGCTGGGCAGAAGTGACTCTTGAAAATCAGCTTAGAAGGGAGTAGAGGCCATCAGGTCACTCTGTGCCAGGTCCCCAACATATGTTCCTCCTCCCTCATCCCCAGCCGCTGCTGCTGTCTCACCCAGCAAGCTTCCCACCTTTGAGTCCTCGGAGCAGTTAGAGGATTTAAAACAAGCTGGCTCGGAGGGTGAGTTCTTGTGGACAAGGGGCAGTGGGAGGTCTACTCTGAATTTGTTCTGAAAATGGCTCTCTGTTTCCTCACCCAGCTGCAGCCAAACCCACCACAGCGCAGCCAAACTCGGCGGCTCTCAAGGCCAAGGTGCTGGAGAACTTCTTAGCCAAGTCCAGACCTGAGCTCCTGGCGTGTGAGTAGTACCTGCCGGCAGTGGCTGTTGCCGGAACCCAACCGGTCCCGCTGCCAGCTCTCTCCTTGGTTTTCCTTTTGACTCCCTGCCATTCCAAAGCCTTGCCACCTGCCGTAACTTCTCCCTCTCCCGCCCAGCTTCTGCCTCACAGAGAAGAGCTCAGAAGGGGCCTCCCTCATCCTCTCACTGCCGTCTCACGTGACTCCATATTCTTTCTCCTTTCTCTATTCACTTCCTCAAGGCCGGTTCCTCGGCCAGGACTCTGGATCTTACCCCTCTTGCTCTCTCCGGAACTTGATGTTCTTAGTTAGACCTCAATAATGGATGGATGGATGGATGGATGGATGGATAGATGGGTGGATGGAAGGATGGATGGACAGATGGATAAATGGATGGATGTGTGGCTAAATGGATGAATGGATGGATGGATGGGTGGGTGCATGGATGGATACATTAGTAAATAGATGGATAGATGGGTAGATGGATGGATTTGGGAATGGATAAAACAAATGAATACTACTACCAGTTTGAGGAAAGGTTTAAAAGTGAGAGCACCTGGGCCCCTTGTAACTGATTGCTTGGGGTGATGGCTCTTATAGATGCTGTTAAGGTCATCCTGGACTACAACACCGCCTACAGCAAGGTGGCTCTGTCGGAGAACTACACTGTGGCCTCTGTGGCCGAAACACCCCAGTCGTACCGGCCACATCCCCAGAGGTTCACCTACTGTTCTCAGGTGCTGGGCCTGCACTGCTACAAGAAAGGGATCCACTACTGGGAGGTGGAGCTGCAGAAGAACAACTTCTGCGGGATGGGCGTCTGCTACGGCAGCATGGCGCGCCAGGGCCCCGAGAGCCGGCTCGGCCGCAACAGCGCCTCCTGGTGCGTGGAGTGGTTCAACACCAAGATCTCCGCCTGGCACAACAACGTGGAGAAAGTCCTGCCCACCACCAAGGCCACGCGGGTTGGCGTGCTTCTCAACTGCGACCACGGCTTCGTCATTTTCTTTGCTGTTGCTGCCGACAAGATCCACCTGATGTACAAGTACAAGGAGGACTTTACGGAAGCTCTGTACCCGGCCTTCTGGGTGTTCTCTGTGGGCGCCACGCTCACCATCTGCTCCAACAAGTAGGCAGGCCCTGGACACTCTGGCCGACTGCCCGGGCGGTGCCCAGGACTCCAGTGAAAAGGCTGCAGAGTGGACTCTGGGAGATCTTCCCTGACAGTCCCCAGGGGTTGCCAGGATGGGAGGGGAGTTGGTGGGAGGGTGGGGAGATGGGATAAGGGAGGAATTGGGCCAGGGAAAGGCGTGGGGGTGATTGTCTTGTGGGCAAGGAAGCGTTTCTACGTCCTGTTGCCCCTCAAGGCAGGCTCACCCCCTCCCCTGGTTCTGGTCGATCCCCAGGCTGCTGGGTGGCTGGACAGGGCTTTGGGGGTAAAATCCTCAGAGCCCCTTTCCTTTCGGAGAACAGCTCAGGCCACTGCAGTCCTTTCTGGGGCCCCTTGGTGGATGCCCCTATGCTATCTTCTGATCTTGGTGTTTTGATTACTCTCTTTAGGGCTACTCAACTCTCTAGAGTAGCGACTTTCAATCTTTTTCATCTCATGGCACATAAGTTAATTGCTAAAATTCTGCCGCCCACCAAAAAATATTTTTTGCCAATCTGACAAAAAAAAAGATATAATTTTGATTCATTCACACCGAACAGTTACTGTTCTATTGGCTGTTGTCATTTTTTTAATTTGACAATCTCAGGGAAAGAGGTCCGTGCTCCTGACTAAATAGTCAGGTATTGCAACTGTTTTAAAAAGTTTTAAAACAGTCTCGTGGCACAGCAGTGTGCTGCAGCACGCCTGTTGGAAATCGCTGCAGTAGATTGAAAAAAAAAAAAAAATTCCAAGTATTTGAGTTGCAATATTATTCACCCTCCTTTCCCGCCAGTACCCACAAGTGAGGACTGGGGGTGAACGCTCAGGTTCCTGGTTATATTTTGTGCTTGAGGGCAGGTCTCCACCCAGGACCAGAGTTTCCCCCCAAAAGTGGGTCTCCTTCCTCCACTGCAAAATAGCCTCCCCTCCCTTCCTGTTCGTGTCACCCCTTTGAGATGTTTTAAATGTTTACTCCCAACAGGAACCTTTTCTGTCTCCAGCCATGATCTGAATCAGCTGATGTTGAATTTCTTCTTTTCCTTTTTTTTTTAATCCTCACCCAAAGACATGCTTTGAGAGAGGAAAAGAGACATATCGATGTTAGAGAAAAACATCGATTGGTTGCCTTCCAAAATGTGCCCCAACCTGGGACCGAACCCACAACCCAGGTTGTGTGCCCTGACTGGGAATCGAACTGGCAACCTCTTGGTGCACGGGACCACACTCGACCAACTGAGCCGCTCCGGCTGGGCCTACGGTATAGAATTTCTAATTCAAGGTCAAGGTGACCCAGGTGCCGTGTGAATGGAAACCTCTCCCAGTCCCAAGTATTATGAGAGGCATCTCATGGCTGTAGCCACAGAACCTTGCTGGAAGCCTTCTCCCCACAGCTGAGGCTTTGAGGCAGGGATTCCTGACATCCTTGCCAGAAGTGTGTGGCTTTGGTCTTGTGAGAGTGCCTTCTTATTGGCACCTCTCCTTGGGATAGCTGCCTCTTCCCAGGACTGCGGGATACAGAGCTGGCATAGTTGAGCAGCTAGCTAAGCGCCATCTCTGAAACCTGTTCTTATAGGAGAGGTTGTATGTAGCCGCCTCAGGGACCATACTAGCTCATCTGGGGTGACTACCTACAGCTGGGATGATCTTCTAGCAGATCCCATGGGGAACACAACTTCCTGTTCATCCCCGCCACAGGCTGCTGGCCCGCCGCGGGCTCTTGCACGAGTCGGAGGCCTGTCGCTGGCCCTCGCCCCTTTCGACGTCTTCTTCCTTTGAGCCAGTCCTAGATGCGGGCACGGACCAGGCTAGGGCTCAGGAAGACTGTCAGGGTCCGAGCTGCAGACTCTAGCAGGAGGGGCTGTTTTGCTGCAGTGTCTCTGTGCAGTGAAAACAACCCTGGTCCATGAAGGGGCTGGAGGGAATGGCCGGCTGGAACTTCTGTACGTCCTCATGTCAGGATGTGAGTGGGAGGAATTTCACCCCTTGTGGTGAAATAAGTCCTGCTCTGGGTTTGCCCCACAGAAGAGCTTAGGCCAGGCTCTTTGTGTGAGGTGACCAGACGTCCCGATTTTTAACAATTTGTCCCGCGGGAAAAATCGGGACTTTTAAAACGCTGCGGGACGCAGGGCAAATTGTTAAAAATCGGGGCGTCTGGTCACCTTATCTTTGTGGTATGAAAAAGCGGTCACCATTAGGGTCTGGGGACCCCAAGCCTTTTCGTGTGGCTCTTTGAGAAGGTAAAGCCTCTCTGGCCTTGTGCTGGCACTCCCTCGTCAGGCCCAGAGCACGGGGTGTTCATGACAGAAGTGTGCATCTGTGTCATCTCCCACCAAGGACTGTCACTTCCTTGAGGGAGAGACTGTCTCTATAGGGGAGGCTTCCCTGCAGTAGCTGACATGTGGGTATCCGAGGTTTTCTTCCCTTGCTCCCGGGAAGAAAGGTTCTCTGATGATTCTTCTCTGCTCTCCGAGATGGCCAAACGCATCTTCATTGACCTTCTGAAACTGTAGCCTTGTCTGGAGCCAAGTCATACTCGGGGATCAGCGGGGCTGAGAGGAGAATGCCCAGGATGAACCCAGGGTCCTCCTGTGGCTCCCGCCCGCAGAAATGAGGGCCACAGAGAGGGCTTTCCCCGGCCATTGACGGGGGAAGGATAGGGAAGCACACGTCCCTCTGGTTATAAGAGAGGCAAGAAGGTAACTCAAGCTCTGGGCAAGGGGCTTTGGAGATGTGAGTGAGGCGCACACCTCGCTGTCTCCAACCTTCCATCCCCTCGCCTTGTGGGGCTACTGCCTGACCCTGGAGTCCCAGGGTTGGAGGAACCTTTGCATTCATCTGACTTCTCGCTTTGCAGAGTAAGTCAAATGGGGAGGTATGGGTGACGCTTACTGTTCTCGCCAACCCATCCTGGAGGAGATGCCTCCTGCCCGCGTCCTGGCACCCCAGGGAAGTGTCAGAAATTTCCAGAGACACGCACGTAAAAAATACATCCCAGACGTGGGTGTCAGGGACTGTCTCGGCCACTCTGGCATGACAAAGCAAAGGTGTCAGGGTCAAGTTTCTGTACTCTTCAAGACCGGTTGGCTAGTTCCTCCTGTCTTAACGACTCTGAAATCGATAATGGATAGGTTACCGCTTAGCTTATGCTGACCCCCATTGATTTTTTTTGTTACCTGAGCTGTTATTTCTTGAGCTTATTTTATTTTAGCTTTGATTCTTTACGAGATCATCAGGACTATAGGCATGGGTCTTTGGAAACTTGCAAGAAATACGAGGACCATCGCTGGCTGACTTGCCTTAGAAGCTTGGGATGTAGGAAACCTGTGTTTGGTGTTCTTTCTTGCAGCTCCGTGTGTGTAGACAGGGTTACCCATCACACTGGCGTGAGTGAATGAGATGCCCAGGGGCCTCTGTTACCCAGGCCCCACCCTGCTGCTCCCAGATGTTGAGATGTCAGCAGACCTATAGCCCATTTGAGACTGGCCGTGGGTGAGAATTCCTGATAGGATGTCTCTCTGGGCTTTGCTTCAGGATAACCCGAGGATGGGTGTAGGGAGAAGGGGTGGGGTATGAATGGATGGGTGAGCCACAAGCCGGTAATCAATGAAACGGTTACGGGATGGGATAGTTCATGAAGATATTCTTTCCACTGTTGCATATTTTGAAAATTTTCATGATAAAAAGTTTTAAGAATGAAATAAAGCATAGCTCAGGCCAGTGATAGGGCCCTGTCGGGTGATTTTTATCCTAGTTCGCAGGGGTATGAGTTGTGGGTTTGAGGTTGTTATATCAAGTCATCCCCTCTTATCTGTGGGGTATATACATACTTATGATAAAGTTTCATTTATAAAATTAGGCGCAGTAAGGGATTAGCAATAATAACATAATGAAAGAGGCCAGTTATAACAATATTCTGTGATGAAAATTATATGAATGTGCTTTCCCTCTCTCTTAAGTATCTATCTGATAACCAATCTGGTAACTGAGAAGGCTACTAAGTGGTGAAGGGATGGCTTACCTACCCAGGCGGGATGGGGTGGGACTTCATCATGCTACTCAGAACTGTGCACAATGTAATACTTATGAATTGGTTGTTTCTGGAATTTTCCATTTAATATTTTCAGATCACCACTGACCATGGGTAACTGAAGCTGTGGAAGTGAAACCATGGATAAGGGGAGACTATTATAATAAAGAATTTGACTGGCCTTTGTCCCTGGTTTCCAGAGGGGAAATTCTGAATCCTTGGCATTTCCCCAGGAAGAGGTGTAGGAGCCCCTTTCACGTCCCTCGTGGTTCAGGGTTCCGGTTCAGGATTCGGGTTCTGGAGAAGGCCGCACACAATGAAAGAGACTAGAAAGTTATTAATTTGGGGACTGGAGGGCCAGGTGGGAGCCTACCTCTATGGGGAGGACTACTACTCTGTTTCCCCGAAAATAAGACAGTGTCTTATGTTAATTTTTTTCTCCCAAAGTTGCGTTAGGTCTTATTTTCAGGGGATGTCTTATCTTTCCATGTGCTATGTCTTGTTTTCGGAGGATGTCTTATTTTCGGGGAAACACGGTACCTTGCTTTGGCCTTGCTATCCTTTTTATTTAGGTTATAAGATACACCCATATCCTTTAGGCAGGAAATTCCAATAATAGCCATTCGGCAAGAATTTACATAAGAGGAACAGGTGGAGGCTGCTTTAACTAAACAAGTGTCTCAACTGAACAATGAGTGATTAGCTCCAACCTTTCAGAGCAATTAAGGTTGACCAGCCTTTCCGGCACATCTCTTTTTATTAGTAACAATGATTGCGGTTTCCAGCAAAGAGGAGTGTCTGTCATTCACGAGCTCCTTGGGTCACGCCTGTGTTTATGCTAGTTGAGATGACCCGGGATGGGGCCTGGTCATCAGAAAGGCCAACCATGAGTTTAGAAGGTTGGGACTTGGAGCCAGCCTGACCTCCACGAGGCGAGAGGGCCAGGAGATGGATTCAATCAGTTATGCCTTTGTAATGAAACTCCGAAAAAAAACCTCTGGTGACTGAAGCTCTGCCGAACACAGCCATGCATCCCGATTCCACGGCCGTGGGGAGGGTGGAGGGTTCAGAAGCTCTGCACTTGGGTCCCTCCGAGACGTCACTCTGGGTCTCTTCCTTTGTCTGGTCTTGATTTGTATTGTTAATAAGCAAACTAATCGTTAAGTGGAGCCCTTTTCTGAGCTCTGTGAGTCCCAGTGAATCATCCAACCTGAAGGAGGTCGTGTGCTATACACGGGATGCTTGTGTAGCCCCAAGAGCCAGATGTTGAAACCTAACCCCCAATGTGATGGAAATGGAGGTGATTAGGTCCTGAGGGTGGGGCCCTCTTGGCTGGGATTAGTGCCCTTCATACAGGAGCCTGCAGAGCCCCCTTGTCCCTTCGGCCGTGTGAGGACACAGGAAGAGACACCAGATACAAAACCTGCCAGCACGTGCAGCTTGGGTTTCCAGCCTCCAGAACTGTGAGAAATAAATGTTTGTTGTGTAAGCCACCCAGTGCATGGTGTTTCTGTGATAGCAGCCTGGACCAAGACGTCATGGGGACCTTCTGGGTTTGTGGCCAGTCAGTCAGCAGTGCGGGCGGCCTGGAGACCACTGAAGTGCGGCTGGTGTCTGAAGTGAAGACAGTCTTGTTGGGACTATGACCATCCGCCTGTGGAGCCTGTCTCCGGGCCCAGGAGGTTCAGAATGGGGCGGGGTGGGGGACTTGCCACCTTGAATAGGTCCTTCGTGGCCCACCCGTCAGAATAAAACACTGTTCTTCAAAGGAGCTTCCCGTGTTTTCTCTCCTGTGTCAAGTCTCCAGGGTTTTGTTCCCTTCCACCCACACCGCTGGCAGTTGTTTCTCCCTCACTGTCCCTGTATCCACAAACATATTTGGTATGTCAGTTATAGGCTGGCCTTCCCACTCAGAGATTCTACTTAAATTGTCATGGGATATTCTTCCGTTCCAATAAAAAGCTCAGGACAGGAACTGTGACTCCTCAGTAGAAGTAGCAAAGCTACGAGTGCAGGTGCGTCTGAGGGGCTAATCGTTTCTGCTGTTGCCGATCCTTTCTTCCATTGTTTTTCAGAGAGAGTGGAAGGGAGGGAGGGGGAGAAAGAGAAAGAAACGAATGTGAGAGAGACGTCAATTGGTTGCCCCCATACCTGCCTTGACGCAGGCCAGGAATCGAACCTGCAACCCAGGAACGTGCCCGTGACTGGGAATCCAACCCATGACTCTTCAGAGCTGGAGTCAACACACTAAGCAAGGAACAACACTGGCCAGGGCAATGAGGGGCTATTTTTTTTTTTTTTTAATGTTATTGATTTCAGGGAGGAAGGAAAAGGGAGACTCATTAATTGGATGCCTCCTACTGGGGATTGAGCCCACAACCTGGGTATGTGCCCTGACCTGGAATCGAACCATGATCTGGTTCATAGGTTGATGCTCAACCACTGAGCCACACTGGCTGGGCATATTGTGGAACAATCTTAATTACTAGAAGCAGACTTTTTAAAAATATATATATATGTTTTATTGATATAACACAGAGAGGAATTGAGAGGAACAGAGAGTTAGAAACGTCGATGAGAGAAACATCGACCAGCCGCCTCTTGCACACCCCCCACAGGGAATGTGCCCGCAACCAAGGTACATGCCCTTGACCGGAATCGAACCCGGGACCTTTCAGTCCGCAGGCCGACGCTCTATCCACTGAGCCAAACCGGTCCCGGCTATAAGCAGACTCTTAAAAAGGCAGGTCTAGCCCTGGCCGGATTGGCCCAGTGGATAGAACGTCATCCTGTGGACTTAGAGGCCCCAGGTTCGATTCCGGTCAAGGACACAGGCCCGGGTTGTGGTCTCGATCCCCAGTGGGGGCATGCAGGAGGCAGCCGATCAATGATTCTCTCTCATCATGGATGTTCCTATCTCTCCCTCTCCCTTCCTCTCTGAAATCAATAAAAATATATATATTTAAAAAGGCAGGTCTCAGAGGACGGGTAGACACATATGTGATAGGATTCTAGGTCCCTTTCAGGTGGCTGCCTCTATAGGGATTCCTCAGGAGGTTTATGTCCTAGCACTTTAATGTATGGATGGAATGTGAGTCTAGGATGTGAGAAGGTGCTTCACTGCTAACTTGCTCTCACACACCATTTTCTTTTTCTTTTAAAAAAATATATATATTTTATTGATTTTTTACAGAGAGAGGGATAGTTAGAAACATCGATGAGAAAGAATCATCAATCAGTTGCCTCTTGCACACCCCCCACTGGGGATGTGCCCACAACCAAGTACATGCCCTTGACTGGAATCGAACCTGGGACCTTTCAGTCTGCAGTCTGATGCTCTATCCACTGAGCCAAACCGGTTTCGGCTCACACACCATTTTCGAATGTTGTTTCCAACGATGTGTCCAGGTTTCCATTGCACCGGCTTAGCAAAGCATCGGTGAAGGCCCCCTTTGTCCTCATCTCACCTGTCTTCCCCGAGTGTCCCATGGCCTTGAAGGGTCCCATGCCAACTCCGCTTTCTCAGAGGTGTCTCCATGAAAGGGAGGTTTCTCACTCTTGTACCCGGGCCCGTGGCTTCTTCTCACTGGGCCCTGGCAGCGTACCACTGTGCCCACACTCAGGCTGGTCCAGCCTTGACACCAGTTCTTCCCAGTAGGCCTTGCCCAGGCCAATTCTGGGGCTAGGAGCCCAGTAGACAGATGACCAGGCGTCCGAATGCTCTGTCCGTGTTTGCTCACCACCAGGATCCACCCCTTGCTGGCTGGACTGGCCCGTTCTGGGACTGGATCTCGGTGTTTTATTTATTTTTTTAATTAAAAAAATATATTTTAGCCGGGGCCGGTTTGGCTCAGTGGTAGAGCCTCGGTCTGTGGACTGAAGGGTCCCGGCTTCGATTCCGGTCAAGGGCATGTGCATTGGTTGCGGGCACATCCCCGGTAGGTGTGCAAGAGGCAGCTGGTCGATGTTTCTCATCGACGTTTCTAGCTCTCTATCCCTCTCTCCTCCTCTCTGTAAAAAAATCAATAAAAAATATATTTAAAAAATATATTTTATTGATTTTTTTACAGAGAGGAGGAGAGAGAGATAGTTAGAAACATCGGATGAGAGAGAAATATCGGTCAGCTGCCTCTTGCACACCCACTACTGAGGATGTGCCCGCAACCAAGGTACATGCCCTTCACCGCAATCTAACCCGGGACCTTTCAGTCCGCAGGTTGACGCTCTATCCACTGAGCCAAACCGGTTTTGGCATAGACCTCAGTGTTTTAGAAGCCTCGGTGGCTGGAAGCAGGGTCAGAAGGTCTATCCTAAAATCACCTGAAAAACAGGTCCGATGGCAAAGAGTGGAATCCTAGACTTTTTCTTCTGGGCAGATACTCCCCTTGTCTGAGGCCAGAGAGCCTGGGTGAACTCGGGTCATCGATGAAATAATCCAAGTGCAAACACGTCAGACTGGGCTGCTCAGTGGTTATCAAATGTGTGGGCATGGAATTGTTCATCGTCTTCCATTGTTTACATTGATTTATTTTTTTTAATATATTTTTATTGATTTCAGAGAGGAAGGAAGAGGGAGAGAGAGATAAAAACATCAATGATGAGAGAGAATCATTGATTGGCTGCCTCCTGCACCCGAGGGAAGGAACCCTTGATTGGGATCGAACCTGGGACCCTTCAGTCCAAAGGCCGACACTCGATCCTCCGAGCCAAACCGGACAGGGCCATTGTTTACATTTTAAAGTCCACGGGATCAGTGGTGATGTCTCTGCTTTCATTTTTGATGTTAGTTATTTGTGTCCTCTCTCTTTTTTTCCCCCTTAGGTTAGCTAGGAGTTAACTGATTTTATTTATTTATTTATTCATTTTGAAGAATTGGTTTTTGAATCATTGATTTTCTCCATTGATTTCCTGTTTTTCAAATTCACTGATTTCTGCGCTGCTTCTTAGTGCTGCTTTTCTTTTGCTTCTTTTGGATTTAATTGGCCTCCTTTTACTAGTTCCCTAAAGTGGGCCCTTAGGTTATTGACTTTAGATCTTTCTTCTCTCTTTTCTTTCTTCTCTTTTAATATATGCATTCAATGCTATACATTTTCCTCTAAGCTCTGTTTTCACTGTATCCCACAATTTTTCAAAAAATGTTTTTAACTGATTTTTTTTTTTAAGAGAGAGAGGAAGGCAGGAGAGGGGGAGAGAGAGAGAGAGAGAGAGAGAGAGAGAGAGAGAGAGAGAGAGAGAGAGAGAGAGAGAGAGAGAGAAAGAAACATTTTGCCTCCCACACCCACCCCGACCAGGGATCAAACCAGTAAGCTGGGCATGTACCCTGATCAGGAATCGAAAGGGCAGCCTCTACCTCTTGGTACAGGGAATGACACTCAGTCAACTGAGCCACACTGGCCAGGGCCACACATTGTGATAGGTTGTATTTTCACTTTAATTTAGTTAAAAATATTTAAAAATTTCTCTGGAGATTTCTCTTGACTCATGTGTTCTTTTGAATGATGCTGTTAAATCTCCACATTGTTTTGGGGGGTGGTGGTGGTGGTTTCAGTTATCTTTCTGTTACTGATTTCTAGTTTAAGTCTACTGTAGTCTGAGAGCAGCCGTTGTATGATTTCTGTTAAATTTGTTAAGGTGGCCCTGGCCAGCTTGCTCAGTGGTTAGAGCGTTGGCCCTAGGACCGAAGGGTCGAAGTTCGATTCCCAATCAAGGACACATAGCTGGGTTGTGGGTTTGATCCCTCCTCCCCCTGTAGCGATGAGTGTGGGAGGCATCCAGTTGATGAGTCTCTCACATTGATGTTTCTCTCTCTCTCTCTCTCTCTCTCTCTCTCTCTCTCTTCCTCTCTCTCTGAAAAAAAATAATGGAAAAAATATCCTCTGGTGAGGATTAACAACAACTGGTTAAGGTGTGTTCTCTGGCTGGAATGTGGTCTATGGTGAATGTTTCACATGCGTTTGCTGCTGTTGGAGGAAGCAGTCTTTAGATGTTTGGTTCTGAGGTTTGGTCTGTCCTTCGTCTGGGGTTTCCTGCCTGTTGGTAAGCCTTGTACTTTCTCTTCTTAGTCAGAGGTGACAGGCTGGGCCGAAGGAACTGCTGTCCGTAGGCCTTGGCCGTGTGGCTGGGAGGTAGGGGTGGGGGTGGGGAGGTCAGGGCGGGCCCTGTAGCCCTGGGATTAGTCCTCAGGCTTTAAGTCTCCATGCTTGAGTGTAGCTTTCCCAGTGTTTCTCAGCTTTCCCCTTTCCTCCCCCAAGTGGGACAGGAAGGCTGGGGTGGGCTGGCATCAGGCATTCCTTTACCCGGGTCCCTCGGGCTCTGATAAAAACCCAGCCAAAACCTGTTTGGCTCAGCGGATAGAGTGTTGGTCTACGGACTGAAAGGTCCCAGGTTCGATTCCGGTCAGGGGCATGTACATTGGTTGCGAGCACGTCCCCGGTGCGGGGTGTGCAGGAGGCAGCTGGTCGATGTTTCTCTTTCATCGATGTTTCTAGCTCTCTATCCCTCTCCCTTCCTCTCTGCAAAAAAAAATCAATAAAATATATTAAAAAACAACAACAAAAAAACAGCAAGCTGGCACCGCTCACTAGCTCCTCTTGCAAGCAGGCCTCATTAAGAATGGAAAGCGCTGGGCATTTCAGAAGCGTTTCTCTCCCTCCTCCCACCGGAAGCTGGAGGGGAAGCTGGAGGGGATTTCCTCCGGATATGGACTGTGGGAACCTGGCGGAGCTCTTGGAGGTAAATCTCACATCAGGGTGGGACCCCCCTGGGAGTTTGTAATGCTGAGTGGTTCGCCCGGAGCCTCTGCAATGCGTCCGGGGTTCCTACTCCAGGCCTTGGCTCTCGTCTCCGGTGAGTCTCCGCTCTGGGAAGCCGGATTCCCTCCATTTGTCTGTCTGTCCATCCAATCTCGGGAGCGGCAGCTTGCCTGTGCCCTCCTCTCTCTCACAAATCGAAGGAGAGCTGTGGAATTTTTCAGTCTGTCCCGCTTTTTGCTGATTGGTAGGAGAGAGCTTCTATGCTCAGCTGGAAACCGGATCTCCGTGATTTCATGGTCATTCAGTTCAAAAGGCTTTCCGCTGCCTTCCCTCCTGCTTTGACCCTTTGGTTGTTCACTTATTTACTTCATTTTTTCAATGACAGTTTATTTTTTTACTTTATTTTTATTTTTCAATAAAAGTTTAGAGTCAATATTGTTTTATTTTAGTTTGAGGTGTGCAGCATGGTTAGACAGTTATATAATTTATGAAGCGATCCCCCTGATAATTCTAGTGCCCACCTGGCACCATACATAGTTACTACACCACTGGAGGCCTGGTGCACAAATTTGTGCTTAGGTGGCGTCCCTCTGCCTGGCCTGCCCTGCCCTGATCAAGGCCTGGGGCTGGGCAGCCTCAGGAGGTTGGCTGTGGGAGCACACTGACCACTATGGGGTAGCTCCTGCATGGAGCATATGCCCCCTGGTGGTCAGTGCATGTCATAGCGACTGGTCTACCAACTGTTCAGTCATTTAGTCATTGGGTCACTTAGGCTTATATATATATATACACACTGAGTGGCCAGATTATTATGATCTCTGAACACATAATATTCTGGCCATTCAGTATATATAGAGTATTGACTCTATTCCCTATGCTGTAATTTACACCCCCACTCATTAATATATATATATTAGAGGCCCGGTGCATGAATTCATGCATTGATAGGGTCCAGCCAGCCTGGCCAGGGGGAGGGGACATGGGTGGTGGGCCAACCTGCCAGCTGGTCGAATTCCTGGTTGAGGGGACAATTTGCATATTAGCCTTTTATTATATAGGATATACACTGAGTGGCCAGATTATTATGCATTCAGAGATCATAATAATCTGGCCACTCAGTGTATATAGATTATTGACTATATTCCCTGCATTGTACTTTACACCCCCACTCACTGGTTATTTAGAAGTGGTTTGTTTTTCACATATTTGGGGGATATCCAGATATCTTTCTGTTATTGGTTTTAAACTTGATTTCATTGTGGTCTGAGGATATACTTTGCATGGTTTGAGTTTTAAGTGTATCAAGTTTTGTTTTGTGACTCAGAATGTGACCTAGCTTGGAAAATGTCATACATGCACTTGAAAAAAAATGTGTATGCTGCTGTTATTGGGTGAAATGTTCTATGTCAGTTGGTCAAGTTGGTTGATAGTGTTGTTCAAGGCCTTTATAGCTTTACTGATTTATGTCTACTTGGATCAGCTCTTGTGAGAACAGTGTTTAAATCTCTGACCAAAACTTGAACTTTTACCAGTCTTTATTTTAGGTAATTGGAAGCTTTCTTAATATTAAGTGCATAAATATTTAGGATATTTATGTCCTTTTGGCAAATTGACCTCTTTATCATTATGAAGTGACCCTTTTTATCTCTGGTAATATTCTTTGCTCTGAAAACTACCTTGTCTGATATTACTATAGACATAGTAGCTTTCTTTTGATTTTCATGTATGTTCCCATATGTACATATGAAATTAAATTTGGTTATTTTCTCTTTTTTAATTTTAAAATATATTTTATTGATTTTTTTACAGAGAGGAAGGGAGAAGGATAGAAAGTTAGAAACATTGATGAGAGAGAAACATCAATCAGCTGCCCTGCAACCAAGGTACATGCCCTTGACCGGAATCGAACCTGAGACCCTTGAATCCCCAGGCTGACGCTCTATCCACTGAGCCAAACCAGTTAGGGCTGGTTATTTTCTCTTGTTAATCTGCCTCACATCAATTTGATAATTCGATTGGTTGAAAAAAAGGAAAAGGTTTTCATCTTGTGCATAGCTTAGTACAGTGGTTGGCAAACCGCGGCTTGCGAGCCACATGCGGCTCTTTGGCCCCTTGAATGTGGCTCTTCCACAAAATACCACGGCCTGGATGAGTCTATGTTGAAGAAGTGGCGTTAGAAGAAGTTTAAGTTTAAAAAAAAATTTGGCTCTCAAAAGAAATTTCAATCGTTGTGCTGTTGATATTTGGCTCTGTTGACTAATGAGTTTGCCCACCACTGGTTAACTTGTAGAATAGCAAATAATACTATGCTAACATTTGAAAAAAAGAAACACCATAGCTCTCTCAGTTCATTTACTGTTGTTCTGTGAAGTTACTGGTGTTCCACTCTTGAGGATAAGGGAATGTTCATATGAAAAAAAAGCTACTCAGTTTGAAATTTTATATTCATCTCTGTCTATGTGAAAAGATTCCTGACGTAGGTAATAGCATTTGAACTGCAGTGCCCATATCTATGAATAACATTGGATTACTTACCACCTGATGCTACTGGGACGACCAGATGCAATAACCCTTTAAAAGGCACAGAGAGCAGTGCCACTTGTTTAGAGAACAGAAACTCAGTTCTTAAAATACCCAACCACATCAGGGTTTCTTTAACATAAGTGGCTTCTTTTTTGTTTGTTTGTTTGTTTGTTAATCCTCATCCGATGATATTTTTTCCATTGATTTTTACAGAGTGGAGGAGAGAGACGAGGGGGAGAGAGAGAAACATCAATCCAAGAGAGACACATCGACTGGTTGCCTCCCACACATGCCCCTAATTGGGGGCCGGGAATTGAGCTCACAATCGAAGTGTGTGCCCTTGACCAAGAATTGAACCCAAGACCTGCGGTCCGAGAATTGACGCTCAAACCGCTGAGCAAAACCAGCCAAGGCTTCTTAAAAAAAAAAAAAAAATCTCAGAAACTTACTTACACTTTATAAAGCTCTCATTGCTTATTTGTAATAAGTGATGCCTCTTTATACCTAAAGAAAAGGCTAAAAAATAAAAAAAGGCTGAATGCAATTCATGCTGTTTCCTTTCAAAAAGTTTTAAAATCTAAATCTAAATTGAATGCTGATATAGGAAGTGTCAGCTCTCTTTAGTTAGAAATAGATGCCAGCAAAGAAATCGTAAAAACGTCTATGAAATGTAAACAAGCTTCTGCATGTATTTCCCCGCTGTGGGTCCCTGCACGTCTGTTCTATTCCAGGAAAGGCCCTTTGCTCTATTACGGAAGCCGCACCTGGTAGGTGGGGTGTTTCTGTTTTGGTTTCCATTTCTTAATGAGTCACAATGAGATACTAATCGTTGTGTCTAACTGCTTACTATAGTTCAAGTCAGAGATCTCTGCCCATTCCAGCAAGGCACCCAGTGGCCTTGCATCTATCACCTCTCAGAAGGTAGCCGATCACCAGAAAGGAAACACAGCAGGCCCAGCTTGCACACGTTTAGATGACAAAGGAAGATGAGTTTTGTTTTCATGCTGCCAGCAGCTGGTCTCTGGCTTACTGCGGTCCCCCGCCCAGGCTCCTGCCCTGGTCAGCTGCCTTGTTCTCTAAGCATTTGAGTTTATATCCCCGAGGTGGGCATGAACTCCAAGCTTATAAAGAAAATTGAGGCAGGCTGAACAAGGAACAGGTCCAATGTTAAATAGTGGCAGAAGCTGGGTTTTTAACCTGGATATTTCAATAAATTCTATACTCCTTCCACTGTACCAACTGAAAATGAGATAAATGCACCTCACTTATATGTTTCTCCTGTGTGTCATTCATGTGAGTATATACTCTGCGGCCTTAGGCTACAGAGCCATCCAAAATAAACTATTTTTTTGTCCACAAGTGAACCAGCATTTGCCACACATCATGTTTGTGCAAGGACCCTCTTCCGTGAAATTAATTCAGAGCCACTTTTCTCATTGTGGTGTCAAAAAACATAGGATCATATTTTTTAAAAAAGTTTTTATTTTAGAGAGAGAAGAGGGGAGAGGGAGAGAAACACCGATGGGTTGCTCTCTGTATGCCCCCTACTGGCAACACGGGCATCGAACTAGCAACCTCTTGGTGCATGGGACAACGCTCACCCAGCTGAACCACACAGGCCAGGGCAGGATCATACTTTTTAAGAGTTGCACTTTTCATTTTATTGAAAAACAAACATCTTCAACATTTCAAATGCTTTAATTCACATTTCTGTCTGTAGGCAATGACCACAATGCAGACCCAAACACAACAAAGGCAATTAGCACAGGGAGTTACGCGATAGGTACACAGCATGTGGCCGGGATGTGCACGAGGCCAGCTGGTGGCTGACTTGGGGCCGCACAAGCGTCTCATACTGATGTTCAGAGATCAATTCAGTCAGTTCTCCTGCAAGAGCGATCAGGCCGGGGGCCCAGGCTGCTCTAACTGTGCATGAAACAGAATTACAGGTGAGTGCCCATTTGCCTGCAGATCAAAGTAAAGAGAAAGAGCCCAGAGCTGGAGAAATGAGAGCAAAGTCCTATGAGTCATTGTCAGCCAAGGCACAGAGGCCTTTTCTTATTCCAGGAATTTTCTCCCAATCTCCTCATCTGACCTGGATGCCAGCTTGCCTGGACAATGCTGGAGGAACAAGAAAAGCAACCTAACTACTATGCTTTCTTTTCAAATTTCTAAATTTTTAAAAGAAATCTACCTATATCTCACTGTCCACAATTAGGCAGAATTAAAAAAAAACAAAACACCTGAATATAAAGTGCTGGTTCTTGCTTCAATATTATAATTTCAAGGGAAAACCACCCAAAACTCTCACCCATTCTATTGAGCTTTTCAGCTGAACAATGCAGATTATGTATTCGGATCCACAGGATTCTGTAAATTAATATAACCTTCAAAGTTTAGTTGGTGCCAATTTAAAATTCCGAAATGTACCTTAAATACAATTTCACTTTATATTACAAATGCAAACTATCTTTGCTTCGACATGCTGGTTGTATTAATTTTTACAGTGCAAAAAGGACTTTACAATTTCTGAGTCACAGTATATTTTACAACTCTTAAGTAGGCAAACACGTTTCAAAAGCAAATACTATACATGTTTCTGACACACCTTAAAAGATAAAAATAAATACTTCTGACTATAAACTTTTTATAAACATTAGTGACATGAAGGTTCACAGCTAATAGTTGCAGAAAACCTAAAACGCACTTAAGGTCATGTACTCTTCCCATTCGACACGTCAGTCTAGTTTCTATTAAACGTAACCAAGCATGGAAATGATCACCATTTACTTATATAAGGGATCCATAAGAGCTGCCAGGTATTCAGTATTTAAGCCACTACGTTTACCAGGAGTTAATGGGTGAGGATAATAAAAGATGAGAGAAGTCAAGACAGACATGGAGATATGCTTTACTTCATAAATTTCTTCCTGAGAATATAGAAGCTATTTAAAAAAAAAAAAAAAAAAAATCAAGCCCAGCCAGTGTGGCTCAGTGGTTGAGAATCAACCTATGAACCATGAAGTCGCAGTTCGATTCCTGGTCGGGGCACAGGCCTGGGTTGTGGGCTTGATCCCAGTGTGGGGTGTGCAGGAGGCAGCCAGTCAGTGATTCTCTGTCATCATTGATGTTTCTATCTTTCTCCCCCACTCTCTTCCTTGCTGGAAAAAAAAAAAAAAAAAATCAAGACAATTTCAAATGGAACAGGAAAATCTTGGGGCAGATTATCTTTTGCAATGTGTAGAATTAACTGGTAATGTAAATAATCGCTACCCTAATATATAACTTGCAAACATGAGTCTTGTAAATAGTAGATTATTTAAAACAAGACACATTCCTATATGTGTATTTGAAAGTGAATTTAATAGCGTACAGGGGTGGACAAAAGTACGTTTGCACTAGTTTATATGGAAAATAATACAATAATTAATAAATAATACAAGAATAAAGTTTTACCAACTCGCAACTATAAGCTTACTTTACTTTTGCTCACCCATATTTGTAAAAGGTAATATGTGTAACAATTCTGATTATGAATTAAAGAATAAAACTCATTATACTCCAACATGATGTATGAATAAAGTGAGACCAGATCCGCTCACAGAAATCTCTCAGTCCTAGACTTTAACATTTCTGATGAGATTTGGGAGTTAATGCGAGCAGAATGAAGTATTTTACATAATGTACTAACTATTGTTTCAGCACTAGGTTGTTCTTGGGCCTCACCTTAGGTGACTGAAATTTAAGTTGAGAGTAATTCATGGTGAGAGATTCATAATAGATCCTTAGGGAGAGCTAATGGTGTTTTGGGGGACACATTTTAATCTTTCAGAGATTAATGTTCTGAAAGACCAGTAAGATAGGCCATTTGTTAGAGAACACCAGGCTGGAGGCTCAGTGGGACGGCTGAACCCCAGAAGGAGGGAGCAGGTTGGTTGGCAACAGAAGAGCACCCCCTAATGGATAACCATGGGACTAGCCCTTCAGTAAGGTTTTGGCAATTGAGGGTCAAATAAAACAGTGAAACAAAACATTCAGTTTTCCAAGAGTAGTTTGTCAGTGCTTTCCCCACCCCTTTTAAATTGTAGAATATTTCTGAAGAATGAGAATATCTGTCAGGAGAATTAATTTATGGGTTTTAGTTACTTAGTCAATAGGCTATATTTCTGATTGTGACTAGAATTTATGTGATCAATAAACTTATTAAATAAAGCTATATACTATAAACACTAAACACAGGTTACCACAATAAAGAAAATAAATAAGTAAAAAAAATACATCTCTCTCTTAAAAATAAATACAATAGAAACATTTTTAGCAGAGGATTCTGTCATTGCCCCGAGGGGAAATTCTGTTAAGTACTTTGGCTACAAAAGGCTACTGTAAGACGACCACTTATTACTCATTATTAAATAGGTTTTGAGAAATGAACGTGACTAGTAAATTTTCTACATTTTTCTTGGATTACATCGTCTTTTAATCAAAAGAGAAGTGAGTGGGTGAACTGTCCAGCTTGGAAACCATAACTTTGAATCCGAAGTACGTATCTGATGTTAGTTTTTATCAATTTGCCTGTGTGGTCCTCTCTTGGCTGCCTTGGGTTCTAACAAGATGCTGAATTTCAGCAGCTCAATGTGGTCATTACGGGGGTTAACCAAACATTTGGGGTCTGAAAGTGCTCCTGAAATACAAGTTATAACAAAAATTTCAAGTATAGTCTTTCCTTTCCTTTCCATTTCTCTTTTTAGGGTTTCCTGGAAATAAACACTGTGGACCCACTAGATGCTAGGCTCTAGGAAATCTTAGGAGGCACACGCTGCCTGAGGGCCCAGCCTAACACACTGGCTGGAAACCACCCATTTCCTTTCAAAAAAGCAAGTTAACTTGGAACAAGTTATGGTGTCACCACATTAAAAATTAAGATGGAAGTGGTTTTCCCACCCACATCTTGTTGGATGTATACTATGTCCATCAAACGCGTGGTTCAAGAGTAAAGAAGGAGAGATACCCCTTCCGTGAGCCTCGCTCTCAAGCATAAAGCCACGAAAAAGACACGTCACCTTCATGTACAGTTCTGTGACTTTTTAAATGAGAACCATACGATCAAAGTGTCTGCTAAGAACAAAAACAAAAAATAGGCATTAGTAAACAAGTGGAAGCTTGGCTGTTTTTGGAATGATATTTACAGAAGTGCATACTCATACTACTGGTGAAATGAAGACTTAACAGTTGATGGAGAATGTCTACTTTTGGATGAATATGTTTTTACTTGTCTGTGAGCATTCTATGGTAAGTTTTCGTTTCCTCATCCAGCTACTCAGTATCCTTGATATCCTCTTGATCCGAGTTACTAGAGATGTCATCATCTGTCTGTTCCCCGGAGAAATACAACATCAGCGCGTGTGTCTTGTGAGTGATGGTGACGGTGCAGGGCCCTTGGGCCCACGGCTCCCCATCCACCTGCATTGGCATCATCGAGCACTTCAGAATCAGCTGGTATCAGGGAACGAAGAATTAGAATTAGTCCCCAAAAAGCTCAGAAAGGTCTTCCTTAAAACATCATCCATAGTCCTTAAACCTCCTTAGCATTTTATATATATATATATATATATATATATATATATATATATATATATATATATATAATTGATTTTAGAGAGGAAAGGAGAGGGAGAGATAGAAACATCAATTATGAAAAAGAATCAATGATTGGCTGCCTTCTGCATGCCCTCTACTGGGGATCCAGCCTGCAACCTAGGCATGTGCCCTTCGCCAGAATCAAACCTGGGACCCTTCAGTCCGCAGGCCAATGCTCTATTCACTGAGCCAAACCAGCTAGGCTGGATATATTTTTATTCCTTGCTTGTTTAAAGGATTCTTTTCCCATGAAGACTTTATTTCTTCAACTGGACTGAAGGCCCTATTTCCTGTTTCTTCCCCATCCCAGTCAAGCCCCTCAAGGAGGACTAAACAGCACAGGAGTAAAGCACTGCTTAAGGAAAGCTACAGATCCGGGGCTTAGAAATGGACGGACCGATTAGCCTGTCAGTGCACTTTCACCTACCCGCACTGTGTGTGCCTGTCCTATCCGAAAAGGGTTTGCCAATTTCACTTGAATCTGAGCACAATGGAAAGACCCATACACTCCAACGACTTCCAGTAAACCATCGTCATGCCTACAATTAGGAAAAGGAAATATGGATTATACGATGCAATAAAACAAAATCAGCCATGTTAGGACAATTATTTTTTTTTAACATAGGTGGACCATCAACTTATTAAATATTTGTATTAATGAGGTATACAAGAAAGAAAATCTAAAAAAAAAAAAAGAAAAAAAAATCTGAGGAAAAGAAAGTCTATGAAGAACAGACTGCTTAAAAGCAGAAAACAGTGGCATAAAACAGCAGATCGCAAATGTACATACCTGGCTAGGGGGTAGGTCTCATCTCCCATCCCTTCCCATAATCTGCAGCCACCGCCCCAGTATCCAATGTTCAGAACAATAATACCTTCCAGATTAGGCAGTTCTACTCGCTCACCATCCAGTTCTAGCTTTAAAGAAATCCAAGCAGTTAGTTACTACAGGGCACACGATTTGCAGACATATCCACCTAGAATTCACGTCCACTTTCATATACATGAGATGTGAGAGATGCATGTGTAAGAGAAGACTACTTCCTCACTCACGGTAACCTGGCCTCCCACATCTGTCCAATGTTTACTATGATAAACGAATGATAACAAATGGATTTTCCCCACAAGGTCATCAATCACATCCTTTTTGTGAAACCCCATTCTTTTACTGTTTTGCAATGTGGCTTGCATGTCTTTCTTCTCTCTAGACCAGCAGTTGCCAACCTTTTGCACCTCACGGATCACCAGTGGCCCTCAGACCAAGGGTTGGTGACCTCTGCTCTAGACTATAAGTTAGCGACAACAAGGGGTTTATCACTGTATTCCCAGTAGCTAGGACAGTGCATTTTGTAGGTGGCTTCACTAATATTTTTGTATAAATAAAGGATCAGACAAGAAAAATAAAGTGCTACCTCCTGTGCTTCACTCTACCAACGCTATCACAGCCTAAGACAAAGGAAATATGATAAAGCAGAAGGAAGCTTTTTTAACGGGCAATCCTGCCCTTCCTCTGTGCTGTGGCTGCAAAGGCTGTGAGCTCTTCCCTTTTTACTTATTTTACTAGTTGTTGGTTTTCTGTATTAATGTCTTTGTCAGTGCTGTTAACCATTACAAATTCTTTTTGGAAGCAAGCAAGGAATATATACGAGTCTTTGCCATATTATGATATTAGGGATATTGTAGCAGTAAGCAACTGTTAATATCCTATTTTTACTGCTCATATATTTTTATTTTGTAAGAGAGATGCATTACCACCATAATATGAATTAAAATTTGGGTTAAACCTCCCCCGAGAGTCCATGATGAGTCAGGTACTATGTTAAATAACTTCACAATTGTCATCATGTATGAATGGAAACTGTTTAGCATAGAGTTAAACAGACTCTGGAGTTATATAAACCCGGGGTCAAATCCTGATTTTACATGTATCTTTGTAATTATTTTATTTAGTGGGATAATGTGTATAAAGCAGTTAATAAAGTGTCTGGCACACAGTAAATATTCCGTATATATTAGCAAAATATGTCAAAAATTCAGCATTTCTGCCGGGACCGGTTTGGCTCAATGGATAGAGCGTCGGCTTGGGGACTGAAAGGTCCCGGGTTCGATTCCGGTCAAGGGCATGTACCTTGGTTGCCGGCATATCCCCAGTGGGGGGTGTGCAAGAGGCAGCTGATCGATGACTCTCTCTCATCGATGTTTCTAACTCTCTATCTCTCTCCCTTCCTCTCTGTATAAAATCAATAAAATATATTTAAAAAAAAAAAATTCAGCATTTCTGTTAAAAAAATGTTCATTATCCAGATAGCATCTAAACTTTAAAAGCTTACCTCAACTTTTTTATTCAGATCTTTACATTCTTGCACTAAACAATCTTTGGTTCCATAGAATAAGTAAACAGCCTATGAGAAATAAACAGAAAATATGATAGTAAAGCAATCTAATAAGTCCTGTAAGCAAGAAAAAGACACAGAACCAAAGCTCCCTGCCCTGAATGCTGAGTCATGTTTCCTCAGAGTGGATTAGCCACTGTGGGAAGAGGGGCACCATGACATGCCTGCCCTGAGTGCTGAGTCATGTTTCCTCAGAGTGGATTAGCCACTGTGGGGAGAGGGGCACCATGACATGCCTGCCCTGAGTGCTGAGTCATGTTTCCTCAGAGTGGATTAGCCACTGTGGGGAGAGGGGCACCATGACATGCCTGCTCTGAGTGCTGAGTCATGTTTCCTCAGAGTGGATTAGCCACTGTGGGGAGAGGGGCACCATGACATGCCTGCCCTGAGTGCTGGGTCATGTTTCCTCAGAGTGGATTAGACACTGTGGGGAGACGGGCATCATTACTTTTGGGTTCAGCCCGTTTTTCAGGGGGAATATGAGATAGAGGTGGCGTGTGCCTAAATAGTGTTTTCTCCTGGCTTATTAAAAAACAAAACAAAAAAACCCCTAAAATTTCACCCTGGCTGGTGTTGCTTAGTGATTAGAATGTTGGCCCATGCACCTAAGTGTCTTGGGGCTTTTTTAAAAAACATTTTTTTTTGGGATAATCCTCACCTGCGGATATTTTTCCATTGATTTTTAGAGAGTGGAAGGGGTCGGGGAGATACATCAATGTGAGAGACACATCAATTCGTCGCCTCTTGCATGCTCCCTGACTGGCCTGTAATCAAGCCAGCAACCAAGTCATGTGCCGTTGACCAGAATCAAATCTGAGGCCCTTCAATCCACAGGCCAAATCAGCTAGGGCAGTGTCTCGGGTGTGATTTCTGGTGAAGGGCACATACCTGGGTTGCAAGTTTGATTCCCGGCCCTGGTTGGGGCATGTGGAAGGCAACCAATCAATGTCTCTCTCTCACGCCAATATTTCTTTCTCACTCTCCCCCCTCCCTCCTTCCCTTTCATTTTCTCTAAAAAAAAAAAAATCAATGGAAAAAATATACTTGGGTGAGTAAGGATTACCAACAACATCAAAGCTACATTTTATGAAGAAATACTCCATTAAAATTAAAAAATTCCACCTTTCCCAGGAATTTCAGATTACTTAAGGAAAGTAATACAGATAAATCCAGGAGCATTTTGTTATCGCTTTTGAATATAAAAAGGGTGCAAAGTTGATTGGAGGCACTGAAAATGTTAATTACCAATGATATAAACAGCAGTACTTACTTTGTACCTTCTTTAATAAAAGGAAACCATTTGTAAAAAAGAACCAGGAACAAAATTGTTTTGCATTTATTTTTCCTATCCTATTGCTCAATCACCAATAGTCATGAAAAAACTCCAAGACCAAACTTCCACCAAAGGAACCACCTGTACTAGGAACTGGAGCGACGCCGGTGGCTAAAAGCATGGCACTCAGACTGCTCCCTCTCTTACCTTTCCTGCCTTTCCCAGTTTTTTCCATTAACAACTTCACCTAAAATGTATCCTGCCTAAAATTTCTTTCCAGTATCAGTTGCTATTTAAGTAAGATAAGCTATTGTATACTCCACTTAGTTGCCTCCAAGAAAAATATGCTGTAAGACATTCCAACTTTAAATACAATTTTTTTTTTCCATAATGATAAAATACTTTAATCAAATACACTTAAGGATATAATTTGACAAAAGAGAGCGGGCCAGTGTTTCCCTAAGTTAGTTCTGTCTGAATCTACTTGAAAGAGTGCAGGATATAAGGAACTATTGATTTTTACTGTACCTTCGGTGTAAGCAGGAAATGTTATTTTATCCAACACACCTTATTAAGAATTCTGCTAGAAAACAGAGATGGCGCCTTCTCGCGATGAGCGTGAAAATTGAGAGCCATCAGAGCGTCAGGTCCGATAGAAAAGTAGTTGTTCATGGTGAATTCCTGTGGAAAAGGGTTAAGACTTAGCAAGAGATTTGCTTCAGTCTAAGCCTGTGTCATGTCTTCAAGATGTAAATCTGTTTCTATACTCTTTATGACAACACTTTCTGCATTTCCTGCCCACATAGAGCTATTTTATGCCATCCAGTATGTTTAAAAAGAAAGCTTCAGTTCAAAGGCTGATAATTATAGATGCGAGTTTCCCTTCCCATGTCTGTTTAATATGCCACATCTCAGATCTCATCATCAGAGTGACTCTACTTTGCCCCTGGGCTTTTTCCACTCCTATGTTCGTTCCTGTTACATTTGCTTCTATTAATCTCAACCCAGGCTCCTAGCAAGCATCCCTTAGTTTATCTGACCTCCCGGCCCAGCCTGGACTCCTCAGCCTACATCTCCAGCTCTGTCTCGTTCCTGAGAATAAGCCAGAAGGTCCAACTTGGTGTTCAGTGCACCATAACCTCAAGGTTAAGAAGCTAAAAATCTAATTCATTTTCTTCCTACGCAAACCTGTTATTTTTTCTATCTTAATGTGATTTCCATGAACCCAATCATGAAAACTAGAAACCTGGTAGTAAATATGTACTTTTTCTCTTTCCCTAGTACCAGTCAGATGCCAAAGTCTTGATCAATTCTACCTCAAAAGAGTCGATTTTCTGGGATTCTTCCATTGAAAATGTGGCATTTGATTTTGAAAGACATACTAGGCCATACATAGTTGCCAACTATATACTAAGTAGGTGAGAGGCTGAAACCTTAAAACGTTCCTCTTTCACTTCCCCCAGTCTGTGGTCTGTCTTTGGATCGGCAATAATTGCCCAAACAGCTACTATGGCTCCATTGATTCGTGTCTGTGGCTCTTTGAGCTCTTCTCTATGTAGCAATCGAATTAAGAACTGCATCTCCTGTGTCAAAACCAAGAATATGCTTGTCTAAAGCGACAGGCACCCCCCCCCACCCCCCACCCCCCCTTTGTCTGATGCTGAGCAGCAGCATCCTGTGTCAGGCTCCTGGGCCAGAATGAGTGTGACATTAAACATTGCCAGGTAATCATCAAGATACTGAATCTGGTCAGCCAACATCGTTCCACCAGCTGTCAAATCAGGATTGTTTACACCCCAACTGGTCAATGGCTCTGCATTTTTAGCCGAATTTCTGTATTTTTTGTATTATCAGGAACTGGGTCCCTGTGTTTTGCAGCATTATCTCCACATTCAGTCTAACAGCTAAACCAAGAAGCCAGCCAACTGCTTCTTATCAGTCTTGAATCTTGAAAGGACAGCTAACATCTGAGATGCTTTTCTAAGAACTTGGGTCAGTCACTGCTGTGGATGTCTCTTAAGTTACCTGTCTTCAGTCTTGTAGTATTTGATTTTCTGGTCTTCAAGCCAAACAATAAAGTTTCTACATTCTGTTTCATCTTTGTAATTGAAGCCGCAGGGTTTTGGTAGTCGAGAGCCATTAGCTTGTGTGGGAACACGGTCCTGGCTCTCGCTCTGCTCCCCAGAAGGAGAGGTGAGGAACGGCCCATGAACCGGGGATGCGGTGAGAGCCAGAGCATCTTTTTAAAAAGACACATCTGCTCTCTCCGTATGATTTGCTATTTGCTAACCATGATTTGTACCCTCTGGTCTCTATTCTTCTGTCTGGAAAGTACTGATCCTTTCTCTGTTGATCTAAATTGTATTTACCTTTTTAAAAAAAAATATATATATATTTTATTGATTTTTTACAGAGAGGAAGAGAGAGGGATAGAAAGCTAGAAACATCGATGAGAGAGGAACATCAATCAGCTGCCTCCTGCACACCTCTTACTGGGGATGTGCCTGCAACCAAGGTACATGCCCTTGACCGGAATCAAACCTGGGACCTTTCAGTCCAAAGGCCAATGCTCTATCCACTGAGCCAAACTGGTTTCAGCTGTATTTACCTTTTAAGGATCAACTCACATGTGGCTTCCCCTGTCTGAGCTTCCAGGGCAGAACCAAGCACCTTGCACTCCTTCCGCCCACAGCGCTGTACTGTCCAGCCTGGGAGCTGTGCCTGACTCCCAAGCACGCGGGTCTCTTCTGCTCCATAAGCAGCTCCCTACAGAGCGGCCCTCCGTCCCTGTGCCCCGCCAGTGCCACATCGCACGCTGTGGAGACTCTCTGTCATGCTTGCTGAAAGTACTCCCAACTGAAGCCCTAAAAATATACCTTGAGTTGCCTGGCCGGTGTCGCTCAGTGGTTGAGCATCGACCTATGAACCAGGAGGTCACGGTTCGATTCCGGTCAGAGCACATGCCCAGGGGTGTTGGAGGCAGACATGGATGATTCTCATCACAGGAGTTTCTATCTCTCTCTTGCTTCCTTTCTGAAATCAATAAAAAACAACAAAACAAAACAAACACCCCCACATACCTTGGGTTTTCTCAAGTTGTAGTATCCTTTATTTGTTACTTGAACTTTCCATCTGAAAAACAGAGAAGTTAAAAAAATTCATTATTATTTCCAAATGAACTGCCAATTAACTACAATTATAGCAATCAACTCTGTATGCCTGGGAGATGAGGTCCTTCTATTAAAACAGCATTTGAGACCTAGCTGCTTTGGCTCAGTGAACAGAGCATTGCACTGCGGACTGGAAGGTCCTAGGTTTGATTCTGGTCAAAGGCACATGCTTGGGCTGTGGGCTCACTCCCTAGTAGGGGGCATGCAGGAGACAGCCAATCAATGATTCTCTCTCATCGTTGATGTTTCTATCTCTCCCTCTCCCTTTCTCTCTGAAATCAATAGGAATATTTAAAAAATAAATAAAATAGCATTTGAAAAATTAAGCACATCTGTGCATATGCAAATTTTGAGGTAAGTATTCAGCCTAACTTGTGACTTCTGTTCTTATAAATATTATAAGCAACAAAATAAAATACCATCATCTATGAGTAAGTACAACTAACATAATCTTTCACTTTTAAATTACATTTAACTTAATAGCTTATACAAGACTTCATTTATAAACCAAACAAAATTCTCAAAGCTCAAAATTCTATTTTTTTTTGGGGGGGGGGGGAGTGTAACTTACCTGTCCAGTTTAATTCCATCCGCTTCCATCACATTTCTTAAGACCTGGGCGACTGGGATTTCGCCCGTGTAACTTGTGCCCCAGCCCAAAGTGTTGGATAGATCGTTGCCTGTTCCCAGAGGCAAGACGGCAACTTGCGGGATGTACTTTTCCTGCCCCTGGAATATGGAAGACAGAGTTTAGATTTTCCTCTTCTATTTGCACAGCAATAACATTTGTTGTTTGAGACTGGTACCTTAATCTTCATTTCATCAACTGCATCGAGGACCCAGCCCACAGTCCCATCCCCTCCACAAACAAGCACTCGAGCTGAGTGATACGGAAGAAGAGTACAAAGTTGCAGGGCTTTGATGGGGGGAGTTTTAGTTACATCGAAAACCTAAAAATGAAAGAAAAGAAAACAATTATTTTTATCCCACACTGTCCTCCACTCATCAGATGGTATAGACACAGTTAGATAAAAGACTGGCTGCAATGCACTGATCTGACGTAATATGCCAGACTTTTCTTTTCCTTCACATCCTTTTTACTGAATGTATAATGTTGAAAGGGAAAAATACACATTGGAAGGAAAAACAGTGCATGTCTGATGGTTGCACAATTGGGTTGTTTAGTTTTTCAAAGCAGAAGCTGCTAGCACGAAACCTCAGTTTCAATGGCGCAATCCTTTTATCCTTATTTTTTAATTAAGGTATAATTTGCATTTAATGAAATTCCCCATTTCAAGTGACCAAGTCAATGATAGTTAGGAAGTTTACTGAGCTGTGCATCAGCACTTTAGAACTTTTGTCGCTCTGATAAGATCCCTCATTGTCCACGTGCAGTCACTTCTGATTTCCTATCTCGGTGACCAGGAATGTACTGTTTCTACAGATTTGCCTTTTCCGGGTAGATAATAAACCAAATCAAACAGTGTGGGCCCCTTGCATCCGACTTCTTGGACAGTTGGGCTGTTTCTACTTTTTGGCTATAGTGCTGCTATGAATATTTGCATAAAAGTCTTTGTGAAACATGTTTTCATTTCCCTTGGGTAGACTGAAGCCAGGCATGTGCTCTGACTGGGATTCAAATCAAGACCTCCTGCCGGGACCAGTTTGGCTCAATGGATAGAGCGTCGGCTTGGGGACTGAAGGGTCCCGGGTTCGATTCCGGTCAAGGGCATGTTCCTTGGTTGCGGGCATATCCCCAGTAGGGGGTGTGTAAGAGGCAGCTGATCGATGACTCTCTCTCATCGATGTTTCTAACTCTCTATCTCTCTCCCTTCCTCTCTGTATAAAATCAATAAAATATATATTTTTTAAAAAAAAAACAAACAACAAAAAAAAACAAATCAAGACCTCCTGGTTCATAGGCCAATGCTCAACCACTGAGCAACACCGGCCAGGCTATATGTTTAATTTTTTAAGAAACCTCCAAACTGTTATCTAATATGGCTGTACCATTTTATATTTTCACCATGAGTTCCTTTCTCAATGTACTAGAATAGTTTGATACTTTTATAATTATTCTTTCCTACAATCAGGTGAATACTGGTTGAAAGAATTAATAACCATTACAATTTAGGGAAAATGAAAAGATTAACACAGAAAGGAAGGTTTTCTCTTTAGATACCTGGACTGGGTTTAGAAGAATCCTGAATTCTCCCAAGAGTCCATCTCCCATGTTAGTTCCACTACGAGAGTTGGCCAGGACTATTAATGGAGTCCATTGCTTCCCAAGCTTAGAGGCTAACTAAAAAAAATTAAGGCGAATGAAAGGGTTAAATATCTCATCTGTACATTGTATTGTGTTCAAGTCAAGTCTCCTTCCATTACCACTTATCCTTTCTATAGTTTCCCCCACCTACCCTATTTCCCAATTTTTCATTTCTTGGAAATAACAGTACTGTAATCTGCTGAGAGAAAAACAACTATCCCAGAACAATAAATACAATATAAAAATCAAAGAACGGGACAGGACCTTAAAGATGAACTAATTTAACTTCCACTTAACATACAATTCTCTTCTACATTATTCTAGCTAAGTCCTCCGGTGTATGCTTAGATACGCATATAAGAACTCACTAACAAGGCAGCCCATTCTACTGCTAAATTATTAGACAGTCTTGACTTAGATAGAGTTAAAAATCTGTCTTCCCATAATTTATTTATTATTCTAATTTTATTTGTTTTCCCTAAAATGCTGTGCTCAAACATCTGAAGCATATTATCTTTCATTAGTCTTGTCTCCTAGACAATGCATTTCAAGTTCTTTTAACCATTCATAGAATGGACAATGACTTTCTCTGCTCTTTTACCTTGACTGTCCTTTTCTGGATAAAGTCTAATATATTTTAGTCTGCAAGTTTGTTTTTTTCAAATGGGTACTCCGATAGATGAAAGAATCCAGATTTGTATAATGCCCAAAGTCAAATGAAAATAATGTTTTTCTAACTTAACCATTTATTTCCTCTCCCCTTCTCCTTGTGGATGAAAAAACAAATGGAGATGTTTTGTGGTTTTTCTTAGCGATTCTCACTCCTTATGATCTCAGAGTGAATTCAAATACATAGGGGTTGTATATTTATTTACTAAAATCCTCACCTGAGGATATATATATATTTTTTTATTGATTCCAGAGAGAGAGGGAGAGGACAAAGAGAGAAAAAACATCAATATGAGAGAAAAACAGTCATTAGTTGCCTTCTGTACATACCCAGACTGAGATTGAAGCTGTAACCTCGGTATGTTCCTTGATTGGGAATCAAACCAGTGACCCTTCAATGTATGGGAGACACTCCAACCAACTGAGCCATGCAGTTGGGCACTTAAAAATATGTATCCCAGCCTGGCCACTATGGCTCAGTGGTTGAGCATCAACCCATGAGCTAGGAGGTTCAAGTTCAATTCTTAGTCAGGGCACATGCCTGTGTGTGTGGGGGACATGCAGAAGGCTCGATCTCCAGTGGGGGACATGCAGAAGGCAGCAGATCAATGCTTCTCTCTCTGTTCCCCTCCCTCTCTATCTAAAAAAGAAATCAGTAAAAACGTATTTTAAAAAATGTACCACAACATTAAACATAATATTTTTAAATTTTCAAATTCCCTTTTCTTTTGCAGTAATATTGACAAAGATGACATTTAAGATATAAAATCCTAACTTGGAAAAGATACAATTTAATTTTAAAATAAAATAGTTTAATCATTTTGGCATATTTATGTAGAAAATCAATGCCAATATTTATAGTTATTCCTTCAGAGCTACATAACGACTGATACATTTACATCAGTTTTCATACACATACTGTAAAGTGCTATTAGCAGCTTCAATGTTCAACATAATTCGTGAGACCATATAATGAGCAATGTAAATGCATCTCTAGACACCCTGTGTAAAGTTCTCAATGGAAAAATTCTTCTAGAACAATATGTGAGGAAATCTACATTTTCTTTTCACTGGCAATAATCATGAATCCCAATCCTAGCTGTTCATCAGAATCACCGGAGAAACTTAAAAATACATGGATGGATTCCTGGGACCTACTTACTAAATCAGACATGGTCAGGAAGTGGGTTCAGGAACCTGTATATTTAGAAAGCTCCCCAAGTGATCCAGAAGCAGTGGATGATTTAGAAACCACTTGCATCACTGATGATTTAGAAACCACTAATATAACATTTCCTTTTAGACATGAAAGAACTCAAGAGCCCAAATTTGTGGCACACGTGTAGGATCTGGGTGGGGATTTATGGCTTACCATAATGATCCTTCTCACGTACACATAGTTGTAATGGTCACACAATGACTTAAACCACTTCCTGGAAATCAATTACATAAGGACAAATGAACTCTGATTACCATTGCATAATCTGTTTTTTTGTCTTTACGCATCTGATTAATAGAGGTTAAGTAACTGGGTGGAATGATGAGGTTTCTGAATTCTCCAAAATCACACTCTTCGTTCTTTAGGCTACTTCTCATACATTCGTCATGGACAGTTTTCTGACACCAAATGCACCTGAGGGACGGAAGAAACAAAGAGAATAATAAATAACGTAAAACCATAGTGTACTGATCTGCAGACCAATCATTTTTGTCAAAAAACCTAAAACAGTAATTCCATCCCTTTTGAGCATAAAATCTGGCAAGTGAAAGATTTATAGTTGTACCTACATAGTGAAAATACAGCAATAACGTTTGAACATACTTGGCAGTTTAACAGTGGTTTTTAAAAGACGGTTTAGGGCCCCTAATTTCCCTTCAGGGTGTCTGTGAGGTTAAAATTATTTAAATAATAATAATAATAATATGTTATTTTTACCCTCATTCTCTCAAAAGTGGAGTTTTCCAGAAGCTGTATAACAGATGCTATGTCAATAAACTGATGCAGAAATAGATAGGAGACTCTGAGCTGACTTCTAAGCCAAAGAGATGTACCCATAACTAACATCACTCTTCTCTTTTGATTTTCATTTATTTTATTTTGATAAAAATGCAGTTTTTAGCCTGGCCAATGGCTCACTGGTTGAGTGACCTATGTTGACCTATGAACCAGGAGGTCACAGTTCTATTTCCATCAGGGCACATGTCCGGGTTGTGGGCTTGATCCCCAGTGTGGGGCGTGCATAAGACACCTGATGGATGATTTTTTCTCATCACTGATGTTTCTCTCTCTTTCTCTCTCCCTCTCCCTTCCTCTCTAAAATTAAAAAAAACAAAAACAGTATTTGTTATCATGATCAATCTTTTAAAAATGAATATTGAAACAAGTTCTCAGTTTTCATTTATAACATGGTAAATATCAGATCTGATCCACATAAACAAAAGCCGATCTAGAACAACTGTTCTGTGCATTATTCATTTGTGCTTTGACTGAAGCGAGTTCATGAGGCCTACAGTCCTTAGTGCTTGAATGCCCCACTGGCCTGGGTCCTTGAAGCATTCCTCAGGGTCCAGTGTGAAAATATCTTTACTTATATAACCATCTGTGAATATTACAACTACAGTAAAACAATCCATTTCTTGGTGGCTGTTAATATAAAATGAATCTATATGTTTGCATTTGAAATACAGACAGAAGACATGCACATTCAGATGTGTCTTTGTTTGCACCAGTGAATAGTGCCCATCAAGGCCCCGGGCTCCTGTCATTAATCCGCTCAGCAGTTAATCCTCCCCCAGAGATGGCAGCTCTGGCTGTCCAGATGACTGCAGGCTGGCTGAAAATAGACGTCATAGTTAAATGAATAATTTAAAAAAGGACAATTACCCTTTCACCCCAGATCAACAATTTAGCCTTCTATTTTAAGATGTTGTTTTTTTCTCGGATGTTCAGATTTGCCAAGTAATTACCGCTATTTACTGCTGAAAGAAGAGTGATCTGCATGACCTGTTAGAGAAAACTGTACAATAACTTGTCTGATAACCTTGGTTGATGCTCGCTTTCAAACTAGAAAAGATGGTTTTTGCAGCTGAGGTACTGTACCTCCGCCCACTTTCTGTTAACTTTAAAAGAGTATGTTATCATTGAAAATAGCAATCTAAAAGGACACTCACTGATCTATTTCACAGTGGTTTCCTCTGGGAAGGAAAGTGGGACTGAAGGATGACAACATTCACTTTTTACTCTATATTTTTTTGTAAATTGCCTGAGTTTCTAAAAACCAGAATATCTTCGTGTACTGGTATACATTTTAAAATTAGATGATATCAGCTTTTTCTTGAAAAAGACATAAAATAAAACTCATCCAGAGATAGTCACTCTTAACTTTTAGATGTGCTTACTCTCGATTTTTACAGTGCATAAATGTTTGGTGCTCAGGTTAGGGACATGCTGCATATAGGTTTGGATAGTACTTTTTTCCTTCCCACATTGTATCATGAATATGGCCTATGCCATGAAATATTTTTTTTAAAAACATGGTTTGCAAAGAATGAGTAATATCACATGGACATATATTATTTATATGATATCATATGACATAATTTATTCAACCCCTTTTCTGTTTTCCCTCCCAAACAGTTTATTTTTCTAAGTATAAATAACATGATGAATACAATGAGGCTTAAATATAAATGAAGCTATTTTTCTGGACTCTTGAAGTCAAGTTACAGAGTCACAAGCCACGCATTTTCCTAAGGTTCCTGTGTGTCTGCCCAATATGCTTACCAATGCACGAAGGTGCCCATCATATCTAACACTTGCTAATACTGCTCATTAGGACTTAATATTGGGTCGGCAGCTAAGTAATTGCGGGTTTCACACATATATGGCTTCAGTTGAATTTTAGGTTTGCAGACGTAGTACAAATGTAAAACACATTTTGTTATTTGATAGTTGGCTATTCAGCTGTTAATCAGTAAAAAAAGTTTTTTGATCTGTTTTGTAGTTTTCGTTTGGCGTTCGTTGAAAAATGGAAAATCAAAAGGAACATTTTCGTTATATTTTGCTTTTTTATTTCCGCAAAGGGAAAACGCATCGCAAGCTCATAAAAAGTTATGTGCTGTTTATGGTGACGAAGCCTTAAAAGAACGGCAGTGTCAAAATTGGTTTGCCAAATTTCGTTCTGGTGATTTTTCACTCAAAGATGAAAAACGCTCTGGTCGTCCAGTTGAAGTTGATGACGCCCTAATCAAAGCAATAATCAATTCAGACTGTCACAGTACAACACGTGAGATCGCAGAGAAGCTTCATGTATCACATACATGCATTGAAAATCACTTAAAACAACTTGGCTATGTTCAAAAACTCGATACATGGGTTCCTCACGAACTGAAAGAATCACAGTTAATGCAACGCATTAGCAGCTGCGATTTGCTAAAGAAACGTAATGAAAATGATCCATTTTTAAAACGACTGATAACTGGCGATGAAAAATGGGTTGTTTACAACAATATCAAGCGGAAAAGATCGTGGAGCAGGCCAGGTGAACCAACTCAAACAACATCAAAAGCTGATATTCATCAAAAGAAGGTTTTGTTATCAGTTTGGTGGGATTACAAAGGAATTGTCTACTTTGAACTCTTACCACCCAACCGAACGATCAATTCTGATGTCTACATTGAACAACTAACGAAATTAAACAATGCAGTTGAAGAAAAGCGGCCCGAATTGACAAATCGAAAAGGTGTTGTATTCCATCATGACAATGCAAGGCCACACACATCTTTGGTCACTCGGCAAAAATTAATGGAGCTTGGTTGGGATGTTTTGCCACATCCACCATATAGTCCTGACCTTGCACCATCTGATTACTTTTTGTTTCGATCTTTACAAAACTCCTTGAATGGTAAAAATTTCAATAATGATGATGATGTCAAATCGTACCTGATTCAGTTTTTTGCTAATAAAAACCAGAAGTTTTTTGAACGTGGGATTATGATGCTGCCTGAAAGATGGCAAAAGGTCATTGATCAAAATGGGCAATACATTACAGAATAAAGTTATTTAGTTCCATGAAAAAATTGTCTTTGATTTTCTTTAAAAAATCCGCAATTACTTAGTTGCCGACCCAATATGTTTTGTTTTGTTTTTTTATAATTTGATAGACAAGGAAAGTACTTTGTTGTTTTCATTTGGATGTCTTTGATCACCAGGTGAAGTTGAATTGTTATTTTTGGCCTTTTGTTAGTTGATTCATGCCCTATAGTTTAATAAATGCATGCATTTTTTATGTGTGTAGGATAAACATTTTCCTATCATATTTATTGCAAACTAGTTTGCTTTCTTTTAAAATTACTTTTTAATGTACGTAAGTTTATTTTTTGATAGATCTATATTTCTTTTTGTGGTTTATTCAAATGTTTTTATGCTGTGAAGACCTATACCCCTGCCACCTGATTTTGTGAAAACAACTATACCCAGTGATTTATGTATTGTCCACGGCTGGCTTTGTTCTACATCAGATAGTAGAGTTAAGTAATTTTGACAGACCATATGATCTGCAAAACCTAAAATAATGTAGTTTTGGCTCTTAACAGAAAAAGTTTGCCTACTTCTGTTCTAGAAGATGATTTGCTATTTTTCACTGTTTCAGTTAATTAATAAAATGCATAAACACATACCAATAGAACATAGAAATATAAAGGGATGTAATGAAGAAAGACCTTATAAATAAAAAGGCACCTTACATTTTCTTAATGAGACAGAACACAAAAGGAACAAAGGTTCATTTAATAACTGTAATGAATACTTAAAAATATAAACTAATTTTCTATTTAGTTTAGAAGAGAGGTGAAAAGATTTAAAGGAAGTAGAAGCAGGAAAAAAAAAAAAGGGGGGGGGGGGAGGAAAAAATCTACAGGAAAGTAAGAATCCAGCACAATGTGTGGCAAGAAACAGATGCTTACTATGTGAAAACTGAATAATGACTGAGCATAAATTAAAGGGCCTTTGTCATTGGTCTGCGGAGTTTAACTGGGCTGCAGGCATCACTTGTCATTACTGCCCTTTGAAACGCTAACTTGTTATACCGCCTTCACAGTTCATTTAACATTGCAGCTATCCCAATAGGAGCCCCCAGCAGTACTTGATAAAATCCAGAGACAGGCACAGTCTGGCCTGTGTTTAAAAGTTCTCAATAGCCCTGGCTGGTTTAGTCAGTGGATAGAGCATCAGCCAGGGTAGGGTCCCAGGTTTGATTCCAGTTGGGGGCACAGGCCCAGGTTGTGGGCTTGATCGGTAGGGGGGGGCGGGCATGCAGGGAGGCAGCTGATCGATGATTTTTCTCTCATCATTGATATTTCTATCTCTCTCCCTCTTCGGGGGAAAAAAAAAAAGTTCTAAATAGATATTTATCTTGTTTTTCTTTCTCAAATATTTCATTCCCACAGAAGGTCATAGCTGACTGGAATCCTGAATAAAATCACTGGCTGAAATAAGTCAGAACATGGCAGAACATGCACCACTTTGAGGCACTGTGCTCTTTTCTCCTGTGAACAATAGACCCTTCCTAAGTGACAGAGACCATTTCTCCCACGGGTGAAGGGTTCTGCATGCTTGGACAGACTGCTCAGTGCCAGTAAGAACAAGGTAATGAGGCAAAGGAGATTTATCAGCAGAAACATTCACTGTGCTCAAGGGAGTGTGGGGAGGGGACACAAGATTTAAGGATAGAGGCTCATGATTAAAAAAGCTACATAAATATACAAGTGGTTCTCCAACTTTAGAGTTACCTGCAGAGCCTGTTAAAGCCAAGAATGCTGGTCCCCAGCCCCAGTTTCTGATTCAGTGGGTTGCCAGGAAAAATAGAGGTTTCTCAGTTAAATGTGAATTTCAAGTAAGTAATTTTTAGGAATAAGTATGTTCCAAATACAGCAAAAATTTTTATTTTGTTCACTAAATCTGGCAACTCTAGAATTTGCATTTCCAACGAGTTTCTAAGTAATGCTGCTGCTCGTGGTTGTGGGGACTTGACTTTGAGAACCAGGATATTATGTTATCATCCAGAGGGAAAAATTCGAGGGCAAGGATTCCGAGCGAAAAGGGCTCAAGGTGAGTCTTTAAGGATGCATAGAAGCTAGCCAGGAGAAGGATACTTAAGACTGAGAGGAAAGAAAGCCTTGAGAGAAAAACAAAAAGGGCAGGACAAAAAAGGACAGCCTGCCTGATGTTGCTTACTATACAGAAAAGTTGAATGCAGGCGGTGGTAGTAAGGTTAAAAGGGCGGACAGGGTCCGGAGAATAGGCAGGGCTGTGTTAAGCACTTCGAGTTTAGACCGAAAGACCTTCAGTGCACGTGATGGGAGCAATGGAAGAGTTTTAAACAGAGCAGGTACTCCGTCTGCTCCTTCACAGATCAACACAGTGCTCTGATCCTCCACCCTGATGATCTTTCTAAAAACACAGTTAAGATACTTATGGCAGCCACTTTTATCTAATTCTGTACCAACACAAAGGAGGGAAGGAAATAAAACAATACTAAGTTCATGTCTTCTTTCCAGTTAATCTCAGCTCTTGAAGACTGAGGGAGAACCATAAAATGTAAAGGGAGAACCATAAAATGTAAAGACATCGGTAACCTAGCTAACATGGATGCCAAAAGGACAAGAGACCAAATAAAAATGAGTGGTAACAAAACTCTAGTTGTTTAAAATATATTTTTGGGGAAGTTAATTCTTAAGTCTAAATCTGATGGGTAAAACTAAAAAAATAAGATTTAAAAAATAGGTGTTGAATACTGCCAGTGTGGCTCAGTAGTTGAGCTTTGACCTATGAACCAGGAGGTCATGATTCAATTTCTGGTTAGGGCACAGGCCCGGGTTGCAGGCTCAATCCCCAGTTGGGGGATGTGCAGGAGGCATCTCTTTCTTTCTTTTTAAAAAAATATGTTATCAATTTTTTACAGAGAGGAAGGGAGAGGAATAGAGAGTTATAAACATCGATGAGACAGAAACATCGATCAGCTGCCTCCTGCACATCTCCTACTGGGGATGTGACCGCAACCAAGGTACATGCCCTTGACCGGAATCGAACCTGGGACTCTTTGAGTCTGCAGGCCGAAGCTCTAACCACTGAACAAAACCGGCTAGGGCAGGAGGCATCTTTCAGTTCTCCCTCCCTCTTTCTTTCTGAAATCAATAAAAATATATTTAAGAAAAATAGGTGTTGACCTAACAATGCTCACACTAATAAAGAAAAAAAAAAGGATTAGAAAATAACAACAGATATCAAAAGTCACTTGTTGTTTAGTGCCACCTTTCTATATCAGTTCTTAAACATGGTTAGGGGCCTTTCTGCGTGTCAGAAATGAAACCCATCACAATCAATGAAGATGTCCATATTTAAGGCTGAGACAAGACCTTAAACCCTGTCCAGGGGATTAGAATTCTGTTTTTCTACTGACTACAATTCTCTCAACCGTATAATAAGTAATGATCTGCAAAGTACCATCCCCTTTTATTACCAATCCCTAACACGACCTTTACCTAGTTTCAGACAATATTTGAGAACAAAAGTACTATGTTGTTCCGTGTGTATTTAAAGCCATTAAAATATTTCTGGCCTCGTCAAAGCCACTCCTCTGAGACACTACATGTCCTGAAAGACCACCAGCAAAAGGAGTACACCTTTAAGTGTTATGTGTCACCATAGCACCGATACCTACATTCGAACAAGGAAGCTGAAGTGCTGCTTTGGAATGACACTTGTCTTCCTTGTTACATTCGTAATACAACACTGAGAATGAATCCCTTTTACGACTCTAGGGAAAAGTTCACTTACCCGTACTTCATTGTTTCCCCCTTACGTAAAGTGGAAATAATAGCAACAAAAGCTAAACTCAGGCCACAGCTCTTAGAGACCTCTGGATGGAAGTTGAGAGCTTACAAAACGGCAGACAAAAGCTGGCTGAGGCGTGAGGCGCTATAGCATCATCATCTCAGCATGTGACTATGGCAAAGCTGCCCTCAATGTTTATTAGCGTCGTGCTTCCTCCCGGTGGGCACTCTCAGGCCATTTGCAGAGATCAAATCAGGCCTCTTCATCCACGCCCTAAACCCTGACTCCCATCTATCTGTACCCACAAAGGCCATACCTGTAATCGCAGAGCTTGGGCTGGCTGCCGCACTGCTGCGTGCACACCACACAGCAGCTGCACAGGGGCACGTTGCCCCGTATCCAGTGGTGGGGCATGGCGTCCAGGGCCTTGGCGTCCGGCTTGAGCACGATCTCCTTGCACGGGAAGCGCCGGTCGGCCTTCCGGAGGCAGCCCTCGTCGGCGCGCAGCCCGCAGCAGTTGCAGAAGGCGCCCCGCAGGATGTGCTGCGCGCACACGCAGCAGTAGGTGGGGTGGCCGAACAGGTCCGTGTCGTGCCAGCCGTGCTTGCTCTTGCGGAAGATGTCCCTGCGGTGCAGCTGCCGGCGCGACCGCTGCAGGCTGCACCACAAGGTGATGCACACGGGCAGCAGCACCGAGCACAGCGTCCACAGCACCAGGTGCCCGTCCGCCAGCAGGCCCGAGGAGGGCTCCGGCCGCTCCTCGCCTTCCATCGTCTCCCGGGGCGATTCCTAAGGAGAGAGATGCGGGCGGTGCGCTTCGGGCTCCGGTGCCCGCCCGCCCTCCTCCTCCTCCCGGCTTCCAGGCGGCACCCGAGGAGGGGGACGCGCACCTTCCTCCCCCGTGCGCGGCCCGGCCCCAGCGCAGGAGCCCCGGTTCTCCAGGCCCCGCGGACCGGCCCGCCGAGGGGGCGGCGCCCGCGCGGTCACGCTCCGCCCCGGCCTCGCCCTGCGGCCCGCGGCCTCCCCTCCCCTCCCCGGGCACGGGCGGCGCGATGGCGCACGTGGGCCGCGAGTCCGTAACCGTCAGGTTACCCCGCGCCCCGCCCGCCCCGCGCCGCCCGCCCGGCCTCTGGGCCGGCTCCCCACGCACCCAGCGGCTCCAGGCCCCGCTGGGCTCCCCGCCGCCCCGGCCCGCCCGCCTGCCGCGGGCCCCGCGCCCCCGCCCCTTCGACCCCGGCCTCCGCCCTCCCGCCCTCGGGCTCTACCTCGCGGGGGCCGGGGGCCAGGCCTTGGGCGCCCTCCCGCCCTCGCGCGGCCCCGCGCAGGAGCCCTTTTCCGGGCTGCCCGGGGCGCCGGCGTCAGCGGAGAGGCCGAGGCGGTCCCCCGCACCCGGAGGAAGGTGGGCAGGGGCCGCGGCGGGGGCACAGGGCGGGGCGGGGGTGTGAGGGATGACGCACAGCCTGACAGGCCGGAGGGGGCGGGGCCTCGGGGAGGGGCGGGGCCTTGAGAAGGGGGCGGGGTTGAGCAGAAGGGGCGGGTCACTGGGGGCGTGGCTTAGGGAGAACTTTGGGTGGAGTAGCAAGAAGTGGGAGGCCTTAAAGAGGATGGATGGTGATTGAGCCCTGTTAAGTCTGCAACCATAGAAAGTTCTAGTAGGAATGATTTACAGTATGAGTCAAGCTTATCTCAGACCTTCAACCTCCCCTCTCTCTATCTGGTGGAGGTGGGAGGTTGGCACAGTTTTGATTGCTGGGAGAAAACTGGCAGTTTTTAAATATATATATATTGATTTTTTTACAGAGAGGAAGAGAGGGATAGAGAGCTAGAAACATGGATGAGAGAGAATCATCAATCAGCTGCCTCTTGCACACCACCTATTGGGGATGTGCCTGCAACCAAGGTACATACCCTTGACTGGAAATCAACTTGGGACTTTTCAGTCTGAAGCCGAGGCTCTATCCACTGAGCCAAATGGGTTTCGGCAAAACTGACAGTTTTGAAAGTGTCATCCTCCTATCTTATATAATGAAAAGGTAATATGCAAATTAACTCCAACAGTGGATCAACCAGAATGACCCTCGACCAGTCACTATGAAGCATACTGACCAACTTTAGGTCCCTTTCCCCAGCTGGCAGGCTCCAGTCGCCTAATGGCGAACAGGGACCTGGAGGTGGGTGGCTTCAGGGGACAGGGCCGGCTGTGGGCAGCCATGGATGATGGCCCTGATCACAGGCCAGGCTTAGGGACCATATACGTGCATGAATTTTTTGCACTAGGTCTCTAGTATAATAAAAGGATAATATGCAAATAGACCGAACGGCAGAAAGACCAGTTTCTATGATTCACACTGACCACCAGGGGGCAGATGCTCAATGCAGGAGCTGTCCCCTGGTGGTCATTGTGCTCCCACAAGGGAAGTGCCACTCAGCCAGAAGCCAGGCTCACAGCTGGTGAGCGTAGCGGCAGTGCTAAGGACCCCTCGAGGGATGTCCGCCTGCTGGCTTAGGTCTGCTCCCTGGCCTGCAGGTGGACCTCCCCTGAGAGGTCCTGGATTGTGGGAGGGCAGAGGCCAGGTTGAGAAGACCCCCTTCCCAGGGCTCTAATGTTGTGTACCAGACCTCTAATATACTAATAAAATGGGATGATCCAAGTCAAACATGGAGAGAGGTCACCTGAGCTCTTATTTGTTAAACTCATACTGGCAGAAGGCTTCCTGTGTGCCAAGCGAGCACTGACTGAGGGGCTCCAGCTCTCACAGAGTGCCAGGCCTGTGGAAACGTGTCTAACAAGCATGTATCAGCCCTGTGTATAAAGCCCCGCTTCCATCTTGGCACTTGCTTAGCTCCTGGCTGAGTTTATCATCCCCACTTTACAGATGAGGAAAACCAAGGCACAGAGTGGTTGAGAAACGTGCCTGATGGTCACAAAGTCCGTGGGTGTTGGAACTGAGATCACTTTGTTTGAACTTGGCCACCCAAGTTACCTTCCATTTAAATTAAGCCATCCAGCTGGGACCGGTTTGGCTCAGTGGATAGAGCGTCGGCCTGCGGACTGAAAGGTCCCGGGTTCGATTCCGGTTAAGGGCATGTACCTTGGTTGCGGGCACATCCCCAGTAGGGGGTGTGCAAGAGGCAGCTGATCAATGATTCTCTCTCATCGATGTTTCTAACTCTCTATCCCTCTCTCTTCCTCTCTGAAAAATCAGTAAAATACATATTTAAAAAAAAAAAATTAAGCCATCCAAGTGAGACTTCCTTTATTTGGTTATTTCTCTCAGACACTTGCCCCAGGGTTCTTGTTAAAGTGCAGATTTTGATTCACTTTTTTGCGGGGAAGAGGCCTGAGGGTCTGCATTCTGAACAGGTGCTGCTGGTTTTGCTGGTAGAGTGTGTAACAGTCTGGATTGTGGAGGCTGAGGGGAGAGTGCGGAGACATGGGAAAAGTGTTAGGTGGCCCGGTAAGGCCCTCACGTGTCTCCGTCCTCTTGTGCTGGTCAGTTCACTTCTCTGGGCCTCAGGCTGTTCACTGGTAACGTGGGAGGTTGACTGAGTTCTCCGAAGCCTACCTCTGTTCTGACAGCCTGCACTGTAAATGGAAATGCCATTGTCTTTTATGAATCCTAGTGGAGGCAGAGGCTTTAAGTTGGTTTGGACTTGAAAAGATAACAAAAGAATGCACTTTTTAAGAGTGAGATTTAAAAAAAAGTCCTGTTATAAAACATTTGGAGAATATAGAAAAGTAAAAAGGAAGAGAAACACAATCATTCGTCTCTCAGCCCAAAGACAACCTATGTTTGAACATTTTGGCCTATTTTCTTCCATTGTTTTCTATGGAAACATTGGTTTGCTTTGTTGCATGTGTACTATTGATCACATCGTAGATATATTCTCTGCCTGGCTCTTTTTAAATTTAAACATTACAAAATGACTTTTACACATTTTTATAAATTTGTATTTAATGGTTGCATAATATTCCATTCTATGATAGTACATAGTGTATGTTAACCTTACCTCTATTATCGACTATGTAAGTGGTTTCTAACATTTTGCTATTATATATAACTCCTCTGTTTGGGGGTTTTCTTTAGAGTCTCACATTTTGCTAAAGGTATGAAACGTTTAAAGCTTATGGAAAAGTTTTTAACAAAATAGTCTCTGTTTGCCAAGAGAAAATCATCAGGGAAATTTATGTGTATAAGGACAGATTAATAGAGATTACCGCATGTGGGGAAAACACTCTTATTCCACACTGAATTACTATTATTAAAGGCAATAGTAATAATAATTCTTATTATAGCCATGCAGATCCTAGGCTCTGTGCAAAGTTTATCATCCTCATTTTACAGATGAAGAAGACTTGCTTGATGTCACACAGCCAGGAGTCATCTGAGTTGGGGCTTTGAACCCAGCCAGTGAGATGCCAAAACCCATGATGCTCATGACCCAGGAGGTATCGGAAGGTGGTCTTGGATCACCGGCACCAGCATCATCTAACCAGGTCTTGACCAGGTGTCCCCAATTAGAATTGTGATGGAGCCAGGAACCTATCTGCCTTCTTAATAGTTCCCCCAGGTAATTCTCTTATGTATTTATTAAAACTTTTTTTTTGTTTAAATTGTGAACTATACCACATATACAACAGATTTTTAAAAAATATATATTTTATTGATTTTTTTACAGAGAGGAAGGGAGAGAGAGAGCGAGCTAGAAACATTGATGTGAGAGAAACATCGATCAGCTGCCTCCTACACACCCCCAACTGGGAATGTGCCCGCAGTCAAGGTACATGCCCCTAACCGGAATCAAACCCAGGACCCTTCAGTCCGAAGGATGACACTTCATCCACTGAGCCAAACCGGTTTCGGTCACATATATAACAGATTTCATAAAACATATGCATAGTTAAAAAATAATAAAATAAACACCCGCGGACCCATCACGGAGGTTAACCTATTGGACATTGGGAGAGGAGGAAGAGGAGGGGACAGGATGGGGGGGCTGGGGAGAAGTGGGCTGGGAGGAGAACAGAGACCAGGGGTGCCCTGGTATTGCCTGCTGCAGGGGGCGCTGAGGAGCCCTGGCTCTGGGAAGAGAGGGCACACAGCAGGAAGGGGCCTCCAGAACAAGGCCTGACAGCGGGCACGCTAGCAAGGAGGGGGCCATTCACACAGCTGCTGCCACTCCGTCTGTGAAAACACTGGCTCCAATTCAAAGGGAAAGGGGAAACTTGCTCAGAAAAACACAACAGACACTCACACACCGAGTGATTGTCAACATGCTCAACTCCTGCACTTGCCCGAAGGGCGATGCCATTGGTGTCTGTGTCCCAGGCTCCTTCAGTGGCTCAATCTTATCTCTGCTTTGCAAGGCCGCTGGGACCGAAAGAGGAACAATCTGCTTCACTCAAGACAGGGGAGGACCGCGATGCTTGACTTTTCCTGGCAGCCTCGGCCCCCGGAGGATTGCCCCGGGAACATCCTGAAGCTTATTCGCGAGCCATCAAGGCACCATCGAGTCACCCTACCTTCTCAGTTACTTGGAAAGCAGTGTCCCATTTTAAAGGTGCAATTTGATAAGTTTTGGCAAATAGGTACACACCTGTCTGATCAGACAGACTTAACGTCTCCCAAATACATGCTTTCTGCTGGTTTTGATCCTGGGAGTTGAAAACATAATATTGCAGTGCATTCCAACGGGGGAGGGAGCCACCAAGGGGACGGCCAGACGGTCACTGAAACCTTTGCTCAGTGGGACGGAGCTGGAAAGGGAGCCGTGACTTAGCGAGGCCCGTTCTCCTTGTGGGTCCACATCGCTTTCCGAAGGGCCTTTTTGGGGATCAAAACCATGCAACCCAGTATAAACAGAAAACTCAGATCCAGGCTTCTGAATTGCTGCATCACAAAGTGTTAATCGAGGTTTTTAAAAAGAATGAAGCATGTTTAATCACATTGCCACTCATACTTAATATGTGGGTAACAGCAAAATGATGATGGTTGTGAATAAATAAGTTATTATTATTTTTAAAAAGAACATTGGGCACCAAAACTGGTTTGGCTCAGTGGATAGAGCATTGGCCTGCGGACTGAAGGGTCCCGGGTTCGATTCCGGTCAAGGGCATGTAACTTGGTTGCGGGCACATCCCCGGTAGGGGGTGTGCAGGAGGCAGCTTGTTGATGTTTCTCTCTCATCGATGTTTCTAGCTTTCTATCTCTCTCCCTTCCTCTCTGTAAAATATCAATAAAATATATTAAAAAAAAAAAAGAATGAAGCATGTTTAATCACATTGCCACTCACTAGGAATATCATACTTAATATGCGGGTAACAGCAAAATGATGGTTGTTGTGAATAAATAAGTTATTATTTTTAAAAAGAACATTGGGAGCCTCTCCTGGGCCCACCTGATGGGCTACCCTTCCTCCCCCGGCAGGAAACAGCTGTCCTCATTTGTGTGCTCTTCATTCCATGGTTTTTCTTAATATTTCCCCACCCCTGAAAGTATCCCTAAAAAATATGGTTTTGTTTAGAATAAACCCAGACTCACCCCAGCAGGAAGTAGCCGTGAAGCCTTGCATACTAGGAAGGCTCTCGGAGGAGGTAAGCTGAGTGGGGTCTGGGTCAGAGTCTGAATCCAGCTTCCCTGACAAGATCCCACCTGGGAAAACAAAAACCAGTGGGCAGGTCCTGGGACAAGTGGGCAGGTCTGTGGTTGGAATGCCAGATAAAAACATGGCTGGGAGAGCTCCCTGGGACCTCCCTCCAGTTCTCACAGAAAGGTTAGCATGGCCTGCTCTCGGGGAGAAATGAGGATCTTCCGCTGATCCCGGGGTTAGGGAAGTGGAACCGCACCAGCTCATGGTTGTCAAGATAAACAAAACCTGTAATCGGCCCCAGGCTCACCTTATGGAATTACTATTATTAAAAACTATAAAGGAATTATATGTCGACAGTCTGTGCTCAGTGTGTCTGCACCCTATGGTGCCCCAGCCCATGGCGCCTTGTGCCTGTCTGGACCACCCGTTCTTTATGTCAGAGCACAGTGGTCATCCTCGGGTTTCCCTTCACCACTCGCCTGTTTGTACCTTCTGTTTCCTGGGCCTCGTGGCTTCTCCTTTCTTGGTGAATTCTCTCTCTCTCTTTCTCTCTCTCTCTCTCTCTCTCTCTCTCTCTCTCTCTCTCTCTCTCTTTGTGGGGCACATCTGTCAGTAACTTTTAGAGTGAGGGCACACGGGAGGCATCATTTGAGGCCCTGCCTGTCTATACATTTCTTTATTCCGCCCTCCACACCTGATTGTTTATCTGGTATAGAATTCTGGGTTGGCAATGATTATAATACTGCATGACATTGAACGTTCTCATTGTTCCATTTCTGCTGCTCTTGGTGTTGCTGAAGAGATGTCTGAGGTTATTTCTTATCCCTGGTCCCTTGAGTGGGACTGGTTTTCGCTCTCTGGAAGCTTGTAGAATCTTCTCTTTTCCTCTGGTGTACTGACAGTCCAGAACACCTCCTCTGCGTTGCCAGGTTTGCTGGGTCCTCCCGGTCCAGCAGATCACGCCCTTCAGTTCTACAATTCTTTGTTGACTCCCTCCTTGCTGTTGTCTGTGTTCCTCTTTTTTGATACTTCTATTGTTGGAACATGAAACCTAGACAGCCCTCTCTACTTCTCCCTTTTTTAAAAATATAAACTTTATTTTCAGAGCAGTTTTAGGTTCACAGAAAAATGGAGTAGAAAGTACAGAGTTCCCGTACATTCCCTGTCCCCACAATGCACAGCCTCTCCGCCATCACCTCGGGGCACCACAGGCACAGTGCCACAGCTGCGGAACCTTCCTGGACCCCCAATCGTCACCCAAAGTCCCTCGTGCCCACTCTTAGCTCTGTGTGTTCTGTGGATTTGGACAAATGCACCCACCAGCCCAGTGCGATACAGAGGGATTCACTGCCCTAAACACCCTCTGAGCTCCACCTCCCCACCTCCCTTCTAACCCCTGGCAACCGCTGGTCTTTTTACTGTCTCACTCGTTTTGTCTTTTCCAGCGTATCGTCTCGTTGAAATCACACAGGATGTAGCCTTCTCAGATGGGCTTCTCTCACTGAGTAATATGTATGTAAGGTTCCGCCATGCCTTTTCAGGGGTTGGTAGCTCATTTCCTTTTAAGTGCCGAATACTATTCCATTGTCTGGATTTGCCTGTTGATCTATCCACCTACCGAGGGACATCTTGGTTGCTGCTGAGTTTTGGCAATTATGAATAAACTGCTGTAGACATCTGTGTGCAGAGTTTTTGGGTGGACATAAGTTTTCAACTCATTTGGATAAAGGTACTCTTTAAAAATTTTTTTTCCTTATTTCTTTTTTTGTTGTTGTTTTTTTTGTTTTGTTTAACAGCTCTCTCTTGTTCTCCCCTTTGCTCTATTTTCCTAAAAAATTTCCATGAATCTTTTAATTTAGTTTTTAATTTATATTATGGCTTCTAATTTTGAAAAAATTCTGTGTTGATTTGTTTTGTGAATATTCCTTTTTACAGCATCCTGTTTACATTTTATGAAAGCAAAAAAAAAGATCCCTCAGAGGATATTGGTGGTGGTGGTGGTTGTTTGCCTGTCGGCCTGCATCATCTCTGCCCCAGTTTGCTTTTTTCTTTGGTCCCTTTTGTCTTCATTCTCCGCTTCCAAGGCTTTCTCAGATGTCTCGTGAGCCTCCAGGTGGCTCTGATGCCCCTGAAGGTTTGAGGGCCGTTGCTAGACTTTCTCTTATCTCACGGGAGCTTATCGCAACTGAGCTCCCACAGAGAAAAACAACACACATTTCAGTACTTTTCCCCTGAAGAACCAGAGCTGTTCTCTCCCACTTAAAGGCCCAGCACTCCCGCCCCCCCCCCCAATGAAATGCAATATGACAGTAGCCTTAGGGGTGATTTCACCAATGATTCCGCCCAGGCCCCCCTCCCCTAGGGTGTGTATGTGTGCCTGTTTAGGTTGGAGGGCCGCCTGGCACCGGCGTCAGGAGCCTGCCGTTGACCTTGGCTCTCCTTACCTGCTGGGCAGGCTCAAGTTGAGGCCAATGTCCTGGCCCTGAGCAGAAATGATAGCCCCCTGGGGAAGCACGCCGCAGGCGGAAAGGCCCCCGTGCGAGGCCAAACCATCTTGCCATTGTGTCTCTGCTCCAAACAGGAAAGTGCGTGTTTGTGTAGCACGCTGAGGGCACGGAAAGGGAAAGAGAACCGAAGGGCACGGGGTGTGGACACCAAGGGGGGGTGGGGGAGGGGAAACCCACTCCTATTCAGAAGGGCCCGCACTTTCTTTGCAAATACAGATGCATTTTTATTTCAGCAACATGTGAAATTATATATCTTAATATGTATGCGATTAATCATTTGGTCATTACAAAGATGTTTACGGACTTTCTGTCACGTGTCTGAGAATGGGGTGGGTATGCACGTATACATAAGGATGATTTCACCAAGAGAAGAAGGAATGGTAATAATAGCAACAACAAGAGTGGTTTCCAAGGGTTAGACCCTTACCAATTCTGTCAAATGCTTCACGCATGCTTTCTCTCTTTTAAGTCTCAGAATCCCATGGGGTAAGTTTTATGAGGATTACTATTCTTTTCTTTATAGATGAGAAAACAGTGATTCGGACAGTTTGCCCAATGTCACGGCTTCCGTGTAACACAGGTAATAAATATCAGAGCCGGAATGCAAGCAAGCCCAGGTCCATTGGTGACTCAGTAGCCCATAACCTTGACCATTATACCACACGACCTCTGGGGTAGATGTGTATTCACTTAAAAAATATATATATTATCGATTTTTTACAGAGAGGAAGGGAGGGATATATATATATATATATATATATATATATATATATATATAGAGAGAGAGAGAGAGAGAGAGAGAGAGAGAGAAACATCTATGGGAGAGAAACATTGATCAGTTGCCTCCTGTGCACCCCCCACTGGGGATGTGCCTGAAACCAAGGTACATGCCCCTGACCGGAATCGAACCCGCAACCCGTCAGTCCCAGGCTGACGCTCTATCCACTGAGCCAAACCGGTCAGGGCGTGTACTCCCTTTTGAAGGAAGCTTCCCTCAGGACCCTGTGATTAACGTAGATGCCATAGCTCCAGATTTGGACACACTCACCATCCCAGCAGAACCCCCTGTGTCAGTTAGCTGTGGTCAGGGTATTGCTGTGTAACAAACCACTCCTAGACCCAGTGGCTTAGAATAACAATCTTTGAATCTCCAGGATCTGCAGGCTGGTGGTCGCTCTACTTCAGGCTGTGGTAGTCAGGGGTCCACTGAGCTGGGCAGGGCTGGCTTGAGAGGGTCTCCTGTCAGCTGCACGTTGTGTAGACCTGGTTCCTTGCTTAGGTGCTTTCCTTGTGAGTCAATTCTGAGGCTCAGCTGAAACCGGTTTGGCTTAGTGGATAGAACGTCGGTCTGTGGACTAAAAAGTCCCACGTTTGATTCCGGTCAAGGGCATGTGCCTTGGTTGCGGGCACATCCCCAGTGGGGGTTGTGCAGGAGGCAACTGATCGATGTTTCTCTCTCATCAATGTTTCTAACTCTCTATTCCTCTCTCTTTCTCTCTGTAAAGAATCAATAAAATATAAAAAAATTAAAAAAATTCTGAGGCTCAGCTCGAAGGAGCAGTAGCTACCTGGGGGAGCTCTTTGGGTATCAATGGCAGCGCTATAGGAGGGCAGATAGACTTCATACCCCTTCATCAGACTGTCTGTGCCAGTCTGCTACCCTCCCATTATCCAAAGCAAGTCACTTGGTGGAGCCCAAGGTCAAGGGGCAGGACTGCCAAGTCATGTGGCAGACAGCATGGGTATGCAGAGGTGGTGGTGAATGGATGCTAATGATTCAATCTACCATAGCTGCCCACACAGTATGCTTGTAAATTAATGGGTGTAGGTGTGAGCATGCAATTTATGGAGGTACTATTATTAAAAACTATAAAGAAATTAGATGTACCTTATAAACATATAGAGTTTCTATGCTCGTGGGAGAGTCAGACAATTAAAAAAAAAAAAGACAAAAACAACTACGTAAAGGGATGTTAGAATTGATTTCATTGACTCTGGACACATTATAAGTCTCTTGGGACAGATTCAACATCTTTCTCTTGTTAAAAAAAGATGTTCCCTTGTCCTTGAAGTTTATTTAGCTCACAGAATTTGAAATCATGCCGAAACCAATTGGCTCAGTGGATAGAGTATCGGCCTGCGGACTGAAAGGTCCCGGGTTCGATTCCGGTCAAGGGCATGTACCTTGGTTGCGGGCACATCCCCGGTAGCGGGTGTGCAAGAGGCAGCTGGTCCATGTTTCTCTCTCATTGCTGTTTCTAGGTCTCTATCCCTCTCCCTTTCTCTCTGTAAAAAATCAATTTTATATATATATATATATATATATATATATATATATATATATATATATATATGAAGAATTTGAAATCACATCTTATTCTTCTAAAACGGTATTCAGTCCAGCAACGCCACGAGCTTGATGTCAGCTCTATCACTGTTTAGGATAGTTAAAAAAGATGGGAAACCACACAAGGGAAGAGATTAGTTATGTTAGGGTGCTGTGAATACGGATGGTAGCATTCTTCCTTTACCTTTTCTGAAGTGTCACGTGGGTAGTGCAGCTCTCCTAGGCCTGAGCATCTGACGACGACGATCTTCAAGTTAATTAAAATCATAGGAAAATAGTCTTAGGCACCGTAGCACTCTCTCTTTCTACATCCAGTAGATTCTCAGGGATTTTGCTGGCAACTTTGAGAACAGTTAACCTTAGGGGCCTTGAGTTTCCTGGCCTTGGTTGTGCCTGGTTCTGCTCTTTTACTCTGCCACCTTGTGGATTTTTTGGGAAATTGCATCTTCTGCTGTGAGCCCTACTGACTCCCCTGATTGATCTGGCTGCTGCTGCTCTTCCTGGGAGAGAGAGGAGGGGTGGAAGAGAATTCTCCCCACCAGAGGGACATCACAACAAGGTGACTTTGCTTTTTCAGTTTTTCCATAGCACTCCCCTCCCCCTTTGGAGCGGTGTCCCTCAGGGGCCCGGCTGATGGGCATTTGAATGGCCCTGCCAGTACCACACCTGAAGGGCCGTTCCCCTGGAGACCTTGATCCATAATCCCAGGGTGGGATACAGGCCCCTGACTTTCTCCAGTTCTGCCTCTCCAGTGCACGAGAGGTTCCTCCTTTTTTTCAAATTAGGAAAGTCATTGAATCTTACTTAGAGCTTACAGTCCAGTCAAAGAGACAGGTTTTAAAAAATATACAAATAAAGACAATATTTACACATTGTGGTGAGTGCTGTGAGATAGTAATGGTGGTGGGGTAGGGTAGGGAACTTTCATTGAGTTGGCTGGTAAAGGTAAGCTTGCCTGAGCAAGAGACATTTCTTTCTTTCTTTTTTTTTTTTTTTAAATCAATCTTTATTGTTCAAATTATTACAAAGGTTCCTCATTTCTTCCCCCCTCCACCAGGTTCCCACCCCACCCTCCGCCCCCTCCCCATCCCCCATTGTCCTCATCCATAGGTGCAGTTTATGTTGTCTCTTCCTCCCTCCCTTTCCCCGATAGTAAATCCCTTTTCAGATAGTAAATTAGTTACTTAGCATTTTCTCATATCAATGATACCTCCACATGCCCAATGATACATTTCACACAAAAGACATTTCCAAATAGGTCAACCAGCCTCATCCAGGCCCCACCCAAGGCACTCACAGATCAACACCCCAGCCCTATACTAACTCAACACATCCAGATCTAAGCCTTCATCACTTGATTCAGCAGACCCTCAAGTTCCCATAAAAGTTTCCAGCCATGTCTGAGAGGCAGCGTGGGGCAGGGGCAGGCGAGGAGTGAGCTGTTCCGGGCCTGGATGCTCTGGGCCTGGCCTCTGTTGCTCTGGTTCGTTCCACAACCAGCTGCTCCGGGTCTGGTCACTGCCGCTCCCGACCTAGTTGCTCTGGACTTGGCTGCTGCTGATCCGGGCCTGGCCACACCCGACCCGGCTGCTCTGGGCCCGGCTGCTCCGGGCCTGGTCGAGCAAGAGACATTTCAAACTGAAACCTGAAGGATGAGACGGATCCAGAGGGAGGAAGAGCATGTGCAAAGGTCCTGAGGTGGAAAAGAACTTGTTAGGTTGAGAGTAACTAAGTGTGACTAGATTGGCGTGAGCTGGAGGGGAGTTATCTGAATGGGGTTGGGAAAGGCAGCAGGCACAGGTGACACAGCTCCTTTTTTTTTTTTTTTTTTTTTTTTAATAATTTATTGGGGTGACATTGGTTTGTAAAACCATACAGGTTTCAGGTGTACAACTCAACAAAACATCATCTGCACACACCATCTTGCACCCATTGCCCAAAGCAGGGTCTCTTTCAATACAGGGTCTTGTGGGGCTCAGTAAGGATTCTGATTTTGTGAGAAAATAAAGAAGGATTCTTTTCTATCTCTTCAAAATAGTTTTTATTCAACAAATGTAAGTAAATGTCATATACAAAAAAGATTGACTAGTAAACCTCATTCTGACAAATAAGGCATTTCAAACTTTAACAAAAAACAACAACAAACATCTTTTGTCCATTTGACTACACTTTGGTTCCTGTTGCCTTCAGTAGGTTTACTCATAAAATTAGTACAATACTGCCCCCTTATTGGCAGTTTTACTTTCTGAAGTTTGTTACCTATGACCAATAGTGGTCCCGATATGTTAACTGGAAAATTCCAAGATTAACTAATTCATAACTTTTATTTTCTTATTTAAAAAAAATATTTTTTAATTGATTTCAGAGAGTAAGGGAGAGGGATAGAGAGATAGAAATATCAATGATGAGAGAGAATCATTGATCGGCTGCCTCCTGCACGCCCCCTATTGGGGATCGAGCCCACAACCCAGGCATGTGCCCTTGGCCGGAATTGAATCTGGGATCCCTCAGTCCACAGGCCGACGCTCTATCCACTGAGCCAAACCGGCTAGGGCTATTTTCTTATTTTTTAAACATGTAAGATCAATTTTTCTCATTAAAACTTTTATTTTATTTTTCAATTATAGTTTGCATTTAACATTCTTTTATGTTAGTTTCAGTAGTACAGCACAGCAGACATTCATAGAGGTTACAAAGTCTAGACCCATGCTGGTTAGTGTGGTAGCAATGAGCCACATGTGGCCACTGAGCATGTGAAATATGTAAGTGTGGAATACATACCAGATTATGAAGACATGCTACAAAAAAAAAAAAAAGAAAGTAAAATAACTCATTTATAATTTGTTGATCTTAATTGCATGTTGAAATAAGAATATTTTGGATATTTCATGTGAAATAAAACATAATAGAAAAAGTTTCATGTGTTATTTTACTTAAAAAAAATGTGGCTACTAGAAAAATGTGAACTACACATGTGGCTTCCATCTGATCACATTATGTTTTTATTGGACCGCGTTGATATAAACAAAAGTTACTGAGTGAAAAAAAACACTTTGTAGTAAAATTACATTGGACACTAGAAATTTCTAGTTTCATCTAAGCTGTTTTTTTTCTGGTTTACAAAAGATTATGTTTATTTGATAAGACGATCCAGTTGGTGTTTGATCCAATCAAAAGGAGGGGAAAAAAAAAAACCCCAACAAGTTGACAATGTACATTAAAAAAACCAAGATGTTTAATGTGACAAATATGTTTCTAAAATAATGCCCCTAAAATTCCTCAGTTTTTGAAAACTGTGTAAACACAGAAAAACATTAATAGCCACAGAATACATAAAACCAAACATCTAATTTTGGGCAAATTAACATACGAGGCAACTTGGCTAACAATGTATGATTTTTTTTTTCTTGCTTCCAAGCCCTTCAGACTACCTCTATATCAACAGAGTGGGCAGAACATTTGGATTTCATATCAGTTACACAGCATTAGCATAAACTCAGACAATACCGAGAGAGGATTGTTTTCTTTTGAGCTGGCAAAGTAACCACGGAACCGTCAGATCCCTGCTGTGAATTAAGAATTTTATCCCCCCAAAAGTCACATACTGTCCAGGCATAGTTTTGTAATACATTTAATAATTCTTTTATGTGATATTGTTAGGCAATTTATTTATTTTTTAAAAAAATGTTTTATTGATTTTTAGAGAAAGAGGAAGGAAGAGGGATAGAGAGAAACATCGATGAAAGAGAAACATCATCGATTGGCTGCCTTCTGCAAACCCCTCTCTAACCCCCACTGAGGATTGAGGCCATAACCCTGTATGTGCCCTAACCAGGAATCAAACCAGTGACCTCTTGGTTCATGGGTTGACGTTCAACCACTGAGCCACACTGGTTGGGTAGTAGGCAATTTAAATTGAAAGGACTTTAGCTAATTGACATTTTATTGTCTTTGAAAAAATAAATGGCATGGTATATGGCTACTTACAGTTTTATGACAGAATATTGCACGAGGCTCTATTTCAGCATCCATAATGTGCGCACCTGGATATGGTTTCACCTGTCTGAACCTCACTTCCTTTATGTGAAAGGGAGATGGAGAATGGTGAGTAGTACTAGCTGCCATGTGGTTCATCTCCCTCCTAATCGCATCCCACAAGATAGGTACCGTCACTCCTTTTTACTGGAGGGGAAACACGTTCAGGAAAGGTGACTTACCGAAGGGTACATTTCAAGAGAGAGAGGTGAGGCCAGGACACGCATCTTGGTCTTTCTGGCTCCAAAGTCAGCAAAAACAATTTTCATCCTCATGGCGCCCCTTGCTAATGTCCCTGCCTGCCTCTGAAATGACTGGGAAAATCAAATTAGATTGGCCAAGGGGCTTTGGAAAAAATGCCCTAAGATACGCAGATGTCAGAGATGCTTCATTCTCTGTGAAACAGGCACATACCCTGAAGCTGCAGGTGAAAACTCAAAACTCCTGGATGAGGAACACAGATCTGTGGAAGTGACACGCGTGTCGCATGCTGCTTTCTCGAATTCAAGCCCTGCAAGTCCTATTACGGACGGATAACTTCCTGCCTCAGGATGAGCATTCAGAGGAGGATATTTTCGTGGTCATATTATCATAAAAACTCAGGGTCAGATGCACTTAGCATCACACTGGTCAGCGCTGCCAGTCAAAGCATAAACAAGCCTGGGGCCGGACCCGGCTTCCTTCAAATAGGCTGGCTAGCGGGGTGCGACTCATTCTGAGCAGGCGGAGCGGGGAACGAGGCAGGATGAAGACATTCTTTGTGTTGGCGCTCTTGCTCACCTTCCTGACCTCCTCAGGTGAGCATTCACTGCAGACACTCAGTCTATTTCTAGGCGGGTGTGATAAACTGAAAAAAGTCTAGTTTATGTTTTTCAGGTATTTTTTTCTTCTTCATTTCAAATAAGATGTGTATTGTTTGTATAAGTACATATTAATGGATAGTAACTCAATGTTTTTTTTTTTGTTTGTTTGTTTTTAAGAGCAGGCTCCCAGAATTGGTATCCTTAGGGATACATTTTATTTTAAATATTTAGATGTGTTTGAATACTGATTCTCAAGAAAGCTGATAAATCTTTGAGTATGCCTTCTTTTAGAGTTCATATGAGATCACAGAATTCGGTAACTTTTATTTGATGATGCCCTTTAGAGTTTGTGTGTGTTTACGAAAACATAATATAATAATTTTTATTATCATAATATCTTCTTTGAGAGACCATGCCTGATGACTAAGTTGAACATAATCTTGTTGTCACGGGGTATTTTCCAATAATAGCTTTAACTTGGTTTAGTGTATTGAGGATAAAAAAAAAAAAAAAAATCCCACAAGGCAAACCTACGGGACGAGAAACACATTGACTGGAGAACTGGAGAGAAGACGTCTTAAAAACCATGTCATTAACACCACTTACGAAGGAACGGGCCGTTGCAATCGGTAAAGATGCCCAAGCTTGCAGGGCTGGCTCTGAGGCAGCCGTATTGGAAACCGTTTAGAATTCCGCTCCGAGCCGCCCGGAATGCCGCGTCCCCTGGGACAGGCCCCGGTGAAAGAACTTTTGTGTTTTGCCTGACACTGAACTTGCTAATCGTTTGCCTTGCACTGTGAACTCGTGTGCCCCGAGAGTCCCTAAGGCCCTGTCCTGACTCTTCCAGGGGCCTCCCCGATTCTGCCGGAAAAGGAGGCCAAGCAGCTTCTGCGGTCCAGGCGCCAGGACCGGCCGAGCAAGCCCGGCTTCCCGGACGAGCCCATGCGGGTGAGTGCTGGGCTCGGGCTGCGCGGAGGGAGAGTGCCATCCATCCATCTGTACGTTCCTTCAGTAGGAAACCAGAATGGGTGCTGGCCCCAGCCCAGCGGGGTCTGCAGGAGGCAGGTTCTGTTTGACCCAGAGTCAGGTGTCGGGTGGCCTCACCTCCCACTCTCGCCCCCTCTCCTCCGGAGGGGCCAGCTTCCGTGCTTCCTGTTCACACAGTATTCAGAATGCAATCAGTCGCCCTAATCAGTTCGATTCCCGTCAAGGGCGCGTTGGACTTTGTCTTGTGTTCAGTGGAGGATTTTCCAGGAGGGGATGCGCCCACAACCAAGGCACATGCTCCTGACCGGAATCGAACCCGGGACCCTTCAGTCCGAAGACCGACACTCTATCCACTGAGCCAAACCAGCTTTGGCCAGATTGGGGCTTTAGACAGAGGCTTTGGGAAGCAATTAGAAGAGAGGACTCTGGATTGAAGTCTGAGGACACGGTGCTCAGAGGTGGACAGGGTGAGAGGAACCTGAAGGGGCTGCGAAGGAATGCGGGGAGATTTAGGAGGAACCAAGAGAGGGTGGGGGTCAAGCATGGGGAAGAGGGTTCGGAGGGGGGCGGACCTGGGGGTGAGCAGGATGCCTGGCGTGGGGGTCCTTGGGGCTCCACCTGGCAAAGGCAGGAAGAGGTGGTTCCCCGTGAATCACGGGGCCTTAGGCTCCTAACTCCTTGGTCCCCGTGTCTTAGGACATGAGCCCTCGTGGCAGTTCTACCTGCCAGCCCCACCTCCCCTGTCTTCCACTTTGACCTTGACTCTGGTATCTGGGCTACGTGGAAGGTGGCCACAGAGGTCCTCTGAGAGCCAGGTTGGAAGGCCTGATTGGCACAGGGGACCTGTCCAAGGGCTCTGAGTGGAGGGTGATATGATTGGAGCTGGTTTTCCGGAGCCCGTTAGAGTCTCAGGACACAGCCTGGCCTTCGCGTGCCCATTCAGGGAAATGGGGCATGACGTTTTTGGACCAGCGATTGCACCTCCTTGCCATGGTGCCCAGGAGACAGACAGGTGGGCCGGGACAAACCCACAGAGGTAGTGATCTCTGGGGACGGCGTGTGCCCTTGGGAGCTGAGCCCGGAGACTCGTGTGCTCACCGCTAACTTTGAAATACCGAGAGATGACGAGCTGGGTAATTTAATTTTGCTGCTTCCCTCTGAGGGACTGTGCAAAAACAAAGGCCTTCTTGAGAGGAAGAGGCCACAGATGAGGGTGAACGCACGGTGCTCTGGGGAGGTATCAGGAACTAATTCAAAAGGAAGACAAGTGTGAAGATTCGCAGTAGTCTCACCCCAAGAGCATCTGCTAAGCCGTGTTCAGCATGTTGACACTTGGTTTAAATGTGGGCAGGTAGCCGAAACCGGTTTGGCTCAGTGGATAGAGCGTCGGCCTGTGGACTGAAAGGTCCCGGGTTCGATTCCGGTCAAGGGCATGTACCTTGGTTGCAGGCACATCCCCAGTAGGGGGTGTGCAAGAGGCAGCTGATGGATGATTCTCATCAATGTTTCTAACTCCCCATCCCTCTCTCTTCCTCTCTGTAAAAAATCAATAAAATATATGAAAAAATATAAAAAAATAAAAATAAATGCTGGCAGGTGCTGGCCTCTGAGGGGTGGTAGGGTTTCCAGAAGTAGGTTCAGGGCTGGGACTGGCTGGACCAGATGTATTTCGCTGATGCACGGCATCAGGTGCTCTTTTCTGAGCACGTGGTGGGAAGGTCAGAACGCTATGGGGAAGGGCAGGGGCTGCCCTGCATTTGGGAAGAAGGGCTGGCTTGCACCCAGAGGAGTATGAGCATCTGGTTGGCACCCTTGATGGAGGAAGGGAAGGCCACAGTGGGGATGGGGAGAGAAACCAAAGGGGAGACGTGATCTGGGGAAGAAAGCAGCTGAGAGGAAGAGGCTGGGAGGTCCAGTGGTGGGGGACGAGAAGAGGGGTCAGAGAGAGAAAGAGGCAGGTGGGAGAGTAGGGGCTCAGAGGCACACTCCTGAGAAATTCCGGGTGGTAGGAAGCAGCTGATCCATTGACTTTATGGCAACGCCTGACATTGAGTTTGAGGTTGTTTTCTGCAACCCGCAAATCTGAGGAAAAGTGTGCTAGATGCAGCAACCTGTGTTAGTGGTTCTTCGGAGGAATGAGAGGTGGTTGGTGTGTGTGGGTGAAGGTGGCTGAAGAAAATTGAAGGAAAGCACTCGAGTTGGAAGCTGTGGTGGTGGATAAACGAGCTATGAGACGAATTCAGGAGAAACATGGCCCCCAAGTCTTCAGAGATTTTGGGGACTAGGGGACTGGACATCGTAGGAATGGGATGGGCCCTCCCGGAAGACTGGGATATTCCATCGGGACATCCCAGCTGGGGACATGTAGGGTTCAGCTCAGTTAGCTTCAGGTTCTGATTTAGGACTCACTACACTGGTTTCATGAAGACATCATGTGTAACGAAGCCTGAAGATCCTAATGGAGGGAAAAACATTGCCGGGGAAAAATTGATGGAGACAGAGCTGCATGGAAAGAAGGGCTGGCTGTGTGTTTAGAGGGAGGAAGGTGGAAAATTATTCTGAGCGTTCCCTGAACATTTTCTCAGTCATGACTGTGCTTATGTTTAATTTTCAGAATTTTAGTTTAAACTCTTGCTGTTTCAAATGTGGGCCCAGCCCAGAACTCTGGGAAATTTATGCTCCAACCACCCAGAACTTCTCACTGGTTTTCAACTAGGCCCTCCTCTCTGCGCTCAGCATCTTCTATCTCTGATCTCAGCATCTTTTCACAAATGATTCCCTTTAAAAAATATTTTTTGATTGATTTCAGAGAGGAAAGGAGAGGGCGAGAGAGACAGAAACATCAATGATGAGAGGGTATCATTGATTGGCTGCCTCTTGCACACCCCACACTGGAGATCAAGCCCGAAACCCAGGCATGAGCCCCGACCGGGAATCGAACTGTGACCTCCTGGTTCATAGATTGACGCTCAACCACTGCACCATGCTAGCCGGCCGGGCCACAAATGATTCTCTTTGCTTGCAATACTTTTTTCCATTAGTTCTTCCTCTTTATATTCTCAATGTCACCTCCTCTCTCTCTCCCCTGGCCTCCTAATACTCACACATAAAACAATACTATGTATTTTATAGGTACATCTGCATAGTTGTACATGTCTAGAAAAAGGTCTAGAAATACAATTAGTTGAATGTTAAGTATATTATCACATTGAGGAAACTAGGTGTGTTTGGAGTGCTTCGCTTTGCAAACCTGCCTTAGTGCTCGTTTCTTCCGCTCCTGTTTACCTGGCTCACTCTTCTTCATTTGTAGAAACTCACCTTCAATAATGCCTTTTTTGAGAGGCCTTCATGATGCCCCCGCCCTCCTGCCGTGAATCAGAGCATCCCTGTGGCATCAACTCACAGCACAAGATTGCTGCTTTTCACTTTGAAAAAAATCTGTCTCTCCTCCTCGTCTCCTCTAAACTACTTGAGCAGATGGACTGTTTCTCGCACTTCTGGGTCCCCAGCACCAAGCACAATATTTGACATTTACTAAATGCTCATTATACTTATTTCCATTCCTTTCCTTGCTTCCCTCCTGGGGAGACGTTTGACAGGACATAACTCTACTGCAGAACCTGGAGACTGTTTCCTAGAAATCTCTTCTATCGCCTCCCTCAAATTCATTACATTTCTCATAACCGTCTCAAATTTTTAGGGAAGAAATTATTTGCCAACTGCTGGGGTGAAGCATGGAAATTCTTCAAAAGGATGACATCTCAGCTAAAATTATGTCTTTCGTAAGCACTTGTGCGTCCTGGGAATAGGCTTTCCATTTTGGCCTGTCTTCCTTTAAGGAATGTTCTCGTTGGGCAAGTATAAATCATATTAGCTTTATTGTGCGGAGCCTTTGTGAATTACTCTTTCATGTTCAGCCCTTGACACATGTGTGCAGTCACTCCATTACCCTTTTGTTCCCCGTGATCTCAAAGACCAGATCGGAGTGACTGAGATCAGTAGGTTGCGCGCATCACTGACCTGCCTCCTTTCAGGGCTGAGCAGGCCTGCAAGTGTCGCGGTGAGGGTAACTTCAGAGCCACCCTTCTGTCCCAGCGAGCACCTGCTTTCCCCGATGAGCAGAATAACTCATCCACACGCTGCTGGGCCTTCAGTTCCATGCAAACGCCTGAGGAAGGATTTTGTCTTCTTGAGAACCGTTTGCTCTTTATTTATTTATTTTTTAAAATATATTTTATTGATTTTTTACAGAGAGGAAGGGAGAGAGGGATAGAGAGCTAGAAACATCGATGAGAGAGAAACATCAACCAGCTGCCTCCTGCACACCTCCTACTGGAGATGGGCCCACAACCAATGTACATGCCCTTGACAGGAATCGAACCTGGGATCTTTCTGTCCGAAGGCCGACGCTCTATCCACTAAGCCAAACCGGTTTTCTCTTTAATAGATGAACTGTTTATGATTCTCAGCTTAGGTCAGGTTCTGGTGGATATTTTATTTTATTTTAAAATATATTTTTATTTAATTCAGAGAGGAACGGAGAGGGAGAGATAGAAACATCAATGATGAGAGAGAATCTTTGATTGGCTGCCTCCTGCATAGCCCCCAGCTGGGAATTGAGCCCACCATTCAGGCATGTGCCCTGACTGGGAATCAAACAGTGACCTCTTGGTTCATAGCTTGACGTTCAACCACTGAGCAATACCAGCCGGGCAAGTATATAATTTCATTATCACACCACTCCAGTGCCATAAAAAGGGACCACTTTCAATCTCTGCTTTAATTATGGTTAAATTACTTACTTCCATTATTACCCTTGGCATTGACCACGAGAGACAGATATTGGTTTTTGCTTTGTTTTCAAAATTTTTTTCCCCTCGAAGAAAGGAATCTAAGAAGAAATTAAAATTTATTTTCCATCTAGCTCTTCTTTCTTGATCCAGGAACATTTGAGATGATCATTAATGTCGGGTCATTTCTAACTCAGCCAACACAATTGTTGAATTTGTGGTTTTCAGCAGATTTGCAGTTGGGCTTTTCATCTTTGACTAATGATTGCTTGTAGGCCTTTGTGGCATATTTATTTTCCTAACATTTTAAATAAATAGTGAACTGTCATGGAAACCAGTGCTCGTTTCTCTCTCTCTTCCTCTCTCTCTCTGTGTGTTTTGGTTGTTTTTCTGCAACTATGATTTCAGCTGCTACTCAGGAGTGTGAAATACATAAGTACATTTGGACTGAGCTATTGCAATGTGCCGATTGACACAGATGTTGGGGGGTCCTTCCAAAGAGGATTTGCTAAGATTATGGAGAAAGAACAGTCAATTAATTAATTCACTCACTCACTTTTTTTTTTTTTTTTTTTTTTTTTTAATATTTCTCCAGTAAGTTTTATTGAGGTCCTATTATGTGCCACCCACTAGGTACTTTGGTCATTGCTATAAAAAAGACAGGTGGATGTGGGCCGAGTGGGACCAGAATTAAATGAGTAAGAAGGCAAATGAAGGTATACTTACAAAAAGTGTATAGCCCAATTGGCATGGCTCAGTGATTGAGCATTGACCTATGAACCAGGAGGTGACGGTTCGATTCCTGGTCAGGGCACATGCCCAGGTTGTGGCTCAGTCCCTAATAGGGAGTGTGCTGGAGGCAGCCGACTGATGATTCTCTCTCATCATTGATGTTTCTTTCTTCCTCTCTGAAATCAATAAAAGTATATTAAAAAATAAAATAAAAGGTGTATCCATGCTTATCATTTTGTGATAAGTCCTGTCTATAGCTTTTCTTGAAGGAACAATCTCACTTTCTTCATTTTCGAGAAGATGTCTGCCAAACAAGCACACAAAACACTGCTAGTTCAATCCTTGACACCAACAATCATCCAAGTGCTTTTCCCCACGAAGACCATTGTACTTGGCTATGCAGCCTGCATGCTTCCTGCTGTGTCATGACTTGGTTCAGTGAAACTGACATTTGAAGAACATTTTACATTTATTTATCTACTAGAGGCTTGGTGCACGAATTTGTGCACGGGTGGGGTCCCTCAGCCTGGCCGGTGATTGAGATGTATTGGAGGGCTGGCTGGCTGGTGGGGAGGGACCACAGGAAGTTGGCGGCTGGGGAGAGGGACCACAGGAGGTTGGCTGGCCACCCCCCCAATTGGGGCCTCTGTGGAGGGGGCAGCTGCTCGAAGGAGAGGCCGTGGGAGGTTGGCCAGTGGACCCCCGATTGGGGCTGGGAGGTTGGCTATGGGAGCACACTGACCACCACAGGGCAGCTCCTGCATTGAGTGTCTGCCCCCTGGTGGTCAATGTGCATCATAGCAACTGGTAACTTGTCACTTGCAGGTTTAGAGGGGCAAAAAGGGGTATTTGGTACAGAACTTTATAATTTAATTGAATCCTGGCAACTCGGTGAAATAAGTGCTAGTGTCTCCAGATGGACAAATTGAGTCTGGAGTAAAGCAACGTTGGCAGAGTCTGGCTTTGAACCAGACGCTGACCCAGACCTCTTAGCCTCTCCACCACATTGCCCAGCAACCGGGTAACATGGGTTCCTTCAGCCCACTGCTTACAGGGAATAGCTGAATAAGCAAGGCTATGTGTTGGGAAGTCTTTGTTCCTTATTTACAAGACTCCACAGTGCCTTCCTGTTCCTCCCACTTATTATTCTTCTGGCCAAACACTCCCCAGAGAGGGCAGGACAGGGCAGAATCCAGTCCAAAACTCACAACCTCATTCAGCAAGCTCCCGGGGTATCAGTGCTGGGTTCCGCGAGGAGCCTTCTCACCATCCACTCCCACCTTGGCTGCCCCAGAGGTGTCCTGCCCACAGGACATGGGGTGCATTTCAACGAGTTAAATAAAAACATCCATGATAACCAAAACAATTCAAACTGCATGGGTCCTAGGGGAAGGAAAAAACAATTCAGGAAAATTGGACACCTTATCAATCATTTATTTGCACCGTAATTAAACAGTTCTTATTTATTTTTCTTTTCTAAAAATATTTTAAAAATATATTTTAAACGATTTTTCGAGAGAGGAAGAGAGAGAGAGGGAGAGAGAGAGAAACATCGATGTGCAGAGCGAAATATTAATCAGCTGCCTCCTACACGCCCTCTACAGGGGATTGAACCCGAAACCCAGGCAAGTGCCCTGACTGGGAATTGAACCGGCAACCTTTCGATGTACACAGGACGACACCCAACCAACTGAGCCACACCAATGAGGGCAAAGCCTGTTTTATTTGATAATAAAGTACCCCGTTTCCCCGAAAATAAGTGTCTTATATTAATTTTTTCTCCCAAAGTTGCGCTAGGTCTTATTTTCAGGGGATGTCTTATCTTTCTATGCGCTAGGTCTTATTTTTGGAGAAGGTCTTATTTTCGGGAAAACACGGCAGTACAGCAAATTCAGCTTCCTTGTGGTTATCCCTTGCGTTAAAAAAAAAAAAGATGATTTTTATCACAAATGCATGCAGCCATAACTAATCTATTATTGTGCATGTCTTGAGGTTTATAAAAATGGTGCCACATTATAAATGCCTTACTGGATTTGCTTTGTGTGTGTGTGTGTGTTTTTTTTTTTCTCAATGTGCTATTTCGAGGACTCATCTATGTTGTTGTATGTAGCTAAATGGATTTCTAGGTATATACAACACTGCTGAACAATATTCCATGGTGAAACCCTACTTTAATTTATTTATCCATTCTCCCGTCAGTGGTATTTGGCATGTTTCCAGTGTTTTGCTGCTACAGACTTACTGCTGCTGTGCACAACCTTCTGCACAGCTCTTGATTTAAGAGTTTCTCTGGCCTCGAAGTGATCAGCGGCATCAGCACAGGCTTGGAACTTGTGAGAAATGCAAATTCTGGGGCCTCAGACCCTCTGAAATAGAATCTCTGGGGGCGAAGCCCAGCAGCCCGTGTTTTCACAAGCCCTCCAGGTCATCTTGACGACAGATAGCGTCTGAGGAGCACAGGGCCGGGGTGTGAACGGGGAGTGAAGTTTCTGGATCTCAGGCAGCCATTTGTTTTCCACAGTGGCTGGTCCATGTTACCCGCCATCAGTGTAGACGTGTTCCCACGGATGCACACCCTCTCAGCACTTAGGGCTGTCAGATTTCCTCCTTTTGCCCACCGAGTGGGTCTGTGGTCTCCACAGAGGCCTGGGCGTGGCGGTTTCTCCTCCCTCGGCCTGGCGGCTTCCTGTCTCAGGACCACAGCCGCCCTGAGCATCCGCAGCTCGCGGTCACCTGGATAAAGGCTCTCTTCCCGGGGGGTTTGTTCTGACAGGAGTACATGCACCACCTGCTCCGCCTGGAGCACCGCGCCGAGGAGCAGTTCCTGGAGCACTGGCTGAACCCGCACTGCAAGCCGCACTGCGACAGGAACCTGGTCCACCCCGTGTAAGGGGCTCGGCGTCCGCTCCGGTAGGTGGGTTCCCTCAGGCCTTCTGTTTCAGGGCGGCTGCCGTGCACGGGCTCAGAGGCCCCCCAGAACACGCACCAGGGAAACAGCCGTTAGCCGGTCATGTTGAAAGAGCGGGGCCGGGGAGATAGGGGGCAGCCAGGGTGCAAGGGGCTCTGGGAGACACACAAGGGACCCTGACCCTGATCAGCTCACCAAGAGATCCCAAATAGGGGAGGGACGTGACCCTATTTGCTGTCCAGAAAAGGCCATTCTGGAATACAAATCGGACAGGCGTGGTTTGTTGGGGCCTGGGTCTGTCCAGGTGGGGGCAGCATCCTTGGGCTCAGCCAGTGACACCCATCGTCAGCATCCCCGCTGTCACCAGGATCAGCAATTTTTTTCCTGCCTTCCCATGGTCCTCCAGGCTGGGACTGTGCCTGGCCCGTCTTCCCTCTTCCTCTGGGCTTAGTCTTCCGTCCCCCTGAGCAGGCCTGCTCCCACCTCTGCCTCCCCCCCCGCCCCCCCCATCCTGTACCGGGTTCCTACTGAGCCTGTGGTTTCTTCCCTCACTGTCTACATCCATCCCCTTCCCCCTCTCCGAATCCTATTAGATAAAGTAGCAAATCCCTTCGGAGGTTAAGCCTGGTGAATGTCATTCCTCCTCGGTCACTTGTGCGGACAGAGCCGGGCAGGGTGCAGTCGGGCAGACCGCCCCCTCTGGCTAAGAGAGGTCCTGTGTCTTTGTGGTAATTTTGTGCTACTGGGAACGGGCTCGGGGACACGCCCCTCTGAGCATCGCTCTCTGTAATTGTGGGGGTGCTCTCACCCACGTTCTCTCATTTGATCCCCTTAAGACTCCTGTGTCCTTTTAGGGTGTGCATTTTAATCTGGTTTTATAGAGGGGCTCACTGAGCCTGATTAAGCTACTGCCTGGTGCTGGGCGGTGGTTGGTATGCCAACCTTCTGACCACTCCAGTTCTGTGCACTTATATGGACGGCAGTGAGGGGTCCTGTGTGTGTGTGTGTGTGTGTGTGGTGGGGGGACATGGAGTCCCTCTGAGGGGCTTTAACAGACAGAGGAGCATCTGCTGGGAATGGCACAGAGGTTCTGCTTTTGAGGTGCCGGTGGAGGCCTCCCTGTTCCGGCTCCTACAGCCTCTGGAGCCTGCTCCTCCCCTTGCACAGAGACCCTGGGCCTCCGGCACCCGAAGTCCGAGCTTGGCTTCTTCCAGAGAACACAGCCGGGAGCAGTTAGGAGCTCAGACTCTGGAACCGGGCAGGCTTGGGTGCCGCTTTCCGTGTTTCCGCTCTGTGGCCTTGGGCAAGTGGCCTAACCTCTCTGAGCCTCCATTTCTGCACCTGTAAATGGGGGCAATGACGATATCTATGGGGCCTGGCGCATAGTCAGTGCCTCCAATCATTACCGCTGCACAGGCCAGGCAAGAGGAGGGGTTTGGGGGTGAGTGAGCACCAGGGCAGCACCCTCGGAGGGGCCACTGAGACCTCTGCCTCTGGGTAGGACAGGCCGTGCTGGTGAGCTGGAGTGAGGGTGGGGTGGCTCCTGAAAACAGGATTCTGCAGAGGCCCCCCTCCTAACAGCTCCATTGACGCGAGGATGCTGGAGGCACCGGTCAGCTTGGAATCAGGAGGCCCAGAGCATTCAGATCGAGACTCCACTTGGGGAAAACTGCCCCGAGGCTCTCTCAGGCTCCTCACCTGTGAAACGAGGACAGTGAGAGCTCCTCCCTCACGTGGCGGATCTGGTTCTGAGCCTGAGAAAGTCAGTGCCTGGAAAGCAGGCTGCCTGGCATGTCCCAGGAGGGGCTCAGGAAGTGACAGCCATCCCCCCTCCTTCTAAATCCCGCTCTCTCTTCCTCCTCCCGGCCCCTCCTCGCCCTCCATCTTCATCAGCATCATGCTCACTGTGTCTTCCCGTTCTTTCCAGGGAGCCCTCTGATAACGCGGACCTGGAGAATGGAGGAACAGGAGGCGGCTCCTCCTTGCATTTATTTCTTTCAGCTGCGGAAACGGATGTCGATCAGACCTTACGACCTGTGGCAGAGATGGCTGTGGGGGTCGATGGCAAACGCGCATGCTGCTTCATTTTATTAATCTGCATTACTCACCGAGACCACTGCTTAGAGTAGAGTGATCCCTCCCCCTACGCCCCCCCCCCAGGGGCTTCCTCCCCGCTGCAAGGGTGGGCAGCACCAGGGTCTCCCTGGGGCAGAGGGAGCTGGGCCTGCAGAGCCCGGGGCCTTCGGGAGGTCTAGTTTGGCAGCGTGGAGCACCGACTGGGGCCCTGGAGGTGTGTGGTCACCTATTTCCTCCTTCTCTTCTGCTCTAATAAACATCCGTGTTCAACCAGCTTTCTGTGTGTGGTGTCTCCTTTTCTCCCTCCCACTCCCCCACCCATTGTTTATCCTTGCGAATCCAGAATCAGAAAACTCACCGTTCTCGGAATACACGAGTGGATGAAAACACAAACACCCAGCAATTTTTCACAAGAGCAATCTTTTTTTTGGAGTGTCAATCCTCACCTAGGATATTTTTTCCCCATTGCTTTTTAGAGAGGGTGGAAGGGGAAGGAGGGAAAGAGCGAGAGAAACATTGATGGGAGAGAGAAACATGGATTGGTTGCCTGCTGTACATGCCCCAAGCAGGATCGAACCCATAACCTAGGTATGTGCCCTGGCCAGGAATAGAATCTGGGACCTTTTTGGTGTACGACAGGACGATGCTCCAACCAACCAATGAGTGTCTCTCCCCCCCCCCCCCCCCAGGCCAGGCAGCTTTTTTCCCCCCTGCAAAAAGCTTTATTGTTTCTATTTGGGCCAATGCAGGGGAGAGGGCTCCGGGAAGGTTACAAGGCTGCCCCCTGGTTTCAGGGAGAGGCTCAGGCAAAAGCCAGACCCCAGGGGGATGCAGAGGGTCCCCTCAGAGGCCTGGGCTCCTAAGGGTCCTGGTGGTGCTGGAGGGTGAGCCTTTTGAAGGGACACTCGCCCAGCCCCGCCTGGGGGCCGGCAGCCTGGGAGGTGTCCAGTGTCGCCCATCTTGATGCATTTCACCTGCTCACCCCGGAAGTGGTTCTGCAGGAAGTCACGGAGCTGAGGGGCTGTCACGGGTCTGCAGCTCCCAAAGGTCAGGCTCCTCTCCTAGGCCAGGGCGGCTTCCATTTCGCCCTGAGTTTTGCCCACTCCTCCTAAGAGGCCTCGGCACGTCCTGGAAGAGAGTTTGCAGCGTTAAGAGACTCCAGTGCCCTTTCGAGGCCCACAAACGGGAGAGGCACATCCTGGCGGTGGCCATGAAGCCCAGAGAGAGGTAGGTGCCGGAGGCCCCGGATGCCGGCTGGCCGGTCGGTGAGCGGCAGCCCTCACCTCGGGGGAATCATTCTGGCCAGTTTGGGAGCTCACGGTTGTTTGGCAATAAGGAATCAAGGTCAGAAAACGGTGTCTGGTCTCGGAGGCTGAGGATGGTGACAAGGTTCCGGAGGTGGTGACTGGAAAAGAGGTGGAGGGAGGTCAGAGGTGGAAGAAGGAGCGTCCCTGGCTCTGCTCCGTCCAAACGTGGCTGAAGCGAGAGACAGATGGGGGGTGAGGGTGTGGGGGGGGCACGGCTGGCATATGTCTTTCAGTGTCGTCCATTTTGTAGTGTGGGTCAGTCCCTGGGTCCATTTGTGGTGACTAATAGCACCACACTGGGCTCATCCATTCGTAATTGGATGGACATTTGCATTCCTGTCACCTGTCGGCTATTGTGAATGGTGCTGCTGTGAACATTCGGGTACACATTTGGGTTTTGAGTCTCTGTTTTCCGGAGTGTATCTAGGAGTGGGATTGCAGGTCATAGGGCAATTCTGTGTTTAACTTTCCGAGGAACCACCAAACCGTCTACGACAGGGGCTGCCCCATGTTACATCCCCACCAGCATTGTCCGAGGGTTCCAAGTTCTCCTCGTCCTTGCCAACACTTGTTATCTTTGTAAATTATGGCCATCCGGCCCTACCCGGTTTGGGTGAGTGGATAGAGCTTCTGTCTGCGCACTGAAGGGTCCCAGGTTCAATTCCGGTCAAGGGCACATGCCCAGGTTGGGTGCTTGATCCCCAGTAGGGGGCATGAAGGAGGCAGGCAATCAATGATTCTCTCATCATTGATGTTTCGATCTCTCCCTCTCCCTTCCTCTATGAAATAAAAAAAAATATATAAAAAAAATAAATTACAGCCATCTGAGGGGGTGTGAAAGGGGTATCTTATTGTGGTTTTGATCGCACTTTCCTAATGACCAATGATATCGACCACCTTTTCACAGGTTTATTGGCCACTTATGTATCTTTGGAGAAATGTCTATTTAAATCCTTTACCCATTTAAAAATTCAATTGTTGCCTTTTTTTGTGGTTGAAGGGGCTGGTGCTTTTGTGGTGGCCAGGAGCAGAGCCTACTTGAAGGTGGAATCTTGGACAAGTAGCTGGAACTGTCCGGTCTCAGTTCCCCCTCCTGTAACACGAGGACAATAATAGAGCTTACGATGAGGGACGGTTGTGGAGATGAAATGACTGACTGTGTGTAAAGCGCTTGGAACTTGGCCCTGGCGCAGAGTCGGTTCGTGCTATGCAACTGATAGCCCCTGTTACACAGGACATGAGACTAACAATAGTAACTCACCAAGAAATCACCAGATCCATAGCTGCTGGGAAGAAAACACGCGGGTGATGCAAGAGAGTGACTGGAAGGCTATTTTGGGTTGGGTGGACAAGGAAGGCTTTTCGGAGGAGGTGACACTTGAGCCGACACCGGAATGACAGGAAGGAGCCAACTGCGTGAAGATCCACGCACAGGAAGAGCATTCCCGGCGGAGGGAACGGCTCGGGCCCAGGTCTTAAGACAGGAACAGGCCTGGCCAGTTCGAGCAACTGCTGGAAGGAAGGACGGGGCCTCTGGGGTGGCGGTGGGGGCTGGGCTCTCCTGCGTGGGGATCCTGGATGGCAGTGACAACAGGAGAGCCGTGAGCTTTGGTGTCAGGAGGCCTGGGTGCCATGTCTCTGCATATGAGCTGGGGAACTTGGGACAAGTTACTTGGGAAGGCCCTGTTGCCTCATGGGTAAAGTTGCCCGGCCGGTGTGGCTGGGTGGTTGAACATCGACCTGTGAACCCGGAGGTCACAATTTGACTCCCGGTCAGGGCACATGCCCAGGTTGGTGGGCTCCATCCCCAGAGTGGGGCGTGCAGGAGGCAGCCCATCCATGATTCTCTCTCAAGGATGTTTCTGTCTCTTTCCTCTCCCTCTCCCTCTTCCTTCTTCTCTGAAATCCATAATATATATATATATATATATATAAAAGTGGGGCTGGCTATACTTACCTCATGGGGCTGCTCTGTAGCTCACATGAGATAGTATACAAAGAGGGGGCACACATTTGTGATGTAGTAATCACAGGAGTGTGGCATAGAGTATGCTCAATGACAGTTTAGCTAGTCACCGTGTATTGAACCCCCCCCCCCCCAAAAAAAAAAAAAAAAAAAAAAGAGTGTGGGTGTGTTTGAAAATACCTGCTCACGGGGTGGTAGTAGAGTATGAGCTAGCACTGTGGTTTATGCAGCCCTCTCAGCCTCCCTCCCTCCTTCCCCTTTCCCTTGAGCCTTCCTTCCTGAAGTTGCCTGGCTGGTGTGGCTCGGTGGTTGAGGCTCTGAAGGTGAATGGCACTGTCTGTGACATCAATACCACCTCTTTCACAGGCTTCTTCCTTCCTGGGCAGTTAAAATGGCTGCTCCCTCTCCCGCCGCAGCCCCTTGTCCCCGGGGGAGGTGAGGAGGGATAGAGAAGAGGGTCTGGAGCCCTGGAGAGATACACGAAGAACACGCCAAAGCCAGACGGCCTGGGCTCTATGCTGGATCCACCATCCAGCAGCCACGTAACCTCTCTGTGCCTCTGCTTTCTCATCTGTGAAATGGACGTACTTACCTCCTCTGGTTGTAATGGGGGATTCAGTAGAGGTCATTTTAATATAGGCGAAGTGCTAGAAGAATGCCTGGCCGATAAGCGCTGGGTAAATACGTGCTTATTAAAATCAGTACAATCCATAAAAACATTAGCTTCGAGACTTGGACAAGCCATTGGGCAGCCAGAGCCTCAGTTTCCAATTCTCATACATTGGGGCTATTTTAAGGCTGCAGAGGGTTAACATGTGCCACTATGGTGCCTGGCCCAAAGGAGTCTCTCCACAAAAGCCGGTTCCCTTCCTCTCTCTCAGCTGTATGTCCTGCTGGGACCCTGCCTGCCTTTCTTCACAACTTCTTACGACCAAAGTAAAAGGCCTTATCTAAAGAAAAAGGCCTTTGCCGAAACCGGTTTGGCTCAATGGATAGAGCGTCGACCTGTGGACTCAAGGGTCCCTGGTTTGATTCCGGTTAAGGGCATGTACCTTGGTTACGGGCACATCCCCAGTGGGGAGTGTGCAGGAGGCAGCTGATCGATGTTCCTCTCTCATCGATGTTTCTAGCTCTCTATCCCTCTCCCTCCTCTCTGTGAAAAATCAATAAAATATGTTAAAAAGAAAGAAAGGAAGAAAGAAAAAGGCCTATTTGTAGGCCAGGGCTAGCACCCTGAGGGTTCAGAAAATCTATGCTCTGTGGCATTGGAAAAGGAGAGAAGCAATTGGACATGGTGTGTGCGCGCGTGTCTTTGCGTGTTTGTATGTGCACGTATGTGCGTGTTTGTGCGCGCACGTGTGTGCGTGCCTTGGGGCAGGCGGTGGAGACCCAGCCCCCGCCACGCCCCTGGCCCACGCGGAGTTGCTGATCTGAGAGCCACGTTCTCCCACCCCGTGAGGGCGGGGCGCGGGCGCTGCGAGGGCCCGGCCGGCCACTAGGGGTCAGTGTGTCTCCGCCGCAGGCGCCGCCAGCCGCTTACCTGACTGGGGCCCGCGCCACTGACAGTTCCTGACAGTTTGCAACCGAGTCTCCTGCTGCCCAACATTTAAAAAAATAAAAATTAATTAATGTATCTTTGTCCGTAGCAGAGAAGGGATCCCAGACAACCGAAATAACAAGCGGAGACTCTCTCTGCAGGAAAATGCAGAAGGTGGTTAAGCTGTCCCGCCCTTCGGCATTCCTGGGCCGAAGGAATAAGAATCCAATTGTGGTTTCGGCTCTGGTTATCTTGGTGCCACCGAGGGTGCCACGGGGGAAATCTGCTGAATTCTTCCTTTTCTATTTTCTGCCTCGGCGGCGAGGAGGAGGGCGTTAATGCCGGCTGGCAGCGACATGAAACTGAGATGGATGGTAATGGGGTGTGTTCACAAACAAGGGCAGGAAATAAAGTGTCATATTTTCTGGAGGGCGAACCGCTCCCCGGAGACAGAGCGGCAGGATTCTACCGAGGAGACAGAGGAGGAAAAAAAAAAAAAAACACAAAAAACCCAACAACCTCTGCATAATTTTCTCTGTCTGTCTCTGTGTCTCTCTCCTTCCCTTTCTGGTGCCTCTTTGGTGAGACATAAATTCAGTCTCATCTCCGGGTTGGCTAACGGGCAAATAACTGGGCCCCAGAAAGGAAGAAAAATAACCCACTTAGATTCCTGCTTCAATGCTTCGTTATTCCTCTGTCGCAGGCCTGAGTCTGGAGATAAGGTTTTGGGATTTGGAGGCAGACTTCCTACGATCAGAGTGGCCTGCCTGGACCCAGTCCCTGTCCATCCTCAAGCCCACCACCTTGCCAACTGCATGCCCTGAAGTGGGCCCTCACTATTTCCCATACCCTGCACGGCACCACACCACCTTCTCTGATTCCTTCTGCAAGGACCAGAGACTCCCTCCAGCCTCACACACCTCCTCCCCTGCTGTCCCTTGGGAAGACTTATATCATGGCCTCTCCCAACAATTCTCTCTCTCTCTCTCTCTCTCTCTCTCTCTCTCTCTCTCTCTCTCTCTCTGACAGTAATAATAATAATATCTAACATTTATATAAAACTTACTATATGTCAAACACTACCCTATTCCATATTACCCTCTAAGTTACCCCATAAGAGAGGAAATTCCCTATAATGCTTGCTCTCTTGGAAGGCCTGGCTGCTGTCTCATTCTTTATATGCCTAGCACCTGGGGCGGAGTGCCTGGTACATTGATTGCATGGAGGTGCTTGGTATATGTTTGTGAAGGAATAAACGATGATGCCCGGACCTTTCTGCTAGAAATGCTAATGGCTAATGTGTACAGAACACATTCCCTTGTCCTAAATGCTTTGTATGCTTCCTCTCATCTAATCCCGGCAGCATCCCTGTGAGATTCGAACTAGCATGTTGTCATCATCCTCGTTCCCATGTCACAGATTTGGAAGTTGATTTTCAGACGAGAAAACGGGTTTGCCCGCAGACACAGAACCTGGCAACCACAAGGCAGGGATGTACCCCGTGACCGGTGCTTCGGGCTCTCTGCCTGCTTGGATGGCCCACTCCCTGGCCCCTGGGTCCCTAGGATGCGCTTCACACTTGCTGACTTGTGCTCTTCTTAACCAGGGGTGCTCCTTGAGGCTGGGGCTGTGCTGGCAGCTGCTCTGTAGCCTTCAGGAGAGAAAAATACCAAGTGTGTGAGGGAGGGGCTCGAGTCTTCTGGAAGAGGGTCCTTCGGTTTGGATTTGGTTGGACTGAATGAGTCCCCATGGAGCCTGACTACTTCTGGACTCTGAAGCCAGGCTGCCTGGCTTCACATTCCATCTCTGCTGCCTACTTAACTGGGCCCATCAGCCAACCTCTGGTCCTCAGTTTCTTTACCTGCAAAATGGGGATAATAGTAGCACCTGCCTCTTAGAGTTGTTGTGAGGATTACATGAGTTAACGACTTAGGTTGAGTGGTGCTTGGTACCAGTATCTACTCCTCGTTTGAGACACGTGGTTACAGAATCGGCATTCTTTGCTGCCACTTCTGAACGATACGTCTGTCCCACGCAGCTCACCAGAGGTCCGTGGGCCTCAGAGCTCCCTCTCTTCGTCTACAAAGTAGTCCCTTATGAAAAACAAACATGACCTCACACCAACAACCTTGCGCCTTGGAGATGACAAGGGGGGAAGGCGAGCATTTGGCATGCTGCCTTAGCTATCCACTTCATGTCACTTATTAACAACATATGAATCGACAAGGGATGCCCATATAAGGCCTGGTATTCAATACGTTCGGTGTATGGCTGCGTTGGGTGGACATACGCTCACAATTAATGCAGCCAGCCGCTTCTCCGGATGGCTATAAATACTCTAGGAAGAGAAACCCAAGACCAAAGGCCCGGGACAGCCCGCGCCGTCGGCACCAGCTCATGCCCTTCCTGTGCGGGATGCAGCATGACTTGATCCTGGCTCCTTCCTGAGAGCGGGTGACCCCACTACGGCCACATTCTTGTCAGCGTGCCCAGTGGTGTCACCAGACACCGCGTTTGCTCAGACCGGAATGCCTGCCATTGAGCTTTCTTCAGGAGGTGCACCCAGAGGAGTGTGGGTGGGGTCCTCAGCCTGCTTTGGGGGGGTGGGGGGGGGAGGGGACTCTCATAGTGACCACGCAGTCTGCTAATACGTAGGCAGCACTTGCTGTACGCTGGGACCCTGTGCCAGGTGTGGGGATATTGGTGGGTCCATGCGGGGGTGCAGCCTAATGGGGGACAACTAGTAACAAGAAGGGCCGTGAGCCGAAACCGGTTTGGCTCAGTGGATAGAGCATTGGCCTGCAGACTGAAAGGTCCCAGGTTCGATTCCGGTCAAGGGCATGTACCTTGGTTGCGGGCACATCCCCAGTAGGGGGTGTGCAAAAGGCAGCTGATTAGTGACTCTCTCATTGATGTTTCTAATTCTCTATCCCTCTCTCTTCCTCTCTGTAAAAAAATCAATAAAATATATTAAAAAAAGAAAAGAAAAAAAAAGAAGGGCTGCGATGTTGAGCGTTGCCAAGCAGAAGGCCAGGGTGCTAAGGACTTTCCATGAGGCTCGGGGTGTGGGTGTGGGGTGGGGTGTGGTATGTGCTTACTTTGGTCTGGAGATCAGGGAAGGCTTCCCAGAGGAAGTGCTGTTTAAGCTGAGTGGCGAGGCAGGAGCAGGAGGTGGCTAGGCAGGCAGAGGCGATAGCCTGTTCCAAGCTCGTGCAAGACCCCAAAGTTGAGGAGAACACAGCAGGAAGCCTTGTGGGGCTGGAGAAAAGAGAGCAGCAGAGCAGGGATTGAGGTGGACGGTCAGAGTCCATTGTGGAAGGGTAGGTCATACAGAGCTCTGGTAGCCATGGCCAGGGGGTTGAGGATTTATTACAAGAACAATAGGGGACCGTCGAAGGGGTTACTCTCTCTCAGGGTGACTCTCTAAGATTTGAGCATTTAAATGCATGACCTGGCCTTTGCCCTTCCACCTTTACATTCTGTCTTTCTCAGTGTCTGTAGTGTTCTTTGCTGGTTGCAAGTGACTGCTTTCTGTTCGCTGATTCTTATTTTTCTTCCTCTTTATGGCACACGATGCTGGGTTGCTTGTACAGTTACAGCGCCGTTTCCTGTATATTTCCAGCTCTCCGTTTTGTGGGGTTATTTGTCATCTCAGCTAACTTGGCTTTTCCTGACTATTGCAGCCATAATGTAAAATATTTGTTCAGAATATTTGAGTAATTTTATATTTGAAACACGGTAATGGTAAACATATGAAGGCGATAACATGAGTGTTGAAGTCAGGAAAAGGATGAACAAGATCATAATTGAATTTTTTTTAGATGCTGACCTAATTAGGGTCATCAGCTGTCCTTGTTTTCCTGGGATTGTGTTCCTGGGATGCAAAACTTTCAGTTTTAGGACCAAGAAAGTCCCAGGCAAACTGGGACGAGTTGGTTTGCCTTGCCAGAATGCAACTAGTTCATTAGCCGGTCTTATCAAAGTTGACTGCCGGATCTGACTCTGAATCTTGGCTCCAGTAGTCACTCACCAGTAAAATGCCTGGGACTCATGTAAAATTAGAAAATAATAGTAATAAATAATAGACCCGTTTTTTTTCTCTCTCTGATAGGTTGTTATAGAGATCACACACACGTAAGTCTGTAACAGGACTTTGGGAACAGTAAGTACAAAACAGAGGTAGTTAGTTCTGTGAGACAGACAGTGGCTTAATGAGCCTCATGTGGAAGGCATGGTGATGATGGGAAAGCCCACTGTGGAAAGCCAATGGATGGGCTCATTAAAAAGGTCCGGGTGGCCGAAACCAGTTTGGCTCAGTGGATAGAGCGTCGGCTTTCGGACCGAAGGGTCCCGGGTTCGATTCCGGTCAAGGGCATGTACCTTGGTTGCGGGCACATCCCCAGTGGGGGTGTGTGCAGGAGGCAGCTGATCGATGTTTCTCTCTCATCGATTTTTCTAACTCTCTATTCCTCTCCTTTCCTCTCTGTAAAAAAATCAATAAAATATGTTAAAAAAAAAAAAAGAAGGTCCTGGTGAAAAGTCTGGGTGGCAGGGACATGCATAGCAAGTGCTCAGTAACATTTGCTGAACGGACAAGTTAATGATGAACGTTGGAATTGAGAGCCATGACCAAAATAAAGCACACAGGCCCGGCCTAAGCAGGTTAATAGCAACAACAACAGTTTGATACTCAGGTGAGGGGTTCCAGTGAAGAGGCCCCGGGAGACATGTGTGGGACCGCACCAGCACGCCTTGCCTGGCTGTAGACTCCCGGCTGGTCTGTGACCTCTCATTTCCCTCCTCTCGCCTTCAGGATGAGATGAAATAACACCGCCAAGTGCTCAGCACAGAGCCGGGCACCTGGGAATCCCTCAGTCAATATTAGCTATTATTATTAGCGGTGGAAGTCCCTAGTTGAAAGCAAACCAACGGTGGCTACACGGAAGATGGTGATTTGTGTTTCTTCATCTCCACGGAGACACTGGGAAGATCGGGAAAGGAGGTCTTGAAAGCTCCCTCGGATCCCAGAGCCCCTGGGTCCTCTCTGGGGGTGGAGGGATGCCTGTCGAGACCCCTGGCTGCCTTGTCTTTGACTCCTCTGGGTCGGAGTCTCTGTTTCAGCCGATCCTTTAGCATCTTCATGTTTTAGGGAAGGGCTAGCAGGGACAGGAATGAGTGTTCCCCCAGGAGCTTGCTCTTTCCCTCCAGAATCTAAATGCTTGTTGCTAACAAAGTGTCTTTCAGACACAGAGGCACCGCATGCCCAGGGCCGTCCAGCTCGGACTTCACGTTCCCCACCCCCCAGCATGTTATCGACGGCGATTGGAAAACATTATCAAAACAGGCCCCCTCTGTGCCTGAGGTCGTGGAAGACTATCTGTGTGATACGTTTGCAGGGTCACTGGAAGACCCTCTAATTTTCTGGGAAATGACAAGGCGTCTGTGGCCACGCTGTGTAAAATTTCCTCTTTTTATACCCCCGGTGACATGCCTTGGACTATTTACTCGGAGTCCGAGGGGTATATTTACCACTCAGGCAGCATCACAAGCCGTCAAAGAAATCTACTCAGAGTAGGATGTGTTGGGTGTCTCGCCTTTCTAAAAATGACACTCACCTCCTCTTTTTTTTTTTTTTTTTCCCCTCCTTTTTTTTTCTCTCTTCAAAATAAATCTTTTTAGGCGCTATGTTCCCAGTGCAAACAGCTCAGGAAAGACACTGGTAGGGAGTCAAAGTTTAAGTCAGGGCAGACGCCTTGCGTGGAAACAGGACGCAGCCCCACAGCTTTGCCAAGAAGGGAAGCTGGCTGTGTACTGGGTTCCCTCCCAAAGCAGGGCCCTGATCTATCGATCTGCTGAGTCAGCACCGCGTGTGCTGGGGCCTCGGCGTGTTATTCCCAGCAAACCTGGGACAGCCACACGATACAGAGCCGTGGCCTCCAAAGTCAATAGCCGAAGGAATGCTTTGGGGAGAGATGGGAGAGCGTGTTTTTCCAAATTTAGAGCGCACTCCCATTTCGTGGGTTCTGCCATGGGTATTGAACTTGAACATGAAGTCCTGGCAACAGACAATTTCCTGATTCAGAACGAGACACTCTCTCGGGGAGCCTGGGAAGGTGTCTTGGAAGTCCTTGGTCTCTTACAAAACAGCCTGTTTGAGGATTCAAGTGTGAACCAACCAGGACCTTCCATTTCCCTTGAAATTCATGTGGCTTTGAGAATCAAGCAGCAGTGTGTGTGTGTGTGTGGGGGGGGGGGGGTGGGGGGGTGGTGGTGGTGGTGGTGGGGTGGCTGTAGAGGGATGGGGGGGGCGGTGGTGGGGGAAGGTTGTGGGGGTGAGAGTAGAAAAGAGCTCTGGAAAAAGTGCATTTGAGGTTTCTTTGACCTGAAGACATTTGAACATTAGTTGGAATCTGCCAGCTCCCAACAGTCCACGAATCTTGCAGACTTTGTTTTGGGTCGGATAACAAATCCCCAAGAGGAGTTCTCGGAGAACAGAGTGGGTATGAGGCCGCTTCCCCAGGGACACAAGGACAGCCACCCAGGGCTCTGCCTGCCTGTGCTCATCCAGGCCCGGTCCCCAGGCCTGACTCTGTCTGGTCTCAGACTTGCTCCCTGGGAGGGAGCTACTGCGGGCTTGCAGTGATGTGGGGCATGAGGCAGAGTAGCATAGCGGTTGAATGACCCCTTTCCCAGCCCCTGTAATCTTCCTAAACCCTCTAATCATGTCACTTTTAGGCTTACGATCGCTTAGCGGCTGCTCTGCAGTGATAGCTTCAAGGACGTTGTACTCAGCATGCCTTGTCCAGTCCTGTGTGGCCTCGCCCCGCCTCCCTTCCAGTGGCTCCCCATGCTGGCTTCTTTAGCCCAGCTCAACCAATTTTGCCACTCAGAAAGCACCATGCCCTCTCTGACTTCTTTGACCCAGTCATTTGTTCTGCTTGAAACATCTTCTGATCTCCCTCTCCACCCAGGATCCTTTCCAGAGCCCACTTCCAGGTACCTGGCGTGGGCACCCTGAACTTACCCCGTGGTAGTGTTCACCATTCTATGCACTGCAGGGGTCCATGTATGCCAGTGGGAGCATGTTTTATTCACCAGAGTCTGGGGACAGCCAGTGGTCCTGGGGGACATGTCAGGTGGGGAGTGAAGACTAGATGACACGCCCTAGGGGCTGTGCACCGGGGTGGGTTCCATGTACCATATTTTTCTGTGTCTAAGATGCACCCCCCCAACTTTTCCAACCCTAAATTAAAAAATCAATAATCTTAAACATGTTGCTGGTTTTCCTCTTAAGGCCTTCTTCTTTTTTGGCATCTTAAGGAGTTGTTCTTCCTGCAGTGGGAGGAGGTCCACATTGTCTCTCTGCAGCTCTATTTCCATGCTCTTTTGCATAGCTGATCATATTCAGTTTGAATTTTGCAGAGTAAGACAACAGCTTACCGGTATCTATCTTTTTATTTTTGACACCTTTATGGGCTCAGTACGCTTCAGTCCCTGTTGCATCTGAGCACTCTTTACCTCCACCTCCTATTATGGCATCAGCTGACATCAGTAACAGTGAGGCTTGTGATTGGAGGAAGCCTGTCTGACTAGGTATGGGCAGCGAGGCATCCAGCAGTCTTTCTCCTCGGCTGACATCTGTGTATAAGCTGCCCCTCGATTTTAGAAAAAAATAGTGTCTTTATTCATAAAAAAATACAGTAAATCGCTTGGGCTTTGGGGAAGTAGAGGATTATTATTGGGAAATGAGCAAGATGATGGGAGGCTATAGAGGGTAGGAAGGACATAATCCTTCACGTGAACCCTTCGGGTCTATAGTAAAGTCATCAAATTCACAAAATCACCACTGGGTTTGTATTTCTTGTGGAAAAATGCTCAAGGGACCTAAGGCTTTGTCCCAGTTGGCTCAAGGTCATACTGATGATACCGTGGACATAAATGAAGACAGGATTCAAATTGTGGGGAGAAAGTCTGGATTCACGTAGATTATAAAATTGGGGGTTTGAGCTATGGCAATACTTGTTTGTCTTTCCACTGGTCTGTGAGCTTCTTGGGGGTGGGGTGGGGGAAGAGTATGGCTCATTCATCTATGATTCCCCAGCGCCTAACTTAATACCTGGCATGTAGTACGAAGATCTCAGTAAACAGTTGTTGGATGGATGGATGGATTGATAGGTGGATGAATTGGTAGAAGGATGGATAAGAGTATGGAAGGATGGATAGATGGAAGGGTAGATGAATGGAAGGATGAATAGATGGATGGAAGGAATAGAGGAATGGACAAATGGATGGATGACAATTCCTAGGATGTAGCTAAACTAGTCATGATTTTCCTTCTGCCTCAGATGCCTTTCCTCATCCTTCTCTCCTCCCTTCCCCATCTGGCTAACTTGATTATGGAATATTTCTCCTTACATACAAATATCCAACCATTGTGTTGTACACCGAAAACTAATACAACATATGTCAATTATACCCCAATTAAAAAATAAACATGAGGACACAAGTGAGAAAAAAAGAGTGATTTAGGCAGAGCTTAATATTTGCTGCCTTCACCTGCATTCTGAACCAAACATCCAACCAGAAAAGCGAGAAAGAACTCGGTTCTTAGGCTGCAAAGTGCCCCCTGGGGTTTGAGAATTCATCTGTACCTGCCCCTGGGCTGGCCCTCAATCCCCGGCTCCGAAGAAACAAGAATCTAAAAACGTGGAGAGAGGGCGATTTCACAGTCTCCCTGGGAGTCCCCTTTCATGGCCCAATAAGCCCTTACAGTCAGGAAGTCGTTTCTTGGTCTGATCTACGGCTCTTCTGCTGCATTAAACCGTGCTGGTCTTAAAGGCCCCGGGCTTCCTGGATGGCACCTGGCTCCGGCTTTCCTGGGGCCCAGGAAGGTAAATGAGCCGCCTTTAAAGGCCTGATTCAGGGCAGATCTGTCTTCCACTGTCTGATGTCTGGAGTGCTCCTGCTGTTGGAGTCTTTGATGATTTCCTTGCTGGCCGGGGCTGCCTGCCCCACAGCGGGAAGGCCGCCCGAGCCCGCGGGGGCCTGGGGATGGTCTCTGATGAGGCTCTCTGCGGCGTGCTCCAATCCTTCTCCCTCCTCGGAGGCCAGTGCTGGGAGTGTCCGTCATTTTGTTCTTTAATTGCTTTACTAGCCCACCGGCTCCAGCTCATTCTTCACGCCCCTCTTTAGGATGCTCCGGCTGGAGGGGGGCTCAATAGAGACCTCGCCTCCAGGTCAGAGACTGAATGCGCTTTCCCTTATCTAACCACTCTGACCGCCATCGCCCTCCCCCGCACCCCTTCCAGTTTTGAATGAAGCGCCTAGACCCGAGAGCCCTTGTGATATTTGTGAATGGAGGTATGAATGAATGAATGAATGAATGAGATAGGGCATTATGGTGTACCAGACCAGACGATGGCATTTTGGCTTTTCAGTTGCTTCCCTGTTTAGCAGTGGGTTTTCTGGCTCCCACTAACCGGGATCTCAAAGCACCGTTAATAAGCAGAGAATATGCCAGTCACCCAGCACAGGGGAGCCCCTGCTGGGTCTGGGGAAGAGTTTGGGCCAAATTTTGGGGTCAGCACTTAGCCACGAACCTGGCAGGACACAGATCTGAGGGGACTTTTATGATTAATTTGTGATTCTCCTCTGCTTTTTTGCAGCTTACCAAACAAAATGAAATACACTTAGGCAAATCTTGAGTTTCTTCTTTTTTGTAAGGTGCTTTCAACTCCTTGGCTTTTCCCACCCTGATCTCCTCTCTCTCGGAAAAAGGAAGCTGTCTTTAGATATGATGCCCTTTCTTGAAATTCACATGAGCTCCTACAGGCCTTCCTTTGTAAACTCAAGGTCATGATTGAGTTTTCAGGCTGATGGAAAGTTGCCTTCGCTGTAGGAAGTTTTCTCCATCTGAGTTTTTTAAAATTTTATTTCTTTTTAAAATATATTTTTATTGATTTCAAAGAGGAAGGGAGAGAGAGAGGGAGAGACAGAAACATCAATGATGAGAGAGAATCATTGATCGGCTGCCTCCTGCCCATCCCACACTGGGGAATCGAGCCTGCAACCCAGGCATGTGCCCTTGACTGGAATCAAAACCGGGACCCTTCAGTCTGCAGGCCGATGCTCTATCCACTGAGCAAAACTGGTGAGAGCTCCATCTGCGTTTTATCCTTCTTCCTATACTTGATGGTGCCGAGGAAAAAAGACGACCTTCCCTAACAAAACATGCATCTTTCAACGGCACTCATCATCCTCTTTTCCTTCGTGCCTTCGTCGCCAAGCATCTCAGCGAAATCTCTGGCCCAATGGTGTTAGTTTTCCTTAGTGTAAGCTTTTTGATTCTGGATCTTCTGCCCAAGATTTAATCATTCTCTATTTGTTGAAGGTCTGACTTGAATCCACTGAAATCCAGGGAATTCCCAGGCAACTTGGGGGTGGGGATCCGGGACGGTTGGTTCGTGTGAGAGCTGTTCACTGAGGAAGTGTGAGGAAGTCACACAGTGGCCGAGCTGAGGCAGTTCTCTTGATGGCTTTGAGATCTCACCCTGAGTAGTGAGCTCTGGGAAAGGTGGGAGGCCATACAGAAGCCCTAGCTGATTTGGCTCAGTGGATAGAACGTAGGCCCGAGGACTGAAGGGTGGCAGGTTCGATTCTGGTCAAGGCCATGTACTTCAGCTGCAGCTCAATCCCTGGTCCCAGTCGGGGCACATGCAGGAGGCAACCAATCTATGTGTCTCTATCACATCGATGTTTCTCTTTCTCTCCCTTCCACTCTCTCTAAAAATCAATCAATGGAAAAAAATATCTTCGGGTGAGGATTAAAAAAAAGAAAAGTGAGAGAATCAAGTGATTCTCAAAGTCTCCCATGCTGGTCAAAGGGAAGGAATAAAGAGCCGGTTGAGGTTGTGGGTGAGGTGAGTGGGTTTATAGACTGAGGTTGCCCAGGAATTCTCAGTGTATATATACAGTGTACATACCTCATGTTTGATATATTTGTTATACAGTCATTTTCTGATAATTAAACTTCTTAATATAACCTTGTGGTAAGAGTGCTTTTCCCACATTCCAGAGATTACCAGGAGTCTGACTCGGCCCGGCCCCCCCCCCCCAAAAAAAAAATCTTGTTGTATTGTATATATTTTTAGAAGGAGGTAGAGTAAAAATAAATAGATTAACCAGGAGTGTTGGAAAAGGGGGTTGGGTGGGAAAGGAAAAAAAAATACCATTCAGAAATAGACCATGAGACTCATTACCTGGATAAACCAACGTGAGACAAACTTATTATTTAAGACAGGGGTCATACACTGCTCTACCGTAGGGGCCAGGCAGGTGACACACACAGGCGAAGCAGGCCGGCTGGGGACTGTGGTGACACGGAGAGTGCGTGCCCTATCCAAGGAGGGCAGCTGTGACTTGGCCGCCTCGGATCGCTGGCATGTGGGATCGTTGGTGCGACTCAGGGCTGCCAAGTCTGCTGAGCTTTTCTGAGAAGCAGGGCTGCCACGTATGCTTGCGTAGGTTGTACCCTGCACAAGGGAGCTCAGCTGATGGGGCAACTGGAGACTGAAATACAGTCCAGGCTCCGCTCGCCAAGCGCCGGGCCAGGACACATGCCTCTGGGAGTGGAGTGGGGCTGGATTTCAGTCCCTCCCCCCCCCACCTCCTTCAGCCTACCTTGGGGTAGTGCACCGTCAACTGGGGTGACCTGGGATGGAGAACCCCACTCACATCGTGAAACTCCTGCTTCTCTGTGCCCTTGGCGGCCCGGACAGAGGTGCGCTTCCTAGACTCAGCCCATTACGTGCTCCTCCCCAGGAACTGAGTGACAGCAGCCCAGAGAAGGAGAGAGGAGGGGAGTGGGGGTGGCACCCGCTGTGCTTAGGTGTGTTTGAATGGCGATTGATTTAGCACGTTTGAACACACGGGGCCGCCCACCCGAACTCGTTGGCATGCTGATGTGGTCTCCAGCTATCCACCCTGATTACTACTTCCTCCAAGTACAGGAGGGGGACTATGAGATACTCACCTGCTCTAGGAACCTTCGCAGGAGCGTAGGTTTCCACTTCCTGAAGGTCCGTCCCTAAACCGTGTTTCCCCACAGTGGGCACCAGAGCACAGGGCAGTGAAAGCTCTCTTTCCCAGGAGGTCTGCACTCGTTCCCGGTTCTACCGGAGTCTGGTCTTGGAGGGAGCGTGCCGGCCCTGTGATCAGGGCCAAGTTTTTATCATGCAGACCCTCCGCTTCCTCACCTAAACAACGGGAATTTGGGTGCTGGTCCTCCTTGTCTCTCAGAGATGCTGTAAGGACCCAATCCAATGAGATGATGGGTGAGGAAGCACTTGGCAAGCTCTGCACGCCATATAGCCTTAAGGCACATGTGTCAAACACAAGGCCCGAGGGCCAAATCCAGCCCGCCAGGCCTTGCAATGTGGCCCGCACCGCGCTGTCATCACTGCACTCCGCTGTCAGTTTATGACATTGTCAGTTTATGACTGTTCAGTAAACCATTCGGCCCACGATTTAGGCTGGATTTTAGATTTTGGCCCCTTCTCTGATTGAGTTCGACACCCCTACTTAAGGTATTATTATTATTATTATTTTAATGTTTAATTGATGTTTTACAGAGAGGAAGAGAGAGAGATAGAGAGCCAGAAACATCGATGAGAGAGAATCATCAGTCAGCTGCCTCCTGCACACCCCCCATTGAGGATGCGCCTGCAACCAAGGTATATGGCCTTGACGGGAATCGAACCCAGGACCCCTAAGTCCGCAGGCCGATGCTCTATCCACTGAGCCAAACCGGTTTTGGCAACATAAGGGATTACTGATACAGTGGCTGAGACATGGGAGGTCGCTGCTGATATTTCAACCAGAGATGGAAGAATCTGGCACAGAGCAGGCCCTTGATTATTGTGGAAATGCCGATAAAAGGACTTTGTCAGCCACTGCCTCCCCACTCTGTCCACTGCCCTTTCTGTGATAAGAAAATATTTGTGTTGCACCTTAACATTATTCTATTGGACCCTCACAGCAGTCCTATGGGGGATGGATTATTGTTTCCATCTGCCTGACGAGAAAACCGAGGCTCGGGAATTGCTGTGTCATGCCATTTGGATGTCTTCAGTTTGACCGAATGTTGTTGATATTATAAATTGCCCTTCGAGATGGCTGTCAATTCATCCTCCCACCAGTGGTGTATCAGTATCTCCCCACTTCCTCATCAACACTCAGTGTAGACAGATGTATTAATTTTTGCAATCTGTTGGGTGACTCGTTGTTTTAATTGGCATTTCCACCGATCATTAGTGCTGTTGACCGCATTTCATATGCTAATTGCTCACTTGGGGTTTTCATTTTGGAGATCATGATTCCTATTCTTTGCCTCTCCCCTTATTATTTTAGTCTTTTTTTCTCTTGTTTAATTTCTTAGTGATGTGTAGGTGATACATATTCTGGGTACCAGTCCATTTTTAGTCATGTGAATTGAGCATCTATTATGCAACTTGCTGTTTAACTTTTTTAAAATTTGCTGTACAGAACTTTATAATTTTGCTTTGGTCAAATGTTTTAACCTTTTTGGATTATCTTTTCCCATCTTGCTTTAAGGATATTTCCACATGCCAATATGTTAAAGATATGTCCCTCTATTATTATTATTATTATTATTTTTAATAGAAAGGTTTTCTAAATATCTAGTCTTTAATACATCTGGGATTTTTCTATTCATGGAGTGTGTCAGAAATCTCCTTTTCATTTTTCCATAGGGTAGCTAGTTGGCCCAGGCCCAGTTATTGAACAACCCATCTTCTTCCCATTGATCTTGTAAGGTCACCGTTGCATGTAGTGAGTCTCCATTTATTTGTGGGTCTGTTTCTGGGCTCTCCATTCAGTACTGTTGGTCTGCTTGTCCACACTGATTATGACACTGGCCCAGAAGGGGGGCCCAGGAAGTGTTAATTTCCCATCCCTCCTCCTTAGGGTTCCTTGTTGTTACCACCGGGAATGTACACTTGTTGGTGTAGTTCAGCCTCTGCCTTGTGTCCTAAACAAGACAACAGAATTGCTGTACTGAGTTCTGGGATCCATTTTGTCACAAGTAGAGTCTCTGTCCACATGTTACCCCAGCTCCGGACATACAATAGCAGTCAGTAAATATTTAGAAAATAAATGAAATAGTAGAAACTGGATGAAAATGCATCGACAGACCAAATGCCCCAAGCAGGGCCTGTCTGTGACCTTCTTGCAGAAATAGCACCATGCTTATCCATGCAACATGTGTTTGTGCAGCTCCTACTATGTTCCTGGCAAGCCAGCGCGATATGGCTTCAGCCTTCGTTGAGACAGACATTCAATAAGTTGGTTTGTAACTACACACTGCAGAAGTGCCATAGAAAAGAAACCTGGACTCTTAATAGAGAATGATGTTATTAGCGGGTCAAGAGGGCCTTTTCTGGGGAAGCAACGTATGCATTTAGAATAAGTAGGACCACATCAGTCCAAAATAAAAGAGGATTGTGCTAGACAGAGGGAAGAGCACATGCAAAGGTCCTGAGGTGGAAAAGCGAGATGTGTAACAGTGATGCTTCTCATGTTTTCATTCGCACCTGGGGGCCTTATTAAAAGGCAGATTCTGATCAGTAGGCCTGGGATGGGGCTGGACTCCCGATTTTCCAACCAGCTTCCAGGTGCCGCTGGTGCTGCTGGTCCAAGCTTGCGGCTCACACTCAGGGGAGTGCCGTGTTGGAGGAACTGAGATTTCTTCTCAAGGTGCGACAGAGTATGGTGAGCAAGGATGAAGGTCAGGAGATGGGACCAGGACCAGGTCATGTAAGATCATGGGGACCACCTTCTAAATGTAAGCAGGAGAGTCACACAGTCTGATCTGGCCATTGATAAGATGCTTCTGAAAACTCGTTTAATGCTCTGTAACGTTGCTGAGAGTGGTGAATGCTCACACACCATTGCTGAGGGTGAATTTGACACACCCTTAGGAGGTGACAATCCTGGACTTGTTCCTTGACCCAGAGACCCCTAAGAACTAAGAGGCTGCTAGATAGAGGGGTTTAAAGTAGTGACTGGTAAACCACATGGCGGGAGGCCACCCTCCTGCCCATCTTCTAACCTGTCCACCCTCAGATCTGCTGCTATGTTTCCAAAGGAGGCAGTGAGGTATGCTGGGAGGGGAGCCTAAAGACCCATGGGGAAAGCTCGGCCCTACTCCTTGCCACTTGGGTATCTGTCCAACCTTGGGCACGCCCTCAATGGCCTGAACCTCAGTTTCCACACCTGTAAAATGGAGATGCATAAACCTCCCGGGCAGGCAGGGCTCTTGGGGAGACTGGAGATAATATGTGATAAGCGTGACCATTCAGCAAACATGATATGTTTTTCCTGATAGCTGTTCCCCCAAATCCTGAATGTAGGAAACGCTCCCAACATGCCTCCTTCTGCACCAAGTTCAAGGACTTGAGGCAGCCAGGACCTTCTTTATCTTGCAGTTCGACTCACAGAGGATTCTCTTGTCTTAAGTAAGCCAGTAGGATCCTGGGTTAGACTGGCAGAATATGGGCAAAAAAAAAAAAAAAAAAAAAAAAAAGGAAATATTTTCTTTTTGAAAGAGAAAATTCTCCATTGGGAGGGGGGGAGGGGGGGAAATCAGCTGGTTCCCTGCTCAGGTCTGTGCTGACCTTTTCCTCCCTGTCTTCTGTCTGTGTGTCTGTCTGTCCCTGTGTCTCTACTCAACAACAGGATGTCCTCCTTCTCCCCCTCCTCTCCCTGCAAACAACCCGGAGCCGCTCTGTCTGCCGCGCTGTGCTCTGTTTAAAGGGACAGACACCCATTTCTCACAGGAGAACCGTTAGGTAAACAATAATATATTTTTTTAAGCCCAGAAAGTGGCTGAGCTTACTCAGTGCAGAGTGAACGTCTCCCACGTTCCCCAGCTCACGTCAGGACAAAGGTCTCTGGAGGAAGGAGGCTTCCTTTCTTTTCTTTGAAAGAGTAAAAGAGGACAACAGGAAACCTTGGCGGGGAGGGGCTGGGAGGCCTGCGGCTGGCAGGCAGGAGCCTCATCTTGGCCTAGAGAACCTCGGGCGGCACCCCTGGCCAGAGTGGGCAGGACAGGACGCTCTCACTTCCATACACCCTGTCCCCAAATGCCCCTCCCATTTGCTGAGCACTCCAGCACTGTGGAAACGTCCCCGTGACGTGACCTCATAGCACCCTCTAATGACACCTGGGGGTAGGCATGATTACCCCCACTCTCCAGATGAGAAAACTGAGGCCCGGAGCATGAATTTGCCCAAGGTCAAGGTACATGCTAGGACTCATAGCCAAGACCCCAAAGTTCATTGCCGAACCACCCTCTACATTGACTTCCTGGCTCCAATCGTTTGAAGGGACTTGACTTCATCCCATGGCCTTGTGAGAGAGAAAAGGACCCCTTCTTTAGGTTTTGGGGGCAGGATCTGGAGGAACGAGCAGCTCTAGGTCGGTGGTCGGCAAACTCATTCGTCAACAGAGCCAAATATTAACCGATTGAAATTTCTTTTGAGAGCCAAATTTTTAAAACTTCTTCTAACGCCACTTCTTCAAAATAGATTCGCCCAGGCCGTGGTAGTTTGTGGAAAAGCCACACTCAAGGGGCCAAAGAGCCGCATGTGGCTCTCAAGCCGGCTTCTGACTCCACCAATAACCACGGCTCTAGGTTATTGGTGGGGTCAGGAATAGGGCTGAGGTTTCTAAGACTCTGACTCAATTACCCAATGTTGCTACTTTCCATCAAGGAAAATTCCAAGAACAAGATGCGGGTGGCACCACCATTCTCTCGTGTGGATGCTCCACTCCGCGTGAACTCTCTCTCCTGCTGCCCCTGCCGTTCAGCACCGTCTCCATCCATGGAGGTCCTTGGCTGCGCCCCATGTTTCCGTCTGTCTGTAACAACAAAGGAGTAATTACCAGAGAAAGAAAGCCACGGAATGTGCTCTCAAACCAAGCAGAAGGGGAATGATTCTGGCCTCTTGAAAACATAGGGACTGTCTCCTGAAGGGGATACGTAAGCGGGGAGAGGAGGTGTGGGGAGGGGAGTAGAACGCCTCTGGCCGTGGGCAAAGGCAGCCCTGGATTTAGACCAACTTGCTGGTGTGGGTCCATGAGCAAACCCATCCCTGGTTACCATCATGGTTTCTTCATCTGCCACCCTGGCTCTCCAGGGCTGATGCGAGGAAGAAGAGCTTATAGAAGGCTCCTGTGCCCTGTCTTCTCCATGGAAGGGCAGCATTGCTATTTTCACAGGGAAGAAAGTGAGGCTCGGAGAAGTCCACCAGCTTGCCTGGGCTCGGCCTGGCCCCCAAGTGAATGTGCTTCACCAAACCGCTAAGTGACACGGGGTAGGTGACTAGAATGTACTGGGCACGCGGTGTGGGCTCAATCAATTTGACCCATTGCCTTGATTCCTAGTCTCCAGGGGACAAAGAACACATGAACACGTTAACGATGGAAGCCCTGGCCATCGCCCTTCAGGAGGGGTCTAAAGCTCGGGGAAGGCAAGGGAGGTTTTGGGACTCCGCCGCCCTGTAAATTGAGGCCTTGCGTGAAATCTGGTCTCAGAATGGAGCTGCATATTATCATCGTATCAACTATTTACTCCCTAAGAAGCCCAGGGAAGGGATAGAATCGAGCAGAGGGCATGATCCCAGAAGACTAGTGCATTGATAGTGATGCCCACAGGGACTGGAGTGCAACCGTGCTTGCTGCGGGCAGGCCCGGGGCCAAGCCTCTCACAGCCCTTTGCTTCTTCCAAGGTAAAGTGAGGCTGTGAGTGTGATGTCTGCTTCCCCTGCAGGCCCATTCTTTGCCCTTCTCTCTATGCCTGGAGGCTGGATCCCTACTGATAGCATTACCTGAGCTTGTTAGAGATGCTAACAGGACATCAGAGGCCCAGAGAGCGGAGAGGCCCCCCCCCCCCCCCCCCCCCCCCCCCCGCCCGCAGCTCAAAGTCCCTTGGCAGCAATGGCCCCTATGATGGGCTCCTCCCTCGTCTCTAGCTTTTACCTGGGCCTTGGAGCTGGGGGAGGTAACAGCTTCCTTCCGTCACTAAGTTCCCTTCAAATCTCCCTGCCCAGTATGCCCTCTGCTCCTCGTAGCCCCTGCAGGGATGCTGCCAAGGGCTTCTGTCTCCATTTCACAGAGGAGGGGGCGGGGCCCGGATTCACAGATCTTGCCAAAGCCACAGGGCTTGTGAGGGGCAGAGGGAGGAGCCAAACTCAAGTCTTCCCAAATTCACCACCCAAAGAGGCTGGCAAGCGGGATGGACCCATCTGGACCTGCCTGGGCACCTCATATGTTGCTTCTGAAGCCAACTCCTGGGGTGGGGGTTGGGGAGCACGTGGGGTGGGAGGTCAGCCAAAATGGCCGTGCATCCTTACCCTGTGTGACCTGTGCGGAGACCAGATCAGGTCACTCTGCCTGGCGCATGGATTCCTGCATGAACTGACCCACCAGCTGTCTACTTCCTTCCTGCATGAAGCAGCAGGGTTACTGGGAGCGGGGAGAGCGATCAGATGCCAGGCTCTGCTGCCCAAAGCCATTGCTGCTATTGCTCACGTTCTTAAATGATTTTTATTTTTAAAATTTTTTCTTTATTGTTGAAAGAATTGCATATGCATCTCCTTTCCCCCCCACATTGACCCCTTTTCAGCCTGCCCCAGCCCCCTTGCCCATCCCAGGCCTTCAGCACCTTCTTGCCTGTGTCCATGGATTATGCATATATGCAGCGTTTCACAGTTACAAAGAGTTTCCCTCTTGCTCCCCTGTCCCCCACCCTCCTCTTCTCTTCCTTGTGGCTAACTGCGAGACCGATGGGCCCTGTTCCCACACCCCACTTTCCAGATGGGGATACCGAGGCCCTGAGAGATGCTGAGCTGGCCTGGAGGGCAGCGGGTGATTCGGGGGTGTGGCTGCTCTGAGGGGCTTAGCACCAAGGGGCCGGTGATGCCTGCTCCAAGAGCCACTAGCCTGGAGGAGCAATGGCGCTGGCACGGAAGACCTAAAGCTTGGGCAAGGTCAAGAAGATGGGAAAGAGGAAGGAGGGGAGAATCAGCATTTTTTTTTGTGTGTGTGGGGGGGAAGCAAATATAATATACCTCCAATAACTGACCCCTAGATATTAATATACCCATTGTCCAGATGAGAACACAGAGCCTTGGATGGGTTAAGTGCCTTGGGACTGGTATATAGTATTTACTGGGATATATGCATTTGCTGAATAAACATGTGCTGACTGACTAGAGTAAGTAACGTCGCCCGGCTAATCAGAGTGAAGCTGGAATTGGAATCTACGGCTGCCTGCCCCCAAAGCCTGTGTGTACATCAGTAACACTGTCTGTGCCAGAAAGAAAGAAAAAGGGAGGAAGGATGGAGGACTAAGGAAAGCCAGAGAGAGACAGGAGGTGCTAGGCCGGGGGCTCGAGGGAAGGTGCTCGAGCATTGCGGTTGAGGTGGTGGGTTCCAATCCCCGCCGCTACTTTTTAGCTGTGTGATGTTGGGCAAGTAGCTTAGCTTTTCCGTGCCTTATTGCTTCATACACAGCTGGCGGGAACAGTGGTCCCTAAGCTGGTGTGGGCCTATTTGCGGGGACTGTCACCCTCTCTGTCTGCATCAGGGCGGGGCTGGCCCTTGCAGACCATTGGTCAGGCTCCTGTGACATCAGGTTTCTCCCGCAGGGCTTAGCCAATGGGAGGCACTGGCACAAGGTTGGATAGGGCTAGAGAGAAGCCAGAGGGCTCCTGCCCCCCTCTCTGTCTTTGGGCCTGGCCTCCTCGGTCATGGCTTTCTCTCCTGCTGGACAGGGCCGCTGTGACCCCAGCTTCTGATGACCCAGAGGCCACACCACCCTCCTCTGTCTGCTCATCCCTCTCCGGGCTGTCTCACCGGCCTTGTTTGGCTTCTCTCCTTGTATGTCCATCACCAAGAAAGCCAGTCCTCTCACTAAGGCCCCCTCCCACCCCTTTGAAGGACACAGCGTGGTTTCCCTTATTTATTTATAAATATATTTTATTGTTTTTTTTACAGAGGAGAGCTAGAAACATCGATGAGAGAGAAACATCGATCAGCTGCCTCCCACACACCCCCTACTAGGGATGTGCCCACAACCAAGGTACATGCCCTTGACCGGAATCGAACCCGAGACCTTTCAGTCCGCAGGCCGAGGCTCCATCCACTGAGCCAAACCGGTTTTGGCTGCTTTCCCTTTTTTAAATTGGTGCCTCCTGTGGTTTATGTGAGAATTAAACAAGTTAATCAACACCTGAGTGCTCAGCCCAGGCTGGCTTCTATTCTCGTCATCACTGACGCCGCAGGTTGTCCAGCCTAACTCCCAGGTTCCCGAGTGGTCCGCTCCTCTGTGGCTTTTTCCACGTGGGGCGGAGCCTCCACATCCACAACAGTGACACGACTGCGGCCGCTGCGGTCGCCAGTCCTCACCTGAGCACCCATGCCAGAGGGTCCCCGCGCTGGGTCTGGCCCTTCAACGACCCCGCAAGGCAGCCGTTGTCATTCCCCAGGTGGGGATGGGGGCTCAGCCTCGGTGCTGCTGGCTCCAGGTCCAGGAGTGAAAAGGAGCTGGTGGGCGGGGGAGGGGCGAATGCAGTCAAGTTTTCTGTACTAGAGGAGGGGGCTTGGGCCGTGTCCATGGGACCTCCTGCTTTCAGAGTTTCTTTCTAGATGCTGCTGGTACTAGTAGCCAGCTATGTATGTGTATGAGCCTGTGAGTGTATGTTTGGCGTGTGTGTGTGTGTGTGTGTGTGTGTGTGTGTCTGTATGTTGGGGGGCTGCTCTCCTCCCCCACGAGCTACCTTTCCTGGGTCCTGCTGGCACTGGTGTGACCTTTGCCACCCTGTATAGTGAGGGAAATACCTTGTCTTAACCTATGTCTTTATGGGTTAGTGGAGGGTGCCCCTCCCTGAGGTGGGGGTACAGGAGGTGCTGTCCTCGGAAGGAGAAATTAGCAAGGAGTTTCTCTTTTACTGATTCGGGCAGAATTGGGGGGTGGGGGGTGGGGGAAGGATAAATAGCAAATAAAGTGCCCCATCATAGAGACTGTCGAGCACATTGTGGTAAGTCCATTCCGCAGGGCGCCAGCAGGCATCAATGGCCGACAACCCTATTTGCTGACGCGGAGAGACACCCACAGCCTGCTGGGCAGCGAGGACAGCAGGTTGGAGGTCTGTACATCAACTATGACCCTCTCTGTGCTAAGCTGGACACGGGTCCGTGTCTGCGAATAGAAAGCCAGGTGGCCGGGGGGAAGTGTAGCAATAATAGACTAACCTGAGTTCTCTCTGGCAGAAGAGATTTCAACTTTGGTTTTTCAATGTTCCTGCATGATTTGGCTCTTACAAATACACAGTGAACAAAACACTCTTATTTTTTTCCCTCTTTATCATTAAAAAAAAAAGTTCTTTATTGGTTAATGTATCACATATTTGTCCTCAACCCCCCATTCCAATCCCTCACCCCTCCCCACTCATGCCCCCACCCCCCTATTGTCCTTGACCACTGGTTAGGCTCATATGTGTGCACATAAGTCCTTTGGTTGATCTCTCCCTTTTATCCCCACCCTCCCTTTGAGGTCCAACAGTCTGACCCATGGCTCCTTATCTCTGGGTCTGTTCTTGTTCATCAGTCTATGTTGTTCACCGTCTCCCCCAGATGAGTGAGATCATGTCCTACTGGAAATATAAGAATAAAAAATTAAACAAGCTATAATCGTTATGCTGAAAGGCATATGAACCAGTCTGTAGTGAGTTTCTTTCTGGGCCACCAGCTCTTTTGAGACCCCTTCTTATTAACCGAAAGAAATACACTCAACAATTTTCACTTTTAAAATCCACGCGTGGAGAACAAGGAAAAAGCCACAGACTTGTGCCTGCTTTCGGGTTTCTCAGCCAGCATGGTGGAGGTGGGGGGCGCTAAGCTGTCTCCGAAGGCAAGGACAGAGTCCTGGGCTTTCTCTTCCTGCCGAAGGAGAGACGTGGTCAGGCAGGTGCCCCGGTGGGAAGCAGACAGAGGGTGCAGGCGGGGGTGGTGCTTCTCGGTGGGACAAGGCCTTGGCTGGGAGGTGGGGTGGGGCGGGATCTGGCACGGGCGGTGGGATTAGCCCGGGACAGGTGGAGGAGCACCGCGTTCATGCAACAGGAAGGGCAGCCAAGTGTGCAGAGCTCGTAGGTGGGGTGGCAGGAAGGTGAGGGCGGCCTTTCCTGGTCGCCTCTATTTTCTCCGCTCAGTAGGAGGCGAGGCCATCCCATGAGGGTGAGAGGTCAGCTTCCCGGGGCCGGGCCTCGAGGGGCCTGGGGGCATTTGGGAGGTGCCATGGGGGATGAAGACAGGCAGGTGGGGACCAGGGGAGGGATGGCCAATCTCTTGAGGCCACCTGCTGTTCCAGGCCTTTCCTTTGGCGCCTGTCCATGCAGCGGAGTGCCTTTCTCTAGTGGAATTCTGGTGTCCGGAGCTGGGATGGAAACAGCATGTTGTTGGGTTGACTGCAAAGCCGAAAGGCTTTATGGCTGAAGTGTGACCAAGGGACAAGAGGATGGGGGGCTGGCGGTGACAGCAGGGGAGTGGGTTACGTGAGGAATCATGACCCTCAGGGCGACTAGGGAAGGAAGGGTGTCAGCACGCGGGAGAGGGGGGTCTCAGAGAGAACACAGGTGGGCACTGCAGGGGTCAATGAAGAGGAGGGTGGCTCCCATGGCTGAGAAGGAGATGTTGATGGGGAGACATCAGGGGCGGGTGTTGGAAGGTTCCTGTGGTGATCATGGGGGGAGGGGGCCGAAACAGAGAAGAGTCAAGGTCCCTGGGTTGAGGCCAGGGTGGTGAATGGGGAGGTGGAATGAGGGATGGAGGGGAAAAGGGGGAGCTAGGGGCCCTCGGGGTGAATAAGTGTGGGGGAAGTCTGGGTGGTAGTGAGATCAAAGCAGTGAGGAGAAATGGGGAGGGGCAGGATGGCGAGGAGGAGATGTTTTTTTGCTCAAGGTGGGAAGGTCAAGAACAAATGAAAAGGGAAAAAGAGCAGGTTCTGGTTTCTGGAATGCCCGAGGGGAGCCTGGAGACCATGAAGCACATTTCATAGTGGGGGCAACTGAGGCTGGGAGAGGTGACGAGAGAGGCTCATGGCTGATGAGTAGCAGACGCCATCGCCAGGACACCAGGCTGGTGCTTCTTCACGGGCCTGAGATCGGGAACCGCGAGCCTTTGGGGGCTACATTGCTGCTTGTGGGTGACTTCCACTCAGCGCTGAGATGTGGATGAGATGTTTTATTTAACTTTATTGATTTTAGAGATAGAGGAGGAAAACACCAGTGATGAAAATTTATTGCTCAACTGCCTCCTGCATGCCCCCTGGAGTCCGAGCCCATAACCCCGGCATGTGCCCTGACCAGGAATCTAGCTGTGACCTCCTGGTTCACAGGTTTAAGCTCAACCACTGAACCACACTGGCCAGGGGTGGATTAGATGTTTTAGCAGCCTCATGCTCAAGAAAAAGGAGGAGAAAGAAGAGGAGGAGGATAAGAAGAGGAAAAATATCGTTTGTAACCAGAAATACTCTCTCTACCTTGACCGCATGAATGTGGGGAGCTCAAGTTGAGATGAGAGTTTTTCCTCTTCGGGAAGAAAGACGCTTAAGCAGCCATAATGCTTCCCTCAGTCTGAGGTTCTGTCAGCACTACACTCAGCATCAAAGCCATGGCTTTAACCCTTCTCGGCTTGTGCTGTCCAATCACCTAGCCATGAGCCACAGTGAAGTGAGAATGTGCTCAAAGTGCAAAACACATTCTCGATCGCAAATACTTAGTATGAAAACAAAGACCAAATGTCATGTTAATAATTTTTGCATCAAACACATGTTGAAATGATAATATTTTGGATGTATTGGGTTATGTAACACATATTATTTTTAAAACCCTCACCCGAGGATATATTTCCCATTGATTTTTTTTTTAGAGAGAGAGTGGAAGGGAGGGAGGAGAGAGAGAACGAGAGAGAGGAACATCCATGTGAGGGAGACACGTCGACTGGTTGCCTTTCGCACACCCCCCTGCTGGGGCCAGGCAGGGAGCCTGTAACCGAGATATGTGCCCTTGACCTGGAATTGAAGCCTGGACCCTTAGGTCTGAGGGCCGACATTCTAACCACTGAGCAAACCCAGCCAGGGCTATACTATACATTGTTAAAGTCAATTTCACCTGTTTCTTTTTAGTTTAAAAAAAAAATGTGGCAATTAGCCAAAACCGGTTTGGCTCAGTGGATAGAGCATCAGCCTGTGGACTGAAAGGTCCCGGGTTCGATTCCGGTCAAGGGCATGTATCTTGGTTGTGGGCACATCCCCAATAGGGGTTGTGTAACAGGCAGCTGATTGATGATTCTCTCTCATCGATGTTTCTAACTCTCTATCCCTCTCTCTTTCTCTTTATAAAAAATCAATAAAATATATTTTAAAAAACGTGGCAATTAGAAAATGTCAAAGAAAAGATGTGGCTTTTGTCTTTCTGTTGGGCAGTGCCGTTTGGAGTCCAAAGCAGCATGGCCTAAGGCCTGTGTGCTGGGCTTGAATCCTGGTGTTGTTACTGGCAAACTGTGTGCTCTCATTTGAGACACTTTGTCTCTCTGGCCTTCGTTCTCCTCTTCTATGAAATGGGTGTCACGTGACCGTGATTCCTGCCCCTCACCATGAACGCAGGAGGATCTGATGTATGTGGAGGGGCTTCGTGACTGGGAAGTGCAGCCCAAATGCGTTTTGATCAGCATTAGCTGCAGCGGCAGCAGCAACGTCTGCATCACGTCTGCATCACCACCACCATCACCATCACCACCACCACCACACAACCACCATCTCCATCACCACTATCTCTATCACCACCACCATCACCATCATCTCCATCAGTGTTGCCTCCTCTCTCAGCCGAGAAGATGAGGCCACCAGGGCAGGAGACTCATCCCAGACCCAGGGTTGAACACAGCCCACAAGAATGTCAGCTTTCAGCTCTTTCCAAACCCTGTGGCTGGATTGGAAGTGACTTACCCTCTGCCGGCTGCCAACAGCGCTTTTGTCTGCTCAGAGCGAGCAGGGTGGGGCGGGTCCCTGAGAAAAATGTGCCGTCCACCTAGGACTCCTCCGTCAATACCACGCTTATGCGTGCTCTCAGAACAGAATAAGACATCCAGCCTTTCATTCCCCACTTCCCCCAGAAAAGCATTTCTGTTGCATCAGACCACCAAAGCATTTCCCCTCTCTTTTTTTGGCCACCAAATATTTTTATGATTTTCCACATAAACAGCGGGGGAAAATGCTAGCAGCCACTCAGGCGGCAGTGGCAGGCACACTGTGTCTCCCGGGGGAGTCAGGTATTAAAAAACAACAACACAAGACGAATGCCCAGGGTGTGTGTGTGTGAGGGGGCAAAGGAGGGGTAATGAGCCTGAGATACAAGGATTTCTATGAATTCTTCTTGGGAATGCTGGGGTAATTATCTAGCATTCGCCCTGTGGCTTCAGGCAGCCGGCGCTCACTTTGGAAAGATTCAAACATTTGCAGATGAAATTAGCCATCGGTGAGGTTAGGAGGTGGGTGTGGAGCACCCCACCCATCCGAGGGCTAACCCTGGGGCCTGCGGAGCTGCCCGGTTCCGGCTCCTTCTCTGGCCCCCCCGCCAGCCTGACTTTCTGCCCCCTCCCCCGGGAGCGAGACTCACCATACAATCGGCGACCTGCCTCCTGAAGGGTACCGTGTGGCCAAGAAGAGCTCGAGGTGACTCTCGGTGATTTGCTCTCTCTTTCATTCTTCCTGATTTCCATCCCTGGTCAGCTTTCCCAGAGACATAGCGGGGCCTCTCGTAGCCAGCCAGCTGCTCTGTGCTGAGAGATTTAAAATCCTTCAATTGATGCTGACTGTGTCCAGAACAATAGGCGTCTGAACCTGATTTATGAATCTTCTGGGGAGTGAGGGAGACAGGCTTCCTGTCCGGGCTGCTGACTGCGATGACAACGGGCTGGCGTGGACCTGGGTTCTCTCTGGGCGGAGAGGCCTGGGAGTGGCGGGCGGAGGACACTTCCAACCTGCGCGAGGCAGGGAGGACTCCATTGCAGAACGGGGGGAGAGGTGCTGAAAGAGGACTCGGAGGGATGAGGGTTGATTTAGGGAAGAACCCACGATGGGTGATGGCAAGAGACATAACAGAGACAGCGGGTGAGACTCCTGGTGGATGCTCAGCACGGTTTATTCCGTTATCCTTGCTTTGTGGGCGGAGCTCTCAGGTTTCCGAAGGATGGCAGCCATACATGCAGGGCTAAGCATTCCTGCACAGAGGGCTGGATGGAGTAGGTTGTGGGGAAAGGCCTGGACTCAGCTCTAGAAAGTCCGGGTCAGGAGGACAGAGCTTCATGGCAGCATGGGGAACTAGACTGAGGGGCAGGACGCGTGGCAGTGCGCGGCCTCAAAGCCAAGCACCCTGCTCCGTGGGGAAGAGGAGAGTCCGTTAGTACAGTGGTCAGCAAACTCATTAGTCAGCAGGGCCAAATATCAATAGTACAGCGATTGAAATTTCTTTTGAGAGCCAAAAACCGACTTCTGTGCACGGGCCACGAAGTTTCAGTCCCACTGTACGTGGTATTTTGTGGAAGAGTCACACTCAAGGGGCCAAAGAACCACATGTGGCTCGCGAGCTGCAATTTGCCTACCACTGCTGCGTTAGTATTGGAAGGTTGCAAATGGAAGACAGAAGAGAAACCCATGTAGCCCGGTGCTTCTGAGAACTGGCTTTCGCAATCAGATTGTCTGAGCCCAGATCTGAATTCTGTTCCCTGTTGGCTGTGAAATGTGGGGCGAGTTACCTAATCTCTTGAAGTCTTGGTTTCCTCGTCTCTGAAGTGAGACCTATTCTGTGGGGTTGCCATGAGGATTAAGCGGGAAAAGATGCATGCCAAGTTCTTAGTGCAAAATAAGAGCTGAATAACATTTGACGTCTTCCTCGGTGTCACCCTCATCCTCGTCTTTTTTAAAAAAAATAATTTCTTTATTGATTAAGGTATCACATATTTGTCCTCAACCCCCCATTCTAGTCCCCCATCCCCTCCACTCGTGCCCCCACCCCCCTATTGTCCTTGACCACTGGTTAGGCTCATATGTATGCACGTAAGTCCTTTGGTTGATCTCTCCCTTTTATCTCCACCCTTTATTGATTGTTGATGGATTCTGCACAGCCCCAGAGGGCAGAGGAGCAAATGGTCGAAATTGTGGGGAGGCCGATAGTGGTTCAGCTCAGAAAAGAACAGTCTGACTGTTAGAATTGTAGATAAAGGGAATAGGAAGGAGGGAGGGAGGGAGGAAAGAAAGAAAGGAGGTAAGGGTGAAGGAAGGGAGTTCACACCTGTGGACGTTAGTGGGCAAATATGCCGTGAACAGTGATGTGCCCAATGAAGGCAGAAAAGTCTGGGGTCAGCCCAGCCCTGTCAGGGGTATCAGAGAGCAAGGTTCCCAGGCCACCAGTTGTTGAGAACAAGACTACGTTATCGCCTCCTCCCCCTCCCCTCTCCCGGGGTGGCTGGCTCTTACCCCAGGGCTGGCCTGGAAAGCCGGTAAAGAAATACGAGCTTGGCTTCAACAAAAAAGATAAATTAAAAAAAGGAAAGAAAAAGAAACTGTCTCCTGCCCGAGGATCAAATACAACAGGGGGAAAAACTGGTACAACATATTGAATAAAATATATTTACGTTGCCCTTTTAAATAGCTTTTGATTCAGATTCAATGAAAACAATATATTCAGCATAAAAGAAAGAAAGAAGGCATTCTTTAAAAAAATATGTTTAAATTGATTGTAATAGAGAGAGGAAGGGAGAGGCGGGAAGAGAGAAACATTGATGTGAGAGCAAAGCACCTATCATCTGCCCCTGACTGGGGAATGAACCTGCAACCCGGGCATGTGCCCTGACAGGGAATCTACCAGCAACCCCTTGGTGCTGAGGACAGTGCCCAACCAAAGGAGCCTCGCTGCTCAGGGCAGGTAGGCATCCTTGAAGGATGGTCCCTTGAAACTGCTCTCAGTTCAGATCCCTTGGGTAACTGAGCCCGGCACTTCCAGCAAGGGAAGGCCCTGCCCAGCCAGGAGCAGCCCGGGAGGGCAGGGGCACCTTCCTCCTACAGCCTCCTGGATGGCCTGTGCCCTACCCTTGCTTGCAAACCTGCCTGCCCCTTTATACATCCCTCTTTCCCTCTAGTTTGGAGGCACGGATCTCTTCAACTTCCTTCTCCCTCCTCTCTCAAAGGCTACCTGGTTGATTCTGAATCTATCCCAACCATCTCCTTCTTCTGCTTGTGCCATCACTGCCCCATCCTGGCCTCCCTCCTCCCCCCTCCCAGCTCCTGCAGCAGCCCTCCCAGCCTGATGTGCTGGCCTGGGACTCGCTGTGCACACACAGCCCCAGACCCCTGGGCCAGCCTTGACCTCTTCAGCCTCTGGTCTCCTCACTGAACAGCCCCCTGACAGCCTTAGGTTTCTTATTTGCAGAATCAGGTGTCTATATAAATCCAGCGGGGCCTAGCACAGTCAGTGGAAGGGCTGATTATAGGGTTATTATTATTATTGTCGTCAGATAGGGGCCCGGGGAATGGAGCCAAGCCCTCCGTGCAAGCTTGAGGATAAGCCTTGCAAGAGACACCACAAACTGTGATTGTAAGACAGGGCAGGGGAGGAGAGGGATTGGAGGGGGTGAGGGGGGCGGGGGGAGGCGGGCCATGTTAACGAAGTTCATGCTAAAGATACTTGGCGGCAGTGAAGCCACAGGCCTGTGGCCGGGCGCCAGGCCCAACCACGGGCCTCATTTCCATACGCGGGTCAGCCTGTGGCATGTTTATAGCCCTCGTCTCCGCAGAGCTGTGTCAGGGAGGCCCGGCCCCCCAGGGCCGAGGGAGGGAGGGAGGGAGGCAGGCGCTGGCTGTGGCAGGTGGGCTGCGTGCCTTTGGCCGGGCCAGCACGGTTCCCATCAGAGTCAATTACCGCGGCCGGCCCCTGACGTGAGGTCAGGAAGCAGGCCCGGGCACCTGGGGGATGTGTGAAATGATGTAGGTGAGATCTATATGGGGGGCTGTCCACACATCGCCGTGTGGTTATAAATACACACGGCTCCGCTCCGCACGCAGCTATATATGAGATGTAAACACGCCTGCGGCGCAGGGACTGTGGCTGCAGGGAAAGCCTGGGGCCTCCTCGGGTGATCTTAGCAAGTGCTTCCCTCGCTCCTCCGCTGCGCAGGGCGGCCTCACCTCCTTGCCCTGCTTATTAACCGGGGCTATTGGCGAGGAGGCACGCGGAGGAGGTGCAGAGCTAAGCAATGGGACTGGGGGGCTTCTTTATTTATTTTTTAAAATTTATATTTAAAAAACACATGTTTTTAAAAACAATATATTTTATTGTTTTTTTGACAGAGACGAAGGTAGAGGGATAGAGAGTTAGAAACATCCATGAGAGAGAGATATCAATCAGCTGCCTCCTGCACGCCCCCCCCCCTGGGGATTGAGTCTGCAACCCAACTTGAGCATGTGCCCTGATGGGGAATTGAACCATGACCTCCTTGTTCCTATAGCTCCAGGCTCAACCACTGAGCCGTGTTGGTGGGCAGGGCTTCTTTATAGATAGCTCTTTCTCCCGCTAGGAGGCATCCTTCTCTTCCTTGTCTTCCTCCCTCATCCCTCTAGAGCTACCTGCTTGAGTAGATTCTAATGCAGCCATCACCTCCTCTTCACTTAGGCTATCAGCACAACTCCCCCGCTCCCTGTCAGGGTGCAGGGTGAGGTGCAGGTTAAGGGAGGTCAGACAGGTTTTGGGGTAAAGGTGAGAGGCATCCAGTTTGGGACCAGCTGAGTGTCAACGTGTGGCACACATTAACTTGTGAAATGAGTGAGAGAAGGAACCGAGGTCAGACTCTGAGTGTGGCTCCTGGCCTGACCCAACCTCCAGCGACTTGCATTAAGCTGGACACTTTATAGTCACAGCTGCCAGGATGCTCCCCTCTGCCCGGCAGGGCAGGTGCTGTGAAAAACCCAGAGTTGGTAGGGGAGGGCTTTTGCTTGGGGTGACTTTTAAAAATAAACTTTAAAAAAATATATATATTTTATTGATTTTTTACAGAGAGGAAGAGAGAAGGATAGAGAGTTAGAAACATCGACGAGACAGAATCATTGATCAGCTGCCTCCTGCACACTCCCTACTGGGGATGTGCCTGCAACCAAGGCACATGCCCTTGACCGGAATCGAACCTGGGACCTTTCAGTCCGCAGGCCGACGTTCTATCCATTGAGCCAAACCGGTTTCGGCTAAAAATAAACTTTTAATGGAAGTATACCGTAAATGCAGAAAACTGCAAATGCTACACACACAGCCAGAGGCCCTCTCTGCATGCAAGGTCACCCCACCTTTGCAATAGCACTCGGATCAAGAGCAGACATTGCCAGCGCCCTGGAACCTGGCTCTGTGATGGAGGGTGGACGGCGTCCTGGTCGCTTCCTCTCCTGCTCTGGCTGAGAGCCCCTGACCTTCCTTCTCTGTGAATGGTCTTGCCCTCAACAAGCCTGGTGTGGGTCAAAGACCAGACTCCCAGCCCAAGGATCTGGGCTGGGTCAGCAGTCATGAATGGGAGTAGGCGCCCCTCCCCTGAACCATGTCTGCCCTTCTCTGTCCCCAGCATTTCCCCAACTCTCGAGAACCCTGCTCTTCGCAGGGACAGGGGACTCTGGCCTCTGCCATGGGACTGAGTGAGAATTCATTGAGTGGCCTGTGGCTGGCCGGCCAGGCATCTGCAGCACCAGGCCCTGCCTGAGTGGAGAAAATCCGAGGCCCGAGAAAGTCGCTTTTAATCTCCATGATGTTTGAGGCACAGTCATTATCAACTTCATTGTGATAAAAATAGGAATAATTGCAGTGACTTATTGAGCACTCACTCTCAGCCAGGATAAGTACCGGGGATCCATCATGCCTTTAATCCGCCTGTCCACCTTCTGAGGTTGCTGCTTGCGTGTTTCCAACGGGGGGTGTAAGTTTCCTCACACTCTAATCTACAGGCAGTGAAATTATACATCAAAGACAATTCTTGATAATGGATTTAGTCTTCCTTGTGAGCTTTCTCTTCTCCAGGAAGGTGGAAAGGAAAAATATCTCTTAAATTTTGGTTCAATCAGATAACTTAAGTCCAAGCCAGTAGCTAACAGTCTTTTTTTTTTTTTTTAATATATTTTATTGATTTTTTTTTTATAGAGAGGAAGGAAGAGGGATAGAGAGCTAGAAACATCGATGAGAGAGAATCATCGACCAGCTGCCTCCTGCACGCCCCCACCAGGGATATGCCCGTAACCAATGTACATGTCCTGACCGGAATCAAACCTGGGACCTTTCAGTCCACAAACCGACGCTCTATCCACTGAGCCAAACCGGTTTCGGCACTAACAGTCTTTTATGCAACTATCCTTCAGCTCAGATTATTCAGATACCTGGTGCATCTTCCACGATGCTTCTCCCTCTCTCTGCTTCTCTCCAAGATGGCACTGGGGGAAGGTAGAGGGCCTGGCGTTGATGTCTTTGCAAGGGGAGTGGGCATGCTTATCACTGAGATGGGCTCCAGGCCAAATTTGATGGAAGTGATTCCAGAGCAAGTCTGCCCTGTAAAATGCATCTTTTCCTGGAACCAGTATCCAGGAGAGGGCAGCACTGAGGCATGGGGCATGGGTTTCCCAGGAGAAGGTTGGATCTGGGCCTCTAGGCAAGAGAGACCAGTGACTGAAGGGTAAAGTGAGCTGCAGGTGACAGGCATCATCAGCCTCTGGACTGTGCTTCTCAGACACTCTGTAGGGAGAACCCATGGGACCAAGCTACCCTACCCCCGCCCAGGGGTGCCTGTGGTCAGTGTCCATCTGCACAGACCTGATCTTCAGGCAGGTGGAGAGCTGGGGCTTTTACTTTGGATCTATAGTTGCTAATCTAGAAGTAGATCCTACCATCCAGAACCCTGCTGAAATGTGGGCCATTCTCTCCTGAAACTGAGGCTTGAGATATAAAGAAAGACAAAGGCCAGTTGATGCCTCCACAGCCTAAATAGGACCTCATCATTTGTCCCGATTTTGGGAAAGAAGTCACGTCCATCTTTCCACCTTCCCCACCAGGTATAAAGCAAGGAGGATGACATGCATTAGCCCTTGAGAACCTGGTCCTGAATTTCTCTTGATACCACTGCATCTGTAAGAGAGAGAGAGAGAGAGAGAGAGAGAGAGAGAGAGAGAGAGAGAGAGAGAGAGACAAAATCTCCAAGGTATCAGTTAATTTTTCCTCTGATGAAGGAGAGACCAGGAGCTGTCATGGTATTTGTGGTACATGAGTGCTGGACAGGCAGCCCTGAACTCAGAGAAACCAGCTGCACCTGGATGGGATTACAGCCGGAGGGCTGCTTTGCCCCCTCTGGAAAATGCAGTGGCTGAGGCTCCTGTACACTGCTGGAGGCTGGGCTCTCTCTTTACCTCTAGCCACTACCAAGGGAGGGCGACAGAGCCTTAGGCTGGGCTTTCTCCTGCTCCTGAGTAGGCAGAGCACAGATCACTTAAGGCTGTGCATGAAACAACCTCAGTGCATGACTGGAGTCTGGCCATGGAATGTCAAGATACACAGGCCCCACTGTTCCAGGCCAGGTCTCTAGGGACAGGGGCTCCAGGGAATGAATGCTGCACATTACCTCCTCCCCAACAACCTGGAGCACTGTGCACAGGCTGGGGTTGTGGAGGGTACAACTGGGAACTGGGATGGAGTTAGCCCCTCGGCTACAGAGTGTGACTCCAAAAGACACTGTTCCAAGGTGAAGCCAGAGTCAAGAACTACCAGATAGTGGAACAATGCATTACTGTGAAGGGGCTGAACAGAGAGGCAACAAGGAGATATCTGGCAAGATGAGCTGTAGGTTTTGGAAGAGTGGGGAGGAGTCAAAGACTTCAGTGTTCCCTGATGTGTTGAAATGAGACATGCACTGAGGTGTGGTGGAACTTTTTATAAGGAACTGACCTGTTTACATCATCCATCCATCCATCCACCCACCCACCCACCCACCCACCAATTTATCCATCAATCCACTCACCATCCATATATCCATCCATCCATCCATCCATCCATCCATCCATCCATCATCCATCCATCCACCCATCCATATATCCATCCATCTATCCATCCATCCATCAATCCATCCATCCATCCATCCATCCATCCATCATCCACCCATTCACTCATCCATATATCCATCCATCCATCCATCCATCCATCCATCCATCCATCCATCCATATATCCATCCACCCATCCATCCATCCATCCATCCATCCATATATCCATCCATCCATCCATCCATCCATCCACCCATCCATATATCCATCCATCTATCCATCTATCCATCCATCCATCCATTCATCCATCCATCATCCACCCATTCACCCATCCATATATCCATCCATCCATCCATCCATCCATCCATCCATCCATATATCCATCCATCCATCCATCCATCCATCCATCCATCCATCCACCCATCCATCCATCCACCCACTAAAGTACTTATCCATTCAACAGCACTTACAATGTGCATGGCAATGTGCTGACAGCACTGTGGATATAAGTAAAATAAGGCCAGCCCCTCCATGGTCTCTATCCCTAAAATACATCCAGTCTAGGGCTCACGGAATAGCTCAGAATGGCACCACATCTTGCATTAATACCCTACAACATGCTGCCTCTTGTATCCAACTGGGTAAGAATAAGTCACTGTACTTTTCAATACCTACCACAGATGCTGCATTAACTGTTTTGCATACATTATTCCCTTTAATGTTCACGACAGCTCTATGAGTGAAGCTATATCTGGGAAGTTTAAGGGCTTTGCTGAAATTACTTCCCATGTTAGTGAGGGATGGAGCTGGGATATAAACTGAGATCTGACTCTGTAGGACATGCTCAGTCTACCCTGCCCTGCTGCCTCGATAATCAAAGGACCCGGACAGCGGCTTTTAAACTCCTAGGAGGCATGGGTCAGTGTCTGTAAAGCAGAGTCTTTTTATCCCAACCTGGAGTTTCTACAGTCAGATCTGTGGGGTAAAGCAAATATACCCTCTCATCGATGAAAGAAACTATACTCTTTATCCGGTTCACATACTGGATTTTCAAATAAATTACTTCATATTTTATAAATTTGCTTATCTAGAGTAACTTAGAGGGTTGCTGTGAGGATTAAGTGAATTAACACATGTGACACACTTAGGCCTGTGCCTCTTATGCAGTAAGTGCTCAATAAGTGTGAGCCGTGAGCATGTCCACAATTTTGTTTCCACAAAGGTTTCCATGGCTAGCATACTTGCAAAACGAATGGTGCAGCTCTTTCTTGTTAGAGATGAGGAAACCTCTTAGAGACGCAGACCCCACCCCTGGTTGCTCAGTGAGCTCTGTGGCCACGGGCCTCAGCCGTCTGCAGTGTCAGGCATGCTTCTGGCCGGGGAAGCCAGGCTTGCTGGGCGGATGATGGCCTCTGGTGTGGAGTTACTGCCAGGAGCTGCCCCCTTCCTTCCAGCTCGCCTTGGAACGACACCTGGAACAACGGCCAGCTCCCCTTCTCCTGGAATAGGTGTCCACTTTGTGCCTGAGCTGTGGTCCCCATTCCCTTCCACCCTCCTCTGGGCCCTGGCTGAACTCCTTCAGAGCAAGGATACTGTCTCGGTGTCTCTGAGTCCACAGGGCCTGGCCCCTAGTAGGTCTACAGTAGGTCTTCTTGGGGGATAAGAGGAAGTTGCTCTGGCACTAAAGAAGCAACTATGTGGCCTGTGATGCCGGTATAAGACAAAATCAAAGGGAATGAATCGGCGTGCATCTAATACTTAGGATTCTCCTTCATCAGAGTGAATAGCCAGAGATAGTTGCTCAATGACTTAACAACAGAAGGCAGGGTGGGACAAGGGTGTGGAGACCCCACAAGAACCCCAAGATCATTCGATTTGAACGGCTTCTGTTAGCTTCTCTTTCCCCCAGAATTTGAGGTTCTTGAGGTCAGAGAGCATCACATGCTTGTCTCTGTGTCTTAGCAGCATAGCATGGGGACAGGCACGCGATGGGCAAGTCCATACATAGCTGTATTCTGGAAGGCTGCCGGTGGGATCAGCCTTGGATCCCACCAAACAGACCTGTTTTCCAAGCTCATCCCTGGCCACTTCATTATCTTCCAAGTCCTGTCCCCACTCACCAACCCCAACCCCTAATAGAAACGCAGGGAGTCAGGGCTCTGGAGAAGGGGTGGCCTGCCCAGATTTGATCAAGACACAAGTGAGAGGCAATGATTTGTGAAGAAATCCTGGTCTCGTCTAATGGAATTTTCCCAAAATAAATTCATGTAAACAACTTCCCACAAAGAGGCAGTCAGGGGAGCTGGGTGTGTAAACAGCGTGAACAGTCCCAAGTACTATGGGCTCCAGGGGTGCCGTGTCGTCTGGAGGGGGCGGGGGGCTGTGGGGAGACTCCCTTTAGCAAAACACCTTTGGCTCCAGGCCTTCTGACATCATAATGTCAGCCAATTCATTAACTTAAAAAAAAAAAAAGTCCTTATTTTACTATCATGCCCAAAACATAGCAGAGCCACTTTGTAGCGAAAAAGGACTGCAGAATGGATTTTGCTTCAACACTCTCATCCCACTTCAAAACCAGTCAAACTGGGCAGGAGAGGATCTTTGTGCCTGGAGGAGGTGGGGGCAGGAGTGGGGCGGGTGGAGGAGATGGCAGGGGAAAAGTCCCCGGAGAAATAGAAAATGACGTCTCTCTGGTGCTCAGTGATGGAGATGAATAAACTCACACAGTTCCTAGAATTAAGATGAAAATCTGCTCTGAAGACACTCAGAAGGACACTGAAGTCTTGTGGCCTGGGCATTTCTGGCCACGTCCAAATGGAGGATGGCTTTGAGCTGGGCCGTGTGCATGGCTGTGTAGACCATGCTTCCGGAGGGAAGTGTGTGCAGGGAATGTGTGCGGGACACACCTTTCCCCAGACATTTTCCCCATCGAGCCTGACTGTTCCAAACCCCGGCTGTTTTTGGGTTCTTGGTTTGGAGACTTTCCCTCCCTCCCATTCCTGAGGCCTGGAGAGAGAAGACCTGTATTCAAGTTCAGGCTTGGGCACCGCTGTTAGGCTACCATGAGATTTTTAGCAAATCACATTGCTTTTCTGAGCCCTCAATTTTCCCATCTACTCAGTGGGAACCTGGGTGGCACTCCCAGCCCTGTGAATCTCAGGCAGTTGTGAAGTTCAAGGCAGGAAATGGTTGTGATGAATCCTATCTAGTAAAAGGGCAATATGCAAATTAACTGTCACTCAGTCACAAAAGATGGCGGCACCCAGTCCTCTCAGCCCCACCAGAGTCCCCCAGTCCCAGGGAGGGTGGGTGGCCGCTGAGAGTGGGCAGTGTGAGTGGCCTGGCAGAATGTTTGCTGCATCACTGCACCGACGAGGCAAGTGTTCTGCTCCCAGCTACAGATGGTCCTCTGGCCAGGCCGGGGGGCGGAATGCTTGCATGAGAAGGAACTGGCGAACTGAACAGAGTCGAGTGGACCCTGACTCCTGGGCAAGGTCAACTCCAGGCAGCCAGAGGGTGGAAGGGGTGGAGGATAGTGTGACAGGAGGGGCTGGTGGTGGAGGCACAGGGGTGAAAGTTGGCTGAAAAAGAGAAAAGAAGCCCTTTATCGGGAGTTCCTGAGAACAGGGAGGAAAGTTGTTTGCATTTCCCAGCCACGGATGGGCCTCTGGGCCACAGAGAGCCTCTGGGCAGTGGGTGCGGAGTGGCCAGGCCCCGCAGAGAGCTACTGGCACACAGATTCATGTGCAGAGCTACTAGTTTGTTATAATGAATTTGATTCTGATTTTTGCTTTAGCCCCATCTTGGTGCAACTGGATGTTCATGAGAACCTGACTGTCTTTGCAGTAGTTGAGAGATAGTGGGAGGAACCAGGATGCCACTGGGAGGCAGGAAGGGGCAGAGGGAAGGGGATACCAGCAGCCATCTGCTGGGCTGATGTGCACCGTTCCAGAGAGTCTCAGGACTCTGCCAACCTGCTCTTGTAACCAAGTTAGTAACCTGCTGGTCATGGTGAAGGTGCTCACTGTGGCCGACTGGTTTTGGGTCTTAATTTTTCACCCCCTGGAAAGGATTGTACTTCCCTACTCTGTATAATGCTCTCCCACTGTGGAGAGGGGTCACTTCACTTGATCATCTGACTTGTTTTGGCCAACGAGAAACTAAAAGGGTGTTCAGAGGCTTTATATGTGCTTGTGTAACTTGGCCTCTTTTGCCTTGAGAAGAACATGTCTCAGTAGCTGCTGGGGCAAGAAGGCTATGTGGCCACATGGATAGATCTACATGTAACCCAGAGTCTGGAGTTCAAGCGCAGCTGACCCCCAGCCCCAGCCCATGTACAGACCTGAGAGTGCCACAAAGAAATGCTTGTTGAAGGTCATGAAGTTTTGGGGAGGTTTGTTATGCAGCATTATCTGACACACTCATACTGGGACAACACAGCCCTCACTCTGTACAGTTCCAAGGCAGCTGAGATTTATAAGTGAGGACCTGGTTCTGCTCTCTGTGAGTTTCAGTCAACACAGGACCATGCAGAGTGAGGATGGCCTGTAATAATTTATAATAATACATTTTCCTGTCAATAAGGTGTTCACCCTAAAGAACACCAGATGCCTGTGACAATGTAGGCAGGACACAGGATGCTGTGGAACTCGACCAGCGAGAGCTTGGCCTCTGAAGTCAGGCAGACTCATTTTTAACCTGACTTTGCCACATTTAAGCTTTGTGACCTAGGACAAGTTTCTCCTTGAGTCTTGGGAGCTTCATCTTTGAAATTCGGATAATATTTTTTTGGGGGGAAGGGACATGAAACATGGTATTAATATTTTCAAGACAGTGTCTGCCATCTGGTGAATGCTCAGTAAACATACTGATCAATTTTAGCTGTTATTCTGAAGGCGACATTATGTTTGTTGGCTTCCATAAAGCAGTGACTCCATCAGGGCCAAGCATAGTGAAGGATGCAGGTGACCGTAGGGAGATGTTGAGACCATCTGCTGGGAGCATTCTCTGAGGGGAAGGTCATCTTGTCCCTGCACCGGGATGCGGGGTGGGTGTGAGCTCCAGGCCGTGGGCTCAGCTCTGGCACCTGGGTGAGGTGATGATACCCCTCAGCTTTCGTGAGTTCTAGTCCTCCATCGAACACTCCATGTCTCACCTGTCACCTGATGCAGGGCGAGCCCCACTGCCCCCTGAAGGGCCTCTAGGAAATAGGGATCCTTCTGCTGAAAGGAGGAGAGGAGGGCTGAGGAAAGGAGCAATTTCTTCTGGGTTAGGCCTGTGGATTGGAGGCCCACAGGGCTGAGATTATGCCTCAGCCATTGAGTGGACACTCCTTTTTTTCCCCTGGGCAGGGAGAGTGCATGGCCTTCTGGCTACAAACGCTCCTGGATATGGATGCTTTGGGCCACAGCTAACGATGACAATGACGATGACAATAATGATGTGTCCTATTTCAGAGCGATGCAGTTTCCTGTGAAGTGCATCATCTGATTTTGGGTCCTCCAGCTCTGAGGAAGGCAGGATAGGATTTTAGTCCCAGGATCACAAAGGCAGCAAGGAAAAAAAAAAAAAAATCTCCGTCCACAGACTCAGGTGTGCGGATACACCACTTCAATGTCGACTTGAAGCTCCCCTTGTGTTGTGGGGGAGTACAGTTCAATTCCTGGTCCATTCTATTTCCCTGTGAACCCCTGTACCGCCCTGCAGAATTTCCCTTGGGTTTTGTCCAAGTTCCATGGGGCAGGTCTCCACTGAGTTGTCCCTTGTTCTCTCTGGCCCTTGGTCAGTGAGGTCACCATTGTGTCTGCCATTCCTTATTCTCAGTTGCAAGAGTCTTGGCTCCCTCTCAGCTACCTTCTGGGCCTCTCTCGGCTCCGCAGGGAACAGGCATTTGCTCCCTTGCCACTCTGGTGATTCTGAGCTCAGCGTGGCCACATTGGTCCTTTTCGCAACACGCCACCCAGCCACTCCACTGTGGGTTGGCCACCACCTCCTCCTGGGCTCCATCTAGGAAATGAGGCACAAGTCTTCTCTATTCTCAGATCCCACAAACCTAAAGAGAAAGAGCCTGTTATTTCCCCATCTCACCCCCACCGCAACCAAGGGCTCATTCATCATCGGTTTCTTCTCCAATTGTATTAACGAAGGCAAGGTGAGATGCGGATCCCTAAAATGTATGCTCGTTCACAAGTGTATTTCTCGGTCACAAGAGATCAAAGATGAGTGTTGTTCATCTCTAGGTACCTACCATCTGCAACTCCCTCATCCTCAACCTGTGGCTCCCAGACTTGCTGGATGTGTTGGCATCAAGCTAGGGGACCACGCAAGCGCACAGAAGACTTGAGCTTGGAAGGTGTTCCTGGGCCATGTCCGGAAGTGCCACGTATCCTTGCTTATCATATTTCTGTTTGCGAGAGCTCAGTTGCGTGGCTGCTGAGGTGTCTGGCAAATGTAGTCTTACCTTGCCCGGGACCAAGGTGAATGGGTTTGGTAAACAGGTGTGACCTGACCTGTCTCTGCCATATGGCTACTTCTTTTTATGGTGTTGGGGGGGTCCTTCAGTCAATCTTGGGCCAAGCAACCCGATTCTGACTCATCATGTAGTTTCTGTGTCTATCTATTTTTGAAACTCAAAAGCCTTTTCTTTGCTTCTGCTGTAGCTTTCCTTCCCCGAAGAAATAGATGCTGCAAAGTCCAGTTTTGTAATGGACTAAGGGAGCTAGAAACAGGAACTGCCAGAGGAAAACACATCAATAAATATTTCGCAATCTTAGGGGAAAGTGACTTGTTGACGAGACTGCACAGCCAGTTAAGTGATGGATCTGGGTTTTGATCCAGAACCCAGAGCCTCAACCTCTTTGTTGGGGGATCCCCAACCATCTGGCAAGCCAAGAATCCAAGAGAACCCCAGTTCACCCATACTCTGGTGTGTGCTGCCTGGACCAAAGACTTGATGGAGTAGGGATGAAACAGGTGAGCTCAGAGACCGGAGGACTTCCGGGAGCCTCATGTGGGCATCTGCCTCCCAGTGGATTGATGCTGATCTTACCTGCCCTTCATCCTCAATTTCATCTGAGCTTACTTGCTCCTTTCTAAGTAACCTCCTTCCCCCCGCCTTTAGCAACCCCTCCTTGCTCCCCTGAGCTCCATCTCTGTAATGAGCACTGTTTTGTGAGCTTTTCATGGTGAAGGGCAAAAGGTACAGTCTTTGGTTTGGACAAACTAGAATTTGAATCCTGGTATGGCTACTCAAGAATAGGGTGGGTGATGGGCCAAGCAATTAACTTTCCTGGGATTCATTCCCCTCATTTGTAAAGTGGGGAAATAAAACCAACTTCCCAGGATTTGTGTTGAGAATTAAGTGTGGAAGGGCCTCTGGGTCCTCACTGTCCTACAGCCAATGTCCAGACTATTCTTCACGTGTCCCCACCTTCTCCTTCATCTCCGAGTGTCTCATTTTCCCACAGAGGCTCTGGGCCCCAGCCCCCAGGACTATTTTAGGGCACCTCTCTCTCTTTATTTTCTTTCCTGACTGGGTTGTCCTTTTGCCAGCTCTATTGGATTATTCCAATCAGCACTCTAACAACTGCTTAATTTCTTCCACTTTTTAAGGGAAGGAAAAACATCTCTTGACTCCTTCCCCTAATCCTGCTCCAGCTACTGAACTTGTCATACTCACCTGCTGCCCCTGAATTCCCTCCCAGTTCAATATGACGTTTGTCCCACTATTCTATGAGGCTGTCTTGCCAAACTCACCAATGGCTGACATAATGCCATCCATCATGGCTCTTTCTCTGTCTTCATCTTAGCTATAGACCCTGAGGATAAATCCGGCCTTTTAAAATCATTAGTTTCTCCTGGTTTTCCTCCCACTTTGTGCTGTTCCGTCTCAACCTCTTTTGCAGGCTCTAGTTGGGGACTCTGGTCCCGAGCTCTCCTCTCTTCTCTCTCTACAATCTCTCCCTAAGTGCTTTTGTTCATTCTCATGACTTGATGCATCTATGTGCTCTACCAGATGAATAGCTCCTAAATTCTATTTCTTCGGAATTCCAGATTTCCATAGGAAACTGGTGCCTGTCGTCTCAAAAGAGGGCTCTGTTTTGTGAGAGTTTCTCCATCTCAGTTAAATGTTATCTTCATCCTCTTTCTCCCTCACCTTTCACATCCATTCCATCACCCCAAGTCTTGTTGATTATATTTGCCAGTGTATCTCCAATGTGCCCACGCCAACCCCAGCCACCTCTTACTTATAATCACTTCCAGCAAAGTGAGCGTTTGAACATGTAAATAAATAATATCTGGACAATATGCTGGCTCCCAAAGCAGTTCAGTGGCCTCTGCCTGCCTTTCCAACATTAGCTCAGGGCCCTTTCTCTCATCTCCTGGCACTGCAGCCACCCCGGCCTTCTTCTTCTTTCACTTCCTGATGGCAGCGTTCTTGGCCACCTCAGGGCCTTGGCACGCTATCTCAGCTCATCACCTCATTCCTGCACATCCCTTCAGTCTCGCCTTAAATGTCACCACCCCCAATCTAATCCCAGTGTCTCCTCTTAGTTCTTTTATTCTCTCCATTCACACTCTCCATTTTCTCCATCGTATTCATCACTGTCGATGATTATGTAATTATTTTTATTTTGACTTAGTATTAGCAGTTTGCCTCCCCAGCAGACTGTGAACTCTGTGGGTCAGGGACCGAGTCTCCTCAGTTCCCAGCTGCAGCTCCAATCATGGCACACAGTAGAAACTCAGTAAATAGTTATTGTTGGATAATAGTTCCTAGTGGATGAGCCCTTTCTCTGTGTCAGGCAGTCTTCGAAGCACTTTGCTGAATTGTTTTATTTAATCCTCACAATACCCTATGACATAGGTCTTATTTGCCACTTTATCGATAAAGAAATTGGTAATTTGTCCAAAGCTGCCCAGCTAGGAATTATTGCACCTTGGGTGTGAGCTCCAGGCCCCAAGTTCTTCATTGCTTTGCTCTGCCACCACCGAAGAATGAATGAGCACAGTAGGCACTTGGGAATTGGAGCTGCCTAGGCGGTGAGTTCCACTTGCTTCTCTTAGACTGAAGAGGAGGAGAACTTGGGACCTGTGGCTCCTCACCCTATGCCAAAGCACCCCTATCATACCTACCTCCCAGTCTCCTCCAGTTAGTAGGTCAGAGCATGCTGGACCCTCAGGCAGGTTGGGGTTGGGAGAGGCCCTGGACTTCAAGGCACTGGAGAAGATGGGCCAGGTTGTTGTTGAGAAGGTTGCCTTGGAGATGAGGATGTTCTCGATGTTAATGCAAAATGGAAGGGGGTGGGGTGAAGGGGGGTGGGGAGGTTGCCTGGCATGTTCCGGATACTGTGGTGCAATGCTCCGCTATCTGGGACCCTTGGAGAATGGACCATAGTGGGAGGATGAGCAGGTTTTTAAAATGGCAATGAATGAAAAAGTGACATTTGCACATCCTGAATCCCAGCGCAGGGAAAGCAGCTGAGAAGTTGCTCAGTGGTTGCAGTAGGTGGGGGTGGAGAAGCCACTGGCTATTCTGCTCTGCCCACCCTTAAGCCTCTCTTTGCTCAGGCTGTATCCTTTGTTTCAAGTTCCCTGAGCCCACACCCCCTGCAGCCCCAAACCACATGCAGAGTCCTCTCTGCACCCTTTCTGTACCCCAGCCCACCACAGCCTCTTTGGGGCAGGGGTTGAATTTATTCATCTTGTGTCTCCAGGTTCTCAAATGCGCGTGGTGCTCAGTAGGTAACTTGAATCCATTAGACTCCTCCTGCAGGTCGACTTGGCTACTTTCTCCTCTGTGTTACCTTCCTAAACAGAACACACCTTTATCACAATACCTTGCCCAATGCACTTAAATATTTCTTTAAAAAAAGTTATTTATTGATTTTAGAGAGAGGAAGACAAAGAGAGAGAGAAGGGAGGATGAAGAAGAGTGGAAAGATGGGTGGGGGAGGGGAGAGAGAGAGAGAAGGAGATGGATTTGTTGTTTATGCATTCATTCTGATTGAACTGGCCAGGGCCTTAACAATTTCTTTATTTTTCTGCCTCCGCAGTTAAAATGCAAGCTCCTTGGAGTCAGGAGCCATGCAAAGATCATTTTTGTATGTCCAGTGTTCAGCACTTCTGTTAAACAAATCTATAAATGAATGAACAAGTCTTCCTTTTCCAGTTCCCATGAAACCCAACTTCTGATGAGCACTTCCCAAGCAGGTCTGACTTTGAGGCAGTGCCCCCTAGAGGTGGGGAGGTGAAAAAGCAAGTGAAAAGCAGGAGGACTGGCACAGGAGAGGATTTCTCCTTGGAAACCTCAGACACACATCCCAGTTGGTGTCTGAAGACCAGGTACAGCTTTAGAGGATCAGACACATGCAGTTGCTGCCTACATATAAAAAATTGCGTTGAGTGTCCAGTCACTGGATTATATTTATTTCACTTAAAAATAATTCTTTATTATTGAAAGAATTACATATGTCCCTTTTTTTCTTCCATTGACTTTCTCCAGCCCACTCCCAGTCTCTACCCCAGGCCCTCACCACCCCATTGTCTGTGTCCGTGGGCCATGCATATATGCATACAAGGTCCTTATTTGGTTACCTCGCACCCACCCACCCTATTTCATTTTGATGCGTACAAATAGGCATTGCTTTCATTGCACAGATGGAGATCCAGAGGCTCAAAAGTGAAATATCTTGCCTGTCTTGTCTTTTAAAGTGGACGGAATCAGTTTTTTTTCCATCAGGGAAGAATGACAAATAGATCAGGTTATGTTCTCTTCCTGACTGCCGGGCTTCTTATAACCAAGTCCTTTTTTAAAGGCAGTATTCTTTTTTTGTGTTGCAAGCCTACCTATGACCAAGCTATAATACAAAGTCCAAAGACAGAGGTGAGGTTTGCTAGATCCTGTAGCTGACCACCAGGTGGTGCTGTTGGCCCAACATATAGTCTTACAATATTGGGTTTTGGGGGAGTGCTGAAGTTCCGCAAGGAAAAAGCTTCCACTGTTGTAGTAAGTGCCACCAGTTCTTGAGCTCTGCCATTTACCCAAACTGTGTCACTTCAGTTGAGACCCCAAAACTGCCTAAGGAAATTGTCATCCCATTCATTGGAGCTTTAGAGAATTTGAATAATTGGAATGAAGTTCCCAGAGTTACACATCGAAGAGCCTGGATTTGAAACCAGGTCTGCTTGATCCCAAATCTTCAGATTCTTGGGGTACAAAGGAAGCGTGTCCTGACCTCTGTCTTAGCTAGCACAGGCAGAGATGGATTGTCTGGGGAATGCCTGTGCAATGCCAGGTCCCTGGGCTAAATTTTAAGGGACCAGAGCCCACTAAGGGCTCTTGGGGGTTTGTGGACTCCACCACCATAGAGCACGGTGCCATTTCTGTTTTTTCAGAAAAGATGCTATTCATGGCCTTTCCCCTCCTCAGGGGATTCTCTAGGTAGAAATAGCAAGCTTACCTCAGAGTCATGTGATCATCCATTGTCACCCTCTGGAGAGTACCCTTTGCATCTTCTGGTTTCTGAATTTATGAGTCAGCTTTCCTTTTCATCCCCCTCATTTTTCAAGGAAATACATATTGATCTATATGACAGTTGTACTTGCGTAAACTGATAAATTCAATAAGTGATGGGGCTTCACAGACAAAGGGAGATCCAGTAGATGCACATACCATTTATCAGTATAAGAATATTAGTACCTCATTCAAAAAGTGACTGCTCAGCCGTCAACATCCTGCAAGATCAGTGGGGCTCTGGCCTGGGAACAGTCACATTGGCCATGATGCACACTTTTGTGAATGGCCTTGGATGTGCTAGCGATGGTGAGTTTGTTATTTCTAATTCTCAAAATAGCCTGTGAGGAAAGTATTCTTATCTTTATGTTATAGATGAGGAGGCAACACACAACTTCTTGGTTCAGAGCATGGGTTCTGGAGTTGAGTACCTGGATAGAAAATTGTCTCTTACGCCCAGCTGGTGTGGTTCAGTGGTTGAGCATGGACCTATGAACCAGGAGGACACAGTTCCATTCTTGGACAGACCACATGCTAGGGTGTGGGCTCAATCCTAAGTAGGGGATATGTAGGAGACAGCCAATCAATCATTCTCTCTCCCTCTCCCTTCCTCTCTGAAATCAATTAAAAAATATATTAAAAAAAGAGGAAACAAAGAAACTTAACCTCTTCCACTGACCTACAGGCCCAGGTCAGCCTGACACATCTCTGTACTTTCCGGGGCCTTACCCAGCCTCCTCTTCCTGCAGCCGCCAACCCTGGGCCCACAGGAGCCACCTGGGTACTTGGGAGGGGAGGGCCTGGCAAAGATTAGCCTTGAGCCAACCGTTTCAGGGTGCCTTTGGGATTGGGACATTGAGCTCCTGTTTCTCACCCTTCACATTTCCTCTTTTCTCTGGAGCTCCCAAGCTAAGGTTGGGGCCAAGGAGAGTGGAAGCTTAAGGGACATAAGCTTTCACTCATGAGAAATAAGAATGTTCAAGTAAGTCAGAATGAATGGAGGTGTCCCGTGTCCCAGGTGGAAGCAGCGAGTTCCCATCGCTGGAGGTGAGCAGGGAGAGGCTGCATTCGGGCTCATTTCCCATGTGGCATGATGGGCACAGGGCAGATAGCACTTTCAAGGGCCTATGCACATGTTTTAATTTCTTTTAAAATCAGAAAAAAGATAACCTTTAGGTTGAATAAAATGTTATATTATACTAGAGGCCTGCTGCATGAAGATTTGTGCAATAGGCCTTCCTTCCCCTGGCTGCCAGCACCGGTTTTCCTCCGGCACCCGGGACCCAGGCCTTTGCTCTGGCCACTGCCTTCCATCTTTGCTCCAGTCAGAGCACCGCACCTGTAGCTCCCTCTGTCCCCTGCCCTCCCCCTCATAGCAGGTGTCCTGCCATGCCTGGCTGCTCCGTGCCTGCATGGGTGCTTCCCAGAGGCCCGGAGCTGCTGGGGGGTGGGGCTGCTGCCATATTTGTCATGCTAATTTGCATACACACTCTTGATTGGCCACTGGGCTTTGTGAAGTGACAGTCAATTTGCACATTTCTCTTTTGTTAGTGTAGATAATCATATACCATGTTTCCCCGAAAATAAGACATCCTCTGAAAATAAGACCTACTTAGAGGTTTCCTTCTGAGTGAAATATAAGGCATACCCCGAAAATAAGGCCCCCTCTAGGCTAAACATGAGAGATTTGGTTCACTGATTCTGAAAGAAATGGAGTCACAAGAAATTCACCAGGAAATTCAGGAATTGGATTGTTATGATGATGTTCCAGAAGATGATAACATGATTGTCATTGAATAAATGAGTAAATTCTTGATACTGTAGGATTCACAGTTTGTTTGGTTTGTGTTGACAACTACTATACCGTATACAGGTAATAAATTTCCTTTATTTTCATTTAACAATAAATGTGTACCGTATTCTTCTTCATGGAAAAATAAGGCATCCCCTGAAAATAAGACCTAGCGCATCTTTGGGAGCAAAAATTAATATAAGACACTGTCTTATTTTCGGGGAAACAGGGTATTTGTCTCTTTACCAAATGCAGTGGACAAATATGGCTTCTTTATTTTTCAATTACAGTTGATCTCCAATTTGATTTTGCATTGGTTTCACGTGTATAGCATAGTGGTTAGACAATCACATACTTTATAAAGTGATCCTCCCCGATAGTGCCAGAACCCACCTGGCCCCACACACAGTTGTCACAATATTATTAACTCTATCCTGGGCTGTACCTTATATCCCTATGACTGTTTTGTAACTACCAGTTTGGACTTCTCAATCCCTTTACCCTTTTCACTCAGTTCCCCAACCCCCCTTCCCTCGGGCAACTGTCAGTCTGTTCTCTGCATCTATGAGTCTGTTTCTATTTTGTTTATTTATTTGTTCTTTCGATTCCACATATAAGTGAAATCCTGTGGTGGCAAATATGACTTTTAATACTTGTTTGATAAAGGAAGAGGTTCATGAAAGCAAAATGGCTCCAGCCCATGAAAGTCCTCCCGTGGCTCTGGCTGGACTCAGTAGGGGGACAGGGATAGGGAGAAAGGACCTGACTGTTGGAAGAGGGCTGTCACCGTCCCCAGCTCCTTCACTCACACATTGACACTGGCCTCAGTGTCTCCTCACCCTGGGATACGTGTCCTTCAGAGGACGAGGTCCTCTTGCAAGAACCCCCGGGCAGCTTGTCACTGATGGCACCTGAACCCCGCGCACCATTTTTGGGCATTTGTTGAAGACTCAATCACTATAATAAGGCCTAAACCCCTTGCGAGAAAAGAAAGGGGCCCAGCATTTCCTGAGAATCACTTTCTTTTGGGCACTTTGCAAAGGCCTTTTATTTCCACATTTTACAGGTGAGGAAAGCGAGGCTCTGAGAGGGTAAGCACCTTCCCAGGTTTGCTGGCTAATCAGAAGCTGACACAGGCCTCTGGGAGCCCGTGCGGTCTGATTCACAGCTGGGTATCTTTCCACTCACGGCCCTGCCTCCAAGTTCCTGGATAGTATGTTGTTGCCGAAGGAGAAAAAATACACAGATGGGAGTCCGTGTGGGGAGGGCGGGCCAGCGTTGGGCTGGAGCTTCTCATCCTGGGTTTTCAGATGCCAGGGCCCCAGTGTGGCTGGATTGAAAGGAAGCCGACTGGGAGGTCGGCATGCCCAAAGCCTTCATTCATGCTGAAAGGGGAGAGGGCCGTGGCCTCAGGAGGCAGGCACGGGGCTCTCCTGTTGCCTCTGCAGCCGGCCGCTCCGTGGCCGGGAGAGGTCACTTCCTCACTCTGGTTGTGGCATTCTGGGAGTGACATGGAGGAGGTGGACGTGATCTCCGACATTCCCTGATAGGATTCGCCTGCTCCTTAGCCTTGCTGCTGCCTATCTCCCCAGCTAGCTTGGAATTCCCCTCAAAGGCAGGGAATCTATTATTATTATTTTTTAAAAGTACATTTTTTATTGAGATCAGAGAGGAAGGGAGAAGGAAAGAGATAGAAACATCAATGATGAGAGCGAATCATTGATTGGCTGCCTCCTGCATGCCCCCTACTATTGGATGCCTAAGGGGTGGCAGGCTCTTCTAGATGTCAGGGACACAGAAAGACAAAAGCCGGCCGAGTCTCTCTCTCCCTGTGGAGAGGCCATTCTCCACAGATGGAGGATAAATGCAGTGTCCCTCGGTCTCTGCAGGGGATTGGTTCTGGGATCCCCCGCAGATACCAACATTTGTGGATGCTCAAGCCCCTCATATAAAATGCGTAGTATTTGCATATAAACATACACATTCTCCCGTATCCTTTACATCATCTCTAGATTACCTATAACACCGAATGCAGTGTAAATGCTGTGTAAACAGTTGTCCTAGTGTGCTATTTAAAGAAAGCAGCAAGAAAAAGTCTGTACATGTTTAGTGCAGACACAACCATAGTAGGCATAACTATTAGGACATATTAGCAATAACATAACATTTTCTTGGGGAATATATATATATATATATATATATATATATATATATTTTTTTTTTTTTTAAGAAGTTAATGTCATATTATTTTTTTTGATTTTTTAAAACTTTTTTAATTAAATTATCTGTGTACATATTTTAACATTGCCATATATATATATATATATATATATATATATATATATATAAAATATATTTTTTATTGAGTTTTTACAGAGAGGAAGGAAGAGGGATAGAGAGTTAGAAGCATCAATGAGAGAGAAACATCGATCAGCTGCCTCCTGCACATACTGGGGATGTGCCTGCAACCAAGGCACATGCCCCCGACTGGAATCCAACCTGGTAACCTTCAGTCCACAGGGTAGGCTGGGTGCTCTATCCACTGAGCCAAACCAGTCAGGGCCTTGGGGAATATTTTTTATCTGTGGTTGGCTAAATCTGCGGATATGGAGCCCAGGGATACAAAGGGCTGATTGTACATATATATGTAAGAAAATTTCAGTCAATGATAATGAACATTTGGCAGGGTGATATATTAGATAAAAAATTTTGATCCCGTAGTCAGGAAGTGATTCTATACTGCAACCCAACATACATACAACACACACACACACAAAAGATGCCTTGAGAAATATGTTGAGAAACGGTACTTACCTTTGCTGCACGTGAGGTGCTCTATGTTTTTTTTCTGTTTCGGTTTTAATTATGCTGATTATGAGCCACTAAAGACTGATTTAAAAAAAATGTATTTTATTGATTTTTTACAGAGAGAAGGGGAGAGGGATAGAGAGCTAGAAACATCGATGAGAGAGAAACATCGATCAGCTGCCTCCTGCACACTCCCTACTGGGGATGTGCCTGCAACCAATGTACATGTCCTTGACCGGAATTGAACCTGGGACCTTTCAGTCTGCAGACTGAGGCTCTATCCATTGAGCCAAACCGGTTTCGGCCTAAAGATTGATCTTTTGATCTGTGAGTGGACTGCAGTCCGCAGTTTGAAAAACCCTGGGACGTTGGGGGGCTGGTGGTGGGACACCCGGCACTGTTTTAGAAAGGGCGGCCAGAGAAGGAGCCTCAGGGGAAGTGAAGCTTGAGCTAACGGAGCTGAGAAGGCGAGAGCTAAGTGAAGAGCGAGGGGGGAGCATTCCTGGCAGAGGGGAGAGCCAGTGCAAAGACCTCGAGGTAGGATGGAGTTTGGGATAGATGTTCTTGCACTGTGTGTGTGTGTGTGTGTGTGTGTGTGTGTGTGTTTTACATGGCCCATGTATGCTAGTACCAATGAAAATATCGGTCTGCCCTAGCTGATTTGACTCAATTGGCTTGTGGACAGGAGGGTCCAGTCAAGGGCATCTACCTTGGTTGTGGACACATCCCCAGTGGGGCATGTGGAGGAGGCAGCTGAATCAATGTTTCTCTCTCATCCATGTTTCTAACTGTCCATCTCCCTTCCTCTCTGTAAAAAAAATTAATAAAATATATTTTAAAAGAAAAGAAAAGATCAATCTAAGAGTCTACGTAGAAAATTTCCTCTGTGAACTGCGCCTCTTCGCCTCCTATTGCTTCTGCAGCAGATCACCCCGAGCTCAGTAGCTTAAAACAACACAGACTTATGCTCTTACAGCTCCACAGGTCAGAAGCCCAAAAGGGCTTGGCAGGGCTGGGCTCCCTCTGGAGCTGCGAGGGGAGAACCCATTTCCTTGCCTTTTCCAGCCTCAAGAAGTGGCCCCCACTCCTTGTCCCATGGCCCCAGCTCACTCCAACCTCTGCTTCCATCATCACAACTCCTCCTCTGACGCCGGCCCTCCTCTTCCCTCTTACAAGGACCCCAGTGAGCACCTGGGGTTCAGCAGGAAAACCCAGGATGACTGCTTGTGAACTTTAATCACACCCACAGAGTCCCCTTTGCTGTGAAAAGTAACATAGACACTGGCTCTGGGGATTAGCACATGGGCACCTTTGAGGGCAGGGGGCACATTATTCAGCTCCCCACACCATGTGAAGCCATCTCGGGTGGGCGATTGGGGAACCCACCACTGTTAGGAGACTCCTGCTTTGTCCAACCTGCTATACGCCCTGGAAGCCTGACCCATGTTTGCCAAAGGGTGGAATAAGTGAAAGTGTCTCCTTCCTCATGTCCTCCTGCCACCCTTCTTCTCATTACCCCTCCTTCCCTGCTCTTCTGGAAACATATCTGCTCACAGGAGCCACTGGGGCAAGAGATGGAGGGGCCAGGGCTCGTTGACTCGCAGTGGTCTAGAAAACACCCATCCTGCCTGGTCTAGGTGGCTCAGTGCATTGACCTATGAACCAGGAGGTCGCAGTTCGATTCCCAGTCAGGGCACATGCCTGGGTTGCAGGCTCGATTCTGATTGGGGAAGGCAGCCTGTCAGTGATTCTCTCTCACCATGGATGTTTCTATCTCTCTCTCTCCCTCCCCCTTCATCTCTGAAATCAATAAAGATATGTTGAAAGAAAAGAAAACGCCCATCCTGTTCTGCTCCCATTCTCGCGAGACTTCTTGCACATCGGCTGCATCTGGAGGGACTCTGGAAATGGCAGATCCGACCCTCTCTGTCAGTAGAGGAGGAAAAGCATCCCAACCCCTTCACTTCTGTGGCGTCATTGAGTGTTTTTAGTCATAACTCACTTTGATAGGATTCAGAGTACACGATCCTCTTTTCTTAGCTTATCCTCACTCTGTTGGAAAAGGGCATCAGCCCTCCCATTTCACAGATGAGAAAATGGAGGCCCTGGAAATCAGGAAGGAAAAGTGGGCCTGGAATACTAGTGTTCTGATTTTTCACCCCAAATCCCGTCCTTAGGCGATCCAGCTTACTTTTTATTTATTTATTATTATTTAAAAAAAAATATTTTTATTGATTTTTTACAGAGAGGAAGAAGGGAGAGAGATAGAGAGTTAGAAACATCGATGAGAAAGAAACACCGATCAGTTGCCTTTGCACACCCCCCCCCCCCCCCCGGGATGTGCCCGCAACCAAGGTACATTACCTTGACCGGAATCGAACCCGGGACCCTAGAGTCCACAGGCCGATGCTCTATCCACTGAGCCAAACCGGTTTTGGCTACTTTTTATTTTGACGGGTGCCAAGTGTTTGTAACCCCAGAGGGCTCTGGAAGGGCTGGCTCCAGGGAAGAAGGACCCATTGCGTCTTGTGTAGTGCCCAAGAGCAGCGGTGAGCATCACAGGGACAAAACTTAGTTCCACATGTGGGGGGACACTCTAAGAATCAGACTCTCCAAACTAGTGGCATTGGCTGCCTGAGGAGAAACAGGGACCCCATCCTGGGAGCTTCTGAGCAGGGACTAGACTTGGAAACTCTTAACCTTATTTAGGTAATCTTTACCTTAAAGGGTTAGCCACAGGCCTTGGAGGCCCCAAGAGAGCAGACCCCAGCACTGAACTCTCCAGGATTTTTCTCATCCATCTTGTGCTTTGGAAAAGGAGGAGTGGGGAGAGCGTGTGTCTGTACAAAAATGGGTCTTACAATGCGGGGACGGATGTAAAAGGAAACCTCCAACAGGGGCCCTCCCTCACAGGAGATAACCATCGAGTTACATACATTTTAAATGGCATTCTCTGCATCTTAGTGATTTTCACAGAAAGACGCAGCTTGGAGTCCTTGGCATCTGTTTCTCCTTTTAGGACAGAAACCAGGAGACTATTTACATATTCGTAGGGCCCTATCGCCAATTAAATAATTTCGGAACCTCAGGCCTCCCTGACCCCACCCCACCCCATCTCCCACCCCCTACCAGCCCTCTCGACATTTGGGATTAAATTTCTTGGCAGACGGCGCTTGCTGCTCTCTTTGGTGATTTATTTATTCAGTTGGATTATTTTTCATCTATAGCCTGGGCATTTCAGGCCTCGGCGTCTCCACCTTCCGATCACCCGGAATTGACCCTGCGTGGGGACCTTCCCCAAACTGGGCCGTGGGGCTGTGGGGCCATGAGGGGAAGGCATTCCTGCAGGGCGCCTGGAGGCTGCCCATATTGTGTCATCCCTCCACACTCCTGCTGCCTCCCCCTCCTCCCCAACTGTGACAGAGCTTCCCCTGGGAGATGAGGGAGCACAGCTGGGTGATGTCACTAGGAATGCACAGGGGCCTGGGTAGCGGCCAGAAGGTGCAGAAATAAGATGTCATTGTGAGCCATTGGATGGCCCATTTCATCATTTGCCTCAGGGACAGGCTGGTCCTATGGGGGCTTAGGGCGCTGGCTGAAATGTCTGAGAAAACTGCCTCTGTTGGAATGCGCCTCACAGGCCTCCCTCCTCACTGCCCACCTGGCTCACTCCTCTGCCCACGGGGTTTCTGTTCCCGAGATGCAGCTACTGAGGGGCTGGGAGCAAGCCCTCTGAGCCTGCTCCAGTTCTGTGACCTTGGGCAGGGCCCACAACCTCTCGGAGCCGCCTGTGAGACATCCAAACAATGGGGAACACACTGGGATCTGCCTCGTGGGGCTTGGGGCATGAGTGAATCAGCACCTGTGGAGCCCCGGCACCTTTCCCGGCACATCACAGGGATGTAATGGCTGTCGGTCATTAGTAGTAATTTGTAATCTTTGAACTCAAGGGTGGAGTCAATTTAGCTTAACAGATCACTGAGTCTTTTTTTTTTTCTTATTTGTTTTATTAAATTATTATCTGTGTACATATCTTACCATTGCCCTCCCCGCTCCCATACAGACCCTCCCTCCCCAGAGCTTTGTGTTCATTGGTTGTACTTATATGCATGTATACAAGTCCTTCGGTTGATCTCTTATCTCCCCCATATCTCCCTCCCCTCCCCCCTGTAATTTGACAATCTGCTTGTTGCTTTACTGTCTCTATATCTATCTTTTGGTTCATCAGTTTATAATGTTCTTTATTATCCATAAGTGAGTGAGGTCATGTGGTGTTTCTCTTTCATTGACTGGCTTATTTCACTCAGCATGATGTTCTCCAATTCCATCCAGGTTGCTGCAAATGATGAGAATTCCTTCTTTTTTATGGCAGCACAATATTCCATTGTGTAGATGTACCATACCACCCTGAACGCACCCGATCTCATCTGATCTCGGAAGCTAAGCAGAGTGGGGCCTGGTTAGTACTTGGATGGGAGATCACTGAGTCTTGCCTTTGTGTCCTGACCAGGCACCAGGAAGGGGGAGCAAGGCTAGAGGCAGGGGTAACCTTGGACTTTAACCTCACAGGGCCTCCTGGATAAATCCGATGACTTGTCTAGAAAGTGAGGATGATGCACATCTCAGGGTAGCTGTTGAGTAGAGAAGAGAACATAGGGGAAGCTCAGGCAACAGAGCAAAGACGCCATACAGTAGAGCTGTTGTTATTATTTCTATTAATATAGTAGTCTACTAGTAATAATAATCATAATGATGACAATAAAACAACACTTATCATAACGAAACCCAATTCCTACATGTGACGAGCTCAGCGTCAAGTGGGAAAGATGGACCTGCAGACAGAGAAACAGAAGAGGGCACAGTGGCGGTTTCTAGCGCAGTGGACGCTGGAGTCACCTGAATTCAGTGCCTTCTTCTCACCCAGCAGCCATGTGATCTGGGCAAGCTCCTGCCTGTCTCCCTGCCTCTGTGTTCTCATGTGCAAAACGTGGATGATGAGAATATTTACCTTGAAGGGATGGGAGAAGGTGAAATACGTTAGGGAATGCAAACCCATCGTAACGTACTGTGCTTATGCCATGGTTAGCACCATTGAAATATTGGCTTCAACTATCATCAGGAAGCAATTAGTCCTGTGTATGGGGGGGTGGGGAGTCTCCTGAGGAGAGGTAACATTGATGTTGGGTTTTGAAGGTTAAAAACAAGTTAAAAAAAAAAAAAAGTTTCCAGGTGTGAGTGGGAGGCACTCCAGGAAGGCCTAGGCATTCCAGGCAAAAGGAAGAGTCTGAGCTCAAACATTGGCTTGTTTAGAACACGAAGAGCCCAGCCAATGACTAGAGTGTAAGGGAGAGTGAAAAAAGGTGGGGCAGGATGAGGAGGATGGAGTCAGATGATGAAGAAGCTGGTTCCCCAGGGGAAGGGGTTGGGATCCCTGTTCTTGGAGATGGCAGCGGATCCGTGTTTTACAGAGAGCAGTCGGGCTGCAGTGTGAAGGATGGATTATAGCTGGGGCTCTCCATCCTGGCTGCTCATTCACCTGGGGTGCTTTAAAAAAAAAAAACACAACCCAACAAAACAAAACAATGTCAAGGTTCTGTTCCTGACCAAGTAAATAAGATGGGATGGGACCTGAGCAAGATCCAGCTGTTCAGCCCAAGGTGGGGGAATCCCTGGATCAAAGGGAGAGCATCTATGTTTTATTACGTTTTAACACTTCTCAGAAGCGCTAGGACCTGAACCAGAATAGCAGGGTGGAGCCAGAGCCAGAGCCAGAGATACAGGAGGTGGTGGTGGTGGTGGTGGTGGCTGGGAACCCACCTGTCTTTCCTCAGAGCCATTGGCCTCATCTCTGGGACTTGGGACCCTATTCTGGTGCAGAAGGCAAGATCCAGCAGTTGTGGGCGCATGCATTTTGACAAGCAATCAGGAACATGAGCTAAGCCAGGGGAGATTCCCCAATTCTCCCCAATTGGTTGTAACTCCATCCTCCTCTGTAGATAGTGCTAATTCACCAGACTCTCACCCTGGGGCAGGCTCTGATGTCCCGGGTTAGTTGTCCTGGTAGGGTGGGCTGGGTCTGGATGGGTGCTGGCTCAGGGGTGGGCCTGCTAGCCTTTGAAATCAGAACTGATTGTTTTTAATAATATCAAGTTTTAAAATTCATTTCTCATGTTGGTGCTTTGGAAAACATTTCTCAGGCAGGCCAGGGGGGTCTGCTTTTGGGCTCCAGGGCTGGCCTGCCGAGCCCAGAAAACTGGCCTAATCCCCTTTCACTTTCAAGGAGCACAGACACACGCCATTCATATGATGTCATGGCTAGAGGCTCCCTTTCTTTAATGACTCTTGTTATGGCTAAGCCGGGACTGGGCCCTGCCAGGCGGCCAACCATGGGTCTGCTTGCTGCTGTTCTCCCACTGTTTCTGAGTATTGTCCTTTCCAGTTTGTCTCAAGTCCCTTCCTATAAGCCTTCCCGGGGATAGTTCTGGGAGCAGAGTTGTATGTACGTGTGTGTGAGCATGTTCGTGTGTGTGTGTGTGTGTGTGTGTGTGTGTGCACGCACTCGCGCACACACGTGCATGTATTTGATAGTTCAGAGAAAGGGAAACTCAAGTGGAGAAATCTACTGAAGACTGAAAGCAGATCAAGTGTGGCATAAATGCTGGACTGGAAATCAGGAAAGGCAAAGTCTTTAAAAAATAAATTTGTGATGAAAAGCTTCATTCTTTTTTTAAAAAAATGTATATATTTTTATTGACTCCAGAGAGGAAGAGAGAAGAAGAAGAAGAAGAAACAGAAACATCAATGATGAGAGAAAATTATTGATTGGCTGTCTCCTGTACACCCCCCACGAGGGATCAAGCCTACAACCCATGCATGTGCCCTGACTGGGAATCGAACCGTGACCTTAACCACTTAGCCATACTGGCTGGGCAGGAAAGGCAAAGTCTTATTTCTGGATTGGTCACTCTTTCATTTGGACCTATCGCCTCTCGTCTTTGGGCCTCAGTTTCCCTCATCTAGAAACTATGAAGTCATCTGGTCTCCAAGATTCTGTTCTGTTCCACTATCTTATGGCTTCCCGAGGATGAGTTTTTAGCCAATGATTGGATGTAGTTCCAGAGGGCTGAGCAATTTATAGAATGCTCCTAGAGTTATGATGTAGGTAGGAAACTGGCTTCTTAGGGTAACACTCCAGAAACACGCATAAAGAATGAGGGAGAGGAGGCGGACCAGCGTTGGGTGATAGCTGGTATCTGCTGGTTAAGATCTTTGCCTCCCTGACACACTCCTTGCACCATTCCTGTGAGGGAGCTGTTAGAAATCTCTCGGCATAGATGGAGAAATTGGGGCTTGGGGAGATAAGAAACTTTCCCAAGTGAAGGAAATGGGATATGAGCCACACCTACCCTACTCTGGAGAGGAGTAGCAGCCGTGGCAATAAAGATGACTGTGTGTGCTGCGTGTTTACTACATTTCAGGCTCTGTCCTAATTATCTTATTTACTCTGCGTTACAACCAAATGAAGCTGGTGCTCTCATGATCATGACTTACAGAAAAAAATTAGAGGCTCTGAGAACTCCTTGCTCAACACAGAGCAGCCAGTCTAGTGGCAGGACTGGGATTCATGTCCCAGGCTTTCTAACGCTATCACCTCTGGGCAAAGAATCATTCCCCTTTGAGACCACAGGAAGGAACTAATTGGAAAGTGTCAGAGTGTCCCCACACGCTAACTACGGGGCCTGCTTTCACGGAAAACTGTATCTCTCATAGCCCCCGCTCAAGGGACAGGTAGGTAGGTGGCTAATGTATTCTGGATCCCAACTCCCATCCCAACACTTCAGCCTCACAGGATCAGACCAGAGGGTGGGTCATTGACACCCAATCTAGAACTTCCCAGGGCCCTGGGAGGTGGCTTAGCCAGATTCCTCCTTGGAAATGCTGAGCAAATGAGGCAGCTGGCAGAGGGAGCTGAAAGTCTGTGATATACAGAGAAGGTGGTGAAGCTCACCGGGCCTTCTAGGAACAGAAGTTACGGGATGGGGAAGAAGCACACAGAATCGAAGGAGAGTGCTGGTTAGCTGAGAGCAAGAGAACAGCACATGCAGGAAAACCTGGGTCCCTGGGGTGCCCACGTGCCCACCAGAGGGAAATGGTCAGTGGCTAACAAAAGGAAGACAAGCTCTCCTTTCCCAGAAGTGACCACTTCAGTTCTGAGGGGGCCCAATTCTTGCATTCCAAATAAGAGTTCTCCTTACAGCACCCATACCCCTCCCCACCCCCCACACCTTCCTAATATTTAGGAGATTTTTCTGATCCTGCAATCAAAGAAGCTTGACACAAGTCAGCCTAGCTGTGGAGTCTGGGCAAAACAGACTAGAGTCCTCATTTTAGTATTATACTTACTTGGGTTTTTAAATCTGCTCTGCTCTATAATATTGAGGTAGATTACAACTCTGTCCCACAAAGCAAAACAAAACAAAATAAAACAAAACTCTTGTATATATGGTATGTGCCTGACACATAATAGGTGCTCAATAAATATTATATACATGCTCAATAAGTTATTTATAATTCTATACATTCTCTACAACTGTCCTATAAGGCAAGATGGCCATTAATCACATTACAGATGAGGAAATTGAGGCTCATGGCGTTAAAGTGACTTGCCCAAGGTCCCATGGCCTGAAGAAAAGATGCAAAATTAGCTCTGAGCATTGTTAGTGGCTAACACGCAAAAAAAAAAAAAAGAAAAAAAAAGAAAAAAAAAGAAAAAAAAAGAAGACGTGATCTGTTAGGACCTATGTTCAATCACTTTGGGCCCCTGTGGAGGTGCTACTTCGGAAGTCTCTTGGACCCTGGCTTGGCGGTGGTGATAGAGGGCGCTCTTCCCCGTGAATACCAGGAGAGGGGAGGCTGTGGTGTGAATGCTGGCCTCCTCCCTCCCTCCTTTCTTCCCGAGGGCAAATTACAGGAGAAAATAACAAAAATTATGGGCCACCTTTTATTGTCTGTGTAAAACAAAATAGCTCTGTCAAGTTCCACGAGGGGATAAACAGTGAATTACTCTTGGGACTTAGACCACCTGCTTAAGGGAAAAACGTTCACAAGTGAAAGAGCATCAATTTTAACAAAGAAATGATCGTTGCCGGCATTTTTGGGGGAGCAGCACTCCCCGATGATGTCCTTGCACCATTCATCCTGAAATTCAATGCCAAGCCAAGGACGTTCAAACAGGTGGGCCCACGGGTGGGTTGCTCACCACAGCCTTACATGTTTTGGGTGGAATTCACTTAGTGACTTGGTGCTGAGTCCCTGGGAGCACCCGCCCCACCTAGCTGTTGGGAACGTGAGAAACAAGCCCATCTACAGACAGTTGGTGGCCTCATTCTCTCTTCCCACCAAACAAGCAGATTCTGACTTCTAAGGGCACCTGTGCCCACTGCCCCTCTGTGAGCGCATTGGAGCCAACTGCCCAGGGCCCAGGCACCTGCCCGGGGGCTTCCCCTGCTCCTCCAGCCTGCACTCAGTGTCCGAGCCCTGGCTCCGGGCTCCAGGCTCTGTGTCTGCTCTGGCCCTTTGCCTCTGGCTGGCAGCCTGTCCCTCCCTCCCCTTCTGGCTGGTTGACTGGCACCCGGCCCTGAGCACTGCCTTGATCTTACCGTCACTTGTGGCTTCTGATAAGAGACGTGCTCCCGCCCGATGCGGGCCCAGCCAGGGAGCCACCAGCACCGGATTCAGGACGTGAGCTTCAGAGTCAGCGCAAGCCAGGCTCCAGGGCTAACGTACCAATTTTTAGCTCCGTGACCTTGGGCCACCCGAGCCGCATCCGTTTCCTTGCCTGTAGAGCGAGGGCGATGAGATCTACGTCTCGGAGGTGTGGAGAGGGTTAACGCTGGCTTGGTTGTTAATGCAATGTGACATTTTGAGTGTGTGTGTGTGTCCATGGGGCGCCAGGAGTAATACACAAACACCGTGTCTCTATGGCGCCGTGCGGTCTCTGTGCTTTTCCCCCAAGGCACAGCCTCATCATAATCATTCTGCGAGTTACGATACTTTTCGGTTACAGATGAGGAAACTGAGGCATAGAGGGAGGAATGAGGACACCTCCTGTCACCGCCAGCTACGGGGAAGGCTGGATTTGAACCCAGGCCTTCTGACTCCCCTTCAGGGAAGCAGCACCGGCGGCCGCTTTGATCTCCCTGAGCTGCTGTCCAACAATATGCCAACAGGAAGGGAAGACAGGCGGCGAGGAGCTGCTCCCCGGGGCCCCCTCCCAGGCCGGCTGGCGGCCGCGGGAGGAATCCGAGCGCCTGGCTTGCGCTCATGCTTGAGGAATGTCTTGAGAAGTCGGCCTAAGCCCTCTGTATCTGACTCATCATCTCCCCGTCTCCAGGAGTGTCAGAGAAGAGCTCCCTTAATCCCTCCTGTCCTCGGTCCCAGGCTTTCATTTGTCAAACTAAAAATATTCCCTCCGGGAACCTCCTTTTGCCAGAGGCCGAGGAGATATAAGGGGGATGGCGGTTCGGTGTCACTTCCTGACAGCGCCTCCTTCTTGTCCCTCCGCCAGGGGAACAGGGAAGCGGAGACGGGCAGGGGCAGCAGGAGCAAAGGGGCCTCTGTCATTCTTGGGCTGGGACCAGCCTATCCACCTTCCTCCTGCAAACTGGCTTCCCTTTGCCCTCCTGTCTCAGGCTCCAGACAATAGCCCGTCAGCCTGACAGCCGGCCCTGGCCCCGTCCCTCGGGCTGTGGGCTGCGTTGTGATTCATGCCAGGTGAGGACCGCAGCGTGCCAAGTTCATTTCCTTTGCAGCCCCAGGGGAGGGTGGCTGGCACATACTTGTCTGTAAGGTTCGTTTACCGATAAAGGGATGTAGAGCTTGACGCTAAAGGAAAATATACTGTCCTGGCTCCTCAGGTAAAGCAGACAGAACGGAAACTCTGAACAACTCCGTGTGGGACAATGGCTCTTTTGGAATGCCATCGAGGTTTATCTCCTGTTTCTCTTCCTCCTTTCTTTTCTTCATTTTGTCACTCCTGGCAGCCTCTTGGTCCTCAGGGCTGATCCTGAGTGCCCATGACCTTGACTTGGCTCCCAACCTTGGCTCTAAGCCATTGAGCTGCCTCCCTGAGCCCCTCCCTGCCCCAGGGTGCCCACCTGCTCTCTAGAGATAGAAGATGCAACCAGAGGAGCAGGGCCTCGGGATCCAGGCTGGGGTTCAAACTCTGGCAACACTCAGCAGCTAGCCCGAGGAAGGTACCTCACCTCTGAGCCTCAGTTTCCTCATCTGCATTAGTGAAGAGTCATGCCTACGATACTGGACTGTTGTGAAGATCAGTAAGATGGCACAGAGAAAGTGAGTCATACAATGCCTGCCACACAGTAGGGACTCAAATCATTGTCATCAGCATCACCCAGCAACAAATACCATTGGAATCAGACTTGGTCCTTTTTCTTCTATTACTGTTTTTTTTAAAAATGATCTTATTGGTTTCACAGAGAGGAAGGGAGAAGGGGAGGGAGAGAGAGAGAAACACTGATGAGAGAACACTCGCTTGGCTATATCCTGCATGCCCCCTACTGGGGATGGAGCCTGCAACCTGAGCATGTGCCTTGACTGGGAATCCAGCCAGCGACCTCCTGGTGCATGGGACAACGCTCAACCAACTGAGCCACACTGGCCCGAAGCCCTGCTTCTAATCTCAGCTCTGGCATTAACTAGCTGTTTGGCCCCAGGCAGGCCCCTAACATTTCTGAGCCACATGCGCTCACTTGTGAAATGGGGAGTTTGGGCTTGATTTCCTCTGGGATTCTTCTCAGATCTCAAATGCTGGGGTCCTGAAGGTGCCTGAAAGTAGATGCTCATGGGAATTTTTGTTCTGTAAAGAACAGGAGAATAATGTAACTGCTTGCTGTGGGTTCTGCCTTCCCACCCAATTTATACACTGAAGCCCTAACTCCCAATCTGATTATCTGGAGATTCTGAAGATAAATGCTTACAAGGTAATTTAGGCTAAGTAAGGTTGTAAGGGTGGGGCTCCAATCTGATAAAATTGTGGCCTTATAAGAAGAGGGAGAAAGAAATCTTTCTCCCTTTTCTTCTCTTCTTCCTTCCCCTCCTCTCCCCTCCTTCCCTCCTCTCCCCTCCTCTCCCCTCCTCTCCCCTCCTCTCCCCTCCTCTCCCCTCCTTCCCTCCTCTCCCCTCCTCTCCCCTCCTCTCCCCTCCTCTCCCCTCCTCTCCCCTCCTTCCCTCCTCTCCCCTCCTCTCCCCTCCTCTCCCCTCCTCTCCCCTCCTCTCCCCTCCTCTCCCCTCCTCTCCCCTCCTCTCCCCTTCCCTCCCCTTCCCTCCCCTTCCCTCCCCTTCCCTCCTCTTCCCTTCCCGCCTCGCCCCGCCCGCCCCGCCCCGCCCCGCCTCGCCTCGCCTCGCCTCTCTCCCTTTCTTTCATGTGAAGCACAGAAAGGCAGCCATCTGCAAACCAGGAAGAGAGCTTTCACCAGAAACCAAACCCTGCCGGCACCCTGATTTTGGGCTTTCCAGCCCCAAGAACTGTGAGCAAAGCAATGTCTGTTATTTTAGCCACACAGTGTGTAGTATTTTGTTGTGGCGCCTGAGCTAAGACATTGCAAAAGGAGGAGCATCTGGGAGAAGAGCATGAGGCAGACAGCAAGCCCTGGATGAAATTTATTGAGCCCCAGAGGAGTGGTGACCTGCTGCTGGCAGAGGGAGAAGCCACACCCAGCCAACCATCCAACTTCACAGCAACCGGAACACTATCATTAAAAAAAGCAGCTCCCCTCTCCATCATAAACAGTGGTTAACCCAGGCTCTGGAGTCAGGCATGTCCAATTTGAGCCTGAGCTCTGCTGCATGCCAGCTGTGTGACCATAGGAAAGTGTACTGCTCTCTCTGGTCTCATTTTCTTTTCTGCCAAATGAATCGCTGCAGCCACCCCTCAGCTGTGTAGAGTAAATGTGGTCATGTATCATGGTGCATGGCTCAGTGCTTTGCCTTCCCATCCAATTTATACACTGAAGCCCTAACTCCCAATCTGATTATCTTGTTACATGTTGGCTGCTGCTAGTAATAAGGTCATAGGATCAATAACTAATGAATAATAATTTTGCTCACATGACTCGCTTTACCTGCTTGAGCTAAAAATAAGGCCATGCTTCTCTTGTTATTAGAATTAAAACTGATCATAGGCCCTGTCTCCCCTATCAGAACACACTCCTCTCCTTCCTTGTGTCTACCCTCTCTCATACGCTGCAATTCCCCGATGCTTTGTGTGAGACCCAGCTCTTCTATCAGATGCAGGCGTGGCCCCTGGAGGCCGGTGGCATCCTGGCTGCCCTAAGCTCACCTCTTTCCCATAAGGTGCTAGAGCAACTTGTCCGCCTGTCATAGTCTCAGTTCTGGCTCTGGTTGGGGTAACAGCCCCCCTCTCCTCTCCCACTGCAGGTCTCCTTCTTGGAAGGCTCTTCGTGTCCTTCCTGCTCAGGTGACCTCACTGCACTGTCTTAATTCTTCAGATGTTTGAGTAGCCTTGAGTAACAAAAACACCAAAAAGACATCTCGCTCCATTGGGAGCTGCTGGTCACCTATGCAGAGTTGCCTGTTCCCTCACCAGAAGCTTTTTGAGTTCCACACACAGCACGGCCTTTGACAAGCCTCCCAAAGCCCTTTCTCAGCGGCAGGGAGGTGCCTACTTGCTCTATATGTCTCTGTGCCTCCAGACTACTCAAGCGGTCCTGTTCACAATAGGGAGATCTGCTCTAATGACAATAGTAATTCCACATTTCATTGTATCTAAGATGGTACAGAGTGTTAAAAAAAAAAAAAATCCTTAGTAAACACATCATGAAAGAGAAAAAGAAGCTTCCAATTCTCTATAACGTGCCATCCCTGAAAGACCTGTTGGATTTCAGAGATGTTAAAAATGTGAAATTGGGTGCATCTTGGAATCAGTGAAATTATTGACAATAATATTAGGTGATATTTCTTGAATATTTACCATGTGCTGGGCACTTGTTTTAAGAGTTTTCAATGAATTAATTCATTTAGTCCTCAAAACAGGTCTATGAAGTAGAGTCTATTGTAATCTCCATTTACAGATGAGAAATATGAGGCACATGTAGGTTATCTACCTAATAAAAGAGTAACATGCTAATTGACCATACATTCATGATGCCCACTAGCAAATCAGGAGTGAGTATGCAAATTAACACAACAAAGATGGTGGGTTAGTTTGCATAAACAGGCGCTGAGCAGCTGGGAGGTGGGGTGGGATGTTTGCATTGTCACCATGAAGACGATGCAGGTGTTCCACACCACCCCAGCCGTTCCAGGCCTCTGGGCAGTGTGGGAAGGTGGAAAGGCAGCTCTGGCCAGAGCCAAGGCACTACTGGCAGCCAGGGGAAGGAAGATTCTTGCATGAATCTTCATGCATCGGGCCTCTAGTGTAACATAATGCCACACAGCTAGGGAGTTGTGAGATTTAAGCTCAGGCAATTGAATGCCCTTTTATTAGACTTGAAGCAATAGCAACTTTAAAATAGGATCTCCCTCTGCCCAGCCAGTTTGGCTCAGTGGTTGATGTCGGCCTAGGAACCAAGAAGTTGCTGGTTTGATTCCCGGTCAGGGCACATACCTGGTCCTGAACACTACACATTAGGTCCCCAGTGTGTGGTGTGCAGGAGACAGCCTATAGATATTCCTGTTTCATCAGTGTTTCTATTTCTTTACACCTCTCACTCTCTCTCTAAAAATCAATAAAAAACATATATTTTAAAAAAGAATCTCTCTCTCTCTCTCTCTCTCTCTCTCTCTCTCTCTCTCTCTCTCTCTCTCTGTCACACACACACACACACACACACACACACACACACACACAACTAAAAGTCCTTTCTTACTGGTTCCTCCAAGGGCAATTGTAATACTAATTTACATTGAAGAGTAAGAGCAAGAAATTGGGGTTTGAATGGTCTGCTAAGTGCTCTTTAGAGAGGATTTCGGTGCTGAAATCCATCCAGGGAGATGAGATGGTCCCCCAGCGTACATACGCTCAGCACCTAGTAGAGTACAGGCTGTCAGAAGACCAAGTTGCTGAAAAAAGAAGTGCAGTTGAACTCCTCACTCCCTGGCTCTGCCCAGTGGCCTTTTCGGGGGCCGGGATCCATTCATCCTTCACGACGTGGCTCGTTACTGGAAGCCGTCCTCTCGGACCCTGTTGGAAGGCCCTCGGTTGCTAGTAACAGGAAACCCAATTAAAAGCAGCTTCAACAAATAGGGCTCTTTTGTGTTCTCCCGTGATGAGTGCCTGGAGGAAGGCAGTCCAGCTCTGTGCGCCGTGGTGGCTCAGTGGTGCCAACTGCTACTCAAGTTCTTTCAGTGCTGTCATCTTAGCTTGTCGACATGCTGCCTTATGGTTTTAAAAGGGTGTCTACACCTCTAGGCACTTTGTCTGCGTGCCAGGAAGAAGCAGGGGGGAGGGCAGAAGGGTATTGTCTTTTTACTTGGGAAGGAAACCCTCCCCAGGAGAGTTCTTGCCACTATTTGGCAGGAATTGGGTCACAGGTCCAAATGCTTAGGTCAGTTCCTGGCCAAAGGTGATGGGATGACCGTGACTGGCTTCGACCTGTAATGATGTACCCCTTGGAAGTGGTGAGGGTGTTTCCCCTGTCCAAGATCAAGAGATCCGGGACTGCTATCTGAGCAACAGCGAAGTCAGCAAGTACGGATGGTGGATGGGCAGGCAGTCCCCAGTCTGCCACCTACTCCTTTCCCCTTACTCTCCTATAACAATCTCTTCCCAAACCCACCCCCACTCTTCTCTACTTACTTAGGCTCAGGAAAAGAGGGTTCTGGGCTTGCACTCCCATTGGCTCTGTAGCCCACCGGGATGTAAGAACTGTGAAGGGAGGGACCAACTCTGCTGTGCTCCCACGTCATCCCCAGGACTTATCACATGCCTGATGCATACGTAGTAGGCGCTTGGTCAATACTGGAGTGAATGGATGAATGAATACTGGCCGGGAGCCTGTGTGCCCCGGGCATTCACTCTCTCAGTAACCAACACAGACAGATCAGGCCTCCTACTTGTCCCTCCAGTGGTGTGGGAAGGCAGTGTGTGTGTGTGTGTGTGTGTGTGTGTGTGTGTGCATGCGTGCACACTCACGGCTCCTCCCTGCCTCAGATTGAATTACTTATAAACAGGCCTACGCCAACCTGGCAGAGGCTGCGTTTCAGCACAGCAGTTCTCATAATTTCCCCAATTCTTTTGATTTGGCAAAATCCAAAAATAAAACAAAGCCCCCACCCGCCCCCACCCCACCCCGTCTTCCGCTCAGCATGTCTCTGGAGCCTGGTGCCCCGCCTGGAGCAATGGGATCCGGATGCTGGGATGTATCTCCAGAGCCTGTGAGTCTGCTTTTCCTCTCTCCACTCACTCCTGCCCTGGCCTCGGCTTCCTCCTGGCCTCTCCCGGGGGCTGGTGTGCGGGGCTGGCACTCAGAGTTCCCAGGGCTCCGGCCCCGTTCTGCAGGGGCTCTCTCCCCATTCTGCATCCTGGGTTTCTCCTCCCAGGATGTCTATTGGACAAAGGATGGAGAGCATTTCCCCCTCTGATTTTAAGAGTCTCATTGACCCCAATGTCTCCAACCTCTAGACTCTTAAAATGTCTCCAACTTCTAGACTCTTAGTAAGCAGTGTGTGGCTGGCTAATTTCATTCAACTTGATTCTTAGACACCAGACTGTGGGAAGTTCCTTATACTGTTATCTCACACGTGTCTAGGATTTGATTCAGATGAATTTGTGAGCTCCTCATCTATCAATTTAGGGTTAGATTAGATTCTCTTTGCGGTTTCTTCCAACACTGACTAGGTAGAATAGTGAGTGTTATTATTTTTCTATAACAGAGGAAACAGGCTCAGAGAGGTTAAGGGAAAGACTCAAGGTCACACAGCAAGTCAATAGCAGCACCAGGGCTAGAACTGAATTTCAGTTTGATGGGCTTTTCATCATACCACCCAGCCTTTCATGTTAGCTTCCAATGAGTTCCCGCTGGACGTAGGCACAGAACTCAGTCTCTCTCTCCAGGAAGTTCCCAACCCTCTCCCAGCCCCTAAAATGTTGGCCAGACTGGGTATGTTCTCCAGCCAATGCCGTGGTGACAGATGTCGTGTGGATGGGCCCTATGACAAACAGCATCTGGAACGTGGAGCTGGCATAGGCAGTGGCCTGGAACTACTCCCTCACCACCCACCCCATCCATGCCTCCTCTGTGTTAATTAAAGCGATCCCATTCCCAGTGCCTTCTTTTCTTTTTTTCTTTTTTTCTTTTTTTCTTTTTTTAATGCCTGGGCAAACACCAAGTATAGTACTCTACTGCTAAGAAGGAAAGAATGAAAGGCTGGGAGTTGAGAGAACAGGGTTTGAGGCCTGGCATGGCTACTCACGAGAAGTGCTTTCTCACATCCTTTAATCTTCAAGATCTCAATGTTCTCTTCTATAACATGGGTGTGTGTGAGCGGAGGGGACTAGATGGGCTCCAGGATCCTTTCTATCCCTAATATGCTTCAGTATGCCTTTGTGATGCCATTGAACATAGAAATGGCACTGACATACGTGGAATGAGGAGCAGACCATTATATATGCTGTTTACTTCTATTGAGTCTGGAAACCTGGGAAACCAGAAGGAGTCTATGAGGTGCACCCTAATATCAGTTGTTTAAAACAATGCATGATGTTCATGATCAGCATTGGCAGAGAGTGTGGATGCTAAGGGAACTACATGGAGTGCTTCCTATATGCTGGGCACGACACATCTTTTTATCTGATTTAATCCTCACAATAACCTCACACGGTGGAACAGGCTCTCTCTAATTCCTCATTGCATGTTCCTTTTGTAACACCACACTGCTATTAATGGCATCTACATTGACCAAACATTTATGGATGTGTCCAACACCAATTTAAATATATGATTTCATTGGATCCTTACAATAATCCTAAGTAAGTTAATAATAGTTCACTATTCTCTGGATGTAGAAATGGAGGCACAGAAAAATAAAGCCACTCGCTCAGCGTCCCGCAGTTAATGAGTGGCAGAGCCTGAATTCTCACCCAGTTCTGCTTGGTGGCAACCCCCATGCTGGGTTCTTTTGCCTCCACTTTGCCTTACTGGTAGCTAATACCCCTCAGCAGGATGTCCGCTATATATCCTTGTGCAGAGTTTTTCAACGTGTGGTCTGAAGACCAATTACATCAGAACCTCCTGGTGCTCTTATTAAAATTGCAGATTCTTAAGTCTCTCTCCAGACCTCCTGAAGCTCTCTCTGGAGGTGGAACCTGGGACTGCATAATACCAAACTCTCAGTACGTCTCATTCCCATTAAAGTTTGAGAAACACTCAGTTGGGGAGTGCATAAGTCCTACTTTCATTAAACAAAGTTTTCCATGAGCATAGGAGATCCAGGGTGTTGTGAATGTTTCCAGCATGGAGCTAAGCAGTATTATTACCTTACCGAGACACACATAATCGGGGCACTTTGCAGTGGTTTTCTGGAAATGGGCTTTCATTGTGCATGAGGCAAAGTCTAGTGTTTCAGTTAACCAAGACTAGGTTATGCTTCAGTTACAAGCTGCCTCCAAATATCAGTTGTTTAAAAACAATAAAGATTTCTTTCTTTCTCATACTACATGTCCAGGATGGGTCTGTAGGGTGGGAGATGAGGGGCTGTGGTCATCATTTATTGTCTCACAGTGTCTGTGGGTGAGGAACTCAGGAGTGACTCAGCTGGGTAATTCTGGCCCAGCTTCTCTCATGAGTTTGCAGTCAGGGTATGAGTGGGCAATGTAGTCATCTGAAGGCTTGACTGGGGCTGGAGTATACATTTAAAAAATGGCCCACTCACATGAGTGTTTGCAGGAAGCCTTAGTTCCTGTCATGTGGGCATCTCCACAGGTTGCTTTTGAGTGTCCTCATGACGATGTACCTGGTTTCCCTCAGAACAAAGGTTCTGAAGGGGAATGAGCAAGCAGGAAGCTGTGGTGTATTTCATGACCTCATATTCAAAGTTGTGCACCATGACTTCCACTTCATTCATTAAAATGGAGTCGTTAAGTCCAGCCTTCACTCCAGAGGAGGGAAATTAGTTTCCAACTATTGAGGGAAGCTGAAGCAATCTGTGGTCATTTAAAAACAAGCCCAGGCCGAAACCAGTTTGGCTCAGTGGATAGAGCGTCAGCCTGCGGACTGAAAGGTCCCAGGTGCGATTCCGGTCAAGGGCATGTACCTTGGTTGCGGGGACATCCCTAGTAGGGGATGTGCAAGAGGCAGCTGATTGATGATTCTCTCTCATCGATGTTTCTAACTCTCCCTTTCTCTTCCTCTCTGTAAGAAATCAATAAAATATATTTAAAAAATGTATTAAAAAATAAAATAAAATAAAAACAAGCCCAGTCTACCTCTGGCCACAAATGATTTACATTCTTCTCACATGCAAAATATACTCACTCCTGCCCAAGGCCCCAAAGTATCATTTCATCAGAGCATCCATTTGAATTCTAGAATTTTGTCATCTAAGTCAGGAGCTGATAAGGATACTCAGATGTAATTTCTTAAATTCAGCTCCTCAAGAATAAGAAGACCTGTGAATACACGCAATGTATAGTGATGGGACAGGTGTAGGATAACCACTATAGTCATTTCTGTCTAAAAATGGGGAAAATAGAAGACACAAAGACTTATGACTCCAGGGTGAGTCTGAAATATAGCTGGACAAGTGTTGAATATTCTTTGATTAAGACTTGGGCTTATTCCTGACTGGGAATCATTCTCCATGGCTATGTGCCCTGCCCTCTGGGGTCTTGGTTCTTCCTCTGAGTCATCCTTCCTTTTCCATGAAAGGTTGTTTTGTTTGCAGCTGTGTAGTTTTCTCAGCCTGTTTCCTGCTAGAATTTTGGGATAGAGGTTCAAAGATCATTTTTTTAAAAAAAATCTTCACCTGAGGATATGTTTTAAAAATTGATTTTAGGGAGAGAGGAAGGAAGAGAGAAACATCGATGTGAGAGAGAAACATGGATTGGTTTCCTCCTGCATGCACCCCAACCAGGGATAGAGCCTGCAACCTAGGTATGTGCTCTGTCTGGAAATCAAATCTGCAACGTTATGGTATATGGGAAGACACTCCAATCAATTGAGCCACATAATTTTTACTTTGTACTATTTTTGTCCCTTCCAGTTTAAATTGTCTGTGTTCCTACAAATAGAATTTTCTTAAAAATGTTTTGAGTCCCCTGAAAATATTGGGTTCACTCCATTAGACGAAGGCCACATCTAGAAATCTCTTTGTGATAAGCCCACGTGTGTCTGCTGAAATGCTGAGGGACATTCTTAAACGTCTTAGAAACTATTGCTCAACTGAGAGTATCTGCAGGCACATATTTAAACTTAGAATGATTTTTTGTTTGATTGAACAGCCCTCTGAGTTGCCACCTTAGAGCTTTTTTTTACTGTCTTAACAACGGCTTTATTGCCACTTCCTTGGCTTCATCTTCTGTATGTTTGCCTTGCAGGGCTCCGGAATTGATTATTTATGGAAGACAGTTCTTAATTTTATCATTGTTTGCCATCTTGAGAGGTTAAAAATTTAAAGATTATCAAATCCTGTCTCTTTCATGCTTAATACTTCTTCTTTTAGCCTATCTGTCTCCTTTCACATTTTGGTATAAGCAGAAGCCAGGTGGCACTTTTAACACATGGCTTAGAAATCCCCTGAGCTAAACCCAGTTCCTTAGGTACATTTGCTTTTCATATAACTGCAGGTGACAGTGTTGCTAAACTTTCTATTCCTATAGAAGAAGACCCCACCTCCCTATTCCTACACTTTCTAATAAGATTTTTCTCATTCTCCTTTGCCCCGCATCTGCAGTCTCCTCAAAGGTTATCATGCCTCTGCAAACAGTACTGACAAAGCTTTTCAAGCTTTCACCAACACTCATATTTCTTCCATCTCTGCTTACTGCTTGATTCTAAAGCCTCTCTTACAGTTTTAGATATTTATTATGGCAACATCTTATTTTTGGTACCAAAATCTATGTTAGTTATCCTTTGCTGTATAGCTAATGACTCTAAAACTTCACCAGGAATCCAAAAACGACTTTGCCGGATGGTTCTGGTCCAGGGCCTCTCATGAACGAGGCTGCAATCTCTTGGGGCTGGGGGAACCACATCCAAGATGGCTCATTCACATGGCTCTTGGTGGGAGGCCTCCGTTCCTCATCGCATGAACTTCTCCATGGGCTTCCCCCAGGTTGAATGATCAGAGAGCGAGTTAGGGAGTGAGCACTGAGGAAACTGCACTGCCTTGTAGCTTTGGAAGTGACTTTTGCCGCATTCTGATAGAGACCAACCCTGATACAAGGTGGGAGAGGACTACTCAAAGGTGAGAGTGTCAGGAAGCAGGCCATCATTAGGAACCATCTTGAAGCTGGCTACCATATGACTCCATTGAATCATCTCTTTGGCTTTGCAAAAATACTTCTGTGTGTTGCACTCTGAGGAAGGGAGGGACATCTATTTTTGTTATGTTTTGTGACAGGAACCTTGGTTTCATATACAATTTCAGCAGCATTAGTTCTTTTTATTTTTACGCAGAGGCTGTCATTTTCTAGGATCTAGGCATGAGACTATGAGGGAGGCTGGCCAGGAGACACATCCAAGAGGCAGATGCTATGTTAGTCAGAACCACGCTTCCTCTGAGCATGAGGATTTGCTTAAGCTGCTCTTCTGCCCAACTCCTTGTTCTCTGAGGGTAAGTTATTTCTTCGGAGTTCCCCTAAGCTTCTCGTGTGAATAAGTAAACCCTTGATGAGACTCCAGAATATTCTAGAGAACTATCTGAGTTCAGGATAGTGTGCTAAGGTAACCTAGGGAAGAAAGAAAAATAGAAACTGCCCTGGAAATTATCTACGCAGACCCATAATCCTCTGCTGACAGGGGCTCTGGGGTACATCCTGTGAGTACAGAAGCCGTGGCATTCACAGTTAGCCAGTAAGAGTCCATTCTGGCAGCAACTAAGAGTTGACTAAGATTCTGGGCTGCCTGTACCGGTATCCAATCCTTAGATCCTCATGCCTTTGGGACCTCCTCCTCCAGACTTAAGGTTTCTGATTTATTTCCAAGCCCAACCATCTTTTTCTGGAAAGATCCTAGGTACTCTGTGTGAATGAATACACCTGTTAATGACCCTATGACCCTCTTTTGGTGCTGTTTTTTTTTTTTTTTAACCTGACCCAATTTTACTATTTACGATGATGAAATCTGATTATGCTTTACTAGTTCAGCCTTAGATTGCCCTCTACCAGAGCCTGTATAGCACCAACAAGGGAAAAACTCTAAGTGTTCTGAAGAAATTCCAACTCAAAGCTTACCCACCAATACACAGACAGGTATAAGCAAGTAGAAGGAGGCTACTCACCTCTCCAAGGAGGGAGAGATGAGCACTGCACTTCTGAGACATGACAAGGAACTCTGTGAGCAGGGCTGACATGACTTAATTGGTAAGTATTCTGTCTAGACATGTGCATCAAGTGTGATGAAGAACCCGCCAACAGTCATCAGAACTACCAGTCAGTACCAACTTTAATTGAGTCCCCTAGAAAGTACTGATGGAGTGAGCAGATGTTTGGGCCATCATAACTAGTTGGACTTTTAGTACTGTAAATAAGAAATGGAATGACTTGAAGGCATAGGAGGCACACTCATCTCTATTTCTCTCATTTTCTTTTCTCTCCTGAAATTAGGGCTTTCAACTAGAAGGAATCAGGGTTCTTTACCATTCATGAAATGAGACAAGATTTGGTATCTGGGACCAGGGTTTGTGATAATAGGATGCCTAGGTGTGGAATGCCTGCCATAACAAACAAGATTAATATATAATATATGAAGAAGGATTGCCTATCTGATCAAAATAAATTGAGGGAGAAAAATCCTCAGATAAAATGATATAAATTAAATGAATGAAGCAAAAAACCTTATGACAGAAGTTCTTTTAAGAAAATAATTATTTTATTCAGGAAAATGTATAGATAAGTAGTTTGGGACTGAAGATAGACCCCCATAGAAATAATATAACATGAGTCAAGGGGAGGAAATCAGTGAAAAACTCCTGCTTGTCAGTAAAGAACAAAAATATGGAGCAGGCAGGAGAGAGTTGGGAAGAGTAGGAGGTAAAGAGAAGACACTATGGCAGGTAGGTGAAGGAGGGGTGAGCCATGCTCATTTGGAGTTGTGTTTCTGCTGTGCTCATAAATGCCTCATGCTAGTGCTTTCCTCTAGAAAACAAGGATAAGAGCTTGACTTTAAACTTGGGTCAAGGTGATGTGGGAGGGAAAAATGCAAACAAGAAAGCCAGATGATCCTGGCCTGAGACATGAGTGAAAGCTCAGAGCCAGCCACTCAGGCAAAGGTAACAGGAAACTGAGGTGCAAAGAGGGAAGCAGAGATGCTCAGGAGCCTGTGCACCAACACATGGAGTAGAGAAACAAGACACCTGGTGGGATGGTGCTTATCTGGCAGGATGTGGCTGGTTTAAAAGACAGTTCTTTTTCTTTTTTCTTTTTTTAAAATATTTTTTTTTATTGATTTTTTACAGAGAGGAAGGGAGAGGGAGAGGGAGAGTTAGAAATATTCATGAGCTGAAACCGGTTTGGCTCAGTGGTAGAGCATCGGTCTGCGGACTGAAAGGTCCCAGGTTCAATTACGGTCAGGGCCATGTACGTTTGTTGTGGGCACATCCTCGGTAGGGGGTGTGCAAGAGGCAGCAGGTCGATGTTTCTCTCTCATTGACGTTTCTAGCTTTCTATCTCTGTCCTCCCTCCCTTCCTCTCTGTAAAAAAAAGAAAAAAAAAGAAAAAAGAAAAATTGATGAGATAGAAACATCGGTCAGCTGCTTCCTGAACACCGCCCCCACTGGGGATGTGCCCGGAACCACGGTACATGCCCTTGACCAGAATCGAACCTGGGACCTTTCAGTCCTCAGGCCAACGCTCTATCCACTGAGCCAAACCAGTTAGGGCTAAAAGACAGTTCTAATAAAGGCAGAGAGGAGTGACCCAATATATACAAGGAGTGTGAAAATGGATTAATTTGGAGATGTACAGAGTAGAAAATTTTGGTGATGAAAAAAGAAAAACTATAATGATTTCTGCTAATATTTATTCACATTCTTTTTCTATTGATAGGCATCATCACAGCACTTTGCATGTCCTATTTCATTTAATTTTCAGAATGATCTTAAAAGGCAAGACTAGCATCACTTCCATATTTTGGATGGGTAAAGCAATAATCATAAAGGTCATGCAAGTTGTTCAAGGCTACCCAGATAGAAGATGGAGTGAGACTAAGACCCAAGAAGACTGCAGAGTCTCAGCTCTTATAGATGTGAAACTAACTTGGAGTAACAGGAGATATAGGTATTTTTTGTTGTTGTTGCTTGTTAATTAAAAAAAAAAATCTAATTCTCAAGTACAGACACAGGGCAAAGAAATCATGAGAACTCCCAACTTTTCAGTCATCTGCTGGGGTGGAGGTTTTATTATCTTCAAAGTCCAGTGCTTTGCAAAAGCCTTTTCACTTGCCCAGCAAATAATATTGTCTCTGAACAGTTGAAGGAGACAAGGAAGAGAACTGTCCCTTTGAGTTTTGTTCACTGAGGGATGATTTTACTGTTCCTGTGGGGATCATGGGAAGCTTGGGAGGGAAGTTTTGTCATCTTGGAGGCTGTGGTAGCAAAGAGAGAGGACACTGGCTGCAGTTAAATATGTGCTCCAGACATTAGGAGCATAAACATATCAGTTTTGCTGGCATTTGAAAGAAGAGAATAAATCTGCCTTAGTGACTGGGAAGACCAAGGGTGATTGGTTTCAGACAGTGCTGTCATCAGAAGCTCAAACCAGGCAATCAGGGCTACTTTTCTCTCTCTTGCTTTATCCCTTGACTCCATATGGGAAAGGCAGTTGCCTACAATTTCAGATTTATAACTCAGGTGGGAATCTCTTAACCCTTATCTCTCTCAACCTCAAATTTTCCACCCATGCCAGATCTCTTTAGTTGGCCTTGCTGGGTCTTGTGCCCACCTTTAGACTAATCACTATTGCAAGGTGGATCCCATACTGTGATGTGACCTAGCCTGGGCCACAGTTTCACCCTCTGATGGAGGTTGGGTTAGGGATGATGGGTAAGGAGAAGTTCCACAAAGGAAATAGGGTCCCTGGGCCAACATAGTGATGTTCATCATAACACATTTTGAATGTTCATAGAGAAGTCTGGTCCAGTAGCCAATGACCTCACAAAGGAAGGTAGACTGTTTCTAGAAAAAAAAACACACACACACATTATAACACTATAGTCAGAGTTAATCCCTATGAGGAGAAAAGTGACTAAAGCCACACTGGAGCCATGCAGGTTGCTTTATGATGAATTTTAACTTTATAAAACTCATGGCTTAAAGGACCCTAAAGATGGGCACCAGAGTAGAATGGGTCTGCAGGAATAGTGACAACGAGGCTAAGGCTCAGAGCAAACTCAGATTTGAAGAGGGAGATATTCTGAGGACAGTAAAAGGTCTTTGGGGCTCTGTTTAGTGAAGGAAAAATAATGCAAGTGTAAATTCATTGCTTGGGCAAGGGGAAATATGTTAGCTAAAAAGACAGAGAAAGTAAAATAGAAGTTGAATATATAATTTTCCCATCAAGGATGTCAAACTAGAAAGTGAAGAACAAACACTAAGTAGAGACAGTGATAGCCCACCCAGTGGTCACTTCCTCCCTCCTTGTTGGCAGATGGCTGATTTTTTTTTCCCCGTCAGCTCCTCCCCACCACATATGAGGGATACATTTCGTGTAAGTCCAAGACAGTTTTTGTTTCATTCTCCCCATCATTGGCTGCTTAAGGATAGGCAAGAGATTTACTTCTTATCAATGAGATGTGAGAACTGGTCTGCCAGGGTTTCTGAAAATGTGTCCTTGCTTCTAAGAAGAGAGATGGAACCACCGGTCCTTCTTTTACTACTGGACTTTGTCAGGTCTGCCTGAGGTTGTTGGGAATGTAACACATCTTGCAACTATGAGAGAATTCAGTTGACAACCTGAGGATGGCAGAGTGGAAAGGTAGAGAGGTATCCTTGAAGATGTAATTGAAATATTGAAGTAACCAATCCTGAAGTCCCCCTACTCAGCACTTGTAATTTTATGAAAGAATCCATTTTGTTTATTGTTTTAGCCAGTTGAACCTGGGATTTCTGCTCCCTGCAGCCCAAGACCTTTTGACTGGCTCAGAGCTCAAGAAAGGTGAGGAGATTAGATAAGAAGGGGCTAAAGCTGATTCAAATGGATCCAAGTATCTGACCCAATGACTCACATCCCGAGGTGTAGAAAGAACTTTCCGGTGGGATTGGGAAGTCACTGTCAGTAACTTTCAAGTAATTGTGGAGAAAGAAGGTGGTGCCAGAAGCAGGAACTGGGCAGAGATTACACTGATATTCATAAAAGGGAAAAAAAAGATTGTTACTGGAAACTCCAGACAAGTGAATTTGAGGTAGATCCTTAACAACAGGGAAGCAGAATGGATAAAGAAGCAGATGGTGGGTGAGCATTTAGGAAGGAATGCAGTGGTCAGTTGAACGCAAAATGACTTCATTGAGTACAAGTTATTCCAAACTAACCTCATTTCCTCTTTTGATAAGGTTACTATGTTTGCGAATCAGGTGTATGCCATAAACATTGCAGGTCTTGATTTCAGCTTAGGGTTAACAGTTCCTCTCATGGTTTCCTTGTGGCTAAGATGGTGAAATGTGGGTTGGATGCGAGCAGTGGTTTTATGTATTTGCAGCTGGCTCAACAGCTGAATTCAAAGAGTGTTGAGTATTGGATGGATGTCACAGCCCATGTGCTAAACTCAGTCAGGGTGGTGGAGAGAGAAGTCACACGTTGGCCTGAGCTTGGCTGGGAGTGAAAGTCTGACACTCTGGGTGAGACAGCTCTGGGACGGGCAGGACAAGTGCCAGCAAACCTTCAGCTTGTTGCTCAGAGGCCCCGAGTAAAGCTGGGAGGATCAAGTAGATACAGGAAGGGGGCAGACATGGGAAGGGTCATCAGGAAGACCTAGAGAGGGGGAAGCAGACAAAGAGGCAGGTTTCAGGAGGGAGGAACAAGAAGGCAGAAGCAGCTGAGCAGACAGAGGGAGAGTCAGGCAGTACCATGGGTGGGTGTGTAGTGAGCCCTGCTCTGTGTTCCACTTCCTCACTTCTTAGAGGGGCCGTTTCCAACTCATGACAATGGGTGTCAACCTTCAGAGCGTGTTTTTGCTGAGTTCTTAGGGCCCCATCCTTGATCATGTCTGATTTATCACTAGATGAAAACTCAGGAGGCATACTGATCAAAGGTGTAGATGTCACAAATCTGGGAGGGAGAGTTAATACTAGAGGTGACAGAATGAGGACCCAGAGTGATCCTGACAGGTTGGAATGCTGGGTCAAAAACAATAAGATACAACTTAGCAGGCTTAAATTTAAAGTCTGGCATTTCCGTGCAAAAATACAAATGGCAAAAACATAGAGTGGGAGAGATTGCTTTGGCAGGAAATCGTGTGAAAAATATCTGAAGCTTTTAAATGACCACCGGCTCAGAGTAAGCCAACAGTGTGACGTGATTGCTAACAATCCAACACAACGTGTAGTAGAAGAATGGATAGAAATCCAGGGCTCTTGTGGAGGAGCGGTCTCATTCTATACTTGGTCAGGTGACATCTAAGGTATCATGTTCAGTTTTGGGCACCAGATTTTGAGGAGGGCATGGAAAAATTAAAATGTACCCAGAGATGGGCTGTTTAAGATAGAGCAAGTCTCAGAAATTGTTTGATGGGAGGAGAGGTTGCAAGATCAGGAAGTTGGTCCAGTCTCTGAGGTAGGACTGAACCAAATGGTAGAAGCTATAGGTCAGCTAATGCACATACATAAAAAGAAAACTTTTCTGATCATTAGAATCAAGAGAAAGAATGTCAGCTATATAATTTCACGTGTGAGTTTAAAAACCATGAGCTTGTTTGTGAGGTGAGCCATTGCTTCCATGCCAGTGATACAGTAATTATTTGAAATGATCATAAAATTATATACTAATATGTCTATCCCCAGTGCCTAGAACATTTCCTGATAAATATTCGTTGGATGAGTGGGATGTGAGAGAAGCTGAGTGTCTTTCCCGAGGTCACATGGATGGATTTCCAACTCCATGACATGCCTTGGAGCACGCTCAGATGCCATAGGCTTTTATGGAAAGCCAGGGTGTCCCTGTCGACAGAGACCATGTGACCACTAGCAGGCACGCACCAGAGGACTTTCTGACATGGGGTAATAGGGTGGGGCTAGGGGGCAGGGGACATCAAAAGCCCTTTCAATGCAAAGGTTTCACCCGGAGTATTCCTAACCCAAAGAACTCTAAATTGTTCTTGAGAGCACACGCAGGATGAGGAATCTGTCGTCACACACGCCCAGCCAGCCTCTGTGGTCGATGGTATCTTCCCCTGGAATCCTTTCTCCCTGCAGATCCCTATCTTGGGCGTGGGAGTGTATATCTAGGGCCTCTATGCGGACACTCAAGGTAAAATGTGCACATGCAAAGGCTCGGGGAAGATGGAATTGCAGTCCTCTAGATGCCCAAGGTGTGCTTTTGAATTCCGTTGCCAACCTCTATGGAGCAAGCAAGTCCTCTATCCTGGTTTGGGGTGGGAGGGAAGTCCTTTTGTGCAGGTGACTGCAGAAATAGAGGCCCTCGATCATCTTAAGTGAAGTCAGAGATGGGCTCTTTCTGGACAGACCCCCAGGATGGACCCAGGAAGCTTCTGCTTGTTCTCTTCCTCTTCCTCTTCCTCTCAGTATAAATCAGGACCAACCTAAAGGTCCTCACCCCCTTTTATTGTGCTGGGGATAAGGTGATTGGGCCGAAGGTCATAAAATCAAGGTTCAGCTTATCCTTGTGCTCAGTTCTTGCTTCCTCTCCAAGACACATACAAAGCAGGCCTCCGGTTAATGGGGATCTAGGGGACCCTCTCTTCCGGTTGGTGCAGGCTTTGCTGCCTGTCTCCTGCTCTCCCCCCACCCCCCCCCATCGTGGTGTCCACCGTCTCTACTAGGTGGAGAAAAAGAGCGGTTACAAAATGTACGAAGCCCCAAATCAAAAACACAGGCCGAAAGAGAGCACAATCCAATTCTAAATGGAACTCGAAAACTTGAGAAGTAATTGAAAGGGAACCACATTAAATACTAGAATGTCTAATGGGGCCCATGTGTTTTGCGCAGAGAGAGAGCGCGCGAGAAGGGGAACAGAGGAAACCAGGGAGACAATAAGTCTGTGCGACTTGTTCTCATTAGGGGCGCAGCGCTGTGGAGCATCATTCGTTATAATCTGGTTAAATCTCCAGCCCGGCCCGGGCACCTCGGCCTGCCGAGGGGTGTAAAACAAAGGGCTCCGTCGTGATAAACGGGGGTGGGGGGTGGGGTAGAGGGTGGTCTCTCCCTTGGAGGTTCACGCCAGTCACTCGTGAGGGTCAGGGGTGTCCATCACTCTCCTGCCAGCTCTTCTTTATGAGCCCAGCGCTGGGCTCCAGCTAGCAGATGTCTGCACATTTCGGGGAGGAGAAAGGAGGGGGATCGAGGGAGGGAGGGAGACTCCTCCCCCGCCCCCCCCAACCCCTCATTGTCTCCAACTTGTCTGTCGCCTAATTCAGTATCTCTGTCTGCCGCCGAGCTGGATGGGGAGAGTTCAAAAGAGGAAATAAAAACAATCCACAGATCAGAGCTCGGGAGAGATCCGCGTGGCACCCAGAAATCACTGGCACCCCTCCCGCTCCCCTTTGAAATGTGGACGCCCCGGGATGATGGAGTGGGTTGTGCTGGCGCTCCTACATACCCGCAGCGCGTGGAACACGCACTGGGGGCTATTTTTAAAAAAGGAGAAGGCAGCCAGAGGTTGGAAGGGGTGTGGATGGGAAGGGGTCAGGTTCAGGTTTTCCCTAGCTGCTTCGGAGTTTAAGGTGATGTGGGGGGTGATGGGAAGGCCCCGAGGTGAGGCCAATGGACACTGAGGGCCAGCCCATTTGTTATGGGTGCCTCACCCAGGCCTCTGGCCAAGCTCTCTAACGTGAGAGGGCGTCCTTTATCTGTTTTGTGTTCTTTCCTTGTACCCCACTGCCCAGCCAACCAGCTGGCCTGCTGGAGCCCGGGCAGGGCGACTGTGGTCTATAGAGCACCTTGAAGAGCACGGTGCCCCCCGGAGATAAAGGCTGAGGGTAGCCAGGCCAATGACACTGTCCTTTGGCCAAACGCAACTTGGAGCTGGGCACTCAGCTTGTTCATTAAAAGCCAAGTTGAATTCCTCCTCCTGCTTGACCCTCCTGCCAGGTGTCTTTGTGCAAAACACGAACCACACATCCTTAGGCTCTAGCTCGGGCATGGACACACCAGTAGCCTTATCCCTCTGTGCTGGTGGGGTTGAGCCCCAGTTAATTCTGCAAACAAACATTCCTTGTGTCAGGTCCGAGGTTGGCCATCTGCTGGGCCTGTTTCATTCTGGTGAGAAGGAGCTGTATTTCCTGGCTTCGTCTCCAGCCTCAGGTGGCCACATGCCATTGGATGCTATTGGCCAGGGTGGTGACCAAGGGAGGGACTGGGTGAGTCTAGGTGACCTGCCCCGTGACTAATAAACAACAAAGGCACCATAACTCCTAAAGTAAAATAAACGCTTCACTCCATGTTTCCAACTCTCTATTGGACTAGATGCCTGTGCTCTGTGTGGTATATTCGCCTGTTGACTTGTCCGACTAGATGCTTCCTCTACACTAAATGGTTAATTCTGTTCACTTTTATATCCAGGTGCCCTATACCAGGCCAGACTCAATAAATCCTTGCCTCTTTGCATGCAAAGCAAAGTACATCCTGCTGCTTTGGCTCCGATTTAGCTGAGTAATTGTAACTTAATTCATTGATCATTTTTATTGAGCATCTGCTATGCTGGCACAGTGTGATGTGCTAGGGATGTAAAGATGATTAAAATCAGTGCCTGACCTTAAAGCATTCACACTCAGGGGTCAAGTGAGATGAGGGCTGCATAGGGCGAACAGATAAGGAGCCTACCCTGCGGCAATGTGGTAAATCCAAGATTTCTTATGCACTAGTTACAGCGGGGTCCCAAACGAGGGGCCTGTCCAGGTTGAGACAATCCTAACAGCAGCCCTGGAAGGTCTATCCTGGTGTTCGAGCATAGAGAGGCAGCCTGCTTGGAAAATTGCTCTGAATATCATATGCAACAATCAGACCAGTGCTCTGCTAAGATAGGACTTGTGTGCTTTCTCCGAAGACTCTCAGAGTTCCCTCTCAGTTTGGATTTTTTAAATCCAAAAAGCCACCGTGCTTCTTGAAAGGCAGCACCAGGACATAGACCACCGGGCACTTCATTAGTTAGAAAGCCTGATACACAGATGTCTTTAGGTCAGAACAGGTGAGTGTTTTCCTGCTGAGAGGTCAACATAAAGACATGGACTGTAACATCTTTCACATCTCTAAGGCCTCCAGATGGCCCAGCCTCGGGCTTCTGCTCAATGAAGGAACATGAGAATAAGGAACTGACAAGCAGTATATGCTCCCATAAGACTGCACACTGAGCTGCAAAGAGGCTAAGGAACAGAGGTTTTCTCTTCTGCAGAATGAAGTGGTTTAAAGAGATGAGGTGGGTCAACCAGGAAAATTTTCCTGGAGGAAGTGGGTGCTGACCTGTGTCCTTTTTATAAAAAAAATATTTTTATTGATTTCAGAGAAGAAGGGAGAGGGAGAGAGAGATAGAAACATCAATGATGGGAGAGAATCATTGATCGGCTGCCTCCTGCATGCCCCCAACTGAGGACCGAGCCCGCAACTTGGGCATGTGCCCTGACCGGGAATTGAACTGTGACCTCCTGGTTTATAGATCGACGCTCAACCAGTGAGTCACACCAGCTGGGCCTGACCTGTGTCTTGATTGATAAGATTCTGGCTTTGAAGAGCAAGGAACGTCTCCTGTAGGGGGGTCTCATATACAAACCTTCATTTGTACCATGTGTATATACACACCTAATCAGAGTTTTTATTGACTCACATGCTGGTTGCAAGTCATCATGATCAGCCTCACCTTGTCTGACTTCCTTTCTTACACCTTTGGGTGTAAGGATTCAGCCATATCGTCTTCTAACCTTTATGTAGCACCTACTGTATGCCGAGCACAAAGATGAGAAAGATGTGGTCTCTCCTGTACAAACCCAGAGACTTGGGAATGAGCCACTCAGGAGAGAAACAAGAGCTTTCACATTTTTAATTTTACTGGCTGCATCTCACTGATAATTTCTCAAGGATAGATAAGGTTTAGCAGAGTTGAGAGCACCAGCTCTAAAGTCAGGTTATCTGGCTCCATATCCCAGCATCACCCCTTGTTGCTGAATGAGCTTGGGCAACATACATTTGTCTCCAAGCTTTGGGGCTCATCAGGTGGGGCTAATAACATGCCCTCCTCAAAGGGTTGATAGGAAATAATGCATGCATGATGCGTCCTATGCAATAAATGCTCAATAAATGTTAGTAAATATTTTTCTGTTTTACAGTATCTTCAACAGTTCTCTGAGTTAAATACTAGAAAGATTATTTCTGAAGTAAAGATTAGTTTAAGAGGCACAAAGTCCTGTGATTCTTTTTTTTTGCGCCTTATTTATTTATTTATTTATTTACTTACTTACTAGAAATTATACTCCAATATGTGTAGTAATTCTATAAACATTGATTGAGCACCTACTCAGGCCCTATATTAAATAATGGAGATGCAGAGAAGGGAAAACCCCCAAGACATGTGGTCCTTGCTCTTAAAGAACACAAAGTTCCAAAGGGAAGGCAGAGGAGCAGAGATTCAATGTCCTATGGTAGAGATCCATGTAGCAAGGATGGGGACACCAAAGCGGGTGGCCAATGAGGTGGAGTGGGCAGAGGGGGCTTCCCCATGCAGGAGCTGCTGAGCTGCATGCGGAGGAAGGAGGAGGAGTTGTTTTATGCCCAGATTCATCCATAGGGTTGGAAGCACCCACTTCTCATGTCCATCTTTCAGCCATGCTGGCCGGGAGGCAGTGCACAGCAGCATAAAGAGCCAAGAGAACTGCATTCCACTGCAGCTCTGAGAGTGACTTGCTGTGGGACTTTGAGTAAACCACTCCCCTCTCTGAGACTGAGTAGCTTGTTGGCATAAGTATCAGGAGCCTCTCAGGTTGGACTCATTCGTTTGATCCAATAAGTATTTATTAAGTGCCCACCATGTGCCAGACATGGTTAGGTACCAGGGAATCAGTAGTGGGCTGGCCCCATTCAGGAGTGCCATTTCTGCTCCAGCCTCATTCATTCATGCTGAGCTCAGGGTGCCCTGGGCATGCCATGATGAATAAGTCCCGTGAGCTCTGCCCTCACTGAGCTTCCAGTGCCGGGAGAGGACAGGAAGCTACCAGTCAGGTAATTACAGTTACCCCAGCAGAGAGTTATGTGAGGGAAGTGCAGCATGCAAAGAAAATGTACAACAGAGCCCGGTTGGTTGGTGTGGCTCAGTGGTTGAGCATCAACCTATGAACCAGGAGGTCAGGGTTCGATTCCTGATCGGAGCATATGCCAGGTTGTGGGCTTGATCCCCAGCGTGCAGGAGGCAGCCGATCAATGAGTCTCTCATCATTGATGTTTTTTTTTCTCTCTCTCTCCCTCCCCCCCCCACCTCTCTCTCTCTCTCTCTCTCTCTCTCTCTCTCTCTCTCTCTCTCTCTCTCTCTCTCCCTTCCTCTTCTCTCTGAACGAAATAAAAATACGTTAAAAAAAGGAAATGTGTAACATAGATAACTAGCATCATCTAAGATTCAAGAGAGGCTGCCCTGAAACATGCCTTCTAAACTGTGAGCTGCAAGTCGAGGAGGAAGGGAGAATGTTGTGGGTGGAGGGAAATGTGTGAACGGTGGCTGCGCAAGAGAACACAGAGCATTTAAGGAATGGAAGGAAGCTCAGCCTGTCTTGATATAAAAGGGAGGGTTGCTAGAGTTGAAGCTGGATACTGGATACCCAGAAGTGCAACCTCAGAGACCTTCATAAGTCAGGTTAAGGAGTGGAGGCTTTATCCTGAAGAAGTCAAAGGGGCGAGAGCGAGAGAAAGAGCGAGAGAGAGAGAACACGCACAGGAGAGGCGCTCTCCCTGAGGCTGCCCTTTGAACTCTGTGGTATAAGATGGACACTCCTAGCCAGGGGGAACATTATAAAAACATAAAGAGGCTGATATTTCTTCATCATCGCGGGAGACAATTAAGGACAACACAGACCTAATGAGTCAGAGAACAAACGCGGTGAATCAGAGGGACGTGCGGAAAACAACATGCTTTGGGACCAGAGGGTTAATGTTCTCCGGGTGGTTCCCGCAGAGGACTGGTTTGCTTATTGAACACTTGATCTTTAAGTGGCCTTTGGGGACTCCTCACCATGGCCCAGGTCCCCCTCACCAGTCTCTGGAACCATGGTGGACTAATAATGCCAGGTTCATAACAAATTAATTCAGGCCAGAGGGTTACCCTTCTAAGCCTGGGGCCTTACCCATCACCAAATGTCAAGCAGAGGGACGTGGCAGGGAACAGAGTGCAGGGAGAAGGAGTGGATGGTGTGGGTGGAAAGGATTTCAACTCTGCAAGGGCCAGGTGGCTGACTGGGCTGAAGCCTGAGAAAGGCTTGCCAATCACCCACACCACCACCTGCTCCCCACCCCAGATCTGGTCCACCCCGCACTTGAAGGTTCCCAGGGGTGGACTTTCTGGGTATGTTAGCTATAGAAGAGGGGTAGCCCTCTACAACCTAAGAGAAGGTCTCCAGCTAAGCCAGTTCCAGGAATTAGTTTATTCATCTATTATCCCCATTCTTCTTTTTGCAAAACATTAGTTTAGATAGATTGAGATGAGGGTGCATAAATTTTAATTGAGGCAGCAAGTTAGGAAAGATCTACAGCCTGAGGCTGAGCCATGGGAAGCTTGAGTAATGCTGAAAGGAACTAAGGAAAGGTTCATTCAGTCAAGAAATGTATCAAGGACAATGGCAAGTGGTATTCTCCAAAAATGGCCACAGCAGTGTTTCCAGGCCCACATAGCCTTCCAGAACATTGTACTTCCCATTAAAAGGCAGAGACTGTTTCCCCTACCCATGAGCCTTTGCCAGTGCTTAATTAATAGACGATTGAGGAAGGGATGCCACAAGGTTGGGTCTTAAAAGGCACTATGGCCTCGCCTGGCTGTCTCTAGGGTGCTCCATATTAGCATCCAGTCACCTTGCTGTAAGAAGCCCAGAACCAATGGGGAAGCCACGTGGGGGTGGTGTGACTGACAGCCACACGGAGATCTCAGCTGCAAGTGAGCAAGGCTCTGTGGACCAAGGAGTGAGACAGCTTTGGAGCTGCCCCACTGAACACTGAGTGGAGCAGAGATGAGCTACCTGTGTCGAGTCTTGATTGACTGCAGGCTCGAGAGCAAAATGATTTCATTATTGGTTTGAGACACTACGTTTTGGGGGTAATTTCCAATAACTGAAAAAAGCCCAGCTACAAAACACTGGAGAATGACCGCTAACATTTGTACAGCACTTTAGAGTTTACAAAAGGCACTCACATCACCATCTCAGCCAGACCTCCGAAGGGCCCTGTGAATTGGGGGCTATGTCAGCTTCACAGAAGGGGAGCAGAGGCTTATAGGGACTGACTGGAAGGCTAAGAGGCAGTTGGCTAGTAACTAGCAAAGGAGCCAAGTGGAGCCTTCGTTCTCAACTTCTCCAAGTTCACCTGACCAAGGCCCAGGCAGAGAGCTGGGCGGGCTGTCTATCTAGAAACAGCAGACAAGAGCCTGCATAAAAGCCTCTTCCAGATAGTGGAGGTGAGTTATGCCTAGAAATAACCATCACACTACAGGGTACACCAATAGGCTACCAAGAGATTAATTAATTAATATAATAGTTATTGAGCCCCTGTCATGTACCAGACGTAAGTCCCCGCCCTCCTGGATTTTCATTCCAGTAATTTAGGTAAAACGAGGTCATATGGGTGGATCCTTGTACAACACGACTGATAACCTTATAAAAAGGGGAGATTAGGACACAGACACACACAAAAGGAAGCCTGTGTGAAGATACAGGGGAAAGATGGCTGTCTACAAGCTAAGGAGAGAGGCCTCTGAGGAAACCCATCCTGCTGTCATCTTGGTCTCAGATTTCCAGCCTCCAGAACTGTGAGGAAACAGATTTCTGTTGTTTAAGGGACATTGTTACGGCCATCCTCGTAAGTGCATCAATTGCCGAGGCAGTTTGTGGTGGGTCTAGACTACTTCTTCCAGGGCAATGGCAGGGGTGACATTTGAACTGGTTTTAAAGGGATGAGTCTGGAGATACGAGGCTTGGGTAAATGCAGGGTTGGGGGAGTTAACTATGGGGGGGTGCAGTTTACAGGATTAAGGGCATCACAAGCCACGGTGTTATATATCCCTGTTGTATAACCCTGTTAAGGTAGAGGTGAGGGTACTTACCAGTGGAGGCCAGCCTGTCCCAAATCTACTTTTAGATTCTGCAGATCACCTTGGCTTAGCCCATCACTATTTAGGGGATAGGCACTTGAAAGTCCCTACTCCCCATCTATACAAATATTAATAAGTGGATTTGTTCCAGGATAAGGGCATAATAAGACCTGGAGTTTCTTTGCATGCAGATCTGATTGCTGGGAGAAGAGAGATCCATTTCCTAAGAAGTCCATGGCCTTCTGAGAGGAAAAACAGTGATGCCATCCTAATTCCCCTAGTGCAAAGTAAAGTGCTCCCAACCAAGTTCCAGTGGCCAAAGAGGTGGCCAGCTCCCTGCAAATAAGACTATTTTAGGAAATGGCAAGTCTTTCCTGAAGCCCCGAGTCACCACATGGTTTCGGGATTCCCATGGAGGTCTGGTCCCGCAAAGCTTGTGGTTGGCACTGATGAAGGCACCTCTGGCCCTGTGTTCCCAACACAGTGGTAGGCTCTGCAGGCTGGAGAGGGAGTATGACCTGCAAAGAATTATCTTGGAGGTCACCCTGGACATGACAGTGGTGTGGGCAGGGACCTAGAACACCAAGGACATCCTGTTAACTATGGACCCATCCTCAACAATCCTGCTATGGTACCAAGGAAACTGACAGCGACAGTGCACTGGCCAAATTCCACAGCTCTGCTTGCTCATGTAGACGGGGCCTGGGCCCTCTGGGCTGAGTGAGTCCCAGGGCACTCGGACAAATGGGGGCTGGGGTTTCCAGAAAGCGATCCAAGATCCCTGTTGTTGAGACATGGGGTGCTTGAGCTATTAATTGAAAAACAACACAAAATAAAACAAAACAAATGAATATGAGCTGTATTCTCATATGTAACCTTCAGCATGTGGACCAAGACATTAGTCATACACAGATCAGGGCTGGGAGGGATCGTTGGCTCTCCCAGTCCCTGAAAACCTCTGTCCTTCCACTACCCACCATTATGTGCAGAAAACATTGGAGTTGGACTCCGGTGTTGCTTACCGGAGTGGGAGTTTCTGGAGCAGGGTGATGTATGGCTCACGTGGACCACCCCTAGAGCCAGTGCAGGCAGTAGGGGCTGGGGCACGCTGTCCAAGTGACATTGATCAGCACCCGCTGTCTCCAGTCGTGTTGCTTTATCTTCAAATGGCTACTCTCCTGCCACCAAAAGCTGAGCCCCAGGATCACCTTACAGAGTGGTTCTCAGAATCTCCCAGTCAGGGATAGCCTTTCCTGGACACTCTCTCCCCACTGTCCAGATGGCAGGGGCTCTGGGACAGAAAGCCAGGTGGTGCGGCACTCTGCTCCATGTGTGTGTGTGTGTGTGTGTGTGTGTGTGTGTGTGTGTACTTCCGTGTTTACTTAAACTCCTTTTTTTTTTTTTTTTTTTTTTTTTTGCCACTGCCTGATTCCTTTGTTGGCAAGTCCCTCTGTCCCCCAGAACCAGGTGAGGCTTCTGCTTGGGGGAGCTGGGGGGAGGGGAGCTGTGTGCTTGCTCCCTTGGCTGGGTTAGGATACTGGCTTTGGGTTAGGACACTTGGCAGGGGTTAGGATACTAGGAATCACCTTCCCATTTCCCAGAGCTCAGGGCTTATTCAAAGGAAACCGGGCCCTGCCAGGACAGAGGTCAAGAAGGAAGGAAAGAAATGGTCAGGGGGTGGGATGGCCCCCTGAGATGATCTGGCCCTATGAGTAACTGTTCTTGCTATGGGCGGGCATTTGTTATCTCAGTTTTCCATGAATTTCATGTGCTTTCCTGAGTGGAGTTTTGTGATTTTAACCAGCTCGGCATCAAAAGAGTGGCGAAGCTCACCTACTTTTGATAAATCTTGTGTCATCTCTTACAGTAACCATTTTCTCCCTCTGGACGTTACATTGCGATGTTGAGGCTTTGCGGGCCCCTCAGCCCCCTCCCCCACCTCTTTACTCAGCTGTCTCCCCCGCCTCTATCTAGTCTGGATGGAGCTGGGAAAATGGGTGTCTATCTGGCAGGGATGACAACACATCTTAGCCCCATGCTGGCTACCCTACGTTCTATGTGCATCACCTCATCAAATCCTCCAAGCAGCTTACGTGAGGTGTGGGACTTTGCAGAGGAGACTGAGGGCAGTTAAATAACATGTCCAAGGTCATGTAGGGTAGACCACATCCATCTATGAGCCTAGATTCATGCTGTGGTGACTGCAACTCCAGTGCCATGTTCTTAACCCATCAACTCCACAGCTTGGCCAGGCATCAGGTATGGCAGGAGGTGCCCGCAGTGGGGGCCATCGGGGGTGTGGTGTTGTGGGAGGGATACAGAAGGTACAGTGCTGGGGTCTTTGTGTCTGAAGAGACTGAACCCACATCTCTGCAAAGGGAACCTGATTTCTCTTGTAGCCTTTACACTGGGCCTGACCCAGGCCCTGTTCACCAGTACGGATGCCCTGGTTGTCCAAGTGTACACAGGAGGCAAGAGTGAGTCACCACTATCTTCCCCCCATCCCCCTTCTCCCCCCTCCCCCCTGCACAATCCCAGCACCTTGAGCAGCTTGGGCATCCCTCTGCCTACACAGAGCCTTAACTTTAAGTACTCCCCACTCCCCCCACCTTCCTTCTCTCCTGTGGTCTTCTCTCCATTCCCCATGCTCACCTTCCTGGCTGAGGCTGTGGGATGGGAAGCCGAGACAGAGGTTGGATGGTTAGAAACCTCACAATCGCGTCTCCCTCTTCTTTGGAAATCGATGTGTTTTCATTGGAGCCAAGCTGGGCGCTCAATCACGTCTCATGTGTGTGGGTTCTCAAATGCAGGGTAGGTGAGCTGGGCAGATGCACAACCTTCCCTCTTGCAGGCTGGCCTGGAGGCCAAGAGCTGTTCCCTGCTCCCACCTGCTTGTGGGCTAGGTTGCAGCAAGAGGAAGGTCAACGTGCAAAGCCACCTTGGAGAGCAGCCGCTGGGAGTGGTGACCCTGGCCTCCGTCCCTGGCCTCGCCTCTCAGGAGCTCTAATAGCTAGTGGGGTGTAACCATTTACTCTGCACACCTCGGGGCGGTTCAGAGGGCGGGGCCTGGCTTCTGTGGGGCGATGGCACCGCTGAGATCCAGAGAGGGGAATGACTTTGCCAAGGCCACTCCAGGCCCCAGCGTGCCTGGCTCAGCACTGGGCTCTGCACCCCTCGCTGCCAGCTGGCCCCTGCCCAAGGAGGCAGTCCCCTTGGCCTCCAGGCCAGCCTGTCAGGCTCCATGGAGGAACCAGGAGCTGGGCGCTCTGGAGATGTGCCAGATACAGGGGGAGTCCCTGCCCTGCAGGGCGTGTCAGGCTCCCAGGCTGCTGGGATCTGCATGGAAAAAAAAAGCCACAAATCACTTACCAAGTACCTGGGTGACCGGGAAATAGTTTATGTAGGCCACGTCAGCGCAGTGCCCCAGCTGGGTCAGTGCTGCAGCCAAATCTGAAATTAGGCCAAGGATTTACCTGGTTTCACAGCTGCGGCAAACTGCCCTCAGTACATTTCATGTTCTGGCAACACGTTGTGGGAAGTCGCAGGACAAGTGGGGCCTTGGCGCTGGCTTCTTGGGCAAGTGGCTGCCCTTCGCAAGCCTTGCTTTCCTCTTCTGGAAAACGAGGGCCCAAGTGCTCCCTCAGGGGTAATCTACGCAAAGTGCTTAGCAACAGGCCTGTGTATAGTAAGGTCCCCACGTGATTGTTGGTATTTCCTATCGGGACCCTGGAAGGATAAAGTGAAATAGAAGACAGGGCCCTAGCTAGTTTGGCTCAGTGGACAGAGCGTTGGCCTGCAGACCAAAGGGTTCTGGGTTTGATTCCTGTCAAGGGCATATACCTTGGTTGCAGCCAGGTTCCTCCCTGGCCCGGGCCTTGGTCAGACTGAGCTCATGCAGGAGGCAAACAATTGATGTGTTTCTCTCACATCGATGTTTCTCTCTGTCTTGCCCTCTCTCTTCCACTCTCCCTAAAAATCAATAGAAAAATATCCTTGGTGAGGGTTAACAAAACAAACAACAAACACAAAACAAAACAAAAAAGAAGAAGAAAAGAAATAGAAGACAGGTGCAGTAGAGTGATACAGTGCATGGAACTCCCCTTACTTCCCTTCCCTTTCCAGCCCCCCTTTTCCTGCCCTGCCCCCTTTCCCATCCTCAGCTTGCCACCCCACCCACCTTGCTCTGTCTTACCAGGCTTGTGGAATGCAGAGGCCTGTAGGACTGATCCTGCCTGGGAAGGAGACACTTTCGTAGGACACATGAAAGCCTAAAAGACCACCTACCCCAGAGATTAAATGACCAGTCCTTGGTCTCAAAGGGGGAGGGCTTCCTGCACCCTCACTTCCTACCCCAGATCCAGGAAAAGCTCTGGCTAGACCAGCAGGTCCTAACCAGAGGTGATTTTACTGTCCCCCTATGCCCACTCCCTGAGGACATTTAGTCATGTGTGAAGACATTTTTGATTGTCACAATAGGAGGGTTGCGACTGGCATCTGAAGAGTCGAGACCAGGAAAGCTGCTAAATATCCTACAATGTGCAGGACAGACTCCCCGCAAGAGAGGATGATCTGGGCCTAAATGTCAGAGGTGCTGAGGGTAAGAGACACTCAGACTGAGGATGCTCACCCACAGGCACAGAACCTCTACCAGAAGCCAGTACCAGGTAACATTGGGGTGAGGGGAAGAGGACTGAGCGCAAAGTGTCATTTCTACTGGGAGAAGGGCTGGTGGTGGCAGGGAGAGGTGGCAATGATGAGAGGAGAGGCAGGAGCTGAATTTTGAGTGTTATAGGCTCTCCTGCGGAGAAGGCTGGGGTCACGGGGTAAGGAGGGTCCCCCTTCCAGCTTGGGCCAATGCAATGGGTTCCTGGGGAAGTGTTCCCTGTTCTTGGCAACGATTGGCGCCAAACAGCCAGGGCACCCGTCAGGATGCAGAAGCCGTGCTTGGCTGGGTGACTGGCTTCGCTGCATGGCATCTCTTTGGCATGGAGATTCTGTGGACGCAGCGAATTAATCGCTCATTGTTCTGTGCGGGTGTGACTCTGCTCCTGTGCTTTGTTGTTTTTAAGAGTCCACTAGAGGGCATATCAATGCTGAGGTCTTCTGGCAGGTTGGACAAATGACATTTTGTGTGAGCTTAGCCCGCTAAGGCTGCTGGCCCTGGGTGGTGACGGGAGTGAGAGGGGGTGGGTGACAGAAAATGGGGTTATTGATTCCTGCCCCTCCCTACACCCCCTGCCCTGCCAAGCGAAGACAGGAAGGTGATTTGTGAATTCATGGAGACAGCGAGCTGCGATCCTCCCAGTGATGACAGACACCGTTCTCAGGGAAGTTGAGCTGGGAAGGAGGACCGGGAAGGCGGGAGCAGAGGCCAGGAAAGGAATCTGACAATGGTGTGACCCTCTGGGAAGGGGGCTCCACCCTTCCCGGCCCCGCCTCCCCAGGAGCTAACTGGTCACCAGAGCCTGGCCTGGTGTGGTCAGGAGGCCTTCACCCCCTGGACTGACAGAGCCGACTGTGGCTGCGCAGCCCCTGGAGGTGTCCAAGAGCTCTGAGCGCAGGAGCCAAGAGCGCTTCTGAAAACCCTCATTTTGCATGGCCGACCGACCCAGCCCCAGCCTTCTTTTGTGTGCATACCAGCCTAGAGCCTGGGCAGAAAAGCCCAGAGCAAGGAGTGATGGACCCAAAGCAGGCTAGGGGGAAGGTGGACAGAACGGTGTCTTTCTGTTGTCCTCCTTGGATGGCAGGCAGGCGAAGGGGATGTCGTCTAGGTGGGGTTGAATGGTGTGGGGAGCTGGGAGCGTGGGGGGGTGGGGTGGAGAGAGGGAGGGCAGTGGTCTGCCTTCAGGAGAGCGAATCGGAGGTTTCTGGGGCTCAGGCAGGAGAACAAATATCCCTTCAGGCAATAGCTCTGGGCTAAGTCAAGATCCAAACTTGCTGTTTTTAGTGAATATGATAGTCAGGTAGGGAATGTAAGGGAGCATTTGCCCTTGGACTTGTATTCAGGGCTAGCAGGCTCATTCATTTTTCTCACTGATACTGCCCAGAGGGATGTAAGCAGTGGACCATATATTTGTACATGAAGAAACCCGGGTCCAAAGCCCAGCTCAGCTACCAGCTTGCTCTGTGACCTTGGGCAAATCACTGAACCTCTCTGAGCTTTGGTTTCTCATCAGTGCACCTCAAAAGATGATTATGCAGAAACAGTGCATGAAAGTGCCCAGCCCAGGACACAGTTCAAAATAAGTGCCCAGTAAATGTTCATTTCCTCCTGTTAGTAGTCTTTTATTTTTTAAAAATATATTTTATTGATTTTTTACAGAGAGGAAGGGAGAGAGATAGAGAGCTAGAAATGTCGATGAGAGAGAAACATCGACCAGCCGCCTCTTGCACACCCCCTACTGGGGATGTGCCCGCAACCAATGTACATGCCCTTGCCCGGAATCGAACCTGGGACCCCTCAGTCTGCAGAACAACACTCTACCACTGAGCCAAACCAACTTCAGCTTGTTAGTAGTCTTGAGTCTTGAGTCTATACAGAAGTCACTTGGTCACCAGGAAAAAGGTAAGAGACCAATCCGGGTTCAAGGATAAAAGTAGAACCAGCAACCCGCAACCAGTCAGGTTGCCTTGGTGCCTAATAAGAGCACTAGTGCCAGTACTAGTCTAGGTGGTGGTAAGATACTTATCGAAAATCCACTATTTTACACATTTTATTTCATTTAATCTTTGACAACTCAGAGAAGTCCAGCAATCTTTCCAGAGTTGCACAGAAGGGATTTTAAGGGTGTGTGTGCATGTGTGTCTAAGAGTCTCTCAGACCTGCTCAAAATGAAAAAAAAGCAACCACTGCCCTGGGCTGTTCTGAAATGCAATTGAAGCCCAAGGCAAACGGAGAAATCAGCAATCCTGACCCTGTGTCTATCTGAAATTTCGATATTCTGTTCATCATGGGTTCTTTGCATTCATTTTGATTTTTAAAAATGTCGAATTCAGTCTTATTCATCTTAATGGCTGAGTGTTTGGCACCTCTGAGGCAAGTGCCTCAGTCTCTGACCCCAGTTCTGTACACTGCCTTTTCACTCCAATACTTCTGGGTGATATGACTTGGGCATTATGACTCAAATATGCAGTGCAGTATAACGTTTCCATCATGATATCATACAGAGTATTTTCATTGCCCTAAAAATCCTCTGTGCTTTATCTAATCATCTCTTCCTGACCACACCCACCACTGGTGACCTGATCTTTTTATAATCTCCATAGTTTTTGCCTTTCCCAGCACTTGGAATCCTAGGGTATGGCACCTTCTCAGATGGGCTTCTTTCACTTAGCACTATGCATGTAAAGTTCCTCCATGTCTCTTCATGATTTGATCGTTCAGTTCTTTTTAGTGCTTAATAATCCTTTGTTTTGATGTACCACACTGTATTCACCCATTGCTTACATCTGTTTTTAAAGGAAGAAAGAGCATAATCTGTTTTCTTGGCAGTCCTTTTTGGACGTGACAGAGCAGATAGGAAAAAAGGGTACACACCTCTTGCCATCTGTGGTCAGTCTGTGGTCAGCCTGTGGGAGCCTCCAAAGGAGGCCATGGAGTCTCTGTCCCTCCTCCGGGAGCAGTAAGTTTGCTCTCACAATAGAAAGAGGATTGACATCTTCTGAGGTTTGTGGACTGCAAATGACTCTGATGAGCTGCCTCTAAGTCTGTCACTGACTTCACCCACTCTAAAATCTTTCCACTACACCCACATCAAACATTACCATCCTCTGTGTACTGTGTAGCTCTTTCAAAATTTTAGGCAAGAAAGCTCAGTTGTGGTAACAAATAAAGCCCCAAATTCAGTGCTTAAATCAAGATTTATCTCACACATCCCCCTTACATCCCAATGTGAGTTGTGCGAAACTCCACACCCCATTAGTCAGAACTGGTCACGTGGCCCCTATTGAACTGCAAGGGAATCTGGGAAAGATGGGAGAGCACATGGCTACTTAGTGAGAATTTAACATCTCTGTCACAGGGGCAGAAAATGAAAAGTAAGAATCAGGCAGTCAAGGAAGCATTATCTGTTTAAAAGCAGCCAATTTAAAAGACTGTTCAGTAGCTCATGTGTTATGAGCTTGAGAACAGGAATTCTCTTGTTAATTTTTATCTGCATTTCAGTCCTGTTTTTTATTTTATTTATTTATTTTTTAAAAATATATATTTTATTGATTTTAGAGAGGGATAGAGAGTTAGAAACATTGATGAGAGAGAATCACCGATCAGCTGCCTCTTGCACACCCTCCACTGGGGATGTGCCCGCAACCAAGGTACATGCCCTTGACCGGAATCGAACCTGGGACCTTTCAGTCCGCAGGCCGACGCTCTATCCACTGAGCCAAACCGGTTTCGGCTGCATTTCAGTCCTGTTGATGAAAACAATGACATATCTTTGCAGAGAGTCTTTACTTAATGTTAGTCAAATGGAGCGACTACCCTTACTCAAAACCTTTTTTTTTGCAACTTCTCTCTGAAAATTTCCTTTTCATCCAGTTAACAAATTACACAAGAAGACCAATTGCATTTTTTTTCCTTGTCCCTTGTCCCTCCAAGTTAGATTTTTGAGGAGACTTGAAAGTAAGACAAACTGGCAATATGGGCCAGAACAAGATGACCAAAGGCACAAATAAATAATATGGGAGAATATCTGCACATCACACTGTACATATACAGAGGTTCAAAAGATAGTAAGAAAATACTCTCACTTAATTTCAGTTTATTCCTTTAAAGTTTCACCTGTTTTGTTTGTTTTTGTTCATTTTAACCCAAAGAACCATTACCCAGCTTGAGTGATCTCTACCAGACTTGACGTGTGACCTTTTTAAAAAAAGAAATTAATTACATGATTGAAAGAAGATACTGGTGTGTTTAAAAAGAATTTATTCCGTACTATGCAGGCAGTCCCAAAGAAGTATGGGGACTTGGTTATTTGGTATGTTCTTGAAATGTGGCCTCCTTGGAGTTTAATTTTGAAAGATGATCCTACTCTTTGGAGGCTTAAGGACCCATAGGTTTGCTTAAAAATATTTCTTATTCCCAATAATCTTTGATGAAACCTTGAACAACCTTAGATTTAACCCACCCTCTTTCCTAACCTGATAACATGGACTTATAGAAGCTGGAAAGGAAGTTGAAGACGGCCTTCTGATCCAAGAGGAGATCATTACAAAGAAATAGCTTAGAGATACCACTGTGCCGAAGATGGGAAGCCTGGCCCTAAAACCTGGGCCCTGATGCATGCATGTGCTATCTTCCTTTAGAAATGTCTTTCATATGGGAACAGCCCATCAAATCCTCCTGCCTCCCTCTCATTCAGGTGCTCCTTCCCTCACAGGTTCATGGCTACGACAGCTCCTCGCTGCTGTCCTTGTCTCCATCCTCAGACACCTATTCCAGATAAATCATCCTAAAACTCCTACCTGATCATGCCACTCTTGGAGGAAAAACCCTTAGAAGTTCTCTGTTGCCTGACAATTCGAGTCCAAACGCCTCAGCTTAGCTTTCAAAGCTGCCAAATGGCCCTACCGTACCTGGTCAATTTTATTTTATTCTGCTTTCACACACACACACACACACACACACACACACACACACGACTCTCTTCTCCTCCACATCCTACAAACATGTCATCCTTGTTTCGTTGTGTTTATGCTACTCCTGAGGCCTGGAACACAGCCTCAGGTCCTTGTTATAGAAATACTTGTTTTTGCACAGTGAATGGATTTCTGGTTTGTCATTTAATGTCTCTGTGCCTGTTGGTAAGCAAATTCTGCTTCCATAGTTCTGGATGTTCCAGCCTCAGACGTTTGTTTTGATTTGTGAGTGGTCTCTCATGGCCTGTAGGCCCGATCCTTAGTTTTATATGTATTTTTTGCCTCTTAGTTGCTGCCAATAAACCAACACATAAATCCATCAAAATAGTGCCTTTAATATAGGTATCATCTTTGATAGAAAGTGTGCTTCTGCATTTTTAAAATTTGTTGTAGACTTCAGATGATTGCCAACTGAGTTTTCTTAAAATCAGGCCTACTTGTATGTGTCAAACAACTCCTTGGACTTCCAGAGTGATATATACCAAAGCCCTCTTTAGGGTTTTATATCACACATCCTCAGGGATTTTTTTTCTTCTTCTCATTTAACTACTATTGTATAGGTTTAAGCTTCAGCCAGTTTATATACACCTGAATATATATGTTCATATACACCTGAATATATATGTTTTGTTCTGATGAGAAAGGTTATGCGACTAAATGTTTTGGCTTGACAATTAGTCTTTGGACAAAGACATCTTGGCTAGTTAAATAAGGTCACCTTGTTCTCCTAAACCGTTATACTAGATGTGGAGAAGGAGAGCAGTCTGGTCGGACAGGATGTCCTAACTGGATGTGCAGATGATTCTCAGAAACAGTTCACGGAATGTTAGGGCTACTCATGCATCTGGCTTGATTCCCTTGGAACAAGTTAGTCTGGTTCACTTCTCATGATAGCAGGGGCTGCAAGATAGCTATGTCTTGTGACTCGGCATAGAATGTAACTCTGTTGAAAAGGCCCATCTTATTGATTCCAGTGGAAAAGGAGAGTGTGGCAAATTGAATTCTCCCAAAATGGTTGCATATCCCATCTCCCATGCTTGTCTTGTAATGTGACTGACACTTCTCCCATGTAGAGGCACTGTTTATGGACCCTCCCTTTGAGGTGGGAGTGTTGTGACTAAGACATAAATAATACCCTGTTTCCCCGAAAAGAAGACAGAGTCTTATATTAATTTTTTCTCCCAAAGTTGAGCTAGGTCTTATTTTCAAGGGATGTCTTATCTTTCTATGCACTAGGTCTTATTTTCAGAGGATATCTTATTTTCGGGGAAACACTAGTATGTGGCTTTCAAGGCTTGGTTCTTTATATATATATGCACTAGAGGCCTAGTGCACAAAGTTCATGCACTTGGGTGGTGGTGGGGGACGCGTTCCCTAAGCCCAGCCTGCCCCTCTCACAGTCCAGGAGCCTTCAGGGGATGTCCTACTGATGGCTTAGGTCCGCTGCCCCCATCACACCACTGCTGGTTGCAGCTGCTGCGAGGCCTGAGCCTTGGGCCTTAAAGCCGCTGGGGCTCATGGCTGCCCGAGCCCTGGGCCTCGCAGCCACTGTGGCTTTGTCCAGATGGGTGTCCCAAAGATGTCTGCCCTAACTAGCATATTATCTTTTTATTAGTCTATATATATGTAATTGATTTCGAGAGGAAGGAAGAAGAAGAGATAGAAACATCGATGATGAGAGAGAATCATTAATTAGCTGCCTCCTGCATGTGGGATTGAGCCCGCATCCCAGGCATGTACCCTGACTGGGAATGGAACCATAACCTCCTGGTTCATAGGTCGATGCTCAACCACTGAGCAACGTCTGCTGGGCAAGACTTGGTTCTTTTGGAAGGCTCACTCTTGGAACCCAGCCACCATGATGAGAGGAAGCCCAAGCAGCCACATGTAGAGACTACACGTAGATGTTTCTGCTGACAGGCATTGCTGAGGTCCCAGCCTCCAGACTACCTTAACTATCAGACCTCGGAGTGAGTGAGCTTTAGGATGATTCCAGCCCCTAGTCATTAAGTCAGCTCCAGCATAATCTTTCCCAGCTGAGGCCCTAGACATCATGGAGTAGAATCAGGCACTCCGCTGTGCCCATTTAAAATTTCTGGCTAAGAGAACCCATGGGTATAATAAAATGACTGAAATTTCTTATACCACTAATGTTACTTATGTAGCAATAGTAACTGGAACAGAGAGCTACTGCTCTGAGTGCACAGAAAGGATTTGGGGAGAAAGAGCTCACCAGGGAATGAGACTAGCAGTTACAATGACATCTGGATTCTTCCAGCACCCCAAATTGTCCGGGTCCTACCCTTATGACCTTGAAACATACAGATTCAATGAAAAATAGAAGAAAACTAGGGAATTCATGAGACTTCTTTGACCCTAACCTATCGAGGGGAATTGGTTGAGGCTGTAAGGTTACTAAAATATATATATTTTAAAAATTGATTTCAGAGAGGAAAGGAGAGTGAGAGAGAGATAGAAACATCAGTGATGAGAGATGGAAACATCAATGATGAGAGAGAATCATTGATCAGCACCTCCTGCATTCCCCTCCCCTCACCCCTCCAAGGGAATCAAGCCCTGCCCGGAAATGGAACCATGACCTCCTAGTTCATAGGTCAATGTTCAACCACTGAGCCACACCAGCTGGGCCAGGCTGCAGTTTCAATGGCCTCCCTCATGAGCAAGAGCCAGGGAGAGTGTTCTGGCTCAATGACCTCCATGTATTCCAGGCTGGAGACCTCGTGTACACTAGCTGAATCTGTTCATTTAGGGTACAAAGAGGCTCGCAGTGCTCTCCTTATTGCTAGCATAGCCAGGGGAATAAGACCTTGCTAACTATGTAAAACTTGGGTTGACATTTGGGATTGTCTCTGGAAAATTCTAAGTAGCTAATATAGTGAAAGAAAAGAAATAGCCTCAAGTCAGTCATGTGGTGCTGACTTGACACGTCACTGTCTCTGCCTCTTCTAGGCTGGAAGGACTGAGGGTTCTGCGGGACTCAATGGGGTGTGGATGCAGCCAAAGCCAGTGTACTTTGTCTCCACTGTCCTCCTCTCAGCTCCCCTCCTCAACCACCTTTGAATGCCTCACTTACGGTGAATTTGGGTGAGTGTCACGAGATTAAATTCCACGAAATAAGTCACCACTGCTCTTAGAAGGCTGAGGAAAAAGTAGTCTTCAAGAGCCAGCTCAGGTACAGTGCCTCCCAGGGAACCCTTCCTGAGTCCTCCGCGCCCTGCCCCCCTGCCCTGCCACCTTTCCTCCTCTGTCTGTGCAGCCTGTTGACTTAACTGTCTCGCCCAGTGGACTGTGAGATCCTTAGGGTGCTTTCTTTAATCTTTAGATCTCCAATGCAATCTCAGTTCTGAGCACACCCTACTCAAGAACTATTTGCTGAGAAAAGAAAGGTGCGAAGGGGGATATTGTCAACATTTAGTTGATGTATATCTTTCAGAATTTTTCTCCCTATGCATGTTCCTCCCCCCCCCCTTTTTTTTTGCATAAATGCAATCATAGTGAATATACAATGTAGGCATCCTGCTTTTTTTCATACCATGAGTTCAGATGCATTCCCCCTCTTGTAATATGTCAAACCTCCATACAACTAATAATAACAATACCAACTCCGTTGATTGCATATCCTGCTGTGAGCCAAACATGGCGTCAGGCGCTCCATACACAGTCCCTCATCTCTTCCTTCCAGTTTGCAGGTTGGCTGTCATCAGCTCCATTTTACAGATTAAGAAACTGAGGCTCAGGGAGCTTAAGCAGCTTGTTAACAATAACTGGACTGATGGAGACTATATTGGCCCCTCTGATTTCAGTATTCATATTTCTGCTATTTTACCATCCCTCTTCCCATCATTTTAAGTGACTTCATAGTACTGACTCATTTGTATGGACGGGCTATAATTTGCTTAACCATTTCCTTATTTTTCGGCCATTTAGGATAGTTACTAATTTTATATATTATAAACAATGGGCACTGAACATCATTGTATAACAGACTTCCTCCCTGTTTTGGGTTATCTCCTTGGAACAGAGCCCCGGAAGTGGAATTGCTAGGTTAAAGGATAGGATTGTGTTTATGGCGTTTGATACTTGCTGCTGGATTGCCTTCCCAGAGGACTATGTTTAGAGTAACGGGCTCACTTTATAGGCCCAGGGGACGCTCCTCCCTTCCCCAGGATGTCAGGTTGCCCTCTAACCACTAGAGGGTGTGAAAGGATATTGCTCAAGTGAGAAGAGCCTGCCCCTTCTAGTAAATCCCCCAAATTTGCTTGAGGAGCCCTCAGAGTTGCCTGGGAGAGAGGAATCAGGGATTGGGGGGGAAGGGGGGGAGGGGTGGTGCTTAGTTAGTAGCTCATTGCTGTAAGGATTGACTTTCCAGGGTTTGCACTGAAGACAGGATGGTTTTTGATGGGACTCCGAGGAGGGAGCAGTAAGCAGCGCTGCAAAGGCCCAGGGTTTGAGGTTGGCCATGCTTCCTTCTGCTCAGAAACATTGGACGATTGACCTCCCCTCCACTCCATGAACCTCCCCTCCCCTCTGTTGACTTTGAGCCTCAAATCTCAGTGTCAATTAGTCTGGCAGCAGCTCACTGACAGTGGAGAGAGTGTGCTCTACTCACCTTTGTAAGGTCCCCAACAGCCAGCACTTAATAAGAGCACAGTCAATGGTGACTGCATGAATGGATGAAATGAGACCAGAAATTAGGAATGGACATGGGGAGGTTGGCACCGACTATGGCGCTGGCTCCCAGTTCCCACAGATGGTTTATTGAAGGAGGAGTGTTGGCTGCTGCTTAACTCTAAGACAGGGGTCTTCAAACTACGGCCCGCGGGCCACATGCGGCCCGCAGAGGAGTCTGATCCGGCCCGCCAGGTTTTTTGGGCAGTGAGCGCAGCCGAGGTGTTACAGTAGGAATTAGTAGTTCATATAGTCCGGCCCTCCAGCTCCCTGAGGGACCGTGATCTGGCCCCCACTTTAAAAAGTTTGAGGACCCCTGCTCTAAGATGTTGATGATGACATACTTAGAGATCATCCTGCCCACAGTGCAGGGAGAAGAGATGTCTATATTAAGCTCCTGACAAAGGGTGTGCACAGTGGGGCTAAGGTAAGCACAGAAAGGTGGGAAAGCTGGCTTGCCTCAGATGTTCCTGGAGAAGCAGTTCTTAAAACATATTCCGTGGAACATTAATTAATTTGGACATTTCACAGATGCCAGCTAAGAAATGGTTTGGTAGTTATATCAGTCAGCTTCTGCTGCACGAATGCTGAGTAACACACCAACTCCAAACTCAGTTGCTAAAAATATGTTTCTGGTAAGCCTGTGGAGTTGCTAGGGTGCCTCTGCTCCACAAGTCTCTTACTTATCTGAGACCAGAAGGCTACCCACGGCATGTTCTCCTTATGGTGATGGGAGAAACAGGGAACAAGCTTAGCTCCATAAGCGTATTTCAGGCCTTTTTCTCCATCATGTCCATTAACATCCCATTGGCCAGATCAAGTCACATGGTCAAACCCAGCGCTAGCGAGGCAAGGAAATACAGTCCACCTATAGAGGCAGGAAATGTAAAGTCACAGTGAAGAGTGTGGACATTGGGAGGGGTGAAGAACTGGGAGCAATAATGCAATCTACCACTGTGGTCATCTTTAGATTTAGGAAGCTCTGATGGATCTGTGTTGTTGTTGCTGGTGTTTTACTGCAGGACTTCTCAGAATCTATACAGATGATCCAACCTAAAGCCTTCACTTTAAAAGAAGGAAACGTACGCCCAGAGAGAAAAGAAATAGACCAGAAATTACAGCCACTTAGTAGCATCTCCTCAGTGAGACCCCAGATCTTGTCACCATCAAATTAGGGCTCCCTCCCTTGCCCCATGGTACTGGGGTGGCTTGGCCATACTGGGTAGGCAGAGAGGAGGCAGCAGGTGCAAGAAGGAGAGCTAAGAAACCACACAGACAGGAGGACAAAGCAGTGCTCCAGGAACCCTCAGAAACATCACTCTGAGAGGGACAGGGGAGCCACAGTCAGTCCTAGTCTTGAGGAAAACTGTCCAGTGGACAGAAGGTACTGGGGAGTTAGGTTGTTTGTTTGGGGAACATTAGGCAAGTTATTTAGTAGCTTTCCTAAGCCCCAATTTCCTTATTTGTGAAACAGGGCCCATAGACATATCTGCCTCATGGGGTGGTTAAGTTAATACTTACAAACAGGACAAAGAATATAATAAGTACTGAATACAGGTCAGCTCTTATTATTCATTACTATTATTACTAATTAATATTATTATTATTTAGCCCATTTCCTTTACCCTGAGTTTCCCTATTCCTGAATTTTCCACCCAATTCCCCTTCTCAATATCCCACTCTTGATAATAGCCAGCTACAGCTAGTCTCCACTAAGATACATCAGGATAATAAGTATTATTTAATTCTAGAGGCCTGGTGCATGAAGTTTGTGAATGGGTAGGGTCCCTAGGCCTGGCTGGCGATCAGGGCCAATATGTGGGGCAATCAGGGGGCCTCCACTGGCACCCACCTTCGCTGGCCTGGGGCCTGTAGGCTGGAGGCAGCTCCTACATTGAGTGTCTGCTCCGTATTGGTCAGTGCACATCATAGTGAGCAGTCATTCTGCTGTGTGGTCTATTTGCATATTAGGCTTTTATTATATAGGATTAAAACCGGGGACACTGGAAAAGTTCAAGGTCCCAAGGAGTGGCAGGGGATTGGGTTACATTTTAGAAATAGGACTCCTGTCTGCTGCCATATCAAATCTCATTCCCTGACTGAGCATCTGTCTCTTCAGATATTTGGGTGGAAATAGGTTCAGCTTGACTAGGATGAATAATTCACCTAAATTATGGTTCTTAACTCTGGGTGGAGATTAGAATCACCAGAATGATGCAAAACAACAACAAAACCCCTGGTGCTGGGACCCACCCTAGACCAATTAGATCTGAATCTCTGGAATGAGGCTCAGATCAACAGGAGTTTAAAGCTCCACAGGTGATTCTAACATGCACCCAGTTTTGACAACCACTAACCTGAGGCTTTGGATGGGCCCACGGAGACTTTGGAGTGAGACAGTAACGAGTTTGCATCAAAGCCCTGTCATCCATTAACTGCATGATGTTGAGCAAACAACTTAGCCTCTCTGAGCCTCAGTTTCCCTCCCTATAAAATGGGAATAATAATGATCTTTCTGAGATTTTATGAGAAGCCAATGAAAACGTATGCCATGCACCGCATGCAGTTAGCATGTAGAAGGGGCTCTAAGTATTTGTTAATCCAATGACTGAGAGCTAGAGCCTCGCTGGGGAGCAGAGTGGGTGATACCTAATCCTGGGCCAGGGCCATCTGCCTTCTTCCTTGTTGCGGTTGCTGACTCCCATGCTCTCAGGCCTGCATCCTCTGGAGAAGGACTGAGACCTGGGGGGTGGGGGCCTCGCTCCAGGCCTCCTCAGTCTATTTACTGATCAGAAAGCACCACGTCTGTGGGAGAGCAGGGCTGAAACCCAGTCCATCTTCTGATGGCCAAGACTTGTGCCCACAGAGCTGGGCCAGCTCAGGGAAACCACCTTTCGTAGTCATTCCTCCTAGAAGGGGCATCTTATCCTCAGTCACACAACATGCTGGACAGGCTAGCGGTGGTCCTGCTGCTCCCTCTCACGCTGGGACAAAGATGACAGGAGGAGCTCACGCTGTCTGCTGTGCCAACCGGTCATTCTAGCCCTGACTGTGATTGCCAACAGCCCACTGGGCGGAAGGCAGGATCAGTGAACAAAGATGGGGTAGCTGTTTTGAGCCCAAGTGTCAGGCTGTAGCTGAGTGGTGGTCTAGTAGGAGTGGATTCTGGCTAGGTTCATGCTTAGCCTGTGCCAGCATCCATGCTTTTGTTCTCAGAATTTCTGAACAAATTAGGGTATTTGATTAAGCAACTGAGTTTTTCTGCTCTCATAGCCTTCCATTCAAAGGTATGAGCATTAGGATAGACACTTTCTTTTTTAATTTTATAAATTAATTTTTTTTTCAAGTATTCAATTGAATATTCCTCTCAAGATAAAGGCTACTTATTAAAATTATTAAATGTTGCTAGGCTTGTGTGGCTCAGTGGTTCAGCATTGACTTACGAATCAGGAGATTACTGTTCAATTCCTGGTCAGGGACACATGCCCAGGTTGTGGGCTGGATCCCCAAAAGGGGGTGTGCAGGAGGCAGCCAATTGATGAGTCTCTCTCATCATGGATGTTTCTACCTCTTCCTCTCCCTCCTCTCTGGGGGGGGGGAAATATATATATATATATATATATATATATATATATATATATATATATATATATATAAATAAAATTATTAAATGTCTTAAAAACAATTTCAGGTGTATAAAAAGTTACAAAGAGAGGTCGCCAGAGAGTTTCCCAATATCCCAATACCTTTTTTCCAGTCTCGACTCATGCCAGCATCTTACATAACCGTGGTGCATCTGTCAAAGCCAAGACGCTAACATTGGTAAAATGCTCCTCCATAAACCACTGGCTTTATTCTGATTTTGCCAGATACCCACTGTCTATTCTTCCTTCCAAACCAGAGTAGCAGGAGTCCAGTTGTGTTTCATCACCATGTCTCCTTAATCTTCCCGGGATAGACACCAGTTTGAATCATTTTTATCTCAGCAGTTAAGAAACCCCAAGAGAGCCCTCCTGCTACCTGCAACACTTGTTCTCTCTATCTTCTGCTCCGCGCCACCCGTCTAGAAGATTTTGTAGGTTGGACTCTTTGTCGTTTGTATTATGGAAACAATAGGTCTGCTGCAATGTGTTCCGAGATATTGATACGTCCCACTGGGGGGTGTGGCTCAGACGAGAATCCTGGCGTGACTCATGTAATCCTCTGGACCAGTGTGAGGTAGGTGTTGCCATGCCCCTTCTTCAGATGACAAAGCCACGGCTCAGAGACATGACTTGGGAACAGCTGGGGAAGGCGGCGGTGAGATTCTGGCCCAGGCCTTTTGAATTCAGTCTGTGATCTTTCCATTTCATTGGGGAGGGGAGGGAGGGGGGGAGAAAAAGAGGAATTAATGTTAACAAATTAGCTTTGAAAGCATAACAATTAGAATTTAAATTTTCAGAGTTCAGTTTCCCACCAGGAGTAGCTGAAAATCAAGATTTGAGAGCAGAAAGTCAAAATATATTTCTTGTAAGCTAGGTTGGCAATAAATACATTTCTTTTTTTGTTGGCATGAGAGTGAAATGGGTACCTGCCTTGCTAAGTTGTCTAGAGAAAGACTTGAAAATGCTCTGTATATCAGAGGGCCATATAAGTGTTTGTTACTTAGCTCAGAGACACTTAAACTGGGAAACCCATGGATGAGTAACTCACCGTGTGAACCGCTTATATTTGTAAGGAAAATTTTGCATGTGTGCACATATCTGATTTTCTCAAGGGAGCGAGCACATAGCTTTCATCAGATTCTCAAAGATGTGTGTGACTCAAAAATGATTAAAACCACTATTCCAGCCCAGCCCTTATGAGAAGAAGAACAAAGTAATAATTTCAGAATCTGAAGTGCCACCTACATTCACTCTCTGCAAGAATCTTTCTATGTCATGGAACACCAAGGAAGAGGTAATAGGAAAATTTCCAGAGGAAGGATGACTAAGTAAAGATCCCCTCTTCCCAGTGGCCATGGACTCACTCTGGGGTTCATATATCAAGCTGAAGGAGAAACTGAGAGAGAGAGAGAGAGAGAGAGAGAGAGAGAGAGAGAGAGAGAGAGAGAGAGAGAGAGAGACTGACTCTCATTCTATCTAACCGCTCTGAGTCCCATAGTCTTTTCATGAAGGCATTGCTGCTTGAGCAGATGGCAGAAACTCCATCCCTTTCAGAGTGATGAAGTGAGATTGCTCAGACAAATGCTTTCAAAGTCTTGAACCTGTGAGGTTTTGCTCCGAGTTCAGGAAATAACAGGATATAAATCTGCCTGAATCATCTCAGCTCACGCAGATTCAATGCCTGGGCCACAGTGGCTCTGGCAACATCTTGTTCTTTTTGTGTAATGACTTTTGATGCTGCGGATTTAGACGGATTAGGCCATTTGGGGCAAAGAGGGGGAATATTAATATACAAAATTGTTAAATGTCAAATAAAATCCCTTAATAATGTGTGTATTTAAGATGAGTATGCAGGCACTTTGAAAACACTGCTAGCACCAGCTCAAACATTTGAGAAATCCATTTTGCAAGTTCAAACAAATAATCCTCTACCAATTATGCTGTACCTGTGCGAGTCTGATGGGAAATTCTGCACAGTCTCAGTCGGGAGTGAAGGCCCATTCTCTTATTGTTGTCAGTGGCATGGGCACACCTAATTCTTCACCCAACTGGCTGATGCTTAAATCCCACAGATCAGTGTACAGCTCACAAGCAAGAGTTGGTGTTCATATCTCCCTCACATAGATTACCTTCTAGTTGATCTTACTTGTTCTAAAGGCCAACGTGTGTCAGAAGATCTGGGCAGTTCCCACCCTGAAGGTCCTACGTTTTGGTCTTATAAATGCTTGCCAGTAATTACCTGGGATTTGGAATGACTCGGTGGGGTGAGGTGGAAATAGAGAGGGATCACATAAAAAGTTGTAAGTAATGAGAATGCCATGATTTATTCTATATCATATCATTATCATATAATAACATTATATATTCTAATAAGTGCAGGTTGAAAACATAACCTTTGTTTCATTTATTGTACAATATTATAGACTACAATAGGGGAGTTTTTTTCTTTTCTTTTTTTTTCATTTATTAAAAAATAATGTCCTTTTATCATAAAGCCAAAGACAGGCACGTACAGAAAAGTCTATGAATCAGTATAGATCCTGATAACTCCTCTGATAGAGGCAATATTGAAAGACTAAGGGTCTCAGAGGGGTTAGATATGCATAGTGTCTTGTGGGGACAATGGGGGTAGATAGTCAGGGAAGGCATTTTTGGAGGTGATAACATTTGAACTGAATTGTGATAAAGGTGTAAGGTTTAAAAGTAGCTTAATTCCCATCCTATAGTAGATGTTGGCTCAATAATAATCCTATATAATAAAAGGCTATTATGCAAATTGTCTCTTCGACCGGGAGTTTGACCAAGATTTCAACCAGGAGATCGACCAGGGGGCAAGGCTGGCCGGCCAACTGCCCTCAGCCCCTCCCCCCTGCTGGCTGGCTGATCGGCCCTGATTGGGGGGGGGGGGGCAGACCCTACCTTTGCATGAATTCATGCATCGGGCCTCCTGTCTTGTTATAAGGACAATAGAACTATGTTAAAAAACATTTAGGGGCCCTGGCCAGTGTGCCTCAGTTGGTTAGAGCGCCATCTCATGCACTGAGTCTCAGGTTCAATTCCCAGTCAGGGCACATGACCAGGGGGCAGGTTTGATCCCCAGTTAGGGTGCATAAAGGAGGCAGCTAATCAATGTTTCTCTTTCTTTCTCTCTCTCTCCCTACCTCTCTCTAGTAGAATCAATAAAAAAGAAAAAAAAAAAAAAGAAAAAAAAAAAAAGGAGAAAACTCCCCCCATTATTTAGTAAATAGAGGAAAGAAGAAATAGCTTTCACACCGTCCGTACTACCACCATAAATTTTGCATGCATTTTGCTGCATTTCTTTGTCAACCTTTCCCCCTGGGTACAGCGTCTCCGTAGCTGCTGTTATGATGTCATACCCACTTGTATTCATTGTGAAAAATGAGTCAGTAATAAGAAGCATTTTCCCATATTCTCACAAGAATGGGCAGATGTGAAGTAGGTGGAGATGGGGAATGAGAGGTCTTAGGGAAGGAAGAATGAGGGCAAAGTTTAAGTGCCCAGTGGTATGTTTGCTGGGAGTCCGCTGTGGCTGCGCCTTGGACTTCGTGGCATGTCTGAAATGGTCTGCTAAGAAGCTGGAGTTCCATCATGTGGCTGATGGAGAGCCATTGGAGGTTCTGGGCGAGATGGTGACATAAGAGTTTGACCCTCTTGGTATGAGTAGGGGGACAATGGGGGTTAAGGACACATATGTAATACCTTAATCAATAAAGAAAAAAAAAGAGTTTGACCCTCTCTAAGCTGGCTTTGGAAATTCTACGATTTCCTGGGGTCCTTGAGAATTTCGGGGGCTTCTGTGGAGATGAGTAAACAATTCATCAACCAATACATAGAGCAAAATCATCGCCTAGCATCTGAGTGAAAATGTTAATGTATTTGTAAGTACTGCTTCTTATCAATTACAATAGGACAGGCCTGTTCATCATAAGACTTTGTTTTAGAAGCTTTGCACATCACTATTTGATATCAATGATCTGTTGAAATCTAACCCCAGCTTCTTCTTGCCACGCTTGATCTTCTGGTTCATGGATGGCGAATAAGCTTACATGCTAACATCTCCAGTGGTTGGCTGCAAATATCCTAGAAACGATGTTGAGAAGAACTCTGAAGGAGTGTCTGATCTTAGTGGAAAAGTGTGTGCGAGTGAGAAGTATGTCATAAATTTGCCATCATTATTCTCTCCTTCAAATGTACCCTTTAGATGTCTAATATTTATTTTCAAAGATCTTTTAAAATTATAGTTGACATTCAATATGTTAGTTTCAGGTGTACAGCAGAGTGGTTAGATGTCTTATATTTAATTTTAGTATGGTCCAAGTTGCTATAATATAAGGGAGCCAAACCAAATTGGGTTCAAAGAAATAAGCAGGTGGAAGGAAATCCCTATTAGTGAACATTTCCATAAATTACTTAACCCATTGATCTAAATCCATCCATCCATCCATCCACTTATTCAACAAATCTTTATTCTGCTTCTGCAATGGGCTAGCAATGTGCAAAGTTCTGTGATAAGAAATGATTCTTGTCTCCAGAATTCAGAATCGACTAGTGAAGCAACTGAAGAGATGGGTAAATACCTTACGGCATGTTTCAAACCAGGCCTGAACACAATGCCATAGCACAGAGGTGGAACCTACTGACCCCCATTGGAGTAGGCAAGATGGTGGGGGCAAAGGTGGGACTGTGGCTTACTCACTGAGGTCAGACCTCCATGAGGACAGGGGCCAAATAGTCATCATTGCGTCCCAGTACCTAGCATAACGCCTGGCACGTAGTAGGTGCTCAGCATATTTTTGTTGAATGAATGAGGTATCCCAGGAGTAGAAGGAACTCCCCAAAGTCGTCTAGTCCATCCACCTGCCTCGGGGCTGAGCCACACCCAAATCACCCCAAGTGCTATTTCGGGTGCAGTTATTCTTAGCTGGCCTCTGACAGCTGGAAGGAGTCAGAGAAGCAGCCTCTCCTTTGAGGCTTCAGGGGGAGCTCTGTCTGATTGAAACAAGAGCTGGGAAGAGAGGGAGGCCAGTGGGTCCCAAGCCTGGAGGTTGTCTGGAGGTGGGCAGTCTTTTCTTCCTGGGCCATCGTGAGGTTGACCCAAGAAGCTCATCTCCAGGAGAGGCTTGGAGACCTGATCATCGAGGTTCCTGAGGACCTGGGGCAATCTTGGGCTCTTGCCTGGGGACCTACCAAAGAAAAGGGGAAATTTTTAAGGGCTTCATCAGAAATACCTCACTCGCAGCCTCCCCTGAGGACAGAGGTCTCCTGAAACATGCAGATCCTTCTCCTTCCATGACCACTCAGTTCCCGGATTCCCTGCCCCCCGCCTCCACCAAGTACTTCAGTGAGAGGGGAGTTTGAGGCTGCGGCTCCTTAAAGAGGTCTTTTCTCCCAGGACCTGTTTTTCCCCCCCAGATATTTCACAGTGGCTGGGGAGTGTCGGAGCCTAACACAGTCAGGCTGTACCAGGAGCCAGAGCCCAGAGCATTCTAATCTCATGGGAGATAGGAAGAAATGATTAGGGCGCATTGAATGGCCCTGCTGTGAGCATTCTGAGCTGGACTGGTCCTGGGGCAAAATCAAGGGCAAGTTCTAATCTCATTTTCAGGTAGGGGAAGGGTAGAGAAGTGACTTTCTGGGGCAGTCTCTTGGAAAACAAGCATAAACAGGGAACAATGGTACCATTCCTTTCTGACCTACTCAACCTGGTGCCAGATACGAAATGAGTGCGTGCTGTGCGTGTGTGGGTGTGTGAGAGAGAGAAGGGGAGAGGGAGGGAGAGAGAGAGATTAAGTATAACCTTGTGAACCTTCTTAGGAGGCTAATGCTTGCTGTCAAATGCCCCCTTCCCAATAGGGATAAATCTGCCCTCTTTTCCTTTGTAAAAACCTGTCTTCTCAATGCAATACAAAAAGGGGCTCAGTGAGCTCATGTCTCCCTCACATAGATAACCTACACGATTCCTAACCTCTGCCCCACCCCCGGCACCCAAAGCTCTTTAACTAAAAATGAAAGTCACAGAACAAGATCTGGAGACCTCTTCTGCCCCTGGGGGAGTAGGGACAGAGGGGTGACCATTGGCTGAAGGCGAAGTCAGATGCACCTGCTTCAGTGACCATAGTCTTGAAAGGCGAAGTCAGATGCACCTGCTTCAGTGACAATGACACTAATGTTAAATACTTTATTTACTACTAGAGGCCCAGTGCACAGATTTGTTCACCGGTGAGATCCCTCGGCCTTGCCTGTGCCCTCTCAAAATCCGGGACCCCTTGGGGGATGTTGGAGAGCCGGTTTTGGCTTGATTCCCGCAGGCCAGGCTGAGGGACCCCACTGGTGCACGAATCAGTGCACTGGGCCTCTAGTATGCATATAAGATCTTACATTAATCTCTCCCTCCCCTCCCCCTTCCCTCTGAGATTCATCAGTCTGTTCCCTGTTTTCATGCTAGTGGTTTCCACTCCTGCATTCAGCTTCTGCCCCCTGGTGGTCAGTGTGCGTCATAGCTATCGGATGGTCAGATGGTCGGACAGTTGCTTAGGCTTATATTTATATAGATGAGCCTGAAGTGTACCTCAAGCATGTCAAACTCACGGCCCATGGGCCACATGTGGCCCACAACAAATATTTTTGCAGCCCAGCCAATATAATGGTATGTAAGAAATGTTTTAATAAAAAATTTGTAACTTAATTTTTACAATATTCTGTTACATATAATTATTAATAATGAACTACAACGTTCGCTAATGACTGATTTTTATAATCATGTTGCATTCATTTCCCTTATGTGCCTTATGCACAGGCACACCATTTCTCTCCACTAATACTAGCAGCAAATGTTTTAGCAGCCGATTGCCAAGTCATTAGTCTTGTACTGACTTGTTTGGTGTACTCAACAGGAAATATTTCATTTTTGGAGAAGAAGAAAAATAGGTTTATTTATGTTATGCTTATTAATTTGTGCAGTTATTCAGTGTCTGGTAAGTTAACGTTCAAGAAAAAATATTAATTTTTATTAAAATGTTCTATTATTTTACGTTAACGATTACTCATTTATTTCAGCCCTTTGCATTCAGCAAGTCTCAATCGAAATAAACCTCTGTTTCTATGAAAATCGAAGCTTTGTTTTTTTGTGCCCCACATAAACTTAAACCTTGTTTATTTGGCCCATGCTAGCTTTGAGTTTGACATGCTTGGTGTACATACAGTAAACCCTCCAAGGTCAGCGTTTCTGAAGATCTAAAATGCTCATTGCCAAACCCTCCCTTGTCAGACCTACTCACAGAAGAACCTTAATATCCTTGCCTTTGTCCTTTCTTTGCTCTTGAAATGGCACTGGGCACGTCTGCCACTGACAGACTCTGTGCCTGTGGGAGGAGCACGCTCCCTCTTTGGGGTCAGATCTCCTCTTCATATTAGGTTGAATCATATGAAATTGCTATTAAAAAATTAAAAAAAAACCCAAAAACAAACTTAAACCCAACCAGCATGGCTTCAGTGATTGAGTATCAACCTATGAACCAGGAACTCAGGGTTCAATTCCGAGTCAGGGCACATGCCCAAGTTGTGGGCTCGATCTCCAGTTGGGGTGTGCAAGAGGCAGCCAGTCAATGATTCTCTCTCATCATGGGTGTTTCTATCTCCCTCTCCCTTCCTCTCAGTAAAAAGTGAATAAAAATATTAAAAGTCCTTGACAGTGATAAAGAGAAAAGAGAGGAGAATTAACCACTTTGAACCATTCACATACTAGCTCTGGGGAGAAGAGTTGACACACAAAAGAGTGAATTCCACAAAACAATGGATTTTTCAATGGGAGTCTGTGTATACATCGTTTTATGTTTATGTGCGTTTGGGGCGTGGGGTAGAATATGTTAGCTTTCATTGAATTCTCTTAGAGTTCCTGACCTCCAAAAGGGCACCACTACCCTTGAGAGTTGAAATAAAGGGTGGGGTGGAGCAGGGTGGGGGAGGTAGGTGTCAGACTCCAAGTGCAAAGGCAGGATCAGGCTGCAGAAAGCTAACAACTCACTGGGGCATTGCCCTTGTGTGGTCTGGTTTCATCAGAAGGACTTCATGCCCTGCATGACCCAGCCGGGTCAATTAATCTCTAAGAGGTGTTGGTTGGAATATTCCAGAAAAACAAAACAAAACAAAACAAAACAAAACAAAACAAAACACGCCATGTGATGCACCAAGGAGCCTGAATAAATCAGAAAACATTCTAATGCAGGAGCAGGGGATGGGGCCCAGAGGTTCAGGGCTAAGTGTAAGCGGAAAATGCTACAGCAAATGTGTACCCCGGGGAGTGGTCAGCCTCTTCATTTGCCTCCCTTCTGTCCTCCATCCTATTCGCTCTTCCTCCCTCCTTTCTTCTTCAGGTCCAGTTTGAGGGAAGAATTGACTCCATCATGACTTTGCAGGGAAAAGCCGAAGTCAGGGTGAGCCTAGTCTCCGGCACAGAGACCCTTAGCCTTGATGGAGAATGCAATGGTCAGTTGCTTCAGTGAGCCCCCTACGATGAAAATTAAGTACTGGTTTGAGCCACTGGGAGAGGCTAGGAGGAAACCCTAAGATCCAGCACCAAGTCTCTCTATGCATTGTCCTTCTGGGATTGGCCTGGCCCATAGGTGGGCAGGAAAATACCTTCTTCCTTCTGTCCTCAGCCCCCAACCCCCCCGCCCCTCCACTCTTTTATGTCTGGAAGGCCAGCAAGCGTTTCTTGAGCTTAAAGCTTTGATCCTTGTGAAAATGAAAATCTCTGTGGGAGGGTCACAGTTTAAACTGATAACTGGTTATTTACACTTAGTTGTGAATGAGTATCATTTTTTCCCCTCCAATGGAATTAAACCAACACGTATTCATTCATCCTGCTTGAGATTGGATTTGGGTGGGAGCTGCCAGCAGCAATGGTGTATTCGAAGAGAGGCCTGGCGGGCCACTTAGGGGCTCCTGAGCCTTGTCTGGGCAGGTCTCCCCTGGGCTTCGGGATCTAGATCTCTAAGGCTGCTCCCAGTACAGAAAGGAGTGACTGACAGCCGGCTTCATGGGCATGCGCCCCGAGCCCGCGCACAGGGCCCTGAGTTGGTTTAGTGCTCTCCTGTTGCTGTCTTATGAAGGATAACTTTTGAACACAGGGCCCACGTTTTCATTTTGCGCTGTGCTGGCAAAACATGTAGCTGGTCTTGGTGGGGAGGTGGGACTCAGGGAAGGGACGTGAGGACAACAGTGCTTCAGTAGAAGCTGCTCCCCGCCCTCCACAGGCCTGCTCAGGACTTGCCTCCTGCGAAGGCCATTTCTGAATGAGCCCACCTGCCCAGATCACTCAACTCCGGCACAAGTCTGCAGACAACAGGCCTGCTTGGCACGTCTTTGGCTTGATGATGCTTAGGGAGGAGTCGGGTGGCTTCAAGTGTGTGTACCCACTTCCCTGCTCGCCCCTCTTGGGGTGCCTCTCTTTTCAACCCGCCTGGTGGGAAAAAATGACTTTGAAATCACACAGTCCTGGGCTTGAGTTCCGCCGACCTCATCACTTATAAGGTGTGATGAAGGGAAGATGCCCTATGAGGGTGCCTGCCTCCCACCCGCCTCCCTGGGTTGCTGAGAGGGCACAGTGAGATCAGATGAAAGGCAGGCAGCAAATAAATGAAGGGGTCTTTCTTCTTGATTCTTAGAGCCTCATCTCCTCACCTCTAAAGTGGAGAAATCACCCCTAACCTCTAAGTGGTCAGGCACAGGGCATTTAGATACCTTATCAGCTGAAAATACGCAGCCCCCACCCCTGTCCCAGGAAGCAGTCCCCTCCTGGCAGACCAAGAGTCATGCCCAGCGGGAGTCGCACAGGTGGAGTGGGCAACTCCAGGGGATGAAGCCTTGTGAGTGTCTAGCTTCTATTGAGCCATTTGGGGTGGAGTTACACTTTCACTTGGCAGTCTAGTAATTGGGAAGGACAGAGAGAGAGAGAGAGAGAGAGAGAGAGAGAGAGAGAGAGAGAGAGAGAGAGAGAGAGGAGAGGAGAGGAGGGAAGGGAAGGGAAGGGAAGGGAAGGGAAGAGAAGAGAAGAGAAGAGAAGAGAAGAGAAGAGAAGAGAAGAGAAGAGGGGGAGGGGGTATAAAAAAACAACAACAAAAAGGCTCCCAGGGATCTTTGGACTTGGAGTGGCTCTGTGGAGACCAGGGGGATGCACACAAATCGGAAACACGTGCACCAGGCTTCCCTCTCAGCATGCACAGCTCCAGAATGAAGGCACCAAACCCTCAGCATGCTGTTTCAGGCCTGGCCAGGCTTGGGCTGGGGAGGATATGAAGACAGAGCTGCACCTGTGCCCTCTTGTCCGATCCTGGGTGAAAGGGGAGACGATGGGAACAGTGGCTGGTTCTACAGACTCTTGGGCTCCGGAAGGTCTCGAGACCTTGAGTCCCTCGGGATCAGGAGGCCAGGAGAAGCCTCATGGGGCAGCGGAAAGGGCACCAGCTTTAAAGTCAGGCAGACTTGGGTTGGCATCCTGGCTATGCCTCTCAGCAGCTGTGTGACTTTGGGTAAGTTACTTAAGCCCTCTGTGCCTGAATTTTATCATCTGTCATATGAGGACCAAGATCACTATCCCAACGGGCTTCTGTGAGGATGAGATCAAACTGGGCATTTTGTTTATTTATTTAATGACGAATGGATTGGGTCCCCTATACATCTTTTCTTTCCAGAAAAGATATGACAGCTTTCTAAAAGAGATTCAGGGACTTGTATGCATGCATATAAGCACACCAATGGACACAAGACACTGGACGTGATGAGGGCATGCGACAGGGGGTAGGGGAAGGTCAATGGAGGGGAAAAAAGGAGATATATGTACTAATATATGTAATACTTTAAACAATAAAAATATATAAAAAAGGTTCAGTACATTAAAAAAAATCAAGGCAAAAAGGCAGTAAGAGTTGGACAGAAATATGGATCTAGGAGTGGGCAGCTCAGAGCCTTGCACAATGATTAAAGTCATTTCGTACATTTGTCTGGGGGCTTCTGGTTGGTCACAGTGAAGCAGAAAGCATCATTTATAAGATTCATGTTGTTTATTTGAAAAATGGTTTCTCGGGAAAGCAGCTTTCTTTGGCACAGAGGCCTCAGTCATTTTTCCCAGGGGCCCTCTTAAAGGATCCTGGGTTGGGAATAAATGGACAGCAGCTCGTTGTTGCATTAGGCATTCGTGGAAGGTGTGGGAAAGAAGACAGGGCACCTGCCTTGGGTCTCAGCACATAGTAGGTGCACTCTCGGATGGTCTGCACCTTGTGTTTGAGGGAGATTGTCTCATTGCAGGAGAAGGACTAGTGATCTAAGTGACACTTTTACCCCACTTCCCTGTTATCTGTGGTTTGGTTTCACCTCTTGCAAACCCAGCCTGCCCCTCCTCTTTGGCTGCCAGTCTGATGCCTTTGTGGGGGCACCTCCTGGTGCCTCTGAGATGGGGGACGATGCAGACCCAGCAGGCTGCTCTCAGGAAACCCGAACCCTGCTCCTGGTACTCGGCGTGAGTGGCTTAGTGACATTCCATGTCTCTGGGTTGTGTCCCTGGGAGGAAACATGTGGCCATTCTCTAATAGCTCAGTCCCAGCTCCCTCCTGCCTCCTTCTCTTTGTCTTTCCTTCCTGAGCCAATGAAAGGCCGAGTGAATAAAGCTTTCCCTTCTGATGGGAAAACTCGCTCCGGCCCTGTAATGAGCTAGAATAATTGACTTGTCGATGAAAACCGAAGCTGTGGAATTGATGCGTAGTGTCAAAACAGCCCCGACCACTTTGGTACCAATTCATCGCTGCTGGAGGGGAGCCGTTAGACGGGAGCCCAGTGAGAGAGGAGCAGACAAGGGTGGACACATAAAAAGGTTTGATTGTGCTCAAGCTCCCCAGCAGGGCTCTCTACCCCATTGGGATCTGATTTCTATGCTCCAGATCGAAGGGCCTGGCTAATAGTTGCTTTCCCCACTTTCTCATGAGGGTAGAAATAACCTGGCAATTGCCACATCGTGGTTACTATTTGAACGTGGATGTTAGTTTAATCCGGAGTTACATTACTCTTTAAATACGTAGGGACTTGGCTGAGGCCTTTGGGTACTTAGGATGCCATGGACAGAGAAAAATGGAATTAGAAAAGAAAAAGGATTCTCGGCCTCCCTTTCCCTACCTAACCCTCCCACGTCCATTCCTTCACCTTCTGACTGCAGCTTCTGATGAGCAGGAAGTATTTTGACACATATGGACGGGCGCCATGGGGTGGAGGAGAAAGCGCAGGGAGTTCAGAATCAGATCCACAGAGGATGTTCAAACCCTGGCTTCTTCTCCAGGAGCCATGCAAAGTTGGCTGATTGTTTTAAGAACTCCATCTTCTCTTCTGTGAAATGGAGCTGTGGACACCTTCTCCATAGAACTGATATAACGATGAGATGAGATATGGTGTATGTGTAAGGCTTCTGTCATAATACTATCAGTATTTTATGAAAATACCACTAGCCTTTTCTCAAATATATTCCTAAAGAATTCTGAACGGGTCTATTTCCTGTAGGATGATTCTGGGTCCTTTTATCTTGATCAGTTTCTTGCAGAACTAGAGCAGACGGAGTTGGGCTCTGCCCTGTTGTCCGGAGGAGAAGGGTGCTTGAACCGTTGTATGGGCCAAATGCCACTGCTTAACTCTGCAATTGGTTTTATCCCTCCAAGGACTCAAGGTGGCAGAGAGCACATTTTCATTTGAAAGATTAGGACGCAAACTCAGCTATAGGGAGCCACTTGTCCTGGGTCACACAATGACTCAGAGCCCAGTTCCCACCTCGTGGCTTCCATATTCCCAGATGCCACTTACTTCTGGCGATAGCAGGACACGTGGCATCTCTCTCCATCGCCACTCGGAGGCCTGTACTTGGGACTCCCATTGTGTCATTGTTGACTTGTTTCTCAGCTATTTATTAAGTGTTTACTTCGTGCCATTCACTCTGGGAAGTGAAAAGGAGCAAGGCAGGCCCCTGTTCTCAAGAAGCTGACGGTTTATTTGGAAAGACAGGGCCCAGCTGTCGTGGCTCAGTGGTTGAGTGCCGACCTATGAACGAGGAGGTCACGGTTCGATTCCCGGACAGGGCACATGCCTGGGTTGTGGGCTAGTCCCCAGTGTGGGGCATACAGGAGGCAGTCGATCAATGATTCTCTCTCATGATTGATGTTTTTATATCCCTTCCTCCCTGAAATCAATTATATATATATATATATATATATATATATATATATATATATATATATATATATATATATATATATATATATTTTAGAGGCCTGGTACATGAAATTCGTGCACTTGGGGAGGGGGGATCCCTCAGCCTGGCCTGCACCCTCTTGCAGTCCGGAAGCCCTCAGGGGATGTCTGACTGCAGCTTAGGTCCCACTCCCTAAGGGCCTAAGCCATCAGTTGGACATCCTTAGCACTGCTTCGGAGGCAGGAGAGGCTCCCACCACTGCCGTTGCATGTGCTAGCTGTAAACCAGGCTTCTGGCTGAGTGGCACACCCTCGTGGGAGCACATTGACCACAGGGAGGAAGGGGCAACTTCTGTGGTGAGTGTCTGCCCCCTGGTGGTCAGTGCATGTCATAGCAATGGGTTGTTCCACCACTCGGTCAATTTGCATATTAGCCTTTTATTATATAGGATAAAAAAAAGACATACAGGAACCTAAACATTTTTCCCTCAATAAAGAAGAACAAAGAGGAAACATTTGGGAAGGAGTGTTGCATGCATCTCTTTTGTCCCTTAGCTGTCAGGGCACTGCCACGCACATGGATGGGACTATGCACAGAGTAGGTGTGCAGAAAATGTCATCTGAATGAATATAATCTCTCTCCCCCGAGTCGTTCACCAAATGCCAGAATTCCCACACTTGGTTTCCCTGAATGTAAGACATCATGTCATCAGTGTACAGTCAGCCCCGGATTGATGGTCCGGGAGCCTGCTCCAGAGTCAAAGCTGTGGCTGTGGGAGCCAGAATCCAGCCTTGGTCACAAGAACAACCACAGCCAGGAGCTGTAGAGGCTGACTCAGGGCCAGGACGTGTCTGCAGTCACTGAAGCCTCATGACTACTGAGGAGGTGGGCATTCACACTCTGCTTATCTATAGATGGGGAAACTGAGACACAGTGAGGTTGTGGGTCCACATCTCCATGCACACAAGAGGGGGGGAGGGCAGACTCAGGCCAGCCCCCAAGGACAGCCTGATGATGCATGGACACCTGCCCAGGAGGCCACTGGGGACTTGGGTTAGATGGTCCCCTGAGCAGTTTCAGGATGGGAGGAAGGAGCAGGAAAGTGCCCAGAGTTCTCAGGGATGGCCCTGTCACACCCAACACTCCAGCAGCCCCATGCCTGCCTGCCCTTTCCACATCCTCTCTGATGGGCACCAGTCAGGACTCATAGTGTGGCCTCCAAGACAAGACAGGCTCGGAGGAGCCCTCTCTGGCTAAGTGTGCACTTCCTAGGTCCAGGAGCACTCTGAGAATTTCTGGCAAGTGAATGGCCTCAGAGTGGCTTGCTGTTTACTTTGCTGAGAAGAGATGTCTTCATCTTTCTTTCTCTGTTTCATTTCCCTGCGCTTCCTCTTTTGATTTCTCAGACTTTTCTACCTCATTTCCCCCTTCATATCCTATCTCTCTTCCTCTTTCCCAGACTCTGCTCTTTTTTCCTCCTTCTCTTCTCATGGATTTGGAAGCATTGTCTTTTATACACACATATAGATTCATCTATAAACACATATATGTAGTCATATGTATATATGATGTAAAATTGCTTCACTATGTATTATATACTAGAGGCCCGGTGCACAGATTCATGCACTGGTGGGGTCCCTCAGCCTGGCCTGTGGGGATCAGACCAAAACAGGCATTCTGACATCCTCCGAGGGATCCCGGATTGCAAGAGGGCACAGGCCAGGCCAAGGGACCCCACCAGTGCAGGAATCCATACACTGGACCTTCAGTATGCATATAAGATCTTTGGTTAATCTCTTCCTGCCCTCCCTCCTGCTTCCCTCTGAGATTCATCAGTCTGTTCCATGTTTCCATGCCTGTGCATTGAGTGTCTGCCCCCTAGTGGTCAGTGTGCATCATAGGTACCAGTCAAATGGTCAGACACTTAGCATATTGGCCTTTTATATATATATATAGATGTGTGTACAAACGTGATATATGTATGCGTGTATGTGTGTGTGTGTGTGTGTGTGTGTGTGTGTGTGTAACCATATACACAGATACATGTATAAAACCAGTGTAATTACACTTTTGAATATATTCCTGTGTTAAGAAAGTAGGAATTACAAAAGGTCTGGGAATCAAAGTCTGGCTAGGGAAGTTCAAGGGTAGGCAGCACAATGGTTGGGGAGAGGACAACTCCACAAAAGCGTGGGCTTTTAGTGTTAGAGATGGCTTGGGCTAGTTTCTTCTTGCAGATACAAAGGAGCTGTATGGCCCTGAGAAAATTACCTTATCTCTCTGTTTCTTCTTCATGTGGAAAATAAAACCTACAGTATTATACAGGAATATATTGATGCTCAAATGAGAAAAATATATTAGGAGAAAAACAAATGTGAGCCATCATTTCAGTGATGAGTTTTTATTTTTCACTCCTCTCCAGTTTGAAATAATTGTGTGTGTGAGGGAGAGACAGAGAGAGAAGAGGAGAGGATGGGAAACCTTCCCTTCATAAAAAAAAAAAAAAAAAAAAAAAAGAGAGTGGTTTTCCATAATTCCGGTTGGATTGCTCACTCTCACTGTCTAAGGGAATAATTTCTTAATTTTCTTTTAACTCATGCCCAGCTGAACATTTGTCTAAATTTCAGTAATTTGTATAACTAAAACAAAACCTGGTTCTCTTTTTCCGGAGTATAATTTTTTTTTGCAACACCCAGTATGCCTTCTCAAACTCCCCGTCCTGGAATGTGGAATAGCCCGGGCCTTGAGGGTAGAGAATTTATCCTGAATGGTCCTGAGACCTTGGCTCAGTTGCTCATCTCCCTTCTGGGAGATGCGTGTCAGCGATGCCTCCTGGGCACCTACAAGGCCCGCGTGGAGGAGCTGAGGTGGCCAGAGTCAAGCATCTGTCATCCAGAAGGGGGTTTCTGGCCCGGCTCAGGTCAGCCCCACAGCACAAGCAGGCATCCCTTGGTGAGAACAGCTTCTCCCTGGGGACTGTCTCCTGGAGATTTAGTGTGATATTTTTTCTCACCCTCAGGAATCTGGCCAAACTCCAGGGCCGCCTATCATGAGCAGTCTTGTTTGCTTGCAATTTACGGACTTGTGAGGGGTAAAGGACTGGCTTTGACTATTCAATCAGACGGGTGGGGGCGGGGAGCTGCCTTAGGCCAGAGGCTGGACTTTTCCCTCTCCTCAGGAACCAGGGCCTTTGCCTATGGGATTCAGTGGGAGTGTGGGAGTATGTCAGGGGGGAAAGGGGAGTGTGTGTTACTTTTCTGGGTGACTATTTAGTGCCAGCCGCTGTCTTATTCAAAGTTCTATCATGCTGTGTGGAGGCACAATTAGCCCCATTTTACAGATGGGGCCATTGAGGCTCTGAGAGGGTATATAATTGAGCCCAGCCATGTGCTTAGCAAGATTTGCACCTAGATCTGTGGCCTCTGAAGCACAGGTGGGAATAAGGGAGGGAGAGATGGAAGGAGGGAGGGAGAGAGGAATGTTTCCAGGGGGTAACAGAGCAAATTTCTGAGGGTCTAAGGCCCTTCTTCCCTGTTCACCTATTTTCTTGAGTAGAATGAATTTGAGGAGATGGTGATAGTAGCGGCCTGACTCCTGATTGTGCCAGGTGTCCTGGGGTTTTGGAGCCTGTGATTCCGGGGCCGGCCATGCAGGATGGGCCTTTCTCTCCCCACACTGCAGATGGTCATCCCTGCTAAGGGTTTGGAGAGGGGGGTTATGTCCCCGCTGGTCTCCTTTCTGACGTTCACAGGCCTTTGTCCCTTGTTCTGGGATGCCCGGCACAATGGCCATAAGGTAAAGCGAGAGGAGGCAAGAAGAAGGAGTAAAAAAGAGTGTGGCTTCTAGAATCTCACCTCTCTGGGCTTAACTCGTGTCTTGCCATCTCCCAATTATGTGGCTTCTGCCAAAACATGTTAGACTTTGGAGCTTCCGTTTACCCCTCTGTAAAATGGGGGCGATAAGTCTTCTCCGCCTAAGAGGAAAGAGATGGGGAGTGGAGGAAGAGCCTGGGGTGGAGTCCAGCTCAGGGGAGAGACTCAGCAAATGCTGGAGATTTATTTATTTATTTATTATTTATTTTTTTGGGGGTGGGGAGAGAAGACGTGAGCTCTGGAGATCCATTAGCAAAGCGAAGTCTCACCCTTCCCCACCCCCCAGCTTTCCAGACTTAATAGCAAGAGCCACACATCTCACAAACACTAAACTCCATTTGGAGAGAGAGAAGGACAAGAAAGGGGAAGAGGAGGGGAAGAGGAAGCTCTGCAAACAGTCATCACCAGAGTGATGCTCAGAGTCATCCTCTCGAAATGGCTTCTGGGTGAGGAGATGAGGCCTCAGTCATAGATCACTCCCAGAGGCTCCTCCCAGCTCCGCGCTGGCTGCAGGGACCCAGTTCGGATGCGGGGAGGGGATGCGAGGCCTCTGCGTCACTGGTCACTGGCTGCAGGGGCAGGAAGAGCTACTAGGTGGGGGGAGGGGGGGCTCCCCACACTGTCTGGAGTCCAGGGGCGTTCCAGAGCCAACGAAACAGAAACTCTCCAAGTTCACAACTGTGGAGAAACACTTACCCAGTTTGTTTTTAATCAAACTCCCCACGCTGACACTTGGGCTCCATTCAACCATTTAAAAAGTTCCACTAGCAAATAAACACTTAGCCAAATATTTGCCCTTATGTGTTTTCAATAGTAAATACCAGCTATATTGCTCATCTCCTTATATCACCCTGACTGGGCCCGCCCCTCGTTGCTCTGAGCCCAGTGGCCTCTCCGAGGATGGGTGGGAACCCCCTGCTGACCTCCCACCATGGACCCAAGATCAGTCGCCTTGGGCCCCAGTGAAAAAATGCACCCCCCTTCCCCTCCCCACCACCACCCAATCCAGTAGGACAGACCTGTTTAAGTTCTTGTGTGGAATTTGTACCAATGTGTGGCATAGCTCCCAGGCCCTAAATGTAGTCCTGTTCCCCTCCTCTTGTTGGCCCTGCTCTCACCTTCCACAGCGCCCAGCTGCTGGCCGGCAATCATCAGCATCCCTCTGAGGAGTGGGCTTAGGAATTGGAAGAGCAGAATGGGAGTGAGAGCGAGGGAACAGGGAAAGGGCTTCAGTGTTCATGGCTGCAAAGGGTATTTGGGACTTTAGTTACACAAAATACAATGCCACACTGATGCACACACAAACACACACAAAGACACCATCCCACACAGCCACCATGGTATTGGGTAGCATCCCTTGGCTGCAAGCAACGGATTCTTCTATTAAAATAAGTGAGAGGCGATCCTAAGAGAAAAGGCTAAAAACCCAGGTTGGGGAAGGACAGTGCTGCTCCTGCGAAGAATGTCCTCCTGTTGTTTTCAGTCTCTGACACTTTGCTTATGAGTCAAGTTCCAGAAAGGAACTTGCTGGTTGGTCTTGCTAGGGTCCTGTATCGCTCTGTTGACCAGGGAAGGACATGACACCTTTATCAACAGTCCCCCAAGGCTCCATGGCATGGCTTCTCAACTCTTTCACATCCCAACACACATAATGAGTGATATTTGTAAGACATGATGGGATGAAATGATAAGGCCACTTAGGGCTGGATGTCCCTGCTGGGCTGAGAGACTCGGCATCTCAGCACACCTGTACCCATTCACAACAATTGTTGGGAAACTCATCTGTTTCGTAGAAGGAGAGGCAATTCCTCAAAAGGCAATCGGAATGCTGTCAGCAAGAGCAAATGGCAAGGAGGCTGAGCACCCACCCCCTCGCCAACATGCTCCAAGACCTTGGTCATCATCCGTAAAGCAATCGGAGCTGCTCTTCTGCCTCGGCCTATGCCATAGGTCCTCTTCATCTCATTCCAGCCACAGCGCATTCAATTTCCCCACCTACCTCCTCTTTCAGTAAAGGGATAGCAAACAAATGCATTTGTACCTCTGCTCACATACCACAAACCTGTCCTTCAAAAGACGGTGGGCACTTGAGGGCCCAGTCTCTGATTCACTGGTTTTCATTGGCACCTAGGACATAAATCAGTCTCCAAAACGGACCCCACACTTAGCTGAATCCTGGGCTCCAGGCAGACCACTCCCAGAGCTCCAAACACACTCTGCTGTTTACAGGTCTATTTGGGGTCGGTCCTTCTTCACTGATAAGAACTCTACTGAAGGAGACTCTTGATGCATATTAATAAAATGAGTGGCCCGGATGGTGTGGCTTAATGGTTGGGCATCACCCTATGAACCAGGAGGTCATGGTTCAATTCCCAGTCAGGGTACATACCCAGGTTGCAGGTTCAATCCTCTATGGGGGATATGTGGGAGGTTGCTGATGAATGATTCTCATCATTGATGTTTCTGTCTCTCACTCGCTCTCCCATCCTCTCTGAAATCAATAAAAGAAATATATATACAGTATATGTGTATTTTTAAAAATAAAATGGATGAAGAGAGAGCTACGGTGGATTCTCCCCAAGCAGTAATCAGGCCTAAGCACCAGATAATCCAAAAAGGTTCATAGTATTCCTTGTTTCTCAAGTCTTGACATCTGGAATCTCTTATGAAAACTTGATCTAGTCTGCCATATTCTTGGGCTGGCAAAACCATAATGTTGAGGGTTTCTGCCAACTGATAACCTGTGAGAAATTCAGGAAGAACTACTCTGAGATGGCCAGATGCATAGATATAGGAAAGGGACTTGCTTTATGAGACATTCTAATGAAGTCTCAAGAATGGAGAAGACTGACTGAGGGAGAGTTTACCAGTATTAGGTAATTGCACTTTGCATTATTTTGTTGAATCTTTTCAGCAAACCATTGAGGTCATGTAATAATTCCCATTTTGCAAGTGAAAACACTGAGGAGTGATTTAGAACTATACCTGAGTTTGTTTTAAAATAACAGGTGTGAGGCAGAGCTGGGACTCAATCTTAGATTTTTTATGCTCTCTATACCCCCTTGGTCTGTCCTTTCCATAGGATCAGTGATTTTTTATTTTTATTTTTTTGGGGGGGCGGGGGGAAGAGACAATTTTGCATGTTGGTTGGTAACAAAATTAATTGACATGCCATCACACTTCTTGCTACATGAGAAAAAGAAGCTCCTATTTGGTTAAACTGCTGTTATGTATGGCTATGATAATCCCATATCCTATATAATCCTATATAATAAAAGCCTAATATGCTAAGTGTCTAGTCGTCATTCAACCAATCAAAACATAATATCCTAATGATATGCTAAAGCTGCTCAACCATTCTCTATGATTTGCACTGACCAGCAGGGGGCAGACACTCTGACTGGTAGGTTAGCTTGCTGTTGGAGTCTGGCTGATCAGGACTGAGCCAGATGGGCTGGACACACCCTGGAGCCCTACATTGGTCCCTCCCCATCTGGCTAACTTCTCGCATCCCTCCTCAGCCCCAATTGTGCACTGGTGGGGTCCCTCTGCCTGGCTTGCACCCTCTTGAAATCTGGAACCCCTCGGGGGGTGTCAGAGAGCTGGTTTTGGCCTGACAGCAGAACAACCAGTTGCTATGATGCACACTTACCACCAGGGGGCAGACTCTCAATGCAGGAGCTGCCCTCAGGTGGTCTGTTTGCTCCCACAAGGGGAGCCCACTCAGCCAGAAGCTGGACTCATGGCTGGCGAGTGCAGTGGCAGTGGCAGGAGCCTCTCACACCTCCACAGCAGCACTAGGATGATGGACTGCTGGTTTAGACCTGCAGTCAGACATCCCCCAAGGGCCCCTGGACTGTGAGAGGGCACAGGCTGGGCTGAGGGACTCCCCACCCCCTTGAGTGCATGAATTTTGTACACTGGGCCTCTAGTAATATAATAAAAGTAATGGGTACATTTGCACTATATACATAAATGGTAGTTATTAGGGTAACATACAAATGCACTTTTAAAAAGCACTCAACATTAAAAAACCTATATTTATCGATGAGATAAAGGAATATTTTAAAAAGGAAATTCCGCATTGTTAATCACCTAATTAATTAATTAATGTGTATGTGTTTTTATAGAAGACATTGGGCATTGTAAAAGGGTATAAAGTAAAAAGTAAAGATTTCCCACCGCCATCCCTTTAATACTTTTCTCCAGAGATAACATGTGCATTAGCCCCCCAATTTTTTTTATGCATGCATAGAGGTTGGAACTAGGATAAGGCAAGGAAGTGCCTAGGATGCAAAATTTAAGGAGGTACCCACTCTTAGGTTTCTGCAAGTTCAGAGACAATACTTCTATGAACCTGGAGGGAGCGCCTCCTTAAATTTTGCTCACTAGAGACCTCACTTGAATCATTCTAGTCCTGTCCCTGCTATGCATTGCATATATTTATGTGGGTGCTTGAATAGTTTTTTGTTGTTGTTGTTGTGACTTGTTTTTACTCAACAATTTGTCAGGACCTATTAGTATCAATTCCTATAAATCTATCTCAAACTTTTAACAGTTGTGTAGTATGAATGAACCATAGCTCAGCCATTTCCCTACTGATGAACATTTAAATTTAAATTTTGCTATTACAATATGTATTAATCAGCTTGCGCTTCTATAACACCGTATCATATTGACTGGGTGGCTTAAAGAAGACATTTACTTTCTCACGTTCTGGAGGCTGGGAAGTCCAATATGAAGGTGCTGGAAAATTTGGTTCTTGGTGAGGGCTCTCTTCCTGGCTTATAGACAGCCACCTTCTCCCTGTGTGCTCACATGGCTTTCCTCAGTGTGCACTCATGGAGAGAGCAAGAGCTCTCATATCTTCTTCTTTTCTTATAAGGGAACTAATCCCATCATAAGGGCCCCATCCTCATGACCTCATCTAAACCTAATTACTTTCCAAAGGTCCCACCTTCAAATACCAATACTTTAGGGGTTAGGGTTTTAGCATATAATTTTGGGGAGACACAAACATTCAGTTCATAACATAACGAATGCTGTGAAATAGATAACCTAGGCCATAAATACTTGCAAGTGTTCCTAGGTGATATATTCCTAGAAGTGAAAATACTGCATAAAGGGGCCATTTTGAACTTTGAAAGCTGTAACCAAAGTTTTGCACCAATTCACATTCCCACCGACAGTGCAGAAGGATATAATGGGAGGCACCTTACATTGGAATTATCTGCAGTGTTTCTTCCAATAGCCAGATTTCTTGGTACTTATGATTTCCTCGCGTTAGACTGATGTGCCGTTTTCCAGCAGTTTACTGATTAGACCCAGTAATTAGACCCAGGGGCACATGTACTGCTTTCTGGGTCGGTCCTTTCCCTGCTGTGGAACTCAGCTGGGCATTGATTGCTCTGGGTTTTCCTACAGGCCTGGAGGGGGGGGGTAGGTTGGAAATGGGGAGCCAGGCACTCTAACAGGCTATGCCATGGGTTAAGATCTCATCGTTGCTCTCCAACCTCTCCAAAGGTCACTGCAGGGTCACGTGAATCCTATGGTACACTGGGAGGTGACAGTTATAAGTACCAGCTTCTTGAATGCAGAGGAGATTGTTGAATCTCAGTTTTTATATGTTGGAAGTAAATAACTTAATGTGGAATCGTTACTAGGTCACCTTGATGAAGAGGCAGCGTGCTGGACCCGATGACTGAGATTCTTGAAATTCTCCTCCTTCCCCCTCCTCTCACACTTTCCCTACAATTCTGGATGTCAGTTCCTGTCCATCCACCTTCCAAATCAGGAGTTGGCAAACTCTGGCCCATGAGTCATGTCTGGCCTGCAACCTCCTTTTGTAATAAAGTTTTATTGGAACACGGCCACGCTCATTTTCAGATCGTCTGTGGCTGCTTTTGCAACTGCAGTAGTTGCAACAGATTGCATGGCCCGCAAAACCTGAAATATTTACAATCTGGCCTTTTACAGACAAAGCATGCCGACTTCTGCTCTAAATGTCTTTAGAGTTTGTTCCCTCTTCTTCCCTATGAGCTCATCACATCTCGCCTGGACTTCTGTAGTAGCCACTAAGCTCATCATAGACGAAATGAGCTTCCTTAAACGCAACTGTAAGGGTGGCAGGCCCTCAAATACTTCCATTTCTCTTAAGTGTCTATGGGTTGAGGGTCTTGCCATATAAGGCCCAGTGAGTCTGCAGGCTGTTTGTGGTCATCTCTCCACTCTCATTTACTTATGTGCCCTACAAATGCCCAATGCTCAGTTAGTTCCTCTGGAGAATGGAGCAAGTAACACCTCCCTGGTGTCTCAATCCCTATGGGTTATTGAGTTTCCCAAGCATCCCACTCACTGTCTGAGCCCATTGCCTTTTACCCATGCTGGTCCCCTTGCACAGAGGGTCCCTTCTTGTGCAGCTTGTCAACTGCTACTTCTTCAGTGATGCATTTTTGACTCCCTCATTAGCAAAGATATTTGCTCCTTCTTCTTTGCTCCCAATAAACCACTCAGGGCGGCCTCCACTGTAGCACTTACACGCGTCATTTGTAACTTTGTGTGTCCCTGTCCCTCCCACTGATCTGTGAACTCCAGTGGAGTTCACAGATCAGTGGGAGGGACAGGGACACACATAATTACAAATGCCTGGCCCCTACAGCTGCTAACGAAATGTTTGTTGAATGAACAAACACCAATACTCATTGAGCTCTTGCTCTGTGTCAATGTGTCTTACAGAGTCTCTACAAAAGCCCTCTGACATAGATACTGTTATATCCCCACTTTATAGTTGTGGCAACTGGGGGCATAGAGAAATCACATGCCAAGGTCACAGAGCTTGCCAGGATTGGAACCTGGCAGTTGGGCTCCAGAGCTCAAGCTCCAACTCCTGTGTAACAGTAAGCCAATGAATGAATGAGCCTGGCTGGTGTGGCTCAGTAGTTGAGCCTCTACCTATGAATCAGAAGGTCACTGTTCAATTCCAGGTCTGAGAGAGCAAGTTGGAAGTGGCCAGGTGTTATGTGGCCTAGCCTTGGCAGTCATTTCCACAATAGCCTATGGCAGTGGTTCTCAACCTTTCTAATGCTGCGACCCTTTAATACAGTTCCTCATGTTGTGGTGTCCCCCAACCATAAAATTATCTTCGTTGCTACTTCATAGCTATAATTTTGCTACTGTTATGAATCATAATGTAAATATCTGTGTTTTCTGACGGTCTTGGGCTCTACAGCAGCGGTTCTCAACCTGTGGGTTGGGTCGCGACCCACAGATTGAGAACTGCTAGCAGGGTCATCTAGAACATAAGGCTCGTCATCACTTCCTGGTGGGTAGCAGTGAAGGTCATTTGGGAGAAGGTTTGTAAAATGCTTCTTTGAACTCACAAAGCACTGTGGTACAGGGTTGTGGAAAATGACCACCCAATAGAAGAGATCAATGGGAAGTTCTCTATTTCTTTCTTTCTTTCTTTTTTTTAATCCTTACCCGAGGATATTCCCCCCGCCCCCCCATTGATTTTTGTACAGAGAGTCGGGGGAGGGGATGGGGAGAGAAACATCAATGTGAGAGAGATAATTGGTTGTCTCCTTGCCTGCAAACGGGCCAAGGCAAAGTTCACTATTTCATCAGGAAATATAGTCTCGATGAATCTAGGCGGACTTCATGAAAGACACTTCATCCTTTATTTCTGGGGCTGTCAAACTCCAATAAATAACACTTGTTGAGCTTCTACTACATCTGTATGTCAGGAGAGGCACAATCCTTTCATTGCAGTCTTTCAACCATGCTGGGAAGTGGGATCCATACACCACACTGTAGGGAGAGGAAACTGAGGCTTGGTGAGGCTAAAGAGCTTGCTATGAAAATGGGGGAGGTGGGGTGCAACCCTGAAGGATGACAACAAGGAAGGCAAGTGAGAGGCGGGCTTGTAGGACTTGAGCCATGTCCCCACCCTTCCCATCCATATCTGGAACCTGAGTTGTCCTTGGGGCTGGGTTTTGCAGGCCTGTGGCAAGGGGAGGGTGTCGGGGAAGGAACAGGGCCTCTCCTACCTTGCACATCCCCACACCCTTAGCCCTCAGTTGACGAGGGGTCTTCCAGTGCGTGTGTGAGTGTGTGTGCATGTGTGACCAGCCCGGCAGCTGCTGCCATCCTAAAGCTGGGGATTAGGGTGACGAGGCCCACAGAGCCCTCCGGGGCTGGCTGCAGGCCAGAGCCACACGGGGCCGTGGGCTCCTGGGAGTTTGGATCCCAGGCCATTCTCGGAAAAGCATTTGCAGTGAGGCCACTCCAGGTGCCAGGCCTGGCCATCAATCCCTCACTCTTTGGAGCAGCGAGTTTATAAAGTAGCAATTAAATAAGAGCTCTGTAAGTGCTTCTGGGAACTGCCCCGAATGCATTTTCCAAACATAAATAACGGGGACCTCCGCTCCGCGAGGAGCACATGCCCAGCGGAGAGGCAGCCGCGCCAGAAAGAAGGGAGCCCTGTTGTGCCGGCAGCCAGGCTACGTGTCCCGGTGTGCATGCGTGCGCCGTGTAGGTGGCAAGCTCATTTGTCTTGCCTGTCTGGGTGGCATGTCAGCCTGCCTGGACGTGTCGTGGTGAGAGGCTGGTGGCCGTGACTCACTTTGCTAGGGGAGGCGAGAGATCACCGGGCTGCTCCAGAGATAGTGGTAATGATCGCAGAAGCAGCAGCGATGACAGCGTATATTCACTGAGCACTTATTACCCGCCAGGAGCCCTCAGCTCCTGCATTACTGACAGGCGGGAGATGTCCTAGGTGACAGAGCCTGTAACATCTTACATCTCTCAGGCCCTCATTATATGATGAGCTCTGTTCCAGTTGTACGTGAATGAATTGACTTAGTCTCCCAATAAAAGTGGAAAGTACGTATTCTTCTTCTTCTTCTTCTTTTTCTTCTTCTTTTTTTTTTTTTTTTTTTTTTAAAAAAAAATATATATTATTGATTTTTTACAGAGAGGAAGGGAGAGAGATAGAGAGCTAGAAACGTCCATGAGAGAGAAACATCGACCCCCTACCGGGGATGTGCCCGCAACCAACGTACATGCCCCTGACCGGAATCGAACCTGGGACCTTTCAGTCCGCAGACCGATGCTCTACTACTGAGCCAAACCGGTTTCGGCCGTATTCCTTTTTTTATTTTTAATTTATTGTATTGATTTTTTATAGGAAGGGAGAGAGATAGAGAGTTAGAAACATCGATCAGCTGCCTCCTGCATACCCCCCACAGGGGATGTGCCCACAACCAAGGTCCATGCCCTTGACCGTAATCGAACCTGGGACCGTTCAGTCCGCAGGCCGAGGCTCTATTCACAGAGCCAAACCAGTTTCGGCAGAAGTACGTATTCTTATTATCCTGCTTTGTAGGGGAGAAACGGAGGCACAGGGAAGTTAAGTCTCTTGCTCAGAGCCAGCATTCGGGCTCTTCACCCCTCCTTGGGCCGCATTCTAGCACCATACCTGAACCCTGGTACCACACACCACTCTGTCTTCTCAGTTCAGGGTTGATGACTGTCAACTGTCCCAGTCCAAGGCCTGAGCAGCTCAATCTGGTTCAGAGAACAGCATGGGACTAAGTCCTCCCCACCTGCTCCTTCCCCTCAGTGGGCCCTCCTGGTCCCATCTCTCATGATTCGTGATGCATGGATAGGGGACTAGGGAGCCTCCACCCTCTGCATCCTCCCATCCACATTGCTGGCGCCCCTACCACCACGCCAGCTCTGCTCTCTGACCTTCATGCCTTTGCTGGTGCTAGCCAGTCCTCCTGATGCCCTTTCCCCACCTGTCCACTAGGAAATTAAAAAATGCCAAGGCATTTTAAGTCACAGAGGAAGGGACACCTGATCTTAGGAGAATTGTGACCATCAAATTCCCCCACTCCAGCCAGATGAGTACATTGCATATGCTTCTTCTTTTTTAAAAAATTATTTTTTATTATTGATTTCAGAGAGGAAAGGAGAGGGTGAGAAAGACAGAAACATCAATGATGAGAGAGAATCATCAATTGGCTGACTCCTGCACGCCCCCTACTGGAGATCGAGTCTGCAACCTGTGTGTATGCCCTGATTGGGAATTGAACCGGTGACCTCTTGGTTCCTGGGTCGACACTCAAATTCTGAACTACACCTGGCTGGGAACACAATCTTATTCTTGTTCTTTTAGATGTTGGTGGGTGGATGAGTGGAGCTAATTTCCAGCAAAGGAGGATATTCCAATCATGCCTGGTCCTGGGTCCCCCAGGGCTCCAGCCATGACTAATCCTGCCCCATTAGAGAAGCGAAAGCAAGATGACTGATTGGAAATGACGTCAGCTCTGCTGTGTGACCTTGGCCAAGTCTCTCTACTTCTAAGGGCCTTAGTTTTCTCATCTATAAAACAAGAACAATGATATATTCGTGGCAGGGTTCTTCAGAAAGTTCAATAAGGGATGGAAAGCAGAGGCACCCAGCACACAATGGGCAATTAATCCCTAGTGCTGAAATGGGCTCTCAGGATAGCAGAGGGTGGGGGTTACCAGGATGGCACCACGGATAGCCCTTTGCAGTGCCTGTCTCTGTAGGTTTATGAGTTTTGCTCATAGTTGCGGCCCATTGCTCTCTGCAGAAGCCTCTCACCACCCTAAGCCCCTTCCCCTGCCTCTGTCGGTGATAAAAGAGACTTCGCCCTCAACTCCCAGTCACGTCACCACGAAAGGTGGCATTTCGTGAATGCCGTCTTCCCGGCCGTCTCTCACCCGAGGATCCCATCATAAAAACCCCCATCAAGAATCTGGCCCCTGTTCATTCTTGAGCGGGCAGTCAGTGATTTCCCTGTCTTGGACTGCATCGGAGTTGCCAGTGATTAAGAAACTCATATATTTTCACACTCATTAAAAGAAACATGATATTCACTTTTCCAAGAAAAGCCATCCTTGTTTGTAGACCCTGTAATATATTGGGAACGCCTCTTAATTGGCTTCTAGGACTCAGTGTCAGAAGTCAGACCCAAGTTTGTTTATTGACACAAGGAAAAAAATAAAACGTCGTATAATTAGTTGAGTGACTGACTCTAAATTCAGTAACTCCCATCGGTATGTGGCCTTGTCAGGGTTTAAGATTCCATTTTGGGTTATGAAAGAGGCCGGGTCCGAGGCAGTCCAGACGCGGCTGCACTGCACCATAGCTATTGTACAAATGGGCTCAGTGTGCTGTTTGTGTTAAGATGGAAAACTTTTACATGTTTGATTTTTATGCAAGTCAATTAACTTGTTTTTTATAACTGTAAGGGCTTGCTTTGCAAATAAGATTACTTACCACTATAAATTATGGGAACATAGGGGCCTATTCAGACAAAATGTTACACACCCCTCACCCGTGCACCAGGCTGCATGCCGGCTTCTGCAGGGGGGACAGCTGAGGCAAATGGACAGGGAGGTGAAGGAGGAGGGAGGGGTTATTTTGGTGCATTCTAAGGGGCCCTTCCAAGAGGGATGCAAAGAGGGAGTGAGTGTGTGTCGGGGGCCGGGGGGGGGGGGGGGTCTTGGGGCGGGGACTAGGGAGCGAACCAGAATACACTTCTCTGTGCTTCTTCCCCCACCTCAACTCTGCCTGGTTGCAGAGATCTGGCCAAGGCTGTCCCTTACATGGCAACAGAAGAATCAATCTCTCTCTCTCTCTCTCTCTCTCTCTCTCTCTCTCTCTTTCTCTCTCTCTCTCTCTTTCTCTTTCTCTCAGTGTTTGCTTCTTGATGACAGTACATCCTCTGAAGTTTAAGTTTAGTGCAGGGCTATGTCCAGGCTTTATCCTCACGGTCATCTTGTCACCCCTCCTGCAATGGTGGCCCTTGCCTATCCGGGTATCCAGTGAGCAACCCACCCCCTCCCACGATGCAGATGGAAGGGGCCAGGCCAGGGCAGGGCAGAGGTAGGGAGAGGAGCAGGCATTCCTGCAGGCCATGCTCAGGGGTGGGGAAGGGGTGAGGAAGGTCCAGGCAGGCTTGAGAAAGAGAAGACTCAGTCCTGGGGGCCTGGTATGGACTCCCTGCCTGCATCTCCTTGGTGGAGGGCAGCGTAGGTCTACGCAGGAGGCTTTTTGGGAAGTGATGCTGGGCCTCTTAGTTCTTAGGCTCCTTTGTGAGCCTGGATGGATTCCTTCTTGCTCTGAGTCAGGTTCTTTCTCATCTCTCCATGCAGGCAGAAACCCAGGCCTGGCCTGCCTCATGGGGTGGGGCTTGTCATAGTTGATTCTCAATGGGGAATTTTGCACCCAAAGCCTCATGGACATTTAGCAATTTATGGAGATGTTTTGATTGCTACAATGGAGGTGGTGGTGGTGGTACTTACAACTAAACAGGGATGCTACTAAACATCTTATAAGCACAGGGTAGTCCTCACAACAAATAATTGTCTGGTCCAAAATGTCCATAGTGTCAAGTTTGAAAGAGCCTGAATACTGGAATTTTCCTGCTTCTCTGAGGCACATGAGGAATCGGAGACCTTTTGGAGGCTGACCAGTCTTTGGGACAGGATATAAGTTGTGGAAGAGTCAATGCAGAGTATCTCGTCGCTCAGGAAAAAAAGAGGACAGGATTTCCTCAGAAGCAACAACAATATTATCCTTTACAACACATAGGAGGTTGCAGTGGACTTGGTGTTTTGGGGTGTATGTTATGCCATGAGGGCCCCATGGAAATCTATGGGAGTAGCTCGGAAAATGACAATAATTAGAGTATCCTAAAAAGGACCAGAATTTTCATTATTCCTATTCTGCTGATAAACAAAACAAAACAAAACACAAAAATATCTGGGGCTTAAACATATGAAGTCACTGGTCTAAAACCACATAGACACGCCTCCCGTGCCGGACCTTTCTCACATCTTGATGAAGGAATCAGGACGCATATTATCATATTATGAAACCATGGACTTGAGCAACAGTCAAGTGTCATTGTCAAATGTCATTGTCAGGCATGACTTCACCGCATTGGCAAACACTTCCCAAGGGGAGGCCTTCCTTCTTAAGATAATCTCACGGTCCTCCACACACCTTGAGTACTTTGTACCCACTCGCATTGGGTTGTAGGTCGTGGCCTCCATGTCTGTCACCTCTATTGAAGCGGGGCTCTTTGAGGTTAGGGACTATATCTTAATCGTCTTGACAGACGTCTTTTAGCTGTAGTTTCCTCTTCCGGAATGTAGGAACAATGGCTCCTACCTCACCAGGTAGCAGACCTTCATTAAATGTTTGTGGAACACCTGGATGAAATAAGAACACTGAGTTTCCACCCGCCACCCACCTCACCCACCCACTCACCACCACCACCACTACCACCACTTCATCCTTCCCCCTGCTGTCTTGATGTCACATTTGGGAGTTAAAAAGCAGAGGAAGCAAAAGACTTGGGAGAGTGTGAGAAGCATTATTGGACTCTGAGGATTTTACCTTATTTTTTTTTTTTTTTAAAGCCCAGCTGATGGAAAACCGAGGATCACTGGTATGAAGGGGCATTAGCCTTTGGGTGTCCACTGTTCATAATAAATGGAAACCAGGGGAGACATTTCAGTTTTCAAATGAATTTCTGCTCTGGATCTTCAGATTATAAAAGAAGTGGCTGTCCTCACAGAGATGAACATTTAAGTGGCCACTTGGTAGACCTGGAACCCACAGATCTCTTAGTACCTGCCCTCTACACTTGTAGATGGCAAGCTTCACATCTGGCCTGATGTGCTCTGCTCAGTGCCACTCATGATGCATGTCCACTGGATAGAGACTTCAGAAAACTCTTCTGACATCTTGGCTGTAGTCTGTGCCTGATGTAATTAGGCAATCATTTTTATTCTAGATGCTGTGGGATCATATCATAAAAGATACGTTCTTCATATTATCAGTGTTTTTGAGGACATCCCACTCATTCATTCATTTCTACCAAAAACTTTTTAGTGTCTTCCATGCAAACAGCTGTGTCCCCCTGGGCAAATTAACCTCTGTGAGTCTTAGATTTTTTTTTCTTTAAGATAGCAGGAATAATAAAACACTCATCATAAAGTACCCAGTTTCAGGCATGTGGTAGGTACTCAGGAAATAATAGGTATTACTAGACTCCAAAAAAGCTGTGAATCTCATAGTATCAGCAAGGCATAAAGATACTGAAATCAATCTAATCAGTAGCACACAAATCAGTGTTAACTGATGCCTTAGTGCATATTGAGGATTCTAAACACAGTCTCTGAATGATCTTGGAAGGCTCACCAGAGAAGGCGAGACACAAGTCTCAAGGTAAACAGCATCTTAGATCTTAGAACATCCAAGATTAAGTACCTCTTGCCTCCAGTCTGCCACATAAAATTATTATTTTTCTCAATTTTGAGTTGAAGGAACTGGAAGTAAGTGAGAGTCTTATACCCATGAGTCAGATACTATTCATATGATCTTTTCACAAATGAAGAAACTGAGACATAGAGAAGATAAGTCTTTCCTAATGACACACATCAATCAGTAGTGGACCTCAAATGGAAGTGACCAGCTCCACAGACTAGGATCATAACCTCCACATTCAATGGGAACAGAGGCTATTGTGGGAAGAATATTGGATTTGGAGCAAGTCCAACCTGGCTTCTGGTCTGTGCTCCAGCATGTGCTATCTTGTCAATCCGGGAAAGACACTGACTTCCTGGCCCCTGTTTTCCTTATCCAGGAGCTGGAAATGATGATGATATCTACTCTGTGGGATACTCAGAATGATAAATATGTATTTGAAGAGTTTGTCATGGTTCCTTAGAAAGAGTAACTTATACTTTGGATCTCCATAAGTTCTCAAAGTTCATGAGAACTTTTGCAAACATGACTGTGGAATTTGCTCAGGTGCGCACTGAGTTATGCAAGGGAGAGTTTATTTATTTATTTATTTATTCATTTATTTATTTATTATTTTTTTTTTATCTCCTTTCCATAGATGAGAAAAGTGAGCGGGAGAGGGGGGAAAGGGTGATGGGAGCTCTTTTAAATTCTCCATTTATTTAACACTTACCAGCTTAGCAACTGTTATGTTTCAGCATCACGTTTTATTGAGGAGGTATAAGGCTTGTCTCCATTTTTTTCTGTATGAAGAACTGAAGCTCAAAGAGACTATAACTTGCGAATGTCATAGAACAAATCATAAGCAGTGTTGGGATTTAGAACTAGGTACGTGTGGACCCCAGACATGCCCATGGTAGAGTGATTTACCCCAGGGCCACAAGGCAGTAGAAGGCACAGCCAAGGGAGGCTCCAACTCTAGTCTTTCAAGTTCAGATCCAGTTCTTTCTCACCCCAACATGTGAGTTAGGCCTTCAAATAAGTTTGAATTCCAAATTCTAAGCAAGTGATGACTTATGCAAAAGGTTAAAAAACCAGAACCTCTGAGCCAGGAAAGATCACCTTCCTTGAATAAACGTGGGAAATCTCTCCATGATAATATTTGCTGTCTGTAGGAAACCTTCCCAGACAGAAACTGATCCTATCTTCTAGCTAAAGTGATTTGGAGATGCCCTAACTACAGAGATTTAGGAAGTAGACCCACCTACAAGGGAGTCAATGAAAAGGGATCACTGACTTTGGCAAGTACAATCTACCACGAAAGTCTGAGACTGATGGGTGTGGCTCTGGGATAAGAACCATCAGAAGGTCTATTGGGATTTTGGAATAGAGAGGATGACCTGAAGCCAGAGACACAGGATTCAAGTCTTGGTTTCTCCACTGTTGGCTGAATCACTCAGCTTCTTTGTGTCTAACTATCTTCCTCTGTAAAATGGGGACAATAGTGTCTTATTTTTTTAATTGCTACGGCAGGACTATTTGAGACTCTAAAGACATAAAAGGATGATTAAATTGTATTGTATAATATAGCTGATTTTTTTTCGTTAAAGAAAAAGTCATGGAAAATAGTGAAATGAATTGGAGAGTAAAAGTATTTTCTGTACTACTAGAGAACATACAAAACCCAATGGATTTGAACAACCTGGTCATTAAGAAAGTTCAGCCCTAGCTGGTTTGGTTCAGTGGATAGAGTGTCAGCCTGCAGACTGAAGGGTCCCATGTTCAATTCTAGCCAAGGGCACATGCCTGGGTTGCAGACTCAATCCTCAGTGGGGGACGTGCAGGAGACAGCTGATCAATGGTTCTCTGACATCATTGATGTTTCTATCTCTCTCTCTCTCTCTCTATCCTCTCCCTCCCTCTCTAAAATCAATAAAAATATATTTTAAAAAAAGGAAGTTCAGTGCATCCTGCTTGAGGTACTACCTTATGAATATGATGATGATATTAATAATAAAAGTATAGTATGTTGCTGTTTGTAACACACTTCCACATATGGTTCTTATTTTTAATTCTCTGAGTGATCATGCACTTTCTACTTTCTGACCTTTTTCAGTGTTGTTACTGCTGCCTGGAATCTCTCTTCCCTCTCTTTGCCAGATTAGCTATTTATCCTTCAATATCAATTTAAGTATCTCATTCTCAGAAAAACAGTTTCTGACCCACTCTACTCCCAAGCTGGGCGAAGAGGCTTTCTGGGTGTCTTCTGATTCTATGTAACTCATGTTGTAACTGTCTGTTACGTGTATCTTCCCATCCTTTTTCCGTAAGCTGGTGTTGTTGCTTGCATATCTCTGGATTCCCAATCTAGAACAGGGCTAGGCACTTGGATTCCACTCAATGGATATTGCTGAATGAATGAATCAATGAATGAATGAATTTGGTCTCTATGACAATTGCATGAGGAAGGTAGATAGGGCTGGAAGGCACCTAAGAGCTGGTCCAAGCCAACACTCCCCCTCAGATAAAGGAACCAAAGCTCCCATACTAAAATAACAGTTCTGAAGTCACCCCTCTATTGGTGGCAGAGTCACACTGGACACAGCGCTTTCACTGGTTCAAGAGTGTTCTTTCTGCTCAGCTGGGTGTGGCTCAGCGGTTGAGAGTTGACCTAGGAACCAAGAAGTCACCGATTCCATTCCCGGTCAGGGCATATGCCCTGAATATTAAATTAGACTCTACAAGGAGTTAAGATAGGTGTCTTAATCCTATCCTGTTACTAGCTGTCATCTTGAGCAGATCACTTCCCCTGTTAGGACCTAAATAGATATATAGTATAACTACGATTTGTATACATGATATAAGGTTCAATTTCAGGATGATGGAGAATTACTTTATATAATCTTTAAGGTCTCCTCAAATTCTAAATGACATAGTTCCCACATCAGTTCCAGTGGCATAATATTACTTTATTGTAATATGGTATCATATGCAAACTATGGCTTTGTGGAAAGATCAGTTGTAGCATGGTAGTCAAGAGGTCATATTTGCCCTGGCCAGTGTTCTCAGTGGTTAGAGCATCGGCCTGTGTACTGAAGGGTTGCAAGTTCAATTCCTGGTCAACGGCATTGCAGGTTCAAACCCCGGCCCTGGTCGGGGAAAGTGTAGAAGGATCTCTCTCATCTCTCTCTCTCTCCCCCCCCCCCCCCCTCTCTCTCTCCTTCTTTCCCTTCCAGGGACTGAGAAGGACTGACGGGATGATGGCGAGCTTCTCTGAGGGGGCTGCCAGTCCAGACCTTTCTCCTCTATACCTTGAGCTCTTTCTACCCTCTGTGTCCACCTGACCCAGCAGGTGGGCCTCCTTTCCCAACCTGAGGAGTGTGGTGCCTGTGGAGAAGTTCCAGGGTGGGCGTGGCAGTGCCTATCTCTGAGAGCCGGCTGGGCTCGGGCCTGCAGGGGGGACATGACTGATGCCAGGCCCGCGCTGGGTCCCTCTCACACACTGTCAGAGCTTTGGAGACTGTGGAAGTGACACAGTGGGATATCACAGAGAGAGAGAGAGAGAGAGAGAGAGAGAGAGAGAGAGAGAGAGAGAGAGAGAGAGAGATATGAGAGAGATCCTTCTACACTCTCCCAGACCAGGGCCGGGGTTTGAACCTGCAATGTCCTTGACCAGGAATTGAACTAATAGTTTTTTGAATAAAGCTGCATTGAGGAACACAATGTTGTTAGAAAGTGGTTTTCATCTTGGGGAGGGGGGGCCATCTGGTGTTGAGGGGGTGTTGCTAGGATCTGGTGCCAGCTCCAGTGCTAATCAGCTTTGTTACTTGGGGCAAGTTTCTGCCCCTCTCTGGGCCTTGGTTCCTCACTTCAGAGGTGAGAGAGCAGGAAGGATGGGCAGACACGCTGCTCTGATGTCCCTTTCACTGGTCTTGTCTAACTCCATCCCCGGTTCCTCTTGGTTTGAGTAGGCCACAATCCCTCTCTGTCCCACCTGCTCCTCACAAGACAGCAGCATTTATGAAAGAGCATCCCTACCTGGAGTTCACAGTCCTTTCCAGCAAGACTCCGTGATCTCTGCCGTTATCTCTCCCTGCTCTCCCTCTGTGTCTGGGCGGGGACAGCCTGCGCGCTCTTTGGAGTGGCCCACGTTATTAATAACAGTGACTTCTGTTTGCTCAGGGCTTTAGAGCTTACAGAGGCATGAATATTATCAGTCACACAGCTGGAATGGGGTAGAGCAGAGAGCTCAGGTTCAACTTCAAAGTCTCTACTTTTAAAACCCCCACATTACCTGTGTCTTCAAAAGGCCTCCTTACGTTGAAGTTGGAATTAAGTGATGTTCATTAAACAAACCAACACATTCTTGTGGATCGGGCTTAAAAGAGAAAAAAACACGAAGCCATACCCAGTCACACAGTCACTCATTCGCCACATATTTTTTTTGAATGCCTACTTAGTATTAGGCACTATTCTGGATAATATTCCTGGAAGTCAGAATCAAATACAGTAGCTGCCCTCAAGGGGCTTTGAAATTTAGAGACAGCCAGATATGGGTTTGTACAAATTTAGGGCAATGTTGTAAGCTCTGGACAAAGGTTCAGTACGCGAGATTGGAAAGAGTATGAACCCTGTTTTTGAGTCCTGGCTTTGCCACTAACTTTTTAAGAGTCCTTGGGTAAGTTACCAAATCTCTCTGAACCTATTACATAGCAAATGTCATACCACATGGATTGGTTATTGTTGGAGTTTAAATGATCTAATGCACATAAAGTACCTAGGACAATGCCTGTCATATATGGGCAGTTAAGATCTATCATTTATTATTATTAATAATCATTAGCACTGTGGGAGCACAAAACATGGCTTGATTAATTTCACTTTGGCCACCGGCTAAGGAGGTATCATGTGAACTGGACCCTGAAGTATGAGTAGGTTTCCCCCAGGTGGAATCCTGATTTGGGGTGATGGGGCAAAGGTGGGGCAGGGGGCATTTCAGGTAGAGCAAACAGTGTCAGCAAAAGCATCGAAGGACTGGCGAGTTTAGGCAGCCATGAGCAAGTTGATGTGACTGATTGGCGAGGGTGAGGTAGAGCTCAAAATGATGGCAGATTATAGTGGAAGGCATGTTAGGGTCATAGATGGTGGGCGACCTTGGGTGCCATGCTAAGGAAGTTAGTCATGATTCGATAGCAAAGAGGAGACTGGAAGTTTGGAGTATATGCTAGGGAAATGGCAACGCTATATGCTATATGCTAGGGAAATGGAGATGGGACAGGCTAGCGGTGAAGACATGGCCTATCAGGCTATTCAAAGGCCAAGACAAGAGATGATGAGGCCTGAGCTAAAGCACATGGTGATGATGGGGATGAGAGGTCACTCAGGCTAAGAGGTAATCAGGAGGTGTGGGTAGGCATTTTGTTAGTAAGGAGAGGATACTCACGAGAGGTAGACCAGGTATTTGGGTGGGGAGGGGGCTGTCTGAAAAGCTGGGTGAATGGTTAGGCCATTGCACAAGAATGCAAAAACTGAAAGCAGTCAGATGGGAACGTTTAGGAATAGGGTTAGGATTCAACTTTGAACTTGTGTTTGATACGGTGAAGTCCAGACGGCAGTTGACTCCGCAGGTGTGGAGCTCAGGACAGATGTCTGGCCCAGAGCAGAGATTTGGGTGCTGGCTCTTCAGGCAGGCTAGCTCCCACTGTGGGAGGCCCAGAGTTTTCCCTCAGGCAGAGAATATGAAAGGAAAAGAGGGGACCTGACCAGAATCCTGGGAAGCATCAATCTCCAAGGGTCCAGCCAGAAAGTGGAATCACACTGCACTGTCCCCAGGGATCTGAGTGGACAGGAGACACAGCACAGGGACACGCAAGGTGCTTGCTTTTGAAGGGAAGAGGAAAGGCAGCGGCAGAGCCCTGGGCACTTGGGCAACCTGTCGTGGAATGTGGCTTTGGGGGAAGTTGTTCAATCTTGGTTTGAGGAGCACTTGAGCCCACAGGTGAGTTCTCAGCAGCCCTAAACTCCCATCAAACTGTCTCTATTAATCTTGGTCTCTAACTTGACCTTTGACATTGCCCCGGCCACTTCCCCTCTGTGGGCCTCAGTTTCTCATTTTTCATGGTGGTGGCCCTGAGTAGACAGATGCCCTTTAAAGCTCTCCATCACTGATAGTGCATGCAGGCACTCATGGGGCCTTAGACCAACCTGGATATGATTGTCTCTCTCTTAACAAGTTCTCTGCCGCTGAAGTGAGATGAGAATGATACCACTCAAGACTGTTTTTGGAAGGTAGTCACTTCTGACAGATTCCTGATAAAGGACCAATAACTAACTTGTCCAGTGTGGTTGCTCATCAAACTATGAATCCAGTGGTTAAGCATCAAACTATGAATCAGGAAGTCACGGTTTGATTCCCCAATGTGGCCTGTATGTGGGTTGTAGGTTCAATCCCCAATGGGGGGCATGCAGGAGGCAGCTTATCAATGATTCTCTCTCATCATTGATGTTTCCATCTCTCTTCCCTCTCCCTTCCTTTTTAAAAGATCAATAAAATAACATATATTTTAAGGACCAATAACTAGAATGAGGAATTTATGGAATTGGAACAAATTAGGGCTAATTATCTAGGCTGGATTCCAGTGTAAGACCAACTCCCCTGGCTTCCCACTTTCCTTCCATCCTGAATCAACCTTAGCTTGCCTTTAGTTATTGGCATCCATTTTCTGGCTTATAATTTAAACAATAGCAACAACAAACCTCCCCCCAAAGCCCAAACAAAGACAACTGGCACTGAAAAAAACACACACCCTTTTTGTCAGCCAAGACTATCATAATATAAAATCCTTCCCCAGTGGAAGAGTTTTTACCTCCAGGGTAAATTATCCTTCAAGCCTCAGTTTCCTTATCTTATCTTTAAAACGATGATCAAAATTCTGGCTATGGGCTCTTATGTGGGTTTGAAAGAGATGATGGATGTGAAAGTGGTTTTAAACCATAAAGCGTTAGGCATGAGTTAGTCATTGTTTGATTTTATTATTCCCTGGATCAAGTCTTAACTGTTCAGCAGATAAGCTGTCTCCTCTTTTTAAGGATTTCAGATGAGGGAAAAGCAAACCCTCCACCTACACATGGAAAGTCTTCTCCGAGTGTTCTCCATGGATTTATTCAATGCTATCTAGCTTTGGATGGGAAATCTTTCCTAAATATTCCCTTCCTTGATTTGCTAAAAAGAGTTTATCTCAGTTTAATTCAAGCCCCCCCACCGCCTTCCCCAGGAGACAGGCACCTTCAAAGTCAGTAACCTCATAGTCAGTAATCCCCAGAACTGAGAGTCACTTTAGGGTTATTGGAACAGCCCAGGCTCTGTGTGCTGTGTCATATATTCTTAAATTTCTGAGCATGTTCTTAAATTTCCCCCAGATCACTGTTTAACGGGGACTGGACTCTGAACTCCTAGGATCCTCAGAGCTCCAGAGAGAACCTGGCTGATCCCAGAAAAGTGATCAATTACTATTCATTTGTGCAGTCATCTCTCTATAAAACTAGTGTCTATCTGTGCCCAAAATTGTACCAGTGCCCAGGGATACCATGCTGAGCAAAATGGAGAGAGGTGACAATCCATTGGAAGAGTCAGAACAAAGAAATACCTGAAAATTAAAAATGCCAATTACGAACGGATACATCCTGTGAGGAAAAGTCCTGAGAGCTGAGAGAGCATGGATCAGAGGGGGTCTGGCCTGATTTCCCCAGGAACAGCATCTAAAGACAGGGGAGAACATTCAAAGGGGAAGGGACAACACGCCAGCCTAAAGGTATAGCCTGTGCAAAGGCCCTTAAGGGTGGGAGTGGGGGAGGGGAACTGGGTGGGGGTGGTGAGCTTGGTGCTGGAGAGAACCTTAACTGTGTGGCTTGAACTCAGAGGCAGGCGAAGGGAGGCCTCAGTCTGGTAAGGATTCTGGCCTTTATCCTCGGAGCCATGGGAAGCCATTGAGAAATTTTATGCGGGGAGTGACAAGACCACATGTGTGTCTTAAGGTCACTCAGGCTATAGCGTGGATAATGGATTGGAGCTGGAGCCAGCATGGAATCAAGGAGACTGGCTGGGATTATCAACTCAAGGAGCACTAAACCCTTCTGCTTTTCCCAACATCTCTCCTGGGTTCTTTTGCTGTCCCTTCCACCCATCCACCCACTGTCCCATCCATCCATCCATCCATCCATCCATCCATCCATCCATCCATCCATCCATCCAATCATCCATCTACTCACCCACCCACCCACCCATCCATCCATCTCAATGATAAACTGAAATCTTCTCCAAACCTGTTTGCATCTTGGCTCCACCATCAGTTAGCTGTGAGCTCTTGGGCGAGTCACTTAAGCTTACTGTTTCCACATCTGTAAATGGGAGGGGGAGGTGGGAAGAGGGATTATTAACCTTGCTTGACTAATCTTTCCCCCTTAATTTAATAAGTTGAACACCAGTCAGGAGTTCTTAATAACACGGGCCAGGAAAGAGGCTGCCAAAACCAGCGACTGTAGGGCCTATTTGTTAGTGCGGACTACCACTATCTTCTTATTCTTATCCCATAGACTCTCTGAGCAGTCTCCAGATGTGTGGTGGGTTTCTAGAGCCCAATCCTGACCACAGAGAAAAGTGACAGCGCTGGAACTGCCATTACTGATGCCACCAGCTACTGCTGCCTCACCATCTGGTAGGAGCTCTGTGACATTGTCCTCTGTTCAACTTCTGTGAGCTTCCGATTTGTTTTCCTAGCTGTGAAACACACCTACGTACCTTAATCCTTCCAGTCAATATTTGTTGAGTGATCCTATGGGTCAGGCACTGTGCTAGTCTCAGGGGACACACGACAGACCTGTTTCCTTTCCTTGTGAATTTTCACATCTCATTGCATGTAAAATTATGCTCATGAAAGTGCCTTTCGAATCCTAACACTGCTTACACTTATAACAACTGTAAAGGGAGGATTGAACTGAAAATCTGGAAACGTTGCTTTTGGTGCCAATTCTGTCCCAAAGTAACTAGAACGGAGGCAAGTCACTTGGCCTTGACAAGCTTAGTTTTTGCAGTCAAATGTGAAGAATTTTAAAACCATCCCAGTTTAAATGTTGTAATTCTATCATCTTTTCCTCGAAATCAGCATCCCCTTCTCAAATTTTGTTTATGGCTTCCCTTCCTTTTCTCTCATTTCAGAGAATCAAATTTTTCTGTTTACTTTCAGGCCCTTCCTTATATATAATCCCAGGACCCCAACTGCAAATGCCTATGAGAGTTCCAGTAGGTCATATAACGAGTGAAGCGTACAATAGGGAGAGGTAGGCACTGTGGCAAAGTAAAGGGGGCATGTTTGATTTAAAGGGGACAGCTTCTTCTCAGCGCCAGCAAATTATTGCTTTATATAAAAAAAATGCAGGCTGGATCTAACTTCTGCTTCCCTTTAAAACATCTTAGTTGTGTCCTTTCCTCTCCCTTCCCCTTGATCACACTGTCCTTCAAAACTAGATGACAGTTGCGCTCTCTTATGTGGCCTTCCAGCCTACAGTTTTCCCTTTCAGATTTTTTTTTTACACAAATATAACCCAGAAGAAGCTTTCTAACACATCCCTTCCTCGTGAACCTACAATGAGTCACTTTACTAGTATTTACTAAACACCCTGTCAAACATTGTACTGTGTGCTGTGAAGATGTAACAAATGAATTACAATTTTAAAAAATCTGTCATTTAAAAATTCCCAGAGCCTAGGAGAGGGTTTAATCATTGTGTTACAGACCTTAGATTGATGCCTATGGCAGGCTCTCTTCCCACAAAACACACACACACACACACACACACACACACACACACACAAACACATTTCAGACACACTCTGCAGAACCCTTTCCTAAGCATAGCAGGTTAAGGAGTTCCTTCCCAGAGAAACTGCAATCCTTAGGGCTCAGGTGATGAAGCACCGAGAAGGGAGAGGAGTCATTCCAGCCAGGGAGAGGTCTCTATGGAGGAGGTCTACATCACACTGGCCTGGGTTTGAGTCCAGGTGCTTCTGCTTACCAAATGTGTGTCCTTGGGCCAGTTATTGACCTCATTTCCCTCGGGTGTATGATGGTGAATAATGAGTAATGGCTCTTCGTTCCACAGTGAGGTCCCAAATATGAAACACCAGCTGGTAGCATCTTGCGGGCAGTGTCAGCATCTTCTCTGCCCCTCGGCCTCTCCCAGGTTTCCTTGCACACCTTACTTCAGACCTCCCCCTTACTTCACGCCCCCATGCAAATATATCTGTAGAGACAATATTGTGGGGCTTTTGAGGTGATGTCAGGGCCTTCTGGTCTGCTGGGGGAAATCTTACTGCACTCCAAGAGTGCTTGATTATCCCTGCCTACTTCTTTTTGCTGTCTCTACGATCCATCCATCCATCCATCCATCCATCTCAATTATAAATTAAAATTTTCTGCAGGATTCTCAGATTCCTCCCTCTTCTGGACAAGCCTAGAACCTGTGTGTGTGTGTGTGTGTGTGTGTGTGTGTGTGTGTGTGGAGTAGTGGGTGGTGAAGGATGCTCTTTTGTAAGAGATTCCTCTTCTGTGCATGGTCCCTTGCAGGCCTGAAACATCAGGGACCTTTCTGACCTCTCCTTCAGCCCCCACACCCAATCAATCACCAGGTCCTTTCCAGGCTCCTGGCAAATGATCTTTGTATTCATGGGCATTGATGTTCCTCAAGTATTCATCTTACTGCCTCTTCCTGGACCACAGCCAGGTCCTCCTCACCTAACATCCCAGGAGCCACTATCTATTTCCAATCCATCCTGGACACTGGCACCAAACTTGAATGGAAAAAAGAGTGTATCTGCTCATTTTTGGGGCCTGGGTATAAAATACAGGGTCTGGCCTGTAGAAAGTGCTTGTGATAGATTAAAGGTGGTCTCTGATGCTGTGTGCTTCCATTGAGAGGTGATGTCTAACTCCCTTTCCTTGAGTTTGGACTGGTCGTAGATAGTGGCTTACCCTATAGACTGAAGTAGAGACAATATTGTGGGGCTTTTGAGGCGATGTCACAGGTCCTGGGGGGTAGGTATGGTGTGAAGGGGGTCAATGGGGGGAAAAAAAGAGGACATCTGTAATGCTTTCAACAATAAAGATAAATGAGAAAAACACTTTAACATAGGATGAACCCAAGTTAAGTGAAAGCAGGCGGTAAGATCTGAAAAGCAGGCTGAAGCCAAATTACGGAAGCCAACTAATGGCACCAAACTTTATATTTCAGGCAATAGGGAGCCATTGAGAGCTCTTGAAGAGGGCAGGAACACCATTTGAGCACTACTGCCAAGGAATTATTTCTTTATCCCATGGTTTTTGAGCATTGTCCTGGTTATCTAGTAGGCCTGGGTCCATCCTATGTTCAAGTTTGCTTGAGCTGTTTTCCAAGGACCCACATTCTTTACCTCTTCTGCTTCTTCCCTCTAAAGGCCCTTTCCTCTCACATCCCCACCACCATAGGCTGACATTCAACTTGTTCTTTGCGACTTGAGTCAGATGCCTTTCCTGGCTGCCCAGACCAACAGTGAGCCCTCCCCATATGGCCCAGGTTTGTTTATCTTCTCTTTCGTCACTTACCTTGCTCTTCATGTCTTACCTCCTCCATTCCATTATAAACTCCTTATGTGTGTGTTGCGGAGGGGGTGGGGTGGGGTGGGGAGTCAGAGGGACATGGGGGAGAAGGGTCCTGGCACATAACGGAGTGTTCAGAAATGTTCTGTGTGGCTCCCCAATGGGGATCTCTACAGAGCTACAGAAAAAGCAGAGGTGGTAGCATCGGCTCCAATTTTGAATGATAACTCTATCACTTACTGTGTGGCTTTGGGTAAGGTGCTTACTGTCTCTGAGCTCCAGCTCCCTTCTTTGGAAACTTAGAGACCTTGGATGAGGATGGGTGTAAAGGGCTTACCTCAGCGCTTGGCAGACCAGACACCCTTAAGAGCTGGCTTGTGACTAGAGATAGCAGGACGGTTGATCAACTCCCCCGATGATCAATGGTCATTGTGTCAATTATGGAAAGAACTCTCCCCGGCCAAAGTAATAATAGTAACAATACCAAGATAAACAAAAGAATATAGAAAAAGCTAGCCGTGCAGAGGCACGACGGAGACCCCTCAGAGAACCACAGCCACATTAATCAGCGGGATCTTCAGCAAATCCCTCCTGAGGCCTCAGTCTTCTCATCTGTAAATGGAGGGGTGGGCATTGGAATCTAAGCTCCCCTTCCAGCTCTGGCATTCCAAGAGCATTAAAGAAAAAGGATGAATCACTCCTTCAAAATACCAATATGGGCTGGGCCCTCCCCCTGCTGTCCCCATTCCGCCCCGCTAAGAGCTCTTAATACAGGGCCAGCCCCCTCCTGCAGCTGCCACCAAACTTCAACCCTCTTTCCCAGGAGTCTCACCAGCAAGACTGATAATGGACCCCTGGCCTTCTCCATCTCAACAGGCAACCAGATCCCATTCCCAGACTCCCCTCCCCCTGGGGGCTGGCTCTCCGTGGACATTTGGCCTCAGTATGCTTGTGCATGAAGTGTGGGGCCTGTGGGAAGAGCGGAAGGAAGGAACAAAAGGAAGAGCCACAAGCAGAGGGTTGATGAGTGAATTCTTGCAGTCAGGGCTGGAGGGCGGGGAAGGTGGGCACCTTTCTACTCTCCTCCAGGATTTTGAACAAGCGGATGTGTCTGCACCAGGAAAGAGTTATAAATCTCCATCCCGAGGAGGCAGGGTCCCGGCAGCTGCAGACATTCATGGACACAGGCTGTCAAAGCCTCAGAAGACACCAAGATCCGTTTTCCTTCTCCTCACAGGAGGAGATGGGCACTAGGTGACCGCAAAGGACAGTGTTCTTGCCTCTCTGCCCAGAGCTCTCCACTCCTTTCCGTGTGGATGCTATTATTAGTATTATCAACATTAATAATGATAGAGACGGAACCGGCTGTGCATTAGTCACAGTGTTGGGGGAACCAGCACCTCCTGGGCTCTCTCCCGGGACCGCCTGGGTCCGGCTGGACCCCCCTCTCCCCCCCGCCTCCCTCCACAGTCTGGAGTGGCTCCGCTCGCTCGCTGGCCTTGGAGTCTGTCTGTCCGGTGGTCTGTCTATGGCAGGGTCACCTCTGCAGCCAGCCGGGTCCTCCTAGCTCACACCGGCTCCTGATCTGAAAGCCGAGAAGCTGGCCGGCTGCGAGCAAGCGGGTTTTCCAAGTGGGCAGGGGTGGGGAGGAGGGGCGGGAGGGCGGAGGGCGGAGGGAGGGGGCGTCGCGGAGGGGGAAGACCTCGCATTGTAATCCAATGACATTGCCAACGTGGGGGCGGGGGCGCTGGCCTCGGCTCGCTCTCGGAGTTTTGGCTGCCCGCCCAGCTGGGAATAACTCTCTTCGCATAATTCGCGTGTTTACCAGGCATGAAAATTCTTGCTTTTCGGCCCCCCCCAACCACCCCCCCCCGCCAAACCCCCTCCTCCCCCCTCCCCGCTCCCCACCACCACCTCCACCTCCACCTCTCGCAAAAGTGAAACTCTTGTCTAAAAAAATATTGGCCCGGGGCACAGAAAGTTTTGCATAAATTCATAAGTGATGAATGGCTGATTTTTTTTTAACGTTATTTGGGTATTTGTCAGGCCTTCACAAATATACATGGAGGGGGGACGGCTGGTTCGTAAACTTAAACATCTCAATATCCCCTTTCTTCTGGAAATAAATTACGTTTGTTTGCCCCGGCTCGGAGTCTTAAGGTAGCCGACATTGGGAATATTTTAAAAGCCATCATCCATCGAGCATGTCTCCCAGGCGCCAGGAAGATTAAATGAAAGAATCATAAGATGGAGGTCTTTAACTTTTAATCCTTTTACAATGAAGCCTCAGATAGCGGCGGGGGCAGGGTGCCCTCTCCGGGGGGAATAATGCCGTTATTCCCCGGCTCCCGGTTAATGAATACCCTCACGTCTGTCCCGAGGCTCAGGACGGAGGCAGCGCCGCCGGGGAGGGGGCTGCGGCTCGCGGGCCAGGCTATTGAAATGAGGAGCCGCCGAGGCTGCCTCGGGAGGGAAGAAAGCGCCAGGGCTGCGGGGACCGGGCGGGCGGGCGGGGCGGGGGCACCGAAGCTGCGCTGGGGACAGGGCGCAGGTCTGAAATAATTAGCGCAGCTTCGCCTGGACTCCGAGGTGGGTGGGGGGGAGGGGGGAAAGAAGGAGGGGGGGTGGAGAGGTAGCAAAGGAGAGCCACTTTGGAGTCCAAGATAAATACAGGGAGCCCCAGCGGTGTCAGGCCCACGTGGAGCCGCGCGGATGGGCGCCGCCGCGGACTCAGGCGGAGGGACGCGCGCAGTCGAGCGCCCGCCCCAGGAGTTGGCTTCCTTTAGGGAGGGGGTGTGGTGGGGGTGCGGGGGGATGCTCTGCAGGTCCCTTTAAGAGGTAACACGTCTTTTGCCCCAATCTAACCCAGAAGCTCAAAGACCTGGGTTCTGATTTCTCCTCCCTCCCCACCCTCCAAGTGGAGTCAGCATCCAGAGCTGGGGTGCGGGGGGGGGGGGGGGGGGGGAAGGAGAAGGGTGCACCCCGTTCCCCATGGCAGGACCTAGTGATGGCTTTCCCCCCCGCCAATCCAATTGGGACCTTTCCGAAACCCTGAGTCTTCCTTAGGTCCTGCGGGGGGGGTGGGGGGGGGAGAAGGGAGTGTCAAATCTCCCAGACATTAAGGCTGAGGGCCTGGGATTTTGGGGGTGGGGTGGGGAGGAGGAGGAGGCTGTGAGTGTGGATTCCTCATCTTGGAATTACCATCGTAATTTCCGAGCGTGCAAAGGGTTAACCTGGGCTGAATATTGAGGTGGGCGGGGGGGGGGGGGGGGGTGCGCGAGGCAGGACGGGTGGTGGGATCTGGGTGGGCGCGCTCTGATCTCTCCCCCCATTCCTCGGGGGTCAAGTTTCAGCGGCACTCCGCCCCTAGGGTAGGTGTGAAAGACACGTGTCCCCATTGTGAAGGGCCTGTCAGGCAGGACAAAGCGGCCGCCCACCCTCCCCCCTCCCCCGGCCCAGCCTGGGGTCAGCTCCAGGGGGCCGGCTGGGTGTCGAGGTCACGACAGGCCCAGGCTTCGGTGATACAGGGAGAAAAAGCTGGGAGACTGGGCAGAGGCCACGTGATGCTCTAGTGAGGGGCCGGGAACACCCCCCCCCCCACCATGAAAAATTGAGTGGTCACCTCCATCACACCCCGAGAGGGAATGAGCCCGTTCCCCTCACAGGCGTCATAAGCACAGCGGCACCCCCTGCCCGCCGCCCCCCCCCCCCTTACCCCCCACCCTCCCATCAATCACCAACACAGAGAATCGCAGTGTGGAGCCAGTCGATTTTAGTGGTTTTCTTTAATCCTGCTCTGCACTTCTTTCTCATTTTACTACACGGGATATTATAAAGAATAAATAGCAGATACTCTTAATTTACAATGATTAGTCATTCCATTTGTTCTCTATATTTACAATAACTGTAAAATAACATTGAACTCTATAGCTTCTCCGAGGTCCAAGGAAAACCAAAAACACTTTCCGAAGAATGGAAAATAGCTTTTTTTTCAAAGTCCTTCTACAAAAGTTCTCCCCTCTCTTTGTACTTTAAGAAAAAAAAAAAAAATAACTTTCCCCCCCTCCCTGCTTCGCCATGCGAAGGGCCCTGGAATATAAATAGCAGGTTAACATTATTAGCAACAACCAGAATAAGTCTCTCTCTTTTCTCTCTGTTCTTTTTTTTTTCTCCTTTTGCTTAATTATTTTTTTTAAAAATACAGTAGAAGCCGGTAACTTTTGAACGTATAATACTGACCTTTTAATAAGTAAATTAAAACTGGGACCGTATATATACACACAGATATACATTCCTACACAGTTAAACAGTGCATTACATGAACCAGAAAGCTAGGTCTCTGTAGCCAAAAAAAAAAAAAAAAAAAAAAAAAAAAAAGTTCATTGAATCTCCCTCCTGAGAGGGTGGTGGTGGTGGAACTGGTTGTAACGGTGCGGAAGGGGGAGGGGGGGAGAAAGGGGGGCGTCGGTGGGGATCGATCAAGTGTCTGGGTGCGGGCTGGGGGGGCCCCCCCGAGTTCTAGCACGAGCACTTGCACTCGGAGATGATGGGGTACTGGATGGGGATCCAGCCGCAGCGCTGGCCCCCGCGCCGCTGACAGCGCCACCGCAGCACCGTGAGGTGCACGGACTTGGCCGGCTTGCACACCATGCCCTCGGGCACGGAGCACGAGCGCTTGCTGAAGCAGCTGCCCACCTTCACGTAGCGCGGCCAGAAGCGGCTGCCCAGGTCGTTCCAGGCGTACAGCACCGGGCAGAAGGTCTGCGACCACAGCCACATCTGCAGCTTCCTCCGCAGCTTCTTGCTCAGGCGCTGCTTCTTGCCCGGGGCCAAGCCCTCGGAGAACTCCAGCCCTTTGATCTCGCTCGGCATGGCCCCCGACGGCCGCTGCCTCAGCAGCTGGTCCAGCTCGGCCAGGTCCTCGGCGCTCCCGGCCGACGACCCCCCGCCGCCCCCGCCCCCGCCGCCGGGCCGGTCCTCGGGGGGCGAGGTGGCCATGAAGCCCGGGTCGTAGTGGCCCCCGAGCAGCGAGCGCAGCAGCGTCTCGTTCAGATCCTTCTCCTTGGGGTCAAAGATAGGGTCCGGGTGCTCGATGAGGTCCACCAGGGGCAGGTTGTCGCTGGGCGCCGGGCGGATGTGCAGATAGTGCTGGCCGCCGGCCGGGGCCGCCCGCAGCCCCAGGACCACCACCAGGGCGTAGAGGGTGACCCCCAGGCTGGGGCAGCGCTCCATGCCGCCGGGGCGGCCGCCGCTGCGTTCCGCGTCCCCGGAGGAGAGCACGCCGAGCCCGCGGCGGAGGCGGCGCCGCGCTCCCCGGCCTCCGGCCGCCGCTCACCCGAGGCTGGGCAGGCGCAGGGCCGGCAGCATGAGGCGCCGGGAGAGCCCTTCGCGCGGCGCCGGCAGCTCCCGCCCGGGCGGGAAGAAGGCACACAAGTTGGCCGCCGCAGCAACTCCTCTCCCGGCGGGTCTATTCGGGCCGGCGGCCGCGGCGGGGCATCCGAAATCCCTCCAGGGCGACCGCGGGCGCAGGGGCGCCGGCTCCTCGCTGCTGCTTCCCCGAGCCGGCGGCGGCGGCGCTGGGCGCGTGGACGAGCCGCTCTCCCCTCCTCCTCCTCCTTCTCCTCCTCCTCCTCCTCCTCCTCCTCCTCTCGCTGCCCCTCGCTCCGCTGCTGCTCGGTGCGGCGCCGCTGGCCGAGCGGGTCCTGGGGGCACGTCCCTCCGGCTGCTCCGGGCTCCGCGGCCGGCTCTGCCCGGCGGACTCCAGCGGCGGCGGCGGCGGCGGCGTCCGCGCACGTTGGCACCGGTTTGTCTGTCTCGCTGGGTCCAAGCCTTTAAATTTCCTGCACTTTCAGCTCCATCACCATGGAAACCACGGACTCTCTCGGCGTTGCCCCCTCCCCCTGCTCCCCCCCCAACAACAACCCCACCCCCCACTCCTCCACCCCCGCCGAGGAGCCGGAGCGGCACAGGCTCCCGGGGAAGCCGCCTGCACTCGCGTCGGCGGCGGCGGCGGCTACGGCAGCGCCCAGGGCTGTGCCCCGTTGGACCGAGATGTCCCGGGAAGCCGACAGGCCGGCTGCCCGCCCGCCCGAGCTCACAGGCGGCGGCGGCGGCGGTGGCGGCGGCGGCGGCGGCGGCGGCGGCGACGGCGGCGGCGGCGGCGGCGGCGGCGGCAGCGGCGGCGGCGGCAGCGGCGCTTGGCAGGTCTCCGCGCAATTTTCTCTCTCCCCCACCACCCACCCCCCTTCTCCTCCTCCTGCAAATGCACCGCCCCCCTCCTTTCTCCTGGAGCAATGCAACTGGGGCTCTAGGCGCCCCGCCAGGGCCAGTCCTAGGGAAAGCTCACGGCCGCTGCTGGAGCGGGGCTGGAGGGTGCAGGGCCGGGGTTAGGGGGTCCACTCGGAGGGTTCGCACTAGCCGGGCGCTCTGCGGAGGGCGGGGAGGTGCTGGGGGCTCGCGTCTCGGTGCAGTTCGGTGCAAAGGATCTCTCCATGTGCCCGGAGCTTTATACCTGGGCGCGTCTCGCTTTTCCTCTCTCCCGGGCTCCTTCAAACTCCCCTCCCCCAGCACACACACACACACACACACACACACACACACACACACACGAGCGCGAGCACGCGCGCACGCACACACACACACACACACACACACGCACGCACGCACACACCACCACCACCACCACCACCACCACCACCACCACCCCGCCCTCGCCCTCCCCCTCACACACACATTTTGCTCTGGGGGAGTCAGGGAGCGCAATTCCTAGGAAGCACTCCTGCCCTTCTGTTACCCAGGCCCTCGATGGGGGTCCGCTCCTCCTCCTCCTCCTCCTCCTCCTCCTCCTCCTCCTCCTCCTCCTCCTCCTCCTCCTCCTCCTCCTCCTCCTCTCCCCCCCCCCCCCCTGGCCGGGTCCTGCACCCTGAGTGGCCGAACTGTAGGGGCGCGACAGGCTTGTCTGCAGCTCCCCGAACACGCCGGGCTCAGCGCGGCCGCCGCTCGGCTCCCTGGGGGCGGCGCGCCCTCTGCTGGCATGGCGCAAGTCCTGCACCTGGCGCGCTGGCATGGGGGGGGGGGGGGGGGGTGGTGGCCCTGCGAGGTGGGTTTGAGGGCTACCCATCTGATCAGCTCTGTGCCCTTGTCAGTGCTTGCGTGTCTATCCCGGTGCCTGCTTTTCTCTCATAGCTCGCCAGGACCTCAGTGTAAATAAACCCTGAGATTGCTCCCCCCACCCCCCGGGGTCCCTCAAATGCCACAAGAATAGTACTGCGCTACATGGGCATCCATGGGCAAGAGTGCAGATGAGAAACTTCAAAGGCGAACTGGTAGTAAGGGGACCTGAGTCCTGGCGAGGCTCCAGCCTGATAGGAGTATGTGGACCTTAGACAAGTCACTTTTGTGGCATCACATCCCTTACTGTCTGCATTAGTGACAACTACATTACTCGTATCGTCCTGCCTTTCTGTGATTCTAAATAAACCCACCTGATGCTTTCCCTTCTAGAAGCAGTTTCTCTCATGGGAGACGGATACGGAAGTGACACTTCTGGTTAATTTTCCCTTGGATGAAGAACAGAACCCAAGCTTCAAAACTCAAATTCATTTTTCCTTTGTGGTGGATGTGATTGGAGTCTGGAAAAAAGCTGGAGAAGAGAGATTAGGAGTGAATGACTCAGTATTCACCAGTATTCCATGGAGTAGAGTTAGGAGGTCTCCTTGGGACAGCGCAAAAACACTCTCCTCTCTTTCCCCAAGGATCTCGTTTTTCCTCTCAACCTGTGCTGTCCTACACGTCCCTCCAGAAGTTTGTCATCTGTCTATGGAAGAAAACACATTGTTTCACAGTCTTTCTGCAAAACTTCAGCAGTTGGGAGGTTTGGCCAGTTTCAGCTGAAAACATTCTCTTAAACGTTCAAGTCTAGACACTATCTAGAATTAGACTATGAAGGTACTGCCTTAGAAGGAAATCTCGCTTTGATGGAAATACGAACACCTCGTTGGTTGTTTGAATTGAATGGATTCTGAAATAATGTGTGACTGCAACTGGGAGCATAGTAGGCGCTTACACAATGCTCCTTTCTTTTTTGATGTGCTTTAGGGGGCTGGCACTGGTTTGTTTTCTTAGGAAGATTAAATGTTCCAGAGCAATTTTGTCACTGCCGTGAATTCACTAAAGAAAATAATTTTTCAGTAACGAGTTCAAAGGCTAATGTCTAGCCCGGCCCTCCCGAGATGGTAGGTTCCAATTAGGGATGTTTTATTGTGCTGGTCTCTGGTCCATCAGTCTCCTCTCTCTCCCTCCTACTGCAAACCACCCATTCTTGTTTGAAAACCAACCCAGATCCTTCAGCCCTTTATTTAGGTTGGCTAGATTTGACTGAACAGAATAAAAAAGCCCCCCCTTGGGGGATGAAAAACAAACCATGTTAGACAAAAGTTTGGGTAACCTGTTTATAGAATGTCCATGGGGTGAAGACCAGGGAGAAAAACACAAAGAAGAAAGGACTCACTGTCGATCACCGCCCTCCATGACTGTTGTAGTCTAGTTAAGGGGGATATGACAAGCTCACGAAGAAAACATTAAAAAAGCGCCAGGAAAAAAGTCTATTCTCTTAACAGTGTAGACTAGTGTTTCACAACCTTTGAAGAACCCATGCCCACTTTTGAGAAACATTACAGTGTCATGCTATGCTCCGAATGCTGTTGGAAATTTGATAGTACATGATGATGACCCTCCCAAAGTCAAAACATTATAAAAGCTATCCCATGTTCATACTGCACTTACCCTTCTTCACTGTGGGGTTCTGAAATGGCCCACTTGGGGGACCTTACTGTCGGTCCCCCACTCTATCTATGCCCATTATACTTAGGTACTGGGTGAATTGGGGTATGCTGTTAGCAGAGACAAAGTAATTGTCTCTAACATTACTAATACGAATAGTAATACTAATGGTAGAGCTGAGCTTCAGCTGGGCCTCATGAAGAAAAAGGGTAGATGTATCTGCGAAGGGAGAGGAGGAGATGAACAATTTGAGTCTGCGTGCAGCTCAGCCACTCAGGGTGCAGGTCCCAGGCAAGGAGGAGGATGAGGGTAAGGAGCAGGCACCACTTCCTCCTCGATCCCGGAGTAACAGATGGGAACACTGTATCAAGGATACAAGGATCTGGATACAGAAGATCTGGATGGAGGAGGAAATACCACAATCAGGGAAATTCAACACAAAGACCACCTCTGGGTCCCGTGGCTCTCAGTGGGAATGTTGGCCCTGCCACTCCCCAGCTGGGTTACCTGCGTAGCAGCATCTTAACCCCAACGTCCCATTTCCTCATCTGTCCGAAGGGATTGGCACACACCTCTCAGAACGGTGCTCTGGAAAGGGGAGGGAGGGCATGTTTAGCTCAGCACAGCACAGCACCCGGAGCAGAGGGTAGAGCGGGCAGCAGCCTTTCAGCAACTGTTAGTTCTTCAGGGGACCCCACTGCCCTCAACAGGCCAACCACCATCTCAGGTCCAGGCCACAGAGGCCTGGAGGGGCTGGGGTGCTGTTGAAATCAACTGCCACACCTCCGGGCCTGCTTTCTGTCCACTCTGCATAGGCAGCTGAACTGTTCCCCACCTCTGCGGGCCCTCGGGTTTGGGGGAGGGGCACTGGCATTTCTTGGGGGGACTCAACAGCCGACCCATTGCAATGCTTCTGCGGCTCCATTGAAGAGGGAGCTTGACAAGCAGGACAAAGAGGGCTGTATTTCTTCAAAAGGGAGCTGTGGGGTGGGAGATGGACCAAGGGAAGGATGGCTATCAGCTCAGCTTTCGGATCAGGCCCTCGCTGTGGAGGGCTGTTTGGACTTTAGGGGAGATGGGCTAGGGGCTTGGGCCTTGGCAACCTGTGTAGGAAGAATCTAGTGAACCAGGTGAGTGTTCTTATCCCAGGACTTCTGTCCCTCTCCCTGTAAATGCTCTGGGCAAGGGACACGGAAACACTCCTCTGAACAACTGCTTCGGCAACTCCAGGTCAAGGCAAGAGGACCCAGGATGCTTTTATGCTGGTTCTAAGAGCAATTCAACACTCTCCCTGCCTTTTTTTTTTTTTTTTTTTTTTTTTTTTTGCCTTTTTCTTTCTTTTTTTGTTTTTGTTCTGGAAACATAAACTTGAGGCAGCCTGGGTGATGTACAAAGAACATGAGGCTGGACGTTGGAAAACCTGCAAACTACCGCTGTGTGACCTTGGGCAAGTCACCTTATCTCTCTGGTGCTCCCCCGACACAGAGAAGACAGGATAGCTGCCATCCTTTAGGCCTGGCATCACCCCAGGCCCATGAAAACCACCACCCTCTGATTCTGACTGTCTCTCAGGTCTCATCAAAGTTGAATCGGATGGTTTTTTTTTCCTCACGGAGACCCAAGGTAGCACTTTTTGAAACTGACCCAACTTGGCAGAGTGAGGAGAAGTCAGCCACAAGGCTCGCCACTTTCCTCTCCTGACTGGTGGAAGGATGAGGGAGTGGAGGGGACTTCTGAGGCCAGACAGAGGGTGCTGGATGCCCCATGGCCTGCCGGGGACCAGGGGAACACCGGCTGGGTCAGCTTCACCATACGTTCCAATTGTGTGTGTGTGTGTCCTGTTGGTGATGGGATTCTAGTTAAAACAGTGAAGTTCTGACTAGCATAGGCATTTGAGGGGTGCGGGGTGCAGAAAGGAGGAGAGAAAGAAGGGAGAGGGGAGGCCGGTAACTCCCAACCTTAGGCTGGGGTGGGGAAATGGGGAAAGAGATGTGAAATGCAGCTCCAGGAACAGAGACAGAGCTAAAGGCCAAAAGGAGGAAAGGCGCTGGTTCCAGCCCCGCAGCCCAGCAGCCCAGCCGCCCAGCCGCCCAGCCCTGTTCCTTCCCCAGCCTGGCTCCCCGCTCGCTCCGCCCGTGGCCCCCTCCCCGCCGGCTCCACGCTGGGGAAGGGGAGCCGACTCTGGAGCCTGGTGGCTCATTCATCTCCTGATAAACTGTTTATCTGAGTTTTAACGAGGGCGCCTCTCTTCCAGCCCTGGAGACAGGAGCCTCCTCATGTTTAGCCGGCCCTGATGTGGGGGGCCCAGGCGGGTGTGGGGGCGACGCCAGCAGGCCTGGCGTCTGCCCTTTCGGAGGAGCCTGCAAGCCCTGCCTCTGCGCCCGGCCCTCCGCTCTCAGGCTCCGCGAGCTGTTTGCTCCGCTGGAGTCTGGGGCTCGGATGGACCCGAGGCTTTCCTCTGGAGAGGAAATCTTTGTGCAGTCCGGCTCTCTCCAGACACACACACAAGCACACAAACACGCGCACGCACACGCACACGCACACGCACACACACACACACACACAGCTTGGTTCTGAGTTGTGGACCCTGGGGCCCAGTATTGCAAAAGGAAAATGAACCACATGATGCTCCCCCATTGCCCACAGGCATGCTGAAGGGTTCCCATGGTGGGCCGCTCTGTGCAATGAGGACTGTCTCCAAATTAACAGAAATATAAACCCTAGGTGCTCTAGGGCTGCGCCCCACCGCCCCTTGCCCTTAAGGACCCACATAAGTGCCCACTTGTGCGGATCCTGATGCATTTCTTTTCTTTCTTTTCTTTTCTTTCTTTTTTTTTTTTTTTAAAAAAATATATTTTATTGATTTTTTACAGAGAGGAAGGGAGAGGGATTGAGAGCTAGAAACATTGATAAGAGAGAAACATCGACCAGCTGCCTCTTGCACACCCCTTGCCGGGGATGTGCCTGCAACCAACGTACATGCCCTTGACCGGAATCGAACCTGGGACCTTTCAGTCGCAGACTGACGCTCTACAGCTGAGCCAAACAGGTTTCGGCCTGATGCATTTCTTGACACATACAGGAATAGTGAGCACAAACACACTGGGGTGCACACCAACACACACTGTGCACACACTCCCTATGCTCCCCCCCACACTTTTATGCTCTCCCCCCCACACCCCCTATGCTCTCCTCCCCCCTTCACACACACACACACACACACACACACACACACACACACACACACACACAGAGTGCCCTTCTGCCTCTCCCTTTGTCGTCTGGGCTATAAAGGTTTCTGGAGACCACCCCCCTTAGCCACCTGCTCTGAGGAATTACACAGCCTCCCTCCTCTCCTCTTCAAATACACAAGCACCCATCTGAACATGGGCTCACATTCCCCCCACATCCCCTCATCCTTCTGCCTCAGATAGATGTTTATTGAGATCACATGGTCTGGTCTCCTTTATCCCCTCCGAGACTCAAGATAACAAGGAGATAGGAGCTCAATGGAATGAAAAATAAAGTTAAAAGCCACCCCCATTCCAAGTGGTTGGGGTGATTCACAGGTTCCAGCCACCGAATCCATCCAATGCCACTTTCTTCTGCCCCTGAATTTTTTTCTAGTCCCTAACTCTGTCTCCCCACCACCCACCCATTGGTGCAGGCTTGGAAATCTCTCACTGTGACTGCCTACTGTCATCCATCAGTCTAATTCACCCACCTCTTCACCAGGCCTGTGCCCCGAGGAAGCCTTCATCTGCTTGCTAAGGAGTAAATACAGTCCCTTCTCTCTTTGAGGTAAAAAGGAGAAAATAAATCAAAGATGACAATTCAGGATGTCAATTGCCATGACGAAGCATAGGAAGGTAGAGTAGGATGGAGGATCCAAGAAGGCTCACCAGGGAATTCACTGTCCAAGTTGGGTTTTGAAAGACCAGTGAGAGCCCAGCTGGTATGGCTCAGTGGTTGAGCATTGGCCTTTGAACCAGGAAGTCTGGTTCAATTCCAGGTCAGGACACATGGCAGGGTTTCAGGCTGGATCCTCAGGAAGGGGCATCAGCCGATCAATGATTCTCATTATTGATGTTTCTATCTCCCTCTCCCTTCCTTTCTGAAAGCAGTAAAAATATATTAAAAAAAAAAAAAAGGAAGACCAATAGGAGGTCACAGGCTAGACAGGTGAGGATGGGGGGTTGGCTGGATCACATCTAGGGCATTGGAGTGGGCTTCCACATAATACAAATTCTGGGGCCAATTTGGCAGTGCTAAGTGTTGAAGCTGGAGGACTGGAGTGTGGAAGACGAGGGGCCTTGTATGGAGGGCCATTGAGGGCCTGAAGCAGTTTGAAATCCAATTCAAATTTAGACTTGAATTTAGAAATACTTGAAAGAAACCTTGGAAGCTGTATTAATATGGTGATTAGAGGTCCTAAATATTTTATGACAGTCACTATTCCAAGACAAACTTGATTTTGATCAAAATCTAGGCTGCTCAGTCCTAGAATCCCTGCTTCTCATCTCTATGTCAGGGATATTTTGTGTGTGCGGAAAAATTCCTAAAAATATGTTTATAAATCATTCATTGTAACGATTACCCCTAAAGAATGGGATACACGAGTGGGATGAGGAAGGGAGAGAAACTCACTTTTTTCTTTGTTTTATCTTCATATAAATCTGTTTTTAAAACAAAGAGGAAGTGTGATCGTTACTTTTGTATTTAAGGAAAAAACCAACAAAAGATTAAAATCTGTGAATTTAGAGGAAATAACTTGCCCTAAAGTTATTATCAGGCATACTTTAGTAAAAGATGGAAATGGTATTTAAAGTTGTATGTGTTGAAGAGTTTTGAAGCCAGCACGAGGCTACAGGTCAGGGCCAACTGGTGTACTTGCATGATCTCTGTTTCAGGTTTGGTTACATGGTTCAGTGCTCATGTAGACGGTGAAGTGAGAGAGAAGCCTGTGTGAGGGGCTTTTGTGTGCAAGTGTGTGTGTGTGTGCCCATGCATCTAAGTAGGTGACAGACACCGTTTTGTCTCAGGCATGGACAGAGAAATCAGATTGCCTTCAAAAGTAATACCCATGTCAAAACCACCACTGGGCTGAGAAACAAAACAAAACTGAAATGCACCAAGAACCAATCTCATGCTTGATCAAAACTCTGCAGCCAGGAATGAGCTTGGAGTGGGGGCTGGGTATTGGAAGTACTAGGTGTACCGGTTAATAATGCGGATTTTTTTTTTCAATAGATGGAGTTACACATATGTTGATATATATGCGGTTTGATATGTATGCTATTTTGTTATATTGCTCCTTCAGATGACCACTTGTTCCAAGCGATGGCACACGCACTTTCTGAGCAGCACTTCAAAACATACGAAGTGGAAAATTGGGTCTCTAAATGGTCTGCCTCAAAACAAGAAAAGTTCTATTGGGATGGTATCCACAAATTACATCAAAAGTGTTTTATTCTTTGAATAAAACACTTTTGATGTTTCTCTTGAAATTATTGTGTTTTCTTTGATTACAAAATCCTCATTATTACAGTTAATAATGCAGATTAACTATTAATGGGTTAATGCAGATTAACTATTAACTGACTAATAATTTGGATTAAACATTAACCAGTTAATAGTGTATATTAATTATTAACTGTTTAATAATTTGGATTAGCCATGACAGGTTTGGCTCAGTGGATAGAAGTTGGCTTGTGGACTGAAGGGTCCCGGGTTTGATTTCAGTCAAGGGCATGTATTTTGGTTGCAGGCATATCCCCAGTGGTGGGTGTGCAGGAGGCAGCTGGTCGATGATTCTCTCTCATCAATGTTTCTAACTCTCTATCCCTCTTTCTTCCTCTCTGTAAAAAAAAAAAAAAAATGCAGATTAACTGTTAACGGGTTAATAATGCGGATTAACTATTAACCAGTTAATCATGTGGATTAACCATTAATCAGTTAATAATGCAAATTTTGTAATAAAAAAAACACAATAATTTCAAGAGAAACATCAAAAGTGCTTTATTCAAAGTAATGTCCATCACTAGCTACACATTTCCCCATCTTTCAGGTGATTTGTGGATACTGTCCCAATAGGACTTTTCTTGTTTTGAGGCAGACCATTCAGAGACTCAATTTTCCACTTCTTCGTATGTTTTGAAGTGTTGCTCAGAAAGTTCGTGTGCCATCGATCGGTACAAGTTGTCATCTGAAAGAGCAAGGTCTGGTGAATACAGTGAGTAGGTTAATAGTTCTCAGGCAAGATCTTTTAACGTGCCCTTAACTGGTTTTGAAGTGTATGATGGTGCGTCATCATGAAGCAAAATTACTTTGCTGTGTCTTCTGGCCCATTCTGGTTGTTTTATGATCAAAGTGTGGTTAAAATGGATTATTTGTTGTCGGTAGTGATCAGTATTAATGGTTTCACCTGGTTTTAGAAGCCCGTAATATACCATACCTTCCTGATCCCACCAAATGCACAGAGCATTGTCTTCTTTCCGAAGCGATTTGGCCTTGCAGTCAATGTTGATATTTGACCTGGATCAACCCATGATTTTGTGCATTTGGGATTCTCAGAATAAATCCACTTTTCATTGCCAGTCACAATTTGATGCAAAAAAGACTTTCTTTCGTGCCAATGAAGCAACATTTTACTGATGACTTTTCGGTTTTCCATTTGTCTTTCTTTCAGTTGATGTGGCACCCATTTTCCTTCTTTTAAGATCTTTCCCATTGGTTGTTAATGATCAGAAATCGTTTGCTGAGCAACATTTAATCTTTCTGCAAGTTGTTTTTGAGTTTGACATACATCTTCATCCAATAATGCTTGTAATTATTGGTCTTCAAATTTTTTTGGTTGACCTGGACATTCTTTGTCTTTCACATTGAAATCATCACTTTTGAAGCATTTAGACCAGCGGTTCACTAGTATGTTGAGATGGAGCATGTTCACCACAAGCTTCCCTAATATATGATAACTTTCAGCAGCACTTTTCTTCAAAATAAAGTAATGAATTGAAACTTCCCACAAATGCTCTTTTTTTTCTTCATGAAATTTGACATTTTTAAGTGTAAAAATATCTATGATGTTAACATGTTCAGCAAATTTGACAGATGAAGTTTTGAAGCTTGTTGTCAATACAACAAAATAGAATACATATCAAATCACATATTCACTGAGTGGCCAGATTACTATGATCTCTGTACTCATAATAATCTGGCCACTCAGTATGTGTGTGTGTGTGTGTGTGTGTGTGTGTGTATATATATATATATATATATATATATATATATATATAGCCTGGTGCATGAATTCATGCATGGGTGGGGTCCAGCCAGCCTGGCTATGGGGAGGGGACATGGGTGGTGGGCCAGCCTGCCTGCTGGTTGAACTCCTGGTTGAGGGGACAATTTGTATATTAGCCTTTTATTATATAGGATATACACTGAGTGGCCAAATTATTACTCATTCAGAGATCACAATAATCTGGCCACAGTATATATCAACATATGTTTAACTCCATCTACTGAAAAAAAATCTGTATTATTAACAAGTACACTCAGTAAATCACCTAAGTTGAGGGTTTTCTCTCTCAGTTTTATAAACAAGAATGCAAGTTTAATAGTTAGGAAGTTACCACCTGACTTACAAACATTAACTTCTCTGCATCACACAGAAGGAGCTTCTGAAGTAGGGACAGCTATCTACCCATTTTTTAGATTGGGAAATTGAGGCCCAGAGAGGCGAGGGAGCTTCCCAAGGCCATATTTGCCTCAAAGACCATCTCAAGAGGCAGGGCAAGACTTCTTAGCTCAGAGTTACGGGCCCAGAGGTCTTCCTAAGGTATTGATCTTTGATCTTCATTGGTTTATTACTGCTCTGTTGATCTGAATCCATATTTGACTTATTTCCAAGGTCATCCTCACCAGCCAGCAATAGGGAGACTCGCTTTGGGCAACCTGGTCAAGTCAGGGTGAGGGTTCATTTCATCTTCCCCTCCCCCACCCCGCCCTCAGTCCCACCCTCCATAATGGAGCATGACTGTAGTAAAACGAGGCTTTTGATCAAGCTTCTTCACACCACTTTCAAGACAAACAATGTCTCTGAAACCCCCAACTGCTTTTATTTTTCTTATATCTAAGGTTTCACCTTAGTGCCTTTGCCAAGCTTCATTAAAAAATGTCCTCCATTAAGAAAAAAACAAAACCATGGCATTTCATTATAGTAATTTACAAAACAAACCTACAGAAAATGAAAGAGAGGCTTCAGAGTTATATAAACCTCCTTACATTTCTCAAAGGGGTTCCATAGATGAAAATAATATCATTAGTTTCTATATAGAAAAAGTTAACTTTCATAATGAACAAGGGATATTGATCCTGTCTGAAATAAATAAATAAATAAATAAATAAATAAATAAATAAATAAATAAATAAAAATCAAAATAAAAGGGGTTCCTATAGTCCTCTAACTCATCAGGCATTCTCCACCTACCACAAAAATTTCCCATCTTTTCTCTGGCATAGTAAATTAAGATCTTAAGTAAATGTATTAGGTAAAATACAAATAAAACTAAATAAAACAGTGACTGGTTTTTTACCAGCAGGTGTTAGGATCCATCCTCAGGTTTTCAATGCAGGATATTTCCAAGGTATGATCCCTTACGTATAGGATTTTAGAAAAAAATAATTTTGTAAATTATTTGTATACATAAACTTTTAAAGAAATGTTTCCACCCAGGATAGAGAGAATGGATAAGGTTAGAGAAGAGTCCAATGCCTGGGCCCTTGGGTCTCCTCCCCACAAAATGAATCCATCACACTACAATTTCAGACAAAGGTTTCTCTCCTCACACAAAGGCTTAACCATATTATTAACTAGTTAATGTAAAGCTTGATTAAACTCGCAAAGATAATCCCCAAAATGCTGGGAGAAGGGCCCTTGCAGTGCCTGGAGGTGGCAGGGAGGGCGGTGGGCCTGTAACGAGGAAAGGTTGTGGTTCCAACCTCATTTTCACTTTGCATTGTTTCAGAAGTGAATTGCTGAGGTGGGTCAGCAAAATACATTGAGGAAAATGCAAAGCTGCCTCCCTCACCTCCAGGATTTTAGTCACCACAGATGAGCCTTTAGATGTAGTAAGAGGTACCCTTATTATCATGCCACAGCCGGGAGGTGGAGAGAAAATCCTGGCAGATCACATTTTATAAAACTTTGCTTTTCTTTCAGGCCCTGGCCTGGGAGGCTAGGCAGCAACATTGGAGGCTAAATGTTTATGGCTCAAGCTTCCTCAATAGTATGAACGTTTACATCGGAAGTAGTCTCGTTGTTCTGTGTGTGATTCCCATAGGCTTCTTCTAAACATTTTGACAGTCAGGGAAGCCTCGGGACACTTGTCCTCTCTTAGGGACTACAGGGTCACGATTGGTTGTGGGGTGGGGGTTTGGTGAGGGTCCCGAGCGAAGTCCTCACGTGTCATGAACATTTCTCCAGATCTACTACTGAGAAGTAGGACTTGCAGATAGGACGATTCCGAAGGCAAGATAGCTTCCTGCCGAAGTGCACCAAATAGCCCTCTCATTTTCCCCCAAGTCTTAGGATTCCTGAAGGAGGAACAGGCTAAAGCAATCTTGTATATAGAAAGGGAATTTCTTATGACTCTCAGGAGTCTCCTGCTTGCTCTCACGATAGAATGATGACATCGGCTGCCTTTTCCAATCTGATCACAGTCTACCTTTTCCCCATCACCTCTTTCCACTCTGCTGTTCACCTTAGAGTTAGCTTGTATAGAACTCTTTGGAGGGCTCTACACATTACTTAACCCTTTTGAAAATTTGTCTGCAACCTTTTGGATTCTGCTCAAACATCGCCTCCTCTGTTCTCGATTCCTTCGGGGTGAAATTAGTCCCTCCCTCCCTCAGATTCCACACCAAGCATGTCACACTCGCAGCCTGTGGGCCGCATGCCTCGTTTGTTTGGCCCATGTTAGCCTTTGAGTTGGACATGGTTGTTCTACACCATTCTATGCCCTCCTCTAGTTTACTGGTGACCAGTTTGCATTCTTGGAAGTTGTTTGTCTTGAGTGCCAGACAGGGAGCTCTTTATATGGGAGTTCATCTCTGTATTCTCAGTACCTAGCCTTGTGTTTGCTATGTAGTAGGTGCCTAGTAAGTGAATGAATCTCTGGATTTGTTGAATGGCTTTTGGGGACCATGATGGATCCTGGTAGTGGATGGAAGGAAATCCTGGTGGTGAAAACTAATGTCCATGTCTTAGTTAATGCAGCAAATCTAGGCAGTCATAGCTTATAATGTGTGATCTTTTCTTAGACATCATATCCCTTCTAGATATCTGGAAGATAAAAGACCAATTTGACTAAAATAGATGCTTTGTTATTTAACTGGTACACACCGATGGTGTGCCCATGCCGAACTGGGCATGGCCTTGTTGCTGTACCAACACCCTCAGTAGCCTGAATGCTCTTTGGCAGCAGAAGCAAGCCAGGGCAGGGGTTGGGGTGAAGGGTGGCTGGCTCTGTCCCAGGAAGCTGCAGCTTGGGATGGGGGTCGGAGCATGGTTGAATGATCCCAGCTCATTCTGGGGAGGCACAGCTGCTGTGGCATGTCAGGCTAAACCCAGCCTACGCCCTTGGAAAGAAAGATGGTGGAGTCCCCACCCCCATCCCTGAGACCCCCAGGACCCAGTGGGCATTGCAACTCTTTTCTCTCCCTTCTACTCCACCTCTCCCAGTCCCTACTATCTTCTCGGAGAGGTGGCTTCAGAAGCTCTTCCCAAAAGGGCCAAAGAGCACTGATCTTTTTGAAGACAAGGCTCCTCTGGGTGTCCGACTCCTCTTTGTGTAGCCAAAGAGCCTCGCACACCATATGGCACAGTGAGCACTCCCTGGGGGTGCCTGGATCAATGGCCAGGTTCACTGTCAACACCGCTGAGGTGCGACTCCCTAGACATCCTTTAGGTACTCTGAGCTGTCATTCTGCGGCCGCAATTGTCCAGATCACCAGGCCAAAAATGCCCCTCTGGGTATGCTTTCCCCAGCCGGCATGACGCAGCCCAATGCAAGAGCTTCTCGGGCGGGCTCCACACCACTGGGGTTCCATCCACCTGGCAGGAACGGCAGCGCTTTGAAGAAGAAGTGGATTAAGGTATTGGATTACAGTTTCTGTAGCCAGGCTCAGGGCCTGAGCTGAATGTCCTGCCCCAAGTAGAGTGACTTGGCAGAACAGTTCAGGCTTTCCTTCGTCCTTCCTTGCTTGCTTCCAGTCTCCATAGCCCTCAGGGCGGGGGGAGGGCTGGCAGAAGGGGGACCCTCACTCCCGATGATGACCTAGATCAGCATTTTAGCAACGCGTAAATGGGGCCACATTTCTTATCTTATGCTTCTGCCCCTGTTCTGTGCTACCCTATGGCAATGGGAAGAGGTGGGTAAGAATAGCCAGCTGGTATTATGAGTGAGTGACAGCTGGGGAGAGGCAGCAGCTCAATAAGAAAATTGATGTTAATCTCTTTCTTCTCTACCTCTTCTTCCTTACCAGTTACTGAGTTCTAGCCATGTGGTTAGTAGAGTGCATTATATATATATTTTTATCTCATTTAGATGTTTTTGAGGAAAACATAAGTTAGGATGCTAAAATTCAGGGAAGTCAAATATTATAGAAAGTGGCACAGCTTAAGTCTCTGCCTAAGCTCAAAGCTGTGATCTATTTTGATGGCTTCTTTTTGTTTAGTCTGGAATTCTGCTTCGGTACTCCTCATACAACTAACTAATATAGGGTGGTGGTGGGAGAGATAAAAGTAGAAACAAATGTGACTCATAGAATGGTAGTATAAATTATTATTATTATTATTATTATTATTATTATTATTATTCCTCACCTGAGGATATTTTTCCATTGATTTTTAGAGAGTGGAAGAGAGAGAAAGACAGAGAGAAATATCGATGTGAGAGAAGCACATTGATTGGTTACCTCCTGCATGTGCCCCAACCAGGGCCTGGGCCAAAGAGGAACCTGCAACTGATGTATGTGCCCTTGACCAGAATCAAACCCAGTACCCTTTAATCTGGCTAGGGCTAAATTATTAATAGCTGCAAGTAGAGATGGTCAAGCTTACAACTAGTGGGACTTATACACACTAATTTGGATACGGTGATTGTATTCTGGGGAGAGCAGGTGAGATACTTGGTGGGTATTTGTAACGTATTATTTAAAAGGAACTATCAAAGCAAACATGAAATAAATAAAATCTTTGCTGCCCCAATCACAATGAGATACCACTGCATACCCATTAGGATGGAAAATGAGAGTTGGCAAGGATATGGAAAATTGTTAACTGTGCACTGCAGGTGGGAATGTAAAATGATGCGGTTGCTATATAAATCAGCGCGGCAATTCCTTAAAAAACAAAACTAAACCATGTGACCGAGTAATTCCATCTCTGGATAGACACCCGAAGAACTGAAAGCAGGGACTTGAGCAGATACCGGTATACCCACGTTCAGAGCAGCATTCTTCACAATAGCCAGAAGGTGGAAATAATGAGAGTTTTCCTCAACAGAGGATCGGACACACAGAATGTGGTAGGCACATACATCCAACGGAATATTAGCCAGCCTTCAACAGGAAGGAAATTCAGACCCATGTTGCAACATGGGTGCACCTCGAGGACACTATGCCAAGTGAAATAAGCCAGCCACAAGAGGACAAAAGTTGTATGACTCCACTTATAGGAGGAACCTGAAGTATTCCTGTCCATACAGACAGGAAGTAGCATGGTGGCTGCCACGAGGAGGGGGAGCGGGAAGAGGAAGTTAGTTTTGAAGAGGGATGACCGAGTTTCAGTTTGGGAAGATGAAAACATTCTGGAGACGGACAACAATGGAACTGTACTTAATGCCACTGAGCGGCACATCTGCAAATGGTAAAAATGGTACAGTTTACAATGTAAGCTGTACATTATGCATATTTGACCACTATATATATATATATAAACCCTTTGGTGTCCAGCATTACAAACAGACCCCCTCAGGTGCCACCTTTCCTTGGCTTGACCCCCATCAGGGACAATAGATGCCGAGTGAAAGGAGAAACCCCCCTCCCCTGGGCACGCTCAGTGGGCAGCTTTCTGGACTCAGGTGGGCAGGGGGGCTCCGTGCCAAGCGAGTCTCTCCATCCTTTCTGCTGTGGCTCAGCCGAGCACTGGATGCACTCAGGCTCCGGGGAAGGTCATCTGAAACTCAAAGCAGGCCTTCCGGGGGCCACACAGGTTGAAGGATGCTTTCCTGGTCGGTGCCGAGGCCGTAGCTGACTGCAGCCAGCCCCCTGGGCATAGTAACAGCCCTGTCCGCTGAGGCCAATCTGCCCACCTCAGAATCCCAAATTAGCACCTGGCCCCTGATAGGGCAGCCGTTGGTTGAACGTTTAAGTGAAACCTTGACAGTCCCAGGGAGTTGAGGGAAGGCCCCGGGCGGCGCTCATAGGATGCTCTTTCTTCAGAGGAATTCGATGGTGTGTACAGTGTGGTGTCTGCAGTCCAATCCCGCGACTGCAATTAGGGGCCTTTCAATGGAGGTGTCAGCCACACTCCGAGTCTGAACGGGCTCACCCATGAAATTCATAATGGGATAAAAGTTCCATTCTGGGACTGACAACTTCAAATGGAACTGGTTGTAATCTTTTATTTATTTACAGGGTTGTGGGAGTGTGTGTGTGGGGGGTGGTTGTAAAAATCCCACCTCCCCCTGCACTCCCCCTGTCCTCCCCCGTCCCCGCCCCCAAACTTCCAAGGATAAAAAAACCGAGGCTCGGGATTACATTCGGAGGGAAGTGAGGCTATATTTAAAGATGCTTTGGAAAGTGTGGCTCCACGTCTGAGGCAGGCAGTTCTGAGCGACGGCTTCATGCTGCCGCCTGGCCCGGGACATTCCAAAGGATCTTATGGAGAGACCTTGTGCTAATGGGTTGCAATTGATCAGTTCCAATTTCTCGCATACCGGGGCCAGGTCAGAATCCCCGGGGCTCTCAGAGAGCAGTGGTGCCCTGGATGGGCTCCAGCAGGCAGAGTCACCGTGTCCGCAACTCAGCCTGGTTCTCCCCCAGGAGGAGGGCTGTCCAATCCATTCCCCAGTGCCCCTTCTTTTTCATCTAAGTTTACCTAAGTCATGATTCCATCAGCTGCCCCTGGGTGGATCTTTCAGTAAGTTCAGTTTGTGTCTTATTTACACAAAAGCCTCTGCCTTTTCTTTCTTTCTCTCCCCCACCCTGGCTCCCTGCGGAATGAATGGAGCCAGGAGAGCCAGGGGTGGTGGTGGGAGCGGGACACGGATTTATTTGTAATTACAGTAGGGTACTCTCACTCCCGACCCGTCCCACCGTTCTATCCATTCACAGGCTCAGGCCAGGGCTGGCGCCAAGATCTCCAAGTTGCCCTGTGTTTATGTCATTGAGACGAGGACAATATTTCAGTGTGGAGCCAAGCCACAGGGATCCACTCTATAAAACCCGCACTAAAAATAGACGCTCCAACCCCTGCCCAGCCCCCTCCCCGCCTCGGTGACTCCCCCACGCCTGCCCCCAGCGCTCCTGCACCCAGCTTCAATCCGCAGGGAGACAGGCGTGCCAAATCGGCCAAATCTCGCAGCTCTGGGGGCCTGGCGAGCTCCTTTCTTCCCCAGGAGTTTTAAAGCAGAATAAAAGGCGTCAATTAGCAGCCTTTAGAGCTGACAGGGCAATTAAAGCTAAATTGCAAGACAGAGGGAGAGAAGGAGAGAGGGAGGGAGGGAGAGAGAGAGAGAAGAGAGAAGAGAGAAGAAAGAGAGATTTCGAATGTATTTTTGGTGACAGCTGCGTTTTTGAGGAAGGGTGAACCTCTCTGGCCACAACTGGCCGTTTGGATACACTTTCACTTGTGACGTGATAGTTTCAGGGAACACCGATATGCTCAGTTTATTGCACTTTTCATGTTAGATCTGAGTTGCTTGGGAAAATTAAAACAAACACAAAGCCCAAAAAAGATCTTGCCTTTGCGAACTCTCCCAACTGGCCTGGGTCCCAACACACACCTTTCTTTGCAAGGTACTCTTAAACTGCCACATGAAATTGTGAGGGTGGGTGCTTGGGGGATGGGTGGGTGGAGCCACTGCAATAGTCAAGGGTGCATCCCCCTTGGGGGCTGTCTCCCAGAGCTTAGAGCTGGTGACTTGATCATAACACCTTTGCATGCCTTCTGTTGTCAGGCCAAGAGTCCAAAGTTATAACACTTCTGGGAAGGAGTCTTTTCTTTTCTTTTTTTTCCTACTCCCCAGTGACCTTCCTTCACAGTCAGGCTTTGGTTTGGGATCTGGGAAGGCCTGAAGCTGTCTTATGCGGATGGGACTTGTAACAAGGGCAGTATTGATTTTGATTCACTGTCACAACACAGCAGCTAGGGGAATAGATTCAAGAGGTGCTGTGCACCGGGATGGGCACAGGAGAACTACAACATAACGAGAGAAGCCAGCCTGGGGAAGCTAAGAGCACCAAGGACACTTCTCAAGCATCTCCTCCACCCTCCTCCTCCCCCATCCCACGGAGGAAATAGTAAATACAGTTCCCAAGAGAATGGTCTCAAAATCAGCCTTGCCTTGCTGAACTTCCAACTTCAGTCTCCCATCCTATCCCTGTTATCCCTTTCTCTGTACCCGCCCTTAACTCATTACAAAGAACAACACTGACTGGGTTCCTGCCATGTGTTAAGGACTTCCCGTGCACCCAGTGTGAGGCCGGTGCTGTCACTGTGCCCATTTCATGTAAGAGGAGACTGAGGCTGAGAGAACTTCAGTAACCTGTTCAAGGTCATCCAGCTGGTGAGTGGTGAAGCTGGGATTGGAACCTGATCTGCGTCTTAAGACGAAGCTCTTCATCTTTAAGATATAGAACGTCTGTACAGGGCTCCCATGGATCTTAGGGAAAACTTGTTAGCTTGGGATCCGGGCTCCTTTGAATGGGGCTAAGCTTTGAAGCCCGGAGTAATGGGGACTTGTTCTTAGGGCACCGGTGATCCTATCAGGACCAAGTTCAAGACGCTTGGATTGGCAGTTTTCAGTGGAAGGGAACTGAGAGTGGCATTTAGTGGAGGGTGTCTCAAGCTAGGAACTCCTGGAGTTGTGAGAGTGTTCTCAGGAGCATATCCACATTATTTATTTGAGACAGTATCTGGCTCAAGTCAAGCCCCACCATTTGTATTGAGCAAGGTGAAAGGACAAGGAGGGTCACAAGCAGGGGAAGTCAGACCATCTCTGCTTGGGACTGCTTCTGCTAGCTGGTAGAATTTTTTAGCTGGATTTATAGGTCCACTTGCACAACTTGATTGAAGCCCCTTAGGGCAAGGGCTGAGTCTAGGGGCTTTATTAAATATTTGATAAGTAAAGATGTAAAACCAATTTAGGAGTGGTTACAGGTAAATAAACCCTTGATATGCTAATTACAGACCACAGTTACCTACACTCAGTAGTATTAATATTTGGCCACAGTTCAGTCTCCTAATTGCAATTGCTTAAATCAAATAAAATTGCCTTTCTGTGTGTATCCCGAGTTCTTCTCTATTCGTTCCACATTCAGTAATTTTTTAATGGGGTCTGGGCTAGGCACAGTTCCAGATTTGAAACAAAACAGACTAATTCCCCATTCCTGCCCTATGAACCTGCTCTGTTCCGATGCTGTATTGCTGTGTAATTGGGGTTTGATTTGGGGACATTTGGATGGTGAGAGGCCCAGTTTTGTTTCTCCAATTCGGAGGCAATTTCTGCATCTAATTTTTTTGGTCTTTTTTTTTTTTTTTTTTTCTATTATGCCTAAATAAATCTTTTTACCTTAACATTTTTTTAAATTTAAAATTTGCAAGATAATACATTGTAAGAAATAAAATACTAGTAATGCAGAAGTATAAGAAACTCACTACAGACTGATTCATATGCCTTTCAGCATAACGATTATTGCTTGTCTCATTTTTGACTCTTATAAGTACATTTCCAGTAGGACGTGATCTCACTCATCTAGGGGAAATGGTGAACAACATAGACTGATGAACAAGAACAGACCCAGAGATAAGGAGCCATGGGTCAGATTGTTGGACCTCAAAGGGAGGGTTGGGATAAAAGGGAGAGATCAACCAAAGGACTTATGTGCATACATATGAGCCTAACCAGTGGTCAAGGACAATAGGGGGGTGGGGGCATGAGTGGGGAGGGGTGGTGGATTGGAATGGGGGGTTGAGGACAAATATGTGATACCTTAATCAATAAAGAAATTTAAAAAAAGAATAAAAAAGTAAAAGCATGAAAGTCTCCCCATCCCTCTCTAGTGGCCAGTGTTAATGCTTTGATGGTTTATATTCTTCCCCCATAGTGAGGATTTGTTTTTCTTAGGAATATATAAATATATATATGAGAGTCATACAATATGTAAATATATTCATATATACACTTGGAGGGTACAGGACTGGGGCAATTCAGTCAGGGGGCACAATACCCATCACTGTAATTTTATGATCTGCACTGTCATCATCTTTTATAGGCCCCATAAGATATCATTATGAATAGATATTTCAAAATAAAATTTTAATAACTTTCAGAAAAGAAGAGTCAAGCACCTCACAGCCCTCTCTCCTTCCCTGAAATCACGGGCCCAGGACAGCCTTGAACTCTGTTTGAAGACCTCCATTGATGTTCTTTTTTATTTTTCTATTCTTTTTCTTTTTTACTGTTTTTTAAACAAAAGTGTTTGACCCTATTATTCATGTTATTTTGCAACTTTATTTAACAACATGGATTATGTGTCCATGGCAGTGCAAATGAAACAGCTTATTCTTTTTAATGGATGCATGCTGTTTCATAGCATGAAGATATCATGGTGTGTGTGTGTGTGTGTGTGTGTGTGTGTGTGTGTGTGTGTTTTAACAGTTTTACTAATGAGTTTAAATTTAAAATTCACATACTCTTCAAACCTTACAGAGTTGCTGTGAAGATAACATGTCCCCCATCCTCAGTGTAATATGGGAAAGTGTTTTGTAAAAGATATGTTGATTTGAAAATTGAAGATTCAATAGATCTCTGTAGGGAGGACCACTGCTTCAATACAGAGGTGAGAGCAGCTTGTACAGTATTTAATTCTATGCATTAGTAATGAACGTTTTGTTTTTCTCCACTTTTTTTTTTTGTTATTGACAGAGCTGCAATGGAACAGCTTTGATACACGTTATCGGCTCATTCATGTGAATATTTCTTTTAAGAAAGATTCCTAGAAATTAATTGTTGGATCATAATTGTAATCATGATACTGCCAACTTCCCTGAAAAAGTGTTCCAATTTGTACACCAACCTTCCGGTGCCATTTACCTATGTTACAGCGGACATGCTTTGCGGGAATTAACCAGTGCGATAGGATCACTGACAGAACCACTAGCCATGTAGGAACGACAAAGCAAGACTTCCTAAGGATTCAGCCTTGGTTAGGTCTCCCTAAACAATCATTCCCAGCAAAAGTAGAGCTGAGCTCATAATGTTACACATGGCGATTTCTCAACCTCTATGGAGATGCTTCAGAGGAGGTGTCCTTGGCTTTTGACAGGTAGTCTACTTCAGGAGAAAGGGCACTGGGCTGAGAAGGAGGGATTAGAGGATTAGATCCCACTTGGTCTTTGCTCCCTATTGACTGTATCACCTGGAGCAGGTCACTGCCTAGGAGTTCATGAACCCCCATTCCCTAACCTGCCACAAAGCATCACAGCACATACTCTTCAAACCTTACAGAGTTGCTGTGAAGATAACATGTCCCCCAACCCCAGTGTAATATGGGAAAGTGTTTTGTAAAAGGTATGTCATTTTGATCATTGAAGATTCAATGGATCTCTGTAGGAAGGACCACTGCTTCAATACAGAGGCAGAGAGCAGCTTGGATAGTAGTTAACTCTATGCATAGGTATTACATGGTAATAAAAAGAGACCCTGATATCCAAGTGCTTTGGAAGAGAGGATCTTGGGTTGAGTATCTAAATCATGCTTCTTCGGGCTTCAGAGAAGCTTTTGAGGACTGTGATGAGTACTGAGGAGCTTCTGGGGATGTTTTGTAATAGGGCGAGGCGGGTGGGGCAGGATGACAGGATGGTGTGTAATCACCCAAGACCATTAGGTTAACTTTTCTATCTGCTGGGCTTGGTACATAGTAGAAGCTTTAGATACATTGGGTGGATGCATGAATAGTGCTCACACTTATAACCCAACAGCTTGAGTGTCCTCTTTGACAAATGGAAGCCCCTTACATGTTGCTCTCTGATTTAATGGCAAGATGCAAGCTAATGCATACCACTGCATGCTTGACTTATGGTTAGGTGACATTAATGCTTCCATTTTGCTTAATCCACCCTCTGTGTCCTGATCTTCCCTTTGTGACACAGTTCATTCCCCATCTTCCCCCCGATTTTTAAAAAATGTTTGCATAAGGGAGGATCATGCATCATCTTTGCAGTAAGGCACAATTATGTCCTGAATGCAATTTCGCCGTGTAGTGGTTGTATGATATTGGACACAGTGTTTAACCTAGCTCAGCCTCAATTTCCCCATCTGCAGAACAGGGATGCTAGTGACGGTCTAGAACTCCTGTGAGGCTTAGATGAAATGATGCAGGGTGCTATTCTGGTGTTCACGGCCTAACAGAAAGATGCATTTTTAGATCGTTATCCTTTACATTATTTTAGTTGAGCATCAATAACAATAACAAAGTAATCTTCTGGTGGTTGTTGCTTCCAAACTCCTGTAACTTCTTACTCAAATTCCCTTCTTACAAGATGTCATGAAACTCTCAGGAGGGGAGGTAGCTTCTCCAACAGCCCAGCCTGAAAATGGTGGACCTACACCAGGCTGCATCCCTCAGGCTAATTCCATCCTGCTTCTCTGACTTGGCTTCTGTTCCGCCTTCAGAGGCCCACGGGCATTTGTCAGGTTCTGAAGTAAATGCTCCCCCTCACCTGGGATGGTACAAGAAGACATGGCCTCTTTGCTGGCCCTATTCCTGCTGAGTTCTGCCTGGATTCTTCCCTCGGAGCCCTGGGGACAACCAGGGAGTGGGGAGGGTGTGAAGCTCTTAAGTTAATAAAGAGGAGTGAGCCTACATTTTTGAAGTCTGTGCTGGGAGATGATCTCATGGGGGACAAGTCCCTGGGGAGGAGTGAGGTTAAAGACAGCCAGACTAGGAGTGACCTCTGGACACTGGCCTCTCCCTTCTGGCCTCCATCCATCAGGGCTCCTCTCTCCCAGCGTCTCCAGTCTCCTGGGGGACGGCTGTCTCCTTCTTTCTTTTTTTTTCTTTAGCATCAGAGAAGATGACTCAAACATTGCCTGAGGGCACAAAGGCGTCCACAAATTGGTCCCAACCCCAGCTAATGAGGAAGGCAAGAGAGGAGACTGGCAGGCTGTGTCCTGTGGCTTTGGGCTGTGAGAGGGTGGGAGAAGGCGGCAGCTGGGCCCTCCTCTGACCCCACACAGCTCCAGGGCCCAAGGCCTCCTGCCCTGGGCCTGCGGATTGGGCTTTTCTAAAATCTCTTCTGTTCCAAGCCAGTAAATAAACAGATCTCTCTCCAACCTCCCTCCCTCTTTTCCATACACACACTTTCCCATATTAGATCGAGCCGTGTAGTGGAGAGGTTAGCAGCACAGACTCCAGGGCCTCAAAGATATTAGTTTCCATCCCAGCTTGTCCACATAGAGCTGTGGGACCTGGCGTAAACCACTGGATGACTCTTAGCTTCAGTTTTCTCATTTGTGAAATGGACAAACTTCCGCTCATCTTGGAGAGGTGTGACCAGGAGGTGAGTAGGTTCAGACAGGTGAATGGCCCGGAACACGATCCTTTAGGAAGTTGTGTCTTTTATTATTTTAAAAACCTTCTTCTCCTGACTCCCTTTCCCCAACAACCTCCCACCCTCAACACATACATATGAGAGAAAGCAACCACAGCATGGATGTAGACCCAAGACCCTTTCTTTTAAAACTGATCCTTATATGACTTCTCACAGTGTAGGAATCCTGCCCGAATTGCAACATTAGCATCTCTCACTGATTGAATGCTTACTGTCAGATTGGCTCAGCCATTCCCACCCATTACATGAGTGTCGGGGAGGGGAAATAGAAGCCAAATAATGGCCAAGAGCCCCGTGAAGCCTTCTAAGTTAATCCCTTTCCCCATTGCCCCACAATCTCTTCTAATTTAAGGTGGTTTCCTCCGTTGATAAACTCAGCTGACTTCCTTGTTTTTCACGCCCGGCTTGAAGTCGGAAATTATATTGGTAAGACTCGTGATGGTGGATGTTATTAATGTGCTTAATGGGCACTCAAGGCAGTTTAAAGATCTTAGCCTTTGCACTGTGCCTTTATCCCACCCTGGGGGTAAATAATGGAGATGCTAACACAGTCTGTAAAGGGGAGAGAACAGAGGTGGCCTGCCTGCTTCCCAGGCCGGGATGCTTTGATGGCCTGTCTGCAGGCAGGGTGATGAAATCAGCTTTCCTCGTTTTTACATCCCTTTCAAAAGGCCAAGTCTCCCAACACAATGCACATTTCCAAGTCATTTTTAATTTGGCATGAAAATGTCTCCTTTACCCTAGACCACAGCCAGCAGAGTTAATGGGAAACACACATCTGGGCAGCTGTGCTTTCCCAAGTGGGGAGGTGAGCCGTGGGGGCAGGCGTGTGGAGGTGATTAAAGATAGCGCCTCCAGGCGTGTGGAGGTGATTAAAGATAGCGCCTCTCAGCCCCCAGCAGACTGTGGGGATTTAACCCATCGCACTAGGATTGTTCATTTTCATCCCTCTCTATGGCTCCTAGGAGTGGTCATAGGGTTCCCTTCTTTTCCCCTCTGGAGTAATGGGGGTTCAGTTAACCTTCCGGTGGTTCTTCGTTTCTGGTCCCAGGTGAGCAGGGGGCAGGGTGGGAGGGACATTCTCTCTGTGTTCTCTACTAAGCCAGTCTAAGCTATTCCTGGCTGGTCTCTCTTCTGCTGCAGGCACTCCTCAGGCCTGACCCTCTCTGCACGAGTGCAGAGGATGGGGCATTTGGCAGAGGATAATGGCGTAAGCTTTGAGCACATTTATGCCAAGCTTTCAGGATTCTTTGTGGCTTGTTCCCTCCCCTGACCAGATTCTTGGTGTGTGAATTCAATCAGAATGAATTTGTATCTAAGACCAGGACACAGAGATCCTGATATATGTCAATAGTGACTCTGTCTATGAATGTCTAGTGTGCCAGAGAAGGGTTCTCTTACTTCAGTTCATCCCATCTTTACTTTGGCCTCAAGTTTTAGGCATATATATATATATATATATATATATATATATATATTACCATTACCATACTATAGTTTGCATATTCTTCTTCTTAGTTAATCTTTCAGGGATTAGGTGTAACCTGAGGAACAGCGAGGTCTGTGAATTCCTTGGGATTGTCTGCAAAAAAATGTGTATGCTCATGGCTTTCATCAGATTCTCAAAAATGATGTCTCCAACACTAAAATTAAGGTGATTATACCATATAGTCTAATTTGCCTGGGACAGTTCCAGCTTACACCAGTTGTCCCGGTGTAATTGTTAATAGCAACTCTTTTCACTCATAAAAGTGTCTTGGTGTGGCTGATAAAATATAGTGCATCCTCATTAAGTGGAGATTCTGTATTTGCAATTCACCTACTTGCTAAAATTCATTTGAACTCCCAAAGCAATGCACACGTCACTTTTGCAGTCATTCGTGGCCATGCAGAGAGTGGTAAGAGATTGAGTCGCCTGGTGTGCCCATTTTAGCTGAGGTCAAAGAAGGTAATACTTAGCCTTTTTGTTTCAGCTCTCAAATTGTGTTCTTTCTAGGGTCTATTTAGGGCTACCTTTTTTACATCTGCACCTTTCGTTGGGGATTTTACTGTTTAAAATGGCCCCCGAGTCCATTGCTGAGGTGCTATCTAGTGCTCCTAAGTGCCAGAAGGCTGGGATGTGCCTTATAGAGAAATCACATGTACCAGATACGCCTCCTCCACGTGTGGGTTATGCATATAGTGCTGTTGGGTGTGAGTTCAATGTTACTGAGTCAACAACATATATTGAATAGGATGTCTTAAACAGAAACACACATAAAACAGAGTTATGGGTTGATTGGTTGACAGAAAACAGGCTCACAGGAGCCTAACCCTGTCTGTGTTTCCCCAAGGAGCAATGGTTCTGTCTTTGATAATTCAGGTTTCTTTACAAATCATAACTGCCGTGAATAATAAGAATCAATTGCACGTGGTCACCCTTGCTAAAATTCATTGTTTTATGATGATAACCAGACAAGCAAGACTTGGCTCCAAAACCTTGCTGTGCTTGTTACCAGCTATGACACCTTGAGTAGTCACTCTCCTCCACCCCCCCCCCCCAACCCGCCCCCCTGGCAAGCATCAGTTTCCTCTCAGTAGGATGAGAATGGCCACTTGGGTGTCCTTCCCTCTTTACCTTAAGTTGAAGAGCCTGTCAGTGCCTTGGAGAAGCAGGCCTTCTGTGGAAGGCAGTTCCAGATGACAGTGGCAGGTCCCTTCCTGTGTCTGAGACAGACCGACCTCTCTGTGACAATAACTGGAGGGAACCTCTCCTGGGGCCTCTTTGATGGGGAAGGAGGTGGTCATGGCACACCGCAGTGGGATCCATCCCCTTCTTTATGGCCGCCTCCTTGCAAGGACCATCCACCAATTTGCAAGGAGCCCAACCAATAGTCCTTCTATCCCGGGAACATCCTGGTCTAGTTTACAGGTACACTACCAAGCCAAGTGAGGAGCACCTAAACGAGCCAATAAAAACCAGGGGGACAAAAGGGTGGGAACTCTCATGTGCTGAGAGCCCACAAAGAGCTGGCCATTGACCTGTATACTTCAACCAAGGACCTATTTCCCACGACAGTGTTCCTGGTTAGGTATTATTATGTCTGTTTGAAAGTGGATGTGGAAACTGAAGCAAAAAGAAGACTTCGGCCCAAGAACACTCAGTAAGTCAGTGGCAGCGTGAGCAATTCAAACACCAGTCTTTCAAACCTCATCATTTTCACTTCTCCTTTTATTTTCCAGTAAAGCCTGCCTGCTCTTAGAGGGGAGGGGCTAGCTTTCAAAATGTCAGGACCTCATTCTCCGAGGGAATTTTCAGAAAGAAAGCAGATCCTATTGTATAATGGAAATCCCAACAGTTGACCCTTAAACAACATGGTTTGAACTGCACTGTCCACTTACACATGGATTTTTCAATAAATGTTGCGACTGTGTTTTCACTTCCTCATGATTTTCTTAATAACATCTTCTCTCTAGCTTAATTTACTGTAAGAATACAGTCTATAACACATATAACAGACAAAATATGTGTTAATTGACTTTATGTTATTGGTCAAGAGTAGGCTATTACTAGTTAAGTTGCAGGGAGTCAGAAGTTATATGTGGATTTTTAAAAATATATTTTTATTGATTTCAGAGAGGAAGGGAGGGGGAGAAAGAGAAAGAAACATAAATGTGAGAGAGAATTATTGATAGGCTGCCTCCTGCACACCCCCCACCAGAGATGTGCCCGCAACCAACATACATGCCTTTGAATGGAATCAAACCTGGGACCACTGAGTCCGCAGGCTGACGCTCCAACCATTGAGCCAAACCGGTTAGGGCATGAGAGAGAATTATTGATTGGCTGCCTCCTGCCTGCCCCACACTGGAGATTGAGTCCTCAACTGGGGCATGAGCCTTTGACCAGAATCAAACCTGAGACCCTTCAGTGTACAGGCCAATGCTTTATCCACTGAGCCAAACTGGCCAGGGCAATTATACATGGATTTTTGACAGTATGGAGAGTTGCTGCTTATAACCCCTGTGTTGTTCAAGAGTGAACTGCAATTTCTCAGGAGCCCTGGTTTCCAGCATCCCCTTTGCAAACCTTCCTGTAAGAGCAATAGTGAACCTCCAAATTCATCATTTCCCTGCCTGGCACTAGGACCTGCTGGCTGCTGTCTGGTGAAGGTCATCCTCTTAGCCCTGCTTGCTTTTCGCTGCTTTCGAGCACCCTTTTTCAGAACAGGAGTTCAGTTGCAACTCTCTCTTTTGCTTGGCCCCAGGACAACTTTTCCACTGTCACCACCCTGTAGCCTCAGCTGGCACAGAAATTCCAAAATAAATGAACGTGTTGTAAATGGGGAGAAAATATTGTGTCCTTGCGGTGTTGATGTTGATTGCAGCTCGGCGGCTCAGGCAGCGATGACCACAGCTCAAGCTGCATATTTCTTTACCCAAACACGCAGAGGGCCAGCCGAAGCCAGGAGCTCTGCAGACGACTCCATTCAGTATGCACTTTAGCGTCTAGAAGGTGTGCCTGTCGGGGCTGACAAAGTGCCATTGATCCGCAGCCCCTAGCCAGGCCAGGGACCCGGCCCGTCAAAGTCAGGCTGAGACCAGCCTTCCAGCCATGATGCCCGATGATAACACTTTGGCAGGAGACGGCCCCCTGGAGCAGTGTGGTGCTGGCCTTTGGAATGGCCCTCAAGTCTGGGTGTGATTGGGGCTGGCACAGCACAGGCTGTAGCTCACTGAAGCCCTGTGGTAAGAGGCTTCTCGTACTATGGGTGAGGCCTGAGGTTGCTTGTTGGGGTCTGGCTGCAGACTCCCAGGGGGGCTTGCAAGTTTGACCACCCAGTGTCAATTTGGTAAGGACGTGAATAAGAGGAAAACAAAACCTCCTTTGAAGGGGACCATGGGTAGGCAGAGGGAGAAAGTGATTTGTTACAAGGATTTAGTTTTTCCTCTCTGTCCAAAGATTAGGCTTGAATTTTCCAGGGAACAATGGGGATTTCTTGTGTAGGTCACATTCCAGAGAGTTTTGAAGAAGACAACTGTTAATACTTTCTGTCTGTTCTTTAAGACATTGCTTCCGCTTCCTAATCCTGTGATTTGGTGGTCCAGCCAATCACAGTTTCTCCTATCCCTGGATGCAGGGGCAGGACATATTCTTGATCTGCCAATCACAGAACTCCGTTTCCCTCAGAGGAATAGACATTCGACCCAAGCTGGACCCATCAGAATCCTCTGTAACTTTTTCTTTTTTTCTCCCTAGGTCTTTGGATTTGGAGAAGGTAGTTTGGTTTTAGGTCAGAGAGCTAAAAGGATATGAACTGAGGCTGGCTGGTGGGCATCTTCTTTACAATTTGGGAACACCCATTTGTAAACTAGGAGAGAATGAGACAATACACAGGAAGTTGGTACCAAGTAGTGGGAAGGAGTGAGAGAGGGTCCTGAGGTTCATGTTTGAGTTCCTGGATCTAGCTATTCTTGAAGCTTCTTAGATTTCTGGTTAAATGGGTCAATTAGTCCTTCTTTTAATTCAAAAAGTAGGACAAATAAAAATCCTTCTGAGGGGGCCTAGATGGGAGCCAGGAGAGACATGATGAACAATCATTTTATAAAAATAATTCATGGCAATGGTCTTTAGTCATCTATGCCTTCCCATTGATTTGTTCAACATACATTTATTGAATGGCCTCTATGTGCCAGTCTTGTGCCAAGACTGAGACTATTAAAATGAATAAGGTAAAATATCTTCCATCAAGGAGCTTGCAGTCCAGTTGGAAAAACAAACAATGATGATACAGTGTGAGATAATACAGTGCAAAGATTACAGTACAATGCTAGGGTGAAAGATTGGTGCTCTGGGAATACAAAGGAAGCCAGTTCACCCAGGAGGAAAGGGAGATCAGGACAGACTTCCCAGGTGAGTCAGCACCTAAGCTGCAATAGATGCAGGTGGGAAACGGATGAGCAGTAGCTAATCCTTGGCCTGCAGCTCTTATTCTGGGGTTGGGCCTGGAGGGATAGGGGATGAGACCAGCACAGACATTATAGCAACACATGACTAGGTCATGAAGCCCTAATTGATGACTAATCAGGAGCTCTAGACATTCATAGGAGGTTCATATACTCTTATCAGGAGAATTATGATGAGCTTTGCAGGCTCATCCTAATTAATCTGCTCGCTTCTCAATCCTCCACTACATTCTCTCCATTTCTTTTGGCCACTAAATTTGCTATCTGCTCTTTCTAACTATGCTTTTGAAATATTTTAAATCATGCCCCTTATCAGTCAAATAATGTTGACGAGGCACTCACAATATTTGTAAATAACTCTAAATTATATATATAGCTGTTATGGAAATATATTAATCAATGATAAAATATATTCAGCAATAGGAAATCTAAAAGAATAAACATCAAATGAACAGTATATTAAATGTCTTGTTAACAGTACTAGCTAAATATATTAACCACTATACCTTCGAGTTGAGGGCCATGGTAAATGAAGGTGAATTTATAGCCACCCATTTTGCAAAAAGTCTTGTTAATTTGATAATTTTCTTATCAGATTTGGTGGTGCAGCTGTTGGAGAACTCCGACTAGACGCAGGAAAAGGGGGAAGTGTCCTTGCCCATGTTCTCATTGGTTGCTGTACTTGTTCCATCAGTGTTGTCCCGCACTCACACTTTCTTTGCAAGAATTGTTTTAAGCCATTTGTCTATTTTGTGAAGATGAGTTTGGTTAAGATCAGGGAATTGTCTTATTCCTTTTGGTCTGCTGTAACAAAATACCACAGACTGGGTGGCTTATATAAACAATAGAATTTCTTTATTTTTAAAAATATATATTTTTATTGATTTCAGAGAGGAAGGTATAGGGAGAGAGAGTTAGAAATGCCAATGATGTGAAAGAATCATTGATTGGCTGCCTTCTGCACACCCCCAACTGGGGATTGAGCCCGAAACCTGGGCATGTGCCTGACTGGGAATTGAACCATGATTTCTTGACTCAGAGGTCAGTGCTAAGCCACTGAGCCACGCTGGCTGGGAAGAATTCATTTCTAACAGTTCTGGAAGCTGGATGTCTGAGATCAAGGTGCTAACATGGTCTGGTTCTGGGAAAGGCTCTCTTCCGGGCTGCAGACTGCTGGCTTCGGGCTGCATCCTCACATGGTGCAAGGGAAGAGGGAGCTCTCTGGGGTCCCTTAACAAGGGCACTCATTCCATCTTCATGGCCCAATCACCTCCCAAAGGTTCCACCTCCAAATGCCTTCAAGCAGGTTGTTCTAACTTTAGCTGTGCCATTGGGACCAAACTGAAAAACCTGACACATAATTCCAAATTCAAAAATTTTGGTGGGCTACTTTGAAACGTAGCCATGTTCAGCATCCTGCTCCGCCTGTCTCATTTCCTCCCTCCCTGTATTGGTTAGGTTCTCTGAGATGCAGATGCTAAGAAGGTTTAGATCAGCCATTTTCAACCTTTTTCATTTCATGGCACACACAAACTAATTACTAAAATATCACGGTACACCAAAAATATATGTATTTTGACTATCTGATGAAAATATTGGTGTAATTTTGATTCATTCATCCTGGACAGTTATGGTTATGTGGGCTGCTGCTGTTTTTAAAATTTGACAATTTAAGGGAAAAGAGGTCAGTGCCCTTGACTAAATAGTCAGGTTTTGCATGTTTTAAAAATTCTTGCGGCATGTTGGCTGAAAATCGATGGTTTAGATTTATGGGGAGAAATAACCGTGAAGAGAAAAGAAATGTTGGAAGATCTGTTAGACCATGAGGCAGTCTGACAACACCTGTGAAGAGGAAGGAGAGTTGGATAGGTTGGGTTTCAGACTGTAGTTTTAGTTCCGACAATGTTTAAGCTAGGTCAATGAGCAGTCCTTGACCAAAGTCTGCATCACAGGAGTCCTATGTTTTACAGGAATTATCTGCCTTGGTACCCCAGCCATGCATACTCTTTGGCTGAGAGTCCCTGTGGGATGTATGCATGGTTTTAGTACACACGCAGGGATGCATTCAGAACTCAGCAGCTGGAGCCATCAGTCAATTATGCCTTGAGTAACAGAAGATCTGAGAGGCACACTTCACGGTTTCCACCCTTCTTCCCTTCTCTTTCTCCCTTTCTTCATTTCTTTCTTCTTCCAGATAATATTTTTGGAGTGCTGTTCAGGTTCCAGGCTAAGTGCTAGGTACTGGCAATATATAATGAATAAGACAGACGCTATCTCTACTCTTATGGAGCTTCATTAGTCATTCTTCTTTATGATTATTTGTATGGTTCTGTTGAGAATGAACTCAACTGAAAAGTCTTTTGAGTGGTGGGCGGGAGACTAATCTAGCTCTCCACCCTGTAACCCACAGAGTTTAGACAATTGCTTGGCACATCGTTAAGATAACTATCTATTTCCTAAGCTCCAAACCAGGCCATTATTATTTGTGAATTTATTTACAAAGAAAGTCATAAAAAAAACCCCAAAACCTGTGAAAGTTAAATCACATTTGCCCAGTTGGCATGGCTCATTGGTTGAGCATCGACCCGTAAACCAAAAGATCACAGTTTTATCCAGCCAGGGACACATGCCTGGGTTGCAGGCTCAATCCCAGAAGGAGGCGTGCAGGAGGCAGCCAATCAATGATTTTCATCATTGATGTTTCTATCTCTCTTCCTCTCCCTTCTTCCCTGAAATCAATAAAAACTTATTTTTTAAAAAATCACATTTCGTTATAGTTTTAATCAACCCCTTTTTAAGAACAAGGGCAAATTCATGAAATTAGACTGATCCCAGGAAAGCCAGGACTTATGTTAAATATAGCAGGCAGGTTGATTTAATCAGATTTGTTTGGGTGCAAAAACAAAGATTCATTCAAATTATTCATAGGTTTGTCATAAAATTACGTGTGTATGGGAACTCAGGAAAAGTTCTTCAGTTGGCCTTGGGAAGGTCAAGAACTCCAGCAGAATTTGGGCCACACAAGGACTGAGTGTGGAATTGTAAGATCATTTGGAATCCTGGGAGGTTCCAGGAATGTTGGACTCAGCAGAGCATGGATCATGACTGATGTTCCATCATTTTCATGACTCATCTCTTCTTCATGGGATGTTCTCCTCTTCCTACAGACAGATTTCCTCAACCTCTCTCTTTTGTATTGTCTTGACTTCCTAGTTTCTGGACTCTCATAACTTCATCTGGCTCATGCATTATGGTCCCTCTGGTTTATTTCTCTCAAGACTTATCTTCTGCTGCTAAAGACTCCACTCTCCTGCCATTTCTCAGTTCAAATTCTAAAGAGGAAAAATCTGGTTGGCTCAGGTCTTGTTTTATGACAGTCTGAGATGATCAGTACTGAACTTGGGACCCTTGTTCAGAAGTCCACTTATGGTCCAATCAATTGGGAAGGTTGGATTGAGTTTCATATGACTCCACATATACTGCCCAAGGCTTTCTCTTTTCCCAGAAAATTGGCATTCCAGTTTCCCTTGGAAAAGAACCATTACTTTTGGTAGAAGATATGCCATTTAAAAAGTCTTGTATTAGTTCGCATGTAGTCACGATGAATGAAATAATGTTATTATATACCTGCCAATCCTAGTCCTTTTCATATAAACTAATCCACCGTTTCTATTTCCCAGACTGATGGAGGAGGAGTGGATGCAAGATTGATAAAGTCCACACCATCTGCCTCGCATTCATTATTTCATTTGATGATGACAATAGGCCTAATGAGGTAAGTACTATCCACATTTTACAGATGGCAAAACAGACTCAGAGAGTTTAAATAACTTGCCAGAATTAGCAAGTAGTTGACCTAGGATTCAAATCCAAGTGTTCAACTCTATGTCTGTACTATTTTTTTTTTTTTTTTACAACAACCTACTTTCATGTCCTCCCATGTTCAACTACGTCCAGCTCAGAAAGCACTCAGAACACTCCCTTTTCTACCTTGCTTGGCCTGGAAACGTGGGGTCCAAGAGCGTGTGTGTGTGTGTGTGTGTGTGTGTGTGTGTGTGTGCTGTCTGCTCCCCTCTTCACGTTGTGTTGGTTTCTACTACACACCTCCCTCTGGCTGATAGAAATAATTTTTGATCAGAGGCTGTCAGAGACCTGAGTTCAAGCCTTGGCTCTGCTACTAATGAGGTGGATGATTGGGGGCTAGTTTCCCCCCCATCCCCCAGGGGACAAACAAGGACATTTAAGCTTCTTTCAGTCTTGATAGTCCATGCCCAAAGGACATCTTTTAACTCTGTCCACTTCTGAAAGCTCATTGACTTTGGCTCATGGTCCCTTTGAAAACTCAGTCCTTCAAGGTGGATCAAAGCTCTCTCCCTGCTTCCTGGTGGTATGAACCGCCATATATGGTATCAGGAAACCTGGAGGATGCTGGCCTGGAGCTAAAAGGGCTTGAATTTTGAGTAAATGTTACTTTCCATCTGATTCAGGTCCTTTCAACGTGGGAGGAATGTGAAATATAACTGAGTGGGAGAGAATAATTCTCCACAGTCTGAATTCATTTTCTCCAGCTGTTTTTCAGGACCATGCTTTTGATTCACCAAAACCCCACAGTTTCACACATATCATCTTAGCCTCATCACATACCCCTAACCCCCGGATGCAGAAGTCTACTCAGTGGGAGTCCATCATCCATTGCTTTCATTCATTAAACATTGAGTGCCACCATATAATTCTGGATGCTAGGTCTGTAACAGTGAACAAAACAGATATGGCTCCTTCTTGCCTACTGTTTGCCACCTGGAAGGAAAAATAATCAATAAACAAGTGATAAATAGATGATTCTAACTTCTCAGGCAATTCTTCTTTAGAAATCTCATAGGGAGTAAATCACATGGTGCTTGTATCTTTTTAAAAAACTGCCTTTTAGTGTTACGCATTACAAATAACATCTCATTGTAGAGAATTCTGCAAACATCCCAATGGATTTCTCACAGTCAAATTCAGTTATAGTGAGATCTAAAATATTCGGCATATAGTATATGTTCATTCAATATCAACCCTTTTACTAAGAGTGAATAAATAAGTGACAATTTGGATCTTGAATTAAACAGTGGAAGAAGGAAACTGTTATATAGACAGTTTTGAAATAAGTCTTTTGCTCCATTCAATTATTAGATTATTTTTGTATTATTCCAATTATTCATTAAATACTTAATTAAAGACTTACTATGTACCAGGGCTGCCGGGTTATAAGGGTATATGGTAACCAGGACAAACATAGTCATTGCCCCTGAGGAGCTGTTTTTAAATTTTTTTTGCTCTTCCTTTCTTCCCTCTCCCTCTCCCTCCTTCCCTCCTTCCTTTATGTATCCCCCTTTCTCTCTCTCCACCAGTGAACTTTCGATGTGGAATCATGCTTTAGTAAGCATGATTTCAATGATGCTTAAAATGGTGTGGGGAAATAATAAACAGAGACAGAGAAAATCATGGCAAAATTAAGGGGGAGGAAGCATAGTTTTCCTTTCTTTCCCCCTTTTCCCCTGTGTGATGAAGAGCCCATAATTAGAATACTATTATTGAAGTGACTCTTACATAGAAAGGATAGAGAGAGTACTTGTTGTATTGGAGCATTAATTACAACCACGTGGGCCAACAGCCTGCCATGGAAATAATTCTGTTATTTACGTAGCTCTTTGCAGCCATGGATGTGCCGTCCTGGACACTGACCTGCTCTCCCTTGTGCAGGGATGGTGGCCAGGGACTATTTACAAGTCTCTATATCCTACGGCTGCTCTAAACAACTGGTAACCGAGGCGATGAAGGGGCAGGGGCTTTGCATAAATAGAAAAGCAAATGTATATTTGTCGGTATTGCTCTCCTCTCCTTTCTTTTATCCTCTTTCCAAAAATAAAGTGCATTGTTCCCAGGGAGTGGAATTTGAAGTGGCAGCTGTCTGCCTGGCTGACTCCTTCCCAAAGAGCCGAGCTCAAGGAAGTAACCAGGGTTAACTCGAGTTTGTTCCGTCCTCTACCGACACAGGGATCCAAGCTGCCAAAATAGCTGCATTCACAGGGTGTGTCGTGCACAGAGCCAAGTATGCCCATCGCTCACACGCTTACGAGTGACGCACAAGCTGTGAGGGTACCTGTGTCCTTGAGCTCCACACAAGGGTTGTTCATTGGAAACCTCCCCCCGCCCCCATAGTACCATTTGTAAGGAATGGTCTAGCACAGTGCTTCCATCCACTGCTCTCTCCACATGGGCTGGAAATCATTTCTCTGGGTCTGGCTCCACAACAGTTCCAATGAGGTTTGACTTTGATTTTATGTGCCCGTGAACTTGGGGGAGAGGGGCAGCCCGAAGGAGGAACGTGGGCATGCACACTGTGCTATGCGGGAGGGCTGGCTTTAAGAATGACTTACAATTCACTGGATGACAGCTGATTGTCCAGGAGAGGGGACATGTTATTCAGGAGAATTCTGTAGGCAAAATACAGGTGCATAATCTGGTATTAAGTTAAATTGATATGACCCGATTCAACAAACCCTGAGTAAACCCTTTGATATCATTAGTATACCAAGAGATCTTTGTAAAAGAACCTATCATTTCTTCCAATGGCTGGTTCAGTGTTTTATATGAGCAGGAGTGCCTTCGAGGAATATGATGTCTGCAATCCAAGGAGCATCAGTCTTTGGTGGGGGGAGAACTATTTCCTAGAGACAGCATTATAGCGTGGGAGAAACCATTCCAAGCATACTCTATAACAGGCACTACCTAATGTGCTAGGGGTTGGGGATGCTGGGGCAAAATGGCAATAAGATAGGTTTCTACCATGAAAAGGCACTTACTTGGTTGAATGGCAACCTCCCATTCAACCTAATATATATCTCCTAATCCCCAGAACTGGTGAACGTGATCTCATTTGGAGAAAGCGTCTTTGCATATGTAGTTAAAGATCTTCAGATGACATCATTCTGCATTATCTGAGTGGGCCCCAAATCCAATGACAGGTGTCCCTAGACAAGACACACAACGGGGAGACACCCAGAGAGGAGAAAAAAGCATATGAAGACAGAGGCAGAGGTTAGACCTATGTAGCCACAAACCAAGGAATGCTCGGAGCCAGCAGAAGCTGGAAGAGGCAAGGAGAAAGTCTCTCCTAGGGCTTTTGGAGGGAACGTGGCCCTGCCAACCCATTGATTTTAGACTCCAGGCCTCCAGAAGGGGGAGGGAATACATTTCTGTAGATTTAAGCCACCCAGTTTGTAAACATTTGTTACACTAGTCCTAGAGAACTACTGCAGGGAATAAGCTAATCACTTATTCTGGAAATGTGTAGTTGGAAGCTAGTTTCTTCTAAAGGCTCAGAGGCCTTTCTAGTTCATTCATTCATTCATTCATTCATTCATTCATTCATTCCCTCCACAAACACTCAGCTCAGGGCTACTAGATGCTGGCCTCTGTTCTTGGTGCTGAGTAAACAAAGACAAGTGAGGCTTAGCTTGGCCTTGCTGGGAGCTCAGGGAAGCCAACAAGGACCCAAGAGAGAGAAAGGCTCTCAGAGGTGTGCATGATGGGAACACAAAACTAGGCTGGGTTCCTCTGTGCTTTTACAGGGAGATAGGCAGTTTACACAACAATGGCCTGTGCCCTAAGGTCTGGATGTGCCCCAAACCAGGGGAAATCTGCTCCCACAGAAAGCACTTCCGCAGGGTGAGCAAAGATTTCTGTACACTAACCTTAGACTCAGTTAAAAACAAAAAGAAAGGAAGAAAGACGGTGGCTCATAATTTATGGGGCCCATGGGGAAGAAAACAAAAGGGTCCTTTCTGGAGCAGACTGATGTGTGTGGAGTTTATGTACAAAGCTCCCTCCGCCATTGCCAGCCTTGGTTTGGAATCCTTTTGAGCTGGAGATGGGAAGTGGTGGTGGTGGACAGAGGTGGAGCCGAGGGATGGTGAGTTCCACCAGAGGAAAGACATCCTCATCAAGAACTGGGCCTGAGTTAGAGTGAAATTCCCCACACATGCTACTTTGTCTCTCAGACTTGCTTTAAATACAGTCACTCGTTTATTCATCCATGGAACACTGATTTACTCCTGTGAGATTAGCAAGGTAGTTCTGTGCAAGGGGATGGCACTTAACTGGAAAGCAAGAAAATTCTGAAAGGAGCTGATTAATCATATGGGGACAGAGACACAGACCTTGACACGGAGGACCAATGCAAGGCCAGGGTTAGCCCCAAATGCAAAATGAGTAGACAGACATAGTAATGCTATAGACAGTAAAGGGAGGTTATTAAAGGGAAGCCTGACCAGGAAAGGCTTTCTGGAGAATGAGTAGCTCAAGGTGGGTGTTGCTATATGGGTAGGATTTAGCCAGATGGGAGCAGATGGGGTTGGACACTCCTTCCTTTCTCCCTTTCTCCCTCATTCTCTCCCGTCCTTCTTCCTTCTCTCTCTCGAGCCCGGGGAAGGAAGAGAATAGCATACCCAAATGTCTGTCATCACAAAGGATTGTCATCCAGGGGGAAGGCAAAACTGGTGCTAGCTGGGATATCAAATTCTGGTTACAATAAATCTTGGGAAACAAACATTTTACATCGTTTTATTAAAAGTAGAAGATGTAATTTGTGGTCAGATAGTAGAAGCCTGCTAAGGTGTTTGTGATCCTAAAAGCAGTGGGGCCATTGGTTGTTGTTTTTTTCCTTTTTCAGGAGATAAAAATCTATTTCCATCCTAAACGTAATAATGCCGGAAGTAGAAAAATTATGGAAAAAAAGAGAAATAAATCACCAGTAATCCTCCCTTAAAGAAATAATTACTGTCAGTATTTTTCCTGCATGTAATTTTAAAAATAGTTGTGGAAATCACATATAGATTTTTTTTTTAATATCCTGCCTTTTAATCTCACCATTACAACACAAGCATTTCCGGATGTTATTTTAGTTCCTAATGCTGGCGTCCAGGAGATGTACATTAATTTACTTAATCTTTCCCCTATGGTTGAATATTTGATTTACTAGCATTCTTCATTATTGTAAATCATGCTGGGATGAGCTTCTTCGTGTAATAATCTCCTCCCATATTTATGATTATTTCCTTTGGCTAGAGCCCTGGATGGGGAATCATGGAATCAAAGGGCATGGACATCTTTAAGGTTCTTTGAACATCCTGCCAAATTGCTTCCTTGGGGGCTGTTGAGCTTTGGAAGTACATGATGAAAGATGAGTCTCATAGCGGAGGCCAGGCAGGGCCAGGCCAGAGAGAAAGAGCATTCCAAACATTCTCGCGGGAAGAGGCATTCCGGAGTCACCGAAGCCGCAGCCCTGGTGATATGCTGCCCTGATATGAAAGCATTGCTGGTGGCCCTGCCATTTTTAGAAAGCCACTTTTCAGTTCTTCCCTACAAGGACAGTTGTGCTTGGGACACAGGGATCTTTCTTCTGTTCCTCGAGCATGCCCAGCTCACGTCCACCACAGGGTTCTTGCATTCGCTGTGCTCCTCCCCAGGGAAAGCTCTTCCCTCAGAACTTGTCATGTTGGGTCCCTTCTGGTCCTTTAGGTCTCAGTTCAAAGGTCGAATGCTCGGAGAGGCCACCTCTGACGACCTGCTCTAAAGGAGCAACGTCCTCTGCCTCCAGTGGCTTCTATGGAGTAGACTTCATTGACACCCTGTGTCAATGTTCAGTAGCTATTTGTAGAATGACTGGATCAAGGTCATTCGCTTATTCATTTCATCTACAAATATTTTCTGAGGGCCACTTTAAAGTATTCCCATTAGTTCAGCCAGTGTGGCTCAGTGGTTGAGTATCAACCAATGAACCAAGAGGTCTCAGATAGATTCCTGGTGCTGGCACATGCTTGGGTTGTGGGCTCCATCCTTAGGAGGGGACGTGCAGGAGGCAGCTGATCAATGATTCTCATCATTGATGTTTCTATCTCTTCATCTTCCTTCCCCTCTAAAATCAATAAAAATATATTTAAAAAAAATAAATGTTTGTGTTAAGCCATCAAGTTTTGGAGTTGTTACATAGCAACGGACAATTGAAATGCACATATAGCATTGTATACCTTGGAGAATGTCTTTCCCTCTTTCGCTGTCCTCATCACAGCTGTGATTGTTTCTCACCTGGTTATTTATTAATGACTGGAGGCCCGTTGCATGAAGAGATTCATGCACTAGGCCTTCCTTTCCATGGCTTCCAGCACCAGTTTTCCTCCTGCACATGGGACCCAGGCCTTTGCTCTGGCCAGAGTCTGCTGTTTTTGCTGCAGGTTCCTGCCAGACTCTGCCTTTTTCATCTTCACTGCAGACTCCAGCCAGAGTCTGCCTTCTTCGTCTTTGCTGCAAACTCCAGCTCGAGTCTGCCATGTTTGCCTTTGCTGCAGACTCAGGCAGAGTCTGCAGTCTTTGTCTTCACTATGGCCGGAGTGCTGCTCCTGTAGATTCCTTCGCCCCACTCCTCCCCTGCTCTCCCTCTCATAGCAGGCATCAGTGTCTGGAGCAGCTGGGCGGCTGCCATCTTTGGCCTTCTAATTTGCATATTCCCTCCTTATTGGCTGGTATGTGTATTGGAGTGATGGTCAATTTGCATGTTTCTCTTTTATTAGTGTAGATTCTCCTTTTTAGTTGTCTGTAAGCTTTATGAGGACTAAGGCCACATTGGCCATGTCTTTTTGGTTTGTCTTTTTGACTCACCATGTATAGTGGACAGTTATCACTTCAGGGCCACCAAAAAATGTTTGGGGAGTCTGACAGGGTGTGAGCTTCAGAAGAGGCAGGGTTTTGCCTCCCAGCAAGTGGAAAGTCAGATACTCTCTGTTTGCTCCCCGACAGCCAGGGCCTAGTACGTGTCCTTGGCCCAGCCAATTGGATGTTCCAGCTGGGTCTTTGGAACTAGTGATGCAGACAGAGAAGCAGGAGAGGATAGAATTCATTCTAGTGGTTCTGAAAGTAGCATCTAGTGTCCAGTGGCAGAAGCCTTGAAACCCTAACCACTTCTGAGTTAGAATTGTGTTTGGGCTGCCTGGCTTCCCTTAGTCCCTGCCCAATCATTTTACAAGTTGGTTCTCCAAACTTATTGGTAATCTTCTAGGCTACTTGATAGCTATCCAGAAATTTCATTTCTGAGTGAGCTAGAGTTGTTTTCTGTTGTATGTGTGGAGGATGCTGAGTAGTTACTTAGTACCCAACATTGTAATGAAGGCACAGAAGGTATTTAATATATATTGTTAAAGGAACGAATGTGCCAGGGACCCAGGTGGACATCAGGGATTTCAGGATAAATAAAGCTCTAATTCAGAGAAGCTTATATTTTACTAAATTATACCTAAGCAAAAACAGTAATTGCAGGTAAGTGCTGCAAGAGTGATAGGTACAAAATTATGAGAACAAACTGTATCTAGAACAGGGAAGGGAAAGGGGCTCTCTATGACTTATATTAGTGACTATAATTAAATGAACAGTAAATGTTTATTTATTTATTGAATGGATAAATAAATAAATGTAATATTGAAGTAATGTGTATGAAAAGCTTTGCCAATTATAAAGTGCTACATACATGGAAAATGCTGTTTTTAGACTAATGCTTAATGTCTGTATTAGTTAGGACTATTTATATTGCAAATATCAGAAATCTCAACTCCAACTGTCTTAAGTAAAAAGACAATTGATTGGCCCATATAATAGAAAAGGCCAGGGAGTATGACAACTTCAGGGGTTTAAGTCTTGTTATTAAGACCTCTTTCTCCTCTTTGAACTTACCTGCATTGGCTTCATTCTTAGGTTCTCCCTACCTGGTGGTTCCTAGACATTTAAGACCTCCCTATCTCAGGTTCATGGTCAGAAGAAACAAACAAACAAGAAACAATTTCTGGTTATTCAACCATAACTCCTTGGGTTGGCATTGAATGAACAAGATTGGCCTACATTGACTGATATGGCCCTTTTAAAATCAATCACTGATGGAGAGAGATATATAAAATGCTGGGATTGGCCAGACCTGGTTTATGTTTCTATTCCTGGAATTGGGGTGGAGGTCAGCCCTGATGCAGCCTCTAGTGGTTAAGACGATGGCATTGGACCCAAACTACTTGATTTTGTAAATTTTGCTTCTACCACTTCAGAGTAAAGTACATATTTGTTTCTATTTTGGCTGACACATTTTTTTTAAAAATGGAGATAATAAATACTACTGACATCACAGAGTCGGTATAAGGAGTAAATGAGTTAATATATGCAAAATGCCTAGATTAGTACCTGGCACATAGTGAGAGCTTACTGCCTGTTAGTCATCTTTCTTAGCAATTATTGTGTAGGCCAAGACTAGGGAAGGAATGGCTCTCAAAGGAAATTCATGGAACCATTACCAGAAGAGAGTATGAATGAATGCTCGAAAGGCAAAAACAACAAACGTCTACTACGCTTCATCCCCAAGTTCTCACCAACAAGCCACTGGAGGTGAGCAGCCAGTTAGCTCTTGGTGCCTGTCCTGTCCCCGCCATGAGAAGTTCCAAGCACAGTCTCGCTACCTAATCAGCACCCCAGCGGCGCTGACTGTCTCCCTGGCAACAGTCCTTGTTTTCTCCCCACAGGCTTTAGCTTTGGGGCAGTCTTAGAAAATCCATGCCTGGGCCAGCCCGAGTGCATATTAAACCATTTCAAAATGTTGGAAGAGGAAGTCTGCTTGCTTAATGTGTAATTTAGCTGAAAGAACTGGAACAACTTGCATTTGGGTATGTTCCTCATTTTGCAAATGAATGTTATTTTCGTAATGGGCCATAAATGACTCCCTCAGAGTTATTCTGGTCTATCATATTAATGTGGATGGTGGTGCTTTAATAAGAGTTGACTTTTGACTCTTTGGGCATGCACGATGCTTGCTTGGCTCCTCATATGCCAAAGCATCAGCCATTCTCCTTCTTGTGAGCTGATCTTCCTTATTCACTACTTTCATGGGATGAGCAAGAACATGAATAACACAACAACAAGCCCAAAGCTATGTCAATGGCTTGAAGTAACAAAGACCTGGTTTTTAAGTCCTCACAAAATTCCAGTTGAGGAAGCATAGTGTTTATCTTGTCTAATTTTGTGTGAGGTCTCTATGTCTCCATCATTCTTCACGTCTCTCTGGAGACATACTGGAGAAATTTTCCCAATTCAATTGGTTTCAAGATGGAGGTGTTCTCACCATGAAATAACTGGGTAAGAAGGAAATTCTTCTCATGGCAGGGACAGGACAGGCAAGAACTTTTAGTAGAGAAGTGGTTTTGAGCTAGGTTCCTGGAAAGAAAACATAAATCCTTTAAAAAAATTTCTTATAGGAGTGCTGGAAACTCTATAGACAAGTCTGTGCTCAGAGTCCAATACCTCTGCTTGGGAACATCTGGGTGGTGGTTGTGACAATCTATAGCTGGAAACCTGTGTCACACCCTTGCTTCTGCCCAGAGCACAGCAAGACTCAAGGCTTCCTTTGATCTCTGAGTTCCATGGAACTCCATGTGCTGAGTTCCGTAAGTTCTAGACTCACTTCTGGAGGGTAACCCTAGCTCCCTTGTCTTCCCAGTACCTAGTCCTCTTCTCTCACTGTCCAGAGGGTGATACTTCCCCTATACAGTAGTTCTCACCATCTCTTGCCTGTGCTATTACCTCCTTCCTCAGCCTTACTCTCCTGTAGGACAACCACTTACTGTGCATATTCTAAGGAAGACCTCATATAAGATGTTACATGGCTGTGTTATAATATGTGTTAAGCTCTGTATTTGTTCTTGGTTTGGAACATATGGTCACATCATTCTCCCCTCATCAACCTTGTTATTGAACAGGCCTCCCTTGCTGCTCCAAGTTTCCCATCTGAGCTCGACAATCTCATTAGCTGTGCATTTTGAGGCAGGTTACTACTGTACCTCTCTGAGCCTCATAGTTTCCCTCTGTAAAATGGGCACAAACATATGTTCTTCAGAGGACTTTTTAAGAAAATTAAATGCGATTGTGTCTGAAACACACCTAGCACAGTGTTGGGCTCAGCACTCTCAGTAAATGGCTGCCCTTGCTATGTTAGAGGTCATTCTGTGGAGGACACTGCTGCTCATTCTCTTCTCCTTTTCTAAGCTCCCTCGGCCCCTTCTCTCCCCGCCCCCCCCCCCCCCCCCCCCCCCCCCCGCCTTCTTTTTTCTTAGCCTCTGGGTCTCCTCCACCTTTTTCAATCCCACCCACAATTCTGAGAGGATGGAAGAGGATAGAATTGTTTATTTTGAGACTAAATTCAACATTGACCCTCAGAAAAAACAACCCCTGCAATACGCTCTATTACCACATAAGCGCTACATTTAAACAAAGCCTTTGGGCCTGAACTGAAAATTACCGTCCCGCTGGGAGGCATAAACCAGAGGGGCTGCGGGTGTGAAAGAGGGACGAGCAGCAGCTGGCGGGGCCGGGCTGGGCTACAGGAAGGAGAAGCCCAGCTCCTGGCTGTATGCATTGATTTCACGTGGAAAATTGGGCCCCCCTTCTCCTTGCACAGACAGGGGAAACAATAGCAATCTGTTAAAATGTGGGAGGGCAGGAAAGCAACGACTATTATAGATTGAAATCAATAAGAGCTCCATTCAGCGAGCCTTCTACTGGGGCTCACTCAGATGAGATAGCCAGAAAATGGCATGTGGCTATGACTGCAACCATTAAACCAACCAAACAAAAACCCAAACAACAGTGGAGCTGAGGAATCTCCCTGTGACTGGGAAATGATAATCTGAGTACCGAGAAAAGCAGGCATTTATCGAACACTTATTATCTACTAGGCTAGTGGTCGGCAAACTCATTAGTCAATAGAGCCAAATATGAACAGTACAACGATTGAAATTGCTTTTGAGAGCCAAATTTTTTAAACTTAAACTTCTAAGGCCACCTCTTCAAAATAGACTCGCCCTAGCCTGTGCTATTTTGTGGAAGAGCCACACTCAAGGGGTCAAAGAGCCGCCTGTGGCTCGTGAACCACAGTTTGCCTATCACAGTACTAGTCACAGAGCTCAGTGAGAGCTTTCCATATACGAATTTGTTTAAACCTCATGACTGGCCTATGTGGTAGGTACTGTATTTATTTATTTGTGACTTTATAAAAGTGTAGTTTTAGGTTCACAGCAAAATTAAGAGGAAAATAGAGAGATATCCCATATACCCCCTGCTCCCACACATGCACAGCCTCTCCCATTAGTAATACTTTCCACTTGAGTGGGTAGATACTATTTTTATCTTTATTTTTACATGTGAGAAAGCGGAGACACGGAGAGGTTCAGCAATTTCTTTAAAGTCACACAGTTTGTGGATTGAACCCTGGCATTCTGGCTCCCGAGCCTACATGCCCGATCCCCATGTTGATTTGCCTGTTGCTGTGTAAGATGCACTTAGCTGATGGCTTTGAACAAACAGATGTGAAACTGGGTGGCTCTTTCCAATGGACCTGACGCCATGTTGCCTTAAATGCATTAGAGTTATTTGCACGCCTGTCTTGTCATCCGCTGAAAAACTGTAGGATCCTCCAGGGTCTTTTCATTTCATTTTCCTTTTTGGGCCTGCACACTGTGCCTGGCACATAGAAGGGGCTCAGCGAATGCTTGCTGTGCTCTGAGCAGGGAGATGCTACATGAGGTATACTAACTGTGAACGTGAATTAGACACTTGGCAAAGATGGAGATCAGAGAGGGATGGAGAGGCTGGAGAAAGGTCCACGGAAGAGAAAGGTAGTGAGAGAGGCCTTGAAAATTTGAATAGAGCGATGGTTGGAGAAAGGGAGTTCAAAATGGGGAGACCACATGGGCAATGTGTACAAGTGGGAAGGAGGATGGCGTGGCAGATGCTAATAGGGAGACCTGGTGAACCATAGTGAACATTTGGACTTGGTGCAGTTGGCCATCACCTGAGTTGGCAGAGGTTTTAAGTTTGGGGGAGCATGAACAAGACAGTGCTTTCAGACCCATGGGGGGCCAGTATTGCCTAGTGGTTAAGCACTTGGAGTCTTTTTAAAAAATATATATTTCATTGATTTTTTACAGAGAGGAAGAGAGAGCTAGAAACATTGATGAGAGAGAAACATCAACCAGCTGCCTCTTGCACACACCCTTCTGGGGATGTGCCCGCAACCAATGTACATGCCCTTGACAGGAATCGAACTTGGGACCTTTCAGTCTGCAGACCGACGCTCTATCCACTGAGCCAAACCGGTTTCGGCCACTTGGAATCTTGAGGTCAAAGCCAAACTCAGCCATTGCTCAGTTGTGGGACCTTGTGTAAGTCTCCAGGCATATATGCCTCTCAGGATGCTGAGAGGATTTAAAGACATAATGTGTGGACAGTGTCTAATGTTGTCCCATAGTCAATGTTGTCAGCTGCCATTATCTATCAGAAGGCTCAGGATAGAGGATGAACTGGATGAGGGTTTGAAGGCCATGGTTGTCACAATAAACACAGTAATAAATTCTGCTACTTATGGAACTTTGCACTCACATAAAAACCCTAAAGGGATGAGTAATGTCCATGTGATTGCATAGGAATGATCACTTGGTTTGGGTTCACATGCATTCCAGGCCGATGGACTACCCCTCACCATATCTTATTGATTTCGATCAAGATGCGAAGAAGGAGAGGATTTTACTGGTGGAAACATCCTTGGGCTGCAAATTGGCAGGCATCAAGTAAGAGACCTGAATTTCTGGAGGCCTCGAGTAATTCCTTCTGCCTTTGCAGAAACATGCAAGCCCCCCTGCCCCCCAACCCCCACCTCCAGGAGGTTCTGCCAAGGTCACCCACCCTTTTGTCTCTCTAGAACAGGGTGGGAACGTCTGACCTAAGGTCCGTATAAGCCCCTGAAATCATTGGGTCTGGCCTGCCAAGGCATTAGGCGTGAGTTAATTAAATGTTTGACCAAATAGAGCAGGCTAATTTTCAAGTTGATAATTTTGTATGGCCCATGAATGATGTTATAAATATCCAAATGGCCCTTGGCAGAAAAAAGGTTTCCCACCCCTGGTCTAGAATCACATCTTTATCTCCATTAACTGAGAAGCATTGTGTCAAGGTTAACTTTCTGTAGCTTGTTTTATATTTTCATTGCCATATCCAAGCAGATTTATAGCATGGAGTGTTCCTTAATTTCTAGGACTAGACATTAACTCCATGAGGCTAGGGGCTTTGTCTTGTTCACCATTTATCCTCTTTACCTAGAATAGTGCCTGGCACATAGTAGGGGTGCATTTGTTGAATGAATGGATACACTTCTTCAAACTACACACGTTCCTGGGCATTCTGTATCCCTGGCACACATCCAGAAACTGGCAGCTAGTGTTGTCATCGCAGTAAGCTTGCTTATTTTCTCAACCCCGCTTCCCAGTGTCTTTATTCCACAGTGAGACTGTCCATTCTTTACACTCAGTGTCCTGGGGTCTTTAGGCACCTTTATGTCTCCTTCCTGAGTTTGTAAAGGGTGTTACTTGGAGTAGGTGCTCAGTCAATGCGAAGAGATTGATTTGTTGGTGTGGCGTGTGTGTGTTTGTGTGTATGTGTGTGCAGGTGGATCCAATCGTGGTTTCCATGCCAGCCCTCCTACCATGGAACTGGAGGATGTTTGCTGAAGTTAGTCAGAGTGGCTGGGACTCAGGACTCTTGGGTTCTCTTCCTATGATTCATGGGCATTCTGGGGAAGTCTGCGAAGCCTTACACTGCGGTGAAAACTGGTACTTAAAAAAGAGGATGACTTGGTTCCTCGTTCCCTTTTGTACATTTTTCCACTTGCACACAGGCTCCTCCAGGAAATTTTGGATCTTTAACCATCTTTAGAGCAAGTCATTATTAGTATTTATTTTGGCTATTTTTTTTTTTTTGCATCAACTGGCTACTAACTAGGCATTTGTTCATAACATTCCATCATTCATTCATTCGTTCATTCATTCATTGTTTAACTGTCACTTACTCTGCCCCTACTATGTGCCAGACACTGGCCGGCTCTACAGAGATGAGACACATCTGTGTCTTTGTGTAGCTCCTTGGATGAGGAGATGGAAAGTGCCTGAGAGCAGAGATGTGGTGGAGAGGTGTGTGAGGTTGGGGGAGGGAGAAGTTCAGGGAAGATTTCCAGAGGTGGGAACATTCTCTGAATGGGGGCCCACAGGTGCCAAGAATCATGCTAAACATGTTGCAGACATTATTTCACTCATCCCTCACTGATCTATGAGGTAAGTGCTGCTATTCCTGTTTTTCTGTGACTTTGGGTAAATTACTGAATGTCTCTGAGTCTCAGTTTCCTCATCTGTACAATGGAATCTGTAAAGCCCCAGAGAGCTGTGGTGAGGAATACATGTTTACAAACATATATAAGGTACTTGGCAACATGGTAAACTGGAGTAACTAGGTGGACTCCTAGGTGTTGCAATAATAACAAAGAGGAGATGAGGCCTGGAGGGGATGAATGACTTGCCCAAGTTCCCAGAGAGAGTATCAGAAGTAGAACTAGGATCCTGTGCTCTTAAGGACAGGCCACACTGCCTTGCATGTCTGCTTGGGAGTCTGCAATGGGTATAGAGAGTTTTTCCTGGATGGAAAGCTCTATTATTAAAAGGTTTTCAGCAGCAGTGGGGGCCACAACATATTTCTACGTTGTAATCCCATTCATAGTAAATATGCCGGTTATCTATCTGGTCAACCTCTGAAACGGACATAGTCCCCACCTTCCTTTGTTTCCAAACATCCTAGCTCTTGCTGTAAAGTTTCCCCTTTCTTTTGAATTACCAGGGAATTACCTAGGGTGGAAACCATGAAGCCTTAGAGGACCAAGGATTCTCACAGCAGAGCTCCTGGGTGGCAGAAAACAAAGAAGTCATTCCTAGGGGAGGAGTCGGGGAGGGGAAGCAAAGAGGAGAAAAGGAAAATAAAAAGCAGGCCATTTCTGGCTCTGATGTTGTTCGCTGAAATAATTTTTTATCCTCTGTACGGAGTCACCACCCAGCTCCTCCTGGAGCCACCTCCCGGGGCCGTTGTAAGAAGCCCTGATAAAGATTTATGTGGTTTGTTTTCTTTCCCCAAGCCTTTGAAGATCAACAGAGGAGGCAATGTTTATGGTTGGTTGGTTAACCCTACGGCTCTCTAGGGTCTCCTTCTGCGACCCCCAGGCTAACTCTCAAGGCAGGAGGCGGCAGGCCACGGCTGCCCCATCTGGGGAGCTGGCTGTCTAATGGCCAGGGTGGGAGGGAATTTCAGACCCAGTAGTCCTGGAGGCTTTGCTCACCACAGCCAGCGTCATCACGGCAGAACGCCCCCACCATCTTCGGAATAGAACCAATTCATCCCACAGGGGAGTGAATTCGAGAAAATCAGCGTCAACAGGAGGAAAAAAAAAAAAAAAAAGAGGTTGGGGTGATGCTCGTCAGGTTGGGTGAAGTGAGAAATGAAAAGATTTGGCCCTGAAATTGTTAATCCTGGTCAGGTGAAGGCAGAATTGTCCTGGGTTCTCTGGTTTGAGGGACGTTATAGGAAGATATGTAGATATTTAAAAAAAAATAAATGGATCTCTGCTTTGTTTTTTCAAACTCTAATATTTTCCTGGCACTGCTGGTTAGAATTACTTGCTGGGTGTCTTGAACTCCATTTCTGAGACACAGCTGAAAACCGTGGACAGCTGGCGGGAAGTAGACACCTTGGAGATTCGAAATATTTGGTATGCCTTTCCGACCTTATTAAAAAATGAATCCGTTTGTTTTTCTTCACATATTCCTCCACATCCTAGGATAGCTACTGGAGGAACATTGGAAAAACATGTCTTGTTGGAGTTATGTTGGTCAACAGTTCAGAGAAGGAGAGGGCTTTCGTTCTTTGTCTCATACAGGAGACTCTGGATTTATAGCTCCAAATCTGCCCTTCTTGTTCAGGAACCAAGGAACGAGCAGCAGACTCTTCGTTCCCTCTGAGTAACAGTGGGACTTATTTGAGAAATTAAACTGGAAAGAGATGTTGATCCATATATCGATTCATTGGTTTACTTTTGGTCAGCAAACTGGCCACAAGTTACTCAATAAACTTGAAAATCATCACTAAGATCTCAGCTGTCTATATTAAGGGTGTTCATCTCCCACTTTTTATGGCTCAGAAAACTGAGGCATGGCAAGCTTGAATAATTGGGCCACTCAGCATTTCTGATTCTTTTCTCTTCTCTAGGTTGCTTTCCCCAGAATGTCTAGTTGAATAATCTGAAACTTGGGAGCCAGATAGTCCTGAGTTCAAATCCTGTGTCTTCTACTTTCTTTAGGAAAGGCCTTGGGCAAGTTATTTAATTTCATGGAGCCTCAATTTGTTCATCTGTATAATGGAAATCAAAACAACAATCACAACTTCGCCAGGGTTGTAGCCAGCATAAACACAGACAGGGTGTTCAGAGCCCTGTGTGAATAGTTCTCCATATGTAGCGTGGATTTGGGCATTATTAGGTTGAAGACGTGATCCTTTACTCTGGTCCTAGGGTCTGAAAGGAGTGCTTCAAGTTCACCAAGGAGCCTAATTGGCCTTTCAAAGGTTAAGATCCTGCCTTGGGTGCCGTGCTCTCTGTGTTGGGCAGAGGTGGTCTTGAGAGCAGTCAGCTTTGGTTTCTCTACCAGGAGGTAGAAATATTTAACATAACAAGGTGACCTCATCAGGGGCATACCAGATGCTATCATCCATAAACAGCCATTTATTCAAGCCGAGCAGGCCCCACATGCCACAGGTAAGCTGGGGAAAGAGAGATTGAATTGTTCAGTTCTGCAGGAGTGGAGGAGGTCGAACAGAAAAGCAACACAACCCTTACTCATAACTTCCAATTGCTGCAAGTGTTTTTTTTATTTTTTTATTTTTTTTAAAGCAGGTTAAACAGGTTTTTCATAGAAAGGTGCTGAACAGACCCAAAGCAGGACAATGACAAAATTTTCTTTTGCATAGATCCCTCCTCCTCCTTTCTGTCCCCAAACTCTCTCCTCATCTCAATCCACCCTGCCCCTGTACCCACATTTCAGCAACTGTCATTGCTCTTGCTTCCCATCCCTGGAAAAAAAAAAAAAAAAAGAACATGAAACATATAAGGCACAAATTAGGCAGACTCAACCGCATAAAGGCACACTCTTCCCAAATGAGCAAAAATATTCCCACTTAAAAATGTATATAAAATGTTTATGAAATGAGGGAGATTTAGAAGTTATTGTAGGAGCTGCCAAACGTATGTTGGAGCACCTCTGATGGTTTTCCTTTGCGATTGCCATTTAAAATATGGAGACATGTTCTTGCTCCCTCCCTGGAAGGCCCCCCACTCCTCACCCAGGCCCAGCTGCACACGCACACAAGAACCCACATATATATGCATGCACGCTCTGACCAAGGAATCCAGCAAAACACGGGCTGTTCTTTATAGGCTGGGGAGCTTGTTGTTTTAGTCTGTTGTTTTCATTTCGTTGCACCTGCACCCCTTGCCCGAGCCCCCCGCCACATTGCCCCTGCCTCGGCCAACAACACGGGGATGTGTGTTTCTGAATAAGCCATGCATTATTCAATCTGGTTTCCTCAGGAATTTGGTAGGAAAACTCTGGATCCCAGTGAATTGAGCTTAATTGGATCCTTCAGGTCTGAGCATGTTCCACCTGCCTTGGTCCCCATCAGTCCCTTTCTCCCCATCCCCCACCCAGGAGCTGTGTGCGTCTCTATTCTTAGCAAGAGCAGGTCAATGAGCTGGGTATGTGGGTGGTAAGAATAGTCTGGGCTGCCCGACATTCTGGTGGCTATAGAGTGGGCGGAGAGGGTATGTTCCAAGCTCCAAATTGATGAGGACCTACCCCATGTTTTTGATGTCCAGCCACTACAGAACCCTATTTGCAAATGCCAAGTGACCTTGTCAATATGGTACAAATTATGAGTAGCAGCAGGGGGAATGTTGACTTCTGCAACTTGGGCTTTGAAGGGATTACTATGCTCTTGGTGCAATCAAGGGCCCTTGGTGTCTTAAATCCAATTTCCATTTGGTGGGTTTCTGAATCATGGCAGAGATAGCATTGCGAAAACAAAGCAATGGCTTCTTCCTGGTGGGGGGATAAGCCACTCTAAAGTCAAAAGACGCAGGAAAAAATCATCCATGGTTGTCTTGCCTTAGTATGAAGGTAACTTTCCTTTCTTAACCAGAGAACAGAGTGAAGGTCAAGAGATCAGCATGGCTGGTTGAGCATGGAGAACTCACTGCTTTAGCTTCAGGTGGCATCATTCATTCCATTGTTAGACAATTGTAATAATCTGAAATATTTTCTGTTACGATTACATCGAATTTCTTGCCAAACCCATTTTTTTTGGTAATTATATTAGTCATTTATGCATAACATATTATTTCAAAATTTAGCTGCTTAAAGACAGCAAACGTTTATAGTCCCAAGGAGTTCGTGAGCATTAAAAATTCAGGAGCAGCTCAGCTGGTTGGTTCTGGCTCAGAGTATTTCATGAAGTTGTAGTCAAGTCTATAGTTAGGGCTGCATCCTTTAAGTTTTTTTTATGTTTTTAAAATGTGTTTTTATTGGTTTCAGAGAGAGGAAGGAAGAGGGGGAGAGAGAGAAAGAGAGAGAGAGAGAGAAACATCAATGATGAGAGAATCATTGACTGACTGCCTCCTGCAGCCCCTTACTGGGAATCGAGCCCAAAACCCAGGCATGTGCCCTGACTGGGAATCGAACTGTGACCTCCTGGTTCATGCTCAACCACTGAGCCACACCAGCCTTAAACATCTGAGTTTTGACCAAGGGTTGGAAGGTCTGCATGCAAGATGGGTCAGCCATGTGGTTGTTGGCAGGAGTCCTCAGTTCCTTACCAGGCAGACCTCTCCATAGGACTGCTTGAGTGTTCTCACGCATGGAAGCTGGCTTCCTCCAGAGCAAGTAATCCAAGAGAGAGAACAAGGTGGCATCCACAGTGCCTTTTATGACTTAGTCTTGGAAGTCAACACATTGTCACTTCTGCCACATTTTCTTACTTAGAAGTGAGTCACTAAGTCCAGCCAACATTCAAGGTGAGAAAAAATAGCCTCAACCTTTTGGAGGGAAGATTATAGGAGACTTTGTAGACATATTTTAAAATGTCTACAGACATAATTCTCCTAAATGATACTATAGAAAATAAGTCTATTTAATTATTGCAGTCATCCTCCAGATATTTGATTGTAGCCATCGTATTTTAATACATCTGTCTAAATATCCTCAATTCCTTTGACTATTCCATGCATACCGTGGTATATGTCCATTTACCATCCTTGTACAGTGTGCTAATGAAGCTAAAACAATGTACCTGGGGTTGAGCATGAAAGTAAATATATGAATGCAAAAGGCTATGTAATTTTTAGAGCTTATTAACTCATGCTTAGTACAGTGCCTGGCGCATAGTAGGTATTCCATTAATAATTGCTATTGACAGAATGAACCACTGGATGATTAGATGAATAGACTTATTTCTAGTAAAATACCTAGAGATTGCATAAGTTTACTTTTTTCCGTCTTTTTTTTTTTTATAATAGAAGCTTTTTATACCTTTGCTTAATTGTAACTTACTAAATTAAATGCCTAAATCAACTTTATTTATGTTTTTACAATCCTTTGCTCAGCTAAGATTCTCCCATTTTGTTCTTGGATTTTTAAATCTAAATATGGAACTTCAGTCTCTACCAAATGGCATCTGCTGTTTGAGATCGTCCTGCATCCTGAGTTATCATCTAAACTCTCTCTTCTACATTAACATTGTCCAAAAATCTAATCTAGGAGTTGTACATAGTAATTGATTAACTATTGCTTCTTCAGGCTGCCAAGTTATTTCATCTGTATATGTATTTTTTCTCTGCCACCAGGGCTCCTGACTTCCTGTCTCTCCCTCTCACTGGGCTCTGCATGCAATCAGCTCTCCCCAAAACACCAAACCGCCCATAACTAGGTTGTCCTAACTGCACTTAAATCTAAGCCATCTTCCACAGATGTGGCTCTTTCTCCTGGTAAAGACTTTGAAAAAGGGAGATTCCACTGCCTCCCACAGGCACCCATTTCCAGAGTCCACCCTCTGGATGCCAGGAGAAGAGTGGGAGAATGATGTATTGGCAGAATAACTGGGGTGGAAAGGATTTATTCTTGGCCTTTTTAATGGGGACCAAAGTCTTTTTTGGGTATGAGTGGGTGGAGGGAGAAGTGGGAGTGGGGAGGATGAGTCTCAAAGTCTTACCATGCAGCACAGAGGGCCATTTTGAAAACCAACGTGGAGAGTGGAACTTTTCTCATAGATGTCAGGGTCTGGGGCCAATTAGGATTGAGTGCATTTGGTTGAACTCAAAGACATAATGGGAAGAATCTGAGTTTTCTGCGTTCAAATCAGACTTGGTAAAATTCTGGTCTCAGTTTATTTTTATCTTGATCTACTTAATTATTGTTTAAAAAGAGAATACGTGCTCTTTTTAGCAAGTCAGATTGTCCTCTCCTAGTCTACACTCTGAAGTTATAGCTTATGTTTCTTTCCATATTTATTTCTATGTGTGTTTACACAGCATATTTATACATTCACAGAATTTTAAAAATATATATTTTTTATTGATTTCAAAGGAGAAGGTAGAGGAAGAGAGGGATAGAAACATCAATGATGAGAGAAAATCATTGATTGGCTGCCTCCTGTATGCCCCAATACTGGGGATTGAGCCCATAACCAATACATGTGCCCTGACCGGGAATAGAACCATGACCTCCTGGTTGTGGTGACACTCAATCACCAAGCCATGCCGGCCTGGCCATTCACCGAATTTTAAAAATTTACTTATAGCAGGCTGGATCATAAAATACATTTTACTGTCTCACCCTCCTTCCCCTTCTTTCCCTCCTTCTTTTCTTCTCAACCCACATGAATCTTTCCAGGACAATATAAATGGCTCTTATTTTATTGATTTTAGAGAGGAAGGGAGAGGGAGAAAGAGATAGAAACATCAATGATGAGAGAGAATCATTGATCGGCTTCATCCTCCTTGCCCTGTACTAGAGATCGAACCCGCAACCCTGCCATGTGACCTGACTGGGAATCAAACCAGGGACCTTTCAGTCCACAGGCTAACACTCTATCCACTGAGCCAAACCAGCTAGGTGCTCTTATTCTATAATTGTACCATAGATGCAGGATAATTTGTCCAACTCTTCCACTATTTATGGACACTCGGCTTGTTTCCGGTTTATGTTGCCATAATCAGCAAAGCTGCACTAAGCATCTTGAACAAATCTCCTTATCTACTGGGGCTTTTCTCTCCACTGGATAGATTTCCCAAAGTGGTATTTTGGTTTTATTTGGTAGCATGCTTTACATTATTTTATGCTGGTTAAATGTGTAATAAACAATGTACTTGCCCTCTCTCGCTTAAACCAACTCCCTAAGGTATTATTCTATTTGGTTCAGGCAGTAGCTGATTTCCCAAAGTGGCCATGTGGCTGAAGTAAAACCCAGGAAAATGCATCCATTCACTGTTTGGGTGAGGGTGTAAGATAGGCTGATTTCTATGGGCCAAGTTTGAACATTAGTCTCTGTGTGTTGGTGAGAGAGTGTGTGTGTGTGTGTGTGTGTGTGTGTGTGTGTGTGTGTTGTCTATGTGTTTTTTAAATGACACAGCTTAAATGCAAGAGTAATATCACTCCATGTTAAATAAAATGAATGAATGGCAATACTGAGGTGTGATATAGTAGAGATGGCATTGGATTGAAAGTCAGAAGACCTGGGTCTGAAATACCTACTTCTCTACCTGCTAGCTATATTCTCTAAGAGTTGAAACCTTCAGAAGAGAAATGGGCACCACCGCTATGCCAATTTTACAGGCTGTGAGAAGGAAGAGAGAGGTCACATGGTAAGCCCTACAACTCTCCATATGTGGCTTAAATGTACTTAGTGCAAGCAAAACACTCCAGGGAAGATGTTGTTCATTTTATTTTATTTTTAAAATATATTTTATTGATTTTTGTACAGAGAGGAAGGGAGAGAGATAGAGAGTTAGAAACATCGATGAGAGAGAGTCATAGATCAGCTGCCTCTTGCATACCCCCTACTGGAGATATGCCCGCAACCAAGGTACATGCCCTTGACCGGAATCGAACCTGGGACCCTTCAGTCCCCAAGCCGACGCTCTATCCATTGAGTCAAACCAGTCTCGGCAGATGTTGTTCATTTTAACAAGCAACTAGTGAACAGATAAAGTCTCCGGAGGCCACCAGGACCTTATGCTGGAGGTCTACCAGAAACTCAGGAGACCAGATCCTAATGACACCCAACAGCTAGAGAAGGGCTGGCTGGGTCTAGTGGGAGATGATATCAGAGTCTTGCACTCAAGAGGGTATTTTAAAACAGCCACACACACAAAGCTGCTCAAACATTTTCTGCACTAGAGAACCCAGATGTCACCTGGCTGACCAGGATTACTGTCTTTCAGAGAGCTATTTGGATTTGTTATTGGGTGTAAAGGTTCTTTTTGATAGACTGAAGCCGTTGGCTGCAGGTCTGTGCTGAGGAGCCCATGGATACTTCTCAGGTATTTTCTTCTTTCACGAAGGCCATCAGTTTAATGGTGTGCCTGGGACTGTCCTGGTTTAAAATGGAAAGTCCATGCCCTAATCTTGGGCACACTGGATGGCTTTGCTCTCTCTCTCTCTCTCTCTCTCTCTCTCTCTCTCTCTCTCTCGGATGACTTTCTCTGGGGGAAGTCATCTGCCATACCAGGAGGACACTCAGCAGCCCTCTGGAGCTATATGCCTGGTGAGGGACTGAGGCCTCCTCTCTTTATTCCTGGATTGCTACAATGGTTTAAAGAAAAAAAAATAGGTCATAGTCATTAATGCTGCCCTCCATCCTTAATTCCTTGGGACAGATTCTTGATTCTTTAAGGCTGCACTTCTCAAACTTTGGTTTTATGGAATAAAACCATATTCTGTGAACTGAAAGGAGAGTATTTTTTTTTCTAGTGAAATTAAATTGAAAACCAAATAAAAATTTCCCCACTAGCAGAAAAGAAGAAATTAAGATGGCAATAGAATTACATATCCATTTCTAGTCCTTCATCCAAATATGACTTCTCACTTACCTGTTGTCCCTTACCTACAGTCTTATGATTAAAAAAAAAAAATCCTCATCCAAGGATATGTTTATTGATTTTAGAGGGAAAGGAAGGGACAAAGAGAGAGAAACATTGATGTGAGAAACATTGATCAGTTGCTTCCCATATACACCCCAACTGGGGATCAAACCCACAACTTGGGTAAGTGCCCTGAAGAGGAATTAAGCACACAACCTTTTTGGTGTACAGGATGATGTGCCCACCAACTGAGCCACCTGGCCGGGGCATGATTTTTAAATATGTAATGAAATGATATTTTAAATTAAAAATATATGCATGAATATGATGGTATATCATAAAAAGCTGTGACTTCCAATGGACTTCATGGTGTAGAGTAACCTTAGGGGCATTGTAAAAAGGATGCTCTTGATGGCATGTTATATAAGGACCCTTCAGAAAGTTAATAAAAAGGAGGACTCATGTGTCCCAGTTTCCTAGAGACCTTGGTAAGCCAGGGTCCCAGGGTCTGTCCAGTGAGTGCCCACTCTTACTATCAAAAGTCTTTTAGTTTGAATGATAAATTATATTTTCATCATGATTATGGGGAATCTGGTAGGAGAGATATTATTTTTTGTTTTTTTGCTAAAATTTGCTAGATCATGCCAGGCATTGATTTGACCAATGCTCTCCTTTAACCTCATGACCATCAGTACTTGCTATTAGAGTTAAATAACCCAAGTCCTAGAAAGATTAAATAAAACTTCCCACATTCAAAAAGCCACTAGGAGGCAGAGTCAGGATTAGAACCTGTGTCTGGCAAGTGCCAGAGCCTGTCTTCCTCCTTCTGTATTAGCAAGTGGTCTGAGAGGTTGAACTTGAGTCCCGGCTGCCTAAAATGCTCAAGAATTCCAAGGAAGCAGACGTAGCCTCAAGTGGCCAGCGGGGCTTCCTTCTGGGGAAGCTGTGTTCCTTGGGTAGGACAAATGAGGTGTCTGTACTCATCTGAGTATTTCAGGTAACCCTAAGGGAGGCCCTGTCCATCCCTCATCAGTAGAGCTGCCTGTTTACAGGCTTGTTGAGATTTTTTTCCTTCCAATTAACGAATTCACTAAGCCTTCGTCCCACATCACCCTGCCAGGTGGGTGTTTGGGGGTAGATAGACTGAAGTGTGAGTCCAGCAGCCTGCCCTGGGGTGAGAAGAGAAAAGAGCAGATCTGTGTGCGCCTTAGCAGCCGGCAGCTCTCCCTCTGCTGTGGCCTGTTCTGGGACTGTGGGCCAAAGGAGCCTTGGAATTGCTTAGACCTGCCTCTGTGCCTTTAGCTGTCCGGGTAAAAACATCACCTCTCTGGAGGCCTGTGCTGGAGCACAAACCCACGTATTGTCTGGCCCCTGGCAGGCTGGTCTGTGGAGGGGACACTCTAAGAGCTCTATTTTAATCTTTTGGAGCGGGGCCAGGGTAGGAATTCAGCTGCCAGCACCAGGCTCCCCACCCCCATGCTCTCACCCCAGCTCCCGTACCGCTACCCCCCCTCCTGGTTTCATTCGCTCTGACCTCCCATCATGAGAGGTGCTGGTGTTCTTTTTTTTTTTTCCTCCCTTTCTCTTTTTTAAACTACCAGGGCTCTTTCATTGATTTGACCTCCCAAAGTGAGGCAGACCAGGGCTCCTCAGTGGGCTACTTGGGGCTCAGAGCTGGCATGAGGCCAACCCTTGAATCCCTGAGTTTTACCTCCAGATGTGTGTGCCTCTGTGCTTGTGTGGATGGGTGTGTTTGTGTTGTGTGTGTGTGTGTGTGTGTGTGTGTGTGTGTGTGTGTGTATGTGTGTGTGGTGGGGGGAGAACTGAATGTGTTGGTGCATGTATGTGAGTTTTTTGTATCTCCATGACTTTTCTCTCCCATTGAAGAAAATGATAGGATCAGAAAATTGAAGGGGTAGAAGCGAAAGGAAAGGGTGGCTGGAGTCCACACATCTCCTCTGTTCCCTCTGCCAACAATACTCTCCAGTCAGATCATTTCCATTGTCTCCCATAATGGGCCTTCCTATGCGTCCCCTGAGTCATGGGTTTGTTTCTCTGGGTAAGAATGAGTCTTGTAGAGGGGCCACATGGTAGACTGGGTGTGGGACTCCTTGAATTCCAATCCTAGCTCTGCCACTCGCTGTGATATTGAGCATGTGATTTCCCTTCCTTTGAGCCTCAGTTTCCCAACCTGAAAAAGGTGGATGATAATGCTACCAACTTTCACAGAAAGTAGAAAGTAAAAGATTAAATGGCATTCAAAAATGACTCATAATGTTAGCTCCTTTCCTGCCTACCTATCCTTTCATGGAACAAGCTCTAAGGCTTGGTCCATGAAGAAGAAGCCCCCACTGAGAAGGAGGGGCCATACTGTTCCGGAAGGGGTGGAAGAGGGCAGAGGGCGTGGAGTTCTGAATCCCACCCAGAACCTCCCATCTTCCCTCACCCCCATTCTTCTGGCCTCTGCCAATGATGTGCATTTTCCTCTCTGCACCAGCCTCCCAAACTGACTCATTACCTCGACAGGGTAGCAACTTCCAAAACAAAACTTTTTCAACCAAGGAAAATATAACTATGGGGAGGAAAACATTTCAATATCAGGCCTCCTGGGACCCGAGGAAATGTGCTGAATGTTTGTCAGAGAATGATGCTATCCTGACTTCAGGGACTTTGCTGAGGGCAGAAGGAGAACAATGACTGGCTCTTGGCTCCAGCCAAGCCAAAATGGCCCAAGTGAGGTCCAAGCTGGTGCTCAAGTTGCCCTAGACTTAGAAGAATCAAAGTGTGTCCAACATGGTGCATCAAAGTAGGTCCCCCATACACAGGGGAGGGGCATGCTCTGTCCCATACCAACCCCTCATCTTCCCTTCCACCCTAGAGGAGATGCTCATTGCAGGCTTGCTGTCTGGCAAAGGGTTTGCTTGCTTCCCTCCTGGATTCTGGGAAATGGACAATGCAGCACATTCCACACTTAATTATAGTGCCCCCCAGAGTTGTGCAGTGCTTTGACCCTTTGCAGGACAGTCCAGAGAAAGGATTTTAGGGTAGTAATTGGGCAGGATCTAAGAGCACAGCTGGTGGGTGCCTATTCTGTCAATCACTGCACTAAGTTATAGGCCACAGAAGGCACTGATATTAGATACCGGCTAGAGGAAGTCAGGCACCAGGTGCACACTCAACTAGATCAGATGTTCTAAGACTAAGTTAAGAGCAACTGCCTGTTTTCCCCTCCATCATCTTCCCAATACGTTTTACAACTCCTGGCACAAATACTTGTTAAGGAGTGCCCCCCTGGAGTTGTGCAATGCTTCGACCCTTCCCAGGATACTCCAGGGAGGGGGATCTTAGGGTAGTGATCAGGAAGGATCTAAGAGAACAGCTGGTGGGAGATGCCAATACCAAGTCAGAAAAGGTCCAAGGGATAGTCCAGATCTCATTCACTCACTGTGATTCCACCATGGACTGGATATCCATGGACTAGGGAACTGAAATAAATGAACTGTTTTCTGTGAGAGGCTGATGGAGGGTGAAGCCAAAGGAGGGATTTTTTTTTGGGGGGGGGAGGGGTACAGAATATTGGGAAGGCATGCTGCACATGGATTGGTCAGTTACTTTTCTTCTCCCTTCTCCTTTAGCTGCTATGGGATCAATGTCATCTCCTACTTACCTTCCACCACCTACCTTCTCCAACAAGAGCAACGACAGCACACAACATCTCCATAACATAGAGAGAATCCCCCTCTTAGAAGAATCCTGCCTCCTCCAATAGGTTCACAATGTGAGTATTTTAGATTTGTGGAATTTCATAGCTGAAAAAAGATCCTACACATTTGATGAAGTGTCTTTATTTGGAAGTTCAGAGAGGAAAATTGTCTCTTTTTTGGATTCAGAGTGCCTGCCCCTGCACTAGAACATAGGCATCCTGGGAAAGTGTCCATGTGCTTTGTTGTCTTGTTTGGCTTCATTCATGGGTATAAATGTCCCTTCATGTCTGTCTATGCAGGTGTCTGTTCCAGAGAAAGATCTTTCAGTGGCCAATTCAGGTAATGTTTTTCTATTCTCACAGGACCTAAGTCAATGGCACAAGGCCCCCTGGAAAGTCAAGAGTCCTGGGCCCTAGAACTCACTTTCCTGAGCCTCTAGTTCCTTATTTCTAAGATAGAGATACAACTTCTTGTTCTGAGTACAGCACTGTTTGTCAAGCTAACATAGGGTGGTGCTTGTAAAAGGATTTTATAAACATACTACAGATGTGGTGCACAAAATTCGTGCACGAGGGGTGTCCCTCAGCTCAGCCTGCACCCTCTCAAATCTGGGACCTTTCGGGGGATGTCCCTGTGGGAACGGGCCTAAACCGGCAGTCAGACATCCCTCTCACAACCTGAGACTACTGGCTTCTAACCGCTTGCCTGCCTGCCTACCAGTCTGATTGCCCCCTAACAACTCCCCTGCCAGCCTGATTGATGCCTAACTGCTGCCCTGCCAGCCTGATGGCCCACCACTGCCATGACCTGAGTCCTCCGCTGGGCCCCGCCTCTGCTGCACATGCAGCCATCTTGTGATGGCCATTTTGTGATGACATTAGGGTGTGATGTGTGAGGGCATGACAACCACCTAGGCTATTATTAGTATAGATAGAAAATTGCAGTTACCAAAAGCCTGGTGAAAATGATGTGTACAAAAGTGGCCTTCTGCCGAAACCGGTTTGGCTCAGTGGATGGAGCGTTGGCCTGCGGACTGAAGGGTCCCAGGTTCGATTCCAGTCAAGGGCATGTACTTTGGTTGCAGGCACATCCCTGGTGGGGGGTGTGCAGGAGGCAGCTGATCGATGTTTCTGCTTTTCTATCCCTCTCCCTTCCTCTCTGTAAAAAATCAATAAAATATATATATTTTTTAAAAAAAGTAGCCTTCTTGGACACTGGGGCAAGATGTCAGTATGTTTGATACTTAGAGGATGTAGCAGGGATAAATGATTTGCATATCAATCTCCATGGTGCTCAACCAGGGGGTATGGTTTTAGGACTCTCACATAAGTGTTGGCTGTCTGGAAGTGCATCCTGTACCATAAGAAAAAATAGGTTTCTCCATTGGCTCTTTGCTTCCTTCTGGGGGTGGATCCCAATCAAATTCTGGAGATGGTGTGTGGAGTGGGTGAGGGAACTTTTCAGGAAGCCCTAAAAGAAGTACTTCAAAGTACTCTGAAGGGACAAACTAAGCTCCTTCTGAGCTATTTTAGAGACTCTTGTGCTGGCAGGCATTTGGAAAGGCCTTTGAGTCCATTTCTTTATGGCAAAGGTAAGCAATTTATGAGGGTTAATCTGACTTTAAGTGATCTCTTCATCAGTTTATCACTCACTTAACAGTTATTTTGTCAGGAGCTATGAAATGTGTTGGGAAGATGATGGCCAAATAAACCTAGGGGGTTGACTTAGAGCATCTGATCTAGTTTAGTGCACACCTGACTTCCTCTAGTATGTTTATAAAACCCTTTTACAAGCACCACACTATGTAAGCTTCCTCTAATACTAGTTCCTTTTGTGGCCTATAGCTCAACGCAATGATTGACAGAATGGGCATTAAGACACAACAAGCATTATTATTATTGACAGAACAAGGGACATTGTGCAGATTTGAGAATACCGTATGCCACCTGGAGAGAAAATCTATATTCACATTCAAGAAATCATTGCAAAGATCTAATTAACTTGGCGGATAATATTGGACAAGAGAATTTCTTTGGGATGTGCCTCTCCCGCCCCCTCCACACCTGATACCATAAATTGGTAAGAAACTCCTGGTTTAAATTTGCTTAATTCCCTAACATTATTATTATTGTTAATATCATTATAAAGAAATTGGTTTTCATTGGCATATTGAAATACTGGGTATTTGCTCAGCATACCTTATCAAGGGCCAAACACTCAATACAGGCAAACCTTTTAGCAGTTTGAATTTGAAAGCCCTCCTCTTGCTCTATACCCCATTCTGTCCCTCCCCCGCAAACCTCCCCAGGAGTGTTCGTAGAGGAAAGGGGATATTAAAGAAGCAATGCCATCTGTTTGGTTTGAAAAAGAAGGTAAACTTTTATTTAAAGACAGAGTTAGGAAAAGAAAGTAATGGTTTACTTAGAAAGATGACAATTTACGTAAGGAAAACAGCACATTGGGCCAGGACAACAAAACAGCCCTCTGAGGCTGTCAGGAAAACCGACCACAAACATGCCAATACAGAGCTGGATTGTGTATGTGTGTGTGTGTTTAAAAGAATTCTGTAAAAACGGCATAAGACAAATACGTGGTCTAAAGCAGCATATTTCCTGTCCTGGGGAATTAGGAGAACCTTTGTGCAGGTTCTTGGGATTGAAGTAAATCTCTTGGTAGTGGTCTCAAACACAGAAGAAATCTTAATTCTCAGCCAGAGGGAGCAAGGGTCAGGAAGAGCTCTGTGGGTGTGGAAATAAAGGGCTAAATAGAGATCGGAGGGCACATGCAGAAATGCACTGAAGACATTTAAACATGCACGCAGTGGAGGAAGGAGCAAGGTGGAGCGGGCCAAGCTCCCTGTGTGCAACTTGGTGAGCGTATTTGCTAGTGCAGCCTGCTGCTGCATTTTCAATGGTTGGCAATAACCAATTATGCAAGAGAAATAACCCGAATGCTGTTGACCGATCAAGGGCCAACCGGTCAGACTTTTCTGATAGTTGTTAAAACAATAACTCTTCCAAAGTACCAGTGAGAAGATTTTAAAAGCTCAGGCTAAAAAAATGTTTGTCTTATTGAGACTTGGAAAAACCATCAGTTAAGCCAAGTACTGGCAATTCTATTAGTTTATTATTTAATTGACATTTCTCCACACTGAAGACATAGGGCTTGAAAACTGTCCTTTAAGCAGCAAAAATTCTATGAAGAATCAAAAATATTTTTTTTACTTCTTCACCCTTTAATTAGATTTCAACAACATCAGGTTAGACAAAAAGTACAGTAGTATTACTTAATGCTTAGGAAACAAAGTCATCCCCTCTAATAGCTAAGATTTCTTTTGCTGACAAATTTTCTTTCAAATACAATTAGGCAGGTAAGAAATTATCAAAAATACTTGCCATTAGAAAAATTATCTTAATTCTTGTTAACCTCTGACCTCTTGTTATAAATTGGTATGCTGGAGAGGCATGCATTTTTTTCCAGTATTGTTTTTCATTGAGGGTACTGGCCATATCCTTTTTAAATTTCCCAATAGTTTGTAAAATACTATAAAATATTATTGTTTCAAGATCAAAAGTCACATTTAACACATAGTACATCATGATTCATCTGTACATTTACAGAGGTTTAAAGCACACAAAATTGTGCAGATAACATACTGAAGTCTAAACTTTTACATATACTTCGTTGCATTCATAGCAACAAGATACAATAGATTCTGAATAACCAATAATCAGCCAAATTACTATGTACACATTAGGCAGGAAGCAATTAAACACTGCCTAATAGAATGTCACTTAAATTACTTTTTCTATGAAACACCCCTTCCCCACAATACACACGTGCACGTGCACGCGCACACACACACACACACACACACACACTTCTTTAATTCTATTTCCATCACAAACATTACACTGGTGCTTGTGACCACATACAGAGGAAACCCTCAAACATCTGGTTTGTTACAGGGAAAGAAGTAACACAGCAACTCAGAGTGACTTAACACAATAATTTTCCAAACTTGGTTTTTCTAAATCAGCTACTGGATGGTGGTTGCTGTGGAAGCATATTTAGACTTTCATGTCATGGACTGGAGGAAGAGGAGCAAAGAGCATTAACTAACAACTTTATAACATTTGCCACTAAGTTAAATATTGGCTTTTGCCAAAATGAAAAAGTGTATATATCTGGAGGGGAAAGACCTTAAGATAATATTTAAAACAACAACAAGCCTCCTACTTCCTTTATCAAAACAGCATATTTTCACAGTCTGCTTTATATACTGTTAAATAAAACCAACTATCCTTTCGATTAACCATTAAAAAAATTCATTATTAATGGAAATAAAAGAAATAATTGAAAAAACTCCCAAATATAACTACTGTGTGCAGATGTAGTGGAAAAACCAGAGACCTGAAATATGGCAAAATCAGTGCTTCATTAAACAGTCAATGGATTTTTCTAAAAATACTTTTTGCTAATGGCAAAGTTCAACACCTCAGAAAAACTCTGAATTAACATCTCAGAATAAGTTTCCAAACGGTACAACATAGTTTCAAATACACTACCCTTGTTGTTTGTAAGGCCGCACTGAGGTTTAGCTTAACAGTCATGAGCCATATGTTTGAACATCTTAGGAGAAGTGACCCACAAAGAAACAAGTTTTTTCCTTGTTCACCCTGCTACCTGTGAAGAGGTATCACTGCTTTCTGGATAGCTCCCTTAAAGCTATCACCAGGAAAAATAATTCAGATTTGCTTTATTGAATCATCTGAAAAAATATTTAGATTTTATAAAGTGAAAAGGTTGCACTTTCAATTCTCTGAGAGTGTTCTCTTGTTAATCTATAACTACCCTCTCTAATGAGTATGTTATCTTATATAAAAAAGGCTTATATGCAAATCAGCCGAACAGCAGATGACCGGTTACTATGATGTGCACAGACCACCAGGGGGCAGATGCTCAATGCAGGAGCTGCCCCCTGGTGGTCAGTGCGCTTCCACGGGGGGGGGGGGGGGGAGGGGCGCTGCTCAGCCAGAAGCCAGGCTCACAGCTGGCAAGCAAAGCAGCTGTGGCAGGTGCCTCTCCCTCCTCAGCGGTAGTCGGACATCCCTGGAGGGCTCTTGGACTGTGAGAGGATGCACATTGGGCTGAGGGACACCCCCCGTCCCCAAGTGCACAAATTTTGTGCACTGGGCCTCTAAGTAGTTCAATAAACAAATATAACAAGAGATGCACACTCCCTGTGGTAGCTCTGCTATACAAAGTTGAGAGAGCTGTAGGATAATAGCATCATCTTTCTAACAAGTGTCAATTTTAAGAAGCCTGTGAATTCTGTATGCTGTTGACAGAACTAGGGAAATAAAATGCACTGCAGATCTTGAGTTGATAGTTCTTCAAGAGAAAGTGAGTATCTCTTGGGTAGAGTATGAAGAACAAGAAGAGGCCAAGGAGTTGGGATTTTTCCGGTATGCCTCCTTGTCTAAAACTGTCTTCAAATGAAGAGTTCAACCCTTACCAGGGTGCACATTCATGAGGCAGGATAACAATGAATGAGAGGCCAGTCCTCTTTACACTTGTCTGGCATGATCTCCTGGCAAGGATAGGGTAGGTGTTTGCCAGGTGGCTCTCAGACAAGGTCTTTTTAGGGGAGCACAACAAGGCTTCAGTCATTGCTTTTCATAAAGTGCTTTGGGATCCTTCAGGAATGGGGGCTGGAGGAATATTATTACTAATTGGCTTCAACTTTCAAACCAAATGGAGCCATTTTCTCCAGAGTAATTATTGCTTTGAGCATCAGTGAATGTTCTTAAAACGAAATGGGTCTCATCTTTAGGTACCCACTTCTTAAAATACTCATTCCCTGGAGTGAACATTTAAAATTACTCTCTCCCAGATATCCTCCCCAATTAAGAGGATGTCATAGCCTTTTAAATGGTTGCAAGCATACACATCAAAGACTTTCGTTTTCCAGGCTGTTATCCTTATGATTAGACAGTGAGAGTGAAATCAAAGGTGTCTGGCCCAACATGTGCTGCGTCGGCCCGGCTGAGGGGACAGGCTCCTGCCTCTGCTGAGACATTGGTGAGATGTATGGTGATGATGGCTATGCTCGTATCAGACTGTGAGCTCCTTGTAGCCTGGGAATGCATTTTATGCTTGATTCTTTTGTTCTCTGTAGAACTTAGAATAGAGAGTGATGGGTGGGAAGGTCTCGGTCAATGATTTTTGAGGATTTTCACAATGATGAGAGCTGGCTAAAACTGGTGAGAATTAAGCATGCTAGAAAAACCATGGAAAAGAAGACGTGGGATAGGAAAGTTTCCTCCAGAGGTTCCCAGGTTGGACTTAAGAAGAATTAAAGTCAAATGTTCATCATATCCCAAATAAAATCAAACCAAACCAAACCATAACAAAACCAAACAAAACAAACAAAAAATCTTTGCATATTGTAAAGTTTCCATAATGAGAAGACTGGCCAAGTGAATAAAGTTGACTGTGAATTAGAGCACAATTTCCACTCACAAGAATGAATTAAGTTAAACTAAGCTCAGAAGGTACAGGTGGAGGGAAGCTATTTGAACAAATAGCTAATTACTGAGGCTAGACCACCCACTTTTATATCTGAGTACTGTAGTGCTAGGACAATGCATTTTCAAGTTGATTAAGCAAGCCCATTTAAACCTAATGTGCATTATTCATTTCACGGGTGTGCATTTATTTTTCTCAGAGAAGTTGAAGAAATAACCCTGTGTCCTCAGTATAAATTAGTGCATTTGAATTTAATGCAATCTCACTCCATGAGTCATCATTTGATCTAGTATGCCAGAGCTTGCTGACCAATTGAGGGGCCCACAGAGAGGTCAGTCTCTGCTCTTGCACCCTGTTATATGCCTCCCTTCTAATTTACAGTCACAAACTTCTTTCCATGCCACCAGACATGTCATGATCAGAGAATCATTTGGTTTCTAAGCATCTCATTTCACCCTTGTTGAACATATATAACCTACCTTATAATCTATCTTATAATTAGGAGTAAAAAAACAAAGATGCAGGTGACTGTCTTTTTTTTTGTTTGTTATTCAATAGGAATAAAATGGTATGTAATTTTTTAAAATGAATTTCTCCCAAATTTGCGTTTTAATTAATTAGCTTAGATGTTCATTATATGAAATTTGAATTTCCTGGCAACAAGGAGCTCTGTGATATTGGAAACCTATTAGATAACAGGTTGAGAAAAAACGTTGAATTTGGAATTAGAAGTAGATAGATGATCGGACAGTAGATAAGTAGCATAGACAAGAGTTGGTCTGTGCCAATTCCCAATGAGAGAGCCTGCTATGAAGAGGATGGTTCTGGGTTCTGAACGTAACTCTGAGACTAAACTAGCTCTTCGACTTAACCACTCTGGGCCTTCATTGCATCACCTGTAAATGCAAGGACTTAGACTAATTTTATGGTTCCTTCTAGCTCTGACACTCCATACACATAGAATTCACTCAAAAAGAAGAAAACTGCCTTTTAAAATTCTCCCAGGCATGGAAAAGGAGTTGCAGTGATTCCAATCAGATTCTTTGGGAGGTTGACTGAGTATAAAATCTCTTTTTAAAAAAAGACTGAGCTCTGGGCTTTAGTTTCCTAATGACCATAGGCCATGGATCAAATCTGTACCTTCGCACCAGGATAATGATGTTTAAATCAAATGTTTCAAAAATGGACGGGACCGGAATAACATTGTGAACAGGGGATTTCATGTGACTTCCCTTGAGGACAGATGGTAGAACGGTGAGCATAGGAGTAGGGCCGTAAAGAGCAATATTTAATCAAAATGCTGATGGAGTGGAAAAGGACCACTCAGAATATCAGGGAACTGAATGGGTCTTGACTCCAGGACACGAGGGAAGGCTCATCAAGCCTTGTTGAATATGCAGTGTGATTTCTCTTTGATTTTGGTTTCTCCTTTGTGAGAAACGCAGGTGGGAGGCACTGAGACCAAACCAGGATTTTCAGGTGTCTTTGAGCACAGCCTTGGAGCCAGTGGCGGGGTCTTCCAAGGAAAGATTTTCCCTGAGGCCAATGGACCAGCTGATGTCAGTGTAAATCCACCTTTGGAAAGGGTGGATTAAAAAGAGGAGGCAGCAACCCAAGCCCAGGACAATCTGTCCTGTGGCTTGCGACGTGGGGGTGAGTAGATGTGTCTGTGTGACTGTAAAGACTTCATCATTGCCTGGCCACATTTGCAGGGCACTTTCTTGTTCAATGGACAATTCCATCGTCTAAGAAATCTGGAGCGGATCCATGATCATTTTCAGAAACACAGCCTCTGTGGACTTAATTATTTGAGGATTGTAAAGAAAATACATTTTTGCTCATGTCTTTCTCCCATCTCTCATCTTGACTACAATCCAGGCTTTCACTCCACTCAGCCCTCTTCTTGCACCCTGGAATAATATACAGCCCCTTTCCGTGCTTGAATGGGAGCTGAGTGTGCAGGAAGAGTTACTTCCTGCCTTATTCTATCTTTGCAAGGCAGGGCTAGAAGAGAACCATCCTCTACTTTTGTTTCTGGTGGTTTCCACACAGCGCTAAGTGAAGAAAAGGCTTCCTTAACCAGGTCAGTGCTGACAGGGAACCCAGGGCAAATCCACTTGACCCTGTGCCCTAGAGGTACAACCTGGGCTCCTTTCCCCCAAACTCGTTTAAAGGTTTGGCATGGAGACAAAAACAACACTAGACTTATTTTCATCGATAGGACTCCTCCCATCAATCACAAATTCAGGAAAGAGCCCTAAACCCAGGGGTCAGATTACAAAGCCAGCTGCAGAACTGAGGGTGGCTCCTTGGGCTGCCCTACCTTAGTCACAGGTGCCACCGAAAAGGAGGCGTGTCTGAACTGTTACGTTCATACAAAAGCTCCTCTATGCTTTTTTGTAGGCTGAACTGAGAATGACACTGGCAACTCTCGCCTTTACCCCAACTCTACTCTTACATGGGGAAAAAAAAAATGAAAAAAAAAAAAAATGGGGGAGCCTTGAACCTGCAATCTTTGGATTTTTTTTTTTTTTTTTTTTTTTTTTTTTTTTTTTAACATCTGAACCATTTGAAAATGGGTGGGGCCATGGTGGGGGCAGGCTGGGTGATTAAAAATGCAGGGACTTGCCCTGGAATGATGCACAGCTGGATGGCGGCCTCCCTAAAGCATGCTGCTGAGTATTTCTGACACCTGGGAGGTGGTCGGAGCCTCAGGGCTCCTCTCGGGGCGGGTGGGGCTGGGCAGGCGGGAGTGGCGCCCCGGAGGCGGCCTCAAGCTGGCCCAGGACTTTGCGTCCATGTCCACCAGGGCCTCGGGGTACGGCTCCACGTAGATGCGGTGCACGGAGGGCCTCGGGTCCTGGAGGATGCTCTGCCGCCCCTCGGGGAGGCTCGTGGCGTGGGTGAGAGCCAGGCCCCGCTGTGGGGGCCCATCGGCGGCTGCAGACGATCCGAGCCGCTCAGCCTCCCCGGGCTGCTGGGCCGGGTCGCAGGCCCGGGCCAGGTGCGGCGTGTACACGCCCTCGGAGAGCGAGAGCGACTGCGTGGTCTCACTGTGCATGCGCAGCCAGCGGTGGTGCCGGCTGAAGCCGCCGTAGTGCTGGTGCTGGTGGTGCTTGGCCGGCTTCCGCTTTCCCAGAAAGCCCAGCGGCGGCGGCCGCGCGCCCGCCGCCATCTTGGCGTGGTTCTTGGTGGGCCCGAAGCCCGTGAGGCTCAGGCCGTGGAGGAAGTCAGCACACACGTGGTCCGGGTCCGGGCCCGGAACCTGGCCTTGGGCGTCCTGGTCCGACCCCGTTGAGGACTTCATGTCGTGCACCTGCAGGACGTCGGGGGCGCTGCCGCTGAGGCCGCTCAGAGCCTGCTGGGCGATGTCGTGCGAGGACAGGTACACCAGGTCCAGGTCCCGGGGGCTCAGGGCGTCGCTGGAGTCGTAGTCGCTGTCGGTGGGGAGGAAGACTTCGGAGCAGCCTTCTTCATCAGAGCAGGGCTGAGAATCTGCTGAGGTTGGGAGAAAGAAAAAATGCTTGGCTGAGGATGCACCTTGTCTTATTTAATGCTTGCAACTATTCCTGTTTTGCTGATGAGAATATTGAGCCTTAGGCTTATTTAATTTTCTAATTCATAGAGTTGGTTAAATGACAGAATAGGAACCCACATGCAGATTTGTCTCCCTCCAAAGAGCTGCTATACTGCCATAGAGTCCATGCACAGCGGTTTGAGAACCCCTCTTCCCCCCTCTCTTCCCAGCCTAGAAGGGCCCTGTGCATCCTTGAATGGTTTGCTCTCACCTCTTGAAATCATAGTAAGCAATTTTGAACCATTTTCGTTTTGCGGGACCACTACATCGAGAGATGTAGTGGGCCCCGTGCTTATGGGGAAGGAAGGAGAGGAATTCTAACGGGTTCACCTGGACAGCATCAGGGAGAGAACGTGTCCTCATTCTCCACAGACCATTTCATTACCCCTTGGGCATGTGTAGAGAGGATGACACAGATGGATGTTACTCGTTTGTCATTACCTATCCTTCAGATATGTTTTTTTGTTTTGTTTTATTTTTGCTAGAACTTAAAAGGGGGAAAGGAAGACAAGGAGGCAGTACAGTGGCTGAAGTCCGGAAAACCTGGCTTCAAATCCTAGCCTTCCTCCACCTGTGTGTCTTGGGGGAAGTTACTTACCGTATTTTCCGGCGTATAAGATGACTTTTGAAACGAAAAAAAAGTCAACCGGGCTTTTTCAGTGGTCTGAATTCAGGTCTCAGCAGAGGGAACAGAGAAAAGAGGACGGATAGAAAGCACCTCACTTGGAAATCTAGGATGGCACTTACCACCGCCCTAGCAGGCTTTTTACTAGAACACAGAGTAGCTTCGGGTACAGAACATGTATAATTTGCATGCATAAAAAGCCTGCTTGGATTGGCCAGAGTCAGAGAGGCGGTCTATTAAAAAAAGAACTGGTGTTGCCTCGGAAGTGGGGGGTAGTCTTATATAGTGAATATAGGCCTAAACTGATGTTTTAACTGTAAAATTAGGGGGTCGTCTTATATGTCCGGTCGTCTTATACGCCGGAAAATACGGTAGCTTCTTGAGCTTCAGTTTTCTTATCTGTAACATGGGGATGATAATAGAACTTACTAAGGGTGACTGTAACAAGTAAATTGATTATATGTATAAACACCACGTTGTAAGATGTTTAAAAGAGTGGTGGTGGGGGGGAAGTAAGGCCAAAACAAACAAACAAAAACAAGCAAAATCAGAGATAAAAACAAATATTGAAGTGCATGCTGTGATGACCATAAGGGAGCCACAAGTTTAATTCTATAGGTGATTGTCATTGCATGCACTAATTATGTATATGCTTTCCCCCAATCAGGTTGTATATTTCTGTAGGGCAAGGGCTGTCTTAAAATCCTTTGAATTTCCCACAGAACTCAGCCCATAATAGGTACTTGATAAATATATGCTAATTTTGAAAACATGCAAGTGCTCTTAAGAAGAACTCTCAAATCTACAAATCTGAGACAGTCCCATAAGATTTAAAAATGGACTTTAGAAAATTTTTAAAAATATTATTTTTATTGATTTCAGAGGAAGGGAGAGGGAGAGAGAGATAGAAACATCAATGATGAGAATCATTGATTGGCTGCCTCCTGCACAGCCCATCCAGGCAATCCATGCAAATAAGATCCATGCAAAGAACTGGTAATTGACTTTAGTTGAACTCCTCTATTTATCTGATCACTGTGTCTGTTCAGCTTTCCACTTGTATTCTTTTGTGTCCATAATAGTCATAACAAGAACTGTGGGCCAGTCATTATGCTAACTGTTCTAGGCACTTTATCTTATTTAATGCTTACAACTATTCCTGTTTTGCAGATGAGAATATTGAGCCTTAGGCTTAATTTTCTAATTCATATTGTTGACTGAATGACAGAATAGGAACCCATATGCAGATTTGTCTCCCTCCAAAGAGCTGCTATACTGCCATTGGCCTTAGCATTTGCATGGCTTTCTATGGAAGCTTCCTGAGGAGTTGGACTTGGCTCATCTAACCCACTTTGTTCTGTTATATTAAGTTCTTAGTAAGAGTGTCTTGACATTGCTGCTGCTAGAGAATCCTTAGGTCTTGTATTAACTTTCCTGTGGCTGCTGTAGCAAATAATCACACACCTGTGGCTTAAGACAACAGAAATTTGTTCTCCCACAGCTCTGGAAGCCAGAAGGCTGAAATCACGGTGTCTGTAGCAATGCAACTTGGAGGCTGTAGGGGAGAACTTTCTTGCCTCCTCCAGTTTCTGGTGGCATTCCTTGTGGCTGCATCACTCCAATCTCTGCATCTATCTTCATGTCGACTCTCTTCTTTTTCTTATAAGGACACTCATCATTAGATTTAGGGTCTACCTGGATAATCCAGGTTGATCTCATCTTAAGATTCTGAATTACACCTTCAAAGACTGGTTTTCCAAATAAGGTTACATTCACAGGTTCTGAGGATTAGGACAGGAACATAGCTTTTTGGGGCCTACCATTCATTCCACTAGAAGCCTGTTAAGAAAAATGACTATAATTAGGAGCAAATGCTGAGGAGTTTGTGACACTTTTTTCCTTTCCCTACCACAGGTTAAACACTCTGAAAGGAGTTTGCACTTTGACCTGTCAACCTACAAATAGTCAACATTTATTGTTTTCAGGAGACTAAAGAGTATATGAAAGCGTGCTTTAAAGGGCTGATATTATAATATTTCAACAGACTATCATGTTTTAAGACTTAGTCTCTCAGGAAGATCCTGTGCTGATTTCCCCAGGTGGAGTTGGTTGCTTATTTCTCGTGGCTTTTATAGCATTTTATTTATATCTCTGTTGCTGTATTTATTAAGGTTTATTATAAATAGTGTATTAATCTACCTCAGTGAATTGTGAACTCTATTGAGCATACCTGTGTCTTATCATCTCTGCTTAGCAAATGTTACAGAAGTCAGTGAGTGAAGGAAAAGACTAAAGGAGGAGTCAAGCCAAGGGAAATGTAGGATCTTCTGTATTTCCCAGATCATCTAATCTGAACTTGGACATGTGAGCAGACTGTGAGGACCTCTTAACTAGACTGTGACTGAATCATCATTGTATTATTAGCTTCTTGTGCTACATTTGGTACATTCAAAGATCTCAGTAAAATATGTTGTGTTGAATTGAAACTGAAACCAATATTGAAATCTGGGAGCATAAAGAGTGGTAAAATTTGGCCTCTTAAATACGGAAAGCGGCCCAAAAAGAGCTAAGTTACTTAATTTGCCATAGAAATTCCTGAAAACAGTCACCCAAATCATTTAGTTTTATATTTGACTTGGTGAGTCAGCCCAGTTATAGCAGAAAGAACAATTGTCTTAAAATTAGGTAAACCTGGACCAAAGTCCTGTCTTACACTTTGCTGTGTATGTGATCTTGAGCAAATCACTTAGCCCCTCAGAACCTTTCTTCATCTGCAGCCTGTAGGTAATTATGTTGCCTACATTCCATAGGTTCTATGAGGATTAAATTAGTTTGTTAAAAATACTTTAAGTGCTTTATAAACAGAAGGTGTCAATATTATTGATATCCTTTCCAACTTTAAATAGAGAAAAACTGGAAAACAAATCAAAAGGTGGCTCATTAAAATACAAATCAATAATCTGATAAACTTCAAGATTTTGCTGTGAGAATGCTGTTAATAATGAAAGAAAACAATAATCTCTTGTATGGTGTTTTGTGTTGGCGATGACCTAGTCTGGTACTGTATTTCTCAACCTAGATTTGGCATTGCCTTAGTAAGTGATGTAACTTCTTTACTGTAGCTTTGAAGAGAAAGGGAGCTAGGAATAAATCAAGAGAAGAGCTTGTTATAACTGTAGTAACCCAGGAAGGAGATGAAAAGGGGCTTGGGTATGGAGTGGTAAATATTATCTTACTTGTTCATGGACCCACACTCGGGAAACACTGTTCCAGTGGGAATCCAAATATTTGACTTCCATGGTGGTTGTATTGTTTATTATAAGACTTAGTGGAACCTATTGCTTAGAGTGGGATACCCCTCCCAGAACAATCTCTAGGATGCCAGCCAGGGCACTGAGGAGTTTCCAAGGACTTAGGCCACTGCACTCCCTCCCTTCCTGGAAAAGAATGCAAAGTGCAGCTTCCATCCCCAGATCCAGCCCTATGCTCCATTAAGCATTGGTGGTGCCTTGCCCAGTTGTTATTTTAATAAGCCTGGTTGTGCTCCTCGGTTTCCTTTAGAGGGCCCACTGGGCAGGCTAGCACTGGTAGAACCTTGGTTTCCCTCTGGTTGACCCAGGAGCTGTTTGATGAAAGTTCTGCCCATAGTATTAGCGCTGGCTTAGGAAGCTTGGCTTTCTTGCCATGGTAATGGGTGTTGCAACTCCTGGGCTCTGTGGCCAACAACAGCAGGGTAGAGTTGATGTGGATTTTGAGGGCGTTATGGAGAGATGACATTTCAGGAAAGAATAATGGACTTAAAAGCTATTGCGTTTCTCTTAAAAGCAGGGGACATGGCAAGACAAAGAAAGGAACAATAAGCAGCATTTGTTCTAAAAATGTATCTTCACATTTTTAATGTATTTCTGTCCAAATTTTTTATTTCTTTTGTGCTTCATTGATTCTATTCCCACTGTGTTTACGTAGAATTTAAACAATTTATACATAAACAATTTATACATAAAGAATTTCAATAAATCTCTCATCAGGCATTGGGTAGAACCTCCAGGGTTTGTTCACTTTGTAATTTTCCAAGAGAAATGGCATCTTCAGGATTCTGTTGAATTTTCAAGCTGTTTAGTTTATGCCATCGTGTTCTTAACGTCATCTGGAAAAAGGCTACCAGGAAGCTCAGGATAATCTTCAAATGCATCAGAAGGAAACAGCGCCCCACTCCCCTCTGTTGCCTCACCCATGCATCAGTAGGAGAAATAGCAGTATCGGAAAAAAAAAATTACTGCTGCCTGTGACCACTGTACCCACAGAAAAGGAGTGGAAGAGAAACTACCCATGTGATGGACCAAATCATTCCATCCCCTGCCTTGCACTCCCTTTTCTAGGAGCCAACTTCCCCCTTGGGTCCTTGGGAGATGCTTAATTTTAATTGACTCAGAGGAGTTCTACTTCATGTTTGAAAACCACACAGAAAAGAAAAGTAAGTTAAAGAGTTCCACTATTCCCTCCTTCCCCCAAGTCCCCCACTACCCATTCCAGATCTACACAGACAAATCCAAGGTATTCAATGGCCTTAAAACAGAATCTTGGCCTGGCACCAGAGGCCAGGCTTGTGATAGACTCTGTAATTCCAGCAGGTTCCTCAGAAGTTAAGTGAACCCTACCCACACAGAATGGAATTATTTGCAAACTTTATCCTGTAAGCAACCCAGTGGGGATGTTCTTCTAGATTGGACTTTTTTTTCCCCTTCATAAATGGTTTCCAAACAAAAGTCATCACCTTAGTGGAGATGATAGAGTATGCAGGAATATATTTCATTGCTCAGAAATGCTTTTGTCTTTATGAGGGGGTAGGATACTAAATATTTCTCTCAGCTCTCAACAGTTTCCCTGTCACTGAGTTCCATTTTTCATTTGCTACCCTCCACATCTTTGTGTTTTACAGCCCATGGAATCTTGGCTTCAGAGAAATAAATGGGCCCAAGAGAGAGTTATATTTTAAGAAACAGAATGATGATCGCTCACATTTTAAGCTAATAATAAAATCTGAATGTAATTGGCCAGATCCTCCCAGCAAGGAGTGTGTATAACCCATCATCTGGCCAATGTGAAAGTTTGGCACTCCTGTGGCCTAGGATAGGCCACCCTCATTCAGCCAGGGGGGAACCACTTAGGACCCTTGGTCCAAGAGAAGATTAAACATTGGGAAAATTCTGTGAGCAGACAAAGGAAGGTAAAGGAGAATTGAAGAGTTATTTGTAGAACTAAGTGAATTGTGGAATGCCAGAGGACAAGACTAGCCTGCCTTTAAGAAATGCCCTTTCAACCCAATACCTCTCTAGCTACTGTCCTTCCTCCTTTTTCATTGCCAAGATTTTGAAGAGTGTACTCGCACTGGTCCCCCTTCTTCACCTTCCACTTGCTCCCCTATCTGTTTCTTTTTAGTTTCTAGCTCATTCCCTTCATAAACTGCTATCATCAAGATTACTGATGACTTTCTTTTCAAAACAAAACAATAGAAACTTTTCAGTTTTATTTAACCTTTAATCATTGTTTGACATGCTTTAATTTTTGTGACACTTCTCTCTCTCCCTTTAATCTTCTTTCTCTGGCTGGTCCTTCTTGGTCTAAGATGTCTTGCTGTTCCTTCCATAGTCTCCTCTTCTTACTATACCTACTCTCTCTAGGGAATCCCAAGTATTTTTTTGTAGCTACATTTTCATATATAAATAATTCTTAAATCTACATTAGTCCAGCTCTCCTTCCTGAGCTCTAGACCACGTATGTCCTGTCCCTATGTCCTATTTTCTCCTGAATGTTTCCTATTATGTGGAATGTCCCAAAACTCTCACATTCAATGTGCCCAGTCACCCAAGCTTGCTCTTCTCCTGTCTAACTCCCTCCCTCCCCCCCCCCCTTTTTTTTTTTTTTTGCAAATGGCATCCTGATATCCTGAGGCAGTCATGCCAGAAAACTTGGTATTTCCTCGTTCATAGCTTCCTCATTGACCTCCCGCTTCTAATATTGTTCTTCTATACAAATAACAGTCAGCGTTGGTTTTAAAGAGTAATTCAGATTATATAAATCCTTGCTTAAAAGTTTCCAATGGCTTTTCATGACAAGCAAAATCCAAACCTCTTTCCATAGCCCTTCCTGATTTGGCTCCTGCCTTTCTCTCTGCCCCTCTCTCATTGATACCCCTTTGTTAACTCTGCCTCAATGACTTTGGTCTTCTTTCCATCCCTCACCCATTTCAGAGCCTTTTGTTGTTTTGTTGCCTAAAATATTCCAATTCCAGATTTTTGCCTTACTGGCTCCTTTTTTTGTGGTTGATTTGAATGTAACTTTCACAGACAAATCTCTGCTGATCATCCCTGGGAATTCATTGCTCTCCCTGCCCATCTGGATTGCTCTTTTGTAGTATACATTGGAATTTTCACTATCTGAAATTATCTTGTTTGTTTGTTTTCATTGTTTGTTACTCTGCTTAGAACAGAGACTTTGCTTTGTTTATTACTATATCTCTGTTACTTCAGAGAGTGCTTGGAACATGGTGATTAACCAAAAAATATTTTTTTAAGTGAAAAAAAAAAAAAAAGCACAATATACTTACATCCTGACTGCTTACAGTTCTTTGCACTACAATATAGTTGCACATTCTGCTTTCTCTACTTATTTTCTCCGCTTTTCCCTTTATTTTTGGTTCAATTACTGCTATCCTTCAGTACGTGACTTTGTTACCTCCTCCAAGAAGTTCTCTTTGATCTTATGACTTTTACACCTCCAATAGATTCTATAGCACCCTCTACATACCCTTTTCAGAGTACATATGCAATTATCTGAAAAAAGTTTTGTTAGTTCATTAGACTAACATCTCCTAGGGATGATGTTTTAAGTCAGTGGGAATCTGTAAAAATACACTTGAGAAACTGTACTTAAAGTATTCTTTTGTGGCCCTAACTGATCAGTGGATAAAGTGTTGGCCTGCAAACTCAAGGGTTCCAGGTTCGATTCCAGTCAAGGGCATGTACGTTGGTTGTGGGCGCATACCCAGTGGGGGTGTGCAGGAGGCAGCTGATCGATGTTTCTCTTTCATTGATGCTTCTAATTCTTTATCCCTCTCCATTCCTCTGTAAAAAATTCAATAAAATATATATAAAAATATTTTTTTGTGGAATTACTTGCTGAATCATAGAACCCTTTAGTAATATAAATTAGCAGTCTCTAAAGTTCTTCCACTTGCCCAGTGTTGATTTTTAGACAATGAGGGTTTTTTTTAAACATAGGAGCATACACAAACTTACTTATAGAAAAGACTCTTATCCTCATTAAAGTTTTCTATTAGAATAATAACATTAAATATGGTTATACAATTGATTATTATATACCATGCATCTCTGACATAGATTATCTTATTCACAAGTAACTATATTATTTTCATTTTCCATGTGTGGAAACTGAGACTCATGTAGTAATCTGTTCAAGCTTCTGTAGCTAGTAAAACAAAGCTGGAATTTGAATCCAGGTCTCTGATTTCTAAGCCCAAGCTCTTTCTACTACACCATGCTGCCCCCTATGGGACAAGCCCACGTTTCAGTGTTGTTTATTAAAAATATCAATTATTATGGTAAGGCTTACAAAATGGGAACTCTTATAAGCTAAAGCAGCGATTTTCAACCAGTAATAGGTATTGAATATTTTAAAAATTCTTGTGATACACTGGTTGAAAATTGCTGAAATATAGAATTAAGAAAGATGCTTTGAAAGCCGTTACTTTAATTGACTAAAAAAAAAAAAAGGTACTAATTTCAGCATGTCCTAGGAAAAAGCATTATATTGCTTTTGACTAGAATGCTTTCTCTCTGTTTATAAGCATATTTTTTGTAGAGATTTGTGGTTAGCATTTGCTAGGTAAATTAAAACTTGATTTCCAAGAGTAGAGGTGACTTGATAGATATCTCTTCCTGCTTGTTTGTAAGTTGTCTGTTGCTTGCTGTATCCATGGTGGTGCCAATCTACTTATATGGTCTTAGTCTCCAGATTCAAGTTTATCCAGGGTTTCTCTCTTTTCCACTTCCCACCCCAGGACACTGGTGCCATGTGGGTAAGAACTTTACCCTGAACTCTTAATCAGGTGGACCTACTTCTTGCCTCATTCTTGTCAGCCCTGTTTCCTAGAGGCTGGGCCTGCTCTCCTTCTTTACCTGGTTTTGGTCAGATTCCCTCACTAACTTGGCCTGCACATGGCACTGCAGCCCTTTCCACTCCATATTTCTGAGGCCTCATCCCTGCTCTGTGTCCTTTTGTGTCTCAGAAGCTTGGGATAGAACTGGGCTGAATCTTTCCTACCCTAAATGGCGTTGACCTCAGGTTACTGCCTTTGTTTCCTTTTCCTCCATTGTTCCAATTTTGTTCCCTCTATGCCTTTAGACTCTTAACACTAAGCAGTGTTTCCTGTTGCTTGATGGGACCAATGCCTCAGCTCAAAAGAAAAATATCAGTGGAGACAGGATTGAGAATATGGTGGACTGAAATAGGTAACTTCAGATCATATTACTTACCACTCACTGCCTTTCTTCTATGCATTTCCGGTGACGGGGATGGTGATGGAAGACAGTCTATATGTGATGATGTAGAGCTCATCTTCTTTAGATTCTGCTCATCTGAGGGGTCTATAAACTTAGTGATGGGTAAGCCCGACATTGATTGTTTGTATCTTGCATACTGTAGAGCATCCATGATCCATCTCATTTCACGCCAAACTTCATCTATTTGCTTTGAAATAAAACGGTAAAAGACATTGTTGTCAAACCAGTATTAAAAAGAAGTTTCCGCCGAAACCGGTTTGGCTCAGTGGTAGAGCATCAGTCTGCGGACTGAAAGGTCCCAGGTTCGATTCCGGTCAAGGGCATGTACATTGGTTGCGGGCATATCCCCAGTAGGGAGTGTGCAAGAGGCAGCTGGTCGATGTTTCTCTCTCATCGACGTTTCTAGCTCTCTATCCCTCTCTCCTCCTCTCTGTAAAAAATCAATAAAATATATTAAAAAAATACATACAAAGTTAAATTAAAAATAAAATAAAATAAATAAACATTACTTATTAAAAAAAAAAAGAAGTTTCCTTGAGGGTCCAAGATGATACATTTTGCACTGCATTGGTTTTGATCAAGAGTAAAATATTTTCAACATAGGTTTGCTAAGTTAGAAAATACTTCTTTATAATCACTCATGTCTTGCATACTTACCTAAGAAGCTATATAATTTAGTTCAAATAGCAAAAGACCTGGATTCCAGCTGAGATCCACCACTTATTAGCTCTATAACAACCTTTGCTAAGTCACTTCACCTCTTTGAGCCTTCATGGCCTTATTTGTGAAATGTGGACAAAACATCTCCCCTTTTATACCTCACAACACTGCTAAGATGATTGAAATGATGAATCTGAAAGTGTTTAGTAAAAAGTACATATGAATGTTATTCTCAGCATAATGAAATATTCCTTATAGGGCTTTAATCTATACTTAAAGATATTCTTTAAATAATATCCATAAATCTGGTGCTCCCAACAGAGTAGAGTCTGAAACTGTGACAGTCAGCCATGCTCAAAGTGACTCGTTAGTGAACTAGTGAATGGCACTGCATGGTTGCTAGCCATTTTCCCTTGCTTTCTAGTTCTGTTCTGCAATGGAGTGATAGGACTTGGCAGAATATTCAGGGCTGGTGATAAGTTTGAGCTTCAGGCTTTGTTACACAGTGAGTTGGGCAGGAGGTTCAGCAGTGGGCAGGCCCAGGAGGAGGCACTAAATGAGAATCCAGACAAGATTCAGACCAGTTTTCTTGATGGAATTGTTGCTCTCTCATCTGGCTTTCATTGGTCCTATCTTATATAACATACTCCTGTCTTAGTGTTGTTTTAAAAGCACTACGTGACTGTGGACAGTTGTTAGAGTGCCTGCTAAGGCAGGGACTGTGCTTTTGTATATGTTATTCTTTTTTAAAAAATATATTTTATTGATTTTTTACAGAGAGGAAGGGAGAGGGATAGAGAGATAGAAACATCGATGAGAGAGAATCATCAGCCAGCTGCCTCCTGCACACCCCCTACCGGGGATGTGCCCACAACCAATGTACATGCCCTTGACCGGAATCGAACGCAGGACCCTTGAGTCTGCAGGCTGATGCTCTATCCACTGACCCAAACTGGTTTTGGCTGTATCTGTTACTCTTGACCATGCAGAATAAAATAGGTGGGTACTCAATAAATGATTGCTCAGGGAATGAATGAGTGATTACCTATAGATTTCTACCATCAAACAGAGTTATTATGAGGATTAAGAAAGATGATGTGGGTGAGTGCACTTTATAAACTGTACATGTTATAAAATTTTCAATTGTTGCAATGACAATAATAATTATTGTAATGAGCTGAGTGTGGCCTCTCAAGAGATATGTCCATGTTCTAATTCCTAGAATATGTGAATATGGCATACTAGAGGCCCAGTGCATGAATTCGTGTATGGGTTGGGTCCCTAGGCCTGGCCAGTGATCGGGGCCAATTGGAGCCATCTCGCCTAGTCCTGATTGGGGGCCTGCCGGCCAGGGGGAGGGATGGGAGAGCTACTGTGGGAGACTGGCTGGCTGGCCAGGGAGTGGGAGGGGCCATGGGAGGTTGGCCAGCCAGCCCTGATGGGGGCAAATCAGGGATGGCTAGTCAGGGGGAGGGACCTGCTGGAGGGAGGGACCGTGGGAGGTTGGTCGGTGGCGGGGAGGGACTGGGGGAGGTTGGCTAGCCACTGGAGGTTGGCTGTGGGAGTGCATTGACCGCCAGGGGGAAGCTCCTATGTTGAGCATCTGCTCCCTGGTGGTCATTGCACATCATAGCGACCAGATGTTCCACCATTTGGTCAATTTGCATATTAGCCTTTTTTTTATATATAGGATAATAAAAGAGTAAAAATTACTTTATATGGCAAAATATATGATTAAGTTAAGGATTTTGAGAGGAGGAGTTTATTGTGGATTATCTGGGTGGGACCTAATTCCAATGATAAATGTCCTCATAAGACATTCCTACAAGAGTGAGGCAGAGGGAGATTTGTCAGACAGAAGAGAAGAAGGCAATGTAGCTACACAAGCAGAGGTTGAAGTGATGTGGCCACAAGTCAAGAAGCTGGGAGAAGCAGAGAGCAGATTGTCCTGTAGAGCCTAACTAGGGCGTGTGGCCCTATCAACACCTTGATTTCAGATTTCTGGCCTTCAGAATAGAGACAATAAATTTCTCTTATTTTAAGCCACTCTGTTTGTGGGCATTTGTTACAGCAACCACAGGAATCTAATTACAATTATTAATAGTCACTACTTGTTTCTTTGGATAAGATTGTTTCTGCCTATTGCTGAGGATGGATAGTGAGATTTAGTGTAAAAAAATTTTAAAATTACTAGTATGTGTAGAAACAATGTTTATTTCTTAAATTTCCTTAGTAAGGAAGTGAAGAGGTATTAACTGAAGAAAAATTAAAAGCATAGGTACAGAGAAACCTGTAGACTGAATTTAACAGACTTAGCTAAGTAGCTTTAAAAGAAGTACAATTTTCACCCATTTTACCTTATACTGTTGATCTAAAAATAACTGACAACATAATCCCCCTGATTTTAAGGTCCAAATTCAGCTTCTAAAGACTTGCTGACATGTTTTTAAAAAGAAAGACCATGAACTCCCTACGTCTATTGGTTAAAAATTCTGCATCTATTTCTCACCCTGCCTTTTAAAAATTTTGGTTTTCATCCCATGAATTACACCCCTTTTTCTGTACTCAGGCAAGATAATATTTTTATTAAAATGTAAAGGTGATTGGTTTTCTCAGAGCACAGTTACAAGGTGCTTGAGGGGATGATAGATTGGCTATATTTAATGAGCTGTGTTTCTATTACAGCTTAGGAGCATTTGAAGCATTACAGTATATAAATTATAGCCTAATTGCCCTTTAGGCTTTAGCAGCTAAAACTACAGCGAACTTCAAGTCTCTGCACTTTGACATTTGTGCTGCGTGTGCTGTCTATAAAGCCTGTCTACCTTATCTGTGATTTTCTGCACCTTCCTGGTCCAGCCCTTCCCTTTTCTGGCCACACTCCTTGGCTTCTTTTCCTCACTGTATTTACATAGACTCCCTTGCTCTTTACAATGTTTGGTTTGTGTAGTAACTTCAACACTGTCTTAGATCTGGAATCATATAAATGTTCTCGCTGCTGGCGGTTGCCTCTGCAAGTTACGGTGTGTGGTGGGCTGAGCTGTTAATGCCACTGCATGAGTGGCTACAGCTGGTTTTCATTCTGAGAGAGACTGAGAAGCCCAGATAGATAAGGGGATAGGTAATATCACATTGTCTTCTGTCAGTTAAGGTATCCATGCTATATGGAATGAGGCATCCCACTGAAGGCTAAGGGTGCAGAGAGGTGGTCTGATTTTATCCTGGCCAAGAATTGCTTTTTTTTTTTTTTTTTTTTTTTTTAACCCTTTGGTAATTGGCTTTTATCCACATCTATGTGTACCTGGCTGGGTGGAAGGAGTATGTAGAGGGGCTCTCAAGTTACCTACCTGCTTTGGGAGACCAGAGCAGGCTAGAACTTTGAAGAATTCCTGGCCTGGCCTTCCTTTATCCATCCCACTTAATGGTGCAAAGAAAGGGAAAGAGAAAAAGGCAGTGGAGCCCAAAGCTGGGTGACGAAGAAAGGAGCAAGGACAGTAGCATCAGGGAGTAAGACTGCGGTGGGGAACTCCTGGAGGGGTTTGAGAGTGACAGCTGCAGAAATTCAGCCTTCTTCGAAGAACCGATTGAATTCAGGGAGGCTTACATGGAATAAAGCAGAAACCGAACCTAAGGCATGGTTAAAAATTGCTTCTCTAAAAATATTTATGGTGGTTATTATGGTGGTTAAAGAAGCTATGAAGTGTTAGAGTCAACCAGGCCCTTAGAAGTCATCTAGTCCAGCCATTGCCAACCTTTCGGACCTCATGGACCACCAGTGGTCCACGGTTGGCGACTGCTGATCTAGTCCAATCCTTTCATTTCACATGTGAGGAAATCGAAGCCCCTGAGGATCAAATGAATTGTTCCATACTGAAAGGTTTATCAGAAGATTACAGACTAAAAATGTACGTTGATTGACTTCCTGTTATTATTCTTATTCTCTTCCACTGTACCTTATATTAGGTTCAAAAGATAAGCCAGTCTTTCATATTCTCCTTATGCTTCATTCTCCCTACACCCCCCACCCCCACCTTTTTCTGTGTTCCACTTTTACTGAAAATAAAATAAATGATGTAAATGTTTTGAGTTTTTAAACAGTACATTCTCAGGTCAAGAGAGCAAACAACTTCCTAAAAGGTTTATTTCTTTAGTTTGAGAGGTCACCTGAGATATCTCATTGACAGGATGAGAGGACTTGGATAGGATTTGCCTGCTTACCACTTTGCAAGTATATTATAATATCTTCTTCCTGAGTACTTAATAAATTCCAGGTTTTACATATTTATATTTCAAAGCATTCTCCCTTCTTATTAATGAGTGAATAAATGAATATATAATTTATTAGATACTTATGTGCAGGCATTTTGCTGAGTGCTTTACATGATTATCTTGTTGAATTCTCTTAGTAACATTATGAGCTAGTGTTGTTATTATCATCTCTGTTTTACAGATGAGGAGGTTGGGAGTTAGAGAAACTTATTTGCCCAGTGCATAGTATTTTCTCATCTTAGATCATCATTATTTCTCACTGGATGGTTCTAATAGCTTTGTATGTGATTTCTCTGTACTTTGTTTTCTCCTTAAATCCAGGAATGATATGCAAATTATGTAGTGAGCATGGCCATTGAGAATGGGTGCTTAATATAAACAGCAAGTATGGCTACACCTCTGCACACAGGAGGACTATCCTGCTCTGCTTGAATCTATCCTCAACATCTATGAGAACCTATAATTTACCTTCTCCAAAACTTTGGCCAGGTCCCTACTGTCTGCAGAATAAAGTGCAAATTTCTTACACTGGCTTTTAATAAAATCCTTGTAGTCTAATCTCTGCTACTTTTATTTTTTCCCCCGTTTCTTACCACCCTTCACTCAATTTATGTCCCAACTTATCTTGACTACTCATCATTCCCAAGTACTATTTTTTTTCTGTACTTTCTGCCTTGTCTGTTTATACTTTTTCTTTGGATTCCCCAATCACCCAGGCTATTTGTTAGTTTGGGAGGAGCTAGGTAGTTTAACCTATCTCCCTAGGCCCAGCTCAGATCTCAGATATCAGTTACATGCTCTATGGTAAGCTCTCTTATACCCACAAATGTAAGTTCATTTTGTTGATACAGAACTTTTTTAAAAATTTCTCTTTTGGCACCTAACTCATTTTACAAATTGTATTTATACACATTTCTTGTCTTCCTTAATGAATTTTAAACACTCTAAGGTTAGGGACCATGCCTAATTCAACTTTGTATTTCCCTTACAGTGCCTGACAACTGGATGTTAAATAAATATTTATCATAGTGATATTTATTACAGAGCTATTGTACTCATTTTGTGAATTGGGTAACTATAGGCAGAAAGATCGTAAGATTTGTCCAAGGGATTTAGAGGCAAGGTAAGACCAAATTCACATTTTCTTAGTGACTAGTTTAGTACCTCTAGCACAAGACCCTAAGGTGGTTACTGTAAGGTCTTTCCAAACAAGACCATGGACAGGGTATACACTTTTCTAACCTCTGTAGCTACACATTAAAGTGTCAGAGTGTCAAAATGTTGTGAGAAAGAAGTTCAAAGCATGAGGAATCTTAAGTCCAATGTGATTTGGGTTAACATAAAATAGTGGATCATTTTCTTCTCTTTTTCTTTGGGGTAAGAATTAATACAATGTTTCTGTTGGATTTGTCAGTGGGCTACTAGGTAAGAATAATATTCTGATCACTACTTCTTGTGGCAGTGATTTTTCTCTCTCTATGGGAAACCACTGCTATCCGCCACAGTGGCTGATGCAGCTCTTAGCAACGCTGTGATTTATCTCTAGCTTTTTCTTAAGCCTTTGTTTCAAAATGCACATTTCCCTGACTTCTGGATTTTCACCAAATCATCAGGCTCCTTGCACACTGTGGTCTTTAAATTAGCCCAGATGGCTGTTCTTTCTCATACATATTTCTCATCCCCACCCTGCCTTTTCTTCCTTCCCTTCACCTCAGAAGAAACAAACTGTTACCTGAATGAAATCTAAAACTTGCTGGTGTCTTTGTTTGGCAGCTGCAACCTCGCTGTCTGAGATCGCTTCCCTCAGGGACTGTTGGGTATTCAGAGAATCCAGCTCCACAACAGCAGAAAGGCGGCAATACAGACTAATAAATTTCTCCCTGTAGCTGCAAAAGTGAACTGGAAAATGGACAAGCAAAATAAAACATGTTAAGATCTGGTATCAAAATAGAGAAATTCATACCTCAGAGAAAACAAGTTGAATGAAAACATGATTTATTAATCCTATCAGTGGAAAATATTAAGCCATAAATAAATTATAAATGCACTTTTAAGGAGCCAGTTGTCTGGTTTTAGTCAGACAGTATTCCCTTTTAAGGTTTACCAAGTCCTGGAAAGGTATGGGGAAATGGGGTTGGCTCAAGCTGTAGTTTATGATGCTCAGCCCCTAAAGTTGGGGCTGAGGATATATACACATATATATGTGTATATCATATATAAATTATTTATATATTGGAGAAATGAATTTGTTTATCACTTTAAAGAAAAAAGCCAAGCAACAATTTGAAATTTAGTTTTGATTCCCATGTCTGATTTCCAGTATGTATTTTGTATGCTTCTCTCCAAGGCCAGAAGTCCCAGAAGATAGGAGTAATGTTTATCTCAGGGTATCTTTTGCCGGTCTGGTGAAGTTCCCTAAGGATCCAGTTTAATGGGTTTAATCCTCTTCCTGCCCCTCTGCTCCTCTGGAAGGATGATAAGAGTGGAAGCCTTAACAGACCATATTTTTTTTTCAACAGACTTGGCCTTCCTCCCTCAAAAGACAGTGGGCCAGAGGCCAGGGTCAACAGTCTAATCTTCATGTCCATCATGGAGGAGGGAGACAGGAGTGTGGGACTCAGCCTGCTGCAGACAGCCTGAGATGGTCAGATTCTCCATACTTCTCTGACTGGCTATGATCACGTAACCATTTTAGATGCCAGTGGAATGAGGAATGCATCCTGATTCAGATAGCGTAGTACCAATGTCTTCCAGGCATCGTTTAATTTGGAGACTCACTCTCTAGAAACCTCACTCTATGTACTTATGACCTATATCAGTATGTCCCATGCTTTGGAAAGAATGTTGTTATAATGCAATAAATAGGTGGAAACATTTTCATTCTGGCTTTCGATGAGGAAGTTTAGGAAGATCTAATTACTTCCCTTAGGCCTCTTCACTGTTGATTCGTGCGACCTAGTAAGGAAGCTAAAAACCACAGGACCTTAAAATGGGGCATCTGGTCATCTCTGCACCTCAGTGAGGAAGCCCTACTTCTCTGCATGTTGAGAAATCTCTATGACCCTACATTTCCCTTCTTACAGCTGCCTGCTTCCTTACTTGATTTCCTCTTAGAGTGAATCTCAGGTAGGTGTGAGGGTAACCTGCTCTGTTTGTTTTTCCTCAGGTGGAAGTGGAGGAGAAGAATGGGGTGAGGGCTTCAGTGGCCCATTTTTACTCCAGCTGTGCACATTTCAAGGACGTATTTTTTACTCAGGTAGCCTCAGTTTTGGTGGTTGATTTTTCTCTCTCGTGTCAGATCCTTCCTTTCTATTTCCTCTATTCTAGCACTTGTCTTACACACAGAAGAACTGATTTCATATAACCTCTTGGTAAATAACCAACTATTGAGCTCCTCCTAAATGATCTACTTTTCCCAGATTAACAGCCATAGAGCTCCCTCTTGACTTCAGGATCAAATTTCAACATCTAATTGCCATAAGGAAAGTTTCTTGCAATCTAGGATTTGAATTTATCTTCAATCTTTCATTTTGCATCACCTTCCATCCCCCACTTCCACTCACATTGACCCTAGACTTTGGTCAGGCTGAACTTATATAAGTCCTTTTGTACTTATATGCTTTTAAATATGCTTTTTCCTTGTCCTCAAATCCCCTTCTCTAAGTACCTCTGGGTCAGCTTCATCTGATACTTGAATGTCTTCTCAGTGAAATCTTCACTGACACCTACCTCTTCCCCTCCAAGCACAATTAGAAATTAGTTTCTTTCTCTTTTGTACTCCTAGAGCACTAGTTTCCAAATATATCAGGACACTTATCCTACTTTATTGTAATTACGTGTTTACTTGACTGCCTTGGTATTAAATCGATTTCTTTGAGGGCAAGAACCAGGCCTCCTATTAATTTTCATTTCCTCAAAACTTGGAACATTAGATCTTCTCAATTAATGATTATTGACTGAACAACAACAAAAATGCACAAATCTGAAGAGGGCAGACCTTTCCTCCTAAGTTTCTTCTTTCCCTCTCACTGTGCTCTTGATTTTCCTGTTTTAAAGGATGTGTTCCATGTCGGTGATACTTACTGACAGTCTTCAGGAAAGAGTCACCGTTACTTGGTAGCTTACTCTTAGCACTTGTAGCTCCCTGAATGTCTCTTTATACCTTTCAAGGAGGGGTTACATCTTGTTAGTACTTGACAGATGCCCTCTCATTGGCTGGGGAGTGAAGAGAGTGAGGTGTCTCACAGGCTGCCTTTTCAAACCAAGTTGTTAAGAAAAAAAACCTCCTTTCCCTTCTTTCTGAAATGTGACTTGGAAGATAGGGAGAGGGACTAAAGAATTTCTTTAAAAGAAGCACTATATCAGTTTCATCTAAATTCTAAAACACTAGGGAGTCCACAATTACCTCTTGTGTCTTCTTGTGGTAGGTGTCTTGGATCAGTGGGTGGTCTCAGAGTGCCCACACCACCCGTGCCACTCACCACAGTGACCTACGAGGACACTTCATATACAATGCTGCACTTTCCTGCCCTAGTGGTTTTTATCCAGAGCCTTTAATGTTACTTTAACAAATTTTACTTTAACATAGTCTTTTGTGGTTTAGCAATGATACATTTGGTAGCCATCACTGAAGAGGGGAAGATAGACGGGAAGCTTCTAATTCTTTTATAATGTGAATCACATGCATTTTACAGACAAAATGGTAAAGGGTAAGTAATGCATTATCTGGGCCACATTACTAATTTGTTAGTAATTTACAAAGTAAGTCTCAGTTTCTGTGGCGTTGTCTCTGTCTTTTCTCAATATAAGATAGTGACAGACTATAAAATGCAGTTGGCACCAACGTAAGAGGCCATATTGGAATATAGTAGTGGAAAGTACTCAGGCTTAGGTATCAGACAGAACTGGGTTTGAATCATTGTTCTGCCGCTCACTACCTGTATGATCATGGGCATGTAACCTCTGGGAGCCTCCGTTTTCTCATATCTAAGTCAGGCATAATAATGCCTCCCTAGGATTAAGTAATATAAAATACATAAAGTGCCCAGCACAACATGTGACACATATAAGATATGAAATAAATGTTTATTCACACCCCTATCCTATCCTTCCAGGAAGAATGAGACATTGGGTAGATTATTAGAACAGGATTGAGATGAGAATGTTCTCACTAAAGATCTCTAACTCAGTATAAGTTCTAATCAGTCTGGGTCATATAGCCTAGTTTGGAGGCTAAGGAATCAGCAAAATTACCTCCTGGGTCACTTTTAGTTCCATGATTCTTTGCCAACATGTCAGAAAGAACTTGGGCACAAGATGACCCTCTAACAATTCCTGGTAGTAAATGAGTTGACAGTTGAAATTTAGGAATGATATTCTAAATCATGAAAAATGGGCATCAGGAATGAGGATTGAGGCTGTGCCATTTCTTGTAAGCCTGTGGCCTGGATTCCATTAGGCTCAATGCCTGGATATCCCACAGGCACCTCAAAACTCATCATTTGTCAAACTGAACTCATCATCTCTCTCCTCCCCCAAACCTGTTCCTCCCCTCATAATTTCTATTTTGGTAGATGGCAACATTATCCATCTCAGCACCTTATTCAGACTCTATGGCTCCTCCATCTTGCTCTTCAACCACATTAAATCAATCACAAGGTCCTATTGATTTTAACTCCTAAAATCCTCTTGCCTCTGCTTTCCTCTCTATACCCCTATTGTGGCAATGTGGGTTTGGGTTCTTATCATTGTCCATATGGACAACTCCACTCTCTTAAGTGTCTCATTGCCTCTAGTCTCAGCTCTTTGTGTGTGTGTGTTTTGGTTCTCTTACAATCCATCCTTCACAGACCTGCTAAAAAACAATAAAATTATATTATTCCTTTTCTTAAATCTTTTAGTGACTTCCCATTGCCTATCGAATAATGTCTAACATCTTTAGGATGGCATAAGTAGCTCTTGGTGATTTGGACCTTTTTAATTTTTAGTTTCATCTCCTGTCACTCTTCAGATGCCTTAAGCATCTGTCACAATGAGCTACTAAGAGTATACTTAGTTGGGCTCCATTTCCCCAGGTCTCCAAGCCTTTGTGCATGCTGTTCCTTATGCTTAAAGTGATTTTCTTTTTCTGCTCTGCCTTTTCTTTCATTTTTCTGGATATTTGTTTATCTTTCAAGGCCTGGCTCATATGTTATCTTTGTAAGAAAGGATTAGGTGTCTTTCCTCTGAAATTCAACAGTCTATCTCTTACAACAGTGCTTTCGTTGTATTGGGACTGTTGGTATGGATGTCTGTAGCCTCTACTGGACTCTAGGCTTCTGATAGGAAGATTGTGTCTTACTAATGTCCTTACGTCCAGCCCCAGCATAGGACTTGGCATAGAGGAAACTCAGTAAATATTTATTGAATGAAGGATGTAGCCCAGCACTGAAATATGAAATACATACCGGGCTTCAAATTAAAAAAAAAAATCTCCCAGTTTTCCAGTTTTTTAATCTTGGAAGTCCAATCAGTATGAATCATAGACCCAAGGAAATCAATAAAAATTAGCTTTCCTAATCATAGGACTGCTGTCAATGTTGACTGCACATAGGGTCAAGGCAGGGCAGCCTCCTTAGTGCAGGCTAGGCAAATTCTCAAGAGGCCACATCCCTGGACAGTTTCTAAGGGCTCATGATTCTCCTTTTCCTTTTGTTTCTGGAACAGTATAAATAGTGACCTTTGTCAGCCCCCAGCACATGCTTTATTACTGCAGAGGAGTGCTGTCCTGCTTTTATCCAAAGGATAGGGGAGTGTCAGCCCTCAGGCTGTGGAGGGGGAGTAGGTCTGAACTGTACCTCTTTGCCTCAGCTCAGCCCTGCTCACAGAGATCTCACATCCTCCTGTGTAACAGTCTCTTTCCACCACAATTAACTCTGTGGAGAAACACTTTATGGGTCTGCCCCAGCCTAGTCTTTACTTCAGGATGCAGAGGGCTAAGCTCTTTATTGTTTTGTCCTTGCTAGATCTATTTAGTGCTGGAATAGGCCCAGATGCAGTTTTCCATAGCTGGTTAGCAAGTTATTTATGATTCACTAAGGCCACTGGCAGAAACATAGTCAGTCTGCCAAATCTCAAATACTTCCATTGGGGCAGGGATGGCTTACACTAGTCAAACTGAGATATAGTGTAATGCTTATTCTATTATAATTTACATATGTCCATAATTTGCACATTTTCAAGCTTTGTTTTAGTTTCCCATGTTGTCAATATAGTTTTATAAGTTCCGGTTGAATGTCCAACAACGTTCTCTTTCTCAGTAATGCTTAGTGTATGTGTTGACCTTTTACTTTGTATCTTTCTAGGGAAGAAAGGAGTCCCTACTTCTAAGAAAAAAGTAAAAATTGCTTAGTATTTTTCTTAGAAGGGCTTAGGCCCACTATAGCAAGTTCTTAGACATTGCTATAGAAGATGTTATTAAATGCTTAGTGGGCTGTGATAATCTATCTCTGGGGAAGCTCTGATTACTTGGGGATAAGATTCTTATTAAGGCCCAGCAATATTTTAAAAATTGTTGCTGGTGGTGCTGAAGTACGGTAAGCATTGTCCCATTAATTTCCTGTTACTGCTAACATTTCCTCCTGATCCCTAGAAAAGACTAATAGATTAATGTATGCCAATGGAACCAAGCCCGTCCAAGTGGTCTTTCCTGGAAGCTTACATGGTGTTCATTAATCAGCTGGATCACCAATGATATAACAAAGGGGGACCAGGAGGGTAAGAAGGTATGTTTTAATATGGGAAAAAACATTAAAGTTAGGAACTATTGAGACCCAGGCTTTGATTGGTGGCCTGGGGTTCATAGGTAAAGAATAGTATTTGATGGTCTTACATTGCTTTTAATATTAAGAAAAGTGGGCAGGTCAAAAAGATAAGCACTGTTGGATTCTGTTACTGTGCTAACCAAATCCGTAGTTCTGTAAATTCCTAAAATGTCTTTCCCTCTGTTTTCTAGGCAGCACTACTTCAAGTGTGGTGCATGGACTGGCAGCATCAGTGTCAGCTGAGAGCTTGTTAGAAATGCACATGTCCAGTCCTTTTCCCAGACCTTCCAACTCTATCTCTAGAGGGGGGCTTCAGGAATCTGATTTATTAGCAGGCTCTCCAAGTGATTCTCATGCACATTCAAGTTTGAAAAGCATTGTTCTAGGGCAGTGGTCGGCAAACTCATTATTCAACAGAGCCTAATATCAACAGTACAACAATTGAAATTTCTTTTGAGAGCCAAATTTTTTAAACTTAAACTTCTTCTAATGCCACTTTTTCAAAATAGACTCGCTCAGGCCATGGTATTTTGTGGAAGAGCCACACTCTAGGGGCCAAAGAGCCACATGTGGCTCGAGAGCCGCAGTTTGCCGACCACTGTTCTAGGGTGTCATATCCTAAAGTGTGTTTTCTGTGGTTTTTTAGTAAGTGCCATGCCAAAAATGAACCCAGTCATTGTCAAATGAATTTGGAAAATGCTAGGTTAAACACAGTTAAGCTTTTAAATTTTGTGTGTGTGTGTGTATGTGTATGTGGGGGACAGGGACTACCAGATTTTGCAGAGCTTTTTAATATGTTACTCTACTGCTCACAGTTCTCCATTGGATTTACACTTACAGTAAAATCTAAAATTATCATCATGGCCTGTGATGTACTGCATGGTCTGGCACCTATTGACTCTAATCTCATTTTCTATCTCTGTTGCTTTTGCTCACTACAATCTGCCTACAATGATCTCCTAGCCTAGTGGTCGGCAAACCGCGACTGAAAACTGACTTCTGCACATGGGCCATGAAGTTTCAATCGCACTGTATGTGCACGCCTGCACGTGGTAGTTTGTAGAAGAGCCACATTCAAGGGGCCAAAAAGTAGCATGTGGCTCGTGAGCCGTGGTTTGCCAACCACTGTCCTAGCCAGACACACTCTTACTTTAAGGCCTTTGCACTTTCTGTTCTCATTGCATGAAAATTTGATCTCTGTTCAAATGTATCTTTTGCAAAGAGGCCTTCCCAGGTCATCCTGTACAAAATTGTATCTCCTGTTACTTTACTCCAGTCCCATACCGTGATTTATTTTTCTTTATAGCCCTCACTACTGTCTGACATTTACAATATTATTTTTTTGTTGATTGATTTACTATTTGTATACTACACTAGAATGAACATTCCATGAAGAGTTTGTTCAGTGCTGATTCTTCTAGAATAGTGCTTGGCACATAGCAAGTTACTTAAATATTTATTAATGAACAAATGAATGGCTAAAGTGAACCATAAAATAGAAACAATACTAGGACAAAATTTGGCTGCTCAATAGCAATGCATGCACCTTCCAGAAAACAGAATAGAGAGGAAACTTGTAGGACTTGGTTTTGGGAATCATATACCGTTATGATTGATACCAAATCATTGAGTGTTCCCACCAAAGCCATTGAGGCATGGGGAAATGAATTTCATGTATTTTTCTCTGTAATTATGGAACAATAATGATCATTCCACACAGGATGGACTCCTAGTTATTTCTCTAAAGTGTTTTCCTTAGTTCATTTCCCTGTTAATTATCAATTATCTATCCCTGGGAAATCATTCATTTTCATGGCTTTAGTTGTTATCAATAGATATTGGTCAATTTCTGGGTTTAGTACCCAGCTTCCTCTCCTGTGTTGCTACTGCCAAATACTCAGATACTGAGCTGAAAACATCACTTTTTTTCTTCTCATACTTCCTGTAATGGCAGCAATAATCTTACAGTTTTTGAGGCTGAAAACTATGGGGATACTTTAGAAGTTTCTAGAGTTTACCTGTTCTCATTCAAATAGTTGCCCTATCTTACTGATTACTCCCAGTGTTATATCTTAATAAAAGACTAATATGCAAGTTGACTGAGCAGCAGAACAACCGGTTGCTATGATGTTCACTGACCACCAGGGGACAGATGCTCAATGCAGGAGCTGCCCCCTGGTGGTCAGTGTCTTCTGCAGCTGGGAGTGCTGCTCAACTGGAAGCTGGGCTCACAGCTGGGCTCTCACCGGTGGTGGGACCCTCTTCGCTTGTGCTGCAGTCAGACATCCCCCCAAGGGCTCCCAGGCCGGGAGGGATGGAGGCCAGGCTGAGGGACCTCCCCTTGAGTGCACGAAATCTGTGCACCAGCCTTTAGTATATATTTGGTTTTGTTTGTATCCTAACACTGGACTTTTATAGTAACATCTGAACTATTCCCCCTCAACCCAGCTTCCAATCCATCTTAAACAGATTCTTCAGCCTGAGTCTTAAGATACTGCCCAGTATGGCCATAACATCCATATAGCTTTATGGCTATGATGTCCTCATTATTTTTCTGATCTAGCCAGACTATCTTTTCCTCACTCTTTGTGAGTTCTTATATTCTCATGTATTTGCTCATTCTGCTCCACCTAATAAGACAGTTTTATTTTTTCTTATTTTAATATCACTTATTGCTGGTGATTGTGGCACATTTTACCTCATTCAATAATTATTTGTATTCTTATTTTACTCCTACCACTAAATTAAAAGCCTAGTGAGGACAGAGCTTTTGTCTTACTAATCACTGCATCTCCACATTAGGCCTCAGTATATATACTTAGTGACTTGAATTGAAATACCTTGACCCAAATTATATTTCATAACAGCAATACAGTTATATCATGGACTAATGTTCTTTGGATGGGGAATTCATTAAATAATTATATTTACACCCAGTTCTCTTGGGAGTGACATGGCCAATCATTTGACACAGAGAGGTACAGAAAGGTTAAGTGATTGTCACTGCCATACTGCAGACGACCCAGGACTCTCAAGCCCCAGTTTGCAAGTCTGATTCAGCCTTCTCTTAATAACTTTTCCTTCACTGGAAAAATAATAATTGCTGTTCATCAGCTTTTGAGCCTTTGAACTACTTGGCGCAAGGGAAACTGAGAGGCTTAATCCATTCATCCTCAAAGGATAAATTCAGATTCAGATGCCCAAGTCTTAGAACGAGACATCAGGCAGTTGCCTGGTCTGCTTCTAAATCTGGTGGCTCGGGAGCAATCCCAAAAAGAGTCTGCCTCCATTCTAGCCACTAGTCACTCACTCTTCCATAAATCCTACAGTTTATTTGAACCCATGAAACTCTTGCTAATTGCCTCTTATTGGCCTGCTACAAGATGCAGCATAGGGAAGAGACAAAGCCTCCCTATTCACATTCTCAGTGGGCAGCAGGGGTCTCTGCAAAAATAAGGAAAGGGGGGCCCAAGCTGTTCATTTCTGAAAGTCATGACAAGATTTCACACTATTCAGAATCTCACATTATAATTACAGTATTGCCTCTTGGGAGACACTGTCAGTTTATCAAATGGTCTATTATAATTTTTGAGTGTATTTAATATTAAAGTCTATTTAATAAATCAGCACTATTTAAAGTTATAGACTTTTTTTCTTCAAAGTGATATACACTCTACATTTTAATTTCAGTATTTTTTTCCCAGTTGGAAGGAGCGAGGAAGGGAAGGAGAGAGCGGGGGGGGGGGGGGGGGGGATGATGTGCTTTTCATGGAAACATCAGTTCTTGTATTTATGTTTTAAGAAAGCAAAGGGGAGGCAAGAACTGCAGCATGATAACTGAACTTTCTGTTTAGAATTCCCTCCTCTCCATTGGGCCTTAGCTGGATTTCAATAATTATTGCTCAGGCACATAGTCTTGGAGCTTTGCTTTCTCTCAGACCTGTACACAGTTCTAGGAAGGGTTGTTGCCAAAGCCATCATGTGATTTATTGACCCTCCACTGGGACAAGGGGGAACAGATATAACTTTGTGATTTTATTATAAGGAGGTTGGGTTAATATTTCTAGGTGAAACAAGCTACTATACCAAGTTCAAACATCTGAAGAGGGAGGTTAAGAAACCCTGAGTGTGGGGTGTAAGGATTATTCTGTCCTGGGGCTGTACAGACGTCGTCTGAGGCAGGGAGCAGGAGAAGAAAGGACACATTGTGACCCATTTCCAACACCTCCTGTGTGTAGAGGCGGAAGTTCCTTGCCTGCAGAGGGACACGCGCGGAGGAAAAATAGGAGAGTTACAACATGGCACTTACATAAACAACACCAAACTGGCATAAAACATCTAACAAAATTACACGACTTCAAGCTTGGAATTTTTATACAACATAAATATTAGGGTTCAGTCCATTTAATAATGCTATATAAAATCAAGATTTAAGGCAGTAATGTTCCACATAAACTCTGAAAACAACATTTATGCTTCTTATAAAAGTAGAAAATGATTGCATTCTGTGGGCTTTTCAAAATGATGAATATAATTACATGAAGCAACAAAAATGGATTGAATTAAAAATCCACTAGTTTCAATTTAAGTTGGTTAAGGGGGAAAAATGTAGTTTCTGGCCAAGGACTGAGGAAATTTTACAAGAATCCAAAAAAAAAAAAAAAAAAATGTTGTATGCACTCTTAGGCAGTTAAGCAGCCTTCTCCCAACATGTATATGTAGCCCAACAGTCACCAATGAAATATGAGCTGCTTCAAACCTGCTAAGCCTAAGAAACCCTTTAATAGTATCTACTGTCACAAGTAGACCTGGTAGTTTTTTTTTTTTTTTTCCTCAGTACACGGCCACCCCTGGAATAATTCATTTGCTCCCATAGAGTCTTTATGGCATCTTGTGTAATTTATTCTTTGTCAGTGTTGGCTGTTAGGACTAGCCTTGCAGTATTAACTTAGAATCGGAGTAATAGCCCAATGGAAGAATACTCTTGGAGCCTGTACGCTATCCCCCGCCTCTATGGGTCAGAGGCCAATACATGGTTGTCTCTCTGTTATTTAAAAAAGGACAGTTACTGCTTTAATAGTCTTCCTGTTTACAGGGTAAACTTGTTTCATTTGTTTGTGTGTGTGTGTGTGTGTGTGTGTGTGTGTGTGTGTGTGTGTTGGGTGGGAGTAGAAGGTGAAGGTGGGCCAATAAATAAATAAAAGAATAAATAATTCAATGCTACATCATGTTAACTTATTGGACAGAGCTAATTAAACTTTTACTGTTCTCTTCTATGCCAACAGCTTTTATTGAAATTGCTTGTTAGCAGAGGTTAAAATTAAAGACAATAATTTTGACAGTAAATTCTCTGTGGAAAGTTAACACAGCATAACCTTGGCCATTGCTATAAATTGTATTACCACCGGTCTTCTTAGATAAATCATTTGTACATCTAACTGTAGGCTTACTTATTTATGTATTTATTTTCTTTGCTTCATGCTATCCTGAAGTTGAAACTTAGTCCCGTTTAAGGTGGGCTAGCCAATGATTTTTCCTTGCTTGACCAGACCATGTAGTAAAGTGGGGTCTAGGAAGAAGTCAACACAGAGAAGCTACAGAAAAGGGGCAGAAGTGTAGTCTATGTCTATGTGTAGGCATCAAATTCGAAGTGCTTATATGTGCAAAGTGGTCTTAAAATGAATGAAAAAATGAAATATATATATATATATTTCTCTGTGTTTTATGCCACAGTGCAGTTTTCATTCGCCACAAAAGGAAGGTAGAACGTTAAAGACTAGTACCTGGTGTAGAGGTATATTGATCTGCTTAAGGAGAGCTTTCACTGCCATCTGGAGCTCGTAGAAGAACAATTGCATGGGGCAGTCAGAAGTATGATCCACACTTTCCATAGATTCAGAGCCAGAAAGCTTTTGGACCCATTCCCACTCCTCTCTGTATGTTGAGTCAAGTTAAAATTAGAAATATAACAAAAGTTCAGAACACAGCTCAGAACATTTTTAGTGTGTATGTCCAGAACCTGGGTAACCAATTTTTGGTGGTTAAAACTTAATGCAATTTATGCTATTTGAACTTTTAGCCACCCTAATGGAGTTTAAAATGAGCTTTTTCTAATTTCAGCTTAGTTCATCTTCCATACCACCTCTACCTCAGGGCAACAAGTCTAATTTGTATCAGTTTTTAATTTTTACCTTTTGAGATTGGAGCTTTTAGATATTTTGTCTTTATTTTCCTTCCCCTGAAGAGCCTGTGTAAATTCTAAGACCCTCCATCTTGCCACAGGTTAATTAAGCAATTGAGTAACCACAGGACTCTGGTCCAACTCAGGCAACAAATCACGTGGCACATTTCAAACCTGGCCTGTGGTAATCATGCGGACTATTTTGGTTTCTTTCCCCTTCCAAAAGTAGGAGGAGAATCACAAACAGGAACACCAGACAGTTCTAATAAAAGGAACTAGGGAACACACATCAGTGCTTCCATCCCCTTTCAAGTAGTCATATGTGTCATATGCGTCTTTATTCTGTATGCTCTAGAATCCTTCCTACTGAACTTTCCCAAATGTCATGCAGAAGGGAAGGGAAAGAATGGTATGGGAGAAAAGCACATCTGGTTTATCCCCCAAAGGCTCCTCTTCAAAAGGAGCTTGAAAAGATCAAGGTAAATGCCTCTTGGGTAACATTGTTTCCACAGGTATTTTAGTACAAGTCTCTAAACATATTCAGTTGGCTGGGTTTCTTCTAACTCTTCAGGGAACAGTAATATGCTCTCAGGAGCAGGCTAGAGAGGAAAGGAAAGCCCTCCTCTCGGGGGATGGAAAGAGAGGAGGTGCTAACATATGTTCCCACTCCCATGAAAACCCTCTGAGGGCTCTCCCCAATGGATTGTACCAGCCTGGCCTCCAATCTGTGGGTCAGAAAATGAAATTGATTGTGACATAAGCTTTTCATCAGAAAACACTCTCTCTTAACCAGCTACCCTCTTAGAAAAGTTTCTGTTTTTAAGATATCTGTTTCCTTTCAATTCCCACACTGGAAAAGACTATGGAAAATTTACTCTTTATCCCAATAAAAGAAAAAAACTCAAAATTAAATCTCACTTCAGTCTGGGCATACTGTTGGCTTCATAAATAATTGAAATCTCTGAGAACCTGCTTGGGAACTGTTTCTTTCTCTCATCGTGGATATTGAAAACTAACTGAGGGGGTCTGAATAGCACAAGTATATACAAAACCTGAAGGAGAACATTGCTAAAATAGCATCTATTGATATAATCAAATCAGAAAATAAATTACTGGTAGGAATACCATGAAATATCTAGTGGTTAACCAGTTTAATTGCTAAGGATGAGGGAGATGGAACTGGCAGAGTGAAGGATACTGGAATCTCCTGTAAAAATGAAACTTGGAGTCTTGGAAGGGGGAAAGTAGATGGTATAAGCACTAAAATATAGAGTCTAAGCCTTTAAGACACAAATCAAGAAAATGGATGAAAGTATTTGTTGCTGAGTCAACTTACAAATGAGTGTTATAACCTCTTGGGAAGGTCTGAGATCACTAATGCTGATTGTAGAAGTGACCACCAGATGGCAGACTTAAAGTCTAGGTGTAGTTGATAAGTGAAAGAAGAGAATATGGCAGCTAGTGAGTTCTTTGAAGAGACTATCATCATCATCTTCATTGTGCTCAACTAGTATTTAATAAACATTGTGAGACACACTAGTTAATCAACTTGCCAAAATTTTAAACGACCAAATTAGAGTCACCTTTGGTTAAATAAATCCATAGGTATAATTAGAGTTGGGGTATCTAACTTGTATTCTAAAGCCTGAAAAACTCTGGAGAGCTCTTTTTCTTATTCTTTCCTTTCCCTTTAAACAGTTGTTTTTTTTTTTTTTTCATGTCAAGCACAATTCAGTAGACTTTCAGAGACCTGCTAGAGGCTAGTTGTAAAGCTGAGCCAGATTACCAAGATTGGGCAACCTTCCCAAAACTAACAGGGCAGTTCACCCTGATGCCAAACCATAGAGGAATTTCCAGAAGCTCAGGCCTTGTTACTTCTTTTCTGCCCTGGAGAATCATAAAGAGTATAGAAAAAATACAGAGTCCCCTAGGCCAGAGGGTTAGGGGTGGGGAGACTGATGGTGGAGGGGCAGCCCTTTAAGATTAAGGGGAAATCAATGCTTTATTAGAACCCAGTTCCATAGTCATATTAAAAAATAATGACTTATTAGATTGTGAAGAAAAGATTTTGGAAATATCTAATGTTGAAAGTAGAGGACACCTACTCATTAACCAGTTGTGCATCAGTGGTTTTACCATTAATAATAAAGAGAGAAAAGTGAAAGGATAGTGCCCTCTTTAGATGGGCTCAGTTCCTTCACCAACACCACCGCCCGCCTTATCCTGATGCTAATATGCAGCTCTGTCTCTCCCCCTGAGGACATCTCACTATAGAAACTGTACTGGGAAGTTCAACACTTCCTTTTCCTCACACCATCACTCAAGCCATTGTTTCATTAGGAGGAAAATCCAAACTCCTCTAAACTTACTTGGAAATGTTATGGTTTTCACGGATCTTCACATGGCAGAGAATGTTGGGCAACTTTTGGGTAACAAGAACTTTGATCTGATCCACAGAGCTACACAGCTTTAGGTAACCCAGATATAATCCAGGAGAGAGACGTTGATGACTCCTTTTGTGATAGGAGAGAATATCCTGTTGGGTGAAAAAAAAACCAAGCAGAAATAAAAAACTAATTGAATGGCGATCTCAAAAACTTTTTCTTTCTTAGGTGCAGCATGTCATGAATCAAAGGTGCTGTAGCTAAGAAATTAGGCGAAACACCTCAGATATCATCGTGAAGGTTGGGGACAGACCATCTTACCTACAGGAGACTTGTCCTACAAGTCAGGTAATCAGTTATTAATATATTCTACATGCTTATTTTCCTCATTTCTGAACTGGGGGTGGTGTATGGGCTGTGATTAGCAATGTACTGGTGATAATGGAGGCAGGTATAAAGAAAACTAGAATTTATAATCTCTGTCCTTGGAGGGCTTATTGTATAGCTGGGGGAAAACAGAAATTTACAAGTGTAAATGCTGATAAAGCAGTACAGGAAGCCTCATTATTTCAGGGTAATTGGTATCAGGAAAAGTCTATTTTAAATAACATCACTTAAATAGGATGAAGATTTTATAGTAAGTAGAAGAAAATATATAACTGATTATCTTGAAAAATGAAACAGTGCAATACAATAGATTTATTTATCTTGTTAAAATTTAAGTTGTAGTTATGTATTTGAAAATGAAGAGAGAGTCAAGTATTGGTTCTTTTTTGGCATATTTTTTTTAGACTAAATTGTCTGATAGCTGAAATGCTGTTTCTTACATTTGACTTTTAAAACAAAGAGGATAGTTTTTTCAAGAGTTTGTGAAAGTTTCATATTTTTCCCCTCTGGCATTTAAAATATTTGCTATTTATGCCATTCTCTTATAAAATACTGGTTCTTTTTATGTTCTTCAATTGTTAACTGGTCTATTGTTGAACTGTAACAGGCTTTGCATGTGATTTGGTTAGTTTTCCATATCATCTTCATTAGCTTCACAAAATTCTGTACCTGTACAAGATTTAAAATTTACCTTATAATAGATTTGCATTGTATTATCACATCACAATATTCCACAGGCAGCAGAGACTGAATGAAGTTGTTGGTTTAACAGGAAGTGCCAGCCTGTTTTAGCACAGAGGGATGTTTTATATGTTGTAAGTTCTCTAGTGAACTATTTAGGGTGTGACTTTAGCTTCCTATATGACTGAAATAACTGACATATAATTGGAAATACAACTTCCCTGTCCCCCATCTCAGTAGGTATGACTTTTTAAAACATTTGGGCAGCATGGGAGTTAAACAGAATTAAGAGTGGTGAGTTAGGTAACTGATTATAAAGATTCCTATAGGCCAAAGATTAGCCTGATTTTCAAAATGAGTAAAAAAAAAAAAAAAAAAAAAGAATGAATCATCGCTACCACTAAATGTAAGGTAGGTGAAAAAGAAAAGGAAAGCAAATGTTATACTTGCATAAAATTCTATGTGGAACAGAGAGGTATTGAAGTCTCCCTTGGCCACCATACTCAGAAAGGGTAGTCTTTCCTCTATAAAATTAACGATTTGCGATACCTAATATATGCTATTGTGTATCATTTCCTTTGTCCCATCCTGTCAAGCATACTAAATTCCAGGCTCTACAGGAGACATTGGGGTTTCAGGTAACTTGCTGTGATCACTACTTTTGAAGAGGTCAAGAAAATGAATAAGCAATTATCACAATATACTGAAATGAATTTTATAATAGAGACATTATTGGCTTACAGAGGAAGGAGTACTTAGCTTATATTTTTCTTCTTTTATGCTCTTTTTTTTAACAAGACTATGAAATTAATGGTGTTGGCTGTTTTTTTTTTTTTTATTGCTTTGTGTCCTTGCTATCCAGTGCTAATGCTATATGTAATAAGTACTCAACATGTGGAAATCAGAACAGAGAATAGCAGAAGAGGAACAAAATAAGAATGGCCACAGTTGGGGTCATAAATGGTCACATAATTAGCAAGTACAGAAAAGGAAAAAACTAATTTTTAAGATATTTGGTGAAAAAAGAGACTAGAAAGAAATTTGGTTTCATTTGATCAAGAAGGAAGGCATTCTTATTAATATCAGGAGTTCCATACAGTTTAATATCTTTTATCTTGTTTCAGAACAGATCATAGATGAGTAGTTGACTAGAGGAGTGTTAGTCAAGGTGAAATTTTAAGAAATGAATAGGTAATCAAAGAGAGAAATGGTTAATGAGAGGAGGAAGAATGGAAGTGTTCAGATGAATAGAAATGGATGATATGCACCCAAGAGGGGGGTGGTACTTGCTGAACAAGCAGATGTGGCCACAAACTTACAGGTCATTATTTTTGAGAAGTGATGGACAACTAGGAAGTCCCTAAAGACTAGAAAAGGGCAAATACGCCTATCTTTGAAACAGGAAAGGGAGAAAAAGCACAGGATGACTCTAGTAATTAAAGACTGCCAACTTATTGATCTTTGAGAGAAATGAAAAAGAACCATCAAACAGTCAATTTGCAGCCAGTCAGGAAATCCTGAGACACTAGATCAAGAAGAAGTCTCCAGTAGAATCTGTTTCACTAGCTAATCTGTGAAAAGTAGAGTCTTTACCATATTACTTTTATAAGCTAAATATCTGAAATGAAGATTTGTGAATGATGGAAATGGTGTGGGAATAGTAGACATATTGAGTGATGGACCAATAAAGACTGGCCCTAAGGACCACTTTTTTCAGCTTATTTATTGACATTCTAGATAAAGAAATAAAAAATGTGTATCAAATTTGTGGGTCCCTAGTTTAGTGTGGTTTTGATTTTCTGGAAAATAGCAATAAAGCTCTGAATGACCCCATGCATTGGAAAAATAAGCTTATCATAATTAGGGTTTAAACTTAATAAGAAAATGTGCTTGTAAAGACCCAAACCCCAGTACAAATATAGGATGGGTATGAGTGTAAGAGAAAAAAAATGTGGGGGTCAGACTGACCACAGATAGAATGTGAGCTGGGAACATACTGTGGTTATGTTAAAAACCAACACCATTCTGGGATGGAGTAATTTACTCTTTCATTCAATTTTTTTTTTTTTTTTTTTTTTTTTTTTTTACAAAAAAGACAGTTACTGAGCATCTACTATGTGTTTTCCTGTCTTTACATAGTCATTTTATCCTTCATTAGTTAGAATGTTTTGGGCCTGAGAAATGCATAGGAAGACAAAGAAGCTATCCTATTCACATAATCTGAAATACACTAGAAAGACCCCTAAACCAAATCAAATGCCTTTGGGTTTACACATTGCCTCATTTGACCACTAGACCACATTTCTAGCCTCTGCTTCCACTACAGCGCCTTTTCATCCCTTATCTCCAGCCAAGATGGACCCCTTTTTCATTCCCCGTGCATGCCCCAATCTCTTATGATTTTTTTTTTGTTGGTTCATGAAGTCACTCCTTCTACCAACTTGAGCACTTACTACACATAAGGCCTTGTGCTAGGGTGTTAATGACATCAAGATGAATAAGACATGATCCTTTCATGGAACTACACATAAGCAAATTCTTCTAACCCAAGTGATAAGGGCCATGAGAAAAATGTGTAAGAGTCCTTGTGGACCCAAGGGAGGGTGAGATTGACTTTTCTAGCTTCTGCCTCATTTCTTTTACCATGCTCTGTATTTAATTCTATTAAACTTCTTCCTTTCTCCCTCCTACCTTTCCTCTCTTCCACCTTTTTCATTCCCCTTCTCCCTCCATCTTTCCCTCCCCCATCTCTTTCTCTCTTTTTATTTCTCCACCTGGTGAACTTAACTTACCCTTCATGGCTCAGCCAACTGTCACCTCTTCTACAACGCCTTCCCTGATATTTCCAGGTAGAATTAATGGCTGCTTTGTCTGTGTTCCCATAGTACGCTGTTTGTGCTGCTATCAAGCTCTCGTTTAATTCTGCCTTGTATTACCTTGATTTGTTTACAAGTCTGTCTGTCTCCCCTGACTGAACTCCTTGAGACCAGGGACCTTGACTTACTCATTTGTTTTTTCTATAGCACCTAGAAGAGTTCCTGGCACCTACTTGGTGCTGAAAAAATGTTTATTAAATATGAAGTGAGAGGCCAAGAGGGAGTGGGGTCTGGGGCAGGGCCTCTGGGATAGAATATGCTGTGCTAGTGCAGTAACTAAGAAGAGTTATATATCCAGTTGCTCTTCATTGATCAGATAGCCTAAGAGCTTGTTAGAAGAATGATATAAAGTTATTTTTCCAATAACCACAAGGTTTTTGTTTAGTTGGATAGGGCTGTGGTTGGCAAACTATGGCTCTTTGGCCCCTTGATTATGGCTCTTCCACAAAATACCACAGCCTGGAAGAGTCTATTTTGGAGAAGTGGCATTAGAAGAAGTTTAAGTTTAAAAAATTTGGCTCTCAAAAGAAATTTCAATCGTTGTACTCTTGATATTTGGCTCTGTTGACTAATGAGTTTGCCAACCACTGGGATAGGGGATGAAAGCAGAATTGCCCAGGGATAGCAGAACTCATTAAATGGTGGCTGGTGGTCTTTGTGGGCCAGTCCACGATCATTGGACTACAAAGAATTTAAATTTTCTGAATTATTTTTCTAACTTTTAAAAATAAAAAAGATTTTTATTGAAAATTCTGAACTTTTTTAGCTTTTCTTTAAAAATTTGAAAATATTTCAGCATTGGGACCACTTTCCTCTAACTGCAGTTATCTGAGGCTGAATAAGGCTGTTCTTTAAATGATCTCAAGATTACTGTAATCTCTGTTACTTTTATATTATTTTTTTATTGTGATATAATTCACATCCCATAAAATTCAACATTCTAATGTGTGAAATTCAGTGGTGTTAACTATATTCACAAGTTTGTGCAGCTATCACCACTATATAATTTCAGACTATTTTCATCACTTAAAAAACACACAGTAACTTTGCTGTCATTCTAATCCTATCACTTCTTCACCTGCCTCTGGAACCATGGATATACTTTGTATGATTTTGCATATTCTGGACATCTCATATAAATGGAATCATGCAGTATATGGCATTTCATGTTGACTTTTTTTTTTCACTTAGCATAATGCTTTTAGGTGTCATTCCTATCATAGCATGGGTCAGTACTTAGTTAATTTTTGTGGCTGAGAAATATTCCATTCTATGGATATGCCGCTTTTGTTTATTCATTCATTCATTAGTTATTGGGCATTTGGCTACTGTGAATAATTCTGTTGTAGACATCAGTGAACAAGTTTATATGTGAAGTCAATTGTTTCTTATATCCAGCCCGCCTGGCTCATTTCCATTAGTTTCCCAATTCCAGTAGTTTTTGATCCCCATGTTAGAGGCTGCTTGAAAATGAGCTAGAAAAAAAGAAGAAGAAGAAGAAGAAAAAAAAGCAGACAAGATAGTAGGTCCTGTGCATCTCAGGTGTAAGAAGATATTGAGTCCCTGGAGTTAATAAAGAATGCCTAAAAGAAGGAAAAGCAGAGACGGGAGATAGAAGACAAGTTTCGTTGTAGCTTTTCTAGGATCAAACTTTTTAAAAAGGATCCAGAGAAGCAGCATGGTAGTATGGGAACACCAGCCTAGGAGTCAGAGGACGTCAGTCTTAGTCCCTTCTGTGCTGCTTTTTGGCTGCTATGACTCTGGCCAGTTATTTTTCTGAAATCCATAGCTTGATTTTTGAATTGGTCACAATAAAATTACCCACTCAACCTCATTGGGCTTTTGTGAGGATTAAATGATGTCATAGATGTGACAAAGTATAGAGATTAATATTCAGAGAAAACTTCACCTGTGAGGCTTTCAGTTAATTGAAGTGTTCCTGAAACTGTTCCATGGTCAGAGTCACTCAACACATGAGAGGGGCCTCCCTATTGAAAATGCTCTCATTGTCAGTTTGTTCAGAGGGACACTAGCCTGTCTGTAATGACTCTCTTCCTTTCCAGGCAAGTATGGAAAGGGTTTCTCTCTCTCTCTTCCAAATATATGAGAGAGGCCTATTATCAAGTCTGGGACTTGAGAAGGTTGGGCATTTGAGAAGGGTGGACCTGAAGTTTCCCTGGGGCACAAGGGATTAGCAGATTAGTTATGGGCCCAGATTTTGTTAAAGCCTGTATCTGTTTTTGAAATCCCCACTGTGGATCAGTCAGCCTCTACACAAGTTTTTCTCAGTTCTTATGAAAAGGTAGAGGAAGGGAGAAAATGCTAAAGGGATGACTGAGCCAGTGCTTAGGGTCCCCTGGGACAATAGGGATGAAGATATGGATTAGGTGTGTCCTAAGGAGAGCCTAGAATTACTTGGATTTTTTTTGAGTAAATAGGTAATAAAAATCACTAACATTTATTGAGCAGTCATTTTGTGCTATCCTTGATGTTTCATATATTAACTCATTTACTTTTCATTAGAACTCTATAAAGTAGGTTGTTGTTGTTGTTGTGTGTTTTTATTTGCCCAGAGGAGGAAATGTAAGAGGTGAGAAATAAGTAACTTGCTCTAGTCACCTCTATATATCTAAAGAGCCAAGGTCCATCACGTCCAAAAACGATCAAAGGCTCAATGGAACACCAGAAGTCAGCCCTGCAGCAGCAACCCAGCACTGACTGCCAAGGAAGCTGTGTATCAGGCCTGGAGAGAGGCCCGAAGAGAGAGACAGGGTTTGATCCACAGCCTCCGAGGCAGTCAGTGCTGGCCACCAAACACTGGAAGTCAGTCCTGCAGTCAGTGCTGGGTTGCTGTGATGATCCAGCACTGACTGCTGCCAGTGCAGGCGCGGTGACCCAGCACTGACTGCAGATAGGACTGTGGATCAGACCCAGAGAGAGGCCTGAGAAGAGAAGCAGAGTCTGATACGCAGCCTTTGTGGCAGCTGTTGATCAGCCATCGCCCCTCTCTTTCTCTCCTTGCTTTGCCAGCAGCTGGGCCTCTATTTCTTTTTGGGCCTCTGGGGGGGGCTGCTAATCAGCCCTGCCCCTATGATCAGGCCTGGAGATGCTGACTGGCATAGAAACCAAACAATGAGAACCAAATTAGGGTGAATTGTGAGGAGCCAATGGCTGCCTAGGAGGCAGAGCTTTTGATGCTGACTGGCATAGAAACCGGCCAATCAAAACCAAATCTGGGTGAACTGTGAGGAGCCAATAGCTGCCTAGGTGGTGGAGGTTTGATGCTAATTGGCATAGAAACCGACCAATCAGAACCTACTCTGGGTGAACTGTGAAGGCAGAACCTAAGGTTGGGGCCGAGGAGGGGTTTTAAGGCAACAGCTGTTTGGTGCAAGGTGTAAGAAAGCGATTCAATTTTTTAATGACAGGTTTAGCAGTATAGTGCATATGGCTGGCTATCAGTCCAGATATAGGAATGTGTTTTTGTCTGCCAAGAACATCTCATCCTGCTGAAAAAGACCCCCCCCCCCTCCCCCGGCCCAATTTAAGCAATCCTATCATATATAATCTATCTATACTACTAAAATGATAGTATGCTAATTAGACTGGGTCAACCAGCCATCCTTTAGATGTCTGACTTCCTTCTGGACAAAGCCATGGTGGTGGGGGATGAGGCAGAGGAAGTTGGGAGTGAGATCAGGCTGGCTGGGGAGGGCAGTTGGGGGTGAGATCAGGCCTTCATGGGAGGGCAGTTGGGAGCGAGATCAGGCTGGCAGAGGAGGGCAGTTAGGTATGATCAGGCAGGTAGGAAGAAGCAGTTAGGGATGATCAGGCAGGCAGGCAGAGAGGTTAGGGGAAATCAGGCAGGCAGGCAGGTGAGTGGTTAAGAGCCAGTAGTTCCAGATTGTGAGAGGGATGTCTTACTGCTGTTACAGTGATCAGGCCTAAACCAGCAGTAGAACATCCTCCAAAGGGTCCCAGATTGGAGAGGGTGCAGGCCCGGCTGAGGAATGGCCCCTCTGTGCATGAATTTTGCGCACTGGGCCTCTAGTCTATATAATAAAAGCCTAAGTGACCTTTATAGCAAAACAACCAGTCACTATGATGGACACTGACCACCAGGGGGCAGACACTCAATGGAGGAGCTGCCCCTCATGGTTAGTGTGATCTCACAGGGGGAGCGCTGCTTAGCCAGAAGCCAGGCTCACGGCTGGCGAGTGCAGCAGCAGTGGCGGGAGCCTCTTCTGCTTCCACAGCAGCACTAAGGAGCAGCAAGCAGGTGGGCGGTAAGGAGCGAGGGGTCCCAGACTGCGAGAGGGATGTCTGACTGCCAGCAGGCGGACATCCCCCAAGGGGTCCCAGACTGCGAGAGGGAGCAGGCTGGGCTGAAGGACCGCCCCCCACCCCTCACACCGAGTGCATGAATTTCATGCACAGAGTCTCTAGTATAACTAGAAAAGGAGTAAGGAATCATACCCAGTCAACCTGATTCTAAAATTGTATCTCTGAATGTCATATGATGTAGCAGAAAGAAGCCTAGGCTTCCAGTCAGAATGCCTGGTGGTCATCAGTCTACTAACCCTGATAAGAGACAGTGATTTGTGGCCCAGAATTGTGGGAATTACCTAGTCAACTTGGGCAATCACCACAACCTATCTCTACTTTTATGTTGACTTGGTGGGGCCACCTCCTGACATATTTAATCTTAAATCTGGGAGTGATTGAATGCCAGCCCTAGTAGTTTTATCCCCCATTTCCTCTCCAGTGTAAGACCTATTTGGGAAGGGAGTGAAAGAGAAAAATATAGAGGAGGAGAAAGGTAGTGGAGGTGGGCGGGAATGACATCAAGCAGGAATGTGCCAGTCAGCGGGGGTAAATTTTCCACTTGGATCTGGGTGGAAACCTGATCTTGCCTCTATTTTTGGTCTCCTCTAACAACCTTTCGCCAGATTGGAATTTTTCTGCACCTGTAACACATTTTTAATGTAATAAGTCTAGGAGAAACCAGGTATTATATCACGCTGGGGTCTGTGCTGTGTTTCAAGGAGGGAAGGTAGCCCAGAGCCCAGTTTATCCCTATAGGGGATTAGTGTATTAGTCACCCTGTAAAAGCTCAATTTATTATGATTTTTAAAATGTTTCTTTTAGCACTTGCTTATAAAAGGTGAAGAGGGGAGCCACTAATGTGTCTGTGTTCCCTGCCTCCACCTTTTCACACACACCCACCCTCTATCAATTTCATATGAACTCAGATTCCATAAAATCAAATACAGGGGTTTTGACCAATTAGCTTACCTTTGCTCCTTTGGACTTTGTCCATGTTTGGGCTGGTGCAACTAATGGGAAGGTGAACTTACTGTAGTAGCACTCCTCAGTGGGGAATGGAAATATGTGGTCTTAGCTGTTTAGGGTGATCATAGGGGCCTCCTGGGCTAAGGCTTGGATTTGGCTTGTTAATGTGGGATTGAGCCCTTTATTTAGCCATTACTACAAATTGGCTTTCTTGTGAATATATGTCATGGGTTGCAATAGGGCTCAAGGTGGATGTTTCTGCCAGCTTTGCCATCTAACTGGACAGTTCTACAGAAGTCGTCCCTGTCACTAGATATTTAAAGAAAGCAAGTGAGAAAAAGATAGCTTGAAACCCATATTCATGTAAGAACATGTGAGGCAGTTTGGTGGCATAGAGAGAGGGTTGGACTTGAGCAGATGTGGGAGCGTATCCTGGTTCTACCATCAAGGTTAAGAGTTCGATCTAAACTGCTTGAATTTGAATTTTGGTGGTATTCAGTTTTCAGGCAAGTCTCTCATCTTTCATTTATCTCCCATTCCCCACTCACTGAAATCGTACCTTCTGCCCTGGAATATGAAGTAATGTAGCGTGGAGAAGCCTGCTTACAATCAGAAGATCTAAGTTCAAGTGTTGGCCCTATTGTTTTCTAGTTGTGTGCTCAGTGGCAAACCCAAGTTTGGTGGCACTTGAACCTAATGCAATCTTGGGTTCTTTCCTTAAGGGAAAGGATACACAATTATGAATGGGAAATTGTTAGGATTTCTGCCAGGACCTTGAGGGGGCTTTTGCAAGTGAAGAGCTGAATGATACAGAACCTTCATTAGCTTCATTAAATCTGCCTGTCACTTCATATCATCAAGCCTGTTATTTGATTCCTAAAATGGATTTAATCATGGCTGTCTGTCTTCAAGGAGTAGTTTAAGGAACAAGCAAGAGTAAATATTATGAGTGTTTTTGTTCAAAGTGATACATAGATGCACATACACACACACAAGTACATATATAGTATATGAATATATTATTATTGTAGTACATTCAGTTATTGGTTTAATGTTTTGATTATACTATCTGTAAATTCCTACTCAAATATTTGTCTCATTGTTTCTTTTTGGTTCATTGGGTCAGGGGCATTCTCAAGGTGCCCATACTTGAATTCCAGATTGGGAAAGTGTTAAATAAAATAAAATAAAATAAAATAAAAACAATCTTCTAAATTTTTCCAATATGTGGGATATAAACTATGACATGTCTCTGGACCCTCTCTACTCCATCATTGCATATGTAAATGAATTTTGGTATATTTCATTAGAGGCTCAATAAGTGTATTTGGAACTTCAAACATATTAAGAAATTGAAAAGACTACATACCTGGATGGTTATCAGTAAAATGTCTAAGGCTGTTGGCTCCTCGGGTGTTGACAGAGACTTCCTCTGGCTTTGCAGCTTTGAGATCTGCATCCATTTGCCATTAAAAAATGAATAGAGCATCTCCACCTCTCTGATGGTGACTATGAGGATGTTTCCATGCCGGTCTTTAATGGGCTCATAGTAAACTCTTCCCAGATTGTGTGTTCCAAGTAAATTCTAGAAGCAAATAAATTTCTGGTAGCTTATGTGATGTACAAACAAAGCAACATAACTGCAACAAAGGACACTAAATAATTATCTGATGTTTCTGAGAAGCTGTGTGTTGTTGTTTCTAGCAAACTTAATCCTAGAAAATGTGGCATCATAGAAATGTACTTAACAGAAGCTCAAAGAAAATGTCTTCACCATAAGCCTGCAAAGATTATAGCAAGAGACACAAACATTATGTTTTTTAAGAAAATTAAATACCTGTAAATATCTCTTTCCCACATAGACACACCAGCACATAAACCTCAGTCACTGGCACTTGAAGAGAATCCCAGATGTTTTAAAGAAAAATGCCTGATATTTCAAGTATGCTGCTTGTGGAGTTTTCAAGCGATCTACAGTACACTGGTGTGAAGTGGGGTTGTTTAAAATGAAGAAGTGAATTGACAATGTAGCACATTGTACAGGCCCCAAATGACTGCGTTTTCCCTTCAAGATACTTTAATTGAGAGATTGGTCTGTTTAACTTAACTGCATTTCAGGGAGTTCTATTTATTTAAAACTTTGTTAAAATTGTTCATGAGCTAGGTCAACTGAGGCAGACAATGCTTTCAGAAAGGTAGGAAGGGAAAGATGCTACATTAAATGTGGAAGGGCCCAGGCAGATGTTATTAAAATAAACTGTCACAAATATGAGGTTTTGAAGAGCATGGGAGGAATAGGATAAAATACCCTTTTACTTTTAATATCTATGGTTTATTAAAATTATAAACCATCTCAGAACTTCTAGCTGTTATTTTTGTGAGCTTACACAAACACTGATGAGATAACCTATTAGCCAAAGAGCAGAAGTAGAACTGGAATTTGTAAAAGTAACAAGGATGACCTACCCAGTATCCACATCTACCAAAATATTGGAATATTCCCTCACGGGTAGAGACTGTGTCTTAATTTTTATTATTATTATTTTTTTTTTAGTTCACAAGGATAGGACATATAAAGAAGAAATTTCACAAATGATTATTGACATTTGAAAATAGAGTTGGCAGGATTACTGTTTTTAACAATGATCTAATCACTTAGATTATTCTTTTTCAATAATTGACTTCCAAATCACAGAAAAGTAACTGGGTAAGGCTTTTAAAGCCTGTACTCTGTAGCAGTTTGCTGCAAAGTAATACTGGCCAACAGCAGTGGTATGCTGGTAAACTGTCTATATAAAAAAACAACTGATTTATAGGATATGCCAATTTCTATAGTGTAAATACTCCCACCATAAGCTGATTTCAAGCTACTATGGTTTGATAACAGGCTTTCAAAATTCCTGAATATTTAACAGTTGGCTTTCCTAAGCCAGCGCAGGTTGGCTCCAGCACACCACTGCTGTTAAGCCTTTAGTTATATTGGTGTTGAATTTCAGGCCTGGCTGCTATTCATTAACTCTTAAACTTCTGAAAAATTGTTTACTCTCTTTGGCCCTGAGTTTCATCATCTAATATTAAGGATCTTTATAGCTCAGATATCCCTTATCCTAATCCTTACTTTATAGAGTTTTGGGGGGATTACATGAGAAAATACTCTGAAAACTCTCAAGTTTGATACAAGGAAGGTCTGGGCTTTCTTTACTGCTCTAATTAGAATCCCACCCTGGCTTTCATTTAATCATTTTCAAGGCTCAGTCCATGTTTCACCCTCTCTGAAAGGACTTTTCCAACTCTCTCAGGTAGAATTTTCCACCTCCTCTTTTGTCTTCTATTATTTCCTGTACAAACTTGTGTCTTAGCATGCCTCTGGTCCCCTTGCATATGGATGGATATATATGTCATGACATCTTGGTGGTTTGTCTCTGTGCCTCAGGGTTCCTTGCACTGTGCCTGGCACATAGTAAGAGCTCAATAACTTTTTGTTGACTGAATTAACATATTATCATTAGGACACTGGAAAATACAGTTTACTTAAAACCAAAGCAGCTGGGTAGATATTGAATGAGATGGTCATTTTAAAAGTTGTTATTATCAGTGGTTTATTATTGGCTTTGGACAGTGGTCGGCAAACTCATTAGTCAACAGAGCAAATATCAGCAGTACAATGATTGAAATTACTTTTGAGAGCCAAGTATTTTACACTTAAACTTCTTCTAATGGCACTTCTTCAAAATAGACTCGCCCAGGCTGTGGTATTTTGTGGAAGAGCCACACTCAAGGGGCCAAAGAGCTGCATGTGGCTCGCGAGCCACAGTTTGTTGACCATGGGCTTTAGATCTGATGATTAATAGGGTAAAAGTCTTCCTGAAATTCTTTATTGATATCAGATTGAGTTGGATAGCCAGTTCTAGGGAGCAACCAATTTAAAAGCAGAATATCCTTATGAAAAATAAATTGCAACTATTTTCTAAGGGGGCAAATTTGAAGTTCTTTATGACCTAATGGAAAAATAGACCACTTTGGTACCTGTCATGCAATAAACATTAGGAGATTTGAGAACCCTGATGATCCTACAAGATAAGGAGGAATAAAAGCCACTTGATGGCTCATAGGAATGCATCTTGGTTATAATTGGAATAAATCACAGGCCTGTCAATAGCGTAGACAGATGCACAATATTTAGAGACCTTTGGTTAGTTTGGGGTGACACAAGAAGTTGAGGGAAGTCCAGAGTGGCAATGTGAAGGCCTAAAAAAAAAAGAGTAAAATTTTGGGCAAATTTTCCTCCAGCTGGAAAAATGAAAATGGCATAGTATTAATAAATTGTTACCTGGCTTTTACGCACTAACACTCATTTTAAAAGCAGTGGATTAGAAAAGTTTAATGTAATCCTATATACAGTGTCAGTTTATTACTATATTTTGAGAATAAGTAGTTTGGACACCTCTTAATGTAAGAGCAATGTACACTTCTGCCTCTTGGGGCCTCTGTCATTTCCCTAAGAGTAGGAAAAACAATGTGGGGTTATAGCCACTTACAGGCTTTCTCTTTTATTTTTTAAGTCCAAATACTGGCAGATACTTATCTCTCCTCTTGCCTAGGTAATATTAATCAAATTAAAGTCACTTCTAAATAGCTTCCAAATGATGCAGAATAGAATTTTACTTTGTAAAGAAAAATTATAATGTGGATAATATCTTCTATTTGAAATTTTTGTCTGCTTTTATAAACGAACACATAAGATAATGAAGTATTGGAAAGAATGCAGGCTTTGGAGTTATATAGATTTATATTTCTGTCCAGACTCTGCTACTTCCTGTTTGTGTGATGTTAGGCAAGTTATTTAACCTTCTGTTAAACTAATATCAGTAATAGTACTTTCTCATCAGGGAGGTGTGATGAGATTAAATGAGATATAGTTTATAAAATTCTTAGCACAGTGCCTGCCACCTGTTCTTTTAGATAAATGAAAGTTGTTTCATGATTTTTTTTTTATTTCTAGAGGTCGGTGCATGAATTCATGCATGGGTGTGGTTTCTTGACCTGGCCAGCACCCATCTGGGCTGTGGGAGGTTGGCAGGGGGAAGGGACTGTGGGAGGCTCAGCCAGTCTAGGGGAGGGACTGTGGGAATTTGGCTGGCCACAGGAGGTTGGCTGTGGGAGCGTGCTGACCACCAGGGGATAGCACTTGTGTTCAGCATCTGCCCCCTGGTGGTCAGTGCGTGTCATAGTGACCGGTCATTCAGTCATTCGGTTGTTCAGTTGGTTGCTTAGGCTTTTTTATACATGTACATACATATATACACACATATACACATATATATACACATATATACACATATATACATATATACATATATACATATATACATATATACATATATATGTATTATAGCAAAGGATCTCACTATAGAGCAGAAACTGGAAAACAAGGCAAGAATACACAGTGGTTGGTAGGCACTGTGATGAAGGCAAGTCAAGGTGCTATGGAAACAGATGATGGAGAGAAAGATGGTGATGAAGACCTTTGTGTGCCTTGATAAAATGGGCCATTCTTGGAAGAGTAAGGGAATGGCATGGTCAGAATCTTTTGTCTATGCCTTATGCCAACCAAGCTATTTAATAATGCATTTCTACTTTCCTTAAGAACATTGTAAAAAAAATGTTAGGTCAGTAAAGAGACAAAATATTAAGTGAGCATCAGTTTCCCCCAATTTATTTTTCTTCCTCTTTTGAAAAGTTTTTTTTATGCCTGTAACTGTCCCCTTTGTCTCCCTACCCCCAAAACAACAACAACAAAACAACAACAAATCAATTGGCTTCAATACAGGTTGGGGCAAAAGTAGTTTTAAATTGTTCTTATGGAATATAATATAATATAATAACCAATAAACAATAGAATTAAATGGGAAGTGAGGAAGTAAGTGGAGAAAGAGTTTCAAGAACTTTGGGTCTAAGAAAGAGAAGAGAATTTTGTAGTTAAAGGGATATGTGGGGTTGAGGAATGGATTTGAGGGGAGGTTAAATTGGAGACATGAGTTATGTTTAAATAAGAAATCAGAGCATTTGAGGGAGAAGCCTTTGGTAGGAGGAGTGAGACTATTTGTTGGAATAGGAAGTAAGAGAAAGTAGGGTCAATGCAAGGAAGCTTTTATATTTGGTGATTGAAAATAATTAATTCCCATTTGTTAATGAATTATACAGTGAAGTCATCAGCTGATGTGGGTAGGAGTGTGGGGAAGGTGAAGGGATGTGGAATAATGGAGATGGTTTTAAATGGTTGTTTTATAGTTGTGAAAGTGAATTTAGTAGAGAAATAGAATGTGATCACTAGGTAAGATTATATGTTGGAATTGTAGTAGTGAATTTAACATAAAACCAGTTAACTTCCCCCCATCTTGTTGGTGATTTTTTTCTATAGCAATATACAACTACTCCAGTAGAGACATGTTGAATTCATCCAGACTTGGGATTTTTCCAAATAAATAATATAGAAGGAGACAGTGGCCAGAAATTTAGAATATTTTCAAAGGAGTGATTATGATGGGCCAAGGAATCTAAGCTAGACAAGGAGGGAAATGCCTCAGAAGGTGGCTAATGCATTCATTATGAAAAGTTGTAGGGCCAAGGAAATCCAAGAGCTATTGCAATGTGTGTAGTTGCGTAGGGAACGCTGACGATCATAGCTTCCCTCTAGTTCCTCAGCATCTAACTGCACTGGCTTTTTTTTTTTTTTAAATATATATGTTATTGGTTTTTTTACAGAGAGGAAGGGAGAGAGATAGAGAGCTAGAAACGTCGATGAGAGAGAAACATCAACCAGCTGCCTACTGTACATCCCCCACCGGGGATGTGCCCGCAACCAACGTACATGCCCCTGACCAGAATCGAACCTGGGACCTTTCAGTCCGCAGACTGATGCTCTACCACTGAGCCAAACCCGGTTTCGGCTGCACTGGCTTTTGACAGTCTGATTCTTCCAGTGTTACTGAAATCAGATGAAAGTGTTTTAGGAAGCCTTCAATAAACATACAATCAAAAAGCCTCATTTGAAATCCTAAGGTTATTCAGTCTGTGATCCAAGCATGTCTGGACTGTATGGTGGGCTAATGAGAGAGTCCATCCAATAAGGGCTCTGAGCCTCCTGGGAAAGAACTTTATTCTAATGAAGGAGCAGTTTGAGGTACAGTGAATTGGTCTAATTCAAACTGATCAGTGATGAAAGGAAAAAAGTGCTTCACATTGAGCATAGTCATCATGGCCAAGCTCCAAGAACTTTTTCTTGAGTTGAAGGGAAAGATTCTGCAATCAAGAGAGTTGAAATGGAGAGCACTGTTTACTAAAATATCTGAGGCCAGTGAGGACACAAGGCAGTAAACCACTTATGTAATGGAACATAGCATGGAACATTCTTAAAAGTAAGAGCTACTTTGCAGAATTACTTATAATAGCAACACAATAATTATTATTATTGCAGGAAGTTGAATTATTGCGTGGATCAAGAAATGAAGTTCCTGTAATTGCAGGTGGTGGTGGAGCTGTAGAATTTTTTTTGTTTTGTTTTGTTATGACCCTATTTTTATGCCTTGGCTAGGATAGCCTGGCCAAACACAGCTTACATAGATTCCTGTTATGCATATTTCTGGGGTTGATGTAACTGATAGCTTTGTAGGTAGATGCTCATTACTGTTAAAGGCTCAGAGATCTCTTAAAGACCCCAGTTCCATGTAGCAGATTTTTTTTTCATTTTAGGAACCACAAATTCAGAGAATGTCAGAAAATAATGAAAGGAAAACCCAGAAGAGCTTGGTTAGAACTCAAATTCTAGGAGGGACTCTGTAACCTACAAAGATTCTTGTAGGGATTAGAGACCTGATCTGATTAGGTTAATAGTACAGAAAGATGAAAACATTCATGGTTATAAGTAAGCTTTTAAGAGGTTTTATTTGTTTGTTTTGCTTTAAGCAAGCAAAAATGTATGCAAATACCTGTGTTTTACAAAAAGCATCAAGCCAAGAAACACTTTAAAATATCTTCTTCGTCTCTTTCTCCATCTCCATACACTCATAAAGACACAGGATGCCAGAGCAGCAAGGGCTCTTCAAGTGATCTACTCAAACTCCTCTTACTTTGCAAGTGATAAAACTGAGGCCCAGAACGGAAAAATGAGTTGGCTTATTATCAATAATATCAAATCCAGAACTCAAGTCTTCTCACTTCTTGTTTGGGGGTCATTCCTAGACTCTTCAAGAGAGACCCCTACTCCTCTTCCTGCTAAAGGCACAGGTTCCCTACATGAGCAGGTGGGCAGCAGCGCAAACTGAGAGTCCTTCATATGCTTTATAGGGTTCTGAAAGAGAAAGGATCTCACTATTTCCTTTCTGGGTCAGATTGGAATGGAATTGACCAAGTTTTCTCAGATTTCTGTCGAGGTCTGGGTTGAAACCTGGCCCCTCACCTGTAGTTGGGCTGTTGCTGCGAGCATCTTCTGCCGAGTTTGTAGTACTGTGGATGAGGACATGGAGATAGGCACACTTTGCCTTAACCACCTTATATCTTCCCACATACAAGACAGCTGCAAAAGAAGTCACGAGGTCATATCATCATCCAAGCCAGTACATGATTTAGGTTGTGGCATCAAAGCACAGCAGGGAGAAGGAAATCTGACTCCTGATGTTTGTTCTCCAGTCCATTTTCAGATATGGGTGAAACAACTTTTTGATCTCTGTCCAATTGGAAAAAGATCTGAATGTTAATGAAACAGTCAGATCCACAGTTTAGTCTTTGCCAAACAATCCCATAACTCAGAATAGTGGAGACACAATCTGACAGGATGCAAGCTTCTTTGCTTTGAAAATGTAGCGTAGACACTGTTTTGGCATTTTGTATGACATAGGGCATCTCACAACTGAAAAACCTTTGAGGAAATTTACTCCCACCCCAATACTTTGATCACTGGAGACCCCTTAACTTAGGTTTCAGAGATTTGTGTGCAGTAACATTGGTGCAAAGTGGGAGTAAATAAAATCAAACTCAATATACCTTTGTGAACCACAGAAAATCTTGTGTGATGGAACTGGTGTGAGAGTCATCTATTTCAACGATCGGTATTTGATCTTCATTGGTGACTAACATATTGTCTTTGTAATAAAATATAACGGCTATGTAGAGTCCCCTAAAAAGAAAAGGCAAAATAAAAATTGTCTTCCACCATTTTCCTCTACCAAGCCTGAATCATGGTAAACTTTTTTTTGGACATAAAAAGGATAATTTAAAATATACGTATGAGCATATTCTTGCTAAGAATCACAAGTTCACTGATCAGAACTCAGATAAATTACTATCTTGTTTAAATTCTCAGGAGAAAAATGAACTTCATATTTTTAAAATATGTGATAGATATATTTATTAAAAAATTAAAATATGGTAAACATACAATGAACTTCTGGTATATAATATAGTTATTCAATATTTATATAACTTATGAAGTGATCATCATGATTTAAAAAAAAAGAAAAATCTTGCCATTTGCAACAACATGGATGGACCTAGAGTGTTATATGCTAAGTGAAATAAGTCAGACAGAGAAGGACAAATACCGAATGATTTCACTTATATGTGGAAATCTAATAAAGAAAAGTGAACAGAACAAAACAGCAATAGACTCATAGAGATCAAACTGATAATTGCCAGATCAGTGGCGGAAGGGTGGAAGGATGGGTGAAAAAGGTGGAGGGAAATAGGAGGTATGAACTTCATATTCTTTTAATAACAAAAAAGTAATTTCAACTTAGTTTCTACTCAGAACCAAAACCAGCTGATTCCCGAGAAGTTAAAACTTTCTGAAAAAACAAAAACAAAAAACAAACTATAGTACCCACCGTTTCAAGGTCTTCACAAACTTGTTTGAGGAATGGAATAGGTGTTTCAGGCTCCTTGAGACTGACTGCTTGCGGCCTGTGGTTTGTAATTTTGAACTTTCTGGAACACAGGAAAAAAAAAATAACAGTATAAATTCCATTGGCAGAAAACATTCCCAGTACCTTCTTTCCACCCTCCTGCCTTCTATTCCCCTGTCTCCTCGGTGTTATCCTCAGTCTCATGTAGGGATTCAGCTCATTCATTCCTACAAGAAACTTTTGTATCTTGAGATGCCAGTGGTTAACTCAATGAACAGATCCTCAAAAATGTTGGCTATGAGTAACATAACTCCAGGGGAAACCACTGGGATGTTTTGTTTATCCTCTCTATATCAGCAGTTTATTATAAGGTGGGATAGTTGATTAAATTTTTTTCTTTATAAAATTAATATAGGTATATTACAGAAAGTAGGGAGAATGGAAAATAAAGAACAAAATCCCACCCATTTCATCTTGCCACTTTACTATAACCACTGGTAGCATTCTTGGGAGGTTTTTCCCCCCAGCTTATGTGAGGGTTACAAACATAGCTGTAGGCTTAGGTATGATGATTATCCTTATTCAGGAGAAAATTTGAGACAGAAAGGGTAAGTGAGTTGTCCAAGATAAAAATAATGCCAATACTCAGAAAAACGGAGCTATTCATTCACTGAATAAGTATTTGCTGGGACACTACTGTGTGCAAGGTTTTGTGGCTAGAATGGTGAGCAAATCACCCATTGCATCTATTCAGCTCTTCTATTTACAACCTGGAACTCTCCCTGACAAAAGCAGTAGAGTTACTTGTAAACATGGAGCTGAATGAGATGATCACTGATTCTAATTCTTATCTTAAATGTAATGAAGGGAAGCTGAGATTGGGCCATCATCAAACTTGTGACAGATCTGTCAGTGGGGATGAGAATATGGTCCATATTGGTGCTGTTAGACATGGAATCCTGGGCGATGGCCCATGGCTGAGGCCCAGTGTGATTATGCCCATGATCCTATAGTAGAAATTGGGAGTGAGCTGACACAGGCATTCATGCCAGCTTCAAGCTTGAGCTGGAAACTGTTATTCCTGGCAGAACAAAGCAAAAGCATTTTTTCTGACTTGAACATGAATTAGGCTGGTTATATCCTGCTTGAAAATGATGCTGCTGGGACTTCCGGTTAAAGCAGCATATTGAATGTATACTGCTTTCCAAACCTCACAAAAAGTAGAGCACAAAGATTGTAAAAATCTATAAAGACAAAGACATAAATCTATAAAGACAATGAGATGGGACAGGAAACAAAAGCAAGTGAATTTTGGTAGCTGGAAAGCAGATGGACAGATGGATTCAGCAGACTTGGGAAAGATGAGAAGTAACTTGACTTACCCTGTGGGCACTATGTACTGCTGGAAGTTGGGGGTGAACATGGAGCTAAAATCAGCGGGATGTGTTTAAGTCTGTTTAGTAAGTAGTTAGACTTCTAGATATCCTCTGCTACCCTATTTAGGTAGACAGACACCCCTTCCCCTCTTCAGAAAAAAAAAAAAGTCATATTCTTTGCACAGAAACAGGTCCTTAGAGTGGGAAACACAGGGTACAGTTAAAAATGGGGGAAGGAGGTGTTTCTTACTAAAAAACCTGTGGATTAAATGAAAATTTCTATATAGAATACAGTATTTCCCCACTGGGCTCTTGGAACACTGGTATTCAAACGTATTTCCCCCAGGCAGGATACTGGAAAGAAACTTCTCTGGAGACTGACTGGCCAAAGGGAACATACCTAAAGATCCTGACATTGGCTTCACTGCTAGATCACGTTACAGTGAAGCCTGTAAGTAAAGAGCCTTAGTGCTCAGAGCTTCCCAATAGCTATTGAGTTCTCTTCTATTTAATCTGAGCACATATCTAATGATCACCAGGTAGTTGCAAGGAACAGATTAACAGGAAAGACAGAGGCCAAACCCAAAGAAATAGGAGAGAATTTTAGAGGAGAGACTATGCTGAGAAAAAATATAAAATGAAACAAAGCCTATCATTAATAGCCTGAGAAATAAGAAAAGACATTGCTTCATAAAAATGATAGGAATCTGGAAGAGAAACTTTCAGAGAATAAAACAGAGCATTGGAAATTAAAAATATTTTATCAAAGCCCTGGCTGGATAGCTCAGTTGAGTAGAGCATTGTCTTGATACACCAAGATTGCATGTTTGATCCCTGTTCAGGGCACATACAAGAATCAACCAATGCATGCACAAATAAGTGGAATAGCATATTGATGTTTTTCCTCTCTCCCCTCTCCTCCCTCTCTTCCTTTCTCTCTCTCTCTCTAAAAAAATACATGTTATCGAAGTCTGAAAGACATAATAGAAAGTCTAGAAAATAAAGTTGGGGAAATTTAAAAGCACATGGGATGGAAAAGAGGAGAGGGAGGGGGAAAAAGGAAAAAAAATAAATGGCTGGTCTCTGAGGTTTAGCATCTGAATAAGAGTTCTTGTAGGGAGAATGGAGAAAAGGGAGGGAAAGAAACAAATAATAAAATATCCCCAAATTCAAGGTGTCTTCCATATATAAAAGGATTTGCCAAGTGTGCAGCACAACAGACAACAGTAGAGTCCCAAAAAGGCACATAATAGTGAAATTTTAGAAGACTGAGTTTAAAAAGAAAACTTAAAACCTTAGAAAGCAAAAAAAAAAAAAATAAAATAAAAAATAAAAAAAATAAAAAAAAATAAAAAAAAATAGGTGTTCATATAAAACTGCAATCAGATAGAGAGCTAGAAGACAGTGAGGTCTGAAGGAAAATTATTTCAACGGCGAATTCCATACTTACCTAAATCTTTAAATAAATGTTAAGTAGAATAAATAGAATAAATCTTTAGACATTCAATGTATCCAAAAGTTAGCTCCCAAGTATCCTCTCAGGAAGCTGCCAGAGAAAAGGCTTCCCCAAATGAGAGACTAATCCAAGAAAAAGAAAGACATGGGGGGAGGAAGAAATCTAATCTTGGAGAGTGGCTTGAAGAGTCCTCAATATGGTGGTGAAAGGAGATCTTAGGGTGACAGCTGCACACCAGATACAGAGGCAGCCAGTAACCAGTCTATATTTGAGGAGGTCAGAGGGCTCCATGAGGAGTTTCTTTAAGAAGGTGCAGTTGAAACAATAGTTATGTTATCTTATTGTATTGAGAGAAAATTGATACAACTGGAGAATAGCTGAGCATCCTATAGGACCACTGTTCTTTGGGATGCACTTTGGGTACTGTTTAAGTATCCAGAGCATATCCTATATATATAAGCCCAGTGACTGAATGGCAGAACAACCACAGCCCCTTGCCCCAGCCTGTCCCACCCCCGATTGGCTCTCATCGGGGTGGGCTGACTGGACCTCACCAGTGCATGAATTTGTGCACCAGACCTCTAGTTTCAATATAAAAAACAATCCTCCTTTTTGGGAAGTTCTACTTTATGTCTTAATCAGTTTTTCCGTTAGTCAACATATTTACATCCATGTGAGGAAATGCATGCACATGATAAAAGTTGATGGAAACCATAGAAATAATTGGGTTGTTTAGACAATCATTTCTTGGCCAGTGGATAGTAATCCAATAGTAATGGGGAGAGCATCTAAATCCTTAGGTAATACAAACAATATTTCCTTATCTTCATGAGTAGTTCTATCTTTTCCCCTCTGATAAAGATCAAACAAAATGTGGCTTATGAATTGCAAATAATTATCTATTCTATTGCTTTATTACCTTTGCCTGCCATATAGGAACCAATGGGCAGGAGAATGATGAAGAGGCAGGAAAGGAGAAAATGAAGAAATCATAGATTCTTATTTTACTCCTTCAGAAAAGATTTCCCTCTGCTTCCTCAGGGATGCTCACAGAGGTTTTTTTTTTTTTTTTTAAACTAAGAGATTCTAGCTGAGTTTTAAGTAGATGTTAAGATGATCATACTTGCATGAGTGCACCTTGCGTAAGGTGGAATGTTGAAGGCTGTGATCTGGGTAAAGTTTTTCTAGAGTTCTGGGAATGAATTCCCTCTGGGGTTTCCTTCTCAAGCTTCTCCCATGCATATTTACCTCTCCTAATGAACCATTCATTAGAACAATATTATTTTCTTGCAAATGCGTGTCCTCATTTCTAGTTATAGCCAAAGTTTCTACAGTTTCATACTTATACAGTAATTGGGAATAACATTTTGTTTACACCTCATCATAACTCAGCTAGCATCTCTTCATCTCAACCATTGATTTTTTTCACCTCCCAGGTCCAGCAGTGCCCTGAATCTAGGGAGTGCAATGTGGTTGGCGATCTGGTGGGTGAAGGAGCATGGAAAATGTAAACTTTATGGAGGCTTTAATTCTCCAAATAAAATTAAGTGCCTGTTCCATGAATCATTACACAGATCAGAAACCTAACGCTGTCCCATTGGAACAGTCCAAGTAGAAGAGAAGCTTTCAAAAGCTCCTCGAGAGATTTTCTGGGTGTAGTTGGCGGGCCTGTGGAAGGTATGCTCTACTTTGTCTTGAGCAGCAGTACAGGGGAAGATTAAAATTCAGGGCGAGGTTAAAGTCCAGGGCCCAGTCCTGATGTAAGGACAGGAGACAAAATGAGGTGTGACGACAATGAGGCTGGACATGGAGACAGAAAACCTCAGTTGCTATCTTGATTCTGTCTTTTCCTAGCATTGTGACCTTGGTCAAATAATTTAGCCTCAGTGGTAATTGCCAAAATGAGGGTGGAAAGAGGTAGTGGATGTGAAATTGGATGTGAAATTGGATGTGTAAACTTTATTGGAAGTATACACAAAGGTTTACTATTTTTGTTGCTGCTATAAATGGTTGTGCTTCCTCAGGGATGCTCACAGAGTTTTCTTTGGAGGTGAAACTTTTTAGGGTGAATAGCCTCAAGACCTAGCACACTGAAGAGTTTTGCGAAGGGACAGTTCAAAGGGAAGGGAACTAATGGCAGCTGTTGTTTTTCTTGTGTTTGTTTTCAAACTATTCTTATAAAGAGAGTTTGAGAGAGAAAGGGAGGAAGGAGAGGGAAATCTTTTCTGAAGGGTTAAAGCAAGATAGTGCTGTAAAGTGATTCCAGATGTACAAATATTAATATCTCTCTCTCCCTGATGAATGAGAAGGTATGACCCAGTTAGGAAACTGCTAAAATTACCGGCGCCACCGAGACCTCAGTCGATGGCCCAGTGCAGATTTTTATCCTTACCTCGGCAACTATAATGCTGATGAAGGGCTCGGACCTGCTGCAGCAGACCTTCCAAAACTTCACTCTGTCCCTTGTGTCTGGGCTCTCTGTCGTCATAGTCTTTCCAGTCTATTGAACAAAAGAAACAAACAGAGTGAAATTTTAAAGCAGAGGAGGCCTCCCCACAGCCCTGCCTCGGGAGCTGAGCTTTGCTCATGCTGCCCACAGACTCTGTGGATAAGCACCCAGCATTTGCACAGCTAGGAAGCAGTGCCAAGAGTTTGGAGGCTGCCATTGTTCAGGGCTCTGTGCAAAACAGTAATTGTGGTTGGTTTCTCATGTTGGGCAGTTTTAGGGCAAAAGAAAATGGTAATGGAAAGCCAAAAGAAAATGGGGAATTTGGGAATCCAGTTTCCCCTCCCCCAGCTCCTTATCCTCCTTTTCAGCACCCAGTGTCCTAATCAGTTCCCCTGCCATCTCTCTCCTTAGCACCCCAGGTCTCAACTGGATTTCCACAGTAGGAAAGAAAGGGGTGGGAATGTGCAGACTAGATGAAATCTACAGTCCCAATGCTTTTATTGTAGGTTTCACACTTTTGGCCAAATTGACATTTATTTCCAAGGAAAGAGCCCATGTCAGATGCCAAGAAATGGAAATCTACATTTTGCTCTAATGAATGTCTGCTTTGGTTAGCTGGCACGGCAACTCCTGCACATACTCTGAGCCACCAACCACCCTGTCTGCTCAGTCTCTAAATATACAGTATTAGCTTACATGGCAAATTTAAATTGCAATACCCACTGAGATTTTTCTCCCCCTTCTATTTTCATTCCATTTGGCAATAATGATATCAAGAGTAATAACCAGCATGGGACTAATGTCAAGTCTGTAATTCTGCTGTCTCCAACTCTGGATTTTTTTTTTTTTTTTTTTTTTAAAGCAGGTCAGTCAGTCATTTCATAGTCCATCCCTTCTTCTCTCTGTTTTCCTTCCCCCAGTTTTACTTTCTGAACCTTTCAGAAACAAACAATTGAAGGCTCTTCTTTGTTAAAATGTTTTTCTAAAACGCTAGACTTTTTTTTTCTTTCCCCCCCGCCCCCCTAGAAAAGTCAGTTCTTAAGTATATTGGAAGCTTAAATTCTAGTCGAATGATTTTCAAATTCCTTCCCCCTAGTTTATTTTAAAATATGGAATCTCCCTTGTTTAGGTGCCATGACAGTTAAAGTTAGGTAGAAGTCTCCTACACTGGTCCATCCAAGGCCAAGTAGTACAGCACATTTAGAAAGAACTGACAAGTCCTGGAGGCAGATTCACATCCAATAGACTTGGATGTGAATCCTGGCCCTTCTGATTCCTAGCTTAGTGACTGTAACTGAAGTAAGTTACTTACTCTCACAGGGTCTCTACTCTGTAACATGAGAAAGGAACATAGTGTCTACCTTGAAGTATTTTGTGAGGATTAAATAAGAGGACTATGAGATAACTAGCACAATGGTACATAGGAGGCATTGTATAAGTAATAACTTAAAAGAAGAGTATTTATTGGCAGGGAGTTAACTCCTGGAGTAGCAAGTATGTAAACATTCTTACCTTATCAGATGATCCCCTATGAAGAAGGAGGCCTCAGAGATATCCTAATCCTTCCTCTTTCCCACCCTCTCCCTTGTACCCTTCTCCATTTTACCTCTCACAAGACAGAGGCCAACAGATACCCATTCCAGTTCTACATTACTCAACTCTGGTGGCATGGCCAGGACTGTCACATAGTCTTATGACCCTCTCTATCATGCTTATTTACTTCCACCCTGCACGTGTTTGTTTTTCTTTTGGGAAGGAGGGTCAGAGCTTGGTTGGCATCTGTGTGGTATGGTTAGTTATGGCCAACTCTGGAGACAGGGAATTGGCATAGGTGCTTTCTGTAGACTCTGATCCTTGTGGGCAGGAACTGTGACTTAATTTCTCTTTGTCTCAGGTTTCTTCTCTATAAAGTCAATTTTTGAGTCTCTTTTTATTTGAGATTTCAAAGAAGTAATGAAAGAGATTGGTTCCCTTATTATCTTTGGGCACATAGAATACACTCATTAAATGCTGATGAGGCATTGTGAGTAGCTGTGTGAAGGTGTTCAGGTAGAATGGACTAGGAAAGGGCTTTTATTGGGAAATTTGGAAAAGTTTGAGGAAATTAACTCCAAGTATTATTTGTAGTGTCCCTGTTGTCTGGTCACAGTGAGAATAAACATTATTCTCATGGATTTCCAAAGGTCTTTATGAGTTTGTTCCCCTAGCTGAATAAATATATCTGAAATCCTCATGATAAGATGAGCAACATAGTTTGCTTGAGTAAGACTCCTGGGTGGCTGAATTACTGCCTGGCCCCGAACATGCTAATACATTCTAATGAGTGTTAATACTGCTGTCAATGCAAGGGGAGGTGAAATGGACCTGGCTCTTTCAGCCGAGTCCTATTACATCAGAGTCGAGCTCGAGCTGATGACTTTATGATACATTAGAAAATTGCTAATGCTAAATTGCAGCCCAAGTGAACGCTGGACACCATGCCAAGGTTTTTGGAAAGAATGAGTTTTTCTCATAGATGTTTGGAAGGTTCTGACGACTACATAAAATAGGAGACTTTAGGGATGAGGAAGAAAATTGAAAATATATTAAGAAATCAGGAACCTGACAGGAATAAACTTGGTGTGGTAAGAAAAGAGCAGATTGTGCCACATAATACAGTTCACTGTTCTAGTAATGAGACACTTCAATTGCAACACAATGCAGAGCTTACATTCGCTGGCGATATCAGGGCTTTCCTGATCGTAACTCAGACAAGCCTGTCTGGGTCCTTTTCTCTTATTATATAACATAAGTCTATAAAAACACATTAAGGCCTTTTGTAAAAATATTAAAAAAAGTTTATAGCTTACTGGAACATATTACCCAATTTCCAATTACTCTATCATGTTAGAATACATTGTCTTCTGGTAAATATTTGAATACTGATACATGTTACATCATAATGTCATATTCTGTTTGTAAATAGAACCAGAATGTTTTTATATTGTTCTTTCCAAATGATATGGCTTGTCTGCAGCAACTGTAATGACATGTTTGCATTTTAGCTCTTTGCCAGATACCCCTACTAATCCATTGTGCTGTTTTTGAAAGCACTGCCATTTTGCTATGTTAATTAGCAAGCAATAAGTGAATCTTCCAGTCTTGGACAACTGTTCTTGTCATTTTGGAGAGAGCTCTTCACATGAGTGTCCGAATAAAATTTGTTTTTGGAACCACGCATGTGATGTTTATAAGTAAACACATCCACATGCAGATCTGAATTTGCTCTGGGTGTGCATTTGGAGTGGGTTTCCCACTGCCCTACCTTCAAGTGAGCTGAGGCTAGCTTTTTTTTTTTTTTTTTTTTTTTTTTTAAATTTCTTTTCTGTCTCTTCTATCACTCCATTTCCAATAATACATACGCATTTCCTTTTCTTCTTGGAAAGAGATCTGTTCCCTTCTTATCTTAATATTTCAGTATTCCCAGTTTGTATTTCTGACAAGTCTCCAATAAGAAAGATGTCTAAATAAGACTGAAATATTTAAATAATTAAATGCTAGGGAATTCAGGAGCCTTATAGAATCTCTGGTATCAGTGATCTAAGGCTCTGTGTGACTTGGATTAGCTGTCTGAATCCACCAGAGATAGGAGTCAGGAATGGTTGGCTGGCTCTCAGTTGGTTTGTCTGCCTGATAGTGGGGCACTAGTTTGCCCTGGTCTAGATAGTGGGTCTTGAGCTGTTTGGGCTTGGATCCTGGCTTAGCCGCATACCAGACTTATAACCTTGAGTAAGGTAACATCCTCTCTGGATCATTATTTCCTTATTATTAGAGGAGAAGGAGGATTTGGACCTGACTTCAGTGCTTGCTAGTTTGGTGATGCGCGGCTCTGTGTGTGTATTTGCCTCTCTGTGTTAATAGTTCTCTCATCAGTAAAATGAGTCTAAGAATAAAATTCAACTCAGTAGGTTTGTTATAAAGTTTAAAGGAGTTACATGATAAATTCTTAGATCAACACTCAGCATATAATGAGTCTTAAAAATGTTAGCTTTGATGCTGCTAGTGATATTGATGCTGCTGCTTATCCACAAGATGGAACAGTAATGACATTGTTGTGAGGATTAAGTGAGATACTGAATGGGAAATCCCACTGATTTGTGATTGATCCTGGGTGAAGAGTTACATAATAGTTGAAAAATATATAAATATAAAAAAGAAAACTCATAACTCAAATATCCACTATTAAATTTAGAGAGTTCTACACAGACACACCTTCCTATATAATAAAGAGGCAATATGCAAATTGACCATCACTTCAACACACAAGATGGCCACCCTATGTGGACACAAGATGGCCAGCAGGGGAGGGCAGTTGGGGCAATCAGGCCTTCAGGGGAGGGCAGTTTGGGGTGACTGGGCCAGCAGAGAAGGACAGTTGGGGGTGACCAGGTCTGCAGGGAGGGCAGTTTGGGGTGACCAGGCCAACAGGGAAGGGCAGTTAGGAACAATTGGGATGGCAGGGGAGCAGTTAGGCATCGATCAGGCTGGCAGGCAGGCAAGCGGTTGGGAGCCAGCAGTCCTGGATTGTGAGAGGGATATCCGATTGCCCAATCCCAGTAGGGATCCCAGATTGGAGAGGGTGCAGGCTGGGCTGAGGATATACCCCCCTCAACCTTGTGCACGAATTTCGTGCACTGGACCTCTAGTCTAATTTTAGTTAAACTCACAGTTTAAATGTTGTATAAAAAATCTTGCATTTTATTACATAAAGCTTATACTGTAAGAATTTCTTCAACACAATGAATGTATTGTAAAACAACATCTTGTTCTGTAGTATAGATACTATATCAATTTATTTAATCATTAAGTTAATATCAAATACTAGAGGTCTGGTGCACGAAATTCATGCAGGGGATGTGTGTGTCTCAGCCCAGCCTGTAACCTCTCTAATCTGGGACTTATTGAGGGATGTCTGACTGCCTGTTTAGGCCCGATCTCATAATTTAGGACTGATGGATCACAACTGCTCGCCTGCCTCTGCCTGATTGCCCGTAACCACTTTTGTCTGCCAGCCTGATCACCCCCTAACTACTCCACTGCCAGTCTGATCACCCCCTAACTACTCCACTGCCAGCCTGATAGATGCCTACCTGCTCCCTGGCTGGCCTGATTGCCCCTAATTGCCCTTCCCCTGCCAGCCTCGTCACCCCTAACTGCCCTCCCCTGCCAGTCTGGTCACCCCTAACTGTCCTCCCCTGTAGGCCCGGTCACCCCTAACTGCCCTCTCCTGCTGGCCAGGTCTCCCCTAACTGCCCTCCTCTGCAGGCATGGCCCCCTAAACTGTCCTCCCTACAGGTCTGGTCCCCCCTAACTGCCCTCCCCTGCAGGCCTAGGTTCCCCCCAACTGTCCTCCCTTGCAGGCCTGGTCCCCCACAACTGCCCTCCCCTGCAGGCCTGGGTCCCCCACCCCCCAACTGCCTTCCCCTGCTGTCCTGATCCCCCTCAACTGTCCTCTCCTGCAGGCCTGGTCCCCCCAACTTTCCTCCTCTGCCAGCCTGGTCGCTCCCAATTGCCCACAACTGCCCTCCCCTGCCAGCCATCTTGTGGTGGCCATCTTTGACCACATGGGGGCAGCCATCTTGTGTCTTGGAGTGATGGTCAGTTTGTTTATTACTCTTTTATTAGATAGGATTTGTTCTCTTCACCACACATGATATTTCACTATATTAATACGTTGCTGCACTGCATATCTTTGTCCATAATTGTTTGCCTGCATCTATTTCTTAGGTTAGATTCCTAGGTGTGTAATTATGGGTTAGAAGGAAATGAATGTTCTTATGGTAGTTGATACAGATGTCAAATTGTGTTCCAAAATGAAGGTAGCAGTTTGCACTCACAGGAAACATGTTATACCATTTTTAACTATCACATTCCTGAAGATCCAAAAAAATTTTACAATATAATTTAGACAATAGGCTCTTTATGCAGAAAAATATATGATATGTTTGGATATTTTTTTTCTGGTTAACAAAGAGTTACCAGATATACCAGGCATAAATGATTAATCTTCAAATAATTTGAGGAGGCTTTGCTGGGTTTTTCAGCCACCTCAGTAGATAGTATCAGTTATATTTGTGGCAGAGTGCAGCAGAGTGCCTGTTTGTAAGAAAGTTTTTCTTCTGATGGAATGTAAAATTTGCTAGGTTCCCATCATGAAAGGACTAATAAGAGCAAAAATAGGCTCTGTGTATTGTGGGCCAGCCAGTGCCACGGTGTCATTTCACTATATCCCCACAAAAGCCCTGGGTAAGGCTATGATCAGACCCATTCTATAGATGTTGAATTGAGACTTCGAGAGTGTAAGTAACCTTTGAAGGCCATATGGTTAATGGTCACCAAATTTAGTCTTGCTGGTTACATATTCTCTTTCCTTTCATTCCACTTAGTTGCTTCCCAGAGGAGCATTTCTGCAGACAAATCATTCATTATGTGGCCCACGTGCTGCCCTGAGTTAGTCCCCTGCAGTGGAGAGAAGGAACGAATGCCAATGGCATCCTGAGGATAGAGTGGGAGTTGGAGCCTGTTGCCAGGCTTGAGGGAGTTCACTACCACCACCTACTAGAAGGAGAGGCACATGTTGGCGTCGTGGTCTGAGCAGGTCCCCATCCTTTCATGTTATAAGCCGAGACTTGAACAAAGTACTGTTGGCCCTGCAAAGTATCGAAATAGAAGAATGCATCGGGAATTTTATTTAGTCACTTTTACCCTAGAAATAGATTTTCATGTCTGATGAACTCCTTTATCCCTTGAGCGCAAACTACTCCACCGCCCATACTGTAGCTTTCTAGCTTTTCTTGACTATTATGCTTACGTATGATAATAAATATTTTGGGGGTGTCCTTTTGCTTTCTTATTTCCCAAGAAATACATATATAAGTTACTTTTTTTCTGGCCCCTCCAAAACACATAAACACCAATTTTTAAAATACACAGTTTTATAAGGTTTACCAAAAGAGTACTTTTTCACCCTCACCTTTTCCTCACCTTCCCCTCCCCCAGAGAAGACCCCCATCACCATTTTAGCTGATCAACTTGCTTTATGAAACTAACAAGTTTTAATGATTATCTTTTCAGATTAGTCATTAAAGGTCTGCTTCATTCTTTTAGTTGCTGCATTGTACTTCTCTGTGGGGCAAAATACAGCCATTTATTTAACCGGTCTCCACTGGTGCAGGTTTGGATTATTTCCACACATTAGGCCACAATAAACAATGCTACAATAAACATCCTCAACTCATCTATCAAAACTTTTAAAAAGTTAATTATTTGATATCACTTCCACTTTAAAACTGTTATTAAAACAATGACATATTCTTTCATGTCTTCTGGTATTATGAGTTAAGGAGTTATTTTTGTTTGCTTATAATCTTTTAAAATGTTTTGTATGGCTTTATGCTTTTGCTTTGAGGAGTTTGTTTTTCCCCCAGTGAACCCAAAGGGGCATTTTAGAAGCCAGCATTTGATAAACCATTGACTGCAAAAATTGTAAAATGGTGTTTGTAGTTAAAAAAAACAAACAAAACAATCTCTGAAGAGCCTTTGCTAGGGGTTTAATAATATTGGGTTTGCTCTAATACAAAGTTAAAATTTTTTTAACATTAAAAATGGGTTTCTCTAAAAATGTGTGTTGCTTTGTACCTCAAGGTTATGGAGACTCTATAGATGTGTAAATCTACTTCTACACGTTTATGTGATTAGGATACTGTCTGCATTGTTCTCATTGGATGACCAACTTAATTCCTATAAAAATTAGTTCAAATATTAGAGAAATTCTCTGTGGAGAGATTTCCATTTTTACCACCATAACACTTTTTCTTTTCAAGCAATGGAAATTCCCTAGGGTTCTCTATGGCCCTCTTCCATCATGTGAGCTGTAGGGTTGGGAATTAGTCATTCCTGCCGGCTGCCATCTGCTGATAGCATCTCTGGGGGCCACCCACTCGTGTTTGTTTTTTTGGGTAATTCACAGTTTTGGCCTCTGGTGTAGATGTGTGATTAGAACTAAAAGTCAGGATTCTGTGGTGGTGACCCAACCACCAAGCATTTTGTTGAATGATGTGGTTCAAACTCAAAGACATGTATCCTGGTGCACCTTCTTAATGCTGGGTTTCAGGATTGTACTTTACATAGAACTGTTTTAATTGACTAACTTTTAAGAAAAACAACAATAACAACAACAAAATTCTCCCTCTACCTCTCACATGTGAAGATCCTAAGGTATTATTTAAATTGTGCCCCTCTCCCCTGGCCCAAAAAAATTACAGGTTGGATTTAAATTTACTTAAAATTTTTTTTTCCATTAAAAAAAAAAGATTTTGATGATCCAGTTTTGTTGCATTTTAATTGTTAGAGGAAATATAGGGTTTGTTTTCGTCTGAACTGATTTGCTAGGTGTTTTTATATTTTGCATTTTGTATGCTTTTATGGTTTATAGTTCTATAAATAATTAACACTTAAGTTTAGATTGGTTGAGTAAATAAGCACAGTTTGTTCTAGTTTTTCATTTACAGTTTAAATTGGTTCAGGTTACTGAGAAATGTAGCGCCACCATCTATAGCTTCTTTTTTGAGAGAGCTGATTTTTTTTTTTTTTTTTTTTTTTTAATCAAGGGAAAAGGATTTTTCTCAGGAAATTGTGTGACTCCAATTGATGACTGATCTCAACCAGGCTGTGGGGGTGAGGGTTAGATGAGGCTGTTATTTTTACCATCAGACAGGGAGTCAGAATTGGATCTCTCGGAGCCTTTGATCCCCCCTGAAGATTAGACTGAGATCCAGAAAGCAGCAGCTTTCAAGGCTTGTGTGAGGCCAGTCTTTTTCTGATCTCTGTAGAACATGGCAGCTTACAAAGTGGTTCATGCTGTCTGCTCACTTCGTTGTGGGGTTCAGATTATGGATACCAGACATATCACGCTTAATGAATGGCAGTTGTTGCCAGAGGACTGGGTGTTGTCTGTTGCTTCCAGAGTAAGGCATTTGCTACCAAAATCCCTGCACAAAAATCAGGGGCAGGGGAATGGGAAGTTTAAGGGGGGAGATTTGGCATTTACCGTTGTAAGCCCTGTAATTGTGCATCTCAGGGTCTGTAGGTCTTCCATGATGATTTCCCCAGCCAAAGGACAGAAGTCTTTAGACATACTCCATTCCACTGGGAGGGAGAGAAGGAGGGAGAAGAAGGAAGAGAGGGAAAGGGAGAGGAAGAGAGAATGAATGAAATTGTCATTAAGAAATATAGATGCTCTAGCACAGAATCTCTCTCACAAAGAGTAAGTTTTTTACCCTCTTTTTCCTATATTGACACATCTAACATTCTCCTCGACATGTCAGTTTCCAAGTTCACAATTATATTTTGTAAAACGAGCAAAAACAGTAATTATTCAACAATGATCAATATACCTTAAGTACTTGTGTGTGGTGTGTGTATGGACGCACATTTGCTCAGGCACATTACATGTACAAGTTCACTGTATATAGAAGATAACGTATTGTATTATATGTGAGAAGGCTTCATTATGACACTGCATTCTGTTTATTCCCCAGGTCTGGTTTCTGCCTCACTATTCTGCTGAAAATGCTATTTCAAGGTCCCAGTGCCATTCTCATTCAAAATAAAGAAGCCTCCCTTCACTTCCTCCCATAAAACCTGACACCTTCTCCTGGAGTCATTCTCCTTCTTGAGTGTCTCATACACCATTCCCTGCTTTCCTTAAACTTTCTGATATTATTTCCGAGGATTTGGGATTTGTGGCTGATCTCTTCAGTGCTCCCCTCACACCTGACATCCTCAAACTGGGTGTTCATTCAGGCTTAAATCAACACCCCAATTCTAATACTCCATTTCACTGTGAGACCATGTTCTTTCATCACATTTTCCACTGGCTGAAAAAACCATGATGGTCAGGAAAGATAAATTTTGTATCATTGATAAAAAGTGGCTTAAGGGACAGTTTACAAATGGCAGGATTTAAGGCAATCCTAAATGAAGCAGGTGATTAAGTCACATGGGAGACAAGGCCTGCTGCATGTTTCTAAACCTCATGATGACAAGCTATAGACTTTAAGATTTAAATTACATTCGCTATGACACTTAAATACTTCAAAATTAAGCCAAGCTATTCTTAAATTCTGTTGCTTCTCCCGAGTCACAGATCTCTCTGCTTTAGTTACAACCCCTCTACCTCTTTTCATTATTCTCCTGGGAGTCTGCCTTGCTCTTTCCCAAAATTACGAGTGTTCCGATCATCCACAAAACCTCTTCTTAGGAAATTTTGCCACAATGGCTTCCCTTATTATTATTTTTTTTACAACCTTCTTTCCCATTGGTTTTAGTTGCACACTCTCTTCTGCTTCTCCTTCCTGATTTCCACATTCCAGGCTCTCCCAGGGTTCCCCTTTTCTTCTTCCTTTGATGTGCTTTTCCTTGGGGGTTTGGCTCTTCTTTTTACTTCTCATACTTGCCACAGGTAATGGCCTTAGCCACTGTTATGGCTCCAGCTGTGCCTCTTGGAACTGTAATTCTAGGTATAACCCCTTTCTGGAGCTTTAACTTCCTCTTATAAGTCTCCATTCCACTTGAGTACCCCTTAAATACTTGCCAAGATATGTTTCTCTTCTTGTTTCCTCAATTTTAGCTCATGGTACTGACACATATCTAATTCCCCAATCTCAAATCTCAGAGCGTCCTTGCCTCCTCTCCCTGTGCTCCCCCCCCCCCCCCCTATTCCTTACAATGAGTAGGTTACTAAACCCAGTAGGTCCAAGTTTTCCCTCTTCCCCTCACACTGAAATTACTGAGGAACAGGCCTTTATAATCATGAGCATTAGCTCAGCAGTTGATTTTTTTTATAGGCCTGATAGATCAACTGATAAGCTCTCCTAATTTATTTTTCTGTTCATCTTTTCATCCTCATATACAGTCCTCTTACTATGTAGCCTGAATTATAGTTTTAAAATGCAGATCTATTTATTTCATTCTTCCACTTAAAATCTTTCATAGTGCTTTCAAAATAAAATGAATTTTTACCAAGGCATTCAAGGACTTTCATAATCTGGTCCCAACATTACTCTCTTGTCTTCATCTTCTTCCATTTCCCAAAGCAAATTCCTTGTTATGTAAATCTCAGTTACTTGATTATTGTGTGTATTTTTCTGCCTCTGTCTTTTGCTCATCTTCCAACTTTTGCTTGGTGAAACCCTACTAATCCTTTAAGAACTGGCAAAGTCAACTCTTAATTCCTGTGCAATAATTAAACACTTGTTTTTGTGCTCATAGAGTTCTTTATTCATATAAAAACAAGGTTTATTAAATACATGTTATGCTTTATTGTGTCTCTCTTTTTCTTATTAGATCTTGAGAAAAGGAAAAGAGTCACTTTTTTTCCCCTCTCTGGTATGTGGATCTGTGTATGCAGTACATAGATGGTGCCTACTAAATATTTTACACACACACACACACACACACACATACACACACACTGGAATAGACTGCTTTTTTCCAACATGGAGATATTTTCTTGTTCTGTCTCTTGCTTTTGAAGCTTTCAGGCATATTGTAAAATCCATTAAAATCAAATGACTACACAGTTATATGTTAGCTTTCAAATCAAGAGTTATAAATCTCTATCTCTTTATAAATATGTACTCTAAGACACACATATATATGTTTTTTTATATGTTATGTGAATAATTGTTTTCAAAATGTTTTATTCTGCTTATTATGAGCTACTAGCTCTTGAAGTAGTCTCTGAAAGTCACCTGGAGTGGGTTTGTATTCAGAAAATAATCTTGAATATAATTTTAACTAAAGGAAAAAAAAATCATTGAGAAGTTATCACAAACAAAACAGAATGAAAATTAGTAGCAAATGTATAAAGACATCTATAAAGAGCAAAGAAAATTCTTGAAACACAGATATCATTGATTGCCATTGAACATGCTTGATTGATTGATGTTGTGGAACTCCAAGTTCAAAGCTAAGAATTAAGAGCTGCTGATTCCAGGCTAAGGATTCAGGGTAGCATCCTAAAGAAGAGTTAGGGGTTAGGGGGAATGATACCAGATTATTTGGCAAGTGATTAATGAGAAGTTGCTCAAAGATACAATCTCTAAAATTTCTGAAGAAACGTGACTTATTTTTGAATAAGAACTGTTTATGTTTTATTGAATATGTTTTACAGAGCATGTCCCAGGTGGAAAAGAGGGCCTGACTTCTTGAAAATCAGAATAAAAACATAGAAGCAGGCTTGTCAGGATGTGTGTGTGGTCCTGCTTTTATAGTTAATGGAATGTTTTAAGCATTTATGTCTAATTAGATCTTATAACACATATTAGAAGCCCAGTGCATGAATTTGTACATGGGTGGGGTCCAGCTAGCCTGGCCCCAATTGGGTGAATTGGGGCTGGGCCTGTCAGGAGGAGGAGATGGTGGGGGTTGGCCGGCCGGCCCACCACAATTGGGGCCCGATCAGGGCCAGGCTGGTTGGAGGAAGGGGCCAAGGGTGATTGGCCAGCGGGCCCTGCCATGGAGAAGGGCTGTCTGTGAGTGGTGGGCTGGCCCTATCCCTGAATGGGGTAAGAGGTGCCAATCGGGGGTCTGCGGCCTGGGGAAGGGGCCACGGGTGGTTGGCCAGCCAGCTGGCTCTGCCCCTAAGAGGTGGGGGCGGGGGCCGATCTGGGGTGTGGCTGGGGGTGGCTGCAGGAGGTTGGTGGGTGGGCCCCGCCCCCTATTGGGGTGGGGAACAATCAGGGATGGGCTGGCTGGGGGGAAGGGCCATGAGGTTGGCCAGCCAGCCCCATCCCTTGATTGGGTCAGTTTGGTGGCCACAGTGGTGTCATAGTGACTGGTCATTATGGCTGTTATGGTTGTTGGCTTTTTATATACATAGATGAATTTCAAAGGGGGAAGGGACTAGGAAAAGATAAGACTCACTTGGAAAGAAAAAAATTATCCATTTTGGAATGGCCAACCTATTCTGGGACAACCAATAGTCATTTTTCTCTATTTATTTTCCTGGGTTCGTGGACTCTTCTGTCATGTAAAAAGGAGCTTCTGATAATCTAAGAATGAAGAGGGAACAGAGTAAGCAGGAGCCACTTTGAGAGCTAACTGGGATTTCTAGGAAGGCAAGTTAGCATGGTCTCTCTGGAAAGTTATGTGTAGGTTGTTTAAAGACTTAATATTAAAGCCATGAGAAAATCACATAAAGCCTGCTCTAAATCCCTGGAGGTCTGGAGCCATGTATATGAAGTTTAAAGCTATATAAGATTTATCATCTCTATTATAAAAACCCCTTGGTGGTGACGCTGTCATGTTGTAACAACCAAAGACTGGTCACCAGGAGGCTGAGTGCACGGGCGCCGGCGGGGACTTGATACCAGTGTGGGTGGGTGGGGCCGACAAGCGGGTGGGTGAGGCCGTGTGATTTCCCGTGCTGGGCTTCTAGTTTTAAGATAAAGATCAGGCAACTGTTTCTATTTAGGTCTAGGAAATAGAAGCAGGGTTTCATCATGCAATGGCTCATAACAGTTGAACATGAGCAAGAAAGGTACCAGACAAATCCTAGGTGTTAGTATTTCTTAAAATTTGGCTCTGGCTCAAACTGTGATGTATTATATTTAAATCAAATAACTATGGATATTTTAAATGTGACACTGTTATTTTAACAAATATTTCATTTTTATCTAAGCTTTACAATGTAGAATCATTTGGGCAGGAGAGTTCTAGCTGAACATGACCATTTTCCTGATGGCAGCTACATAAACTGAAGTTCAAAAGCATAACATGAAAAAGAACTCCTGAAGATCTGGGCTTGTCACCTGTACTGTGAGGGGGAGATGTCACAGACTCAAAGGCAGGGAACTCAGAACTAGAAGTGTTAGGATGTACAAGCTGAGAACTTAGTCTAGCGTACAGGTAAATAGCAAGTCTCCTGTTGTAGACTGTGTGATTAATATACCCTGCTCTCTCTGGAACACTCTTAAGTATCAGGCCAGTTTTCTGAGATGTGATAACTATGTATACTAACGGTGTAAAGAATGTCCAGTTAATTTCATCTGATTAAAAAGTAAACCCCAAACCTGTTATTAGCCAGGTTCTCCCTAAAGCCTCTAATGCCTCAAAGCCCACAGTTGTTTTATCGTGTTTATACACCGGGAGGAGCACACAGTAAAAGTTATCCTCTTGCCTCTTGCCCAGGCCCCACCCACACCCTCCATTCCAGCCTTACCAGTCAGTCACTGGGTCTCAGACCCATTGCTTATGCCGTTTTCTTTTTTGATACACTACCCTCTGTCCCCAAATCTCCTTCCTCTTCATCCAAACAGACCTGTTCAAGGACCTTTCCATTCGATAGCTTCTCCTGGGCTTCCAAGGGAAGCTCCTTTGCCAATTTTTCTATAGCAACTTCAATGTTTTACATTGCACTTGTGTTATTGTTTTGTATTTATTTTTTAAGACATCTGTCTCCTCTGTAGTCTATATACTCTTTGAGGGTAAGGCCATGTCAAATTAATACCAGTATCTAAAGCACCTATCAGAGCACCCAGCCTATTCCAGGTGGCTCAGTAAATGCTGGGTAAATTGAGTGCTTGATTCTGGACTTTCAAATATTTAAAGTCTAAGGTAGACAGACATCTGATGCTGGTACATAAAAAGTAAGAAAACAGTGTCAGAAAAAAACCCCACATAGTCAAAAGAGAGCAGAAGTTGCTTGAGCTGCCCAGTAAGTGGTTGAGATGGAGATTAACTACTGGCCTCCAGATTCCCAGCATCTCAGACTCTTCACTTGCCCAAACTGTCTCTCAGGAACCCCAAAAATAAAAGTTTATTTCCTATTCCCTATCAACATTTCTATGGAACCAAAACAGCATTCTTACTGGCCACACTCACCCTGGCGCCTTAGCTAATGAACGGAATTTGGCTAGACTGCCTAGCCCAGCACCAGAGCATTATGAAATCTTCCCTCGATTCATCTAATTGTGTAGTTTCTAACCTTCCAGGCCAACCATAGCACAAGAGGAAGAAAGGGAGAGAGGGACGTGCCCAGAAACCCAAAAACAGTCATTTCTAGCGATGAGAAGATGTGCCTTGCGGAAGCATGAGCCCGCTCAACACTTGTGGGTTTTAAATTGGGAACTGACGTGAAAATTCTGGATGAGAATTCTGTTTTAGCTTGGCAAAATAGGAGGTCAGAGCTGCTTGCATTTTTTATTTTAAATTCCCTTGGTAGTCCTAGGTTCAGGAGCATGCATTACATTCAAACAAAAATCTTTATTGTTTGCATAGTACATGGTCTTCTAGTTAATTAGAAAAACATTTTTCCCACCAAATTAAATTTCTCTAGAAAAACAATGATTTAAATTAAGGGCAAAGGCCTTTTTTTTTTTTTTTTTTTTTTTTTTACACTAGTAAAGCCTTTCTGACCCCACGACTCCTAGAAGAGTAAAAGCAAAGTTGGAATTGGAAGGTTGTATTCAATTACTTATTTGTCAGATTCTGCCACCCCACAAATAATAAGTGCCCATCTGTATATATTGTATACTGTTTTAGTTTTGCCTGCCATATGCTAGAATGACACAGATACAAACAGGAAGCAGGGGTGTCTAAATATTCAGGTTTTGAGAAGTACATAAAGCGCTACAAGTAACCACAGAAAAAGGTCCCCACTTGGGTCCATTTGCTTCTTTATGTCTCTCCTAATAGTTGATTCTATATGTCTCTTACCTAAACATATTCTTTCTCTTGATCCCATTGGTTTTTTTAAGTGAAAGGCATCATCATTTACATGGCTCTTACTATTACTATAGGGCTTTCTTTCTTTTCAAGCCTAGCATAAATGTTTGTTGAATGGATACCAGTCTTCAGAGGCCCAGTTGCTGCCAACCTCATGTCTCCAATGAGATCCATGGTGCTTTACCTCTCATTACTTATCTGGTCACTAGGAATATCTTCAAACAAAATTACCTCAGTAATGCTGATAGTTTGGGGATGAGAAAGTTTGAATGATCTGCACTAGTTGAGTTATTGTGAGCATAAATAATCCACAGACTCTAGGTCATATAGGAGTCACTATTTTCTTATATTTATAGGGTATCTGTCCAGACTCATTCACTGGTTTGGGGAAGGTGTCAGATTTATCACAAAGTAGTGTACAAAATCCACTTCTTGTGTCACCTCTGAGACCAGGTGGTATGATAAGGGTGGCTTTCAGAGGAAGCACAAATAGGGAAAGGGAGGAAGTCAGAGCTTTGCTCCACATTTATATGCGATAAATGCAACCGGCTGCTGGAGTTGACCCATATAGCTCACAAGAGTTGAATGTTAAAATTTCAGAATTCTGCGAACTGTTGGTTAATACAGCCATCATGAAAAATTAAATTGTATAAGCTTAAAAGAAATTATATTAAATTATATTAAAGATAAATACAGTAAGTACCTAAAACTCATTTCTATTTTTATGGCATTTTATTATTAATTATGCCCTTGGGCTTATTGATATCTATTGTATCTGTATGGTACAAATGGCATATAATGATGTACTACTGAATATCTCTTCCCAGTCTACTTAGTGACATCAGGTTGGTATTGGCCATGGAAGAAATATTACACCATAGAAATGAGCAAATACTATAAACCAGGGCTTGATTTTTCATTTTGTGGACGGTCTAGACCTGGTATCAGCAGACTACAGTTCCATGAACCAAATTTGGCTTGAGATATTGTATGGCCCAAGAGCTAAGAATTGTTTTGGTTTTTACATTTTTGAAGAACTGTAAAAAAACAACAACAAATAAATATACACATACACAATGAAAAATATGTGACAGAGACTATATATAGCTCATGAAGCCTAATGTATTTACTCTCTGGCCCTTTATAGGAGAAATTTGCTGACTTAAGAAAGTGATGGAGAAAATATTGATAAAGCAGATTAAAGTTAAAAGTTTCTGTGGCTATTAAATAATGAGTAGCACAAAAAATTGAAGAAAAATTTGGCTAGTACTTGAAAACTGTTACTTGATTCAACGAAGAATGACATTGACAAACGAGTGAAGTTCCAACATAAGTTTTGTTGTTTCCTTTTAATTTTACATCCTTAAAGTAAATGAAAATACCAAGTAACATTTACATTGGAACTACACTCATTGTTACTTGCAGCTATAGGTTGACTATGGATTTAAGAGTTTGATAAAAATAAACATTATGGGAGAATCAATAGGCTATAGGAATTTACCAAAAAAGTGTGTGTGTGTGTGTGTGTGTGTGTGTGTGTGTATATATATATATATATATATATATATATATATTATTATTATTTGTAAATTGTGTGCTGTATTTTCTGTCAATGAAATTTATAAAAGATGTGTATGTATATGCATGCATATATATGCACATAGACCCTCTGACCCCCATAGAGTCAATTGTTAAATAGTTACCACTAGATAAATACTTGATAACTGCTCAGATGGACTCTAAGGGTGAGTGTATCCTGACCAGCTGGGTAAAATGTTTAAGGCATGTAGATTATTTGGGCATAATTTAGGTAGCATTTTGTTGCCAGGACACAAGAATCAAGTATGTGGCACTCATTTAGGAGGCAGGAGTGGCAAAGTGGAGGAACCTGGGGGCAGAATTTCAGTTACCAAGAAGGCACTTAGTACAGGTGCCCAGGTTCCCACATAAGTCAGTTTTACTTAAGCCACTCTGGCAGAGCACAGAGCCTGCAGGGTGGGGAATATAAACTTGATTGCAACAAAAGGATGGCAGAGTCAGGGGCCAACCACCAGGAACCCAAGTGTTGATTGCATGGATGGCAGGACATTCCAGTCCTTACCCCTGATGCAGTGAAAGACCACTGCACCTAACCAGGATTCTCTGTAACTTATCATTACTATATGATTTATTATATTTTATTATACATTACTAGAGGACCATTGCACAAAGAGATTCGTGCAATAGGCCTTCCTTCCCTTGGTGGCTTCCAGCACCAGCTTTCCTCCAGCACCTGGGACCCAGACCTTCCCTCCTGTCAGAGTCTGCCTTCATCGTCTTTGCTGCAGACTCACGCCGGTGTCTGTCATCTTCATTTTTGCTGCAGACCCCAGATTCTGCAATCTTGTCTTTGCTGAGGCAGTTTGTTCCTGTAGATCTCTTAGCCCCCCACCGCCCTCCCTCTCATAGGCATTCTGCCCATCTGGCCACTCCAAGCCTGGAGCAACTGGGTTGCCGCCATCTTTGGCCTTCTAATTTGCATACTCACTCTCATTGGCTGTGGGCATAGTGGAGGTATGGTCAATTTACATGTTTGTCTATTATTAGGTAAGATTATATTTGATTTTATGATTGTCTGGCCACCTTTAGGACACTGTGGACTGAAAATAGAGACTTTAGTCATTAGTTTAGAAAAACTTCTTAATTTTCCTTGGAACATTGTCATATCCTTGGTCTATCCGTTGTCTAGACAAATTTTTATTTGCTTTTTAGACTACTTTTTAAGAGAAAGTATCCATATAATAATATTTGTTCATTATAGATGTACAAGCTTTTTAAAAGCTGCAATGGATAAAGTTTAACAATAGCAGGGATTTAAACCAAGTGACAGAGATCTGAAGGCTGGGACTCCCACCTACCAGTCCTCTGAGACTACACAGCATCTGACATCTTTTCAGTGGGATAAGAGCTCTAGTCCTGGCAAAGCTTCCTGGGATGCTGAGATTTTTGTTTTGTTTTGTTTTGTTTCCAGCAGACGGATGCCCTTCTTGTCTGCTAGGAGAGAGTTCTAGCAAGCAATTTTACATTTCTAAAGAATACCAGGCTGGGAATTATAGGATCAGCTATTTGATTTATATACACAAGGTCCAAGATATGTAGCTAATTTACAGCTCTCTGAATCCTATTGGGCTCTCATGGAATTAAAATAACCAGCCACAGGGGAAAAAGCAAAAACATTCTAACTTTCCTGCCAGATGAGAACCCTTCACTCAGAGGAAGCTCTCGATTTGGCTTTTCTTTCATTCTCTTACTGTACCCATTTTTAACATACCATTTTCCTCATTACAGATTGAACTCATTGAGGATAGGACCCTTGCCATGTTGATCTTGGAGACCCACCCCACTCTCTTGGAGAGTATGGAGGAGGGGGTCAGATAGAGTGGGTTTGATTTATGTGTGGATCCTGATGATGCAGGGGACAATCCTCAGCCATTTTGCTCCCTGTAATCTACAAATGAAGGACTCTTTAGCTGGGCATTTAACCTATTTTCTGAGCCTTATTTCCCACTACTGTCAGCATTTAACCTGTGCTCCAAGGAAGGAAAATTGACACTTAATAAAAACCAACGAGGTTCTTTTACAGATAAATTCCTCATTCATTTCTCACAATATTCCTACAAGGTAGGCTAAGTCATTTATTCAATAAATCCACCAGTTTAACAAGTGGATAAACTGGGAATTAAAGCCAGGTCTGTGTGAACCCAAAGCTCACCTATAACTTCTTACTGAGTTTGAGATAAAATCCTCAATCCTTATCCTGGCCCAGCAGGCTCTCGATGGCCTGGCCTTCTCTACCTCTTGCTTCAGTTTCAGAGTGCCCACTATTCTCTTTCTCTCTCCAGTTTTTAGGTCCTTGAACATGTTAGGCCCTTTCCTTTCTCACACTTAGTGTTCATTTCACCAAAAATGTTATTCCTCCTCCTTTCTCATTTTCATTCCATTAATTATCCCTTTCTTTTCCCTTCTGCACAAAGGCCTTCTCTGATCCCAGGGTAACATCAAGTCCCTGTTATATCTCTTGGAACACCAAATATTGTTCCTTTATAGCATAGTAATAACTATTAGTAAATTACCTTTTTAATCCTGTGAGCTCTATAAATACAGTGAATACGTATATAGATTCCCCAATACCACATGCCATAGCATATAGTAGGTTAGTAAATACACATTGAGTTGGTGTCAGATTATTGATCAGCCAGGTTCTGGGATATGGAGAGGCAAGTGATGTGGTCCCAGGTCTCAATAAGGTTACAGTTTACTATTATGGTCCTTTTTTACAGATGATAGATGAGGACAGGAGATTTAGAAAGGCCAAGTCTATCTCAGACCAAAGTTCTTTCCCCTTCACCATGCAGACATTCAAGAAATAAGTAATCTTTCCAGCCTAATGCCTCAATTGTCTCTTCTTGTCAAAAACCTTCTTATTGAGTTTAAGAAGGGGAGCAGGGAACCCCCAAAATAGACCTACTCAGGTGAAAGCCTTAGTGTCCTTCAACTCCAGGTCATTCTCTCTGATTTCCCAGAATAATTAAATCTGTCATTTTTTCTGGCATTGATACTCTGTATTTTGTAGTATAATGATTCATGCACATGTATTTTCAACTCCACTTGCACAATATATTGCAAATTGATTTCCTTTTAATTATTTAAAAACGCCATTACTCTCACTCTTGTTCAAGCTGCCATTGTTTCACATTGGTATTCTTACAATAGTTTCAGAGCTAAGCTAGTCTCTGTGACTCTGTTCATATCCCCACAAAACCACTGAAGCCAGAACAATCTCGTCAAAGCAAAAGTCACATCACAATACTTTCCTTCATGGAAACCTCATAAGTGCACTTGGAATACAACCCACACTCGTTACCTTACTATAGTGTACAGAAGGGGCTGGCAAACAGACCTGCTGCCCAAATCCAGCCTACCTTCTGTTTTTGTACAGCCTGTGAACTAAGAATAATTTTTACACTGAAGAAAGAAAATAAAAATATTTGGTGATGTGAAAATTATATGAAATTCCAATTTCAGTGTCCACAAATAAACTTTATTGGAACACAGCCTACTTATTCTTTACATGTTGTCTCAATGGCAGAACAGAATAGTTGCAGCAGAGACCATATGGCCTAGAAAGCCTAAGATATTTATAATCAGACCCTTTATAGAAAGAGTTTGCAGATTCCTAGTCTATGAGAAGTCATGATCTGGCTCTTGCTTACTTCTTTGTAACCCCTCTCCTATTTGACACATTTTGCTTTTATCTGTACTTTCTGTTTCTCTAACATAGCAAGTTATTTGTACCAAACTCATCCTTTTTTTTCAATTATTCTATTACTTTAATTTTAGCATTTATTATCTATAATTATTTATTTATTAGTTGTTTATCAAAGAAAATATAAGTTCCATGAGTTTATCCCCCCCCTCCCAAAAAAAATCATATTCTCAGGGCCTAGAAAAGTATCTGCACATTATAGACATTAAAAAAAATCTGTGTTAATTGAGTATTTCATCTTGTAATATTTATTGGGCACTGTGATTTACTTCCAAATATTTTATTATTTATCCTCATGACACATAACAGTCCCATAGGGTAGGTAGTATTTTTCTCATTTTACAGATGAGGAAACAGACTCAAAACTTTTAAATAACTAACTCAAGGCCACACAGCTTATTAATGCAGAATATGGACTTGAACCCTTGGGTGTTTTGTCTGCCTCCCGAGTCCAATTCTTCAGATCAGACACTGTGTCTGACTCACTTTTGCATCCCCCACAGTTGGCCAAGATCATGCCTTGCATGGAGTAATAGTTCAAAAAATAAATGTTGAGTGACTATAATGCCATTCACTTTTTCTTCCTCCCGAGACACTGATTTTCAATTGATCATAAGAAACAATAGTGTGTTTTTTCACAGCATCTACTCTCTATTGTTTAAGAGTACATCTTAAGGAGTGGCCATGGATTCTGCCATATTCTTCAAAGAACAGTGGCTATGGGTACCTCATGTGCCCCAATATAGGGTATTACTAGTTGATGCAGAGCTAAACCAGGTGTTTTCTGATAACAGGAAAAAAGAACTATTGGTCAAGGGTGGGGTTGGCAGTTTTTCCTTAGAAAATTGCTCCAGTTATTTTTCAAAAAGATTATAGATTACCTTTTAATATATGGTATGTGTATTTAACCCAATAATATCACTTCTAGGAATATATCCCAAGAAACAGAAACACCCATCAAAAGGATATATGCACCCCTATGTTCATAGAAGCACAATTTACAATAGCTAAGATTTGGAAACAATCTAAATGCCCATCAGCAGATGAGTGGAATAGAAAACTACTGTACATCTACACTAGGGGTGTCGAACTCAATCAGAGAAGGGGCCAAAATCTAAAATCCAGCCTAAATCGCGGGCCGAATGGTTTACTGAACAGTCATAAACTGACAATGTCATAAACTGACAGCGGAGTGCAGTGATGACAGCGCGGTGCGGGCCACATTGCAAGGCCTGGCAGGCTGGATTTGGCCCGCGGGCCTTGTGTTTGACACATGTGATCTACACAATGGAATACTATGCTGCTATAAAAAAGAAAGAATTTTTACAATTTGCAGCAGCATGGATGGAACTAGAGAGCATTATGCTAAGTTAAATAAGCCAGTCAGCGAAAGAAAAATACCAGATGATCTTGCTCACTAATGGGTAATAAAGAACATTATAACCTGATGAACAAAAAGATAGATACAGAGGCAGAGATGCATCAAACATATTGTCAAAGTACAATAGGAAGCCTGGGGAGGGTTGGGGGTTGAGGGGAGGTAAGAGATCAACCAAAGGACGTGTATGCATGCATATGAGCATAACCAGTGGAAGCCAGACACCGGGGGTGGGGAGGTAGGGATGGGGGTGGGGTGAGGGCATGTGGGGGGGGGGAGGGAGGGTAGAGGAGGCTGAGGAAAGTCAATGGGGGGGGAAAGGGAGACGTGTATTACTATTTGTAATACGTTAAACAATAAAATAAAATTTAAAAATAAAAATAAAATAAGATATGACATGTGTAAAATATTATAAAAAAAGAAAAAGAAAAGAAAAGGCAGGGGGCGGGGGGCAATAAAGAAAAGAAAATCCTGAATTAAACACAAACAATGGTTTTTAGGAAATTCTTAGTGGTCTTTGGGGGACACTAAGAAAATATCTATTAATATTTGTTGGGCACTGCGCTTTACTTCCAAATATTTTACTTCATCTTCGTAACAGTCCCATAGGGTAGGTAGTATTTTCCTCATTTTCTAGATGAGGAAACTAAGACTCAAAACTTTTAAATAACTAGCTCAAGGCCACACAGCTTATCAGTGCAGAATATGGACTTGAACCCAGGGGTGTTTTGTCTGCCTCCGGAGCCCATGTGGAGAGAAAGTGAAAAATGGACTAGTAGCCATTTTGAGGTCTTTTAAGCTTGAGAGAGCTCCAATTGTGAAAAGGTTGCAGAAAGTATTTTTCACATTTGAGTTGTACTGAGGGAACCTAAGGCCAGGCTCCTGATTGGCACCTCTGTCTCCTTTCCCCAAGGACAAAAGTTGTCTCCAATACTGTGATTTCCTTGTTGTGGTTTCAAAAAGGAGAGAGGACTGAGGATAGTGACCATTGTGCAGATCAGGAGATTGTACTGATGCTGGGGGCCTGGGAGTCGCATGAAGGTGTTCTGTATTTTGATATCAGCGTCATGGGCTCTGGTGGCCAAGATAAGTACTGATGTAAAAACAAACAGCAGTGTGAACAGTCACAGAAGACTTGTGTAAACTGCTGGCATATAATTTGAGCCTGGTTCATGTTATGTAAATAACCTCACTGGTGCTGTCTTCCTTCTCCTCTCTTTCCAATAGCCTTCTCCTAGCCCTCCCCAGGTCTGAATAAGACATATCTTTTCTCCCCACCACTTTCTCTGTCCTCTGGTTGGAGACACTAAGCTGAGGTGAGAGATAGGATGGACAACCTGGGAACAAACCAACTCCAAAGCAAGAGTGGCTTCCCAGGATCCATTGGAATTTGTGAGAGAAAGGAAAGAAAGGGGACCACCTTGGGAGCAACCATCCACAGTCCTCTCTTTGTGTCTTACCAAGGGGAATGTTCTGTTTGGGGTGTGTCCCTTCTGTATTTGCTTTCACATTCTACTGTAAATTACTCAACAAGGGTGCCTTATTGATCCTGAAAAATCCAATCTTTAGATTTTCCCATCAAGGCAAGAAGTCTTCCAGAGATTCTCAGGGACACAAAGAGCCCTGTCTTCTGCTCCCAGGCTCAGCTGCTGCTGCTGTGTGGATGATCAGACTGGCTGATGCAGAGAGCACAAACCTCAACATGTTCACACAATATGTTCTTTGCCTGGGGTCCAGGAATCCCAAATGAGCTTCTGGGCATCAGGAAAATCCCTTCATATTGTAAGCAACATACATGTATACTTTTTGAGATCCCAATGAAGACTTATACATCATAGTGTACAATGTCTATCCTGGCTGGAGCTATTTGAAGGGTCTAATTACTTTTCTTAGGATAGTGCTATAGTTATGTGTTGTTTTTTTTTTTGTTGCCTTTGGTATATACCCTGTTTTCCCGAAAATAAGACAGTGTCTTATATTAATTTTTTTCTCCCAAAGTTGCGCTAGGTCTTATTTTCAGGGGATGTCTTATCTTTCCATGCACTAGATCTTATTTTCGGAGGATGTCTTATTTTCGGGGAAACACGGTACTTACATCTGATGTCTCTATATTTGCAACATTTACAAAACACATTTTAATCAGTAGCTTGGATCTAAAATGTCTAATGTTGAGCATTTTTCAGCTCATTTGTTCAAACTGACAGAGTACCCCATGCCCTTTATCTTGGTCTATGGGAACTAATGGCACATAGTAGGTGTCAATAAAGATGTCTTAAGTAAATGAATGTAGCGATTCATTTAATAAAGAAGACTGTTAATTCACAGTTAAAAAGAAAGAACCAGGCATATATATATATATATATATATATATATATATATATATATATATATATATATATAATTTTTTTAATTTTAAAAGAGTTTATTTGAACTAAACTGATGACATTTGCTAGGAAACAAGATCTTGAATGCTCCCACCAGGCTGTTGTTTTATAAACATTCTAGGAAGGTCAACCATGTGGGGAAGATGGGGGAAAGGAGCTCTTAAGATTTTGTAAAGTTTTTTTTTTTAATCTATTCTAAGATAACAAGGTAGAGCAAGAAAATAATTGGCAATATTTAAATCTTGGGAGGAAGGTACTTGGTCCATAGACTGTAAGAAAAAGAATTAAGTGGGCTTATTGGAGAGGAATACATATAATAGGTTCTCAAAAAGTAAAGATAATTGAATTTATTGAATTTTGTATCTGTTGATCCAGTATCCAACCCAAACCAATTGCTGGTATATTTAGGATAAGAAATCAAATTCAACTTTAAATCTACCATTGATTGGCTGATTGATTTATTAGACTTGTCACTTACATCTTACCAGAGACCCAATGTTGTAAAGTGCTGGGATGCAAATATGAATAAAGCCTAATCCTAGCCTTCTAGACAAATACTGTCTTATGGAAGAGAAATCATTACAAGGTTATAATGCAATATTACTGCTATGATAGGAGCAGGATAAGTCTGGGGAGAAGGTGGTCAGGGATAGCTTTCTGGACAAGCTGGCTCTTGGTAGAGTCCTACAGGATGTGTAGGTCTGCCATGGGAAGAGAGTGGCCAAAGGCATTCCAGACAGAGGCAGCTGCTTCTGCAAAGGGATTTCTGGTGTGGTTAGGGAACTGCAAGGGGCAAGACAATTATGGGGACTGGAGAACTGGTGAGATGAGATGGGAAAGTGACTTTAATCACAGATGAAATTCAATAGGAGTTCAATGTCAAGTTAATAAGGGTCAACAGTTTGAAGTTCTTTTGTTGCTACTCAATGATCAGGTCATTAATGATCAAATTTGCATTTTAGAAAGATCAGTACCTTGGAGAAAAACTAGAGAGGGCAAGGCTGTAGTCAGGGAGACCAGAAAAATACTAATGCCATGATCCATGGGAGATAGGATACCAGATCAGGATTGGCACTATCTTCACCCTTTATGAGTAGGAGGAAATGGCCTGACTTCCTATTACCAACGAAGAGACAACTTTTCCTATTCATTGAGGCATTTGTGAGCCAAATTTTTATATAAACCCAAATATTTGGCATCTCAAGCTCTCTTAGGAACTGGTGAATACTGGAGTTCAACTACATTTAAAAAAAAATCTAAGAGCTATTAGCAACACTGTATACTTAAAAATTTCCAAATCAAATATCGTGGTCATATCAGAAACCATGTTCTCTCTCCAGGTGTATGTAACTGGTCTCAGCTTTACTCCAAGTTCAATTGCAAACAGTAATGAAAACATTGACATCTCATTGCTCATTTAATATTTATGTAGCTGTCACCATCTCAATTTTACACATGCAAAACCTCAGAGTTGGTTGGATTTGAGGTGAGCTAAAATCCCCTTTGACAGTAAGTTTTTTTTGGGATGCTTTCATCCTTAAGTAACTTTCAAAACAACACTCAGATAGTGGCAAGAGATCAAAGAAATGCTCTGTTACCACAGGGGCTGCTGAAACTGTTATTTCCCCCACAAAAGTTCTCCCTTTATGGAGAAGTAGATCAGCCTTATTAGGGATTAGAGCAAACCTCTATGCAAAAGCAGACCCAAGCCCAGTCAGATGTACGTTTGTACTGTGGACCCTCTGCAAGGGAATCCAGAAGAAAGAAATTGGGAAAGGAGTAATAAAGGAAGGCATGACTGTGGCTGGTACTTGTCTACTTCTCATCATGGGAATAACATCTTACAGTTTTATAACATTTTTAGTTTGCAATACTTTCTTTCACATTTTCTTATTTGCTTTTCACAACAACCCTGTTATGCATTTTTCTTATTTTTAGAGGTGAGGTCACTGGCTCTGTAAGACTGAGTGCGCTGTCCAAGGCCACACACTGGGAATGAATGAGAGGGTCATATTTCAAACCCATGTCTGTCTGGGCTCAAAGTCTAGTGCCTCTTTCCTTCATAGTTAAGTGACACTATGAGTTTGGGAGAATCACTGGCCACATTTGTTGGTTTTAAATTGGGAAAACAGGGGGGGGGAGCCAGGGTCACACAGCTTGTATTAAAAGGTAAGGAGAACAGTAGCTATAGACAAGGAATCATAGTAGTACACAGATTTATAAGTTTTTATTTTGGGAAAGTCTGAGAGATGATCTTTCTGAATCTTCAGTAGCCATCAGATGAAGGTATACTTCCATGGACCAGCTCTGTTCCATAATGAAGGGTATGGTATTATGCCTTGTAATACCAAGGGGCCCACCTCCTGGTGTACCCACCAGTCCCCCTGCAGGGCCCTAGAAAAAAATGTAGTATCTATATTTTTAAAAGGTGAGATTCATTCCTTTAAATGTCAAATTCTCATTATTGCTCAGGTTCTTCACCTTTAATGACAATAATTACTATATTTTGATGAGACTTCCAGTTTATAAACACCTCCATGTAGTTCCATTTCCATGTATGAGCCAGTACTTTTTTGAGCATCTTTAAGATTGGAAGGCACAGTGCTGGATGATGGAGATATAAACATGAATAAGACATCTTTGCCCTAGAACTCACAGACCAGCAGGCAGGTGAGCAAAGGTTGTTGAAGTTCCAAAGGCCAACAAAATTAGGAGAGGGACAAGATAAGGAAAGGGTTTGATTTAGAAGATTTAGTAGGATTTTACACAGAGCAGGACTTTCCGGGGAGAGAGACTAAGGGTTGAAAACATTGGACATAATAAAGTAAAGATGGGATGCTTTCAGTAGAGGAAGCAGGATGTGGAGGTGAGGGATGGCTGATATATGAAAGTCCTTGAATGCAATGCTACAGGGTTTTATTTTGTGGGAGCAAGTGAAGGCTTATGGACAGAATGACATAATCATAATTTGATGACCAGTGTTGGTATAAGGAGGATCATGGGAGACATTTAAATCTCACTAACGGTGCTGGGTTAGTTTTTACTCTTATGTTTCTGGTAAGGGTGCTGAGTCCTAGAGCGTTTAGTGACTTCCCAACAGCTAGAAGGTGCAGGTATCATAAGTCAGCTGTATATTTCCTGACTTCAACCACCTGCCTTTGTGACACCTGGTGCAAAACCTTTGTTTTCTGAACATCCTATGATTTATAATATTTGGGGTAGTCTGCCTAGCTCATTCACTGCCAGCATTGTGCACAGATAATTTAGATTTCCCATGAAGGTCTGGCATATCTGAAAACAGTGACCTTTCTATACTTTCTTTTTTTTTTTAAATCTTACTTTAACCCAGTCACCAAGATGAATCTCCTGAGAGTGATTGCTGGATGGTGTCGACAAATGCTTGAATCACATAATCTGACTGCTGACAGCAGATCCCAGGGAGCTCTGCTGCATGGACCCATTATGGCTCTAACTCTCCTAGACCAGGGCCAGGACTCTGGGAACCTGGGAAACTCCAGTCCTAGACCTGGAACGTGGCCTCTTTAATTGCAGAAAACCTAGAGGATTCTTCTTGAAGTTCACCTGTCATTGAGCTCCAGCAGTGAATGAAAGCAAAAGCTAGAGTCCAGGCAGAAGCTGTCCACTTTACAGACTAGTCTTCTATTTTTGATAGAAACTAAAAGTCCTACTAGAGTTAGGTCATGACTGAAATTGAGCATTTCCAGCCTCTTAATGGTCACTACTCAATAATTTAAAAAAAAATTGTTTTGAAAGGGAAGGCCTCACATCAATATGTTCATCGTCCTCGTTGTTTACAAATGTCCTTACCATTTGTAAATTTTTTAAGCCTCAAAATAGAAAAGTAATGAACATCTCAGTCTTCAGGGTTTTGATTTTTAAAAAGCCTGTACAAATAATAGTACTGATCAGTTAACTAAAATTTTTAGTAGCATACAAAGAGAAGAAATAATTGAAAATATGTGTGTATATGGAGGTAAGGAGGTACAGCTAAATGCTCTCTGGAACTGGAGAATGAAAAAGTAAAAGTTTATTTATTTTAGTATTTACTATGACAAAAAGTCTGGCCTAAAACTGCAAAGTTCAGTAATTCTGCTGAAAATAAATTTGCAAGTAAAAAAACCAAGGAGACCCAATAAACCATTTAATTGTTACAGATATAAATACCATATATTAGCAAGATGTAATCTCATTATGCTACAAAGAAATTTACTTTTAAAATGTATAATTTGGCCACAAATTATCTGACTAGTATTAAGAGACTAAATATTTTTAAATGGTATGTGGATTTGTATATAAAGGTTTTATTTTTCAGAAGATGTTGGAAATATCTGAATTTTCTAGTTGCACCCATTTCATCTATTGAAAGGGATAAAATTCACGTTTAAAAGTAGCAGATCTGATATCTTTCTTTTAAAAATAGTGACATCAATATGGAAAATATATGAACACTACAAAAGGTTATATCCCCTTAGCTTGCTTCCCAGAGGCAACTGCTGATATCAATTTTTGAATCTTCTTCCAGATATTTTCCATCGAGATAAAAATAGAGAATATACTCTGACAAACCAGGCTGACATTGTTCCCTCATGAGGAAGATATGAGAGGTACCTGGCTACTTAAGTTGTTAAATGACATAATGGCATGAAAAATACTTGACAAACTTTGGAAGGATCAACAAATATTAATTCATCACAGGGTCCTTAGCCTAGAATTCATGGACTTCTATGAACTCTAAGGCTTGGCTTCAAAGTGTCCATAAAAGTCGTAGATAAGATATACTAGGTAGGTGCATAAATGCATTTTTGGGGGTTTATTTCGCTATGTGTTTTTCCTGCGCAGGCAGAGCCATTGTGGCCATGAGCTATTCAAAGGGAGAATTATACCAAAGTGGGTTAGAACCAGTGTTTGGAATTCCATTGTCTTGGGGTTGTGCCTTATTCATTGAATGTGCACAACATGAATGAGTGGAGGAAGATTGTGAAGCAGTTAAGAGTTATTTGTGGGACCTTCTTACTCCTTTTATCTGTGTCTCTCCCTCCTGCTCTGGCCTGTACCCAGAACAGGGTCTATATATTCCTCACTGGGTTACCCCATTCCTGTGAATAAGCCTACCTTTTTACACCATTGTGCCAAGTTTCCAGATTATCTCCCTGCCTTCTTTTATTATCAAAGCATTGAACCCAGCTGTCACAGAGGAAAGTTAAACTTCTAATTAAAAACTAAAGACATCTAATGGTAAGTGATGTCAACGTATGAATGATGTCTAATTGCATAAAGACATGCATAAGACTACTTATTTATATTTATGTATTTAATTTAGTTATTTTCCCCCCTAAGGCATTTTAACTTAAGAAGAGGATGCAACATAGGATATTACTTTTAAAAAATATATATTTTATTGATTTTTACAGAGAGGAAGGAAGAGGGATAGAGAGCTAGAAATGTCGATGAGAGAGAAACATCGACCATCTGCCTCTTCCACACTCCCTACCTGGGATGTGCCCGCAGCAGCCAAAGTACATGCCCTTGACCGGAATCAAACCCGGGACCCCTCAATCCACAGGCCGATGCTCTATTCCCTGAGCCAAACTGGTTTTGGTGGATATTACTTTCTATTATAGTGTTTCCAAGCTTATTTAATGCAAACATTATCCTCCTATCTAATAAAGAGGGAATATGCTAATTGACCCTCATGCTGTCACAAAGATGGCAGTGTCCACAGCCAAAAGATGGTGGTGCCTAGTCCCCTCAGCCCTGCTAGGGTGGCAGGCGTGCAGCTGCTCCACACGCTGCCTGCCTCTGGAGTTCCCCCGTCCCCTCAGCTCCCTAGCTGCTCAGGGCCGATTCAAGGCACAAGCAAGCCTCGGATGGCAGCTGTCTAGGGCTGGCCCAAAGCGCAGGCAAGCCTCAAATGGTGGCTGCCCAGCTGATGCGCAAGGCACAGGCAAACCTCAGGTGTCAGTTGCCCAGTTGTCCAGGGCCATCCGAGTCTCAGGTAACCAGGGCCAGCCGAGGCTTGCACTGCCAGCAGTGGCAGCAGCAGAAGTGTGATGGGGCGTTGCCTTCCCTTGATCACCAGGTTGCCCCCCACCCCTGAGGGCTCTTGGGTGAGAGGGGGCAGGCGGGCTGAGGGATCCCCCTCTACAATGAATGGATTTTCATGCATTGGGCCTCTAGTCTATAATAATAAAAGCATAATATGCTAATTAGACTGGACTTCTTTCAGACAAAGCTGGGACTGCAAGGGAAGCCCAGGTCCTGGGTGCCTGCCAGTAGCTGGAGGGAAGCCTGGGTTCTGGGTGCCAGAAAAAAGCTAGTGCTGGCAGCTGGGGGAAGGAAGGCCTACTCTTGCATGAATTTCTCACCTACTAGAGGTGCATTGGACATCTAGTAGGTGATAAATTCCCATATATGATGCACATTGATGAATCCAGGGTCATGCACAATTACCTGAACCCTACGTATAATCTCACCTATTTTGTACTCAAAATTTATCAACATACAAGTGAGAGAGATTAATAGTACACGGATGACCTTGAGCTCCACATAACATTAAAAAAAAAAGAATTTTCTGACAACTTCACTACTCCAACTTCGGTATCATAATCATTATTTAGACTTTACTGCATACTTGGTAGCTGATCATCATAATACTGGTGTCCAACAAGAATATGAGTCTACTTAAAGAGGAGATGCTAAATTTTAATTCTTTGGGAACTGGAGCTGCTTTAGATAATACTCTTCAAATTATAGTGTATTTGTTCATTCCCTCATTCATTTTTCATCCATCCATTAATCCAGCCAGCTATTTATTTGTCTAGGCTAGGTATTGGGAGAAGGTGGTATGGGCCTGTCATACAGAGGGAACAATATGTACATGGGTGTGAAGGCATGAAATTACAGTATATGGTAAGTCCAAGGTATGAGGTTATTTGCTACATCCAAGGTCTTAGCCTTAGGATGCAAGATAACAATTGGTGATAGATAAAGCTGGAAGGGTATGTTGGGACCAGTATGTGAAAGATTTTTTGCATGTTAAGGAGGGTGGAGCCTTATAGTCATTACCATATAAATCTGGTTGTGCCTAAAGGGAATCCACATAAAGAGTAAAATCAGACTCTTGAATTTATGTGTCTTAAAATCATGACCAGAGTCCTGGAGAAGGAGGGACAATGGGCTACTCCCAGGCTCTGTTGGTTCCCAGGATCCACTTCAGGAATGCAGGGATCTGAGACTGAGGTGTGAACCTCTGATGTCAGCAGAATTAACAAGGATCTAAAATGCCTTCAGCAGGGAGATCAGAGTTGAACAAGCTTCTCTTATTGAGAATTCTCAACTTCTGCAAACTCAAGAAATCTCACCTCTGTTCTACAAATTGCTCAGATTATGGGCTAGGTGCATTAACCCAAGGTTCCTAGCCTCGGCTTTAGGTCTCTAGTTTCTGGGTTTTTCTTTTTCCCCTTGGGAAGTAGTATGCTTTTGTGGAGATAATAGTGAGTTGGGAGCAGGCATATATGTTTTTATCTCGGCTCTAATAGTTTTGTGACATTGAGCAAGTTCCTTCACCTGTTTTGGTCTTGGTTTCCTCAGTTTTAAAAGAATAGGTTGAACCAGATGATCTTTGCTTTTCTTTGGTTGTTAACTTCCAGAATCCTGGGTTTTCTTTGATTAATTATACAAACTTTATATAACTCTTAGTGTTTTATGATTTCTGTTCTTGCTTTTTAGATCTCATCACATCACCATTTTAAGTAAAACTCTTTTCTAAAATTTATTTTTTATATAGGGTGTCCCCTCAAAATACATACACACACTTTGAATAATTATACAGTGTTTATTAAAAAACATTTTATTTCCAAAATTGAACTATTAGCTGTTAAAGTGCATATAATTTTTTTGTATTTTAAAAAATGTAATTTTTTTTTAAAAAAAGGTCTAACCCTCTTATTTTTTAGTACACTTTTTGTTGTTGTTTACTCTTTAACATTTTAAAACAAAGGGCCATTCTTAAGACCTTTTTAAAAATTCCAATTCTTTTGTTAATTTTTACTGGGTTTTGATTTTCCAGAATTAGATAAATTGGATTCCCTTCCTCTGACTAACAAAGCAAATAGAATGCAGGGGTATATTTTGATTCATTGAAATAGCCATGTAGGAAAGATAAAACCTCTATGAAGTGCATAACTGAAACTATTAAGAACCCTACTCCTTGGAGAAGGAAAATAACATGGACTTGGGAGAATTCTAGAAAGGTCCTAGTTATGGTAAGATGTCTCAGGACAAAGGAAAAGGAAAGTCTTTTGTTTGGGTCTTCAATTTCAAAACTGGCCCAGCTTCCCCTTGCTTAATGGTTATTATACTCTCAGTTATTTTAAATTACACTACTATATTATTGAAGTAACCGTGGATTCATTTTTATGATTCTGAAAATAGCAGAAACTTTGCCTTCTTATTTTAGGAAGTAACTGAGATTCGAGGGGGTAAGTACTTGCTCAAGGTCAGGCAGCTGATAAGTAGAGGAACTGGGAACAAATTGAAATGAATGAGGAAGGGAATTGTGGTTGCTTGTGCTTAAAAAATAGTATCTGTTCTCCCTTTATTACATCAATGTTTTAGAAGAAAATTAGACATAATAAAGAGTATTAAGGTTATTTAGTGATTTGGGGAGAACTTGGCTTAATGAAGAGGAACAAAGGTCATAAAGGCTATTTGACTCTTAAAAGAGTTGCTGTTGAACTTCTGTAGGCTCTCTTCATCATGGATTGGGATTTATTCAGATGGCACTAGGAACAGGCTTTTAAATAAATGAGACTAAAATAAATTCTCCTTCCCATGGGTATTCCCCAAATTATAGGCATTTCCCAAATAATTTTATAATCATTATGTATGGAAATCATTCCATTTGCAGGGTTTCTATTTGAAGAAGAAATTTATTTAAAAAATGAGAAACACAACATTAACAGAGACAAAAATAAAATGAAAAATTTGCTAATGATCAGTGGTACCAACAAATTTAATAGGTTTGCATTTTATATTCTCTTTTCCACATTTAAGTTCATGATCTGCTTTGCATGAATTTTTGTACAAGCTTTGAAACTTAGAGTAAAGGTCCTTTTTTTTTTTTTTTTTTTTTTTGCCTCTGGATATCCAATTGCTCCTGCACCATTTGTTGAAGAGGTTATCTGTCCTCAGTTGAATTGCTTTTGCATCTTTTCCCAAAATCAGTTGGCATATTTGTGTTACTCTAATTCTGGGATTTCTTCTATTTTCACTGATCTGAAATCTCTAACTTTTCACCAATACTACACAGTCTTTATTACAATAGCTATACAATAAGTTTTAAAATTGAGTAGACTAATTCCCCCTACTTTATTCTGCTGTTTTAGAATTATTGTAGCTATTTTAGTTTCTTTGCCTTTCAATATAAATTTTAAAGAGCCTGCCTATATCTACAAAAAAATCTTGCTTCCACTTTGAGAGGTAATTTTACTGGGTATTGGATTCCAGGTTGGGTTGACAATTATTTTCTTTTAGCACTTGGAAAATATTGTTCTACCTCTGCCCAGGTTTTCTGATGAGAAATGCACTATCATTTGAATTGTTTTTCTCTTGTAGGTCCGGTGTTGTTTTTTCATGTTACATTAAAATATTTTTTTTCCCTTTAGTTTGCAGCAATTTGACTATGTTGTGTTTTGGTGTGGGTTTCTTTTGTTTGATCCTGTTAATGCTTTGCTTAGCTATCTACATCTGTAGGTTTATGTCTTTTGTGAATATTGGGAAGTTTTCAGTCATTATTTTTTTTGGTACTTTTTCAGCACTGCCCTCTTTCTCCACTCTTTTGGGTACATTAATGATATGAATATTAAATCTTTTGTTATCATCTCGCGGGTCCCTGAGGCTCTATTTATTTTCTTAGTCTGTATTCTCTCTGATTTTCAAATTGGATAATTTCTATTGCTCTATCTTTTAGTTCACTAATTTTCTTCCATCCCTTCATTTTGTTCTTAAACACTTCCACTGAGCATTGTATTTTGGTTACTGCATTTTTCAGTTGTACAGTTTGCATTTAGTTTTTCTTTAAACTTCTGTTTCTTTGCTAAGGTGTTCTATTACTTTGCTTAGGCTTTTTATTTTTTCATTTGTTCCAAGCAGGTTTGTAATTGCCTGTTGAAATATTTTTACCACAGCTGCTATAAACTCTTGTTGGAAAGTTTTAACATCTCTGTTATCCTAATGTTGACATCTATTGTTTGTCTTCTTTCATTCAATTTGGAGTCATCCTGGTTTTAAATGGAAAGCTGGACATTTTAATATTATTTTATGAGACTCAGGATATTTTTTAAACCTTCTGTGAGAGCTGGCTTTCTCTTACACCACTCCAGTGTTTTCAGTTGTATTTAGCAGGAGGAATAGGAAAAAAATATGTCTACTCCATCTTCCTATAAATTTAAATTATTTTTTGGTGAAATTTTAGGATTATTGCAATCCATCTGCTGCTTTCTTGGAGTCTCATAGGATGGAGAAACAAATTATAAGATGCAGATTTAAAAAACAATTCTAAAAACACTTACCTTTTTGTATTTTTAAGTAACATGATCTCATGACATCCTCCTATCACTTCATTAGTCATTTTTTATTACTATAGTGAAACCCAGTCTGAAAGGGAAGGAAAAACTTTTGTTTTTGTGTTTATTTAACCATTTTCACAGAATCAGCTATACTGATCTTTCAGGAACTGATTTACCTCTGTAACCAAAAAGGATACCAGTACTATAGGCTGCATCATAGTTTAGTTCTCTTTTTTTTTTACCTGGCATAAGTATTTGTGAGATATATAAAAGAAATGAAAGCTTTCACTAATCATATATCTAACTTTAATACCTGTGACCTCTTCTGTTCATTTATTTATTTAACAAAATCTGGGTTGAATCTAGTTTTTGAAAATAAAGAATCTGATCGGTCTTTTTCTCCACCATAAAGATAATACAAGAGAATATCCCTGCTGGATCCAAATAAAAGCTCCCATCATTTTCACAGATATCTTCATCCTAATCCACTAGCAGTTTATACCTCTGTTAATTCAAAATAGGAATTCAGGTTTAACTATAATGTCTCAAAGAAAAAAATTGAGGAAATTTGGTTGACAAACATACAACTATACTAATAAAAGGATAGTATGCTAATTAGACTGGACATCTTTCAGATGTCCTTCCAGACAAAGCCATGGTGATGGGGCCGAGGCAGAGGTGGTTAAGGGGTGACAGGGGAGCAGTTAGGGGGCAATTAGGCCAGCAGGCAGAGGTGGTTAGGGGTATCAGGCCAGCATGCAGAGTGGTTAGGGGGAATAAGGCAGGTGAGTGGTTCGGAGCCGTGGTCCCGGATTGTGAGGGATGCCCAGCAGTCGGACATGCCCTGAGGGGTCCTGGCTTGGAGAGGGTGCACGCCAGGCTAAGGGACACCCTCTCTCCCCCATACCATGCACAAATTTCATGCACTGGGCCTCTAGTAGGAAGATAAAACTCCTTTAACATCTATGATAATTTTCATAAAGGGACCCAGAATATTATGATGGGCCAACTACTTTACCAATATAAGGAACTTAAATGTTTAGCTATTTATGCTTACTAAAACAATCTTCTAAGAGGTTCATATTATAATTAAAGAGAAAAGCATTGAAGAAAGCATCTAGACATTTTGTTGAAATCTGTCTCTGAGATTATTCCAGTTTAATTTATTTCTGATACAGACTTATGGGACTAAAATGATCTAGAGCAAATATAAACTTAAACTTCTTGTAAAACTGTTCTAAATTATGTTCCATCTTGCTTTTAGTCCTCTGATACTTCAGCAGTTCTGAGCTGGGAGTGGTTGGATTCCCTTAAGTCAAGCTTATGTTTCAGAAGCCATAACCAAATCCAAAGAACCTATTGATTATAAGTGACCTCTGACCCACTACTGTAGAATAATAAAAGCCTGAATATGTTATAAGTGGAGTTCTAATACGACGTCCTGAGTGTGCACTTTGAAGGAATATATATCCTGACTTTATTACTTTCTAGCTGTGTAACTTGGGCAACCTTTTAATTCCCTTCTCTAAAAAATGAAGAGAAGAATAGACCCTATCCTGTAAGATTGTAGAAAGAATTAAATGAGATTAAAACTCACAAAACATTTAGCTTGGCACATACTAAGAGCTCAGAAATACTTGCTACCATTGCTGCTACTACTAATACATAGTACATTTGTCTCATAAACCAATATAAGGGATATTGCTTTGTTCAAAATACCTTGTTTGGCAGACTGTTTTTATAAGATACAAATTTTCTTTATAGAATAATCAAACCAGATTTCACCTTTCCAGATTTCATGCCCATGTTCAGGTTTGAAGGCAGATACTATAAGACACCGTCAAAGGTATATTTTTGGAACTCTTGAGCTACAGAATCATCCACCTTTTCTCCCCTTTTTTTCTTGCCATATTTATTTGGTAAACTTCTTGGGGGTAATTCAAATTAGCATCCATTCCAGATCAATCTAGAAAAGGTTGGTTATTTCTTATTGGGCAGATACATGAACCTTGGCAGTTTTAGAAACCAGAGCTAAAGTGATATTATAAAGTTCCAGTTAAATCAACACAGTGATGTGCTAGTCTTATGATGACTTTCATGAAATTACCTCTGAAATGCTAAGTATTTTCCCACTCAGAACCTCATTTTAACTCTATAACTTACACCAAAGATCACACTGTAGCTGCTCTTAGTCTTATAAGTCTTACAAAAGCCGTTGGCCAAAAGCAATAAAATTTGACCTGACCTAATCCTAGAGTTGCAATGGATAATGTGTGTATTTTTCGTTCAATAATTTAATGTGCAAATTAACTGCATGTGTCACATATTCCCCATCTCAACTAGAGAGCTTTTATGGTTCTAGTGTTACACAAAAATTAAATATGTAAACACTCTTGTCATTTAAGACACTTCAGTTTGCTGATAGCTTAAATAAGCATCACAAAAGGCTCCTTTAGAGAAATGTGTTATTTCATATAGTATGAGAGTCTGCCCCATGAAATTCACCCTCTATGGTCACAGAAATGATAGCAACAGACACTTTATTCTTTCTCACTGTAAGATTTGAAATAATTTATCCATTTTAGCTTACTGTATTATTCTCTCCTGTCTGTCAATACAGGGAAAACACTGTAAATGTACCGAAAAATTTTGTTCTTTCAGATGTACCCTTCTTAGGCATTTTCTGCTCCTGGGCATGGGATGAAAAGTGTCTCTCTACATGTCCTTACTTCTTCTGCTATTCCTTCATAATAGTCTTCTGTCTGGTATGCCTCCTTCCATTGCGTTTTCTTCTCTTGACTCATTCTATTTCCTCTGTATCCCATGAACTTTATTTTTTTCTTTTGATCCTTTTATTAAATTTAATGTTTTGAATAGATCCACATGGTTCATAAACCATGAGGTAATAAAAACGAGACTGCTATAAGTCTCCCTCAATTCCTTGTCTGCCACCTTCCCAGTTCCTAGCTTTGCTCTCTAACCACAAGTACCCACTGTTCTTAGTGTCTTATATATCTTTCCAGGATTTTTTTTATTAGACTCAAGCAAACATATAGATCCCCTCATTTTGCACAAAAGGTAGCATACCAGTATTATATGTACTCTTTCAAACTTTTTTGAAAATTTATCTTGGTGATCTCTCCATATGATGAGATTTCACATTCTAATTGCTGCTGTGTATAGATGTGTGTGGACAATTTATTTAACTACTTCACCACTAATAGATATTCCACTCTTACCAACTGCATGTGATGCAGTTTACTCTTAAAAACCATGCCAATATGAATAGTCTTGTACATATTTTATTTTATACAGCTGTAAGTATATCTGTAGGGTAAATATTCATAATAAAGATTGCCAGGTTATTTGCATTTGTAATTTTTTATTAAATTATGTTATTGATTTCAGAGAGAGGAAAGGAGAGGAGAGAGGGATAGAAACATCAGTGATGAGAAAGAATCATTGATTGGCTGCCTCTTGCACACCCCCTACTCGGAGTTGAGCCCACAACCCGGACCATGTGCCCTGACTGGGAACTGTGATCTCCTGGTTCATGGGTCAACACTCAATCATTGAACCACACCAGCTGGGCTGCATTTTTAGTTTTGGTACATATTGCCAAACTGACCTCCTAATGGTCCTAAACATTTAGTTTTCCATCAGCATTACTTGAGAGGGACTGTTTCCTAGAAACTAAATTCTTGAGTGTACCAGTATGTTAAAACTTGTGTTTTCACCATTTTGAAGGGTGAAAAGTGGTATCTCAGGTTAGTTTTAAATTGTATTTGCTTATAATGAGAGAAGGTGAACTTCTTTTATATGCTGTGTTTTTCTATGAAAAATCATTTCCTCACTTTTCTTATAGATTTCAAAAGCTGCTACTAGTATATATTAGAAAGAGGACTATGACTATTATATGAAATTTATATCTCTTTTAAATTGTTTATACAGTTGTTTTTGCTGAAGATATATACATACATAATACACACACACACACACACACATATATATATATATATATATATATATATATATATATATATATGTTGAATTTATTCTAGATCATTTTTAGAAAATAGTTCATCTTATTTTCCTTGAATGGTTCATCAATTACTGTACTAAAGGGCAGGATGAACTTCCCTAAACCATGTGCACAATTTTAGAATTTAAAATACGTTGTAGAATAGCCTAAATCCTTCATCAATGGGCAGCTTTTCTTTGGCAGTGAACAGTTTGATCTAAGTTGTCCTGATGAATTGTTTGTATTCATCAATGTAGTCCTGAGCACACACTTCATTAGAAGTGAAAGTAGTTGATTAGGAGAGAGACAGCCCCATCCATTTATTTAGATTTGGTTCATGTGTAGTAGCCCTTCTGTGTGCACTGTGTTCATCATTCATGGCCGTGTCCCCATTGAACACATAGGGAAAGGAATGATGGATCTTCAACCTGTTTAGATGCCATTTCTCATTAAACTTTGAGCTCTGTGACCCAGTATGCTTCCCCCACTTTTCTTAATTTTTTTTCTTTGGGGGTGGAGTGATAGAATTGGATAATTTTAATATTACTTTCCATGTCCACATTTATCTGTTTACAACTTTGTGACTTGACGTGATAGAAAAACCAAGACTGATTTTAAAATGGGAGGAAAATCTAGTAGAACTGTCATTTAAAGAAATATTGTAAAATGCAGGAAAACTCTTAAATACTGATATGTTCATGGTAGCAGCTTTTATAACAGTAAAAAATTAAAAGCAACTTGAATAGCCAATAATCAAGAAACAGTAAAATGCATATTAATATATTCCATGCAATATTATGTATGGATTGAAATGGTGCTTCAAATTAATGTCACAAGGGTTTGTAAAGGTAAAAAAGAAGGTAATAGAGCATACTCATTAAAAATAGAGGCTCTGGGATCAATAACTGGTTGTCATGCCCATAGTAAATTCCTCTTTTGCCTTAGAGTCCTCATTCACGAGGAAAGGATAACAGTCTACCTATTCTGTAGGGTTGCTTGAGATTTTGAAGAAGCAGTGCTTGTAATGCCTTGCCCAATGCCTGGAGTGGTATGGCCTTGACAAGTGTTCACCATTGTTATTAAATATGTGATCTCTACTATGGATATGTCAAAATCTACCTTCTTGCAGTAGATTCTTTTGGGATGTAAGATTAAGGGTGAATCATTTGTTTCTGTTTAACAATTCTATTCTTTGCAATGTTCTATAATTATTATACTAGTTTGTTTTTTTTTGTTGTTGTTGTTCCTCTATCCTTTTTCATCTCCAGAAAATTTTTGTCCTTTGCTATCCTGCTCTGTGTCTTTAGGACACCCTTATGGACTGCATCCTTCAAGGCCCCTTGCCCTTGGGCTTCTAGTTGCGTTTAGACAGTGCCTCTGTATGGTGGTGAGTGTGTTATTTCACAAGGCAACTCCTGACTGGTGCCCCTACCCCAGCCTTTACCCCTCTTCCTTTCCAACATAGAAATAATGACAGCCTCCCAAAGTTACCAGTCCTTTTAGTATGTCTTGCTATCCCTTGCACAATCTGTAAATAAGCTTTCTGGATGAGTGTGCTTCTGTTTTCTGCTGGGACCCTGGCTGATAGAGGGGAGTACATTATTTTTATAATTGGAAAATTTTATTTAAGAATCACAGAGGACCACCATTGCCTCCCTCCTCCCAAAAGAAAGCACTCTTCACAGCATGGAGAGGCCCCCCAGCTTCCAGACTTGAGAGTGATTATTTTTGTTTCATTTTTGAGCCCTCACATGAAATTAGGCTTCAGGCTAGAACACCTATTTCTTAGAAAAACACACTTTCTCCTGGAGAGAAATTCTAGAAAGCAGTCGCGGACTATTGACAAACTATAATGCTGCAAAGGGTTCTGGCCAAAAAAGGAATCGAGAAAATCTATGAGGGGAGAGGGTGGCCCAGAAAGTGGTGCATCATCTGCAGTCCCAGCCCTGTGCCCAGTCAGGCAGCCACAGACAGAGCTGCGCCTTGAGCGGAGACCTGCCTCTGTGGCCACTGGAAACTCACCAGCCCCTGTGGCGTCTGGCCTCAGCAACTGCCAGTCTCCCAGGGGGTAAGTGATACAGTTTGTTCAGTCTGGGGGTGGGACGGTGGTGTGAGGTGGTGATGGGGATGGTTGTGGGGGGTAGCAAGAGGGGGGCTTGGCATGCCACCATGCACTGCTCCACTGTTAAATCTCGATTGGCAGGCTGACTTTTCCCCAGGAGGAAGTGTAGGGAGGAATCTCACAGTTGCATGGCAATAAAGAGCTGCCTGGTGGGCCTCCCTCTCCGCCAAGAAGCTTCATGGCTCCAAAGTTCCGGAGGAGTGTGTGAGGGGGAGGAGGAAGGAATAAGCTGCGCTACTCAGCACTGATGTGATCACCTTTGCAGAAACTTTCCAGTGGCAACTGTGTTAAAGACAGCAGGCTTTGGGGGAGCCAGCATAGCGCAGCATGAAACAAAGTGAGAGGAGGGGTCTGGGAAGAGAACTAGGGACTACTTAAAAAGGAAAGGGATGAGAGGTGAGATTCAATAAAAGAGGGTGTTGGACAAAGCCTGTGAAAAACTCCAGCCTCAACACTTTGAGTCAACGACAGGCCTTACTTTCCTCATACTGTGAAGTGAATTTTATGTTGGTGAGCTTTGATTTCCCACTAACCTCCAAGTCCCATAAACAAGGGGACTGTGTTTATTGTGACTCACAATGAAATAATTGAGTACTTACTATGTATATGTTGAGCCCTGTGCCAAGTACTAGTAATACAGAGATGAAATAAAAGTCCCTGCTTACCTGAGACTTACAGTCTGATGGGAGGGACAATACTAGAACCACGACAACGTATTCACAGCCCAGTTGAGTGTTAGAGTCACTGAGTATGAAAAAATATCTCTGCTTGGGTCCTCACCCTCCAGAGACTCATATTTGATTGATCTTGGAAGCGTTTGATTGGAATGGATTCTAAGGTGATTCAAACATGCAGCTTACTTTGAGAATCCCTGTTTTAAAATATTCTCAGGGTTCCATGAAACATTATTCCCATGAAACATCCAGTGATAGTCTAATAATTAAATTTGAGAGATAACTTATTGGATATATTAGATATTAAAGACTGAGAAGTTCTATAATAAAAGTGAAAGTAGTTGAAAAATACTGTTTCAACTTAGATAAATATGTTTGCAGGTTGTGAACATTACTTTGAAGAAAAGGTGAAAAGCACAATGAAACTTATTATTAAATACCAATCAAGTCTGTTATAAGAAAATGCTTCTTTGAAGAAAAGAGTTTAATAGAAACCTGAACAATCCGTGGGCAGGGAATGGGAGAGGCAGTGCTCCTGGCAGAGGGATCACTGTGTGCAAGGGCCCTGCGATAGGGGAAATGTTTTGAGAGCAGAAAGAAAGCCTGTGCTCCTGGAACGAAGGTGGTGAGGTGAAAAATGGAAGACAAGATTTTTGCCTTCAAGGAACTCATACCATAGGGAAAAATTCACGTATTCCAAAGTCCTTATTACTTTATGGATCTGTGATTTTCCCAAATATAACAGGAAGAAAAAGAAATCAGTGTCAGGAATAATCTTTCACCAGCTGATACAAAATCTCAGTTTCATGTTTGTCCCTAGGTAAAATTTACACAATTTTTTTAAGCAGCAGATATGCTTTCATAAGTATGTTGGCTTAGGCTAATATTAGCATGAGGTCATGTTTACTGAGCATACAGTCTGGGGGAAAAAAGGAGAAGTGACTTGGAGATTGGATCAAGATGCTAAACTGACATACATTCTTGCCACCCTTTTTCTCTCCAAATCCTTCAAAAAGTAAAGTATTTAAAAATATATCCATTAGCTAGAAAACAAAAAAGTGAGTCTGAAATATCCATTTCCCTCCTTGTTTCCTTCTTAATCTCTAATAACCACTAATCTGTTCTCTATTTCCATATAATTTTGTTATTTTAAGAGTGTATATGTCGAATAAAACCATATGTAATCTTTTTGGATTGGCTTTTTCACTCTGTGTAATTCTCTGGAGATTTATCCAGGTTGTTATGTGTGTCAGAAATTTGTTCCTTTTGATTGTTGTGTAGTATTCCAGTGTGAGAATTTACCCAGTTTGTTTAATTATTTACCAATTCAAGGACATCTAAATTGTTTCCAGACTTTGGTCATTACAATTAAGGATGCTGTTAACATTTGTTTTCATTTTGCTGGGATACTCAGTAGTGTAATTAGTAGGATGTATGGTAACTGCATGTTTAGTGTTTAAAGAAATTGTCAAACTTTTTCTGAGAACCTGTATTATTTTGCATTTCCACTAGCAGTGTATGAGTGACATCATACTCATTAGTAAAATATTAGATGCATGTTGACAAAATAAGGTAAGAGAGAAGGATATCTACTATCCCAGTTACTATTCACAATGTAGTAGGAACTAGAATTTACAATGATTCTCGTCAAAGTTAGATACAGAAAAGAAAACTATTAGAAAGGTAGGGATGCCGAAACCGGTTTGGCTCAGTGGATAGAATGTCGGCCTGCTGACTGAAGGGTCCCGGGTTTGATTCTGGTCAAGGGCATGTACCTTGGTTGTGGGCATATCCCCAATAGGGGGTGTGCAAGAGGCAGCTGATCTATGACTCTCTCATCGATGTTTCTAACTCTCTCCCTTCCCCTCTGTAAAAAATCAACAAAATATATTTTTTTAAAAAAAGGTAGGAACAAAATGACACTTAACTTTCAGTTAATAAGGGGGAAAATTTATGAGATATAAGACATTCTACTGGGGGGAAAAAACTACTAAGAGTGTAAAGTAAAGCAACCCACTAAAGTTTTTAAAAAAAAAAGTAATAATAAACCCATAATAGCCAATAGTAGAATATCTTAAAAAGAAAGTTCACTCATGATAGTAACAAAAACTAAAATATATCTCTCATGAAACTTAATAGTAAGTGTAGAAGACCCATGTAAAGAAAATTATTAAATTTCCTTGAATATATAAAATTCAGCTTGGTTAAGAAGATCTGATGAATGGGAAGCTTCACCAAATTAATTTAGGAATATGATAGCCCAATAAAATTTTAAAAATTAAACTTGGCAAGCCAATTCTAAAATTCATTTAGAAAAGAACATGTCCAAATAACAGACATTTTTTGGACAAAATTACTATGGGGAGGGACTTGCCCTACCAGATGTTAAAATGTAAAGTTATTATATGGGATTATCATAGGTGTAGACAGATCAGTAAGACAGAGTATGTGAATGCACAAATCTTTCCACTTCTATTTAACAATCCTAGAAAAAACACACGTATTCTGGAATTGTTAACTAGAAGTGGAAAGACTTGTGCATTCACATAGAGACACATATAAGCATGCCTTGTTTTATTGCACTTTGCTTTACTGCACTTCTGAGATACTGTGTTTTTTTGCAAATTGAAGGTTTGCAGCATCTTTACACTGAGCAAGCTTATTGACACCAGTTTTCCAAAGGTATTTACTTGCTACATGTCTCTGTGTCACATTTTGGTAATTCTCCTAGTACTTTGAACTTGTACCATTATTATTATATTTATGGCGATCTGTGGTCAGAGATTTTGATATTGTTGTAATTGTTTTGGGGCACCATGAACTGCAGGCCCACATAAGATGGTGAATTTAAAATATGTGCATTATGACTGGTCCATGGTCTTGCCTTTCCTCAATCTCTCTCCCTCTCCTTGGGCCTCCCTGCTCTCTAAGACACAATGTTGAAATTAGGCCAGTTAACAACCCTACAGTGGCCTCTACCAGTAAGTGTCCAACTAAATGGAAGAGTCACATCTCTTACTTTAAATCAAAAGGTAGGAATAAATAAGTTTGTGAGGAAGAGATGATGAAAGCTGAGAGAAGGCCAAAAGCTAGGCCTATTGCACAAAACAGTTAAACAAGTTTTGAATGCAAAGGAAAAGTTCTTGAAGGAAATTAAAAGTGCTACTCTAGTGAACACACGAATGATAAGAAAGCAGAACAGTTATTGCTGATTTGAAGAAAGTTTTAGTGATCTGGATACAAGATCAAACCAGCCACAACATTCCCTTTAACCAAAGCCTAATCCAGAAGAAGGGTCTATCTCTCAATTCTGTGAACCTGAGAGAGGCGAGGAAGCAGCAGATGAAAAGTTTGGAGGTAGCAGAGGTTGTCTCATAAGATTTAAGGAAAGAAGTCATCTTCATAACATAAAAGTGCACGGTGAGGGAGCAAAGTGCATATATAGAAGCTTCAGCAAGTTATCCAGGCGATCTAGCTAAAATAAAGTTGGCTACACTAAACAACAGATTTTAAATGTAGACAAAACCACCTTACATTGGAAGAAGATGCCATCCAGCACTTTCATAGCTAGAGAGGAGAAATCAATGCCTGGCTTCAAAGCATTGAAGGACAAGCTGACTCTCTTGTTAGGCGCGAATGTAGCTATTATCTTTAAGTTGAACCCAATGCTCATTTACCATTCTAAAAATCCTAAGGCTCTTAAGAATTAATTCTAAATCTACTCTGCCTGTGTCCTATAAATGGAACAATGCCTGGATGATAGCATATCTGTTTATATAATGTTGTTTATTGAATATTTTAAACTTACTGTTAGGACCTACTGTTCAGAATAAAAGATTCCATGCAAAATACCGGTTAATAATGCAGATGCTGTAATAAAACATGATAATTTCAAGAGAAACATCAAAAGTGCTTTATTCAAAGTAATATTCATTGCTAGCTACACATTTCCCCCATCTTTCAGGTAATTTGTGGATACCATCCCAATAGAATTTTACTTATTTTGAGGTAAACCATTCAGAGACCCAATTTTCCACTTCTTCCTACATTTTGAAGTGCTGCACAGAAAGTTCGTGTGCCACTGATCAGAACAAGTGGTAATCTGAAGGAGCAAGGTCTGATGAATATAGCAGTGGGGTTACTACTTCCCAGGCAAGATCTTTTAACGTGCCTTTAACTTGTTTTGAAGTGTGATGGTGCGTCATCATGAAGCAAAATTACTTTGCCATGTTTTCTGGCACATTCTGGTTGTTTCACGATCAAAGCGTGGTTCAAATCGATTATTTGTTGACAGTAGTGATCAGTATTAATGGTTTCACTTGGTTTTAGAAGCTAATAATATACCATACCTTCCTGATCCCACCGAATGCAGAGCATTGTCTTCTTTCCAAAGCGATTTGGCCTTGTAGTCAATGTTGATGGTTGACCTGGGTCAACCCATGATTTTATGCATTTGGGATTTTCAAAATAAATCCATTTTTCATCTCCAGTCACAAATGCAAAAAAGACTTTCATGCCTTTGAAGCAACAGTTTACTGATGACTTTTCGGTTTTCCATTTGTCTTTTGTTTAGTTGATGTGGCACCCATTTTCCTTCCTTTAAAATCTTCCCCATTGCTTGTAAATGATCAGAAATTGTTTGCTGAGCAACACTGAATCTTTCTGCAAGTTGTTTTTGAGTTTGACATCTTCATTCAATAATGGTGGTAATTGTTGGCCTTCAAATTTTTTCTATTGATGTTTCTTGTCTTTCACATTGAAATCATCACTTTTAAAGAATTTAAACCAGTGGTCACAAGTATACAATAACTTCTTCAAAATAAAATTTCCTGCAAATGCTCTTTTTTTGGCACAAAATTTGACATTTTTAAGTATAAAAATATCTATGATATTAACACCTTCATAAAATTGATATATGAAGTTTTGAAGCTTGCTATCAATACAACAAAATAGCATACATATCAAATCACATATATATCAATAGATGTGTAACTTCATCTATTGAAAAAAATCCACATTATGAACCTGTACACCTGGTGTTACTGCCCATTGACAGTGTGCCAGGTTACTCAAAAGCTCTAATAGATATGCACAATAAGATTAAAGTTTTGATGCCTGCTAGCACATCTACTCTACAGCCTATGGATCAAGGTGTAATTTTGATTTTCAAGTCTTATTATTTAGGAAATACATAAAGCTATAGATAATGATTCCTCTTATTGATCTGGAAAAAAATAAAATGAAAAACTCAGGAAAGGATTTAACATTAAGAGCATTCATGGAAATGGGTAAAAATATCAACATTACAAGGAGTTTGGAAGAAGTTGATTCTAACCCTCATGGATAATCTTCATAGTGGAGGAAGTAATTATGTCTGTGGTGGAAATAGCAAGAGAACTAGAATTAGAAGTGGAGCCTGAAGATGTGACTGAATTGCTGCAGTATTATGCTAGAACTTTAACTGATCAGGAGTTGCTTCTGATGGATGAGCAAAGAATGTGTTCTGGAGATGGAAGCTACTCCCAATGAAGATGCTGTGAAGATTATTGAAATGACAAAAACAGATTTAGAAAATGCATAAACTTAGTTGATAAAGCAGTGGCAGGGTTTGAGAGGATTGACTCCAATTTCAAAACAAGTTCTGTGACAGCTAAAATGCTTCCAAACAGTGTTGTATGCTTGCTATAGACAAATCGTTTATGAAATCGTTGTACTGTTGATACTTGGCTCTGTTGACTAATGAGTTTGCCAACCATTGCAGTGTTTCCCAAAGTGTGGTACTCGTACCCCCAGGGGTACGGGAAGAGTTTGGTGGGGATATGCACTGTACTGTGCTTAGCTGCGCTTAATTCTACGTTCTCGTGAGTACAAGGGGTACTCAGCGTTATGAAAATTATAGAAGGGGTACACATACGTCAAAAAGTTGGGAAACACTGGGTTAGAGCATTGGCTTGTACACTCGAGAGTCTTGAGTTTGATTTGGGGTCAAGGGCACATATCTGGGTTACAGGTTCGATTGTTGGCCCCAATTGAGGTGTGTGCTAGAAGCAACCAATTGATGTGTCTCTTTCACATCAATGTTTCTCTACCTTCTCTCTCTTTATCTTTTCCCCCCCTCTTTCACTCTCTTTAAAAAAAAATCAATGGAAAAAAATATCTTTGGGTGAGGATTAACACCACCAAAAAAGTAAAACAACCTATGTTCATGAGTAGAAAAAATGATTAAATAATTATGGCACCTATATCTAGGGAGTAAGAATACTATACAACTATTAAAATGAGTGAAGATTAAACACTGTACATGGGTTATTGAGTTTAAAAAAATCTAGTTGTAGGATTAGACAGTGTGATAATATTCATATTAGAGTCCCCACAAACAAAGCTGTATTTCCTTAGGCATATACATATAGTATATGCATCAAGAAAGATTTGTAAGGAAATACATGAAACTCATAACAGAAATGAACTTGGTGGTTAGGGATGAGACATTGGGGGAAGGGTAAATCTCTTTTTATTTTTAATCTTTATTGTTCAGATTATTACAGTTGTTCCCCCCCCCCCCCCCAATAACTCCCCTCCACCCAGTTCTCACCCCACCCTCTGCTCTTACCTGCCCCCCCACTGTCCTAATCTATAGGTGTATGATTTTTTTCCCAGTCTCTTCCCACACCCCTTTCCCTCTGAGAATTGTCAGTCTGCTCCCTTTCTGTGCCCTTGATTCTATTATATTCACCAGTTTATTCTGTTCATCAGATTTTTTATTCACTTGACTTTTAGATTCACTTGTTGATTGATATGTATTGGTTGTTCATAATTTTATGCTATGCTGGGTAGAGTAATCTTGGTTGTAGGTTCTTGCTTTTCATCACTTTGAATATTTCTTGCCACTCCCGTCTGGCCTGCATAGTTTCTGTTGAGAAATCAGCTGACAATCATAGGTGCTCCCTTATAGGTAACTGTTTTTTGCTTGCTGCTTTTAATATTCTCTCTTTGTCTTTTGCCCTTGGCATTTTAATTATGATATGTCTTGGTATGGTCCTCTTTGGATTCCTTTTGTTTGGGGTTCTCTGTGCTTCCTGGACTTGTAAGTCTATTTCTTAAACCAGGTGGGGGAAGTTTTCTGTCATTATTTCTTCAAATAGGTTTTCAGTATCTTGCGCTCTCTCTTCTTCTGGCACTCCCATAATTCAGATGTTGGTATGCTTGAAGTTGTCCCAGAGAACCTTACACTATCTTCATATTTTTGGATTCTTTTTCCTTTTTCGGTTGGGTGTTTTTTGCTTCTTTGTATTTCAAATCTTTGACATGATTCTTGCAATCCTCTAATTTGCTGTTGGATCTCTGTGTTTTATTTTTTATTTCAGTCAGTGTATGCTTAATTTCTAGTTGGTCCCCTTTCATATCCTTGAGGGTCTCACTAAATTTATCGGCCTTTTCTAGAAAATTCTTGAAAAACCTTATAACCGTGGTTTTGAACTCTATATCCAGTCATTTGTTTTCCTCCATTTCTTTCATTTGTGACCTGTTTCTTTGTCTCCGCATTTTGGCTACTTCCCTGAGTTGATAGAGTGGCTTCGTGTGCTAGGTATCCTATAGGGCCCAGTGGCTCAGCCTCCCCAGTTACCTGAGGTGGACACTCTTGGTGCATCTTTTTGTGGGTTGTGTGCACAGTATTATTGTAGTTAAGCCTTGATTGTTGTTGGTATTACTGGGAGGAATTGACATCCAGGCCAAATGAGGATCAGCTATGTCTACAATGGGAGAAGTTCCGTGCTGGGGGACCCTTATGAGACAAGACTTGTTTCATTGGGGCTTTGGAGGTGCCCAGATGCAGCCCAGCTGTGAAGCAATTCAAGCTGCTGTGGGGTCTTGGGCCTTCTTTTGGATGTTCTGGGTCTCACTGACTCAGCTGCTGTTTATTAGGTAAGTTTAGAATTCAAAGAACCAGACCATTCATATGCAAACGCCTCTGGGCCCAACTTGGATGGGGTGGAGTCTCAGGACGGAGCAAACAGCATTGGCTTCATGGGGCAGGATCCCAGGGTGGAGCAAACAGAAATGGCTTTCTGTCAGGCCTGCCCTAAGAGGCCCTTGGGTCTCAGTGTCCCGCAGTAATCACTGCAGACACCTCTGAGAGAAAGCAGCCCTTGAGCTTTGTCCCCTGCCAGACAGTCCGGTTTCTCCCTGTATGAGTCTAGGTCCCCAGAGTCTCACCAGAATTGGAGTTCAGAGCAGTCAGGTGCTTTTTTCTTCCTTCTGATTGAGAAAGCTAACCATGTACTAAGTTGCCAGCCCCCTTTGCGTGTGTCTCCATACCTCTGCGTCTCAGTGTGCTTTTCTCTTTCCTTCTAGTTGTAGAATTTCCATTCAGCCAGCCTTCCTGTGGTTCTGGATGATGTCTTTTAGTTGTAGTTTTGAAACTGTTGTGTGAGGCAGTAGTTCAGGTTTATCTATGCTGCCATCTTGGTTTTTCCTGGAAGGTTAAATCTTGACATTTTAGATAACCCTATATTGTATTGTTTGTGGGTTACATTTCTTCTCTAAATGAAGAATATGCACACACACACAAAAAAAGCTGTGTTTTACAGCATATCTTATTAGTGGAAAATTTTAAGGTGGTTCACAAGATGGGAAGAGAGATGGGGAAGGGCACCATTCAACCAAGATACTCAGATTCACTGGAGCACTTATTGCAGCATCTCAAAATTGGCAAACCCCGTAATGGTACTGCTTCAGGGCACACTCTTAAAAAGTAGAAAATAATTTATCCTGTGGATAGAAAGCAGATGCCGAACTGCACCTGTTGTAGGATTCTGTTCTATCCACCCTGCAAAGAGCAGCAAAATCACTTTTAAAGGTGTTTTCTACTTTGGACTGCAGAGAAAAGATATATCCTCAGCAAATGAGAGCATCAGGCAGGTTACCCAAGGCAGTGAGGAGGAAATGCAGAACAAAGTTCTGGCAATTGTCCAAAGCATCTGAAGTAGTTCTAGCTGTACTCTGCAAACTATGAAAATTGTTGAGGTGGGACCAAAGGATTCAAGGGCTCTTTGAATCTAAGAAGAAACATCCAGAAACAGTAGTCCTCTTTGCCCTGTTTCCCTGCATTCAGAGGAGCTGCAGGCAGAAAAATCCTGTGGGTTTCATTCAAAACTGTTTCCGGGGTTTTAAGCTGAATTTGACAGCTTTCACGTCCAAATAGTAATGACAATGGGCCTGGCGCATGGCCCCAGGATTTGAAGGAGGCTTATAAAGAGCTGCTCTTAAAAAGATTTCTAGATATCAACAAACTCTTAAAAACCCCCAGCATGTTTATGAGTTGAGTGTCAACAAGTGAGAAACAGAAGCATCAGATCTTCTTTCAAACACTGACTTAAGCACAAATGGGGAAAACATCCAGTTATCAAAATAGGCTTGAGGTTTTTTGCTGAGACCATAAATTCTGGGGAGCAAGTGTGAGATGTTTTTGCCAAACCTTAAATACTGCAGGGGTAAGCCTTCCCTCTAACCAATTAGATAATTGTCTTTTCATTCTGTGGATTTCTCATTGTTTCTTCTTAAAGCAAACAAAATAATTAGCCTTGTCTTAGGATAATTTTGCTGATATTCCCATAATGAAATAATTATCTCAGCCCTGAATTAAACACTGTCCTTCTCTGGGTACAGTAGGCCACCAGCTGTTTTAAATAACTCCTGAGAGGGTCAGGTTAAGGACTCAGTTTATGACCTTAAAAATTAACATAAAGAAAGCTACTCCATAATGCAACAGACAATCTATTTATAATGCTTAATTAATCTCCTCCAGTCACCAACAGAGCCCACTTGTGACCTTTTGTTTCAACTTCACCAAATGTAAGTCTCCTGAGATGAGAGGTGTTAATAAGTGAATGCTGATAGAATTTGCTGGCATCGTGGACAAGTATTAAAGAGCTGACAGTCTGGATAAATTAGCTCCTGATAGATTACTAATCAAGTGGAAGAAGCAAATGTCAAGTTGGGCAGCACTGATGAAACCCTTCATCAAACCCTGAGCAGGAGAAATACAGAAAGAGAGGAAAATGGTCATGTCTGACACTGCTGGCCAAACTTTGAATCTCCTGCAGACTTGGCAGTTGAGAGAAAATGTCAGAATTGTATCAAAAGATGGCTGTGGGAAGTCATTCTGGGTGGCTGCCTTTAGCTGTTGTTGCTAGTACTCCCAGGCTGCAATTTTCAAACTGTGTGCCGCAACCATTTGTAAAAGTTGCAATACCTGACTAATCAGGGGCACTGATCTCTTTTACCTTTCTTTGTAAAAAAAAAAAAAAAGAAAGAAAGAAAGAAAAGAAAAGAAAAGAAAGAAAAAAGACAGCCAACACAATAGCTGTCTTGTGTGAATGGATCAAAATTATACCTTATTTTTGGTCAGATTTGCAAAAAGTGTGTGTGTGTGTGTGTGTGTGTGTGTGTGTGTGTGTGTGTGTATATATATATATATATATATATATATATATATATATATATATTTATATATTTATATATTTATTTTGGTGTGCTGCAGACTTTCAGTAATTAGTTTATGTGTGCCATGAGCTGAGAAAAGTTGAAAATCACTGTCTTAGAATGATACAAAAAATCCAAAGTGATAACCAATTCAATGCTGTTTTAAGGAAGATACTATAGACAGAGTGGAATTATCTGGAAGTTCCTCAGAAGTTATAGGTGTGGGGAGAGCAATGTCTGCAGACATAGGAGCAGGGCTTGGGAAGGAGAAAGGAAATACATATGCCACTTGAACCTTTCTGTGGCCCAAAGGGAGCAACAGTGACCTGACCACAGAAATTCTGCCTTGTGGCCTGACATCTTGGAGTAAGCGTGGAAGGCTTTGCCAGATTTTAGAACTGTCCAGGGTGTTTCCATATGTCTTTATCAGTCAGGAAAGTAGATTTCTTTATGTATACCACATTCAAGCACCAGTGTAAGAGATACATCTGGCTCTGCTGTGAGCCGTAGGCAGGTTCCTTAACCTCATTGCCTCCATTTTCTCATCTGCAAAGTGAGAATTTAACAGTACCTACCTCATAAGGTTGTTGTGAAGATTAGAGTTAATACATATAAAGGCTTCAAACAGTGCCTCACATATAGTAGGCTCTATGTAAGCCTGGACTGTTTTGATGGTAACATCTCTGTAATATCTTTCTCCTCTGGACTCTCCTGGTGCTGCTATAGCAGTCAGCTCAGACTGTTATGACCTCTTTCCTGAGTAGCTTCCTAATTAATTTTCTTCTAAATTCATCTCTTCCAATACTTCATACATTGTATTGCCACTTGAAATAGTTCAGTCTCTGATCTTGTCTTTATCTTATTCAGTGATCTGCAGAGTTCATCAAATAAAGTCCAAACACCTTCATCTTGCTTTCTAGCCTCACCCCACCCTTACCTCCTGGACGTAGTTTCACACTCGAATTTGACATTTCACTGCACCTTGTTAGGAGCCCTCCCCTCCCCTGGAACCATGCTATTTTCTATGCCTTACTCTCCTTCACTTGTCTCAACATGTTTTTGCTTTTGTACCTGTGCTCACTGTTCTCTCCACGTGGAGTTTATCTTCTGCTTCAAATCCTAGCCATCTTTGAAAGACAGGCCCAAATGCCACCTGTACCCTGGGGCCTTCCTGAGCCTGTCATTTCCCCTTTTCTGAGCTCCAGTGATCTTTATTTATTACCAGAGGCCCAGTGCATGAAATTCATGCACTGGCAGGGTCCCTAGCAGCTGCCAACTGCCAGCCAGATACTCTCTTCCTTCCCCTGGCTGCCTGCTGCTGGTAAGGCCTCCATCCCTTCTGCCCCGCTGGTCCTGCCCCTCGTCAATCTCCCGGAAAACAGGACAATTTGCATACTACACTTTTATTACATATGATTGGTTTTTTTAGTCCCCAACCCTAGTTACCTATAATTATAGCTATCAATTTATATGTCCTCTATTTAGTATGTTACACATTCCAGCCTCTAGGTTTCTTGGAGCCAGGTTCATTCTTTAGTATGTCATCCTCAGACCTGTCCCCAACCCAGCAGGTCCTCTGCAAACAGGATTGGAATATTAATTGAGAATCCTGGAATGACAGCCTGGCCTTTCTGTGACTTATTCTCAGTCACCTTATTGTTCTGTATGTGGAAATATTTTCAACTCCACTTGGAGGGAATAAAATAGCCCATCAGCAGGAAAACAAACACAAAATGTACAACTGATCCTCAAACAATGGATTGTTGTTGTTTTTTTTTAAAGAAGGAGTAATGAAAAAAATATCTGAGTTCAGTACCTTTATATCTGGTCACTACAGCTGCATTGACACTAAGAGGCTCTTGGAAGCTGACGGTGAGTGATGTGCTGCTGGTTACCATGAGGCAGACATTGGTTGGCACCTCAGGGGCTCCTGAAACAGAAGGAAAAACACAAGGATCTTAATATAACAAATCCTTTTCAATGTTCTTGCCTCTTCAAAGGATAACCAGAAACACACACTATGGAAACATTTGTTTGTAGAGCCTAATAGCTTTTGCTTTTGAACGTTTTAATTAGAAGTCTCAATGGCCTTTATTTGTTACCATCGTGGTCTTATTTGATCATTAAAATATTATCTAAAGGGGTAAATAATACCAGTTAAGCCTTCCCAAAGTATCCTGGAAACATAATAGGAGGTTAGCTGGACCAGCGGAGAGGAGGCTAGAAAGCGTTAGCAGGTACTATTATATTTTATTAAGTACTTCTGTGTAAATCATCTTGGGGGAGACTTTTTGCAACCCTGTTGGGCAGAAAGGGCAAGTAACAGCATTCCCTCTTTTTGGGTGAGGAAGCTGCAGCCCAAAGAGGCCAAATGACTTGTTCAAGGACATATGGCTTTGGGTGGCCAATTCTGGACTCTTCCCAACATGGGATGTTAACTCCCCTTGCTCTCTTTCTGCTATTACACGGTTGTATTTTACTAGGAAAGAATTCATATGCAAATGTCATGTCTACTACTAGATTTATGATGGTGTTAGGTATTCCTTCTAGGTGTTTTGTGATTTAGAAAATTAAAAATTGGTATCAAGTCTAAAATCATGATTTCTTCTAATATTAATTTGTCCTGAATGAAGCACAATAGTAAGTCTATTTATTAAAACAATGGCTGGATTTTTTTTAACGAAGAAAAATCGGCATTGCTTAAGAGATTGTTAATAATAAGAGCAATTTTTCATTCATGTCAGTTATTTGCTTCAAGAGAAAGGATTAGGCCTTGTTTAGGGCTTAGTATTCAGTTCTACTACAAAAAACAAGACTTTCACTGCCTTGGTCTTTTATCACAGCTCAGGTTACTGGAGCAGAGACAGATAATTTCCACACTACTGAACTGACCTTTTCCTTATATTTAAAATTTCAATATATTTCTATTTTTTTTTCTGTTTGAATAAGATTTTATTTTGGAATTAAAGTTTAATATTTTATAAGTTTGAGTTTGAATTACATACATATTCTTTTATATAAGAGGCTGCACAAAGCAGTACCTTCCAGTGCTAGTATTATCCAGAAACAAGACTTGTTTAAACTAACAAAAAGGAATGGTAATAGAGAATGGACGTGCAGACAGAAGCATAATTCATGGGTTGATTGACTGTTCTCTGCAGCCTGTATTCACTGAAGGTCGGTTTACATAAGCGCTATATAAAAAATGCAGTAGGGAGTCGAAAACAACTTACACTTGAGCCTGAAGCAGAAACTGGACAAATAGGCAAACAAATATTTTTCCACCTCTGCATCCCAAAATATAGTCACTTAGGGCATCAGACCATCCAGGTCATTAGGCATTGGGGCGTAACGGGTGGAAAGTGCTAGATGAGTGTGACATGGTGGAGGGAGGCCAGCAGTACTGAAGCCTCATGGCTGTGGCCAGAGAACCTATCAGGAGCCAGAAAATCAAGCAAGACAAAAGATCCTTTTACAACCTCCCAGAGCCCTTGCTCCAAACAGGCTGACAACGGCCATCCATGACCTTGTAATGATACAGAAAAATCAGTAAAGGAAGGCCTGGCTGTCTCAAACCAAGGTTTGGTCCAGTTAAACATAGAGGTCCTCTGCTTATACTCACTGGCGTGTTCGAAGCCTGTTTTCATGCGTCTGTAGAGCCGGTACCTCCACTCCCAAGCTTTCAGCTGTTTCTCTTTCTCTGTGTTGTCCAGATTGAATCCTTCATTCTCCACCTGAATAGACAGTTCACTCACCCTCTCCTGGGCTTCCTGTACCAGTGTGTTGAGGTGCATTGCTCGACTTTCCAGGCTGACAACTAAACAGAAAAAAATGGGTGACTCCTTTTTCTTGCTGGGAAAATGCTGCTTCACGAACAAAAGAGATCTGAGAGTCCATGATAGGTTTTAAAAAATGCCCAACGGAAATGGGATCCATCCATATTTGTTACTAACGTTTTGTTATGATAAGGTCTAATTAGTGACATTTACAACTAGATTAAACGGTAAATCCATCCATTTAAGATAGTCCCTCTTGTGACATGCACCCCATACAGCTGCTTAGCAGTTAATTAGAATTCCACTGTCAAGTGCCCATAAGGACTGCTTCTCATCCAGATTGCATGCATTTCCATGCTCTTCGGAGGACACTTATGAGTTAAAGCTCTGTAGGGCCAGGAAGGCCCTAGGAAAAGTAATTGATGAGTCAAGCTACATTCTGCCAGAGTTGTTTGTTCTTTATATTTTTAGAACTTGATTCAGATTTTTTGCTCTTATCACTTTCTGCCCAGCTCATAGACATTTTTGTATGCATATCCTAGTGGCATAATCCTGTTAGTATTATTCAATTTATTTATTGCTAACAAAGTGTTCTGCTGCTGCCACAATAGATGTAGTGAATTCTGATAGCTGACTTGAGTGTGATCAGACATCGATCTCTGATTGTAGGTATGGTCTCTAGAGATGCCCATGCCCAAGAGAGAAAGCTGTCTTAGCTCTTTTTGCTGAGAGAACTTACACAGCTTGATAGTTCTGTTTTACTCAATGCATGATAGTCTTTATTTGATTCATATCATGTTGTTGACCCAATCTGCTCTCATGTGAGTGAATGTTCATGTCTGTGATGCTTCACATTCTATGTCAAGCTAAGAGGCTGCTTCTTGTGGTGGCTGTCCTGCATGTGAGGGTCTGCCTAGTTTGTCACTTCTGATCTGGGCATGTGGTAGGGGATCAGATCATGAAACAGACCAGAACAGGTTTGGCAGTTCTGTTACCTATCCATTGAACACTACCTGTGACCAAAACAGGATTTTCCCCCCAGGTGGATGGGGAAGAAATCGAACTATTTCATTCTTCTAATGAAGGGGGAAAATATGATGAAGATAACTGAAGTGAAAATTTGTTAGGTGTATTTTGAAATGGAAATTAGGTGGTTATATATTCATACTCTCTGTGTTCATAGGCATGTTTGCATTAATTATAGGAAATGAATACTAATTTATTATTGCCCCTGCTCACTATCAGTCTAAATTTATTTACCGATGAGGTCAATGAAAAATGAGTTGAGTCCTTTTTTCCTTTTTCTTTCTTCTTTCTTTTTAACATTGCTATTTAGAACACTTGAGACTGTGTTTTGCTGCAGATTTGTCATGGTTAATGAATGTTGCTGTAGCAGTCAATCATGTACTCTAAATACTGTCACGCTTTTTTTTTTTTTTTTAAAGCCTCAGTCATGAGCCATGACAGAAAAATAAACAAATAAATATAAAGCTAAAAAACTCTTTCACTGAGCAGCTACCCTACGCAGAATCCCCGGGGAAGGCTAAAGGAGGCCAGAATAAATGATAATATAAGTGCTGTGGACCTAGGGAAGCAATGATGGGGTATGAACAGGAGGTTCTGGAGAAAAAAAATACACATATACACACATGGGCGCATACTCCAGTGGAAAAATTGGCAATATTAGTGGCCTCAAGGTGCAATTTCCTGAAGCAGTGAGATTGACAAGTCAGTACTAAATGCTGTTAATTTAACTAACTTCAGATTAATGGTAGAGTCTGCTATGACTGAAGCCCTCAAACACAGTCTCATTATAGCCTTGCTGGGAAGGTCCTAAATATAGGCATTGACAGTTTAAAACAAATTCGTATACATTTGTGTATTTTTAGACATAGGTTAGGCGTCAGAGTTTGTGTCACAGTTTTCAGGTTGATTAATTGACCCAGTAACTGCACCCTCTACCCAATCCCCCCCCTTCTTCCACTCTAAATTATAGAGAAAATGGGGGAATTGTCCTTGCTAAGTCATTCAGTGAGCTTTTTATTGTAAGCCTGATGTTTGAATTGCATGCATGCGTCAACACTTGGGTGATAGACACATGATTTATAAAAATAAATTTTTCTAATACTATAAAATCCCCCCTATTAATTTTTATATTCACAACAGTTATTACGGGTGTGAATTCCAGGTGGCATTTCAGATGGACAGCTTCTCTTGAGCTGTGTTTGGCTCCCCTGATATTTTTCCTGCTTTCCCTAGTACAACACACTTTGTTTTCAGACTTTCCCTCTCCTCCCAGGTTGTAGACATGATGTTATTTGACTTATAGGGGTAAAGGGATTCTATATCTTCAAGATAAACACTTTGCCTTTTCATAGACTAACAAGGGAGATCCATAGAATTTGATGACTAGGTAAGTTTTCCAAACTCATCTAAATCCCCGTGCTTTTTTTTTTTTTTTTTTTAGGGAAACTTTATAGAAGGTCCCCTGCCTCCCCATCCCAGGCTAAATCTCCATGTACCCCTGGGAATATGTGCACTTGCCTCTGTTGTTAGAGGTAATCCCACGCATGAGTGGGAGAGGCACTGACTGAGCCAGAGGTTTCACCAAACAAACCCTCTTTTTTCCCCCCTATGGACTTTTCAATGACTTAATAAAACACTTTCTTTTGAAATATTTTTTTTATTGCCTACCAAATCAGCTGACTCATAAATTAATCATTTTCTCCCTATTATTAATGACCTTTTAATGACCTATATAATTGCCAGTAGAAGCATCTGTTCAGTAGGAGATAACCAACCTAACAAAATGGGTTAATACATTCTAAGCAAAAGTAAGTAAAAATGATAATTATCTTAAACTGTGTAGTTTTATCTTAAGTACTCGTGTGGTAGGTTAGGCATTTGATCCTGCTGGAAATCGCATTCCTGTTTCTGCCTCCCCAGGATGAGGACCTTTGCAACTTCTTTATTTTAAGGTGAAGAAACTTAGACTCAGGGAGGTGGAATGATTATCCAAGATTTTCTTAAAAACTCAGTGAACTTACTCTAAACCAAGTAGAATGCAAATTAATCTATTATTTATGTATTGCCATTTTCTAACAGCTACCTGTTTGTCATGAGATTGGTGAATTCATTTTGGTTGATTGGTTGACATAGAAAATAGAAAGGCTGTGTCTATTTTATGATTGATTTTCCTGCCCATCCACTTCTCTTATTTTTGGATCCATTCTCCCTTCGCTTCCACCCTCTGAATATTTCCCTCTTGAGTTCAGAGCTCCTGAATCTGTTTGCAAGCTTGGGCTTTTTCTCTCTTACTGCTGTAGATTCCTTCTCTAGCCAAACAGCAATCCCTCTGCACTGCCATAGCCAGTACAATAGAGGGTCTGTGAGTGTGCGGGGAGCAGGCCGACTGGGGCAGGACCACTTGGAGGCTCTTGAAATAGGCTCCTTGCTATTGTGGGGTTTAATTATCAACAGCATTTCTACCACCCAGTGTTTCTGAGTGGGTATTTGTTATAAGACCTGCCCAGCTAATTAACTACCGGGTAAGAGTAGGGGGATGGGCAGGCACTTGGTGTTCAAAGAATACAATTACGATTACTGTTTAAACTCTGAGATAAATAGTGATCAGACACCATCAGAATCTAAACTATAGATCACTAACTACTTCCTTGCCTCGCTAGTTCTTAATTTTTCCCTTGCCCTGCAATTAGTAAATTTGGGTCTGATTGATAATTGTTAAAAGCTTGAAAATATAATGTGGGGAAAATGTAAAGTAATTTCAATTTTTTTTTAGGTATGAAAGTGATTATATTTTTAATTAATTTTTTTTTCAGTTACAGTTTATATTCAATATTATTCTGTATTAGTTCCAGGTTAGATAACCATGTACCTTACACAAAGTGGTTCTCCAATATTTCTAGAACCCACCTGCAACCATATATAGTTATTACAATACTAGAGGCCTAGTGCACAAAATTCGTGTACTCGTTGGGAATTGGGCGGGCGGGGGGGGGGGGGGCGGGGGCGTGTCCCACAGTCCAGCCTGCGCCATCTCACAGTCTGGGAGCCCTCAGGGGATGTCTGACTGATGGTTTAGGCCTGCTCGCCATGACTATTTTGTGACTACCAATTTGTAGTACTTAATTCCTTCATCTCTTTCACCCATCCTCCCTAACCCCCTCCCATCTGGCAACCATCAGTGTGTCCTCTGTATTTGAGTCTGTTTCTGTTTTATTTTTTTCTTTAGATTTCACATATAAGTGAAATCATATGGAATTTGTCTTTCTCTATCTGCCTTAGCATTATAACCCTCTAGGTCCATCCATGTTGTCATAAATGGTAAGATTTCATTCTTTCTCTCTCTTTTTCCCCCCCAAAATAATATTTCATTGCATATATGTACCACTTCTTCTATATCCAGTCTTCTATCATTCACTGTAATGTTATTTACAATAACCAAGATATAGAAACAACCTAATTTATCACTAATTTAATTTAATTGAGACTTTTAGGGAACAACTCATTTGGCTTGCTTGGGAGAAAAAAAGAATACATTTGCCCATTACTAATGATATGCCATGTTTCAATTTAGCGCTAACTTTTCTATTGTTATTAGCAATTTTCTTGTTTTTATTGTTCTAAGACAGGCATTTCGTCTAGTGCTCAAAGGATCCTTACAACTACCACATTTTCCGGCGTATAAGACAACACTGTGTTCTAGTAAAAAGCCTGCTCAGATTGGCCAGAGTCAGAGAGAGGCGGTCTATTAAAAAAAGAACTGGTGTTGCCTCGGAAGTGGGGGGTAGTCTTAAACAGCGAATATAGGCCTAAACCTATGTTTTAACTGTAAAATTAGGGGGGTCGTCTTATACGCCGGAAAATACGGTAGCTTGGGTTGCCTTTTCCTATAGTCCCTTGGCCCTATATGATTTCCTTCGTGAGGAGAAGTCATCAAACTAGCCTAGTCCTTTTCACTTTTAACATTAACTTAAAGATTTTTGTTTAGTTTAAAAAAGTTTCCTTATCCTGAGCTAGTTAAAAGGCTATAAGGTCCTTATACCACTGCCCCTTATGAATATATGACCCTAATCAGTTATGCTGGAGCCCATGTCTCATCACTAAAAGTAGCATAATAATGGCACCCCTCTCATAAATTGTAATAAGTTAGTGATGATTTATAGAAAAGACTCAATTAGAAGAGGCTTGTATTTTATTATTATACCCATTGGCATATGTTATGCTTTTTTAGAGGCACACAAAAATAAATACTTGATTTTATAAAATAGCTTTATGTTCTTACATTAAAAAGAAACCTCGATTTATCCAGATAAAAATTTTCTGTTCAGTTACTATTCAGAAATATGTTATAATAGTAAGTGGTATCAATTTCAACACTATCTGTTGTTTCAAAGGATAAAACAAGGTTACTTAGGTATAAACCTTGTATTATAAGCCAATATCCTTTGGGCGAACAAGAATAGACAGTTAATAAAATTTATATTTGCTGATTGTAAGTGACAACCTTCTAACAACCTCACAGCTGACTTATTTTTAGGTAGGAACATCAAAGAAAGAATATAGAAGTAGTTCAATAATTGAACATCTTTAAGTTCAAATATTCTCACACTAGAAGCACTCATACCATAAGTTTTAGTTTACCCATCTTGCTAAGGTTCAGGACTCAAAATTCATTTTGGCTTTACTTATGTTCAGATTTTCCCAAGGACTTTGCTAGTGGTTCCAAAAATGTTTTGGAGGTTAAAATTTTCATTTTAATTTACCATAGAATTTTCTTCTCTTAGAACTCATTATATCCTGGACATGAGGTCTGGAGTTTCTCTCTGCTACTTTCCAGCACAATGTGTATTCACAAAGTCCATATTATATAGTTTAGGTTGCAATTGTAGTTCTTTAAGAAGCCAGGGCCAATGACACAGAGAGGGACTCCTGCCAACTATCCCAAGGGGCAAATGGACATTTTTTCTTAAAACAAACACACAAAACTCTTGTAGAACTTATTTAGGAAATACAAAGCATATTACCCAATAATGTTCATAGGGAGCTTAAGTATGAAAGACGATAATTTATCTTCTAATTTTTTTAGTGCTACCCTATAGAATATAGTGTGAGCCATATCCTTTTAAATTTCCAAATGACATTAAAAAACAAAGAGAAATAGATGAAATTAATCTTAATATATTTTAGTTAACTCAGTAGAGTGAAAGTATTATTTTAACATGTAATCAATATAAAATTATTGAGATACATTCAGTGTAAAATTTTCATTTAGAATACATTTGGACTGATACATTTCAAGTACTCAGTAGTTATAGTGGCTAGTAGCTCTTGTACTGGTAGTGTAGATTTGGAACATAAAATTCTATAAACTTTAAAAAGTGCTTTTTTATTGAGCAATGTTTTCATAGCACAAACTATACAACAAATGGATAAAATATTTAAATACTAGATACTCTTGGCGTGTTTTTGTTGTTGTTGTTTTGTTTTTTTGTGTTTTTTTTTTTTTTGAGTTATACTGGCTACCAATGTTTTTGACCATTTATAATGTGCCAGGGAAATGTTTTAAAGCTCTTATTACATTTAATTCTCAACAATCCTAGACAGGTAGTGGGGTATCCAGTTTCCAAGAGGACCTAAAAAATCGTCTCCTGGTGTTCACATGCTCCTACATTGTACCAGGGTTGGTCTGTGTGGTCAACAAGATTAAGGAGAAATGAAAATTGATCATTTTGAGGTTAAGTTATAAAAGTCACTGTTGCTTCCATTTAGTTTCTCTCTCTCCAATCATTTGCTCTGTGGGAAGTCAGCTGCCATGTCAGAGAGCAGCTTTATGGAAAGGGAGAGGCCCATGCAGAAAGGAACACAAGTCTCTTATCAATGGTCACTCTGAATAAGCTTGGAAATGGGCCTTCTAGATCAGTGGTCGCCAACTGGTGGTCCAAAAGGTTGGCGACCGCTGCTCTAGATCAAGCCTCAAGAGGCTTGGAATGATTATGTTGCAGCAATTTAAGGGTAGGAACCTAGACTGTGAGTGTGTGCATATACACACCCATATGGTCAAAGATATTTTAGTTTGTGATGAGAATATATTCTGTATATATTTAAAATTGAAAAGCAAAAGCATGAAAAGACAATTTAAGAACAGGTAACTATAGCTCAGCCTATGGCCACCTGATATCTAAATAATTATTTGGAAACATAAAGATCAATTCACTTCATATTCAGTGAAATCATTGCCTTAAAGATAAATAATATATTCACACCCTTAACTATAATTAGCCTTGGGATTAATTCAGTTAAACACATTTATTGAGTGCCTGTTTTGCTAGGGATATTGTGATGAATGAGATATTTTCTGCTCATGTAGAGTTTACATTTTAATGAAGGAGAGAGAAAATATCAAAAACAGAGAGATAGCATATAGTAATAAGTGCTATGCAAAAAATTAAAACAATGTGATTAAATAAAAATGAAAAAAGTGACTTTGGACTTAGTGGTCAGAGAAAGCTTCTCTTGAAGATGTTATGTTTAAACTGGGATGTTAAAGAGCATGTGCTGATAAGATTTAAAGCTTTTCAGCCTTCCAAACATAGGAAATATCAAATCTGAAGACCCTCTGGTATGATATGGCACATTGAAGGGATAGAATAGAGTCTGGTGGGGCTGGTGTATCATGGGAGAGGGGTGAGCAGTATGAAATGAGGTTCAAGGAATAGGTTTGTATGTCAGGGTGAGGATTTAGCCACCTATTTTATTATCTTACTATTTTTGCCTGGGGCAACCAGTTCTGAAGATGTATTTTAATCATTTTTAAATAACTGACAAAGATTTCTGTGATACCTAACATTTGCACCTGGGTTTCTCTTTATTAAATCATACTAGAGGCCGAGTGCACGAAATTTGTGCAGTTGAGGGGGTGTCCCTCATTCTGGCCTGTGACCTCTCACAGTCTGGGGGATGTCCGACTGATGTCTTAGACCCACTCCACACCAAAGCTGGAAGTTGGATATCCTTAGAACTGCCACGGAGGCGGGAGAGGCTCCCGCCAATATTGCTGTGCTTGCCACCTGTGAGACCAGCTTCTGGTTGAGCAGCTCCCCTTGTGGGAGTGCACTGAGCTGGATTGGGCTGAAACCAGCTCTCCAACATCTCCCAAGGAGTCCCGGATTGCAAGTGAGTGCAGGCCAGAACCCTACCAGTGCACTATCAGAGCCGGGAAGGGACCACAGGAGGGCTCCAGGGCATGTCTGGCCCATCTTGCTCAGTCCCAATTGGCTGGACCCCAGTAGCAAGCTAAACTACCAGTCAGAATGTCTGCCCCCTGGTGATCAGTGCACGACATAGTGAGTGATTGAGCAGCCTTAGCGTATCATTAGCATATTATATTTTGATTGGTTGAACAGAAGACTGGATAACCAGACACTTAGAGTATTAGGCTTTTATTATATAGGAGGATATTTAACCATGGAGTCCATACCAATAGATTATACTATGTTCTACTTGATCCTATCAAATTTACTGTCCACATATTTTAGTGAAGCAGATAAAAATATCTTAAGACTCATTCTAGAGATGTGCCTAAGGCTAGTTCTTTACATATTCTTAATGGTTGCAAATCTTTGTCCTTTGAGGGCAGATTTGATTTCAGGAAAACTCTAAATCAAGTCTGATGGAACATGGAGGGTGATGACGTTGGGCAGTGCTGTTTTGGAATAAAAATCAGGTGTGACTCTAAGCAACGAGTCAGATTTTCTCATAAACTGGCTCTGAGGACAAATCCAAATGTGTTCAGAGCAATGGCAGCACTGTTGGAGCAAGTGTGGGGTCTCCCATGAGGACCATGTTGAAGGATAACATTCGTTTGGGTTGTAGACTTTCTGGTGTGTTTGTTTATATAAAGCTGGCTTCATTAGTTTATAGTCACACCTCTTAGACGTGCCCTGAACCAGTCCCAGCACGAACCCCCAACTACTGCAGAAGCGAGGGGTGCATCCTGACAAGTCTGCCAAAATTGTAACACCGGTGTCTGTGTCCTACTCAAATGACAGTTACTATGCAGTTGCATTTTATGAAGTAACCAAACATAACTCATTCTGGGAGACATTTCCTAGTCCCATTTTCAGTATCCAAGAGAAAGCAAGAGAGAGGAGTTCACAAAGCAATGCAGAGAGAGGGGAGAGGGTTTGAAGAGAAGGGAGAATGCTAACCCTAGGAAGGGCAGAAAGACTAAGAGTGAGGAGCATTCCACCATTCTTACCTTCATATGTTTAAACTGTGTAAAAAGAAAATCAGGCTACATCTACAACCAAATTCTGCAACAGGTACCCCAAATATAAATTATTGGAAAACTTAAAGGTTTTTTTCATACATTTATGAATATCACAGTGTATTTGTGTGTATGTGCTAAAATTCGATACCTGTACTTCCCAGCAGCAAATGACAGGGCTTAAAATTATAACTGACAATTTCTGAATACCTACTATGTGCCATGTACTGGGATTAAAAGGCGAGACAAAATCCATGTGAGTGGGATTTGCACATGGTAGATATGCCAAAAGATAATACCTGGCTTCGTTATGATTAGTTATTTACAGAGCCTAAATGATGTCAAATAAATAGCAGCCTCAGAAAGGCTAGGATTCACTGATGATTCACCAAATTCCTCTGGAGACTGTTGGACTATGATTTGAGGGTATGAATTAGTGAGGATAAGAGAGGGTTTATGACTAGGGACTTTCCCAAGCAGAGACAAGTCTTTCTCATATACTGCTGTTCAGTTGAACATGATAGTCATGGATACTGGGACAACACCGAATGGATGAACTATCAAAGGCACAGCCTCCAGGTATCCTGAAGTATCTCTGCACATTAGCTTTCCTAACTCCAGTCTTTTCAGATTCTGTTTCCTGAACTTGGCACACTTGGGATGCTATTATAATAGTGACTGAAGTTTTCTTCTAGAAGGAATAAGTATTACTTTGTGCTGCTTGCCTAAAGATGAGAGTAACAGAAAAGAGTCACCGAGTAAAGATAGTAGAATCATCTAATGAGCAGGTGGGAGTTCTAAATACATTTAACCTTGGCAGTGTACAAGTTTGGGTGGCCACTTCTGGGACTTTCCCTGTGAATAAGAAAACGTACGTGGTTGAGTTTCAAGCCATGTTTATAAAGAACACCTCTCTCTAGTTCTATGATTGAGGCACTAAAGACTAGAAGACAGGGCCACATCAGTGGTTAGGAGTTAAGTTTCTAAACTCCTCTCTGTCCTTGTGATTCCTGTTATGAAATGGGGAGAATTACAGAGGACTTTCTTCTGAGTTGTGCTGGATTCTTGATTGGCATAGTAGAAAGAATACTGGGCTAGTTTTCAGAAGGGAACACATGGGGAGAAGACAGAAAAGTGACCCTATTAGAAACCCTGCACTCTGCTTTGAAATACTTGACAAGCATTGGAAGAGGAACAGATGGAGAATCAGGGAAGGAAGGAGTTGAGCATCTATGGTGTGATAAGAGTGTTAAGCTTTTGTACAAATACCAAAGAATTGAATACTTAAAGATCTGGCTTCAAATCATGTCTTTACCACTTATTAGTTTTGTAGCATTGGGTGAATTATCTGACTTATCTTATTCCAGTTTTTCTCATTGAGATGGGAGTTAGTTTCCTTATTTTAGCCAGCAAAAACATTTTTGAAATATGTAAAACACTCTAGGAATTTTGACTTCATTTTTATTTTTCTTCTCTTATACCCTGTCTCTGGAGTTACTGGGGAACAATTTGTAGCAGGTATTTGCTTATTTGGTTCTGGCTGGCAAAGTGGTTTTTCTTGTGGGCTGTCTCATACTCATGCACAATAGCACTTTCTTTTGTATTTGGTATATGAAATAAATTAGAAGTTTCTGAAAACAAACTGTGTTCTTTTATCCTGCCTCTCTCCTACAGGAATGGCACCTTAGTGCATAGAACAGGATTTTAGCACACACAGAGAGACACAGGATCCAGTGGCCACAGCTTTCTGTTATTGGTTGTTTGGAAAGGCAGTAAATTTTCATAAACAGACCTCAGGCTTTGGTGTCCCACAGACTTGGGGTTGAGTTTTTGGTATCTTTGGATCAGTCATTTAGCCTTTCAACATAAAAATTCCCTCTTTGAAATGGAGTTAATAACACCATCCTGAAGGGCTAGAGTGAAAAGTGAAGATATATATGTGGAGGCTTCATAGATAGTCAAGATTTCTTTGCCATTTTTACACCTGAGGGAGTCTCTACCACTATGTCTCTGACTTGTTGGGTGGCCAGATGACTTAGGTGTCATATTTCCCAGAGGTTAAAACCTGGGTTGATCTCTCACTGTCCTTTCCAACTTTGTGGTTATCTTTCTCAAGGGAGTGAGTAAAACCAGGGATCTTTGAACACTTTTTCTTTTGGTTTAACAAGATATCTAGTATTTGGATTCTCTTATAAAGAGATTTAATTATGCACAAAGAGGCTTGAGGAGAGTTGGGAGTCTTACTAGTTTAATGAAAATGGAGAATTCTTTGTAGCGTCTTAGGTAAGTAGGACTAATGTTTCATCCAGCCCAGTGCAAGCAACATCTGAATGAATGGTCTCCTTGTTCCTACAGAATGGGGCTCAGTCTGTATTCTCTATGTTCAGACCCACTGATTCTTCTTCCACTGCTTTCTCACTGGATCTTTGGGTCAGACGTTATTGCAACATAAACTGGAAGGTAGCAAATAAGCCCTTTTGATTTCTTCGATCCTTACTTGCCCATCCCTGCAAATTCTCCAGTCCACTAAAAGGAAGCAGCACTTTGATGATGCGCTCTTACTGAAGATGAAGAGCCCCAAACCCTCACACTCTTTGACATGGATGTGGTGAGCTTAGCATTTTTAAAATAGTTTTCTGATATATGGATCTGTCTCTGGACCTAGTCTTTGGGTGGCAGGAGTGTATGAAATTTAGAGCCAGAGACGTGACCTCTAATTACATATTTGCTTGCTTCTCTTTCAGCCTCTGGGTCTCACCACTTGGAAGTAAGTGAATCAGCATTAGTGAAACTAACAGTTTGATGAGTTTACTTTTTTCTTTTAGGAAACATAAAAACCGTGGCTCAGAGCCATTGTGGTCACTGGGTCAGAGTTTGCACCAAGGGGAATGTGAGTGCCTATCCCAGAAAGTTGCTGCGAGGATTAAAGGAGTGAATACACACAAAGTGCTCAGAATAGTGCCTGGCACAGGGGTAGGGTTGTGTGATTTTATCCCATCCACTCCTGGGCAGGGTCTGCCTTTGGCCAGTATCCTCAGCTCGACTCCAGAAAGAAGGCACTCATAACACATTATATGATTCCATTGATATAAAATGCCCAGAATAGGCAAATGTATGGAAACAGGAAGTAGATTGGTTGCCCAGGGCTGGAAGCAATGACAGGTTAAGGTGATAATTAATGGTTTTGTTTTTTTGAGGGGTTGGGGATGCTGATGACAATGGTCTAAAATTGTGGTAAGTTTCACAATTCTATGCATATACTGAAAACCAGGGAATTGTATGGCATGTGAATTATATCTGAATAAAGCCGTTAAGAAATACATCCAGAATTCCACCCCTGCTTACCATCAGTGCCATTAGCATGCTAGTTCAAACAACTGGCACCTGTCTTTTGGTTCACTAAAAATAGACTGCTAACTGCTCTTTTTAATTACCTCACCACTGTCTATTCTCCACAGAGCACTATAGGATCTTTGAAAATGTAAAGCAGACTGTATCATTCACCTGCTTCAACTGCCCCATTTGTCTCCTCATCACACAATCAAAGTGAAGTATCTCACCATGGCCTGAATGATCTGTTGACTTCTCCCTCAGCGACCCCCCTCTCCTGTGTTCATTTTGCTTTAGCCATATCAGCCTCATGTTCTTCAAATATGGCAATCTCATCCCTGCCTGCCTCTGCATCTTATATTTGACAAACTAGAATTTGACCCCACACCTCATTTTTATGTTGTCCAGGACTAGACTCAAATGTTATTCCATCTGAGAGGCTTTTCTTGACCAACCCTACTTAAAATAGTTCCCATTCCATCAACTTTTAGCCACTCATTCATTTTATTTTCTTCATAGTATTTATCACTGTTGGAGTTTATATTTTAACCCTTTGCACTCCGCTGTCCCCTCTCAGGGGACATCGGAATTCTAGCATATCACTTGGATGTCCCCTCTCAGGGGACATTGCAGTTTATTAGTGATTACGGGGAATTGAGTTAATTCAACGCACGTTTCCGCCGTTAGCGTCGAGTAGCTGGTAGCCAATGTCCAGAATGGTTTGGAGTGCAAAGGGTTAATTTAGCTTTTTAATTGCTTATTAGAAGTCCCCTGTACTAATTAAGTTCTATGAGAAGAGAGATTTTTGTCTTGCTCACCACTGCAATCTTAGTACCTAGAACAGTGCCATCCTCAGTGTTTGAATAAATTAGTGCAACCAGAATACTGATTATGAACATAAAGACAGTAATCACACATATACTTCCTCTTTTTCTATGCATATTTACTGTTCTATAGCCTCACTTGGAGTATTTCACATTTAGTTATATTCTTAGGATGATGTTCCCTTGAGGTTCTTTTTCAATACCATTCAGTGTATTCTATTTAGAATGTAACTTGATGCCTAGGCTGATCAGTAGTTGCATGAAAGTCCATAAAAACATGCAAAGTATTTCAGAACTTATGCTTAGTCACTCATTCCTACTCCAAAGGTGAGCAATGGCTATTTCAGTGGGGTCTAGCCTTAAAAGAACATGTTTTAATTTTCAGGTTTACTTACAGTGTGGACTTTCTCTGGCTCCTGTCCTCAGGAGAATCCTAGCAATGGGCACATTGTTGGTCATGATGGCAATATCCAGAGGCGTCAACCCCTCACTGTTGGGAGTGTTGAGATCTAGTTCTTCTGCTGTGTACTGATATAGAAGGATCTGCACAGCATCCATGTCCTGCTGTTCGACTGCTTCAAACATGGCTTCGTTGCCCTGGAAGTTCTGGAGAAGAACAAAAGCAGGTTAGTACAATTTCATAGACTAGTGTATCTTAGTAGCTTAACATTCCCACTTGTAAGTTATATAATTTTAATTTATCCCAAGGTCTCCAATGTAAACACTGTGTTGGATCTTCCTTCCATCATTTCTAAGGGACATTGAACAGACATGTACATTTAGATGCACTGATGCAAATACAGTAGAGCATGGATAGTCTACAGATAAGAGCAAACATCAACTTTTTCAACCCAGTCTTCACTTGTTTGATAGACCCTTAAAAAGTGCTCTATGAAAAAAGGGGCATGTGTCAAATAAATTTGGATTAAGCCAAGTTACCCCATTATTTTACTCTAAGACCTCTCAGGGCCTTTATTTTGACTCTCCAGTATGTGGGAAATATGACCTGTTTCTAGTATTTGTTCATAAAATGTATTTTTAGTTGCATTTGTTTGAACTGCACCTGGAATAATGTTACACATAATCCAGTTTGGGAAATGCTGGCAGAGAGAGCATAGCAATGGTAATTTAAATTGTGACTAGCTTGGATTGAGAATACACTTTCTCTGTCTCAGCCCCTCTCTTTCCACCCCATATCTTTACTATTGCTCAGACCATCATCTTCCCTTGCTTGGACTATGGTAATGACCTTCCTGTCGCAGTCTTAGTCTCCTTCAGCCCATCACTGATACAAGAGTAGTTAATCTTTCTAAAATTTACATGACATGTTGATTCCCTATTTATAATATAATCTCTAATAGCTCTACACTGCCTGCAGACTGGTTCCCCAACTCATAACTACTTTGTACTACCCCCTCCTTTTTCTCAACCCAGGGAGGGTTTCCAGGGCTAGGTGGCAAGTTGCTTTGGGATCATAGAGAACCAAAGGTTTAATACAATACCCATAAAGACAACATAGTTCTTTCAGACACATATTTCTGTAGCTCATGGGAGAAGAGTGACCCATTCACATTTACACATCTATCTGGTATCCTTTCCAAGAGTAGCTCGGTCTTTAAAATACTGAAATATTGTTGTCTTGACCTAACATAGGAGTCATGTAATTAAACTGTGTAAGGTCTTCAGTGACCAAGTATTGAATTTAGATTGGCAGGTTTTTTTTTTGGCAGGTTTTGTTTTTAGTCTCATAAAAAAATGATTCTCCCTATCAAAAGCTGCAGGTCTGCTTAGCTGAGTACATAACACATGACGGAAGAAAATACAAAGCGATTATGCAAATGCTCATTTTGACAGTGGGCACCCAGGGAATAGTTATTTTGGCATGCAATTCTCAGGACTATCTCCTGAATGGAAAGTTTTGTCAACAATCTGCCAAACTGAAGAGCCTCAGAGACTTAGGCCATAACTCAGTCACAACCAAGCCCTCCCAGAAGATGAGTTTGAAATGGGAAAACAAATGAGTGCAAAGTTAAAATGCTGCCCTGTCCACAGTTGTGCATTTGTGATTCTTAGTATGTCTCATTTCTCATGTGCCATATTTGCTCTCACTCTTAAGTCATTTCCTCCCCCATGCTTTTGCTGGCAAACTCTAGTATGCTTCTATCTGGAAAGGCTAGGGCTCATTTCTGTTTTAAACTCAAACAAATGGTGCCATTACCCCCTGCAGAAATACCCTTGCTGAGCATGTTAATGTTATGCCCTCAGCTTTTACTGAGGGCCAATATAAGAAACTACTACATGAGAATGTTTGTAACATCACCAATACTATTTTTTTATTCTCCATTACATAATTCACCATGACAGCTTATAAAGGCCAGAGGATTTAGCAACAGAAACATATTAAAGTCTCCTTATAGACTGGTTATAGTATCCCATTAGCTGATAGCTGAAAGTAAATCATTGTTTCCCTTTCTGCTACGACTGTATAGGTATTCAGAAATAAATGTAATGACAAAATTTAAGTACTATATTTGCCTAGGTTTTTAGTATATCTATTTCTCTTTCCATTCCCACCAGTTTCTTTTCTATTTTATCCTTCCATTCTTTACTTCCTCTCTTCATTCATTTTTTCACTGTTTCCCTCTATCTCTTTCTGTCTTATTTCCCATTATATAATGCATATGCATTTTTTTTGCTTGAATTCTGTCTCAAATGCCATTAAAAAGCATATGGAGTATACATTATAAATAAATAAAATATTGCTTATTGATCAATATTTAAATGAGCAATAAATCTATTTAATCTCATACTCCCTATTTGCTGCTTTTGGTATATTAGAGAATGGAAAAGGGAGAAAATTAAAAAAGAGAAAGGGGAAATGGAAATATCACAATCACTCATACTTCAGCTAACAACATAGATATGTGCAGCTCCTGTCTTACCTGGCACCCAGCATCTCTAACATTACAAACATGAAGTTCTGAGGTAAATGTGGATCCAAACACAACTGCATAAATCAAACCGAGGCAAGAATATAGAGTTTTCTTACCACTGAGGTCTTTCTGAGACTCAGCCGGTCAGTCCTTGCTCTAAAGTAGGCCTCATCAAACGAAGAGTGGCTTCCCTTCAGTTTCTCAGAGAGGTTCCTGTACAAGCGTTTGGCGGCATTGGGAGATGACGGGGCGCTATGTTTTTTTGACTGAGAAAGATGTAAACTCTGCATTTGTTGGGTCATTTTCACACGACAGTTCCTAAGAAGAGGAAAAGATAATGTATCATTTACACAACATAATTAAAATTGACACAGAATTTTTATCTTCTCTAGTAACCATCTAGAATCCTACTAAAACCTTATAGCTGTAAGAGACCTTCAAAGTCACCAAACCAGCCTTCATGTTATAGATGAGAAAGCTGAAACTCAGAGAAAGGAAGAAGCTTGTTTATGGCCACATAGTTAATTATTGGCAGAAAGGAAACTCTATTTATTTACTATGTGAACATCTACATGCAAACATATATATGTCATGAGCCTCTGCTTCACATCTTTTTGTCTCTCTCATTTGGAGGAAGCATCTCAATTCTATAACCCAGGGAGTCTGTTCAGTTCTTCTTGGGTATATGTAATTGGTTTCGTTCTGCTTACCTCCTTCTAGACCAGTGGTTCTCAACTTTTTCTAGTGCCACGACCCTTTAATACAGTTCCTCAGGTTGTGGTGATCCCAACCATAAAATTATTTTTGTTGCTACTTCATAACTAATTTTGCTACTGTTAATGAATCTAATGTAAATATGTGTGTTTTTCTATGGTCTTAGGCAAACCTGCCAGCGGTTTTCAATCTGTGGGTCGCAACTGTAGAAGAAATGCTGCTGTAGAGCCTAAGGAGAGGGAGAGGGAGAAAGTTCAATGTGAGAGAGACACACGTTGATTGGCTGCCTTCTGCATGCTCCCCACCTGGGCTGGGAGTGAAATTGCAACCCAGGTACATGCCCTTGACTGGGAATAGAATTGCTGCTGTAGAGCTCAAGACCATCGGAAAACAGGTATTTACATTACGATTCATTAACAATAGCAAAATTACAGTTATGAAGTAGCAACAAAAATAATTTTATGGTTGGTGCTCACCACGACATGAGGAACTGTATTAAAGGCATTAGAAAGGTTGAGAACCACTGTTTTAGATGCTGCTCTCTGTTGGCTGTATAAGAAAACCTGGTATTCTTGCAGAATCCCCTTCTCTCGAGGTTTGAATTATGCCTGGTTTTTTGAGATCTGGTGAACCAACTCAGTGCCCAGGGGTTTAGGGGATTTATCCCATAGGCTAGTCCCTGTTCACCCCAGATACTATTCACTACCAGCATTTTCTAAGTAGTACTTGACTGCTGTTCCACAAATATCTACACAGGTCCCAATGTAGTACTTGAAGTCAGTTTCCAGGTGAGCCAAAGCCATTTCAAAAGCCACCCACCATTATGTTGGATACTGCTATTGAAATATATGTGCTACCAAGGCTGCTGGCATGCATACACATATTGGATGAATACATAAATGAAATTACCAGTCAAGGAAGTAATATGTAAAATGTCCCCACCCCTGATGCAGCCTTTGGTGCACTGGGCCCGGGTCTATCTAAGAGTATGCTGCTGTATTCCCACCACCTCCCCTCAAATCTCCAGTCCTTGAATTTTTATAGCCTTATGGATCCCACAATTTGTAACTTGTAGAACCTCTTTTATTGAACTGTTCACAGGACTGACTTTAATGATTTCCCAATTCCTACAGGATGAAATATAAATTCTTTAACCTCATAGATACTGCTTCTCTCTTAAGCATCATTTACTATACCGCTTCTCTCTTAAGCATCATTTACTATACCTCTACATTTTATATTTCAGTCTTTCTGACTCCTTGGGGTTTCTTAAGTAGATTAAACTTTTTCCTGCTTCTGGGTTTTGTATGCACCACTTTGTACATATTGGAATTCTATCGGTGTCTTTATAACCTAAGAAACAATAGCTGATGCGTAAAGTCTGTGCTCAAATAGTCTTTCACATCCCCAGGGAAAACTATGTAATTCTTTACTCATTCAGTTAGGATATGCTTGTTATAACAACTATTTTCTTGTATCACAACTGTTTTTTTTTTGTTTTTTTTTGTTTTTTTGGCTTTCTGTCTCCTGATAGACTATATGCATCTCAAAATAAGCACTGCCAAATATCCATAGCACCTAAAATGTACCTTCCTCAGAGTAAAAGGAACATAATACATATTGGGATATGAATTATTACTCTTCCACCTACTGTGTGAACTTGGGCAAGTTACTTAACATGTCTGAATCTCATTTTTATCATTTATAAAATAAGGATAAATAATAACATCCACATATTTTAGTTGTGAGGATTTGTTGAGATAATGCATGTAAAGAGTTTAAAGTACAAGGTAGTTTATGGCAGCTGTTATTTTTGTTATAGAAGATAATAGATACCTTAGAAGATTAATAGATACCTTAGAATATAGAATAAATGAAGGAACATATGAGACTGTTGTATATAATGTATTAAGGAAATACCCAGAAAGCTAATTTCCTCCTCATGCCTCTGAATTGGGTTCCATGTCTACTAGCAGCAACAAATCTTGATTAACTTACACTTTCACAAATGGAAGTCCATCTTCGCTACATTGTTACCGTATTTTTCGGCGTATAAGACGACCTTTGAAATGAAAAAAAGTCAACTGAAAATCGGGGGCAAAAGACCAAAATTGCACAAAAATTAACTGCAGATCTTGACGGCAAAATAAGTCTTTTCTTTGAAGTTGAGGGTTGTCTTATACAGCGAATATAGGCCTAACTGTAAAATTAGGGGGTCGTCTTATACGTCGGAAAATTGTCTTGCTTACATTTCCTCCAACACAAAAAGACTTTCTAGTGCCTTCTAAGTTCTAAGGTGGTCAGACCTATTCAGAATTAGTCATGCCCAGTCTTACCTAATAGTCTCATTTAAATTTGGGAGGATGATATAAAGCACTGTCTGTAGTGTGTATGAATGTATGAATGTGTTTTCATAAATCTTTAATCTTTTAATTTATACAAAAGCAAAAATGAAAAGATTAGGTTATTTGACATGTTTTTCTATTTACAAGTCCTTTACTTTTAATTTAATAGCAACTATAGTGATTCCTCTATATCTTTTTAGTTCTACAAAAATTCCAGATTGATATGCAACCTGGCTCACAAGAGGACTGACTAAAACTCTTTCTTTCTGCCCTTTGTCTGTAGCCTTTCTCTTCAAAATTAATGCCCAGTTAGTGCCATCTGTCTTGTCTACATCATTATCATTCCCAAAATAACTCTACTTTTTTTTTGTATCTGACACAGTGCCCAGGAGTCCAGTAAATAAGTTATTTTCGATTGATCATATTCCAGCTACTTGCTCTACAACTGATGACACCTACCTATTGGCCCCTTTTGTCTTTGCTCATGTCCCATCTGTTCTTTTTAGTTAAAATAGATTTACTTTCTGTCTCTGACTTCCTTACCATACTCTCCAGCTGTCCCTTCCTTCCATTCTATCCTTCAGCATATTTTTATTCTTCTAGATGTTATCTGTTATGTATTTTTCTTCCTCTGTATTTAAAATTTTGTATGGTTAGAAATACCAAGAAAGACAACTTCCTATTATCTGTTCTCATAAACAGGCATGCCCCTTTTAACTAACTATTTTTTTTTTTTTTTTACCCTTATGGAAAGAAACAAGCATTTGAGAAGCATTATAGCTTTGGTTTTGATTATTTGGCAGACCCAAGCGCGAATCCTGATATTGTTATCTATAATCTATGTTACTTTGGACAGTCACATAAAAATGTAAATTATTTGAGTTTGTGTAATCACAGTAGCCACTCAATAAACAACAGCAATTATTAAAGTTACCTCAAATCTTCCCAAAAACAGACACCAAAGTATATTGCAACAATTTAAATAGCTTTCTTATTTTAAACAATGTTTTGAAATCTGACTTTATGTATTTATTATACTATTTAGTTTTTATTTTGATAGATAAGTTTAAATATTTTAATATGTGTTTTAGTAACATAGTAAAATAGGAAGAGCAAATAGAACTTCAAACTATTGAAGGGAAGAGAGGATTAAAGATAAAAAGTATAAAACAAAGAAGCAATATAATAAGAAAACAATAAATACACATGTAAAGTAAAGTAGTAGGGTTAAATTAAATATATCCGTGAGCACAATATATTTACATGGTTCAATTTTTTTAATAAAAGGCAAAACAGTCAATTGAGATTTTTAAAAAGCCATTTACAAGCCATACACCTAATAAATATTTCACAGAAAGATGATATAGAATAATAGTATGACAGTGGAAATAGCGAACTAAGGACCTCTAAATTTTCTAAAGAACTAAATTTTTTCCTCCACAAAAGAAATGAGAACACTACTAAAATTGGTCAGAATTAACTTTTTCAGAACCATAGGAATTAACAAAAAATTTGCAGCAATCCAGGAAGTGTTTATTCAAGAAGAGTGGATAAATTCCGTAAGAATAGTAAGCTTAGTGGCATCTTTACCTTGCTTAATTTCCATATTCCCCCACCTCTGTGGTGGCCTTGAAGACCAAGAACCTATGTTCATCGTAAAACAAAACAAAAATTTTTATAAAGTAGCCTGGCAGCCACTGGTGGTGCAGAATGATGATGGAGTTCCTTCAAAACCCCATTTTCAGAGAACTGTCATTATATGACCTGTTTGGTGTTTCCTTGGAAGAGCCCACTCACAGGGCTTTTCTCTATTTGCCCTGACTTTGAGCTTACCAAGTACAAAATAACCTTTTCCTCTGGGTATCTGTAAAAAATAAAATTCAGCAACTGTTTAACATTACAGTTGCCCGAGGTGGTGGATAAGAGTGGGGCAAACAATAGACTAATCAAAAAGCTTAAAGGAAAAGCTTATATGAATGTACATGAAATACTTTGAAAAGCTCTGACACATTCCTGGGGCTTTTTCAGACCTCATGCATGCCCAGGGTTGGGAGCATTCCCATGAAACACCTGAGAAGGTCCTAAGCTCTCATATTGCCTGACTTTGAGGCACTGTGCAAGCAGGAAGTGAAGGCTAAGGCAGAGCTGTCAACTGCCTACTGAGTATTGAAGGTGTGCCCACAAGTGCACACAGAGCCCCCATGCAATGACTGGGAAACTTATTAGTTCCAGGCACTTAATATTTTTGTTCAATGATTAGCTGACCACTAAACTAACCAAGAAGAGACTTAGTAGCCACATATGACAATAAATACAGACTTTACAGATACAGTTCTAAAAAAATCACTAAACCTTGAGGAAGGGCAATAATCTGATTTCTAGAGTTGCTGCATTGTTATTTAAGATGTGTTTTCAACAATAACAACAACAACAACAAAGTTAGGCATGTAAAGAAACAAAAATCTTTTCCATTCACAGGAAGTAAAGCAGTCACTAAGCAAGGCCAGATGCTGGATTTATTAGACAAAGACTTTAAGTTTCATATCTTAAATATTTTCAAGGACCCAAAGAACCATGTCTAAAGAAATAAAGGTAATTATGAGAATGATATCTCACAAAATGTTCTAAAGAAAGATGTTTTTCTTCTAAAGAGGAGACAGATATGTTGAATGAAGGTGGGTTGGTCTTTGCAACATGACTATAGGATCAGACTTTAGGATATAGTTAGCCAGGTAAAGACATTCTATGGGAAAGTTATTTCTAGTTTTATATTTTCTTTTTTTGCATGTTAATAATTTTTAAATTCCCAGATCTTTAACGAAAGTCATGTTAAATGTTACAACTTGCCAAACATTTAAGGAAGAAATAATACCAATTCTACACAAAACTCTTCCAAAAAATTGGCTTCATTTTGAGGCTATCAATGCCCTGATAGCAAAGTAAAAAAAAAAAAAGGTATTTCAAGAAAAAGCTATCACCCAATGTCTCTCGTGAACAGAGGGGGAAAACCTCCATAAAAAGTTAGCAAGTAAAATCCTGCAATACACAAAAAGGATACTACTTCATGATCAAGCATGGTTTACTCCAAGAAAGCAAGGTTGGTTTAATAGTCAAACATCCATTGATGTAATCACTACATTAACACACTACACGAAAAAAATATGGATATTATAATAGATGCAGAAAAACAGCATTTGACATATTTCAATACCCAATCATGATTAAAAACAAAAACAAAAACAAAAAGCCCAAAACTTTCAGAAATAAAAGGGGTCTCCTCAACCTGATAAAGGAAATCTATAAAAAGTTATAGTCAACACTATTTTTAATGATTAAAGACCAAATGCTTCCTTTTGGGTCAGATTCAAGGCCAAAATGCTTACTTCTACCTTTTCTATTGTACTGGGCATTTGGCCAGTGAAATAAGGCAAGCAAAAGAAAGGAATATAGATTGGAAAGAAAGAAGCAAGATACTCTTCATTTTGCAGGTAACAGGAAAGTTTTGTAGAACAAATCTTAGGAATAAATACAACAAAACGACATATACTTAAAATTACATGGCATTAATGAGTAACATTAAAGAATACCTAAATAAATGGAGAGATATACCTTGTTCATGCATTGGATGAGAAGAATTATTAGTATTAGCATTCAAAGAAGAATTAAAACCTTTCTTCAATTCCAAAAAAATTCAAGAGGAAGGCACATTTCCAAGCTCTTTCTATGAAGCCAACATTACCCTAATCCCAAAATCAGATAAAGACACCACAAAGAAAGATAATTACAGACCAATATGCCTGGTAAACATAGATGTTAAAATCCTCAACAAAATTCTAGCAAATCGGAACCAGCATTACATTCGAAAGATCATACACCATGACCAAGAGGGATTTATTGGGGGAATGCAAGGCTGGTACAATATCTGCAAATCAATAAACATAATACATCACATCAATTGACGCAGAAAAAGCATTGGACAAAATCCAACACAGAAGGGTACCGGGAAACACCTCGCTCGTCTGCTTTTCCCCCAGCATACATCCCATTGCTCCTGTCTGGGCTGGAGGCAGGAACAGGACCCACTCACTCTGTGGAGGAAGTGCTACAAGAGGTCTCCCTGGAGGAGGAGGCACCCCCCATGCCTCAAGCAAAATGGGAATGGAGGGATAAAAATCTCTCAGCAAAATAGGAATAGAGGGATCATAATTCAACATAATAAAAGCCTTATATGACAAATCTACAGCCAACATCATACTCAATGGGCAAAAACTAAAACCATTTCCCCTAAGAACAGGAACAAGACAGGGATGCCCACTTTTACCACTCCTCTTCAACATAGTGCTGGAAGTGCTAGCCATAGTGATCAGACCAGTGATCAGACCAGAAGAAGAAATAAAAAGACATCCAAACTAGAAAAGAAGCAAAACTGTCATTATTTACAGGTGACATGATGTTGTATATAGAAAATACTAAAGATTCCATCAAAAAACCCAAGACTTAATAATAAATGAATTTGGCAATGTAGCAGGATACAAAACTAACACCCAGAAATCTATGACTTTATATACTATAATGAACTCACAGAAAGAGAAACTAAAAAAATATATATATCATTTAACATTGCACCAAAAAAAATTAAGATAAATAGGAATTAATTGAGGAGGTAAAAGACCTGTACTCAGAAAAATACAAGATTTGCAAAATAAAAGATAGAGGAAGGCATAAACAAATTAAAGAATATATTGTGTTCATGGCTTGGTAGAATCAATAGCATTAAAGTGTTCATTCTACCCAAAGCAATTTATAGATTCAGTGCAATTCCCAGTAAAATACCAATGGCATATTTCAGAGACCTAGAACAAATTCTCCAAAAATTCATATGGAATAAAAAAACAACAACAACCCAAATAGCCGCAGCAATCCTGAGAAAGAAGAACGAAGTTGGAGGGATCACAATACCAGATATAAAGCTGTATTACAAAGCCACTGTTCTAAAAACTGCCTAGTACTGACACAAAAACAGACATTTAGACCAATGGGACAGAACAGAGAACCCAGAAATCAACCCAAACCATTAAGCTCAATTAATACTTCACAAAGGAGGCAAGAGCATACAATGGAGTTAAGACAGTCTCTTTAATGAATGGTGTTGGGAAAATTGGACAGATATATGCAAAAAAATGAAACTAGAACACCAACTTACACCATACACAAAAATAAAATAGATAAAGGAGTTAAACATACATAAGACGGGAAACCATAAATATCTTAAAAGAATCCATAGGCAGCAAAATATTAGACATAATGTCATAGCAATTTCTTTTTTACTGAATCAGCTCCTAGGACAGTGAAAACTAAGAACAAAATAAACAAATGGGACTACATCAAAATTAAAAGCTTATGCTCAGCAAAAGAAATCAACAAAACAACAAGAAAGCCCACTGTCCCAGAAGGGTGTCTCCTGCACAGCAGCTCTTCCATTGAAGACACAGCTGGTCCTCACAGCCAATTGGCCTGGAAGTCAATTCCCTCAATGATACCAACGGCAATTAAGGCTTAACTACAAGACTGTGCACACAGTCCACAAAGGGGTGCACCAAGAGTGTCCACCTTAGATGACTGGGGAGGCTGAACCACGGTGACCTATAGGACACCTACCACACAAGACCACTATCAGCTCAAGGAGACTTAGCAGCTACCCAATACACAGAAACAACAGGGAAGCAGCCAAAATGTGAAGACAAAGAAATTTGTCGCAAATGAAAAAAAATGGATGAAAGCAAAATACTGGATTCAGAGTTCAAAACCACAGTTATAAGGTTACTCAAGAATCTTCTAGAAACCTCCGAGGAACTTAGTGAGACCTTTAAGGATCTTAGTGAGAATGTCTCTCCCCCCCCCCCCCCAAAAAAAAGATGAAATTAAACATATACTGCCTGAAATAAAGAATAATATACTGCCTGAAATAAAGAATAATATAGAGATACAACAACTCAACAGTAGACTAGAGGATCCCAAGAATCAAATCAAAGATTTGAAATATGAGGAAGTAAAAAACACCCAAACAGAAGAGCAAAAAGAAAAAAAATCCCAAAATATGAAGATAATGTAAGGAGCCTCTGGGACAACTTCAAGCGTACCAACATCTGAATTATGGGGGTGCCAGAAGAAAAGAGAGAGCAAGATACTGAAAACCTATTTGAAGAAATAATGACAGCAAACTTCCCTTACCTTGTGAAAGAAATAGATTTACAAGTCCAGGAAGCATGGAGAACCCTAATCAAGAGGAATCCAAAGAGGACCACACCAAGACATATAATTAAAATGCCAAGGGCAAAAGACAAAGAGAATCTTAAAAGTAGCAAGAGAAAAAACAGCTGCAAGAGAGTACCCATACAACTGTCAGCTGATTTCTCAGCAGGCCTGAAGAGTGGCAAGAAATATCCAAAGTGATGAATAGCAAGAACCTACAACCATCATTACCCAGCAACGCTATCATTTAGAATTGAAGGTCAGATAAAGAGCTTCACAGACAAGAAAAAGCTAAAGTAGTTCACCACCACCAAACCAATATTATATGAAATGCTGAAGGGTATTCTTTCAGAAGAGGAAGAAGAAAAAGGTAAAGATAAAAAAGTATGAACAACAAAGTGACAACAAATACACATCTATCAACAAGTGAATATAAAAATCAAATGAATAAAAAATCTGATGAACAGAACTGGTGAATGTAATAGAATCGGGCATGGAAAGGGAGCGGGCTAACAATTCTGGGGGTGGGGGAAAGGGATGTGGGGGGTGCGGGAAGAGATTGGACAAAGAGCTTACACCTATGGATGAGGACAGTGAAGTGGGGGAGGGAGGAGACGAGAGCTTGGGGTGGGGTGGGAACGGGGTGGAAGGGAGCTATGGGCAAAAAAAGAGGAACATCTATAATAATCTGAACAATGAAGATTAATTTTTAAAAAACTGTGGTACATCTATGCAATGGAATATTATGCTGTTGTAAAAAAGAAGGATCTCTTAACCATTTGCAACAGCATGGATGGACCTGGAGAGCATTATGCTAAGTAAAATAAGCCAACTGGAGAAAGATAAATATCACATGATCTCACTCATTTGTGGAATATAATGAACAAAATAAACTGGTGAACAAAAAAATAGATCCAGAGACACAGAAGCATCAAACAGACTGTTCAACCTCAGAGGGAAGGGGGGTGGTAAGAGAGCAACCAAAGGACTTGTATGCATGCATATAAGCATAACCCATGGATACAGACAGGGTGGGGTGGGGGGGGATGGTAAGGTTGGGGGTGGTGGTGAGGGCATGTTCTGGGGAGTGAGAGTGGCTGGGGAGAAGTCAATGGGGAAAAAAGGAGACATGTAATGCTTTAAACAATAAATAATAATAATAATAATAATAATAATAATAATAATAATAAACTAGTATTGTTAAGTTGTTAATTCTTCCAAATTGAGAGTCAATACAATTTCAAAAATTCTAGCAGGATTTTTTTTTTAAATTAAGCTGGTTCTAAAATTTTTATAAAAATAGAAAGTATCTAAAATTTTTAGTCAGAAAAACTTTGGGAAAAAAACAAAGTTGGAAGACTTACATTACCTAACTTCAAGAGTAGCTTTAAAGCTATAGAGATCAAGACGTGCTATATTGGTGTAAAGATAGCAATAGAGATAAAGACAGTGACATAAAGTTAGATGAATGAAACAGAGCCCAGACACAGACCAAACATAGATGACCCATTGGTTTTTGACATAGGTGTCAAGGTAATTCAATAGGGAAAAATAAACTTTTCAACTCCCCCACCCCCCCCAAAAAAAAACCCAAAACAAACAAACAAAAAACCCTCAACCACAACTTTACATCATGTATAAAAATTAATTTGAAATGAAAATAACTGCAAAAGCTAAAACTATACAACTTCTATGAAAAACATAGAATATCTTTCTGAACTTGAATAAGAATGATTTTTTAGAGGAGGCACAAAAAGCATAAATTAGAAAATAAATAGATAAACCAGGACTTTACGAAAATAAAGTATTTTGTTCTTTGATTTCAGCTACCCTGTTGGAAGATCTTTAATACACCTGGAGCCAAGCTATTATATAAGGAAAGAGTGATTGTATCCTGGAGCAGCATTTGCCAACCTTTCGGACCTCACAGACCACCAATGGTCCAAGGACCACCAGTTGGCGACCGCTGTCCTGGAGAATCCAGGTCCAAAATGGCAACATAACCTCTGAAGTGTGGAGCCTCTTCAGGTTTACTTCAAAACCGCCTGGTCAGCGGGCCTTGGCTGCTTGCTCAGATAGAAAGCAAGCCTCGGCTGCTGCCCTCGTCTTTCTCCTAACACAACCAGCTGTTCAAGTGAATAAAAAATGGCCGCCATCATGATTGTGGTGACAGTAGCTCTGACTCAGCCAGACCTATGGAGGGAGGCTCCCGCTTCACTAATGGCTACCATGAGGAACTGGGTAACATGATCTAGAAATGGGAAAAACTGGACCAGTAAGATAGGAGACTGGAAGTAGCCAAGAGGTAATTCTTCATTCCTCTCCTGTGGACTGTTTTGAGGGCTTCTTGGAAGCAATCATATACGGACAACCACATGTTTTTGCTTGTGAAGCCTTGCTAATTCATTGCACTTCAGCCTATACTTATTTTTCCTCCTTCCTTCACTCATTTCCCCCTTTCCTTCACTCCTGATGCCCTGAAGTTGTATATCCCTATAACCAATAGAACATTCGCAGTCAGCTTTGCCACTGGCTTTGTTTTCACAGGCTAAGATAAATCTAAGAAAACCATTTGAGAAAGTCAGACTATTACTATATTCTCATTTTACAAACAAGGAAACTGAGGTCCAGGGGGATTAGGTAACTTGTCCAGATCTTACAGGTAGTAAATAGAGAAGGCAGGATTTGAACTCTGACTTCAAAGCCCATGCTCTCGGCAACTCGGATGTTATTCTGCCTGAGGGTCTGGCTGCCTGTCAGTTTCTTCTTCTAGACCTTGATTCTGAAGACAAGATCTTGCCCTCATGAGTTTTGGCATGTCCAAGGTCTCTGTTTCACAGAGATTACTTGTGGAACTTTTGAATTGCATTTGTACTGTGGAAAATGATCTGAGCCAGTTTGGAGGAGAAGCTGTTGTAAGACAAAGCATATTAAAAACAGGAGCTCTAGGCACTTCTGACAGCTGGGTAGACAGATACATTCAGTGAAGGGGACATTCTGACTAGGACAAGATTGCTTTTCAGGCTGTGGTGTGAACTAGGGACCTTCAGACTTCAACCTGCCTGTGACTACACAGAAAAGAAAGTGTGACGCCTCCATCCTCCATCTAACTCCCCCCTACTGGTAATATGACAGATACGTCTGATTGCTAGAGGGTAGCCAATGCTATTACACTGATATACAACAGGTGGAAGCATCCTTTCAGGTTTCTGTGCATTAAACAATATTATGTATTCAGTTATTCAGTGACAACTTTTGAAAGGTCACTGTGACTTCACAGCAAGAAGACTAGATTTTGAAGTTTGAAAGCATGTTTATGAGGAAGAAAATAGAAAAAATTAATACCGACTTTCTAGGTCAATAAACTCTCATAGATGTTCTACTTCATAATTTACATATCCTATATAGACCCTGGGGATTCAAAGGTGAATGAGATAGGATTCCTCATAGTACGATAAACTGTCTTAGTTTGCCTAGAACCGAGGTGATTCCCAAAATGCAGAACTTATAGTGCAAAAACTGGGGAAGTCCTGGACAAATTGATTATGCAACCTTGCCCCAGGAGTTCATAGGATAAAAGGGAAGACAGTTATTCAAGTGTCGCTATGAAATAGTGTGACATGTACAATTATGGGGTAACTAGAGGCCTGTTGCACAAAATTTGTGCACTGGGCTGGGGGTGGGCAGCCCTCAGCCCAGCCTGTCCCCTCAGGGGATGTCCTCCTGACAGCTTAAGTAGGGAGTCCTACTGACGGCTCCCATGGGAAGCGGGCCTAAGCCATGGTCTGGCCTCCCTTTGTAGGAGGTCGGGCTGATCAGGGGAAGGCACCATTCCCATCACACTGCTAAATGCTGCCACTGTCAGCCGCTGCAGCCACCAAGGTGTTTTCATCAACACGGACTCCAGTCCCTTCACTATGAAAAAATGACAACTTTTTTAAGGCATTTTCAAGATGTGTCTTTCATAGGATATGACTTTTTTTTAAATTTTTTTATTCTCACCCGAGGATATGTTTCTATTTATTGATTTTTAGAGAGCATGGAAGAGAGAGGGAAAGACAGAGAGAAATATTAATGTGAGAGGGACACTTCGATTGGCTGCCTCCTGCATGAGCCCTGATATGGGCCCCAGCCAGGAAGGAGCCTGAAACTTAGGTACATGCCCTTGATCAGAATCAACCCAGACCCTGCTGTCGGCAGGCTGAGGCATTATTCACTGAGCCAAACTGGCTAGGGCAGGATATGACATTTTTTAGCCCCTCTAGCAGCAGACCTTCGTGTTTTCCTCCAGGAGTGAGGTGGGAAAACCTTAGATCACCTTCTTGGATTCTTATTACTTAAATAACCAAGAACACTGTGAGTGGCTGTGTACAGGGTGCTTAGCCAATGAGCAGTCAGAAAAGGTGTTTCCTCTGCAGCTCACATGCAAAGGCCGCCACCTGTGTGCATCCACTGGGGTGGGGCTGTGGTCTGAGCCGCACCAGTTGTGACTATAAAGGTGTCCCAGAAAAATTTGCATATTAATATGCAATATATATATGCAATATATATGCGTGTGTGTGTGTGTGTAGATATAGATATAGATAGATAATAATAGCTTTTACATCTATAGCACTCTATGTGATCCAGGAACTATTTAGAATAATGCTTTTATGTATATCAGCTCCCTGCATCCCATTATAGCCCTGTGAAGGAAGGACTGTTATCCCCATTTTACATAGTCAGAAATTGAGGCATACTAGAGAGCAGATTTGGGATTCAAACCCCAGAAAATATGGGTCTAGGTCTGAGATATTAACCTTTAAACACTGCTCTCAAATGCCTAATGCAAAGAAGTAGCACGCAGGGATGAGTGATTAACTTTGTGGGTAATAGAGCTGGTGATGGGAGTAGGTGGTGTGAGGAAATGAGTTAGAGAAGGTGTTCCCTGAGCGGGATTTGGAATAGGAAGTGAGGCATCAATTAGCAGGAAGGAAAGAAAAAGTCATCCAGGTACAGTATCTTAGATGAGGACATAGAGATGTGAAATGCCATTGTGTGGCTGGTAGGTCAGTGTCCACAGTAGTGAGTTTCGTCCACCATTCCAAGACCTTGGGAAAGCAGCCTGGAGAGATAGCAGTGCCTGGCCATCAGACTTTGTATGCATGATTAGTATAGACTTCCGCCGGTTCACAAAGGGGAAGCACTAGGGAACTTTAAGCAAGATCTGAGATACTCATTTCCAGAGAATTATTCTGATAGCACCTGGTGGGTTATTTGAACGGGAGTTGAGTATAGTGGAACGAGTGGTGTTTCATACAAGTATGAAGCTCTTGAAAAAGTCCCTGTAACTTCAAATGCAGCATATGACAATGGGGATAGAGAGGGTGGAACAGATTTTTAAAAAGAAAAGAAGCAAAAAGGACCAAATTTGGTTAGTGATTGGATGGAGGGGCTAAAGGAGTCAGGGAATCTGAAAATAACTCCTTTGAGCTTTGCTTGGTTGACAGATGCATAATGTCCCACCAATAATTGAAAGGTATGTGTGGCAGGGGAAGGAGTATAGGAGGAAGAGAGGATTTAAAAGGGGAAAGATAGTGAGTTCAGCTTTCCCTAGTGTGACTCTCAAGGGTCTAGAGGAAGTTTAGCTGGTATAGTCTAATCCAAGTATTCCATAAAAAGAAGGAGTTTGCTTGTTCTAAAGGCTACTTAGTTTTCTGATTAAGGGTGAAACAATTATGAGAGTAGTTCCTGGAGAAAGTTATGAAATAAATAGGAAGCAATAGAATTGATATAATATTAAGGCAATATTGGGTTTCCGCTGAGACAGAAACATTTTAATACATTCATTTATGGTAAGGCATCAGTGGCTTAATTATTTTTTCTCCTAAGATATTTGTACTTTGTAAAAGACAGAAGTACTTAAGTGAATTCCTGATGAAAGAATTTCGGGTATCTTAATCCTAGAGATGGGGCAATTTCCCTCCCTCCCTCGCTCCCTCCCTCTCTCCAAATCATAGTGCATTTATATCTGTAGTTCCATGTATAAGGGTATGGGGGTAATTTGAACAATTGAAAGTAGTCAAATTCTAGACATGAATTTTACTCAGTCATGAACTAAGCCCCAAATATTTGCATGTTTGTTCAAAACATTTAAGATCTTTTGGATCTTGGCATCATGAGAATAGAAAATAAGTTACTATTGATCAATATTGAAAAATTATTTACATGGCTTATTTGTTTGAATTTGAAGCTATTTTAATGCTGTTTTCCAGCTCTATTCTCCCCTTCTAATCCTTTACGTGCGATCATGCTTCCTTCAGTGTGCTGTATATCCCTTGCATGGGGAAGGGGCATGCCTCTCCTCTTCCCCACTCATCTGTGGGTTTCTGATGCATGGTCTCAGTGTGTATACAACGGTCTTGATTATCTGTTGCACCCTTTAACAGGAAAGCTTTTAAGAAGCATCTCATGGATATATTAATTGAGGTTAGCATGACTTCTTTGAAACTATTGGGAATGGAGGTCCACGGAGAATAAGACCATTTTCCAAAGATACAGGCTGCTATCCTGACATCTCTAGCCACTAGAAAATTCTATCTCCTTTCTGTTAGAATGTCAGGAGAATCACCCTGCACTTGTGATGGAGTGGCCTGAGGTTACTTTCTACTAGGCAAAACGTCACCCATCTCTCAGATTTCCTAACTTTGGTTTTTATTTAGAGAAGCATGCTGCTCACTGTTCCAACATCATCCATCTCTGTCAGCATCTAATACCACAACTTCATCTGAATGGCCAGTGATATATTGCAGATAGAGTGCACCAAAGACATGAAACCATGTATGACATTTATATGGACTCTGAGCCCACCAGAGATGGATTGATACTGCCATAAAGTCATGTAGTAGCCAAGCAAACAAAAGTCTAGGGAGATGTGGTGGTAGTGGTAGGAAAGCAATAGGTTTCTCCATTCAGACTCCCCTCTATAGAGGTTGGCTTACATCTGACTGAGGAAATGAAGAGGATCAAGTGAAAATAGGGGTTTGGGGGCCCAAATAGGAAAAAACAACCTCGATTATCAGTGGTACTTCTAGCAGCCTTGGCTGGGCTAAGGACCAGCACAGGTAATTGGACACTTGGAACCACCCACTTCGAACCTAGTGCACACTGGCTACCATCTATCGATATCTTCATGGAATGAAGAAAGGATTTAAGGAACATGGGTGCAGAAGTGCAGTGGGTCAAGGGAGGGTTGGCATGCAGCATGTCCACTGTATGCCCTTGGCAGGTATCCTCAACATCACAGTCATCATGTCATTTATAGGCACACTGACCCAGGATGGACAGAAGGCTGCCTTCTACTCTGTCCAGGCTGCAAGCTGCATTCAAGATAGCAATATGTCTGGGTTTATACCCACGATTATCAGCATGATGGGACCCATCTTTACCTGATCCAACAGGTATTTTGTAGGTACTCAGGCACCCACTTAGAAAATGATCTTATGCAATGAGAGAGCAATTTATTTTTCATAGCTAATGCTAATCGGTTATGCAAGCACATAATGTCTTTAAGCTTGCTGCAAACAAAATGCTCAGTGATCCGAAGTGGGGGCTTCCCCACCCCCAACCTTGCCTCTCCACATGGACGTGTGTGCAGTGCTATGGACCATTCTGTGCTCATGTGCATTCTCCATGGACCACCTGCAGCTAAGCTCGGAAGATGCAAATTTTTTATATCATGAAACCGCAGCAACATATACACGTTTAAAAATTAACCAGTAGCTAAGAAAGCCCACATTCACACGGAGAAAGACAATAAATTTGACTTACCAGTTTAGGTTGTTTGAGGCAGCAGAGGAGCAAGTTGCTGGTGATTGTCCAGTGCTTTCATTCAATAAATCACATTGACTTTGCCTTCTCCTGTGGCTCAGCCTCTGCACAAAGCAAGCGAACCTCCTTCCTATTCTGTGTAAGGAATAAAATGGGAACAGGATCACTACAGGCAAGAGCTGAAGTCCATGATCACTAAGCTACTCTTAGTGCGAAATGAAAGAGCAAACGATGCACACAGAGAGGAGGGGAGAGGGAGACAGCTTGGCTCAGAAGCTAGATGTATTTCGGGACTGCAGCCTCGGGAAGGCTTGATTTCTCAAGCTCTTGTGCATGTAGTAAAAGGATGCCATCCCTTCAGTGTGCCTCAGTCTCTTGTATCTGGGTGGTTCTTTAGGAACAGAATGCAGGGACAACAAGCTTCATGGCAAATAAGACTGAGTAGGAACCAGCTGTCACTCAAGGATGAGCTGTGGGACAGCGAGGCAGCCAGTTAGCTTTGCACTAGATCAATTGCAGGGAAAGAAATACCGGCTGGCTTTTGAAAGCCTGCAAGTGAACTGCAGCTCTCTAGGGCCAGTCACCCCCTTATTCCCACAACTGCCAGAAGCACCCAGGTGGCAGCCAACCCCCACCTCAAGGCCCCTGTGCAATCCCTGATCAGCTCCTGCAGAAGCAAGGGATAGTTTAAGAAAGCTCTCAATCCAGTCGGGATTTCTCAAAGAAGCTCGACCTTTTGTCGGAGCAGGTTCTGAGCAAGTAGTCCGCAGACAGGGGGCTTAGGATATGGAGAGCCTCAGTATTTAGAGGAAGATTCCAGCACTTCCTGCAGGCAAGCCGCCTATGGGTGCACCTGGCTCCTTTCACAGCAGTATGCATTACATGACTAAAAAGACAGAATGAATTTCCTAGAAAGCCACTAATGTAGGCATTTTTTAATGTTTCTCACTAAAGTAAAATGGCAAGAGACTTTCACAGGCTGCTTATTGCGTTAGGGAGACATTGCAGATTGAGAGCACATATGAATACTCCCCTTCCCCTCCCCCACCACGTCCCTAGCAACAGCTTTAAGACTCTTTCTAAAGCTCTATTCAGATCTCTCTCTCTCTGCCAAATGAAAGCTTAGCTGCTGGGATGACTTCAGAAATAATTGTGGACCCTTCTACTAGGTAGCGACTGGGCTGTTATTTATACCTGGAGTGGAATCAACTCCCCAACTTTGAATGTGACTCTGTGGGTAATCAGTTTCTTGGTTATGAACAGGAGGCTGGGGCACTCATCTTTGTCCTGGTTAATTAGAATCCTGGCAGGCTGTATTCCTGAAATCCCCTCCTTTCTAGGGATAGCATCTCCCTGGTCCCTGCCAGGTGCTGTTCTGGAATCTGAGCAAGACCCAGTGACTCCTAAAACCCCCTGTCCAAAGGAAGAGCTCAGTTTAGCTTTTCACAAAGGTCTTTTTTTTCCCATTAGAAAGTCAGCATCTTCCTCTGAAATACTTTCTCTCCTAGGACTTATTCAGCATTGCTACAAATTATTAAATTTGGGACTATTCATGCCCTTGAGGTTAAGAAGGCTGTTCTCCCCCTTTCCCTTCCCCCCCATCAAGAGTTAAGGAAGAGTCAGGCTACACTTTCTCAGTTTAGCCTAATGATCACCAGGTGACACTTTACCATTATCTGTAAAAAAAACCCTTTGATTTACTTAGACATCTGCTGGGGTAAGGCAGGTGACTGAGTAATTCTTCTAAGGTAAAGGGCAGCCTCACAGGGGTCAGGAATTCATTATACTCCACAAACCTAAGGGACGATGCCCTCTGTAATTGCTTGTTGGAGCAAATGGTCAAGTCTGAGTCATTTTATAAGCCCTCATCCTTTGCAAAGGAGATCCATCCACCCATTCATGCATGCATGCATCCATCCAACCATTTATTCATCCCTTCTTCAGACATTAAGTATTTACTAGGTTAGATACACAGAGCCAAATACTTTAATGTTACCAAAAGCCTATTGATGAAATATAAACTCTATGATATATTCTAGCAAAATTCTTCATAACCTGGCTCTGCCTACCTCTTGCCTAATTTCTTGCTGCCCCTCTTACTTAACCTCCATGCTGTCTCTTTAAATGTTTTTCAGTTCCTTGGATACACCATACTGACCTAACTCTAAATTTCCTAATATGAGAGTCTTCTTCCTGAATGCTCTGTTCCTTTTGTCCAACGAACTCATGTGCATCCTTGGAGTCTTATCTTAAACATCACCTCTCGGATATTTTCCTAGCCCTTGGGCTGTGACGTTCCTTGCTTTGTGGTACTACAGCATCTTTTACCTTCCCATCATTATTTTGTTGCAACAAAATACTGTAAGAGTTTTTAACACTCTAAGAGTTCAAGTGCAAAGTCCCCCATTCACAGTTCTGTTTCCAGTGCCTCGCAGAGTTCCTGGCACACAGAACGCATTCAATAAATATTTAATGACTGTTTTGTTGAAGTGCTTAGCATGTATTTGTTGAATGAACCAACCACCTCATAGAATAAATGGAGTATGAGAATTGAAAGGAACCCTAAAGTTCACTGAGTACATCTAATTTCTCTTGCCAAGTGGCCATCCCGTTGGAGGCTTGCCTGGTCTGATTATTCCTTCTTGATTAACCACACTGATTACACACTTGCTTGTCCCCCACCTCCCAGCACTTTTACAGCATGTTCTTGTTTTTTGTTCTCCAGCTGTTTCCTGGAGTCTGTCTCATCTCTTACAAACTGATTTTTCTCCACAATTCCTAGCATAAGCCTGCAATTATTTGATGCTTGATTCATTCGACAGCAAACATTTGAACAGGGAGTTAAGTGATCAGAGACTTGCTTTAGGAAGATTACTCTGGTATTAGGGAAAGATGTGTGCATTGGCCACAGGATGACAGGACTCTAATAATGACCAGAGCAGAGAGAGGATTTAAAAGCAGCCTTGCCTTTTCTTCCCATCTACTCCTCCCCCATCGCCCCACCCTCCATATCATAACACCAGTGTTCTCCTTTGGAACATTGAGAATGTTTCATACTCAGCACTTCCCCTTCACCCAGTTCCACCCCCCACAATCAGTTTACTTGCTTAGGTTCTTCCTGAACATGTCTCACTGACTATAGCTCCCCCAAAGAGAAGGCTTGCTTTTTGATTATTTTGTATCTTCCTCCTCTAGCCCTTAGAGTTTGTATCATGCAGATAGTAAGTGCTCAGTAAATATCAAGAAAGAAAAGCACGTGATGAAGCACAATGGTAAGAAGTGGGTACACAGAGCAATGAAGCACCTTTTCAAAGGTAAAAGAGATCCATTTCATGAGAGAGATGCAACATATAGTATAGGACAGAATTAAATAAGTGCCATAAAAAGGATGAGCAGTGTGCTGAGGGAGCACAAAAAACACATTCCTTCTGGGATGGTTAGGAGAGATGCACAGAGGTGGTTGCATCTGAACTGGATGAGGAGGAATGAAGACCTCCAGGGGTTGAAAAGAGGGAATGAAATAATGCAGAGTTCCTGGAATATTTGGGAAAGGACAGTGGTCCAGTTGAGATGGAGTAAATGGGGATGGGGATGGTGGGGCTGTAGGTGACCGGGATTGGAGCAGGAGAAGTCATTGGAGATGATTAGATCTCTCTGTACTAGCCACTGTGGACCATGAACTGAATTATGAGAACCTGGAAGCAGGAAGACCTTGATGGTGAGGGCATGTGGAAATGTAAATTAGGAGGTGAACATGGGAGGTGGTCAATGGTGCAGGCGAGAGCAGGGGAGGAAATGAGAAAGAAGCTGACTTGTAAAGTCTTAACCTGCGTGATGGCAGATGATGGTGACATCGATAGGTCCCAGTAAACAAGCCGATTATTTAGGCAGCCGTGTCATGGTCTGTACACCTTTTGAAGACATAAAAGAGCAGGAGGCTGAGCCCTGGCAGACACATGCATGTGCCTAATCTGCTTTGAAGAAGCCATTTAATAGCGGCTGAAGAAGTCATTTCAGGCTGTGACAGATGAACTACCTCAAGAAATACGCAGGGCCATCGGAGGGAGCTGGGGGGAGGGAAAAGGGGGGGGGGTGCGCTGCCCGGCAGGTGTGGTTTCCTGAGAAAGGAGACTCCTGGATTAAATGTGAGGGTTTGCAGTTTCTCACCTTGGAACTGTTTAGCTCACGGGAAAGAAGCCTAGTTTGAGATGGGGGTTTGAGTCCTCAAGCTGCCCCTCACCAGCTATGTGACCTTGGGCAAATGACTGTCTATCCTGAGGTCTCAGTTTTCCCACTTGTAAGATGAGGGAGTTGGGCCAGTGAAATTCAAAGGTTCCTTTTATTTTACTGTCCTCTGATTTGTGAAGTGCAGTATTTGGAATTTCAGAAGACCTGTGATATTAGGCCAAAGCCCACCAACGACTAATGTTCGCCCTCTCCTGCAAAGTCATGCCCATATTTTGAGACTGTCCATATATCATTGCAAATGCATGTCTGCCCTGTGGTTATTTCCATGTGGTTTGTTTGTAAGACATAAATTTAAATTGATCACTTTTTGATGACCATTTTCTAACAATTTTTCACTTTTTTTTTTTTTTTTCAGGAAAGGTTTTTTTCTTCGGGGTTACCTTTCCATTGGAGTCTCAGAATTAAATTATGGGAAGAAAGCAGCAGTCCCGTACTGTGGTCAGCAGAGTCTGGCCAGCCTACTTCCGCTCCCTAATCTCCTGACCTTCCTTAGGGCGAGGCTGCTCCGTAAGGGCTCTGATTCTTTTTTCAAAAATAAAATGTGCTACTTATTGAAAGCTGCTGAAAAGAAGACAAAAAATAGGAAAAGAAAACTATAACACCCCAGGGTGTATCTGAATATGCTTATTATGTGTGAAGTTGTTAGTAATGAATGTGAAACTCTTCCTCCTCCTCCCTCTCCATTTCTAAGCCCCAAAGAAAAAAGAAAAAGGGGTTGGGGAGGGCATGGGCTATTCAGTCCCAAAGCAGACCTTTTCAAAAGGTGCAGTCTGTTCATGGGCAGGGTATTTCTTGATTATTTTGTTTAAAGCACCAGTTGACCTTTCAAACTAAAAGTAAAGGTCCCAAAATATCCGGAGAAACCCTCTTTTGGTCCCCCCCCCTCCCTAAGTCTTGGAGACTAGACTCATGACATTCATAAAGACTCTTCGAAAAGAGATGGTTTGCACGACTGCTGGCGTGATTTGATGACAGAGTGTTTACGAACCATGTGAGACTTTCCAGCGGTGCATTTTTGAGAAATGGAATTCTCTTAAGGAGCTTACAAACACTTCACTGACGGCTTTCCAAGAACGGCCTCACACCGCCTCTCGGCAGCCTCTCGCTGCAGCACCGATGTGATAATCAGGGTCCCTGTTTCTGAAAAGTCTTCTTGTTCTGCCTGCCACCCTCCTTTCAGTCATCATTAGAATTCTAGGCTATGAATCCCCTATTGTCTGTGTGAGCCTGGGATCCCCCACACCATGCCGAGGGAGGAATGTGAACCTCCTAGGTCTGGCTCTAAGTCTCAACCTTCTCCAGCAGGTCACAAAGCCCCATTTATACACAGCTCCAAAGTTTTATCATAATTCTTTATCTGCTCAGCCCCATATATCCTCTAGGGCAGTCAGGAGACATTTGGTAATGAAGCCCATTTATCCTCATTTTCTCAATTGGCACACTTAAAGTTCTAATATTTATGTTCACACTGTCCTAATTTTGTACGTCAAAGCTACTACCCGAGACAAGTAGCATTGCTGAAGGGTAGCTGAACAGCACACAACAGTCCACCAGAGTCTGATCCGTGGTGTGGTTTGTCATATTATCTACCAGTCATGACATCACAAATCATTACTGGTAATGGCCCTGTGGAAAAATAATCACAAATGTTGCCACTTATCAAACACCTCCTGTGTGCTGTGCAGCCATATCACTGAGCTCTCACACCCTACAAAGAAGAGCAGCCACTTTTTAATGATGAGGGAGCTAAGGTTCAGAGAGATTAATTAACTTGTTCATGTGCACTCAGGGCCTGAGCTGAGACTCAAACCCAGATCTCTCTGTCTGCAAAGTTCAAGACATTTGTGCCTCTATCTTTTGCCTCTTACCAGAAATACAATTTGTGAATTGTTATAAATTACTATAAAATACATGTTTTTCATTACAAGCATATGAAGAACTATGAACTTAGGGATGTTAAAATGTTTTGGCCAACACAGAGATCCGCTCTGATAAGCATTAACAATCTTAGGGCAGAGTAAGAATTTGTGGCATATATTTCACCTATCAATAGGTGGCAGTATTCACCTAAATCTATCCAGGAGGAATTAGTACAGGTCACTTCTCCTTAGAGCCATCCCCAAGGCCATCTATATTCTTTGATGCACTGGGTTTTATCATAAAGAATAGCACTTACAATAAATGGGTTGCTAACTGGATCTTGATCGTGCCTCTGTGTAGTGAGAATTGGACTGAGGGAGTGTGGGGGAGGAGGATGAGCCATTGAAGAGATGTTGGGATGACATTCATTTTGGCCATTTTCCTGGTGAGGATTTTCTTTTGCAGTTCAAAGCCCAAGATGATTTTTGCATCTTCACTATAAGAAAGTCAAATTTCTCAAATAATTTAAAATGAAATTATTAATGCTTAGGATTTGAACATTCATAATTCAGAGGAAGAGTCTACTCAGATCAGAACAATAAAGCAATTGGCAGACTGCCTGTTTTCAACACAGTGTCAAAACCCTTTGTATAAGTAACCATCAAACCATATGAATCTTTACCAGGAACCATGAAGACTGAAGTCAAAGTGGTCAAGCTGATGAATTGAAATACTAAAGGATAAATGACTGCTGAATTTTCAGCAGACTCGTCCTCTTCTGTCTCCTATTTCTATGTATTCTCTTCCTCTTTTTTTGTATGTGTGAAAAAAAATTAAAAATATCTCTTGTTAAATGTATTAGCACATAATCTATTTTCTAGCCTCCAATAAGAGTCTGTCTAGTAGGATATACTTTAATAAAGTCAAGAAAGCAGATGCAGTGGTAGATACAAGGATAAGCTGAAATATTCATAGATCTATCTTAATGCTGACCTTCCCATTTTCATTTGGAATACTTGGAACTGATCATTACCAATAATGGCCAAGAAGCACTTAGAAATCAGATCAGATGGGGAGTCTTAACTCTCAGAACTAAGAAGTAGATTCAAGTAAGAGTCTTAGGAGACCAGTTTCTCACAAAAGAATTTAGATGGGTGAAGGTAAAAGTCTTTGGAAAATGCAATATTAACATTTTCTTTTATGCTCCCAATAGAAGGAGCATCTTCTCTTCTCATTGTAGAATTTATAACTTCCTTAGAGCTATGTGGGGTTCCAATTTCCTTACTGGATTGAGATCTCCATGAGGACAGGACTCAGGTTTTGCCAATCTTTGACTCTGCCTCTCAGCTCAAGGATTGGAGTTCGTGCATAGATGATGTTCAATAAGTGTATGTTTTAAATTAGTACAACATAATTACTTCTCATACTTATATGAGTTAAAGAGAACTCAGAGGGATGTATTTTATACTTTTGTTCCTAGGTTTAAAGAAAAATTGCAGCTTAGGTATTGGATACTACAGACAGGTCACATTTCTTGCTCTCATCTTGTTCTTCCACTTAAGGACAGCACTGCCAAAGGACACCCCGCCCCTGGGACCATTAATTAACTGCTTTTACATCCTCGGAAAGGCCACCTTGTTTGGTGGATGCTTTGGCTAAATGAAGGTTAAATGCAGGCAAAAAAGCTGTTACAAGGGACATCCAGTGATCCACATCTAGTGTATTCCAAACACTCAGGTTTCCTGCCTGTGTGGTTTGGAGACCTAACCTGCATTAGAAAGCTGAATATTACAATGCTGTTTCCTAATGGTAGCTATCATTGTTTCCCACGTTAGGGCAAAGGTAAGCACATTCATCTTCAAAAGCTTGCAAAATTATATTCAACCTGTTAGGCATATCAGGAGATATAGCCATGCTCAGGAAATGAATTACCCAGCTGAATATCACGGCATAATGAAGCTGTCAGCAGCAACAGTGCAAGTGTAGATTGTCCGATTATGTGCTGACTGTGCTGGCTATTTAGGGACACACCAGGAAAGAAATTGTCATAGTTTCTACCATATTCTCTGTCCCCTCGTCAGCCATGGTGATAAACCTAGTATCCCTAGAAGCACACAGAAAACAACAATAACAACAAACCAGAAAGAGCATCCTCTTATCCCTACCATGCCTGGCGTCTCGTCCCTCCTGTGATTCAAATCTGTCATTTTTTTTTTTTTTTAATGACCATGACAACAAGGAGGGCAAGTTGGGATTATAGTCCTTCAAACATTTCACAATGGATTTCCTTGGCCTTTACTAACTTCAAAATAAGCAGCTGTCCACCAGCAAGCTTTAACTATGTGGGTGGATTTTACACCTTCCCTATGAGTCAGAGAAGACGACAGGCTGAGCCAATTCATTTGGCAGAACAATCAGTAAGTGACATGTAGTGTCAAGACATCCACTAGAATCTTCTCAAGATTCTCCTGGCTTTAAAGCAATACTTTAGCTTTCTGTCCTTTAATTGAGGGGGGTCAAACTGGATCTTGAAGGCCATTTCCAGCTCTAACATTCCGGCATCAAAAGGTTACAAGAACACGTAGCTCAGAGAAGAGTATCTCTGTCATAAAGACAAGATGTTCTATTTCCACCCAGCTAATTGGTTTGTATTGGAAATTTCTGATACTTCAGAACCAGCATATGTGACTTTTCTTTCCTTAGAGTGCATGGAAATCTACCTGAAACGTGCTATTTATCAGGAATGTTTGCTTAAAAAAACAACAACAACACTAATGTAGAGGTGCCTTACTCATTAACAGACTTTGGATAAAGCCAACACAATTTTTCTTGTAGTGGGACTGGTTTTTTTTCTACACGCTTACCATAGTGCATGGGAGTATTGGTTCTTTGATTACCCAAGTAGTCCCACTGGATGGGTAGTGATTTGCATGAGTAATCTGGGTAGTGTTGGTGGTCAGTCATGACCGAGTACATTCTCCTCTTTCCACTCTCATTTCCCCACCCCTCCTGAGTACCAGCCAAACTGAATTTTCATAAACTCTGTGAGGGATTTGAGTCCAAGTCCAATTTAAATTCTAGGCCCTAAGACTAAATTTCAGAAAAGGTGCTGTCATAATCAGTTAACTGATGAGTAAATAAATCTTTCCCAGATTTTTTTTCCCCCATTAACTCTGTGACCGAGAGTCCCTTAGATGACATTTGTGTGGCGGGATTGGGATCCAGTCTCCTGCCAAATGCTCACCTTCCTACCTCCGCAATTGATCCAATGGTTTAATCTCCATAACTTCATGATATCAAATCTTAGTACAGAAGAGAGAATTCTTTGTAATTAATCACAGTGAGAATTCAGCATGCCAAGGTAAAGAGCATGTGAGGAAGCTGCACTGGCACACTCAGACATAATCATAGAGATCTGTGCCTGTGTGATAGGACCCGGCAATTATAAAGGCAGTCTACCTTGTCACTTCAACACTGAACTGCAAGTGCCATTTTACCCTTTAATATTATTCTCAGCTGCAAGAAAAAGCTTCTTCCTCTTTCTCCTAAAAATGCCAGATCAAGACTGCTATACAAATGTCAGGAGCATCTGACCAAAAGCAAACAGCAAGAGGCATTGAATGAACTGGAGAAGAAAGAAAAACAGGGAGAAATAAGGAAGTTAAAGAAGCTATACTAATACTTTTTAAGAAGGCTCTGGAGATTCATCTGGTTGAATCTGAGCGTTGCCTCTGTTATTCCATGCTTACTAGGGCAGACACCTGTCATGGCCCTCTTACTTCTGGCCCAGTTCTTCTGTTCAGACTTCTGTGCCACTTCCCTTTCTTCACTCTGCCCCAGACTCTGAACTCCCCTGAAAGCAGGCCCCGGACGGGCTGAATGGGGTGCTCTCGCCACTTTGTCAGACTGCTCAGCAGAGCTTTTTTAAGAACTGCATATGCCAAGTACTCAGTGTAATTCTTCTATGGCATTGTCAGACCTACTGGATGCACCTCGCAGGAGAGCAGAGGCATTGAATGGAATTAGAAGCTCAATGGCTTATTCACTTCATTCATTATTGGGGGAGGGGAAGGGGGGGGCGGTCCAAGACTTTGCTCAGAGGGGATTAAAAGGACTGCAATAGGCGCCTTGAGTCTGGGCCGCTAGTCCAAGGAGTTTAGGCTCCTCTTGGTTTGAAAAGGAGGTCACACAGTTTCACTTGGTTCTTAGATCCTCAACACTCAATCTCAGTGTTTCAAACACAGCCAGAGCTAGTTATTCATTCTCACTGCTCCTCCAGTGATTTACCTTCAGCATCAAGGAAAAGGAGGGATTTTTCCATGACAGTCCAATTCCAAAATACATTTACTTCTCAAACTTAAAAAAAAAAAGTCACCAAACACACACTATATATTCATCGTCTCCTCCAGAAAAATGAGAGAAAATCCAGCACTTAGGAGCATTTACACTTCATCAACCAAATATTAATTTAGTGCAATGTGGCATATGGACAGGAGAAATTGTGGTTATTTTAACTGATTGAATTAGGACCAAATAGGCTGAAGGCAGTTTCACGTAGCCCAGTAAAACACATTTGCCCTTGAACAAGAAGAGTTTATTTTGAACTTGGCAGCATTGAGTAGTTAAGAGTGAGAAATAGATTCCTGTCTGAGATGGCATCAGGCATCACACAGGACCCCAGAGTTAGAGTGAAATGGTTTGGAGTTCTGCTTGAAAAAAGGAATCACTGATATTTTCAGTTAACCGATCTTCTTTCTCCACATCTACTCATTTCATCACATAAAAAATCCTCCCTATTGCCATTTTATAACCACACCCACTTTCCTGCCACTTCCACTCCTCCCTTAACCCCTGACAACCACTAATTTCTAATCCATTTCTATAAATTTGCATTTCAAAAATGTTATATAAAAGGGAATAATATAGTATGTATCCTTTTAAGATTGGCTTTTTTACTCAGCATAATTCAGAATTCATTAGGGTTATTGTGTGTATCAAAAGTCCATTCCTAGAGAACCAAGATGGCAGCATAGGTAAATGCCTGCACTCGCTGCCTCCCACAACACATCAAAATTGCAATTAATATACAGAACAACCATCATTCAGAACCACCTGAAAGCTGACTGAGTGGAAGTCCTACAACTACAGAAGTAAACAAGACAGCACAGTGAGACTGTTAGGAGGGGAGCCTACAATGAGAGGGCTGGTCCAACATCCACATGTTTAGCTTTTTTAATGGGTAGGGGGAAGGGAGATCGTCTCTGTGGAGGATGCCAGAGAGGAGAAAGGGGTCCCAGACTCATAGCCCAGGGTTTCTGAGAGGGGAAGAGAAGTCCCCATAACTACAGCCTATAAAACCCAGCAGGAATTGTGGCTGAGAGACATGGAGGCTACTGGAATCTCAGATGTTCTTTTTAAAGGGCCTGTGCATTAAGTTATTTGGATTTGATACCTCTGAGATCCAGCATCAGGTGGCTCTGGGGGACCCATATTCATATGGGGAGAACTGGATTGTCTGGCATTGGGGAAGGAACCCAAGGGCGGCTCTCTCCCAGATAGGGGTGCTCCCAAGGGTCATTGATCCTGGACTGGGACCTCCTCTGTCACAGAGCTGACTGGCAGTCAGATCAGCACGGGCCACTCAGTGTGCTTCTCTCTGCTGATTCCCGGAGACCCCACCCCATCCAACTTGCAGTCCAAATGAGGCAGTTTGCAGCAGCTTTTCTAAATGAATGGTCTGTCCTGGCTCAGGCTTTGCTAAAGTCTCTCAAACAAGCTGAGAGACAGCATGCTCCAAACCTATCAATAAAAGGCTCAAGACCCGGCACTAGAACAAACCTGTCTTGCTTCACAGCTGGTCCTCCAGTTCTGCACAGCAGCCCTCCCCCTGTAGTCACAGCTGGTCATTACAGTCAGTGAGCTGGAGGTCAACTACTCCCATAGACACCAACAGCAAACAAGGCTCAACTATACGACTGTGCACAGAGCCCACACAGGAGTGCCCAGTTCAGGTGACTGGGGAGGCTGAGCCACTGGGCACTACAGGACATCTACTACACAAGACCACTCTACCAATTTAAGGAGACATTGCAGCTCTACCTAATACATAGAGTTTTACTCTACCCAGAAAAGCTCTCATTCAGAATTGAGGGTCAGATAAAGAGCTTCACAAACAAGGGAAGCAGCCCAAATATGGAGACAAACATGTCAGAAATGAAAGAAATGGATGCAAGCAAACTATTGGATACAGAGTTCAAAACCATGGTTATAAGATTACTCAAGGATATTGATGAGACTTTCAAGGATCTTAGTGAGAATGTCAAAGACATGAAAAAAGGACCAGTCAGAAATTAAGCATACACTAGCTGAAATAAAGAATACTTTCTAAGGTTTCAACAGTAGAGCAGAGGAGTTAAAATCAAATCAATAACTTGAAATATGAAGAGACAAAAACACCCAATCAGAAGAGCAAAAATAACTTAAAAAATGAAGAAAGCGTAAGGAACCTCTGGGACAACTTCAAGCGTATTAACATCTGCCTTATAGAGAAAGAGAAAGGCATTGAAAATCTATTTGAAGAAATCATGACAGAAAACTCCCCCTACCTGGTGAAAGAAATAGACCTACAAGTCCAGGAAGTGCAGAGTCTTAAATACCAAGAACCCAAAGAGCCCCACACCAAGACACAATTAAAACGCCAAGACATAATTAAAAAGACAAAGAGAATCTTAAAAGCACAAGTGAGAAGTAGTTAGTTACCTACAGGGTGTGCCCATTTAACTGTCAGCTGATTTCTCAACAGAAACTGCAGGCCAGAAAGGAGTGGCAAGAAATATTCAAAGTGATGAATACTAAGGATCTACAACCAAGATTACTATACTCAGCAAAGCCCTCATTTAGAATTGAAGGTCAAATAAAGAGCTTCACAAATAATAAGCTAAAGGAGTTCACCACCACCAAACCAATATTATATGAATTGTTAGAGGGTATTTGTTAATAAAAGAATGAAAAAGGATGAAGAGAAGGAGAAATATGAATAATACAAAGGCAACAAATACACATCTATCAACAATTGAATCTAAAAATAAAATTAAATGAAGAAATCTAATGAACAAAATAAATGGGTGAATAAAATGGAATCAGAGGCATGGACGCATGGCACAGACTGATGAATCTCAGAGGGAAGGGAGGAGGGGGAACAGGAAGAAATTAACCATAAGGTTAATTTATGGACACAAGGTGGTGAAGGCCTGGGGTGGGGCAAGAACCAGGTGGAGAGGCACAATGAGGGGGGAAAGGGAGATATCTGTAATAGTCTCAACAATAAAAGATTTTTTTTAAAAAAAAGTCTGTTCCTTATTAATGAGTAGTATTCCTTGGTACAGATGTACCATGGTTTCTTTAACCATTGACTCTATCGAAAGATATCTAGCTGGTTTCCACTTGAGGCTATTATGAATAAACCTCCTATAAACATTTGTGTTCAAGTGTTTATGCCCAAACTAGTCTTCATTTCTCTGAAATAAATGTCTAATAGTGCAATTGCTGGAACATATGTTAGTTGCATGTAGAGTTTAAGAAACTCACACTTTTACCCAGAGTGATCATACCTCTTTACATTCCCACAACCTGGGATTTAGAGTTTGATGAAATGGTGTCTGAATTCTAGCACTTCCATTAACTTTGCAAGCTTGGACAAGTTGTTTAATCTCCCCAGTAAGTAATGTTAGGAGCACCAGTTTCTGCATCTGTGAAATGGGAATAATGATACTTAGCTTATTATGAAGTTATCATCTGGATTCAGTAAGGTGATATAAACATTTGATCCAGGGCCTGGCTGAAAGCAGGTAAAATAGAGTATATTTGTGATTTGTGTACCTTTGGCACTGCCTAGACTGTTGAAGAGTAGATTAGTAGATTTCTGACTTGTGCACCTGCTTATGACTTAACAATCCTGTAAACCATTGATGCCTACCAAGCCCCATGGACTCATTGGATTTCTAAGACTGGCCACTTTCTATCACTTGTTTTCTGTTACCAACTGAGATCCAAAATAAAAGTGATATGCCCTCTCACTACCCCGGTTTGGTGTTTATGTTCTACAGAAATGGATATCTGGGAAGGATGTGAACTCACTAAGCCTGGAGGCACGCCATCTTTACGTGGGAACACTGCTGTGGCAGTTAACATGGGCCTGCTGACTCTGGTTTTCTTCTCCAGGGATGATGTGGAAAACTAGATTAGAAAACCCTTATTGTATTTTAGAATTAGTGGTCTCAGTTCTTTTAAACTTAATATGTGCATGAACTTCTGGGGCCGAATGTCAGGACATGACTAAGGTGGAGAGACCCATTTCTAAGGCCCAATATAGAAGCTCAGAGGGGAGAGAGGCTCTTTGCCTGGTGGGCGCACAATCAAATATTTGAGGACTCTATTCCAACACATTGCCATGTGACATAGCCCTTTCTCCCGCCGCCCAGGGCCTGCAGGAACAGCAGTGGGAGATGCTGCTGTCGCGGTTGCCAATGCACAGCTCCTTGAGCTTGTGTGTCTGACCCACCAATTCTGACTTTGAGGCTTTTGGTTTGATTCATTTTCTAAAAAAACAAAACAAAACAAAAAACACAACAACAACACAATTTCCCGTGTCAAAGGGAGGGGAGGAAGGTTAAAAAATATCATTATAAATGCTCCACAGATTTTTTGGGACATCAAATTGCTCTGACAAACCATTTTTATGAGTTAAGTGTAAAGGAAACAGAAACATACGGATTAAATTTCCCTTAAAATACACATGGGCTTAAAAATTAAGGGGGAGAGAAGGACTTGGCAATGTGGGTTTCAGGCTTTGCCAAACCCCAGCTCCTGAGGAATAACTTGAGATGCTTGACAAACCCAAAAAGCAGCTGGCTTTGCCCTATGCCCTCATTGAGCGACATCTAGAGTACTGCGTGATTGGAGGCTCTATAAGTGAAATATGCTTATCTGCAAACTCATGCTCTGATTCTTCAGGTTGCCCCATACAGTCCCTGTTTATAAACTTCTCCCTAAAGGACTAGTCTTCCTGGAGTTCTTGCATCCAGGCAAAAAATCACAGTTCAGCATTGTAATTCCCACATCGAAAACATGGAGCTTGATGAAGTATGAAACTAGATGGTCCATGGCGGCTTCCTTGAGACAGAAAATTTACCCATATACACCCAACACCTGCCTTGAGAATAAAACAGAACCATTGGCTCATTAAGTTCTGTAATAGATTAACAGACAGATGGCAAGTAGACACTCCCCATGGAGCACTGAGAATTCATAGGGGTGTGTATGAACTTAGCTATAGTATTTATTCATTCATGCATTCAATAAACAAATGCTTATAGAGAGCATAAATGTACTATTGCAACTGCAATGAAGAATAAAAATGAAAGGAGTGAACATTTATTGGGATTTACTATATGCTGGATTTTGTGCTAACCCCCTACCATGCAGTATCTCATTTAATGCTCACTTGAATTCTAAGAAGTTGGTACTATAACTATCTCCATTTTACAGTGGAGGTGGGAGGCACAGAGGGACTTAGAATTTATTTATTATAGCATTGGCTAGAAAGGGCAGATCTAGGTTTCAAAGCCAAGACTGATGTTAAAGACACTGTTGCCTTCAAGAACCTTAGCGTGTCCTGAGCAAGCTCAGCCATATTCAAATGCAAGCATAATCAAGAATGATCAATGTCCCAGAGACACTCATAGTATGGGGGGGATTACTTTCTACTGAGATTAGAAAGGCTTTGTGTAGGAGGCAACTTTTACATAAGATTTTAAAGGATGAGTAAGATCTGAATACCAAAGGAGAGGTCAGTAATTTTTTACTGGAGAACATTCCAGAGAGGTCCTGAGAGAAGGAAGCCTAGGGAACAGCAGAAGGTACTGCGGAGGTACAATGAAATCATACCAAATGCACTTTGAATCAGGCAGAGGCAGTTATGTGCCACCAACCAAAGCAAAAGCAAACAAACCCTCCAAAATAGTTTAAATAGTTCAGGCAATGTCATTCGCATTGCCTAGAAAATGAGTACACGCTAGGAGGAGTGTGTTATTTTCTCGCTTGGTTCTGACTCAGAACCTGTCACAGATCTAAGTGATTCTAGAGATGCAAGGTGTACATTAGTGCATAGCACGGCCCCTAACTGTGTGAGCTGGTATTCAGGCACAGCCTGCTCCACAGCTGGAGCAAGAAGCACACTAGGCTGGTGTTGCTGAGATGTACTCATTTTGACCTACACGATTGTTACCCTATTTGCTGACATTAGAACTTAAACCTCCTTTATACATGTTAATCCATTAGAAATGCACCCCTGAAATTAGAAGGGTCAAGTTGTTTAAAATGCTTTGAGTCGATATGCTAAAAAGGGAATTCTAACAAATTATACCCTTGCCGGTGTGCCTCAGTGGTTGAGCATTGACCTGTGAACCATGAGGTCACGGTTCCATTCCTGGGGGCACATGCCTGGATTGCAGGCTTCATCTCCAGTGTAGGGTGTGCAGGAGGATACCGATCAGTGGTTCTCTCTCATCATTGATGTTTCTTTCTCTCTCTCTCTCTCTCTCTCTCTCTCTCTCTCTCTCTCTCTCTCTCTCTCTCTTTCCTTCTATAAAATCAATAAAAATATACTTTTTAAAATGAAAATTGTGGCCGAAACCGGTTTGGCTCAATGGATAGAGCATCTGCTTGGGTACTGAAGGGACCCGGTTTCGATTCCAGTCAAGGGCATCTTGGTTGCGGGCATATCCCCAGTAGGGGGTGTGCAAGAGGCAGCTGATCAATGACTCTCATTGATGTTTCTAACTCTGTATCTCTCTCCCTTCCTTTCTGTACAAAATCAATAAAATATATTTTTTAAAAATGGAAATATAATGCAGAAGTTAAAATTGTTACCAATGCGTGAAAATATGTATTTTTGTATGCATATAATTTACATATTCACATTAAATACATCCAAAAGGAAATATCATGCCTTAAAAAAAACCTATTTATTCACTTATGACAAACCAAGCATAGAGTCTTGACAGTTTCCAAAATTCTATTATTAATAGCAGGGCTTCCAGACGCAAGGGAGGGAGAGTCAGGCCTCAAGCAGTGAGGTTGAGAAGATTTATCACAAAAGATGTAGGGAGGCTGACTTGTAAGAATAAAAAACTGAAGAACACTGAAGGGGCATAAATAATTAAATCTTCAACAAAGTGTAATGTGGTACGCATTGACACGATGTGTCAGAAATATCGAATAACACTATATACCAAGCAAGATATGATCATTTTGGAAAGAGTAGATGATATAAAAAACACAAAAAATAAACAAGGAAGAGCAAAACATCATCCATAATACTACCACAAGGAGAATCTCTATCTTTTGTGTATTCTTTCCATATGCAAACAGATTACATATTTACATTGATTTATACCCTATACCTGTGACGCTCAAACTTTAACATACATCAGGCCCACCAGGCTATTAAAACACACACTGCTGCGGGCTTACTCCCAAGTCTCTGATTCAGTGGGTCTGGTGGGGCCATAGGGCTGGGTGGGGCCTGGGATGGACATTTCTACCGCGTTTACAGATGCTGCTGCTGGTCCAAGGACTGCCCTCTGAGACCTCCACTGCTGTATGTAAGGTTTTGATTCTTGCCATCTTCACTTCACATTGCATCAGAAGCATCAGACTTATTTGAAAATATCTCTTTTCACTGTTGCAAAGTATTTTAGCATATGATTTGCTGAGCACGCCTTTACTGTTGAACAGTTTTCCCATCCCCATGAATTGGAGGTTGTATTTATTTTAGAAAACACTGCTAAGATGAGTACAATGCACCTCTAGCCTTGAGACAGGTCAGGCACAGCCTTGGGTTTAAATGCTTATGGTTACTTTGGGCTCTAGGTCGCAATGCCCAGACCACCAATAGGCAGAGTCCTGGCTAAATCATTTCAGGTGGGCAGTGAGGACCCAGGAAGCCACACCAGCTGTCACTCACGCCAGGCAGTCCTCACCGCCTTCTGAAACGGGCCAAATGGATTTCTTTTGAAATCGTAGGAGAGAACCAAGTCACGAGTCTAGGCAACTGACATTTTGATATGCACCCAGCTAAACATCTCGTTTCAGAAGCCGCTTGATAAGTTTATGGTTCCAAAGAAACCTTTGACGCTCTTGGTTAGCAGGCTCTGACCACAAACAGAATCGCAGTGCGGAATGTACTGGCCCTCCTGCCTTTTTCTCAGCCTGGGCAATGAGCAACAGAAACAGTTAAACTGCCAGCAGCTCCAAACAGTGGTTTCCGCCCTCAGCGACTGCCAGCCCCTCGGGCTTACCACACGCAGCCTCAGAGGTCTGGCTCCCGAGCGCCTCTCTGCCCAGACGCCATAACAATGAGCAAGGAAAACTCGGCCACCACAGAGCTTCAGAGGCCAAGCAGGCACGGCAGCCTCCACCCTGCAGCGGTTCCCCTCCCCCGCGCCTGGGCCTCACTCCTCATCTTTCCCCTGCCCGAATCATACACCAAAATCTAGCATCCTCGTTCTCCTTCGTTGTCTCCCACTGTCCCTGAAGAAGAATTCCAAAGAGATGCTCTGAAGCCTCATGTCATGGTGAGAAACCCCGGGACACTTTGGTGCTGTTCCCTGTGGGTGAGCCCAGGGAAAGAACAGTAACTAGGGGAGCACCTGTTGCTTGAGCATTGGCTATAGGTATGCGTTATCTAATTTAATCTTCACTTTGGCCTTAGGGGCTCAGGACTATCACCTTTCCCGTTTACCAGTGAAGAAATGAATGGAGGGCAGAGCTTAAACCACCTGCCCCATGTCACTCAGCTGGGAAGTGGTGGAGGCAGACTTCCACCCAAATCTGACTCCAAAGCCCATGTTTTTTTTTTACCACTATTGTCATCAGTTTCTTTTAAGAAGATACCTACTATTTGTTAACTCTGTTCATCTGACTCATCTAATTGCCAAGGAAGGCATTACTAATGATCTATCTATATATTTAGTAACTAAGAAGATTGTTTTGGTAATCAAATCTCAGAGTACAAAGAGACTCTAACTCCAGAGTCAGAAGTATATATCTAAGAGAATTAAGATGGCAATGAAGGTAAACACCTGTGCTTGCCGCCTCCCACAGCCACATCAAAATTACAACTAAAAAACAGGTCAACCATCATTCAGAACCGCCTGAAAGCTGACTGAATGGAGATCTTGCAACTAGAGAAGTAAAGAAGACAGCACACCAAGACTGGTAGGGAGTTAGAGGCGCTGAGCGGGCTGCTCTGGCACCCACATGCCCCCGTTTTAAAACTGGGAGGGAGATTGTCTCTGCAGGGGCATCCCGAGAGGAGAAAGGGGTCCTGGCCCCACACCAGTTCCCCCAGCCCGGGGTCCCAGAGCAGTCCCCATAACTACGGGCTGTAAAAACCAGCAGGAATTGTGGCTGAGACACACAAAGGCTGCTGGAGCCCCAGTGGTTCCTTTTAGAGAGGGCCCGCACACAAACTTACATGGTCCAGCTTCTTCTAAGCTCCAGCGCCGTCTGGCACCAGGGTAGGAACTCGGGGGCAGCTTTCTCCCAGACAGGGGTGCTCACAGTGGTTGTTATTCCTGGGCTGGGACCTCCCCTGTTGCAAAGCTAACTGGCAGCCATGTCTGCTTCCATCAGCATGGCCCACACTGTTTGCTCCGCCCTAGTGATTCCCTGAGACCCTGCCCCATCCAATTTGTAGCCTCAGACAAGCTTCAGGTGGGTCAGCATGCCTCAAACCTGCCAATAAAAGGCCCATTACCCAGCTAGCACGAGCTTGCCTTGCTTCACAGCTGGGCCCCATCTTGGCCCCTCTAAGCCCAACACAAATAGCTCCTGCTGGGTGGCTCAGGCAGTAGCTGACTTTGCATCTCCCTGGAGGCCCTAGAGCCAGTGCACTTGGTGGACAGCATCAGACCATAGCATATTACAACTCTACACATCCATGAGCAACATACTTAAGAGGCAGACTCAGTGAGTATCCAAGTACTGCTCCATAGGGATTTTTTCTGCAAAGCAGCTCTCCCACTGTAGCTGCAGCTGATTCTCACAGCCAATTGGCCTGGAGGTTAACTCCTTCCAGAGACACTAACAGCAATCAAGTCTCAACTACAAGACTGTGCACACAGCCCATACAAGGGCACACCTTGTATGGGCTGTGTGCAGCTCAGGTGACTGGGAAGCCAAGCCATTGGGCCCTACAGGATATCTACATAAGGTCACTACCAATCCCAGGACACATAGTCTACCTAATACATAGAAACAAACACAGGAAAGCAGCCAAAATGTGAAGACAGAAACATGCCACAAATGAAAGAAATGGAAGCAAGCAAACTATTGGATACAGAGTTCAAAACCATGGTTATAAGGTTACATAGTGAGAATGTCAAAGACATGAAAAAGGACTAGTCAGAAATAAAGCTTACGGTAACTAAAATAAAGAATAATTTACATGGATTCAACAGTAGTGGATTCTGAGAATCAAATCAATGATTTGGAATATGAGGAAGCAAAACACACCCAGATAGAAGAGCAAAAGTAAAAAGAATAAAAAAATATGAAGACAGTGTAAGGTGCATCTGGGACAACTTCAAGGGTACCAACATTTGCATTATGGGGGTACCAGAAGGAGAAGAGAGAAAGAGCAAGATATTGAAAATGTATTTGAAGAAATCATGACAGAAAACTTCCCCTACCTGGTGAAAGAAATAGACTTACAAGCCCAGGAAGCACAGAGAATCTCAAAAAAGAGGCCCACACCAAGACACATCTTATGTGCTTTTAAGAGAGAGTCTTAAAAGCACATAAGAAAAGCAGTTAGTTACCTATAGGGTCTACCCATTTGACTATTAGCTGATTTCTCAACAGAGACTTTGTAGGCCAGAGCGAGTGGCAAGAAATATTCAAAGTGATGAATAGTAAGGACCTACAACCAAGATTACCTAGCAAAGCTCTCATTTAGAATTAAGGGTCAGATAAAGAGCTTCACAAATAAGAAAAAGCTAAAGGAGTAAATAACCAATAAATCAGTATTACATGAAAGGTAGAAGGGTATTCTTTAATAAGAGGAAGAGGAAGAAGTAGGGGAGGAGAAGGTGGTGGAGGAAGAAGAACAAGAACAAGAAGAAGAAATAAAAATATATGAACAATACAATGGCAACAATACATATCGATCAACAACTGGATCTAAAAATCTAAATATGAACAAGAAATCTGATGCACAAAATAAACTGGTGAACAAAATAGAATCAGAAGCATGGAACAGACTTCGGAATCTTAGAGGGAAGTGGGTCGGGGATGGAAAGAGATTAACCAAAGATCTTACCTATGGGCACCGACAGTAGGGTGGTGGAGGCCTGGGACTGGGTGGAACCAGGTGGAGGGGAGCAATGAGGGCAAAAATGGGGACATCAGTAATATTCTCAACAATAAAGTTTTTTTTGTTTTTGTTTTTGTTTTTAAGAATCGTGTTAAGAGTAGAAAATAATAAAATGGGCATAAAGAAGGAGAAGACTGGAAAATTCATTGGCCTCAACCCAATTCCTGTTGGACATTGCTGGTGTGTAGTTTCATCATGCACTGTTTCTATTAAATTTTCTCCTGTAGATTTATAGTGAAGGATAGTGAAATGAAAGGAGGTGCTTATAAACAAAGTTGTCCTAAGAGCAATAAGAACACAAGATTTATTTGTACTGACTAGTGATAGAAGATATACCACTTATTATGTGGTTATTTCATTGCTCCATACAGAAAGGATAATTGAATGAGATATGTCACCACTGTACTCATGAAAAACTGCAGCAATCATTTTCCCACTGGTATTTGATCTCAGGGAAGAAACATCTTAAAACCCACAGGCGCCCAGAGGGAAGAATAAAATTTGGATTATAGTATCTATTAAATGTTATATAGAAAAGGAGAAGTCATCCTTATTTGAAAAGGTGGAGCTCAGCATTAAAGCCAAGGAAGATGATCTTTAAGGAAAGTCTTTTGACTGTAATCACCTTGCCATGAATGGAAGCTTGTCATTCCATGACAGTCTGTAGTCACTCTTGGTTGTTAAAGCTACAACTCATGCAATTGATATGATGGGAGGTTTATAATAAAAAAGTACCAAACGTAGAGAGGTCACAAAGTTCTCCTATCAGACACCCTTAAAAAGTTCAACATTCTATAAAAAAGGTATAATACTAAGTGACTTAATCTATTGTAGCTACCATTTTTAAAGTGACACACCAATAAAAAAGATTTATATATATATATATATATATATATATATATATATATATATATATATATATATATATATATTCCAGTTGTGATGCGTTCAATAAGTAAGTAAATAAGGTCAGTTCAGATAATGCTGAATCCTTTGATAAAAATAATACAGTTTGATTGGATAGTGTTCAGATTGTTGAAACTCAGAGGGTGACGCTGCTACTGCTGGTCTGGGGAGCACCTCTGAGAACAGGGAGAAGAGAATCTGCCCTGGCTCCACCCTACAGAGAGAGAAGCCTTTGCCAGGATATTGTAAGGGTACTGCCTTTCTTCCTTGAATTCCTGCCAACTTGCCTCTCTGCTGAAATGATGGAGTCATGATGTGACCTGAAAGAACGGCCACCTGAACTGGGCTCCCTTCACACCGGGCCTGCTTCACACCGGGCCCACCTCACACCAGGCCCACTTCTTCACACTGAGCCCACTTTGCACATATGGTGACATGGGGATTTCCCAGTGGATGGCTAGACACTTGAAGTCCCAGGGGAGGTCATTCACAGATAAAAGCTGGAGGAAGTGGATATTTCCCAGTAGTCTTCTTTCCATCAATAATGGGAAAAGAAATTGGCTTCTTGGTTACTTGGTGTATTTTAGAGATGGTGCAAACAAGCTTGGTCATTTTCTGTAGCGGGCCCAGGAACTGGACCACCTCCCACTGTGGGAAAGATTAGGCTTCCTTGCTAAAACGGTGACTGCTTTCTCAGATCTTCCCACCAAGGAGCCCTGTGATCGGCTCCCCAGCCCCCTGGAGGCTCCCACCTTATCCTGTGGGCATGGCTTCCGGAAGTTTCTCAACATATCAGATTAGGAGGAGCTTAGAATCAGAGTTCACCCAGTAATATTTTCATCCAATTGAATGGGGTGAGTTCTGGGGCAAAAAAACTGCTTCTGTTTCTGCCAGACTTGGGCTGTCCCTGGATGACACAGCCGGGAACAAGCAGGTCAGGCCCTTGCTCCGGTTTGAAATGCTCTGTCTTGAGCTGTTTTGCTAACTAACGCGAGGCAGCGTGCACAGTGCTGTGCGAGGCCGCCCTGGCTGTTCTCTCACAGAATCAAATTCTCAAGCGTCTGCGCTCCCTCCGCAGGATGGAGAGAGCCAGGCTCACTTCCAGCCTCGTGTTCTCAGAGCAGACCGGAGGCCCACACAATATCAGTCTGCTTTCTTCTTTGATAAGCTTTCTTGGCAAAGTGTGAGGACCTGAATGACCATGTGGCCCCTGAGAATCTTGACATGGGCTCTGCCTCCCATGCCTCCAGCTCCTCTTTGGCAGTGGCAACTGGGCCTCGGGGCTGTGATGGATCACCTGTTTCCAGGGGCGATCATGCATTCTCTCTATGATTATGGACTGGGGGAGGGAAACAGCCAGAGATAACCTCCCAAAAAGCTCACCCAGAAACAAATTCCACTGTTTGCTTTGGGAAAGCATCATTTTTATTTATTTATTTATTTTTAATATAGCTATTTTGCCTTTCTAGATGAGAATGAAATAAATGTTTGTTCCCTGAGCACATAAGGCCTCAGGGTGGGAGAGGTGGACCAGCACTTTGCTAATCAGGGAAGAAAACAAAGCCGGAGTTTAAGGAAAAGACTATTGAATGTGTCTTTAGCGGATGCCCACCTTGCCCAGAGACCCTGCCAGGCGGCTAAACCACATGGCAAGATGTTCTGCCGAGAAGACTGAGACGGGAGCTTGGTGAGCCTCCGGCACCAAGGCCTTCACACAGCTCCCGGAGCCCTGGAACGGGATGGCACCTGGGACAAGAGAGGGTAAGACCCAGCTCTTCCCCTCCAGGAGCCCAAGTTTCAACAAGTGGCCTAATGCACATTCAGTCACTCATTTGATGATTATTTCTTTAAAAAAAATACTTTTATTAATTTCAGAGAGGAAGGAAGAGGGAGAGTAAGATGATGAAAGAGAATCACTGATCAGCTGCCTCCTGTATACCCCCTACTGGGGATTGAGCCCATAACCTGGGCATGTGCCCCTGACCAGAATTGGACTCAGGAGACCCTTTAGTCCAAAGATCAATGCTCTATCCACTGAACCAAACCAGCTGGGGCAATTTGACAAGTATTTCTTGAATACTTAGAATGTGCAAGGAGATTGTTTTGGTAAACATATCTCAGAGTAGAAAGAGACTCCAGATAAGGGACCAGAAGTCTCTCCTGTGCTGTCCTTGGCAGATCCTTTCCCGCCCTCTGACCATATTGAGACAGGAAGCTGAACACTGTGCAGCAGCTCAGCCCATTGATTGTGGCTCAGAGGTTCACCGTGTGTTGCACCGAGTCTGTTATCTGCCTCCTTATATCTCACCCTGAATGAAGCCACAAACTCAACAACCTTGCCCACCCAGTGAGGCCCACTCTCCTTTCCCCCTAAAATAACCACAGAAATGCACGCATGCAAAAACCCTGACAGCTGTTGGATTTGTTTTCGGTTCTGTTCTTGGCAGCAGTGGTGGTATGTGTGATACCCTGGGATAAGAAGGTAGAGAAGAAGGTGGGATAAATGTCTGACCCAATGCCCAACACACAGCCCCTGGCACACAGCAGGGCTTCAGCAAATATTTATCAAAGGGATGAGTGATACATGAGTGACTAGATGAGTGACTAGAGTATGAATTACTAAACAAACTATACATTTTTTATGTTGTGGACTATGTCTGGTACACCTAGTACCAAAGACAGTACTCGGCCCACAGTAGAGGTTCAAAAAGAAAGAACTTCTTGCCCAGTTGGCGTAGCTCAGTGGCTAAGTGTTGACCTATGTACCAAGAAGTCACGGTTCAATTCTAGATCAGGGCACATGCCTGGGTTGTGGGCTCAACCTCCAGTGTGGGATGTGTAGGAGGCAGACAATCAATGATTCTCTCTTGTCATTGATGTTTCTATCTCTCTCTCCCTGTCCCTTCCTCTGAAATTAACAAAGAATAATTAAAAAAAATAAAAATAAAGAACCTCTGAATGGGTGGATGCATGAAATTAACAACCACTGAAATATAAGTGCGTACTAAATTTATTTGTGTCAGAACAAATGAATGAATGAATGAATGAATGAATGAACGAGGAAGCTTCACTAGAGACAATTATTCTGCTTCAGCCAGAGGGACAGCACAGTTGCAGTGGAGGTGAGAAAAGCATGACTCTTTAATAGGGCTGCTGCTTGCCTTTTCAGCATGAGAGGCTCTTTCCTACTGTTGACTCAGCAGCCCAGGCAGTGTGCCGTGATCCTGCGGTCTTTTCTGACACGCTGGGGTGAGCTAGGTGAGATGGCAGTGTTTTGTTTTGCTTTTTAATTACCCTCTGCTTTCACTAGAGATTCGACATTTATTTGGTTTGCTTTCCAGTTGCTTAAGGGAATATGGATGTTAAACTAGAAATGGTTACAGATGCTAACAGAGAAGCTGTCTAATCTGGTAACAGAGAAAAGAAAAGTCTGGAGAAAATGAACAACACATACTGATGCCTGGGCCCTAGACCTCCTAGAATTGCCTGGAGACCCATCGCAGACAGAGAAGAAGAGTAGATGCTCCATTTCTCCCAAGCGGTGTCCTCTGGGACCCAGCACACTCCAGCAGAGCAAGTCTGTCTCCCCCAGGCACAGGCCTTAGCTTTTAACAGCCGACACCATGAAGAGGAGACCGCTTCTTCTTTTTTTTTTTTTTTTTAAATATATTTTATTGATTTCTTACAGAGAGGAAGAGAAAGGGATAGACAGTTAGAAACATTGATGAGAGAGAAACATCGATCAGATGCCTCCTGCACACCCCCCACTGGGGATGTGCCCGCAACCAAGGTACATGCCCTTGACAGGAATCTACCAGGACCTTTCAGTCCATAGGCCGACGCTCTATCCACTGAGCCAAACCGGTTTTGGCAAGAGACTGCTTTTGATCGCATCACCTCTGTTCCCTGGAAGGCAGCCCTAAGATGATACAAGATCAAGAGAACTGAACTCTGGTTCGTGTTCCCTCCTGCGACCGTTAGATCTCGGCTTCTGAGATCTTGTACTGCCCAGGAAATCAAGTTTTACTTTGTCCCTGCAGGAATATGACTCAGCCTCTGCCTCTTTGGGAAGGTGTGCTGGTTTTCATGCCAGCGATGAAAAGGAAAAGAAGGTACAAGGGATGCCCACTCCTTAGCAGTGTGCGTTCCCAGCCACACACTCCGAGATGCCACCTGAAGAACAAAACCTGGGCAGTGGCTCTAAAGGAGATAAAGAGTTTGTCATTGCCAAAACCGGTTTGGCTCAGTGGATAGAGCATTGGTCTGCGGGCTGAAAGGTCCCAGGTTTGATTCCGGTCAAGGGCATGTACAATGGTTGTGGGCACATTCCCTACCGGGCTGTGCAGGAGGCAGCTGGACAATGTTTATCTCTCATCAATATTTCTAGCTCTCTATCCTTTTCCCTTTATCTCTGTGGAAAATCAATAAAATATATTTTTTTAAAAAGATAGAATTTGTCATAAGCTGTGGGAGAAATCCAGGGAGCCACGTGACCTCTTAAGCGAATTAACCCCTTGTCCCTTGTTAAATTGGGGTCGTTTGTCAAGTAATTTTTAGGGCATGTATTTGGCACTAAGAAGATATTTAAAGAAATAGGTGAATAGACTAGAGAAGTTCAGCAGATGCCTCTGGACCAAATGTCAGAAGTCACAGCCCTTCCTTGCCTCAAAGGAATGCAGGAGAGTTTCTGCATCGCCCCAGGGAAGGGCCAGCAGCAGGCTGGGTGGCCACACCATCTGGCCCCTCTATTTGGTTCCAAGCCCTCCAGCAAAGGTCTAGGCCAAGTTGGGCAAGAAGGGAAGGCTACCCAAGGCCACTACAACAGGCAGCTGTCCAGTGTCCAGGTCAGCCCAGTTAGATGAAGCCAAGGTGAAATTAGCTGGAATAAAATCAGGACCTGTACGACAAGGCCTTTCAATGTGCTTTGGGCTATTCCATATCTAGGCAGCAGAAGGACAGTCCTACCCAGTAGGAGAGCCCATGTTCTTGGTCTTGATGGTCTTGATCTGCCTTCCTTGGACCTTATTGGTCACTTCAAGCAGGCACTTCCCAAACATCCGAGTTTCCTGAGAGTGAGTCCTCTCAAAATAGAAAATTGTATGTATTCACTCAGTTAATACATGAAAACACCAAACACTACAGAGGGTAAGTCAGACGAGCAATTTAGGAATACCTAGAACAGATTCTGAAGAAATATTGGAATGGAACTAAAATACACAGAGACCCTTGAAATCATCCGGGGACATTCTCCTATAAACATTTGCAAGGCATTATGTGCAGTCTCATCAGGGTTCTCTGGGTTCTGGTCCTTTCTCAGGATGGAATGTGCTGAAACAATCCCGACTCTTGTTTACAAATTGGACAAAGAGCTCTTAAGAGTGGAGGGGTATGGTTTTGAGATATTATCTTTCGATGTTTCTCTAAAGTAGGTTGAGGCATTTAAATCCTCATATTGAGTCAAGGTTCTCTAAGCATTACAGCCCTCAGAGCCTGGAGCCTGGAGACAGGCACTGGGAAAGCTTGTCTTCTTGTCATTCATTTTCACCGGAGGAGAGGGGAGGGGGTGATATCAGCCATTGTTCAGAGAGCAATTTTGATAGTTAGATATTCCTGCAAACATCTGCCAATCAATAGAAATGGAGGGAGAGGAGCTATTAGAAGGCATGGTGCAGTGACTAATGAGACTAGTTACCATCTGCCTCCGCTGGGCTGCGAGGGGGAAATAGAACAGCTTTGCTTTGAATTGCTAAGACATCCTTATGCAGAGGGCCAGGCAGACTCAGCTCTTTATTGGACCTTTGGGCTATTTCCGTTGTGTGTCTCCCCACGTAGGAGGGATGGTGTGGGTGGGGAGGAAGCTCCAGGTTAGACTGCAACTCAAATGTTCCAAGAGAACCTAGTTCCAAATCCTAAAATGAGAAAATAAAAGTTGCTACATCCAGGCACATATAAATATATTTTTCAGTTCTCACTCGAATATATGTTTATTGATTTTTAGAGAGCGAGGAAAGGAAAGAAAGAGGAGAGAGAAACATCAATGTGACAGAGAAACATCCATTGGTTGCCTCCCATATGCGCCCTGATCGGGAATCAAACCTGCAACCTGGACGATAGTCCAACCAACTGAGCCACCTGGCCAGTGCCTGGCATACATAAATTTGATCTAAAGAGATACAGGTTGTATGTAGCTCCTAAGTCAATGTCATGGGCGCCACTGGCCTTTCACACTAACCTTGTAGTTATCCTCATGGCATCCTTGTTTCACAGATGCAGAAGACGAGCTATCCTGAAAACTGTTTCTGTTTCTGTTTAAATTGCTGGGTTAGTGGTGAAGCTGGTGCTATAATCCTACAGTGTCCAAATCTCGGTCTTCTCATCTGTGAAATGGGACTAGTTCCATCTGCCCTGCCTTTCGCACAGGGTTCGCCAGGCCGCAGGAGACCGGGTGTGTGAAGGAGCTTTGGAAAAGAGAGCACGGATCCACTCTAATGCAGTAGGACGGCAAGTCAGTTTCTCCGTCAGGGCTTTGCTTACTGGAGGGTGACTTCAGAGCTTGGGACTCCCCAGTGCTTATGGAGTGAGGAGAACCACCCGTTACAATGGGGCCAATGTGGGCTTGATTCCTAAACAATGAGGTACCAAAGCAATGCCGAAGGGGGTAGGGGAGCTGCCCCATGGAGGGGCTCCAGGCGCCAGAAGAAATGAACTGTCTCCCTGCTTTTGGATGCCAAGAACGAACCCTTAACGCAGCCGCAGTGCAAGTTTGATGGGGAAGCAGCAAAGCAGGGAAAGGCCTGAGTGAGCAGCACTCTGGTGAGGAATAGACACCGGCTGTAAATATTCAGTGCCCCTTGAGCTTCCTTATGAGAGAACTTGCTGTCCTTTGGGCCCCAGAAGCAGAGACTACAAAGGCAGGCACAAGTCATGCAACAGAAGAAACAGGAAAGCTATTCTTGAACACCAGCAAAATGCCTTTTCTCAAGATCTTCGAGGCAACCTCCGCCAGCCTCTCTTCTGTTCTCACAGCATCATCCCAGATACTGCCTGGGTAAGCACCGCTTAGCCCAGCTCCTTCGCTGTCTCTCCTGAAAGACAATTGTCCTATCCAGTGGCCTTCGCAGCAGAACACTGCGTTCTCTTGAAACAATGAGGACACAATGCAGGGCCTTTCTTCGAGTCGGGTCCACCTTCACAGAAACGGAGACACTACAGTAACTTGCCGCAAAGCTCCATTGTGTTAGCCCTGTGTTCTGCCCACCCACAGAAGGCTGGCTGACTCCAGGATCACCTCCCGGCAACGCTGAGCCTGCTCCGCACGGCAAAACAAACGCTGCATTCCCTACAGCCTTGCGAGCTGAGTTTTCTTATTGGCCTGTATCCCATTCCATGTTTGCTAGGAGGAGTCTGAGAACTGCCCGCCCTTTGTAAGGGACCTTCTTCAAGCTGGTGGCCAGCATGGCTCTGTGAGAAGAGACCTAAGATGAGTGGCTTTAGGCGTGAGTATAGGACGGAAAGCACCTCTGCTTGGTGTGAACTGTGTCTTGCTTGTGGTGGCCACCAGAGGTAGCAGCTACTTCCTGAAGGCCAGGCTCTTAACAAGTGCATCACCTGTCCGATCACATGTCATCATTAAAATGAACATCTTAGTTTCTGCTTGGGCACCATAGACATGTTGGGCTCTGTTCTAGGCACTGTACAAACACTACTCAATTCCATACAGCAACTATGTCTGAGGTAGATTTTACTGCTTATATTTATTTATTTAATTAAAAAATATATATATATTATTGATTTGTTTACAGAGAGGAAGAGAGAGGGATAGAGAGTTAGGAACATCGATGAGAGAGAATCATCGATCAGTTGCCTCTTGCACACTCCACTGGGGATGTGCCCGCAACCAACACACATGCACCAGACTAGAATCAAACCCGGGATCTTTCAGTCTGCAGGCTGATGCTCTATCCACTGAGCCAAACCGGTTTTGGCAGTTTTACTGCTTTTATTCTAGGGGTGAGAAATAGAAACTCAGGGAGGGTAAGCTCTTTGCCCAAAGCCAGCAAGCTATACACCCAAGACTTGAATTCAGGCTTGTCTGGTGCAAAGACAGGGCTTGTGCTGAGGGGCTTCACTGTTAGCAAGAAGGTACTTAGAGATGGAAAGAAAACGGAGGCCACATCAGTCTGCCTGTGCTGAGAGCCAGCGCTGTGACTTCGGGGAAATGATTTATGTGCTGTGCTTCCTTTCTCCTTTGTAAAAAGGGGAGAGGGAGGCCTGGTCACCTGCCCCTCAGGGTTGTGCGGATCACATGCGGAGATCTGTTGAAGGCCACAGGCCTTACAACCATCAGGGGTTATAGAAGCATTGCTGGTGAAAAAGTTACCACCCCAGAGAAAAAGGAACCCTCTAGCATTGGTGGGATTGCAAAATGGCGCAGTCACTACAGAAAACAGTATGAGGCTTCCTCAAAAAATTAAAAATAGAACTACCTTTGGACCCAGCCACCCCACTTCTAGGTATTTATCTGAAGACATCCAAAACAGTAATTTGAAAAGGTATATGTGTTCCTATATTCACTGAAGCATTAATTACAATAGCCAAGATATGGAAGCAACCCAACTGCCCATCAACAGATGAGTGGATAAAGATTACACACACACACACACACACACACACACACACGCAATGGCATATTACTTGGCCACTAAAAAAGAATAAAATCTCACCATTTGTGACAGCATGGGTGGACCTAGAGGGTATTATGCTAGGTGAAAAAAGTCAGTGAGACAAATACCATATGATCTCACTTATATGTGGAATCTAAAGAACAATATAAATGAACAAACAAAACAGAAACAGACTCATAGATACAGAGAACTGACTGATGGTTGCCAGATGGGAGGGGGGTTGGGGAGCTGGGTGAAAGGTGCAGGGATTAAGAAGTACAAATCTGTAGTTACAGAACAGTCACAGGGATGGAAAGTACAGCATAGGGAACACAGCCCATAACATTGTAATAACTATATGAGGTGCCTGGTGGGTATTGGACTTACCAGGGCGAACACTTTGTGAATTATGTAAATATCTAACCACCATCCTGCCTGAAACAAATATGAAATAATAATAAATGTCAACTGTAATTGAAAAAAATACAATAAAAAAAGAAAGGAAACGATCAACCTATAATATCAAGGGGCTTATCCTTGGAAAATTTTGATAGAAAGAGGTAGCAAGGATGATGACATCTTGCCTATGGTTGGTGGGGTGCTTGGAGGAAGTGGCTGGTTCTATTACACATGGGTCTCTATCTCCCCCATCCCACAGGATCCTACACTGTGACTACTCTTCTCCCACCGAGGGGCGGGGATCGAAAGATCTTTGGACTTGAATCTTGGCAGTGGCTTGCAAGTCCTTGATCAATGGAATCTAGTGGGGGTGGGGGATGCTATGCAACTTCATGTTAAATGAGCCTAGATCTTAAAAAGGATCGGCTCCCACCTGGCTTGGTACTTGTCCTTGGAATCCCGCCACCATGTGGGGAGGAAGCCCCGGTCACAGGGGAGGCCATGTGTGAGTGTTCCAGGCCTCAGCTGACAGCCAGCATCCATCTCCAGATGTGTGAGCAAATGTGCCTCCAGATAACTCCAGCTCTCAACCTTTCCATCTTCCAGCTGAGGCCCCAGACATCACGGAGCAGTGACAAGCTGCCCCCAATATGTCCCATCTGAATTCCTGAACCGCAGAAACTATGCTGGAGAATGAATGATGATCATTCTTTCAAGTCGCTGGGTTTTCAAGATGATGCTGGGAGGCGGGAGATGTTGAATCTGAGCCAGCCTGGGACTCCAGGCCTAAGGGATGGACCTGCTGCAGGCCGCAGGCACAGAGCTCGCCAAGCCGGCTGCGCGGGTGTTGGTGTTGGATAGGTGCCTTCTCACACCGGAATGCTTCTGACAGGGAAAGGGGGTGTTACTAGGAGTTACTCTGGGGCAGCCAGTGGAGATGTGGGTGTCCTGGTAAACTGAGACTTAAGAGACTAGGTTGACAGTGGGGAGATCAGTAAGAGCTGGTGAGGATTCTGATGGGCAGGCAGAAGCCAGCAGGGGGACTTTTAGGAAGGACGGTCTGGAGACCTGGGCAGGGAAGCTGGTGTTGGTAGCGGTGACATACAGTGTCCAGAGGCCAGGTGCAGAGGCGGGCTTCCCATCCAGGGTCGGGAGAGGGAGGCTCAGTCAGGAAAGCTAAAAAGCTAAACAGGAAAACACATTATACTGCTCCCAGCTGAGACCTCTGTTAACCCAGAAGGTGAATTTCAACTAATCATTTTGTTCTAAGAAACTCCTGAACTAGACGTGGAAGATGGAGAGAGGCATTTTGGTGTGTGTGTGTGTGTGTGTGTGTGTGTGAAGAGAGAAGGAGGAGGTTCCTGAGAGAGAATGGTTTGAAGCAGACCTGAGCTGGGGTGCTGCTAGATCCTGACCTCAAGACCCCAAAGATTGCATGAAAGGTGGGGTACCACCTCCAGCTCAGCAGCTCAAAGGAGTAAGCCTTTAGCAGCCTGTCCAGTCTCTGCTTCGTACCCTTTAAAGAATAGCAATTTGTCTGCAAGGGAAAGACCACACACAGTCCCCAGCCACACCCCTGCTGTCACCCTAAATGACATGGGCATGGCTCAATTAAAATTCTGTGAGAAGGGAACATATTATAAGGACGGTGTAGCTGTAGATTTCTCCAAGAGATGACTTCGTCGAGTAGTCAAAGATTCCTTTCTATCAGAACATAGTGCAATATTTATATAGGCGCAGAATAAATAGAATCCTGACTTGGGCTTTCTATGTTACACAGCTCCCTCCAGGTCACTGGGGCTCTTTCTGACATGCTTCTGACAATCACGGCCATTGTTCCCCTCTGGGCAGCCGAGGGGAACGTGCGGGCCCCTCTCCCTCATCCCACTAAGCTTGTCTCAGGGCACTGAATGAAGTCTCTCTCTGGGCTGCCTGGGAATTAATCCCTGTTTGTTTCCGAACCTTTCTCACTGCTATATACAGCAACACGCCGAAGCCCCTGTCCTGTGACCAGATCTTGGCTCTCTCACCACTATTGCTGCCTGGGCATTTAGTGAGTGCTTATATTAGGGAGCACTTTATACCTGGTGGCACGTCACACGTATAGAGCTGACACACAAATTTCACAGAATGTTGCTAATATGATTCATCCCGCTTTTACTCAAGTGGCTTCCATCCCTCTATCCTAGGCTGTGCTTTCCAGGCCTGGGCTGTTCTATTCGATTAGGCAAAATCCAATCAAGATAAACAGAATCATTAGTGCTGATTGGATGCATTAGACCTAAGAAGGTTGTGTGCTTATTTGCGAAGGAAAAGAGGGAAGAATGAAAGCTCTTTGAGTGTTTTTGACATTGGACCTTTTAAGACAAATTTAAAAGCTGAGTTCTAATGAGAAAGTGTAGCATGCTTTTCAGTGTGCTAAGAATGGAATTTAAGTCCATCGCTGGAATTTTACAAATCAATCTCTCTCTTTTACACACAGACACAATTTCCAGATCTCCCTGGGAACTCTTATCAATGACCAGATATCAGTTCCCTTATAAGGAGATGGACACACGGAAGCTCCGAGGGCCCTGGAAGTGAGACTGCCAGAGCTAACAAGAGCACGGAAACAATGCAACTTTTCTGCAGTGGCTCTTTCACATAGCCCCCCGCTGCAATCTCCCGGGGATCTTTAAACAACAAAAATGCGGCTTCCACCCTGAGATATTCTGATTTAATTGGTCTGGCGTGCAACGTGGGCATCAAGGGTTTTTTTTTAAAAGCTCTCCTGGTGATTCTAACGCGCAGCCAATGTTGGGAACCACTGGTTTAGTGCTCGAATTTATAGAGGTGGAAATTGAGGCCCAGAAAGGAGAAGTCAGTTGCCTAAGTTTACCAAACTTACAAATTGACTCACTCAAAACCCACGACTCCTCGCACAGTGTCCTATGGATGTTCCCAAAAGATTTATGTAAACCTTACAAAACAACCGCCACCGCCGCCCCCGACCAGAGCTCCTCAGCTGCCAGCAGAGAACACGTCACCCAGCTCTTTGTGTCTGCGGGACGGAGCTCTAAATATGAATTTCCCCGGGGAAGTAGCAAAGAGCAAGAATAAAGGGGGGAGGACCAGGTACGCTGCTTTACCCCTGGCTGCCACGTCAATGGCTGTCTTTGTGTTGTCTATTTCCAAGCTCTAAAAACAAAAGACTGTTTGGAGAAACACTGTGATGGATGCCCAAGTTCTTATGCTTCTCGGGTAAAAAAGACAGAAGGTCTGATAATATTGCTAATTTCAATATCAGCACTTCCAATTTCTTGGAAAGAAAATGGCTTTTAAAACGCCACAGGAGAAAAAAGAACATTGCTCAGCATGCAGAAGTATTGTTCGCTCTCCATGGGATTCAACTACCTTTTGCTGGGAAAGTAGAAATTATGGGACAATGGGGAGAACAATGGATGTGATGCAATGATCAGTTCTTTAAAGTGAGAATAGTAGAATTTGTAGTGTGCCCACAATCTCCTCCCCCAACGCAAGATTTTTAAAGCTCCTTAAGGACAGAAAGCACACTTCCCTTGCTCACGGTAGCCTGCGGCCCGCGAGCTGTCAATCACTGTGAACTTGAACTATTTCACTGAAGAAGAAAATCTAAGGGATGCATTACCATGTCTGTAACAAAAGTCCCACAGCTTTTACTTTAACAATCAGACACTGTTCATTTCCAAGCTTTTACAAAATCCACATTAAATAGAATTTTCACCTTTAAGCTTCTTGTTAAACATTTTTCAAAGTAAATGTAGAGCCCTAGCCTGTTTGACTCAGTGGACAGAGCATTGACCTGTGGGCTAAAGGGTTCGGGTTCAATTCCAGTCAAGGGCACATGCCTGGGTTGTGGGCTGGATCCCCAGTGATTCTCTGATTCTCTCTTATCATTGATGGTTCTACCTCTCTTTCCCTCTCCCTTTCTCTTTGAAATCAATAGATATATTTAAAGCAATAAAATAAATGTAGAATTTCACTTTTTTTTCTCTCTCATTTAAGGCAGTTCAAAACACAGGAAGTCGGTTCAAGGCACCTATTGGGTTAGTTAGGAGATCGGGGCTTTTGTAAATTGTTTTTGCTTATTTGTATTTTGTCACAAAGCACCTTTTAAGCTTTCTCTAAGTCTTTAACTCAGAATTATCATTGCCAATCAATCACCCATTCTCTAGATTTTGAACTAGGACTAGTTTTGAAAGGACTGGTGGTGTTCCAGAAGCATATTGAGTGTCACTCTGCGTATTCGTAACACAGTAACGATTTCCCTGCACCGGAGCTGTATGTGGGGTCCATCCTGAGCGCCGTCCTGTTTGGACGGGGCCAGATGAAGAAAGAGGAGGCATGAGAGCAGCGACATGCCAAAGTTTACTTTGGGGACAGCAGAGGATAAAATGAGACTATAGACATTGCTTTCTGTTATTTTTATCTCCAAGATTAGAAGAGAAAACCATAATGAAATAAACATGTACTTAATACCTAATTTGGAGATTTTGGAAAACTGAGATCCAAGGAGGAAGAGCGGGCCTGAGGGAGGGGGGCGGGGCAGCAGGGAAGGAAAGGTTCCTGGGGAGCCATCTGACCAGGCTTGGGACTGTAGGGCACTGTGGTTATCTGTAAGAGCTCTAGAGAAGCTGGCCAAGAAGCATGTAGGTGGGATAAGACTTCAGCAAGAAATATAAGCTGCTTTCATACATTTTGATATGTTTTTTATTGATTTTAGAGAAAGAGGAAGGAGAGGAGTACAGAGCTAGAAACATTGATGAGAAACATTCGTCAGCTGTCTCCTGCATGCCCCCTACTGGGGATAGAGCCCACATCCCGGGTGTGTGTCTGACCTGGAATCGAACCTTGACCCCTGGTTCATAGGTGGATGCTCCACCACTGAGCCACACCAGTGAGGCGCCATTGTTTTTGAAATTTACTTCTTACACTGTCGCTTATGAAAACTACATAAAATTCAGGCAAAGATGTATGTATTATTAATAGCAGTGAAAAATGGGAAAGAAAAGCCGAAGTATTGAACAACAGAGGAACGGCTAAGAAACTTATGAGCCTGTCATAGAACTGAATATTCTACACTCATTAACTAAAGATATTTACAAAGATTTGTTTATCACAAGGAAGATGAACATGCACAATATTAAATGAAAATGGGTACGCATATTTATAACTTAGTCATGCGGAATATTTTATGTAGATTGTATCATCTAAACGCAGAAACACTGAAGGAAAATGCCAAAGCGTCTGTCAGCTGCAGAGTGCCAGACATGTGTCCTGTAGGAGTTAGAATTCACTGTCCTTTGTGTCAGGGCGATGACTCAGGCTGTTAAGATGCATTAACAGCTATATCTAGAAAAAATATTTGGGCTGTTGCACCAGGGCCCCGATCCAGGCATCATCTATCAGTTTTCCCTGGCAGGGAATTAAAGGAAACAAACTGAAGAACATTTTCCCAGACAGGCGGGGCCAAGTGTGGAATTAATATCCCTTCTCCACGGTATTCCACTCAGCCCTTGCATTGCCCTCCTTCAGCCTCTTGTTAAGAATGTAACTCTTGGATGGCTGGGTGTAGACAGGTCCCAGGTCACTCCGGGCTGGAGAAGTACCTGTCCTAATACTGCAGCAAAGCCACGTTTCTCTGGCTCATCATCAGAATTCTTGTACCTCTACTCTTCCCAAGAACAATAATAGCTCCCATTTTCTGCATACCCTTTTTATGTCAGGTCCCGTATTTGGGACCTGTTAAAGAATTCAACACTCTCCGAGTTAGATATTACCATTCTCATTTTACAAGAGGGACACAGGGTAAATGACTTGCCCAAAGGCACTTGGCCCATGAATGTCAGAGGTGGAATGTGGGCGCAGACATAACCTCATAACCTCCCATGAGCCATCTTGCAAGTCCCAGGTCCCAGCCTGTCTCTCTAACATCAAGCCTTCCAACATCCAGAGGTTTGGGCCATACGTTGCTTGTATAGTCACGTGCTGGATGTTCCCCTGCTTTCGTGGTTGCTGTCACAGCATGTGCCCCAAGGGACAGAGGCTGAGAACACTGGGCTGATGCCATCTTATCCCAGACAGAGGCAAGGATCCTCTGGGTCTCCCTGCTCCTACTGCTCAGGAACCGGAAGGCATCCCTGGCTTCTTGAGGTGATGTGCGACTCTAGGTTGAAATAGTTGTCAAAGGCATTCATTCATTAATTCATTCATTCACTCAACAAATATTTATTGAGATATATCCTATAGTGAGCATTGTTCTGGGCACTGTAGATTCAGAGGTGAGTAAGGAAAAATGGTCCCTGACCTTCTGAAACTTATGATCTTGTAGGAAGTCAAAATAAACTATTGTATAAACAAAGGCAATGAAACAATTTTAGGAGGTGGTAAGTGCTAAGGAAAAAATTAAACATTACAGAGCAAGTTAAGGTGGAAGTGTACTGTAGCAGGAATAATAAGGAAAGACATGTTCGAAAGAAGAAATGGGTAATGAGTTGGAGTCAGCTGTATGACTGTGTGAAGGAAGAATAGTCCAGGAGATGAGGGAGAAGCCAGTGCAAAGATCCTGGGAGTGAAAGGAACAGCAGCTCAAGTCAGAGAACAGCAGCTGTCCATCTGGCACAGAGGGAATGAGGACAAACACTGGGGGCTGAGGCTGGAGGGACAGGTGAGGCGTGGTCACTATGAACATTCTGACCATGGCAAGGAATTTGAATTTTACTCAGTGTTTCAGGAAAGCATTGGCAGTTTCTAAGACAAAGAGGGGCGAGCTCTGATTTCAATTTTAAATGGCTTCTCTGGTTTCTAAAAAGTGAAATCTGCGCTGTAAGGGGGTCAAGAGTAGAAGCAGAGTCACCAGCCGGGGGCGCTGTTGCTGGGGTCCAGGAAGGTACGATGGTGGCGACAACTGCCTGCCTGGTGAGCAGGAATCTTTTCTCCCGGGATGACCTTCTCCTACTGAGCAACAGTACCATCGTTTTTCTCTCATATCTCTGGAGACTGGGCAGGACTCAGAAAACCCTCTATCACAATCCTACAACCCTATCTGCTTCTTGCTGGTCCTCAGGGCAACTACAGGGGCGTGGGCCTGAGCAAACTGCCCGCCCTGTCTCAAGTTTCTCTGGAGTCTCCTTTGTGGACCCCCACTGCCACAGAGCCCAGGAGACTCTACTACGCAAAGATGACTCTCAGTCTCTAAGCAGACTGGGGCCTGCATGTCCACTAGGCTCTTTGGGTGCCTTAGTATGTTTATATGTGTTCAACTCAAGCATGGGCATGCCGGTAAGGCAAAGTTCAATGGCTGTTAAGGGGGAAGGACGACTCCAAAAGATTTCTGGACATCAGATAGCTCCTCCTAAACAGAGCTTGATGAGTTAAGTGTAAATGAATCAGAAACATGTGCAGCGGATTTCTCTTTGCAGGCCCGTTGCATTTCCCTTTCATTTAAAAATGAAAGGCAGGGGTTTGGGGGATGAGCGAAGGCATGGCTGAGCTCTGCAAAGACCTGAAGGAGAGCTTCACAGAATGGAGGGCCCCAAACGTGGTGAGATCTTTGTTCCCTGCCCTAATTTCTTTCATCCCCGGGCCGTGAGAGCTGCTTGATATATGTGGCATTCCGCTCCATTTTCCTCGCAGACACTGCGTTCCTGCGAGTCCTTGTTTCTTTGCCAAAGGCCTCATTATGCTGTGGGTTAAAACTATGCTCACCAAAGGCCTTTGGACTCACACATCCCAGGAAGCTCGCATGTTCTCCCAGGATCCAGGCTTTTGATGGTGAGAACTGACTCCATCTTTTTTTTTTTTTTACTGTGCTGCAGGCTCAGAGAGTTGAGAGAAAACACCGGATTGGCACCATTCAGAAACCCATACCAGCTCTGTGACCCTTGGCCAGTAGCTATATCTCAATCGGAGTTGTCTCTTCTGGAAAATGGGGACAACTTATCCTGTTTCCTTCAGTTGTTTGGGAGGCTGTGAAAATTGCAGAGAGCATTTAGATAAAATGGCTGCTTATAATGAATGTGTCAGAAGGGTGAGGACAGCTTTAAAAAGGAACATCCAACCCTGGCTAGTTTGGCTCAGTGGATAGAGCGTTGGCCTGCAGACTAAAGGGTCCCGGGTTCAATTCCGATCAAGGGCACATGCCTGGGTTGCAAGCTCCATTCCCACTGAGGTGGGCGTGTGCAGGAGGCAGCCGGTCAATGATTCTTTCTCATCATTGATGTTTCTATCTCTCTCTCCCTCTCCCTTTCTCTCTGAAGTCAATAAAAATGTACTTAAAAATAAATAAATAAAATGGAACATCCAGCACTGGTTGGTGTGGCTCAGTTGGTTGGGCGTTGTCCTGTACATCGAAAGGTCACTTGTTGGATTCTGGTCAGGGCACATATCCAGGTTGCAGGTTGGATCCCTGGTCAGAGTGTGTACAGGAGGCAACGCATTGATGTTTCTCTCTCACATTGATATTTTTTTTTCTCTCTCTCCCTTTCCCTTTATTCTCTCTAAAATCAATAAAAAAGCACATTAAAATGGAATGTCCAACTTATCTGGAAGTGATATGGGGTGGAGAGGGCAGTGAAATAAAATTGTTATCTTCTCTCTTTTTCTGAGAGGGGTGAGGTTATCATCTAAGTGGAGTGAGATAATTAGAGACCATTTGGCTGTCCATGACTTAGAGCCCTAGAATTTTAGAGCTCAGAGAGCTACTTCTTAATCACTTTATTTCACACTCAAAAAATCTGAGGCCTAGGAGGGAAATAACAGTCCCAAGGTCACATAGTTACCTCACAAGAAAATGCTCTGGTGCCTATGGCTGAGAGGATAAGCTCCATTCTTAGCAGCTGGAGCATCACAAGGAAGGGGGTTCAGTTGTTTGTAAAGCATTTTCTGAGTATCTTGTATTTTTAATTTTAAAAACTCTGCAGGGCTTAGCACAATTCCTGATATGCAATACATACTCAATAAAATTTTGCAGAATGAGTAAATGAGTCAAGAGAATGATGTGGGTGAGGGAGGAATGGAAAAATCAAAAGAAAGCATGGTTTCTGCCCTGGAGGAGCTTATGTGGAGACAAGATGTATATGGAAGAAACTCAAAACACTGCAAATGAGAGCAAAGAAATTCAACATGTGTAATTCTAAATAGAAGAAATAAAGCTTTTCTTTTTCTTAATAAAGATGGATATTTTGACGGAGCAGGAAAATTCATAGCTCCAAAGCAAGCAGGACACATGTTGGTATTCACGTGGTAAACCTGCAATTTTTCTCTGTCATTAAGCCCTTCTAAGTGGCCCATGTGTCAGGCCAAACAAGCACTCCCGGGCAACACTCTGATTCCAGCTCTTGGTGCAGGATGCACAGGTGACTTTGCAAACAGGGTCAGCCCCGACGTGCCCATGTTACTTGGTATATGGACAATAGAGAGAGGGTCTTCCTTCCTATTGGATTCTGGTCGGCATGTCCATGTGGAGTCATCGGTGGCCTTCTTCTCAACACACAGAGATACTAAGGGTGATGGACAGTAGGAAGTGGAGCCAAGAGAAAGAGAAGGGAGTAGGTGTGATGAGTCACTGTAAGTCTCTGGACTAATCCATGCCTTAAGTCCATGCTTACATGAGCCAATGCACTCTTTTTCTCCAAAAAGATTTCTGTCACTTTTATTTTTAGAAGTTGAATACAACGGGTGAGGAACTCTGTAGGCTTGTTAAAATTGGGTGGGGAAGTTGAGTTGATGAAGGTGAATGGATCATTTGTGGGAGCCAGTGATATATGGAAGATTTCAAGAGTATGGAGGAGGAGTTCAGGGTTGAGTAAGTCATGCAGGGGAGTGGGCAGTTACTGCTGGTCTTATCTGGGAAGTAGAAGATTCTTGCTTACCCTCCATACTCATCCTATATCACCTCTACTGCTGTCCTCAGTAAAAGATCCACCACTGAAATCCAAGAATGGACTAAGCAGAAGTTCACAAAGTGTGTCCTGAATACCACATGTAAAAGGACTGTCAAAATACATTTACTTTCTTCATTTCTGGACCTTTAAGGACCCTAATATTCTTGGAGACTCTCTAAGAGAAAGCTGGATTACACAATATTTCCTAATCATTTTTGTTCAAAGAACTTTTTTTGTGTTATATCCCTTTGCTTGAAGAAGCCTCTCGTAAAACATCCTTTATTCAGTCTTGGGTTAAAGCACCATTTGCCCAGAATGTAGCCAATTACTGTAACCTCTCTTCCTTCCATAAAGCATTGGTGATTCAGAGGTGGGAAGAGTGGGAACGCATGGTGGAGAGGCCAGAAAGATAGGAGTAGTGGGAAGAGAAGGAACGAGGAATGCTGAGCCAGTTCAGAAAGGAGGATAAGGGAGGTGCTGACAACAAAGTGGAAAGACTAGGCCAGAACTATCCTGATGAGTCCTTTTCCTAAATCAAGGAGTTATTCCTCTAATACCCTTGAGCCCAGTGAATTTTGTGGCTCTAATTACCTCTTAAATGCAAGCAAAATAATTAATTACAGAGTCAAAGAGTATTTTTCCTTTTAGCACTCAACCCTAAGGAAAAAATTGATTATGTTTAAGAGGTATTGATGCAGCTGTAAAAAAGACGGACCTCTCACCCTTTGAGACAGCATGGAGGGACTTGGAGAGTCTTGCGCGAAGTGAAATACGCCAGTTGGCGAAAGACAAGTATCACATGATCTCACTTATATGTGGAATCTAATTAACAAAATAAGCTGATGAACAAATAGATCCAGAGTCATGGAAACATGGAACAGATTGATAAACCTCAGAGGGAAGGCAGGGGAGGGAGGGCGGAAAGAGATTAACCAAAGAATGTATATGCATATATGGACACAGACAATAGTGCAGTCAAGCCTGGGTTGGGGGTAGGAGCAGGGTGAAGAGGGTCAATGGTGGGGGAGGGGAGGAGAGGATAGGGGGACATCTGTAATACTGTCAACAAACAAATAAATTGAAAAAAGTAGTGTTGAATAACATAATGGATGGTCTTCAAAAGCAAAATTTAAAAAAGACACAGAAACATCCTTCATATGGCTGTTTCATCTATTAACGTTCATCAAACCAAGGACACAGAATAAAACCACAGCTCTTTGTTAGAATATCTAAAGTGCCCTTACCGGTTTGGCTCAGTGGCTAGAGCGTTGGCCTGTGGACTAAAGGGTCCCAGGTTCGATTCCAGTCAAGGGCATGTACCTTGGTACCACTAGGGGGTGTGCAGGAGGCAGCTGATCAATGTTTCTCTCTCATTGATGTTTCTAACTCTCTATCCTTTTCCCTTCCTCTCTGTAAAAAATCAATAAAAATAAAAAAAGAATATCTACAGTGAAGTTAGGCATGTAGCTCACACAATACTGAGGTGATCGTAACCCATTGGGACAGAGGGCAGCTAAGTTCACCCAGTGGAAACCACCAACATGCGCAGAGTGGACGATCACCTTACGGAACGGTTAGTGAAGAAGCTGAGACGAGGATCCTGAGTGAAGGTATGCAGGGCAGGGTCATCCGGAAAGTAGAAGGAGAAAATAGTAGGAGAGGGAGACAAGGAGAAGGTAGGACGGAAGGGCTGTGAAACCAGCATTCAGACTATTCTGACTCATGATTCAGCAAGGATGTGTTTGAAAGCCAGAGAATTAGATCCAAAGGAGGGTCAAATTCTCACAGAGTAGCTGCCCGAGAGGGCCTGGTACAATGAAGCCTAGCTCTGAGGCCCCAAGTCAGAAATTGAAGAAATAGAGAGCCTACGGCTCAAAATGATTGTATTTCCAAATGGAAAAGAAACTCCCTGATGCTCTGGTAAACAGTTATTTACGATGACTCAATTAAAAAATATCAAGAAAACCAAACTTCACTGTTTACTAATTTAAAAAGTTCCATACTCTGGCTGCTCTAGAGAAAAGCCAATGACTCAACACTTGTCACGTAACACCTATGTTTGTGTGTGTCTGCCCCATCGGATACTGCGCCCTTTGATTGGTCACATTGTCTGTACAATGCTGCCCTTGGCACCCAGGCTGTGATGGTCCCAAATCCCTAGCCACAGCCATCAAACTCAGATATTATTGAACATTACACCATTTGCTCAAATCTTGGGTTTCTTCTCAGAATACCAGGGAATCTTCCATCCCCATAAAACCAATGAGCTATGTCAACATTAAAAAAAAAAAAAAATAACATTAAACTAGCGTGAAAAGGAAGCCGTGGAGCAGAGAAGGAGGCAACAGAAGCTGCTCGGGGCGCTGTGGCTTGGATGGGCTATTAGAGAAAATGCCCAAAGCGTGTAACAGCGGGAACTGGAGCCCCAGGCCGAGGGGGTAGCTTTTGGAGAATAATGCTGTTTACTCCCTAAAACGAAGTCTTGGGAAAGGGGAAAGGAGGGTACTAGCAGTTTTATGGGTCCCCAGTGAGAGGAACCATAGGAGACAGACTGTGAGTCACGGAGAGAGTTTTGACACCATCGCCATCTCGTTAACTGCCCACCACAATCACTTACAAATGAGAAAACCAAACCCATGTGGACTGGTATCGCTCTATTATCAGAGAGTGGCAGCCCTAAGCTTGGTGTCTAAACCTCTAGACTAGTGGTCGGCAAACTGCGGCTCGCGAGCCACATGCGGCTCTTTGGCCCCCTGGAGTGTGGCTCTTCCACAAAATACCATGGCCTGGGTGAGTCTATTTTGAAGAAGTGGCATTAGAAGAAGTTTAAGTTTAAAAAGTTTGGCTCTCAAAAGAAATTCCAATCCTTGTACTGTTGATATTTGGCTCCGTTGACTAATGAGTTTGCCCACCACTGCTCTAGACTCCCAGTCAGTGCTCTCTCTGCCTCCCGGGGCTGAAGGGCTGCAAGCATGAGAGAGCTGGCTTTCTATCCCAAAAAGCGGGGTGACTGAGGGGCTGAAGAGCACAGGGGACAGGTGCTCGAGAAGCTTCCCAGGATCAACAGAAAGAGAAAGGAGGAGGAGACAGCAAACACGTCGACATTTCTCCCAGGGTCCTAGTGAGCTCCCGGAAGCCAGAGCGGCAGGAAAGTCCCCAGAATCCTCTGTTCGGGAGGCTCAAGATGCATGCAAAGTGCCGGTGCGGGGCCAAGCAGGCCCGCGGCCCGCAGCTCAGCTGTGCAGGTTTCGGGCAAAAGGCAATGATACGGAGGGATCGCTCTGCCTAGGAAGAGGCTCCCCCACGCTGCTGCCTTTCACACAACGCAGATCTGCTGTGGCCCCTTGCCCTCGCTCTGTGGCTTTCTCCTTGTGGGTGTGACCCACAAGTACCCACCCTCTCGGAGGTGATGCTCTTTCCCCAGAATGCCCCAGCACCTGCCCCTCACCCGCTGAGGACAGCTCCCAGGGGAGCCAGGGTCCCTACTACCATCTCTAATGGGATTCCAGAGTTGTCTGCCCCCGGCCCCGAGGGGAAAAACGTCCCCGACAAACTTCCCCTCCGTGCTTCCTGGCTCTCTTTGATCTTTTCCAAAATGCAGTGTCACACAGTCGAGGTCAGACTACACTGCGGGTCCCTCCCCGGCTTCCGTACATTGAGGAGCATTAGAGGCCCGACGGGACCGAGGCAAGGTACCAGGGCAGGTAGGGAGGGACTGTGACAAATGAGCGCGGTGTCCGGAGAGCCCGTGCAAATAAACAGTGGGATGCCTGGGGGCACAGCCCGGAGGCCTCAGATCTTTCTCTCCCTCTGTTTTTTTTTTTTTCCTTCTTTTTTCTCCCCCTCCCAAAACAGAAGATTAAGTTTGCTGTGAACATGAGCTGATGAAAAGAATTCAAATAGAGCTTTGATGAGGACCCGGGTCAGACCCACAGGAGAGCTACAAATTGCTTGTGGAGACACCCGTCTCCTTTATAGAAAGTTAGCGTCGAGCCCACATATCTTCTTTCTATAAGGTACTAACTTGTAAATTAACCTTTAATGGTGTATAAATGATGTTCTGAAAGAACTGCTTATGCAGCTATATTTATGATCTAGAAAATGGCAAATATTTACAAGATTATAGGTGTTAATGGTCTGTCAAAAATGTTTGTATATTGTACATACATTAAACCCCGGCATCAGACCACCCTGGTATGAAAGACCACCACTCTCTCGTCCCATATAGGGTTTCACTTTGATTCCATATATGCCAATCCCTATAATTAGCCTGTTCCCTAATATAGATCGAGTCCACTTTATAGGGAATTCTCCCGATAGTTTTCATTTATCTGAAACCCAGGACCCAGGCCACCTATGTAAACTGTTTGCTAAATGGCCCAGGATGGCCAATCGATCTTCTGTCAGCCCTTCCGAGGCTCCCGGGCAATGGCCTGTGAACTTGTCCGTCTTGTTTCTGCGCGGGCCCCGCCGTAGCGCCTAAATGCCCCTGGTTGGATTGCTTTCCTGAAATAAAATAAAGCACACACTCACGCTCCCATGATTTGGCCTCTCTGCTGAAGTCTGGTCACCCCAGCACTCAATGGACCTAAGCCACAGACAGAGCTCATTGCAAAGGGCAGCTTGGTGTTATGACGACACCTTCCCTCTCTCTGGTGTTGACATCAGCCATAGGGGACGATCTCCTTTGTCCTGTAATAGTTAATCCCATCTTGGCTCCCTCCTCGGAGAGGTCTAACTGCGTCCTGTTCCCCAGGGCGTGAGGCAGGAGGGAGACAGAAACGGTTGCAGGTTGTGTTGAGACGGTCCTTCCACTCTGGTTTATTATCTCGCTTGCACATTTTCGTTAATGTCAAACTGTTTCCACGGCTGTCTCCAGGGGCCCGTCTCCCGAGGCATTCACTGGAGTCTGTCTGCCTCGTAGGAATTCAGAGGGTAAGCTTAGGCTCACGTGTTCCCAAAGGAACTGCCTTCCCACCTCCCCCCATAAAAACACACACAGGGATGTGTTTGTCAAAGTCCTGACGTGAAAAGACTTAGTTTGGATTTTTAGAGATTTTGAAACAACCACTCCCTCCTACTCCCCTCCCTACCCCACCCTCAGAAACAGAGCAGGGAAATCCTAAGACCAATTTTCTTGTAAGCCCTTTATTGAGGCCCGACCACACACACACACACACACACACACACACACACCTCATTTTCTTGAAAACAAAATAGGTGTCTGTGTGGCTGCGGGACTGAGACCATTGAAGTCTCAGCAGAGATCTGAAATGGAGCCGGGGGATGGCTTTGGGCCCCCAGAGAGGAGAATAATGGCAATGAAGGAGTCAGAAACTCTGTGTTGGGAGAAAATGGAGCCACTGGCCCTCTTCAGCCTTCCCCTGACATGATTCTCAGAACTATCAAGTCTTGGACCCGCCTAATATTTGACAAAGATTTGGTTAAACTATACAGGGACCTCTTACCCTTTGAGACAGCCTGGAGGGACCTGGAGAGAATTATGCTAAGTGAAATAAATCACCAGAGAAAGACAAGTATCACATGATCTCTCTCATATGTGGAATCTAAGGAACAAAGTAAACTGATAAACAAAATAGATCTAAAGATACTGAAGCAGGGAACAGACTGAGGATTCTCAGAGGGCAGGTCGGGTGAGGGCGGGAAGAGATTAACCAAAGAATTTATATGCATACTAGAGGCCCAATGCACTGATTTGTGCACTGGTGGGGTCCCTCAGCCTGACCTGTGGGGATTGGGCCAAAACTAGCTCTTTGACATCCCCTAAGGGGTCCCAGATTGTGAGATGGTGGTTCTTGGGTGACACACCCTGGAATCCAGTTCCCTCTTCTCTGGTTCCAGGTTTGTCACCTGAGAATCACAGCTGCCAACTCACTGCAGCAAGGCAGCTCCTGTGTTGATCATCTGCTCCCTGGTGGTCAATGCACATTATAGCTACCTGTCTGAGCATCTGTCCCCTGGTGGTCATTGTGCATCATAGCAACCGGTCGAACAGTCAGACAGTTACTTATTCTTTTACATATAGATATGTGTAGCCCATGGGCACAGATGATAGTATGGTGAAGGGCTAGGTAGAATCATTGGGATAAATGGGATCAATTGGGGGAAAAGGGGACATCTGTAATACTTCTGACAATAAAGATAAAAGAATACACCATACAAAATAAATAAATGGTATTAGGATTGACACTTGGAGAGCTCAGACCTAGAGATTCCATTGGGATTGTTCTGGAAATCTCTCCACCTTGAGACACCTGTCAGATCCATGAGGCTAAGGATTCCCTATCAGGGATCCTGGCTCTCTGGGGCCCATGCCCATACTTTGTGACACTCATGAGTCATAGAACTAACTGGGCTCTGACTGCAGAGGACAGATGGTGAAAATACACCTCTTTTAACTCAGATGCTATCCACTCAGTATGCTGATGTTGGTTTGTTTGCAATGGCATTTTCTGCCTAATAACAAACGAGGAAATTATCCTATATAATAAAAGGCTAATACGCAAATCGACTGAATGGCAGAATGACCGGTCACTATGATACGCACTGACCACCAGCGGGCAGATGTCCAATGAGGGAGCTGCCCCTTAGTGGCCAGTGCACTCCCACAGGGAGAGAGCTGCTCAGCCAGAAGCTGGATTCAGGACTGGTGAGTACAGTGGCAGTAGCAGGAGCCTCTTCCACTTCGGTGGCAGCACTAAGTACCCCTCAGGGGATGTCTGCTGAGTAGGCCTAAGCTGGCAGTCGGACATCCCCCGGACTGCGAGAGGGTGCAGGCTGGGCTAAGGGACATCTCCCTATTTCCCTTTCCCCCCTGCTTGTTATTCAGGTGCCCAATGAGAAAACCAGAAATAAACACAGAATGCAGATCCTAGTTAGATTCTGATCTCTGTTCAGCTGCCTTTATGTTTATCTAGAAAAACCAATAGCTGAATGACCAACTGCACTCTATTTATATGCTCACAGCACAGGGGATAAGTTAGTGTCCTCTTTCCCAGGAAGTGATCCTTTTAAAGCGGGAGCTTCATATGAGGAAGCCTCCTGGGCACCTGGCAGGTGAGGTGGGGCTCTGGCTGCTCTGCAGGGTGAAGGGGCGGGGCCTGGCACAGGGGCTCCAGCCACCCTGTGTTTGCTCCCCCTGGCAAGGCTGGCAGGGCCTGAGAGGGATTCATCAATTGTTTAAACCTCCTCCCCCCTCACCCTGTTTTTTTATGTTATGGGTTTGGCAAAACCCCAGACATACTTTACCAAGTGCTTTTTCCCTTCATTTTTTAATCCCATGTGTATTCCAAATGCAATCCGTATGTTACTGATTCATTTACACTTAACTCATCAAAAATGCTGGTTGGGATGAATTAGTCGATGCCCAAGGAGAAGTATGGTTCCCTTTTAAAGAAGATGTTAGGAACCTTTCCCCTGCTCCACCCCCGTTTGCTAAATGTAGTTCAAAGTGAATCAGCGCCCCCGCCAACCCCATCCCACCCCCCCCACCCCAGCCAATTTTTAATAACATGAGAAAAGGCAATTCCAAGGAGCACTAAATTTGGGGAAATTCTTCATTCCACTCTCCCTCCTTTAAAAATCCTTGTGTATTTTAAGGGAAATCTAATCCATATGCCTCTGATTCATTTACACTTAAATCATTAAAATGTTGTTTTGAACAAGCCACTTTGGTGAACAGAAATGAGTCTGAGTCTTCTTTTATTATTATGTCTTCAAGTTCTTTTCTGCAAAACAGGAAGTCACATCGGGAAAGCTGAATACCCAAAAGTTTAAATTTGGCATGATCATCCTTAGGCCACCATGGTGTAGAGAAATCTATTTTTGGCTACTCTCACATGAAACTCGGTGCAGGGCTCTGCTCGGATGGCAGATGCACGCTCCTAATTGCATGTAATCAGCTAAATTGCATTTGCGAATAAGTTACTTCCTTTAAGTAATTTGAATGGAGCGTGTGTGCGTGCATGAGACTAAATCTTCTGGACCCTCCATGTACCTGGGAAGATGGGACTGCGAGAGGAACTGCATGCTGAGAAATAGAAGAGGACCGGCCTGAAGTGGTTTATGTGTTTGCCACAATTAATGGGAAACACATGGAAGATAGTCTTCTTCAACGAGTCCTGGTTAAAGACTAGTTAAGATCACTGAACCAGTGTCATCAAGCTCAGTGACAAACGAGGAGCCAATCGCTACCATTCCTTGATTTCTCTTCTTTGTGGTATTTGGTGCCAGTGGACTTGTATTTTAAAAATCCTCTTTGTCTCTTTCCTGCATCTCATGGGAAAAGTTATTCTGGAAACACCTACTCCCACCTTTTCATTGTACAGAGGAGAACACAGAAGTTCCAGGCTCATAGAGAGATAGCAGGCTGACCGCTGTCTGGGGGAGGGGGACTGGGGTAGATGGAAGGATTGAGAGGAACAGACAAAAAAGAGACAGAACTAACTCATGGACATAGACGAGTGTGGTGATTGAGGGGGGAGGGGGAGTTGGGAGAGGCTACAGGGGGTCTAAGTGGTGATGGGGGAAAATTAAATAAAAAAAAAACAAAAAAAACAAAAAAAACAAAAAAAACCAGGCCTGGAGCAGCCGGGTCTGGTGCGGCCAGGCCAGGAGCAGCGGCTGCCAGGCTGGGAGCGGCCAGGCCCGGAGCAGCAGCTGCCAGGCTGGGAGCGGCCAGGCCCGGAGCAGCCGGGTCTGGTGCGGCCAGGCCCGGAGCAGCGACTGCCAGGCTAGGAGCGGCCAGGCCCGGAGCAGCCGGGTCTTGTGCGGCCAGGCCCGGAGCAGCAGCTGCCAGGCTGGGAGCGGCCAGGCCCGGAGCAGCCGGGTCTGGTGCGGCCAGGCCAGGAGCAGCGGCTGCCAGGCTGGGAGCGGTCAGGCCCGGAGCAGCCAGGTCTGGTGCGGCCAGGCCAGGAGCAGCAGCTGCCAGGCTGGGAGCAGCCAGGCCCAGAGCAGCGGCTGTCAGGCTGGGAGCGGCCAGGCCCGGAGCGGCCGGGACCGGAGCAACCGGTCCCAGAGCAGCCGGGTCGGGTGTGGCCAGGCCTGTAGCAGCAACAGCCAAGTCCAGAGCAACTAGGTCGGGAGCGGCAGTGACCAGACCCGGAGCAGCTGGTTGTGGAACGAACCAGAGCAACAGAGGCCAGGCCCGGAGCAGCCAGGCCCGAAACAGCTCGCTCCTCGCCTGTACCTGCCCACGGCTGCCTCTCAGACATGGCTGGAAACTTTTGCGGGAACTTGAGGGTCTGCTGAATCAAGTGATGAAGGCTTAGATCTGGATGTGTTGAGTTAGTATAGCGCTGGGGTGTTGATCTGTAAGTGCCTTGGGTGGGGCCTGGATGAGGCTGGTTGACCTATTTGGAAATGTCTTTTGTGTGAAGTGTATCATTGGGCATGTGGAGGTATTATTGATATGAGATAATGCTAAGTAACAGATTTACTATCTGAAAAGGGATTTACTATCGGGGAAAGGGAGGGAGGAAGAGACTGAACATAAACTGTGCACCTATGGATGAGGACAATGGGGGATGGGGAGGGGGCGGAGGGTGGGGTGGGAACCTGGTGGAGGGGGGAAGAAATGAGGAACCTTTGTAATAATATGAACAATAAAGATTGATTTGAAAAAAAAAAAAAAAAAAAAAAAGAGTTTGTGACAAAACTCCAACCAGAAAATTTGACACCCTAAGTGAAATTGTACCTGGGGCTTAACATGAGGACATGTGGCTGAATACCCACTCCCCCATTTGCTGGCTGGTCATAGGCCTGTTACTTAGCCTTGCGGTGTCTCTGTGCGCTCACGCTGGGGATAACAGTAGTACCCATGCTACAGAGCTGCTGTGATGAGAACATGAGACACTCCAGCTCGCAGGGTCTAAACACAGGAGACCCTCCACCAATCAGAGCAGAGGGATGTGCCTGCTATTTGCTAAATAAGGAGACCAGTGGGCTCTGCAGTCCCTTCTCTCCTCCATCTTTTTATTCCAAGTCCTGCCCAGTGGTGGACAGGTTCTACACATGCCCAACTCTGCAGGGAAACCACATGAGGCCAGCGCAGTCCCCACTGGGAGTCAGAACAAAACCCTCCCCTCCTGTGGGAATGTGAAAGCAACATGGAGACAATTTAGAGGGGAAAATGGACCACTATAGTAATCATTGATGCATGTTGTTACTGTTTTTAGGCCTCCAGGCTACTGTTGTCTTTAAGATATGTCTATAAGGCCTAGTAGGGCATGATTGCTTCTAGTTTGGACTTTGGGTGGTGAAAATTCCTAAAAAGTTCACCTCTCAGGTAAAGCCATTAGAATTCCATTAGAACTGTGAGATGGCGATTCCACGGCAAATAGAAACACGGAGTCATTTCAACAAAATTCTCACATGAGAGTGCACACAGAGGCAAGGGAAGAGAAGAGTTAATTTGGTGAGCCTTTCCCCGAGCTCGCCTCACGCTGGCTAAGACTCTGAACTTCCAGGAGGGACCTTCACTAGCCACGTCTCAGTCTGCTGGAGAAGCTGGTGGCCATGTGTGGCTTTTTTCCTGTCTTAGGCGAGGAGTTGTAGTGAGGTCCCCAGAGTAGCATCTGAATAGGGGCAGGGCAAGCGCTGACAAAGTGCTCCTGGAAGGAGGAGCAGGGAGAAGACAGATGACATGGCCCGTGTGTCCCCCTTCACTTCCCAGATCCCTTTCTGGAGCTCCACATGCTGCCCGAGAAAGCCTATGGCGACCTGTTTCCTAGGTCCCGGGTGACACATCCTTTCATATCCATTTCTTAAACTGTCCAGAGGAAATTGTGGCTATGCCTGTTTCCCCGGAGCCAAACATCTGCATGGAGGGGAGGAGGGGAGGAGTCACCTGAATAGTCCCCATGTCCTCATTTGCTTGTGGCCTGGAGGGTCGGCGGCAGTGAGTAAACTGGAAAGGTTTCTGAGGAGGCCATCATCCTGGGAGAGAGGCTGCGGGGCCAGGGGAGGGTTTTACACAGCAGGCCCTGAGCCTCTGGGACTGACCCTCTTTTTCCAGAGTCATGAGCAAGAGAGAGACTGTTAATGTTTAAGGGCCAGCGGATAAATCAGTCATGCAGCACGTTGTGTTAATGGGGCCCTGTTGGTTGCTGCTCCATTGATAGCCAGAGGCAAGCAAGAAATGAATCCTGAAGGTGCTTATGGGCTCCAGACTCCAAGGGTCTCGACTTCTAGTGCCAGTGATGCTTAGTGAAGAAGTGACATCTCTGCCCCATGACTACTGCATCATCATCACCATCATCACCACCAACACCACCATTCTCATAAAGCTATGGTATTCTTAGTATATCCAGGCACCAAACCAAGGGCATTAAGTTATCATTTCATTATCTATATATATATAAAAGGCTAATATGCTAAGTGTCCCTCCTACCATCCGACTGGTTGCTATGATGTGCACTGACCACCAGAGGGCAGATGCTTAATGCAGGAGCTGCCGAGCTACAGTGATTTGGCAGCAGCGGTTCTCAGGTTATGCACCCTGAAACCAGAGAGGAGGGAGCCCAGTTCCCTGTGGGGCCGCAACTCCACCTTTGGCTGTGGCTTATGTTGTGGCTGGTGCACCAGTTTACTGCACACTTACATTTGCGTTCCACACCCTGTACAACAAAAACTTTGCAGAGTGCCCTCTCGCACTCCTGGACCCCTTGGGGGATGTCGGAGAACTGGTTTAGGCCTGAAGCCCACAGGCCAGGTTGAGGGACCCCCACCTGCCAGAGGGACCCCAGTCACTCCGCAGACACTGGGGAGGTACCACGGAAGGGTGTGTCTGGCCCATCTTGCCCAGTCCCGCCCTGCCAGCCACTTTCTAATTAATTTCCTTTCAATATGCATGAATCTGTGCACTGAGTCACCAGTTCTACAATAATTATTTGAAGTTAGTACATCACAATCTCAAAGAGAGGGAGAGAGAGAGACAGAAGAGAAGTATCAATTTGGTGTTTCACCCATCCATTCACCCACTGGTTGACTCTCAAATGTGTCCTGACTGGGGATTAAACCCACAACCTCAGCACATTGACACGACACTCTAACCAACTGAGCTACCTGGCCAGGGCTCTGGAATTTTTCATTAAATATTTTAGAACCACAGTTGCCTGTAGGTAACAAACCATGGAGAGTGAAACTGCAGATAAGGTATTATTCTTTGTTTGTGCATTCTATGGGTTTGGATAAAAGACACTATAAAATCATACAGAGTATTTTCACTCCTCTAAAAATTCCCCCTGCTTCAGATATTCATCCCTTCTTCCTTCCTAACTCCTTGCAATTACTGATCTCTTGACTATCTCCATTGTTTTGTCTTTTTCAGCCTGTCATATAGTTGAGATCACACAGTATATAGCCTTTTCAGGTTCTAGACAGTTTTCACTTGATTCCTATCATAATTTTGTTTCCATTTCTATTCGGCTGTGGAGAAGTACAGCATTACGTGGTGACCTATTTGTAGAGACCATGCAGAACCTTAGAGGTGCACGTAGTTAGGTTACCAATGTAACCCCTTGCTTCCCCTAATTGTTCTCACCTCCTCTTTTTCACTCCAGATGGTCTCAATCATTATTCTTATCTTACTATACTGCATGTATTTCAAATTCATAAGAAAAACCTTTGGAAAAAAACGGAGAAAAGTAAACACACGAATAAGCACAGGCAGCTGGCCTGGGAATATGGCTAAAGAATTCCTTTGCAGATGTGCTGCCCTCATTTTTCTTCAGTGAAAGAGCATAATAACAAGAGACCCAGTCTTGGTGGCATAGCTGAGTAACTTTAGGGAAGTCGCTTTATCTCACAGGCCTTTTGTTTCTCTGTCCCGGAAGAAGTGAATATATAAAGAAGTTTGCATTCTCTCAGCATCTATCAGCAACCCATAAAGATGCTCAAAGCCAGATGGGAGCTAGTTTGGGAGCCTGTGCTTGGGGACTATGCCACAGAGTGTGCGATTCGCAGTGAAACAACTGACAACTGAAGGGTATTCTTTAAGTAGATGAAGAAGAAGTAAAAGGTAAAGGTAAAAACTATGAACAACAAAAAGATATACAAATACATACCTACCAACAAGTGAATCTAAAAATCAAGTGAATAAAAAATCTGAAGAACAGAATGGACTGGTTAATATAATAGAATCAGGGACATAGAAAGGGAGTGGGCTGACAATTCTCAGGGGGAAGGGGGTCTGAGAGGTGCGGGAAGAGATGGGACAAAAATCTTACATCTATGGATGAAGACAGTGGCGGGGGTAAGGGCATGGGGTGGGGTGGAGAATCAGGTGGAGGGGAGCTATGGAGGGAAAAAAGAGGAACACCTGAACAATAAAGATTTATTACATAAAAAAGAAAAAGAAATACCTGACAGCTAATTGCCTTGAGCCAGCATGGTACCTTCCTATTCCCCCAAGGAGTCAACTTGGCAAATTCACCCAATCTAATGGGAATTTCTGAAATTCATTCTTAATATCCCAAAGAGTGGGCATGTATAAGCATGCAACATATATTTGTTTAGTAAACAAATGAAAGGATGAATCCAAATTTTGGATATTTTTCCTTTTAAATACACGTTATTTATCAAAACAGCATCTATATGCATACACATTGCTCTATATCTACAACTGTTACTACTGATTCAGTATACCAATAATTCTTGAGGTCCATAGGGATTCCCAGTCTTCTTGCTATTGTATCTCCCTCTAATTCTCCAACCCCACAACTAGGGAAATACTTCTAAATATTTATGATGGTACTTTGGAAGTAATGTTTCTAGTTATTTTTTTATTATCACCTAAACACCTATCTATTCATGTTATAAAAACTAAATTGTTGGGAAAATTTTATGGTGTAAATATTTCTTTTATTTTTATTGATAGCAATTTATGGGTAAATATTTTTGTATGTTTCTAAGGGAATGCTTCAGATCTTTTCAGATCTTTAAAGGGGCTCATAAATCAATACAAAGCTATAGACCACTGATTGGAGACAGATTTAGCTTCTCAATAGAACTTCCTGGAATTCATTTTAATAAGTTATCCTCATCCTTTACTCCCTTTTCCTATTTTTAGTTACTTTCTTCTTTTTTTTAAATCCTCATCTGAGGATATTTTTTTCCATTGAATTTTAGGGAGAGTGGAAGGGAGAGGGAGAGAGAAACATCGATGTGAGAGAGATACATTGATTGGTTGCCTCCTGCATGCCCACTGACCAGGGCCAGAGATCGGGCCTGCAATGGAGGTGCATGTCCTTGACTAAATCAAACCCGAATCCTGATCCTTCCGTCAGTGGGCCATGCTATAACCACTGAGTCAAACTGGATAGGGCTATTTTTAATTTGTTAATGTTCATGTTCTAGGAATCTTTTGTAGAGACCCACAAGATCTCTTCCTACAGAAGTTAAAAGTACCAGTTACTTTTCAAAAATTTTAATTCTGATAGAACATCTTAGCTTTCAAGCTTAAAACAAATGAGGTCAAGTGGATGACTTTCAGCATCAAAGTAATAAGTGGAAATGAAAACTGCAGTTTTGACATGGACGTCTAATTTGAAAACGGGGACATTGGAGAGAAACTGTTTGGGCAACAAGAGATTTACATTCTCTGCCAATTGCAAACAAAAGTCTTTGTTGATATCAATGCAAGGAAGTCAAATGTTAGCATAACTATAATGAAAACTGCCCTGGAAACAGAGCCTTCAATTTTTAAAAACCACCTACCTACACTTTCATAGAATTTCATTCATTGCACTGCACTGGCTGAGTAACAGATCATGCTTTTAGGAGCTCCGCTTACAAGCTACAGTTGAAACATTATTTCACGCCATTGGAAAGCAATGCAAAGCTCCCTTATGGAGGGAGACCAATTAATGAAATACTGAGTAAACATGTTTGGCTTTATTTGGAAAAAATGACTAATATTTTATTAATGAGACTATCTTTTCTTTTACATAAGATTCTATATGGCTCTGGTAAGCAGCTCCATTTTATTTAGACAGAAATGTAGTATAAATACATTCACTAAATAAAATAATGCATCAGGTTTAGTTTGCCCTCCAACTTTCCCAAAGGAAAACAATTGTTCATATTGCTCAAGAGTGATAAACTTTTAAGTGAGAATCAAAGATGGAGATATTATTTTAAATACACGATCATACATAATTGTCTATTGTATTTAGAAGGGAAACCCTGGCCTGCATATCATATTTCCTAATCAACTGTTGGCTTGCCGAAGCCAAATAACTTAACTCTTGAGGGCCCACTCTCCCCTTTCACTTGAGAAGAGCTGTAACCTGATGCATTGCCCCGTTTGTGGGCCTGCTCCCTCCAGATGCTTTAAGAAAAAAAAAAAATGCACTGTGGGCAGAACTGGTATTGAGCAACTGTTTCTGAGTAATAATACCAAGCTCTCTATATTAATGACATAAAGATTTATATTTTTGGACAGAAACATGTCAAATGAAAGAATGATGAGTTCTGCCTGGGCTGCGTGGCTCAGTGATTGAGCATTCACCTACGAACCAGGAAGTCATGGTTTGATTCCCGGTAAGGGCACATGCCTGAGTTGTGGGCTCGATACCCAGTGTGTGGCGTGCAGGAGGCAGCCGATCAATGATTCTCTCTCATCATTGATGTTTCTCTCTCTCTCTCTCCCTCTCCATTCCTCTCTGAATTTATTTAGAAAAAGAATGAATTCTTGGCAAGCATGCTCTCACTTTCGCTTACTGTGCCCATGGCACTCATTACTCATTTATTCTGCCATTCTGTTTCATGAGCTGCCACTTGACCTGATGAGTGTTTGAGCTACAGTTTCAATGGATTGTAGGTCACATGCAAGATGAAACAGATTCACCATGCATTGTGAAGCAAGCAAAATCTAGCAAGAGAGTTCTGTGGGATGTTGTAAGTAGGTATGTCTCAACAACGCCTGGGTTTTAAGTGAAGGGTAAAACGAGGCTTTGTGAATCCTACATTTTCAAGGGAAATAGAGAATGAAGAAATCCTGGGTTATGTTGTCTTTTCTGCTCCAGTTTTATGAATTAATGGGCCTTTTGTTCCTATGGAGCTGCTGGGGGAAGGGAGGAGGGGAGCCAAGCAAATGGGGCTCTGATGTCCTAACCCATGTTTCAATCTCCGTATAAATGTATACAGTAAACTATTGCACAGAATTTTCTTCCCTAGAAAAATGCTAACATGGTGTAAGCAGAAAATCCAGAAGCACTGGAAGCAGCCCTGGTGATTAATCTCAATAAGGGCTGTGGGACTATTGGCTTCCTTATGGAAAAAGCCAAACTCCTCATTTATCTCCATATGCAAAGCCAACAGGCTCACAGCTCTTAGTGAGCAACCCACGTCCCCACCTCCCCGCTTATCCACCAGGGCCCTCGTGGGTCCCGCTCTGGAATCTCTGTCCTATCCCAGTGTCTATTTGTCTGTCCCTGTGATCATGCATACTATCCTACTGGCCGCAACTTTAAAAGCCTATCTGCTCATGGCAGGTTCATCCAACCTTTGTCCTCTTCAGAATGGCCTTGGGAGCTTTGTGCTTCCATACAAACTTTAGAATCAGCTTGTCAAGTTCTGTTATGAATCCTGTTGGTGTTTGGATTGGATTTCCTTTGAATGTACAGATTAAGAGGTAATTTACATTTTTATAATGTTGAGACTTTCTGTGCATGAACAAGATATATCTGGCCACTCATCACATCGACTCCTGTGTCTTTCAAAAATCTTGCCTTGTGAAAATATCAAATGTTCGGATGATCTTTAGCTACGGGTGAATTATTTGCTTGGTGACACTCAGTGCTGCTCTAGCCAGACTGTATGTGACTCGGGCATTTTCGGTTCCGTTCCATGCTGTTCCCACCTGGAGGTGCTCTCCTCGCTGCCTCCCCAACGAGATCAAGTCCCACGGTCCACAGTGTTAACCTGCTTGGGGCTCTCTTTCTCACTCTCTTACTCATCTTTCCAGTGATCACATCCTTATAAACCATGTGTACTTTCATCCTTGCCTCAGGGTCTGCTTCTGGAAAATCCCTGACTCGTATTAAATCTGCTTCCAGGCCAAATGTAATAAAATTTAATTCTCAGAACCTGAAAGCAAAAACAAAACGAACAAAAGACACCTTCCGCTTTAACTTCCAGGTGGGGTCATTTGGGGGAGGAGTATATGGGCTTTGGGGCCTGATAGATGCTTAAGTCTAGCTTCCCAAGCCTTTCACTGTATGGCCCCTATACACCTCTGTCTTTCACCTACATGGAAACAATAATTGAAACCTCATAACATTGTTCTGATCACTAAATGATGTGCTAAATCTTACATTCATTCCACAGATATCTATTTTTTTCAGGCATAACTCAGTAAGGGACAAAATTAAGTAACTGGCCCCAACTGGTGTGTGACAAATGGAAACTATGGTTAATTGTGGTACTAGGATGAATGAGAGGCAGAACAAATCTTGGCGACCTCAGGACAAACAGTGACCTTTGGTAGAGGGGCATGCATCTGTCATAGGTGTACAACTGGGCTCTTCGTGCTGTGTCTTGGGGTGAACCTTTGAAGGCAGACAGATCTGCGTTCAAATACCCTGTGTATCAGCTGAGTGACCTTGTAACTTCCCTATCGGGGATCATGACGCCTAAAGGACTGGTGAGGAGCCAATGAAACAATGGACAGGCAGGCCAGGCCTTCAGCAATGTTCCTTTAAAAATCTTCCCTCCTGAGGAGCTCCTGGTTGCTGCCTACTGAGTACATGGTATCACTTTCCCCTGACAAGACAACATGTTGCATCCAAGGATATTTAGAAAAGTATGATTGGTAGACACCATTCTGTCCAATTCTCCAGAATTCACAGAATTCTGCCTTTTACACATTTAATTTAGGATTTCGCTATCTATCGTCTAGGAAAATTTCCAGAATGTAGCTTTAGAGAAAAACCTACGGAGGCCAAGTTTGAAAGCTGGGGGATGGGTCAATTTTTTCAGTCTTAAGCAATCTTAAGAAGACAACTGGCCCTAGCTGGTTTGGCTTAGTGGATAGAACAGCCTGCAGACTGAAGGTTTCAGGGTTTGATTTGAGTCAGGGGTACAAGCCTGGGTTGCAGGTTGATCCCCAGTAGGGGGCCTGCAGGAGGCAGCTAATCAATGATTCTCATCATTAATGTTTCTCTCTCCTATCTCTCTCTCTCTCTTTCTCTCCCTCCCTTCCTTCCTTCCTTCCTCCTCCCTCCCTCCTCTCTGAACTCAATAAAAAATATATTTTTTTAAAAGAAGAAAAATATAATTAAGTGTGGAAGAAAGAAGATGGGTTTTAGAGTCAGATGGCTTTGATTTTAATTTCAGTTCTGTCATTTTCTAGTTAGATGTGATCTTGGGCAGAATGCTTAATAACTGACCTTCAGTTGTTTGGTATGTTTTTTTTTTCTCCCAGTAAAATGCTGAAACAATCCCCTTTTGCAATATTAGCAAGATTAAATCGGGTAATTCGGAAAACACATGTGTATAAAATGCCCAGTTTAGTGCCTAGCACACAGTCAATATTCAATGACAGTAAATGGTAATAACTGCTATTATGCAGCTAGTGTATAACTTGGAAATATTTACTTTAGCCTTTCCTTACTTAAGGCTTACTAGTCTAAGGTATGGAATATCTGTGGGAAATCTGTCTTCTAATACTGTGGTGCTCAACCTTTAGAAGTTTAATGTTCAAACAACCTGCATTTTTATATATTTTATTTATCTACTAGAAGCCCAGTGAACGACATTCGTGCATGAGGAGGGGGAAGGGACCCTCAGCCCAGCCTGGGCCTTCTCCTAGTAGTAGGACATCCCCCAAGGGGTCCTTAGCCCTGCTGCAGCGGCAGGAGAGGCTCCCACTACTGTTGCTGAGCTCGCCAGCTGTGAGCCCAGCTTCTGGCTGAGCGCTGCTCCCCCTGTGGTGGTCAGTGTGTGTCAGAGCAACTACCCTGTTTCCCCAAAAATAAGACAGTGTCTTATATTAATTTTTTCTCCCAAAGTTGCACTAGGTCTTATTTTCGGAGGATGTCTTATTTTGGGGGAGACACGGTAGTCTTCCCCTGTTTGGTTGATTTGCATATTAGCCCTTTATTTTATAGGATTAAAACCCATAAACTTCCTTTCCTGTACCAAATTCAGGTTTGTACCAGAGAACCACATCAGGTTTTTTTTTTTTTTTTTTTTTTTTTTTTTTTAAATATTGTGCTGCTTGCCCATGGGTTTCAGCAGCTATGACATCACTGTCTGCAAAGCAGCATATAGTTATCAGTGACCTGAGCAGCTCACTGTATTTTCCCTCCACATTTTATAAATATGATCAGAAAGTGGAAAAAATATATGGTTCTAGTGATAAGCACAGATTTAAGAAGGAAATCATTCTATCTGCTGAAAGCAGCAGGTCTTTAACCTTGGCTTGGCATTCTATCCATTTAAGCTGGTTAACTATGGTGAAAACGAAACAGAACTCTGTAATGAGTAATTGACACTTGGCGCTTGGGCCTTAAAGGCAAGGAATACCGGGGGCTTTTATAATATTCTTTAAATTCTTGAAATGAAAGCTCCCTTATAATCTGTATGACTATTGCTCAATATTCACAGATTAGGCTTTTACATCACTTTTAGCGACGTACTATATTTACCAATAAGAAACTGCCTACACTTCTCAAAAGCCTAATTGAGAATGGGAAGTTCCTTGGTTTTGTTATGGAATTATAACAACTCCCGTGGTAACACGGATCATACCAGCTAAGTCAAAGTTCTGATGGCCAATTTCCCATTTTGATTCATAAAATCTGTAGCATTTATCATTAATTAACTTTATGTAGTAGGTGAAGTTATTCAAAGCATGAGTTCCACGGGGTCGGAGGGAAGTGGGGGAGGGCAGCAGCAAGGTGTCAGGGCAGGAGAGATTACAAAAGGAGTTTGTGTGTAAAGAAATAATCAGAAAAGATTGGAAACCAAATGGGCACAGCACAGCAACAAACCTAGCTGGCCAACTTTGTAAACGGAGCCGCCTCTATTAACATGAGCCTCAGAGATGGGTCAGGGCTGACTGGTGCAATTATGTCTCTGCAGGAATTTGATCTCTTTGAGATAAAAGGTCTGGGTTCAGTCTTCACTGAGGCCTGTGCCCATGATGCCCCAGTGAATGAAGTAGGTTTGCTCCAAACACACTGATTAGGAAGCAGACCCTTGTCTGGGTAGTCTATACCCCAAGTGATGTTTCCTATACAGTTAGACATCACCTTGCTACTGACTTTCCCCCCTCCTTTGATTAGAGGTGGTGGTGGGGAGTATAGAAAGGAGCAGCATTGATTTCAGATGCCTCTTTTTGGATCAATAATGTGTTCTTCCACAGAGTGATGATCTCCTGACAGGCAGGACCACTTTCACCTGATTCAGGGAAGAGGCCCATCTGCTTGTTTCTCTCTCTGACCTTTAGTGGGTTGATGCTGCCTGTCTTTTCTTTTAATAAATTGCAACCCAGCTCTTCTATTAACAGAATCCATTATGCACGACTTAGCGCTGTAGAAAAACGACAAAGACCAGTTAACTGGCACAGCTTTTGCAGGTTTGTATGAAAATTTTAGCATAAAAGGGAGATTCTCCAGTTTCCTGAGAGGCACTTTTCTCTTGATACTGCCTCTCAACCCCCGCTTCTATTTAGTCTTCATTTTAATGGCATCCTTAAAAGGGACTTGGATGTCTTCTCCTTTAAAACAGTGTAAATAAAATGATTTATTTTGGTAACAGATGAAACAGTAGTACTTTAAGTGTTTGCCATCAGCTTTACAATGTTACTGGCAAAATTGAAGAATCACAGGGAGTCACAGTCCACATGGGATTTAGGTTTCAAAGGTGGTGTGTAAAATGTACCAACTGTCCAAGTTACCAGTGCAAATTCCTTATAAACTATGGGATCGTCTTATAATAAGCCCGGAACAGCCATGGCGGCAGTAAAGATCACCGTGATCACCAAGTAGCGCAGGTATTTTGTATTTTGTGTTTAGGTGCCCTGGTGTTAGAAAAACAAGAGCGTCTTTAACTCCTGGGATCACTCCAGGCTGTGAGACCTTCACCCATGAGAATCATAAAGAGGGTGAAATGAAGGCCTGAGGGACCAGTAGCTCGGGCTTCTGGTAAAGGATGACTGACTGGGAAGGGGGCCACCATTGCTCACAGTTTAACCGTTGATTTTATTTTGCATTTTGCTGAATATTGTACCGTTGACTTTACAGATTGCAAAAACAATGAACCATGGACTATTAGAATTTAAAAACAAAAGTGATTTTTTATTTTTTTTCTGGAGCCAAACCCAGCAAATTTCAAGAAGCTATAGACAAGTGAACAATCAGCAAATGTTTGGTAATTCAGAGATTTGGGAATCCTAGGGAGATTGATTTATTTACCCACTACTCCCTGCTAGTATTTTTTTTAAATGTTTTTGTTGATTTTTTTTTTTGAGAGAGAGAGGGAGAGAGAGAGGAAGGGAGAGAGATATAGAGAAATATCAATGAGAGAGAAATATCAGCTGCTTTCCTGCATGCCCCCTCTTGGGGGTCGAGCCCGAAAATTGGGCATGTGCCCTGACTAGGAATCAAACCTGTCACCTCTTAGTTCATGGATTGCTGCTCCACCATTGAGAAATACTGAATGGGCCCTGCTAGACTCTTGTTAGAACCACAGACGTAGCAATTTTTCTGAGATTCCCTGGATCCATTGATGTTTAGCTCTTCCCTCTGGCTGCATGCAGTTTGCCTGCATTTATGAAATGACTCAGCATCTAATTCCATGTATAAATGTCCAAGAAACATAACAATGAGTGGTAGCATTACTCACTTATCTTTCTCAGGACCCCAGGTGGAGGGACCCTACATGAGAAGGCCTGGGAACTGTCATAATGCAATCACATTGAGTCACGGAGAGAGATTACTCTGGGCAGGAGACTTTGGATAGGAGGCTGAGAAATCTTAAAAAAGATACCAACCCAGGAAAAATGACTAAAGGTGGTCTCTCCTCATTTGGAGGCAAATGTTGTGGAAGAAGGTATTTTCTTAGTTATTCTCTGTCTTCACCTTGTCGCCTCCACTGGAATATGAGCTCCTGAAGTGCACAGGTGTGGCCTGTTTTTATTCAGGTATTATATTTCCACCTAGCTTACCTCACTCAGTACTAACCAATTATACATGCTTGCTGCACATTTTAAAAGTATGTTGAAGGGTATAGGTTATGAGCAGAGAAGGAAAGGCAATCTCATTCACAGCAATTTAAGTTACCACTGCCTTCCTGCCACATTGTATGTGTGCTACTCAGAACCTCCCTCCAATCAGCATCTCCCTGCTTTCTTAGCTACCGCCCCACCTCATCTCTGATAGCTGATAGTCTAGGGCCATGGTCGATAAACTGTGGCTCGAGAGCCACATGTGGCTCTTTGGCCCCTTGAGTGTGTGTGGCTCTTCCACAAAACACCATAGCCTGGGCAAGTCTATTTTGAAGAAGTGGCATTAGAAGAAATTTAAGTTTAAAAAATTGGGCTATCAAAAGAAATTACAATCGTTTTACTATTGATATTTGGCTCTGTTGACTAATGAGTTTGCTGACCACTGGTCTAGGGTAGGGCTAAACTCTGGGGTCCATTGACTTCATCACAGTACAATGAAGTTTTATTGCAATGAAAATGTATCCAAAAGCACTGAATTACAGAATGTCATAGTTATAGAGGTTTTCTGTTTTAATAAAAAAAAAAAATTCTTTAAATACCCCTGTATACAACTGGAGGTTAAAATTGTAATTCCAGATTTAAGATGGATATGTATGCATAATTTCACAAAATAAGCCCTTTAAACATTGGTTCTCATGGTGAGACGGTGGCTCACAACCATCTTAATCTCTTAGTCAATCTATCTACCTGAGAGCCTCTTGTAGCTGTGGGGTTTTAGCAAGCTGGTCCCATATTTCTGGCTTCCAAATCACAGCATACCTTCTAATCTTTATTCAACTATAACCTTGGCCTCAGATCAAGATGTGCTCCTATGTTGTCACTGTTGTGGTCCTTCTCTCAGCATCAGATCCTCTAATTTACTGTCTTTGGGTGGTTGAGTACCCAATGGTGACATTTACTCACTGTGACTCCTTCTAATTGATTTAGATTTTGTTATTGACCCTCAGCCTCTTCATTCGAGCTTTGCTTCTAATATGCCTCATCTGGCTGAGAAGTTGACACCATGCACTGAAGGTGCATTCATGTCCTACCCTTGCTCACTGATCTCCTAGCTATGCATCTTTGATATCTTGTCAATCACTTGGATTCTGGAAGATGGTCATTTGAATCTGTTCCATCTGATGCTGACGTGATCGCATTTAGGGGGAAAAGATACAATGGGAAAGGTTCAACTGGTTACCATCCACCAAATTTGGATTAGGTCTGGTTACAAAATTCTCAAGGTGAGTTTATAATGATTATCAGCGACATTAGCACTTTCCATTGTTTGGCTTCTTTTGTACAACATTCTTTAAGATTTATTCATGTGGTTGCAGGTAGTTGTAGACTCTATATTCTCATGGCTGTCTACTATTTCACAGTGTATATACCACATGCATTTTTGTTTGGGTGTCTACATAATAGAATTGCTAGATTATAGGGTATCCCTATGTTCATTTTTTAGGAGATAATGCCAGTTTTCCAAAGTGACTGTACCAAATGCATCATCTACCAGCAAGGTATGAGAATGTAATTGTGCTACACCCTCACTAGCACTTGCATTTTCTGTCTCTTGCTCTAGCCATTTGGTGGGTGTCATTTCATTATCTTTTATTTTGATCCAGATATCTGGAGTATATGATGGAAATTCCTTGGAGGTACTTTAAACTGGTATCTCTTCATGATCTGGGCAGTTAGCTTTTACAGTGTCTTTTAAGTAGCATTGAGTCTCTCCCCATCTACTTCTCTCCTTTTAAGAGACAAGATGCTTCATAAATCAGGAATAAAGTTACTTGAGCCACTTTATAGTTACTTTATTTCAGCCTTAAAATTAACATAAAGACACAATAACCTGGTGCTCCTTATTTAAATTAACTCTAAAATAGTAAATAGTCTTATTCTAAACCCTACTCTAACTTGGAGACTTTAAAAGATCTCATTGTACCAACAAATTGTCCTATAACTTCTATAATGGCCATTGATGAAAAGCAGTAATAGCTGACCTCAAAGCTACCTCTTTGTGTGTTTTGGTGTCTTAAAACCCACTTTGACCCCCCTGGGGGATGAACAGCGATCCCTGCCTCTATGTGTGAAATCATGGACATCAGTAAGAGAAGCATAGGCTATACATTCACTGTCTCCATGGGTCTATCAGAACTGGGAAAACATGATCAAGCCACATGTAAAAATTAGAGAAAAATAAAAATGAGTATGTGATCAATCGTTAGATGCCCTAATTATAATTGCTAGAGTCATTGATAATATTTTATTATGCTGTATTATGCATTTTTGTTTGTTTCCACACTAGACATAAGGCCCATGAAGACAGAGACCACTCCCATCTCCTTGATGACTGTATTCTCAGTGCTAGTATAGGGCCTGATAGTGTAGTGCTCAAAAACATTAATTTATGAGATCAAATGACAAGAAGGTAAAATATGAGTTAGAATATGTAGCTAGGGAATAATGTTAAGATTTAAGTAGGCACAAAAGAGAAGGAAGGTTTTCTGGATGAGAGTATGTACCTTTACATTTGTATTTCCTTTTGTTGCTATAATCCTTTGGGTGTTTTTAATTCACATAATTATCTCAATTAATTCCCCCAGAAGACCATATAAGTTTATGGGACTCGATGAAATTAATCAAGCATTCAAAAGATCTAACCTTGTTTACAAACAAAATCATTAACTTTAGAGACTGCAAATAGAACATTAAAAACAAAGAGGTAAGTGGAGGGATGAACTCTCCAGGGGAGCTTCTGTCTGGAATTGGGACAAGAATGGTGAGGATCAGAGAGGCAGAGGAGTTCAGCACCCGTGGTTTATTGGGAATTGCAAATGCTTGGCCTCAGGTGGGAATCTGAGGCTGGGCTCCCTGCTTGAACCCAGGAAAGAACGTGAGTCTTCTTAGCTTGTCAAAGGAGAAACAAAAAGGTGTATTGCCCCTTGCTTGGAACTACAGTTATGGCCTAGGACAGTGGACGGCAAACTTTGGCTCACGAACCACATGTGGCTCTGGAGCCTTGGTTTGCCGCTCTGTTGACTAATGAGATTGCCCACCACTGACCTAGATTCCAATAATTACAGGCTGTTGTTGTTCCTTGTGATTAAGCCCCTACCCAGTGATCAGCAAACTCATTAGTCAACAGAGTGGCAAACCACAGCTCACAAGCCACATGTGGTTGGACTGGGAGTTCTAGGTGGGGTGGAGTAGAAGTACCACCACAATCTTTAGATAAGGAGGAGAGAAAAGAATGGTCTGGAAGGAGGAAGAGAAAAAGAGGAAGGTCTCAAAAGAAGTAAATATACATTAAGTGTTCAAAGTATAAGGGTACTTAATACTAGGTAAATGTAAAGAGGAATATAATGAACCATAAAGAGAGAGAGAGAGAGAGAGAGAGAGAGAGAGAGAGAGAGAGAGAGAGAGAGAGAGAGAGAACTATAGTTCATTCTCATAACTGAACATAAAAAATTTAAATAGAATGGGTACAAATTGTATTACCAATGTATTTTCAAAGACTACTAGGAATACATACAATGACAGTTCAACACAGAAAATCAATGAGTATATTCTATTACACAAATAGATTAAAGGAATAAAACTAAACTATTATTTCAATAGATGCAGAATACTTGATACATTTCAACACACAATCTCGATTTTTTAAAAGATCTGTTAGCACCTATTGTATCTGCAAGGTGGCAATCCATGTAAATGTACTGCACATCCCTTCCCGTTCCCATGTCCAATGATGTCATGTTGGTTATTGGAGACTGGCCATGATAGGAGTATTTACACCAAACAAATCAATAAATACCACAAATCAAGGCTTGATTTCATGTTTTATTGGTTGTTTTGAATTTAACAGAGGATATAGAAAATAGTAATGATGCTTATTAAGCAAAACGGAGTGTTGTGTCTGTAGCTGTTATACTCGGACTAGCATAGACACTCAAGGAAGTGTTCCATGGAATTAAACACCGTTACCCAACTTAACAAAGACATCGTTCAAATTACAGATGAGCAAGTGGATCTGTAACATGCATCTTGGCTGTTTCACTTTGTCCTATTCATTAAGATAAATAAAAATATCCACCACATCTACGTGTAAGCTATACTTACTCATCTGCTGCAGCTGTAGGGTGGCTACAGATACAGGAGTTCAGCAAAACTCAAGGAAAGCATTTTGTGAGAATCAGTCGGCCAAATGAATTCTTATTAATTGCATATTTTATTATAATTATTATTTTATTACTTGTAAATTGTATGCCACACAGCCATTAATCAATACACTTTATAAGTATATTATGTATGTAATTATTTCTCCAGAAGAAGCCTGGAAGGACCACATTGAAATTACATAGGAAATGACACTGTTGGAGACAGAAAATAGTAGTCTAGTAATTTATTAATCCTGGAGAATCGGGCATTGCTAGGGAGAAGAGGTAAATGAGGAAAAAGGCAACACAAACTAGGAATTTTTTTAATAGAGAGCAGTGGCAGGAGAGAGGCAAGGTTTTTGCGCCGTTACCAGGAGGGATATGGGTAAAGAAATCTTTGTATATTTTGCTGTGAAATGTACTTTAGTAAAAATTTACATTGTTTTCATCTGTTTAGATGTTTGTGCTTCTTTCGAATAAATACCTAAACTTAGATGGTCCATGAAGCCGTTGAATTATGTTTAGATTACACAACGTAATTTGATAATGAAATTATGTGGAGTAAATCTGGGTTCACTGTAAACAAATTAGGCCAAACTCACCTTAGGATAGGGTAGTCTCACCAATATGCCTTGAGAATAACAGCAAAAGCACCAATAATACAACTGTTACTACAATTAAATATTGTTTTTATATGATTGGTAATCATTCTGTATTCGTTTTATGTTTAATGAACTTAATAACAACACCTTTATGAGGCAGACAGACATAATATATCTTCATTTTACACATCAGAAAGCAGATCTGGGAAGTGGAGTAACTTGCTCAGAAGCACATAGCTAGCAAAGTCTAGTATGATCAGAAGCCAGGCACTCAATTTCCGAAGGTGGCCCGGTTAGCGTGTTAACAGTGCTAAAGCTACAAAATCACCAAGCAGTAGCAATCCGGAAATGTTCTTCATTTCTAAGAATTGATTTCACTGATATCACAGACATTACTCTAAAGATAGCTCTCTGTCAGGCGGTTGGAAAGCTGCCTGTATCTGATTTCGTGGTCTAATTCCATAAAAGCATTTATTGAGCATCTGGTTGTTCAACAGAATGTCGCAGACATTCCAGGAGAGACGAGATGAATAAAACATGAGTCCACCACGGAGGAGCTTAAAATACAGATACTCACTGCTTTTATCGCTCTTGTAAATGAAGTCAAGAGACAAATCAAATATGTCATAAAACTGGGGCAGGATTTAAAATAATTCAAATTCAAAAAATGCTCCTAACAGTTTTCACCAATATTTTGTAACTAAGAAGCATCACAGGGTCGAACACAAAGGTTTGCGTTACATTCAAAACCAAGTGCATAAATACACGACTGGAAAAAAAATCTGCTTTTATGGCAGCCTTTATATAACACATCTGGAGGTTTTAGGGTTAACCTCAGGACTAAAGCGCTAGTAAAATCTTCGAGGTGCTCGCAGGTTATAGTGATAGAAATATCAGGACTGGAATGAGACGAGAGCTTTTGGTTCTGGGCGCTGTGATAGTCAGCCATCGTGGCAGTAGTCTCTGAGGTTCAGGCTGTGACATTAAAAGGGACATTGAAGACAGCGACGGGGACAAATGAAAGACAGCTCAACCACATCATAGGAAGAATGTCCGAGGGAACGGGAATGTTTAGCCTGGACAAGGAAGACTCAGGCAGGGGTCCTCAAACTTTTTAAAGTGGGGGCCAGATCACGGTCCCTCAGAGAGCTGGAGGGCCGGACTATATGAACTACTAATTCCTACTGTAACACCTCGACTGCGCTCACTGCCCAAAAAACCTGGCGGGCCGGATCAGACTCCTCTGCGGGCCGCATGTGGCCTGCTGGCCGTAGTTTGAAGACCCCTGACTCAGAGAGTACATGGAATCAGGTTCCAGAGAATTTGGAGGATTGCTATATCAACCTCGGAGCTGCCTCAGAAGGCAAACCAGCCAGTCCTCCTGAAGGTTATCTCAGGTTAGCAGGAGAATGTTTGCAGGTTGAGCTTAAACAAACAGACTTGGCTTCCCTGGGCTCCAGGAAGAGCTCTCAGGGAGGGTGTTGTGAGGAGGATGGTGTGGGGTGGACTGTGGACCTGCCCCGGGTGGAAAGCATCTTCCAACATTCAATCCCATGACCTCCAAAGGCACAAACAATTCCCGAAAACTTTAAAACATATGCACACAGGAAGAAGGCCATAGTTTCCCCAGTATGCAAACACTATGCAATGAACATGAGCAGTAATTATCTTTCTATTTCTGTTAGAGGCAAGTGACACGAAAGGAGAAGAAATAAGTGGCCTGTACAGTTGCCTGGGTGCACAGAAAGCCAGGAACTACGGGCCTGAGTGCCGGATCCCACTCCAGGGAGAGCAGGGGGCTGTGTTGATATAAAGAAGTGAACAGAGAAGAAATACAAGGTTGATGCTGGGTGCAACTTTAATCCTCACCTGAGGATATTTTCCTATTGATTTTTACAGAGAGTGGGAGGAAGGGGGAGAGAGAAACACCAATATGAAAGTGACACATGGATTGATTGCCTCCTGCACGGACCCTGACCAGGGCTGGGGATCGAGCCTGCAACCGAGGTATGTGCCCTTGACTGGAATCAAACCCAAGACCCTTCAGTCCTAGGGCTGATGCTCTATCCACTGAGCCTAGGGCTGGATGCAACTTTAAGTCCTTCAGCACAGTGCCCAGCAGTCATAAAATAAGCAAATACAGAGGCAAATCCTTTCCTGAGCTGATGTCTAGAAACAGGACAAACGATTGTGGCCTAGGTAAATGCTGTGTGGAAGCCCTGCCTCTGGAACGCGGGCCACGGGCCTCGCTGCAAGGCATTCGGCCTTGAGGAAGAGGAGGGAAATGCAGCTGGAATGAGTGCAAGAATTCTGGGGCAGTGATCTCCAGGTAACTTACAGAAACCAACTTGATGTCATTGGCAAGTGGACATGAAGAGGTGGAGTGTTTAGAGAGCATCCCACCAGGGTCAGAGGCAGCCCCGGGGCCAGTGGAAGCAGCTGGGGTGGTTAGCCTGGACAAGGCTCCACCTTGCTGACTGCAGGGGGAAGAGGAAGGGACTGAGACCCAATCCAAGCCGAACTCAGTGGAGAGTCAAGAAAGCTTCCAGGGATCAGACCTTGCCTGGCTGACAACGCTGCACAATTTATTAACAATTGTTTCTCCCCGCACGCCGCACCCCCCTCCCCCAACCAACCAGCTTCCACTAGTCTCAGGCATCCTTCCTGACTTATTTCATTGACATTTCCTTCTTTTTCTGGAGTGGTCCGAGCCCCAGGGAATCTCTCTCTCCTCCCTTCTCCCTCCCCTCCCCCACCAGAGGGGCATTGAATGAGAGCCAGAGTGTTGTCTGCGTAAAGAGAAATTGCAAAACCACAAATTGCAGAAAATCGTTACTGCCAAAACTCGAAAGGAACACACAATATCACCAGGCCTCTTAAAAAGCAATTGCGCATTTTACGGGCCTCTGGATAATTCAGGTCCGCTTGGCAACTTTCTCACCCATACCACCCAGAAGACGATCCTCCTCCACCAGAGGCCATGGCCCCAACGTCTATGTGTGGTTGAAAAGAAACAAAAAAAATGTGGGTTTGAATTTTCACAGGGGCCCAATGCGGCCCAGTGCGGTTCTGTTTCCTTCTGTGATGCAGTGTTAATGTTAGCTCCCAAGGTTTGCCTTCAGTGTCCCAGGGGCTCTCACTAAAACAGCGGGAGACTCCAGTAGTCTGATCAAAAATCCCTAAAAGATACAAAACACTGTTGGATGGGAACATCTTTCCGAAACGTCATCTGATGCTTTGATGGAATCAGGAAGAGCGTTTTCCTTTCCCCTCCTCCCACCCGTAATAAAAATTCTCAGAAAATCTAAGGGGTTAGTAACATTCCTTCAAAGCATCCAGTTTCTCAGGGGTTGATGGGGGCTCAGACAGGAGCTCTCTGATTTTTGGTCCTGAGTTGCCTTCTGTCACCTGCCCTCTTTCTCTTTGGAGGTACATCTACATCTATTCCTTCCTGACTGGACTGAGACTAACCTCCATCAGTGGCCTGGGGATGTTATGGGGCCATACTCTTTTCCAGGGCCTTTGCTTTGAAAGCTTCCTGCCATTCACCTAGATCAGGGCTCCTCCGAAGCGGGTGCTGATGAGGTTGTTTCCATTTGCGTTGGTTGTATAATGCAATCATCATTAGGAACAATGTCAGCCCCAGAAGGGGCTGATTCAGTCCGGTTGCCAAAACGAACCCAAGTCACAGTTGCCTGGTGATTTTATGTGTTCCCGTGACTGCACGGGTCAGGCCACGTTTCTACCAGTTGCGCAGAGATGAGGAGAAAGAGGCATGTAGACCCACTTGGATAGTATAAACTCCTAGGTCACATGTTCTTCCTCTAATATTTACTAGTATAATAGGCCACCAACCACTTTGTATTTCCTGGAGAAAAATAATGTGAAAATAAACCAATCATAAATTCACCCCTCTAAGGTGAAATGGCTGGCCTTCAAATCCGGGACAATAAAGGTGCTTTCGACTGAAATTGTGACAAAGAGATCTTGAGGTAATTGTCATAAATGTGTTTCTGGTTGCGTGTTTGCATAGAATGATTTAAAATGCTGCTTTCAATTGCCATCCATGATCTAATGTTTGCCATGAACACACAGCAACTATTCTTTAGTATTTAAAATTAAATCCTTCAAAAGCAGTAGTAAACCTACATAAGCAGAAACTGTGTGATGAAAGAGCTAGGAAATAAACAAAGTAAACACAGACATGTTCTCCTGAACAATTTTCACATTCAAGAGAGAAAATAAGGTCAAAGGTTAACACTTGTACAAATAACATACTTGTGATAGCGCTACTCATAAAAGTCTGACATGAACCCATCCATGTAAGCTGCTTAAAATATTCATAACATGCAGGTGTCTTGACAATGCAATACAGACCAAAGCAATATCATGCAGAGACCGACTTTCTACCATATCCCCGGGAATGCATACTACTTTGATGTTATATTTGAGTGGTTTAAAGGTGAATGTTTCTTGTGCTGATGATTGAATATCTGTGTGTAGCACTGGGATCAATTTATTCTACAGAGAATATAAACTTTATTTTTATTAAAAAGAGGCAAGAAACATTCTCATACGCATTTCCAATTATTCCCAATCACTTAGGTCAACCTCTAGAATACTTAAAACTCCCTGCTCAAACCCGGTGTAATTTTATTGGGTCTTTAGAATCGAGGGAATTTGGAATTTGGAATTTGGGTACGGACACTGGGAATGCCAAGAGTGAAGAGACATAACAGATTCATTCTAGAAAGAATACTGGTTTATGGAGCAGCCTCAATGCAATGCACATCGGAAAGAATTATCAAGATAGCGGCAATGCTATTCAACCTGAAACAGCCTGTGACTGTGAGGAGCAGAGAGTAATAAATTCGTCAGCCATAGGAGAGAACCTGAATATTCAAATGTTTGCTGTCTCAGGGTCACAATGTCTAAAAGAATATTGTCTAATTTTTCCTCTGCACTTTATTTAAAAAATATTTTTAAATTATTTTTATTGATTTCAGAGAGGGAGAGGGAAAGAGAGAAAGAAACGTCAACAATGAGAAAAAATCATTGATCGGCTGCTTCCTGCACACCCCCTACTAGGGATCGAGCCCACAGCTCAGGCATGTGCCCTTGTTGTAAATCGAACCTGCAACCCTTCAGTCCATAGGCCAATACTCTATCCACTGAGCCAAACCGGCTAGGGCTCCTCTGCACTTTTCACTAGCTTCTTAGATGCAATATAGTTGCAGCCCTGATCAAGTGCAATCTGCTTCTCAAACGGTTTATAAAATGCTCCACAGTGCTATACAAATCAAGAGCAGGGGAAGGTTAGTTCCAATCGTGGCTGTGTTTGTGAAGCCGGACTTTAAAAACAGAACGATGTGAGAGGGAGCCTTAATGATGAGGAGGTTTTCAGGATGACTGTGGAGAAGTAGACATTGCAAGGAGGAAATGTACTTACATTTTGCTGCAGGTGAAGTGTCTGTCTTTGAAGGGTAGCCTCTGAAACAAAGAGAGAGAGAAAAGTGCATTACAAAACTGTACAGTAACCAATTCAAAATGAAAAAGACAGTGAATTGCCCTTGAAGGCCCAGCCACTTACTGGGAAAAATGAGAAATCTAGAGATGAAAACATATTTATTGGAAAACTTCTTGGAGGTACAAGAAGCTTTAGCCCAGAGAGAAAACATGGGAGTAACGGTAGTATCTTATTTCAGCTCCCTGCCTTGCACATCCTAGAGTTTCGAGATTACTGGAGGCTGGCTTGTCTCCCAGGTGTGATCCTGGTGAGAGGAAACCTGAGATCCTAGGGCCTCATTCAATGGCTTAGAGCAGTGGTCGCCAACCTTTTGGACCTCACGGACCACCTGTTGCTGACTGCTGGCAAGAATCATCCTACTCTTGCTTCTGGTTCACACGGACATTGAACATGTTCTTATAGGCCCAGTTCTGAGACATTGTTCCACTAAATGAACTCCTCCTAAAGGTTATGATTTTCTCAATTCATGCTCATTGGGAGAGTGGACACGTTTCTTTTCCAAGAAACAGAGAGTGTTTCTGGGGAGCAGTGTTTCCAGAAGGCAGTGTAAAGAGAGAAACAATTAGACTGTCTGTGCTTGAGAGGCACTTGACAATTGTGTAGGCCAGTGGTTGGCAAGATGATTAGTCAACAGAGCTGAATATCAACAGTACAATGACTGAAATTTCTTTTGAGAGTCAAATTTTTTAAACTTAAACTATATGGGTAGGTACATTGCTATTAACTTAATTAGGGTACTTCTAAGCTGGTCTTTGCTAAAAAACGTCCTCAATCTGTTTGAGGCATGTGGCTCTCGAGCCATGGTTTGCCGATCACTGGGGTAGGCAATTATTCAGTGGGGAGTAGGTCCATAGAAGGATGTCAGGAAGTCCCTGTGATTGACATGAACTTTTCTCATTCTGAGACTCAGGCAACTGCAGGTCATTTCCAGGACTGACCACTCGGTCATTGGGTCCCCAGACCTAGAAAAAGTTCCTGTCATGCTACCCACATGGCTCTGGATAAGTCAGCTTGTTCACTTCGGTGGGCAATGTTCTTCCCAACTCTGACATTTGTAGTAATAGTGTAACCAGCAAATTGATAGAAATTATGTTGGTGGCTACTTCAAAGAATCACGGTAAGGGTTAAAGAAGATAATATACACTGAGTGGCCAGATTATTATGATCTCTGAACGCATAATAATCTGGCCACTCAGTGTACTCATGTATAAGGGAAAGCTTGCAAATCTTGATATGTCAAGGGACCAGGAGATAGTGGCCCCAGCCTCTGGCTAGTAAGTATTCTGCTTCTTTCCAACTACCCACAATGCAGTTCTTATACATGGAAAAACATTATTTTAAAATCCCAACTCTGTGGTCAATCTACACTGAGTGGCCAGATTATTATGCGTTCAGAGATCATAATAATCTGGCCACTCAGTGTATGTAAAGTAGTGACATAAGGTGGCTCATAGTGGGTACTGGGTAAATGCTTCCTGGTGTTGTTACTGTTCTTGTTATTATTATTTTTAAAAATATATTTTATTGATTTTTTACAGAGCTGAAACATCTATCGGCTGCCTTCTGCACACTCCCCACTGGGTATGTGCCCCCAACCAAGGTACATGTCCTTGCCTGGAACTGAACCTGGGACCCTTGAGTCTGCAGGCTGATGCTCTATCCACTGAGCCAAACTGGTTAGGGTTATTCTTGTTATTATTATTATTATCAGAAGGCCAATTTGGAAAACCAAAGAAGATAAGTCTATGACACCGGAGCTAGAAAAGTGGCTACGGAGAGAGTCTTGCTTGGGTAGGAATCCTACTCTTGGCAGTCAAAGCCGTAACACTGTCCCACATTTCTCTCTCAGACTGCCTCATCTTATCAAGAGGGCAGGGAATGAATGTATTCCTTTTTCTCTCTCTCATCTCCATGCCTCCCACTGCCGAGTATAATTGAGTCAGAGCATCATCCCACATGGGAAAAGTCCCTAAATGCTTTAGCAAGCCCCGTGGTTCCTCATTTACTATCATGGTTGGGGGTGAGGCTCTTAGACTTACCGACTGCTAAATTACGGAACTGCTGGGCCCAGGAAGAAAAGGGGTGATTTTTCTTTCACAGGCCTTTATATGAGTTCTTTATTCAGATACATTTTTATCGAGCTGACCCTTTTAGCTGAATTCTACAGTGTGGCTTAGCAAGGAGTCCTACGCGGCACTGGCTGGAAGAAATTTGGAACATCGATCTGACCTCCCCGCCTGATACACACAGGCCTCCCACTCTGACCCCTCCAAACTCCTCTGAAATTGTGTACCCTTTGGCTCCCTGGAGGGACTTGTTGCTAGGAAACAAATGTAGAATGCTCTCACCTAAGAAAAGTTTTCACTACTGCCTCCGATAGTGGGTTCTTCTGTAGCCATGAAAGTATCAACAAAGAAAACAATCTGTTATCCATCCACAGATTCCCTGGACAAGAGCTCTTCACTGTGGCAAGTTTCACCACACTATCATTGATTATTTTGAACATTACTCAGTGCTGTCCTTGAGACTGCATTATGAAGCTAAATGCGGTGGTACCGATTTTTCTTGGGGTACAAAATAAATAAAGCCATTACTGACAATGGGGTGGTGAGGTCTCACAGACTATAGAGGGACATAAAAACTCACCTTTGCTCTTCTAGGCTGATTTCTACATTAGAAAAAGAAAAGCCTGAATTCTTAAAGGAGAAAGAGGGTCCTTAAACTTACTAACTCATTTGCTAAGTGTTTACTGAGAGCCTGGTATGTGGAGGACACTGAGCTAGATCTGAATAATACATTCATTCCCTGCCCTTGCGATAATGTCTGTCTGCTTGGAGAGACCAGTAGACAATTTGGAGGGAGCATATAATTTACTTACTTATTTAAGATTTTTTAAATTAATTTTTAGAGGGAAAGGAAGGAAGGAAGGAAGGAAGGAAGGAAGGAAGGAAGGAAGGAAGAAAGGAAAGAAGGAAGGAAGGAAGAAACGAAGGAAGGAAGGAAGGAAGAAGACCGAAGCTCTATCCACTGAACCAAACTGATTAGGGCAACAGTTAAATTTTTAAATTAAATATATAATTTTTATTACAGAAACTTTGGAAAATACAAAAGAGCATGAAAATGAAAAAAAAAAAAAAAAAAAAAAAGAGCTCACAAGCTCACAGATTTATTTTGAAGCATATAAAGAAGTGAATGTTGCCCGGCCAGTGTGGCTCAGTTGTTGAGCATTGACCTATGAACCAGGAGGTCATAGTTCAATTCCCCATTCAGGACATATGTGTGGCTTGTAGGCCCAATCCCCACTGGAGAGAATGCAGGAGGCAGCTGATCAAGGATTCTCTAATCATTGATGTTTCTATCTCTCTCTCCCTCTCCTTTTCTCTCTGAAATCAATAAAAATATATTTATAAAAAGAAGTAACCATCTTACCCAACACTCCAGCCCCGTTTTCTGGAGATAATTATAATTGATAGTGTGTGAAGATAACATTCTAAATTGTTGTTTATGCTTATTTAAACACACATGCATGCATCCACTTTTGTACATATTCATATATTATTATATTTTTTTCAAGAAACAAGGTTATGCTATATGATTTTCTATAACATGGAAATTATTCTCTTGATATTTCATGGCCATGCATTCTAAAATTGGTATTTTTGGATCTCCTCTTTCTTTAATGGCTAACTAGAATTCATTCGTGGACATGACCTAATGTATTGAATCGAGCCATACTTATGAACATTTAGGTCGCTTGTGAATTTTTTGCTATTCAACAAGTTTGCAGAAAGCATTTTGAACATTTATTTTTGGACTCACGCTCTTACACGGTAGGGTAGTTCTTAGAATGCCGAGTACTTTATAATAGGGTACATTCAGCTCACTACTAGATGGAGAGTCCAAATTACTCTTCAAGTAGGTCAAGCTCATTTATCCTCTAACAATAGGATGCATGCTCCACATCCATTTTTCGCTTCGCACTCATAATTTCTATTTCTTTGAGATTTTCCTCTTTATGGCATAATTCTCCCATCTGAGCAGCAAGACACTTAATTCCAAGAACTCTTTCTTTTCCTCGGATTCCTCCTTTGTAATAAGTTCTCTGGTCTCCCTAGGAATTTACATTCTTTTCTTCTAGCGTTCTTTTTATTTCTTCCCTTAAGGGTACTCGCAAGAGTCATCTGTTCGATTATGTTGTTGTTTCCTCCTCAGTCTGCTGACTCTCCTGTAATGCTTTGTGCATTTTCTCTTCGCCACTGTTACTTGCCTGCACACACCCAGATGTCCTGACTCACAGGAGAGGAGGGGTCCTCAGCTCACATGCAGGTAGGCTGTTGGGGTCTCCTAAGTAATAGTGGGTCTGCAAGAGGTGAACGATAAAGGGAGGCTCTTTCCTTGGTGAATGGGCTAATAGGCTCGGACCCTTCAACAGAGTGGTCTGAGGGAGGCCTCCAAGTTCTCTGGATCCTCCTAGCAAATGCAGAGTGTAAGCTATCTCCTCTGGACATAATGGACATATTCGTTAGTTATGGCCTTCTCAAAAGCCAAACACAAAGCAACAGCAACGAGTCCAAAAAATGACTCCCAAATCAACAAAGAAATGTCCATACTGACCCCCAGCTGACACGCCAGAGCAAGCACAGACTCTAGTCTTTAGGTCGAGGACACTAAGAAACCCCCAGAAGTGTGGCTCCCCCAGAAAGCATGCCGGGAATATTATTCATTGTATTCTGCATTTCATATGGGGATATGTTGGCAAAATCATTTTATTGTGCACACTATTCAAATAATATGTTAATTATTAATAGCAAATAAAGTAGATGGTATTCTTTTGGCCAATAATGCATTATCAAGTACCTATCATATTTAAAATGTGTTCCAGGTGTTAGACATATAACACGGATAAAATGTGGTGATTATTTTACCACCGAGATGTTTATAGTTGGTCTATTGCATGAGAAACTTAAGAAAATGTTTGAGTCCAAAATTCCAGGGACATGCAGTAAATACTATGGCAGTGCTACACCTGGGATAGTATCAGGAAAAGAGAGGTTTTTCCTCAATCAGCTTAAGTTAGATTTGTTATCATTGATGTTTCTATTTCTCTCTTCCTCTCCCTTCCTCTCTGAAATAAATAAAAAATATATATAAAATAAATAAATGAAATAAAATAAAGCTACATAGCTAAGGCTCACTCTGATCATATCTTAAGGCTCCACTTATATTCAACCCTTTCCTCCACAACATCATTAAAATATTATCTGGTTCAAAATATTTTCTATTTCCAAACAATTCTTTTCAAATTTCTGTCATCTGTCTAGAGACTCATAAAATCCTTTCATGCCTCACAGGCGACTGTCCAAACCTTTATAATTAAATCATAGATTCCTAAGAATTAATTATTCAAATGTCAAACAGATGGGTTTTGGCAAGGAACAGAGTATGTTTCAAATCTGCTGCAGATAATATGAAAGTTGATTGATGGCCAGTGCTTGTATATACCTAGCCATCAATTTTAATGAATCATTCCTTTGAAGTCACTTACAAAAACTGATGAAGTCCATATACATAAAATCTGAAAATCACACTGAAGTTCCATCTCACAAAAGGTGGCCTCAGTTGATGCTGCTCTAAAATGCTTCTAACAGAAGAGCAGTGGCTCAAATTCTACATGAATCAGAGCATGAGCTCAGGCAACTTCTTATTCACCTACTAGAAGCCTGGTGCCCAACTTTCGTGCACTGGGCAGCGGGGGCGTGGAGTTGTTCCCTTGCCGTCAGGGACATCCCCCAAGGGGTCCTTAGTGCTACCCTGGAGGCAGGAGAGGCTCCACCGTCTCTGCCTCTGAGCTCACCAGCCATGAGCCTGGCTTCTGGCTGAGCAGTGTGCCACCTGTGGGAGCACACTGACCACCAGGGGGCATCTCCTGTGTTGAGCTGGTCAGTGCATGTCATAGGGACCCTCTGTTCTGCCGTTGGGTTCCATTTGCATATTAGGGTTTTATTATATAGGATTTATCTCTGCAGCATCTAGCAGAATACTCAACCCAATGGCTCACCAACAGATGGCAATTAAAGAGATAAACCTCCAGCTTTCTCCAGCAACTGGAGTCTGTGTACTCAGCAGCTATTCATGGATACTGCCTCTACCACCCATACCCATGTCCAAGATCAGCTATGGAATTTGTGGGGCTCAGTCTACAATGAAAAGGCAGGGCCTCTTGCTCTGAAATTATTAAGAACTTCAAGTTAGTGACAACAGAGCACGAAACAAAGCACAGGGTCCCATGAGACAGCATCAAGTGCCTGCCCACGGAGCTGGTCCTGTCTGTGCCCAGCCAGTGTTCTCAACTTCTGATTCCTTGATGCATGCTAATTGTGCCTGTGCCAACCGAAAAGCCACACTCAAGCTGTCCTCGGCCACTTCTTTCCTGTCTCAACCAGACCCCTTCTTGGTGGGTCCATGCCCTTCCATCCTCCTTGTCTTTGTCCCTTTCGTTGTGCTTTCTGTCCCTGTTCTAAGGAGAGAGCTCACCTCTGTCTCCTCCTCAGTCCCTCTTCTCACCAGCATGAAGACGAGGCTTTCCCATCTGCACCGTCCTCTCCAGGACACGCCACTTTTGTATCTACTTCCAAAACACAATAGCATAAAGGGGGAGGATATATCCACCCTTGAGCCCCAGGGACCCTTCCAGAACACTCGTTATGTTGCTCTTGCCCACGTATTTAATGCACCTCCTTTTCCACATCCACTGCTCACGTGGCTATCCTCTGCCTCCCTTTGCCTCTGGCATGCAGTCTCCAGATTCCCTCTCCTCTCCCACCTTCCTTGGTCATGGTCACGTTTGCACTGATGACCGCTCTGGTGCTCTGACCCTGCAGTGCAATGATCTCCACAAAGCCACTGATCTTTATTTCCACTCACTCCCATCACTCCCTGGCTAACTTCAAATGGCATTGTTACCTGGAACTACCCCACTTACAAGATGTACGTTCTAACCACTGGACAGCTTGAACAATATAAAAAGCAAAAGCCAACAAATAACAACAAATCAACCAACCAAACAGAAAAAAACCACAGTTCTATTACAGTTTTAACCATCGCCTCCAGTCTTTTTTTTTTTTTTCTATGCAGAGAAAATTGAAATGGGAAGAGTTTGTGATGAGTCCTAGCCACAAAAATAGAGGGTATGGGTTTGTTTGCCAGACTAGGTCTGTTTGCCAGAGGGCGCTATTTAAACTGGAAGCTGAGATGGAGCAGCTCATCAAAGAGGAGAGGGAGGATCATTGTAGGCAAGAAGGCCCATTGTGTGCCAAGGTCTCAGGGAGAGAAGAGCGTGTCTTGTTTGAAGACCTAAAAGAAAGCCACTGAGTAAGAATACAATGAGATGAATTACCGGGGTTCAGATCCTAACTTACCGACTTCAGCCTCAATTTCCTCCTCCGCAAATCAGCCATTACATTAGCCTTCCCCTAGGATTGTTGGAAAGATTAAATGTTCCTGTACAGAGAACACTTAAAATAGCAGCTGGCACACAGGGAAACACTTAAGTGCTTGCTTAACACAGGGAGAAGGTATAGAGTCACACGGTCTCTGTGGAGGAGAGAAATCTCTCTGTCTTCGTGTTTTCCCGGTGGAGACAGCATCTACACCACCTCCAGGAGTGACGGGTATGGAATGAGCACATCTGGCCTCTCTCTCCACTCCCTTACCTTCTCCTGTGTCCAGGAAAAGGCCGGCTTCCTAGACTCAGGGAAGGCAGAAACCCACTGGGCCATCTCTCCATAGTGGGCAGGTTTCCTCTGCTAATGCTGCAAGTCAGGGGTCTGCTCTCTCAGACCTGGCTGAGATTGGACAGCTGAGTCATGGGGTCTGACACCAGGCCAGGTCTCTTCAGTTAAGAGGAGGGCAGTGGGAAGCCCTTCCTTTGCTTCGCCTCTGAAGCTGCCCAGGGGCCCTGTATTTTGGATTTGTTGGATGCTCCCCAGCTATCAATCAAATTGGCACTCTGACACCATTTAGTGAAGAAGAGGGTAAAGTTAGACTCTCAATCCCCAATAAGATAGTGCACTATCTGGAAATGTTAAGATTAAGCGCAAACATTTGGAGAGCAATGAACTCAGATGGGGGACGGTAGAGTTGGGTTCAGTTATTGTGACTGGCATTCGCAGGAATGGGCAGTGCCAATCTTTGTTTCTAACTTGCTTCAGTGGCATTGGCTTGCCGTAAATGTGCTGCTGAGGCCAATATTGGGTAATTTAAACTTTAAGTAGCCAAATACACACACACACACACACACACACACACACACACATACACACACACACATATATATATATATTGTGCTAGATTCCATCCAGAGTAGAGGGTGAGTGGGTTTGGCCATCAGGTTTAGTGCCAGGCACTGAGAACTCTAGCTTCACTGAGCCAACCTGGGATAGTGTATCTGGTTGGGAATTGCACAGACCCAAGGGGCTGTGGGAAGACTAGATTCCTGACTCCTATAGCCTGCCCCTCAGGCTCGGGGCTCCCTGCCAATGGTCCCAAATGGGCTTTCTTCCATAAAGCTTATTTCTTAAATAAGACAGCATTTCTTACAGCCATATCTATTCATGATATGTACTTAAGGAACTCTGACCCGGATATCATTTAAAGAGAAATGGTTTCATTATCTCTAGGCATTGGGCTAGGAGAAGGAAAGACTTTCTTTCAGGGAAATGGTGAGATTTGAGAGGTGAGGTTGGACAGATAGGGACTTAAAACTTTTCGAATGCTCTTGAAGTTGAAGTTTGAAAAACGGCATGGTTGTGGCTTTTAAAAATTCAACAAAATCAAAGGAAGAAAACCAAGGAGACCAATGCCCTAAAGCTGTGGTCGGCAAACTGCGGCTTGTGAGCCATATGTGGCTCTTTGGCCCCTTGAGTGTTGTTCTTCCACAAAATACCATAACCTGGGCAAGTCTAATTTGAAGAAGTGGTATTGGAAGAAGTTTAAGTTTAAAAAAGTTGGCTCTCAAAAGAAATGTCAATCATTGTACTGTTGATATTTGGCTCTGTTGACAAGTTTGCCGACCACTGCAGAGGATGCCCAGAGGTGGGGGACGATTAGGAAAGTGCCACTGGAGGGAGAGCCACGCTGGGTGGTTCCATGACATTTGGACTGGAGTGTGAGGGAGGAATAAGAAGATTTCGGTGGAATCCTTCAGGGATTATTTCACTGGTGCCAAGATAGCACGGCTATTGCGGCAATGCAGCAGGCTCAGGGGACTGCCATGAGGGATGGCATGTGTCAGTCCTTGGACAGCCCAGGGAGAATGACAGAGCCAACCTAAGTGAACTGTACCCTATACTCCAGGGGAATGCAGGCAATGGCCTAGGGACATGTTTTGATGATCATGATTTGGGAAGGAGGTGCTCCTGGTTACTAAACATCTGACAGCACACAGGTCAGCCCCCACAACAAAGCACTATCCAGTCTGAAATATCAGTAGTGCTGAGATTGAGAAATTGCCTCAGGGAAAAGCCTATAACATTTGAGTCCAGATGGAGAATTATCCAACTTGGGCAATGAGACATGGACAAGATTTGTTTGAATGGTGGATAGTTTGGCAGCTTCTGAAATTGCTGACTTCACATCTCCTCTTAAGGAGGATCTCAAAGGACCAAATCTGGAACAATATCAGGAAGAAAACAAATGACTGGGACTGAAAGCAAAGAGGAAGAGGAAGGCAGACTCTGGGATCCAGCCAACGGGATTAGCGCCCACATATGAAAAAGGTAGGGGAGCCAAGTCAGGAGGTGGGGCATACTTTCGAAAACTGATGCGTTTGCTTGAAAAGAGCGGAGAATAAGAGAGGCAAAGGGAACACTAGAGGCATTTGCTAACGTAATAGGGGATGGAGGTGGTGGAGATGAATGCTCTTGCTACCCATGAAGGAGCATAATTCACTCACGGTCTGGAGACTTAAAAATCAAGCAAGGCAAGTTTGGGGGGAAGAGCACAAGGTAAAGAATGCATTTCCCATCTTAGCATGCAAGCTGCAGCTGCGTTATCAAGAGCTTTAGTGAGGGTCTGCTGAGGACAGGTGTCCACTGAGCTAAATATGCAAGCAAAGGAGCTCCATCACTCAGAAATAGGTCAGCAGCAGTGCTTCTCAAACTCACAGGCATTAATTAGACTCACCCAGGGAGTTGTCAGAACCCGGATTGCCAGATCCCACCCCCAGGGTTTCTGATGCAATAGATCTGGGTGGAGTTTGAGAATCTGCATTTTGCCTAAGCTCCCAGGTGCTGCCGCATTTGGACAATCACTGGTCCACAGAATTCCAGTGTAGGAAGCAAGGACAGTAGACACTGCTTCCTGGGATCCTGAGACACGTGGAGACACACAAAAAAGTAGAGCAAGACATTGAGACTCTGGGGAAGGCATGAATGTGAACCTTGCTTAGACAGGTGCCTTGCCTTCCTGAGCACCCTGGTCCAAGCAGGAGAGGAAGCTGAGTCATAGTAACGAGTCCCAGTAGGCTCTGGCCAGTGTGGCTCCGTGTTAGAGCATCGGCCCTCGCACTGAAGGGTTCTATTCCCAGTCAAGGGTGTGTACCTGGGTTGCAGTTTCACTCCCCAGCCCCAGTTGGAGAGCATGTGAAAGGCAACCAATCAATGTGTTTCTCTCACATTGGACTCTCTCCCCCCCTCCCCCTTCTTCTCTGCCTCTCCTTCTCCCTCTCCTTCCCTTTCACTGTCTAAAAATCAATGGGAAAATATCCTCAGGTGAGGATTAACAATAACAACAAACAAAAAATGAGCCCAACCAGGATTCAGCAATGGGAAGAAGGGCAAAATGTCAGGCTCACACCTGTGATAGAAATGGAAAAAGATTAAAATATGCAGCATAGAACCAAGCCACAAGAAGGTCAGAAGACGAGGACCAGCATTGCTATTTCTTAATTTTGCAAGAGCAAGAGTGTCTCCAATGCCAGTCTCTGAGAGAGGACCCAGGATGCATGGGCAGATTCCCCAAGGACATGGAAGAACGGGGTTACAGTGAACATGACATCTTGGCACAATTTTCTACACTCAACCGTTCATGCTCCCAGGTCATGGGTCTTAGGTAGCCCTTCTTACAAAGCTGAAACCAAGAACATTCTTTTTCCCTCCAACTTTTTCCATCAGCCCTTCTCCCCAGATAACACTCAGCACTCTGCTCTGATCCATGGCTGATAAGCACGATGGGGGTTCGGCACTTTGCATCCCTTCTGCCTCTTTATTGTTCACTGAGCATATTTTCTATCAGGAGGAAGAGGAGTCGAATAGTCAGATTCAGGCCCCAAACTCCATCCTGCTGTTCCTCAAATCAAGTAAACCACAATCTATTACCTACTAAGGGACTATCATGCAACCATTAAAAAAAAAAAAAAAGACTTTACGAAGAACTGTAATTACATGGAGGAAATGCTTATCGTAAAATGGCAAGTGAACATAAAACAATCAAAGTGAAGATGCATATAGTATCACAATTACATGAACACATAAAAATAAGTGAAGTACTACGCACAGATGGAACTAGCTGGAAATGCATTAAAATATCCACTGGGGCTGTTCTTAAATAGTGGGGATTTTCTCTGAAGTTTTTCACGACTAATTTGAATATCAGATATAACCGGAATCATAAACTAACAATTTTAAGTTTTTTTAATGCAAGTGTTATTACCATAAGAAAGTCATGGAGAGCCTTATTTCTAAAAGACAGGAAAAGCAGATAGGTAAACAAATTTGGAAATGATGATGGTGTGGGTGGAGATGTGCTTTGAGATGGTTGAGAGACTTGGGACTGGAGGGAGAATTTACAATGAGGAGCGGGTGTGGTTATTCCTCCCATAGGGGAGGACTCATTAGCCAAGAGACTCACATTCTTTGATATTTCAGGACCAGCATATATTTGATGTTCAGCAATAAAAAAGATGTCAAGCAAAGCTGGGCTAATATTGCTAACCGATTGCAGGAGTGTGAAAGTTTTAACACTCTATGGGTAAAATGAAAATCTACAAAGCTGGGAATTGCTCTAATGAATAACACATGGGAAAACAGAATGAATCAACTATATATATATATATATATATATATATATATATATATATATATATATATATATATAAAATCAGAAATCTCCCTTTGAAAGGATGGCTGCAGTATCACTTTCCATTGGAAATGAGGAATATAAACATTGTCAAAAATACACAATGTCACATGAATTTGAACAAAAATATTTTAGCTTTCTGTCAGTCGACTAGAATAAGTTTAGCTTTTCATTTAAGCATCGCAAGAAACGATCTAACAGAGCCTGAGCAGCTCTTCAGAAAGCAGACATGATAAAAAATTGCAAACAGATGATATGTAAATAAATATTTGCATCCACTGGTATAAATATTTAAAAGTGCTGACAATGCCCAATTATCTTGTTTTAATTGATTCCCATAGAAATGAATTTTTGACAGTTGTACTTGGCCAATTAACACTTCAGTGGCTCAGCGAAGGTCTTTAATCATAAGAGTGCATTTAGGGCTAAGCCTCTGGGTAGTCACTGGTTTGTACCTTGGAGAAATAAACTCTTTATTCAGTCACGAAAATACAGTGGTTTGTGAGAGCCTCCTGCTGCAGCCAAGGACATCTTGGTCCAGGAGAATGCAGCCAGAGAAGGTATAATGTTCAATTGTCGAAACAAACGGTGCTATGACAGTGGGTAGGGAGGAGAGAAAGGGACAAAGCTCACATGGGGTGTTGGACACTGGCTTTGAAATGTCTAGGTGATGGCAGTGGTTTCCAATAAGTTATGTGCGATCCTAAGTAGTGCTTGCTTTTCTGGGAGGGACAACTGGGGATTCATTTCAGAAAAGAAGCCAGGCAAAGTATGAAAGCTCACCCATTTCTTGGCCCTTTCCCTTCCCATGTATATCTATTCAATGCCTTTGCAAGTGATATAGTTTTATTTAAAAGTGAATATCCCTAGCTAGATTGTTTCTATCTTTTATTCTGAACCAATATCCAAAATTTTAAAAATATATCTTTATTAATTTTTTTTTTTTTGAGAGAGAGAGAGAGAGAGAGAGAGAGAGAGAGAGAGAGAGAGAGAGAGAAACAATTTTTTTTTTTTTTTTTTTTTTGGAGAGAAACATGGATTGGCTGTATCCCTCATGTTTTCTGCCAGGTATTGAGCCCACAACCTGAGCATGTGCCCTGACTGGAAATCAAATTGCTGACCTTTTGGCGCATGGGATGATGCTCAACCAACTAAGCTACACTGGCCAGGGCATCATACCCCATGGTTACCTACTCACACTCTTTGTCAAATATTTCTTGCTCTCCATCTCCTAAGTACATGGAGGGTTGCCTTCCTGGCTCTTTTGTGGATACACAAGGTCATGTGACTAGCTCTAGTTCAGTGGTTTCATCCCTGTGAAAACCATTCTCTTATGCTTCTGATATGTCAGCCACTACTAGGTTCTGGGGACCTTGTGAACACATAATTATAACAGAATATTAAACAACGTATGTGTATAGAGCTGTGGTATCACAGAAGTGAACATGGCTTGGTTGTTTTAGTCATTGGATCTGGCACACAAGTTGTGAGATTTACCAAATAAAAACACAGGACATCTGGTTATATCTGAATTTCAGGTAAACAACAAATAATTGTTTTTATTATATGTGTAACTCAAATATTCCATGAGACATGCTTACACTAAAAATGTATTTGTTGTTTATCTGAAGTTCACATTTCACTGGCATCCTCTATATTGTTTGGCCACCCTGGCTGGTGCACCGGAAGTAATTAGTAGATGAAGTTATGTGGGGTCAGTGTGGGAAAGTTACCAAGGCCTCAGGAGATGTTGGAGTTCGTGAAGAAGAGTTGAGCAAAAACACCAGGAAAAATGAGGATATTCGGAAGTAAGGGTATGGGAAGAGGTGCATCAAAGTTGGGGGATCAAAACTGAATTTCTGATTTCACATTTTTCTGGAAGTTAAAGCCAAAGTAATGAGAACCAGAACAGAAATGATGAGAATGATCTCTGCCTAGTGGAAAAAAGGAAAAAAAAAATTACTATTTTCAGGAAATACTGTCTTAAAAAAAAACACCAAAAAAACAAAACAAAACAAAACAAAAAAACCATGAGAATCAGCCAAAAAATATTGGAATCGATGAGAGTTCAGTAAGATCATTAAGTATGAAATAAACATTAAAAAGTCAGTAGCCTTCTGTAACAGCAATAAGCAGCTAGAAAATATAATGGGAAAAGATTGCCTTTGGAGTACCATCAAAAAGATGAAGCAACTGCAAAACCATGAATGTGCTGGACTTACATGAAAAACAAAGTTAACACTATCAGAGACATAAAAGCAGATGAAAAGACAGGGACTCATGCCATGTTCCTATAAGAGAAAACCTAATAGCATAAAGAGGTAAATTTTCTCAAAATTTATTCATGGGATGAATGAAATTGGAACCAAGATCTCTGTAGAATATGCATGGAACTTCAAAAGGACACTAACATTTACCTGAAAGAATAAACTAATAAGAACAGCTAGGGCCCTGCTGGCATGGCTCAGTAGTTGAGCTTTGACTTATGAACCAGGAAGTCACTGTTGGATTCCCAGTCAGGGCTTATGCCCGGCTTCCGGGCTCGATCCCCTGCAGGGGTGTGCAGGAGGCAGCCAATCAATGATTCTCTCTTATCACTGATGTTTCTCTCTCTCTCTCCCTCTCCCTTCCTCTCTAAAATAAATAAAAAAATATTTTTAAAAAAGGAACAGCTAGGGAAATTTCAGAGAAAGTATTAACTAAGCATATAGCTAACCTGACCTGACATTAAAACATCCCTTCCATCTCTGTTGCATTTTGGGGAAGAAATAAGCAGAGGAGACAACAGATTGGAGCTGAGCGCCCAGAAACAGACCTAGTGTCTCCAACACCTACTTGTGAGAAGATGTGAGAGAAAACAGATCAGTGGGAAAGAGGAGAATCACTCAAGAAAAGATGCTAGATGCTTGGATATCTACTTGGGGGGAAATATAATTTTCATCTCATTGGAAACAGTAATTTCCAGGTGTGTTAAAGAATTACGTGTGAAAATTAAACCAAACGTGAAGAAAATGAGGGCAAATATGTATCTGATCTTTGAGCTTTAATCATTTCCCCCGTGTGGTTAAAGGACGTTGAGCCAGTAAATCCAACCAATCAGAAGACGTCAGGGGTTTTTAATGCAGACTGTCTGTCCTTTGCACAGTGTTTGCTAACAGGGAGGAAAGAGCGCCTGGAGGCTAGTTAGACCATCACCATCAGCATCATCCAGACCAGAGATTTCAGGAGTCTAACTACAGCTTGGCGGTGGGAGAGATTATAAAGGGATATAGAAACCTACAGTAGCTTCCCTGGGAATGTGCTCTGAATACTATGCGTCTAGACACAAAGGAATATGCCAGGGATATCTCTGTCAGATGGTTTGTATCAATAAAAGGGTAGTTTTTTTGTTTTTGTTTTTTTTTTGTTTTTTTTTTAATAAAACCTATTTTATTATTCCCACGGACAAGACCTCCCCACAATTCAGGTCTTTTAGACTCCATGCCTAGCATAATCAGATTCAGTGTTTCCCACTTGCTATGTTTTCTTTTCTCAGTTGCTGGAAATACGATCTAAGTCCGTTTCACTGTAATCGATAAAATATTGTACCGTGTGTATGGAATCAGATGTCTGTGTTTTTATAAATGCACCTTAGAGAGGGATGGGAATGGACCAAACAAGGCAGACTTGTTCGTGCTTTTAAATATAGATGCGCAGCACGAAACAGCACGACTGGCCATAAAACGAAACCCGAACTCTGAAAATGAGATTGTAGTCGCTACATGTGTACGTGGTTTTCCTGGGAGACAAATCTTCTTTCATTTGGACAAACATATACGAGGGTTTCCTATGGTGGACGAGGAAGTAACTGCAGCCACGCGGGCCTTGGAGGGCAGAGTAGCTGGCCAACCACTGGCAGGATTTCTACCCTCACAGTTCCCACCAAGCCACACTGCTGATTGGCTTCCGCTTCTTCCTGAAGTATTTAATATTCTATGAGGCCATCACCATTGGCCTAGGGTACTAGAGCACATGTGTCAAACACAAGGCCCGCGGGCCAAATCCAGCCCGCCAGGCCTTGCAATGTGGCCCGCACCGCGTTGTCATCACTGCACTCCGCTGTCAGTTTATGACATTGTCAGTTTATGACTGTTCAGTAAACCATTTGGCCCGTGATTTAGGCTGGATTTTAGATTTTGGCCCCTTCTCTGATTGAGTTCGATACCCCTATACTAGAGGCTTGACTATCTAGGCAGCAATGGCTCAACATGTGTCAGGGCTCTCCCATTCAAAACTGAAAGGCACTTGGTCCAGTGAGACTAGATCTGACTTGGTTGAACTTAAGGTCCTGGGCCCTGGCAGAGTAGTTCAGTTGGTTAGAGCAGTGTTTCCCAACCTTCTCTCATGATGAGAATCACCTGGTGGAGTTGTTAAAACACAGATTCCTGAATCCCAACTAAGAAGTGCTAAACTAGAATTTTTGGGAACATATAGGTAAAATTGCATACCTAACTTAGTGCTCTGTATATAACATCTGTGTTAGAGCACTAGTTAAGTATACAATTTTACCTATATGTTCCCAAAAATTCTAGTTTAGCACTTCTTAGTTGGGATTCAGGAATCTGTGTTTTAACAACTCCACCAGGTGATTCTCATCATGAGAGAAGGTTGGGAAACACTGGGTTAGAGCATCATCCTGACACAGCGAGGTTTCGATCCCAGGTCAGGGCACATGCAAGAATCAACCAATGAATGGATAAATAAGTGGAACAACTAACCAATATTTATATTTCTTTCTCTCTTTTAAATCAATCAATACAAAAATAAATTTAAACCTTAAAGTCCCACATTTCACTCCCTCTAACAATTTCTTTTGTTTTGTTTTGTTAATCCTCACTAGAGGATATTTTCCCATCGACTTTTAGAGAGAGTGAAAGGGAGAGGGAGAGACACAGAGACAGAAACATCGATGTGAGAGAGATACATCAATTGGTTGCCTCCCACACGAGCCCTGACCAAGGCTGGGACTTGAGATTGCAACTGAGGTACATGCCCTTGATGGGCATCAAACCTGGGACCTTTCAGTCTACAGGCCAGTGCTCTGTCCACTGAATAAAAATAGCTAGGGCAGAACAATTTCTTGATTGATTATATGAAGGGAATAATCATTCTTTACACTTACATGCCCCCCAAATGGAGTCATCGTTACAAACTGGGGATGGCCTACTCAATGCCAGTTTTTCTCGTTAGGCATCCACTTTCATGCTAATAAAACATGGAGGAGGAACTAATTAAAATCTAGTGTGATGTATCTACCTACTCTTTGTAGGCAACATCTGAGCGTTTTTGTTTCCCCCTTTGTTTTAGTAAGATGTGCATGGAAACATCCACCAATAGAGAGGTACGCCCTGCTGTTGACTGGAAGTCGAAAGCTATAGGCACTCACAGAGCAAAGAGAATAACCCGCTGAACCTGGCTGCTGTCACAAACCCTACAGTCTACCTGGTGGAGAGAAGGAAGTAGGCTCACAGTTACTCATTTTGCTTAGAACATAGAAGTGTGTGCTTCCTTCGGGGTCTTCATACAGAGCCAGTTGTTTAAAGATTGGGTGTTTGCCATGATGCACAGGGTAGTAGATAATGACACAGCTGAAATGAGGAAATTAGAGGAGGAGGCCAAGAAAGGGGAGGTGGGAGGAACTGAATTTTCCTCTGGTACCATGACTATGTAAAATAAAGTCCTCAAAAACACACTCACTCCTCCTCCTCCCAACTTCTCTTGAGGGCTTATCTACAAGAGGCAGGTGGATCCTTGAATACACAGAGATGAACTAAACACGACCTTTCATGCGCACAGAGTCCAATGAGGGAGAAAAACCTGATTTCCAAAGGACAAGTCCATTTTTTAAAGTCGTAAGTACTCTGTGTGGTGAGCAAAGTGCATGGGAGCACAGAAGGAGGACACCAACCTTCGTGACCGAGTCTGAAAGGCAAAGGAGTAAGTACTGCCCAGCACTCTCAGGGAAGCTGTTGACATGCGCTGACTAAATATCCATTCCAATACAAAAAGAGGCTAAGAGATGTAACTCCTGTGCCTGCCTCTAAGATTTTACGTCGTCTTCTGTCTTGCTCCTCTCATGAAATGTCATCTCATGTCTCTCTCATGAAATGTCATCTCATGTCTCTCTCATGAAATGTCATCAGCTGCCTGCATGACCCGTATTCACAGAGACAACCAGGGGCCACAGGAAGAGGGGAAGGATGCCTAGTTTATACTGAGCTTCATCCTTCTACTTATGACTGACAGAGTAGAAAATGCAAATTCAGTCTCAGCCTTTGTTAATCCTACCTATAGTTGGCTGAATAATTGCTCCCCCAAAATATCCGGGCTTGAATCCCTAGAACTTGGAAATATGTTACTTTCCATCATCAAAGGGACAATGGTAGGGAACACCTGGTCCACGGGTCATATAAAGCCAGTGAAATCCTTTGGTCTGGCCCTGCCAAGGCATTAGGAATGAGTTAATTAAATGTTTGACCAAATATAGCAGGCTAATGTTTAAGTTGATAATTTTGTATGGCCTGTGAATGATGTTATAAATATCCAAAAGGCCATTGGCAGAAACAAGGTTCCCCATATCTGATATAGAAGGAAATGTGATCATGGGAGTGATGCAAGGAAAGGACCACAAGCCAAGGAATGCAGGTGCCTCTAGAAGCTGGAAAAGGCCAGTCCTCAGAAGGAATGCAACCCTACTGATGCCCTGATTTTAGATTTCTGGTCTCTGCAACTGTAAGTGAATACATTTGTGTGTTTTTTTAAGTCACTATTTTTGTGGTTATTTGTAATAGCCGCACTAGGAAATGAATGCACTAGGATCCTCGTGGGCAGAAACGAAGGTCTCAAAGCCAGTGAGTTCTTAGAAAGTCTCAAAAGGCACCCTCTTACATCAGTTTCATGGGACCTTTGATGACACTTTCAGAAAGGAGAATGCCACATAGCTCCTCATTTTGCATGTGTCTTAAGGGGACACAGAGCTGGGCTGTGTCAGACTGGGGTAAATGAGACCTTAGTTCTATGTGTGTTTCCCTCCTGGACCATTTTTCTGACCTTGGGACCCCGGTTGTATCTCCATATCTGATGTCAACTATTTTCCCTCTACACAGTGAACTTAGAGATTTTTGCTCAACTGGTACCACTGCTCCTGCGCCCCAATGGGCAAAGCCTGATGCTGTGGAGCCAGAATGCTGTTGGAAGTGCTGACTGACTCCTAGTAGCGCCGCAGTTTGGACCAACCACTTAACCTCTCCTGACCTGTAAAATGGGATAATAGCCCAGATCATTCCTGACTCACCGGGTTGTGGAGGATCAAACGTATAATACATGTGAAGGGGCTTTATAAATTCTATAATGCTATTCACATGTGAAGAATTATTACGTTTATGCGCTCCAAAAGGCTGGCACGGCCCCTCTCCCAGGTGACTCAAAAGCATATGTGATTTTATTCGCTCCAATAATTTTATTCTTATTAGTACTTGTTCAGTATACTATGTGGGCATGCACAATGCACAAAGCATTTATTCTTCTTCTGGATACAGTAACTGCACACCCCGTTCCCTCCAAACGTACCCTCGTAAAAAAAAACAAATAAGACTCATGAAACAAAACAAAAGCAAGGACAGGGGTGACGGGTGGCATTGGTCCTGAGAGCCGTGTGTCCTGGAGAGCACTCACCTATCACTTTGCGGATGAGCTGCTTTGCGGAAGGGACAGCTCATTCTTTTACCCAAATAGCCCCCTACACACACAGATCTATTGGCCTTTCTTCTCTCTCTCTCTCTCTCTTTCACTTTAATTTTTAACGTGGTTTCCCAACCCTCCACTTCAAGAGGTAAATACAATTCTGGCAGGGTCCTGGTCTAATTTAGTTTATTAGGGCTTTTACTACAAGTTTTTAAGCACTCACTGATTTTCAAAAACATATTAAAATGGCCATGGCCAATCTCGAAGATTGGTACAAGTCCACATTTCCCAAACGACTTAATAGTCTGCAACTTGTGCCAGACAGAGAATGAGTTCACCATTCTCTTCCCCGCCACCTAAAGGCTGGACATTGTTTTCTGCTCTGCGCTGGGAGGAAGCCGTTAGCTCTGCCCCGCTGGTCTCCTCCCCGGTATTCCCTCCTCTGGCTTTTATAGGCCCCGCTGTCCTGGAGGGCATGTTAAGTCCCCAAAGAACTTCTTTGTGGGCCATTTGGGGGACTCCCAGCTCTGCCCCGGCTCGTTCTTGGAAGGCGGAGCTCCCAGGAATTTTTCCAAAGGTTGGTATTTGGGGCCGGGGACCCTATCCTATGGCAAAACAGTTACAACTGGGAGTTATGTCTCTACGTCTTTCCCCCCTTCTCTTTCTCTGTCTCATTTCCAATTGCCAATGGCAAATTCAGCAGATGTTTATGTACAGCAAATAAATGAAAGGCTAAATAGGTGGGCACCTTCTCATGCCAAGTTCTGTGGTGAAAATTGGAGGATAGAGGCGAACACACACATGTATGTACCACAGAGCACCCTGGGTGACGACTGGGATTAGAGTCCCGGTCAGGCCCACAGAGGTACAAAGGAGACGTGGTTCACTGCATAGACAGGCACTGAGGGAAACAAAGGCGGCTGATTCCCTAAAACAAGACCAGTTCACCCACCCATGAAACTCTGCTAAGCAAACATGGTGTCTGAGATACAAATGATGCTTCTTACTGGAAGATCGTTACTATTACCAAACTCACCCTGGGGCCAGGTCATTTCACTGCTAACCTGAGACAAAGCACACAGCATCTGCCAGCCTCTGGGGGCTGATCTAAGCATCAATGAGGATCATGAGAACACTTTATATGAAAAATATTTGAACCCTTTCTAAAATGCCACGGAAGCTCCAAGGAGCATGTGTATATCCCCTATATAATTACAGCTACACATCTAGTGAAGCCTTTAGAATACCCAAACCAAAGTTACTGTTTAGGTTCTTTCATGGAGTAGACATGCATGCATATGGATGCTTACATATGTATATATGTGATATAGATCTAAATGCACATACAAGAGAAAGGAAGCCATGGGAAGGTAGCGGGCAATGGGGTGAGCAGGGAAGTCCCAGGGGATGAGTCTGTAGCTGTGATAGGCGTTAGGAGTTCATTCTCAGGAACCAGACTACTGAGCTACCACTGACAGCTGTGTCATCCTGGGTGAGTCATTTTACCTCCGTCCCTAAGCCTCAATTCCGTAATCTGTGAAATGGAGACACAACAGTGTCTGCCTCATCAGGTTGCTGAGAAGATGAAATAATATCCTATAGAAAGTACTTTGTAAAAGGTCTGGCACCCAATAAATGCTCAATCACTGGTAACTATACTGTTCTAATGGGAATTATTATTTTTTTTTTTTTAACATTGAGAAAACTCCTATGTCAGAGACCAGGATACCCAAAGAATAGAAATAGGGTCTAAAACTTTCCAGATGAAAAGACATCCACGTAGAAAAGATGGAAATTCTTTGCGATGTCATGCTGTAGGGGTTACTGACTTCACACAGAATTAGCATTCTTTTTAAATAACAACAAAACATATCACTCGTTCCCTAGACTAAAATAACCAACCGGCCCTGGGGGAAGGCATGTATTATGTTAGCAAATTGGAATAGAAACTCCTTTGAAAGCTGCTCAATAAAGAGCCCTTAATGCGCTCTATGTAATGGAGGGCCACGTATTTCGTAGTTAATGAACCCAGAAGCCAAAGCCAATCGTGTGGCCTGAAAATCGGCGCGCGTTCCTTGATGCTACAAGGTAAATTAGCGTCAAGTCCTCTGTCGTGAAACTTTCAATAAAGGACCGATTATACCAGGCATTAAGCCTTTCTCTAATTACAGCTATAAATATAGATAATCAAGTCGTTTTGAGTACTAACATCAATTTCACTGTTTATGCTCTTGCCATGCTATATATTTAGCTGTTGACTTTTAACTTGAAGACATAAGCAGCTGGTGAAAAATATCCTTAGAATACTAATTATGTTGTCATGGGGGATACGAATGAATGTTGCTGGGAGGAGAGTTAATAAGGATTGAAAAGAGTGGAATTGTTTTACCAACTAAAACACTATAGACAGGGAGAACCTATGGTTTTGTTTCCTAAATTAGATGCTACCTAGTGTTCTCTGGCTATTTTCAAAAGTGTCATCTCAACAATGAAGTTCTTTTTAAGTGCTTAGTTGCCTGTGCACGCCTGGGGCTCGGACCCGTTACACCAGAATCATGGGGTGTGCACGTATGGGTTCTGTGGAGAGATAGGAGTGCGGTTACAGAGGAGGCTGTGAATCACCTCCCCCATAAGCAGGGATGAAGAACACAGACAAGCTCACTCACCTAGTTGCAGGCAGGCCCAAGATGGCAGTCCTGGTAAGTTAACTCTGCCTATTCGACTTCCATGTCAGAGGAGGGGAGTGATTTCAATCCCACAGGAATGGTGGTCCAAGGAGCCATCAGAGGGACCCTCCTTCCTCTCTTGGGGAAGGTCAAATAAGGGATGTAGAGAGACCAAAACAATTCTCACCAACACTCCATATAGGAGAAGAGTGGAAGATTACATGAATCCTATATTAATCACTTCTTCCTCTGTGAATCATGGTTTTTTTAAACACTCTATTTTTTAAACAATTATATACAGCTATTCAGTCACACAAAACTATTTCTTTATTGGTCAGGCATCACATGATGGGGAGATGGGGATGTTCTCAGTGCACTGGCTTTTGTATGAGAGTGCACAGTGAATGCTGCTCAAACTGAGGCCAAGTCAGGGGAGTTGCTGTCATCTCTAGGTGTGGGGAGAAAGGGAGGACTGACTGGTCTCTGAACTTAGTAAGTCTCCATCCACTAAGCACTGGTCTCTGAACTGGGCATCTTACAAACATGGTTTCATGTTTTCCTTAAGAGAATTCCCAGGGAGGCTGGTAACTTGATTTTACAGAGTAAGCAACTGAGACTAGGCTGGGTAAGTGACTTGCCCAAGGTCACAGAGCACACGAGAGGCAGAGCAGATGGAAACCCAAGTCTCAGAGGATCTCCCTTCTTCACCTCCAGCTCCTTCCAGGTTTCTGTGTTCCCAGCTGGCGTAGTGGCCGCACAACCAAAGCCCATCCTACTGTCCCTAGGAATGTCTCAATGTTTGCCTGTTTCTCCCCCTCCCCCAGCCTTGGCTTCTCTCGTTCAAGTTGCCAGGACCACCGAGCACAGCACTTCAACTAGACAGGGGCCTCCTCAGCCAGCATCCAGAGGGCAAAGGCGCCCTGGCCAGCAGAAGTCTGTCCTGCGGCCTCTGGTTAAGGAAACCCAAGGGGTTTGCTTCCCAGCTCCCTGAGTTACTAAGAGCTCACAAAGTGCAGTTACACCTGCCCATGCCCTCATGGTGCAGGCTACTCATCAGCATATAAAAGGCTTGGGAAGTTCTGAGGCAAATGACAAATAAATCACATTATCCCTTTCACCCCATGCCTTCCAACTAAACCAAACGCCCCGCCCCTGGATTGCTCTTCCCACCAACCCTGAGGATAATGTCCCTCCTGATCCTTCAAGGTGGAGTTCCAAAAATACATAGCTCCCCAGCCCCATCCTCAGCGAGTGTGATTTAGGAGAAGTCCAGAGAATTCTAAGCACCTTCTTAAGCATGTATTTTAAGCAACGTATAGGTCATTCTCATAACTGCATGCTGAATTAAGAGACAAACCTCAAGTTGGCACTGTAAATGTGTTTACACCAGCAAAATGGGACTACGCTGTCATTACTGACATTGGCAATTTCTATCCCCAGTGACACAGTTATAGTGGGGCATGTTTAAATGACTGTCCTCCAAACCGCAACTTGCTTTTGCATTTTTGAGGGTGCTCTGCTGATTCTCTCGGTGCCTTCGACAATTCCAGGGTATCTGAGGCCCCAGTGTGTAGACTGCTGTGTCTAGGCAGCGCGGACCCAAGCCCAGGGCACCTCAGTCTGCATCTTTCCCTTTGAAGACACCTACAGCCTTTCCGATCTTTTAACTTGGTTACAACAAAGTGGGCGAGCACCTGTGGGGGACCTGTGAGATAACCTGTCACCCCCAAGAGACCAGTTACCAGCTAATGCTAAGGACTGGTTACACTGGCACACAGGACACATTTGGAAGTAGGAGTTTCTTTACAGGCTGTTTGGTTTATAATTAATCCCCCTGTGCCTTTTCTTAAGTGACAACGAAAGCACAACTAAACCTTGAACCTGACTGGAAATTATTGCCTTGGAAGTAACGTACATAGTAATAACATACGCCCCCCTTCAAGAAAAAATAAAATTCTCAGAGGCTTGAAAACAAAAGCAAGAACATAACCTGAACTGGCAGCTCTGCTAAAATCAGGAGCTTAAGCAATGACAAAAATAACACCGACATTGTAGAAAGTAATAGTTTCACATCTTTATTCCTGTTGTTGCAGCAACATGTACTGCAGCCTATAAAAAGCATTTTTTAAAGCAACTGTTATATTGGATTTTCAACTTTGGAGGCAGTTTCTGATTGCAGCAAATAAACCCAGACATAAGGATGGAATCACCCACCTGGGGCTTGAGCACCAGCCGAAAGAGGGAAACTCATTGTGGGCAGATGATAAATACACGCCCCGGTAACTTCCTTTCTCAGGGCACATGGCCCAGGAATCACCAACTTACTCTTGGCTCTTGCTCCTGAGGGGCCAGGTCAAGCCCCAGGTGAAATGGTTTTCCACAGGACATATACCCAACATGAAAAGATGGGAATCCAACCCCAGCTAATGCTGGGGAGCAGCACAGTGCACACAGTGGCCCGGGGTCAGGCTCCCTTGAACGTGGGGCCCATCAGGTCAGCAAGGTCATAGAGCTCTGGCACGGGTCTGTGGAGGATGGGGATCCCTTTGGGAAAACCAAACCAGACTGCTCAGCTCTTGCTCTGCCAGTCATTCTGGAATGACACTGTCATTCACCGAGGAGAGGAGGGCAGATGGTCATTTCACCTGAGGGCAGGGGCCAATCCGTACCTCCCTATAGGCAAAGCAGACAAGAAGGGCCTGAATTCCCTGGAACTCCCAGCTGGTCTTCTTGGAAGTACTAGGCTTGCTCGTTTTGCACAAGGGGAGGAAGGGTTGGGGTGGTATTATTTAGGGGAATATCAAGTGTTCCATACTGAGCAAGAGGTGTGCTGGGAAAATTCACAAACCAAAGATAGGAAATATATACACTAGAGGCCTGGTGCATGAATTTGTGCATGGGTGGGGTCCAGCTGGCCTGCCCTAATAGGGAAGGGTGATTGGAGGTGGGCCAGCTGTGGGGAGGGGGTGTGAGCAGTTAGCCAGCTGGCTCTGCTCCTGGTCCAACTTCTGGTCAAGGGGACAATTTGCATATTAGCCTTTTGTTATATAGGTTACTTAAGTATCTATGGCCACACAGGACATGAGTTTGAGCACAAGGTTTTTCCAGCTCTGTGCCCACCTCTATACTTTGCTGAGATCTCCTCCCCTCTCCTCAGAGAAGAGAGGTGATCTAGTTCAGGGCCTCATGAATGCACAAGGCTTGAGGAAGTGCTTTGGGTACCTTGGGCCAAAGTGCCCGCTCGTCCCTGCCATCTGATGTCTTCTGAGGGACAACGATGTTTAAAATATGAGAGACGAAGCACAGGTTTTGACACAGTGACCGCAAAGAATGGTTAAGACATTCTACTTTCACAGAGGAGGATAAATACCATGTGGTTTCACTTCTATGTGGAATCTAAGTCACAAAACAAATAAACAAACAAAACAGAAACAAACTCATAGATACAACAAACAAATCAGTTAAACTGGTGGCGGTTAGGGGAAGTGGGTGCAAAGGGGGAGGGGATTAAGATATGCAAATTGCCAGTTAGGAAAACTGGTCACAGGGATGCAGAGCACAGCACAGGGAATGTAGTCAGTAATACTGAAATGACTATGTACAGTGTCACCTGGGTGCTAGACTATATTTGCAAGCTATATCAATACCTAATCATTATGCTGTATACCTGAAACTAATGTGATATTGATGTCAGTGGTCATTGAAAAACATTTTTTGAAAGGATTTTATCCTATGTTAACAAAAGACATTCTGCTGGGCTATAAATGGAGTCTCCCCAACACCCTGTGCACGTTGAATGGGTTCCAGCGTAGAACAAACACGCCAGTCCCATGCATTCCCAAGCACACATCCATCACATCCAAACTTTAAACTTGAATAAATAGATCTGTCTTGCAAAGTCCAAGGTATTTATTACTGGGATCACCCACTTCAGGAATTTAAACAATGCTCAGACCAAGGAAAAATGTCTTACGCGGGGTTTTAAACTCCACTTCCCCTCTCTGCAGCTGGCTAGCTGACCTGGCATGGGAGCCAGTGAGCCTAGCCACCTCCACGCCCCCCCTCCCTGCAGTCCCATACTCGGCCCGCTTTAACCCCTCCCTGTCCGACCACGCGGATTTGCATCATTTATAGAAAAAATGTGGTGGGTGGGTTGGTGCCAAGCTGGCTAGAGTCCTCCCGGGGGACTCCCAGCAGGGTGGTAAGAACAGAACCCCTCCCACTCACACACCCAACCCTGTGTGCTCTCCCCGCCCCCGGTCACATCACACCCTGCAAAAATCAAATAAATAGATTTAAATGAGAAGATCATAAAAAGGTATTTCCTCGCCTCTCCTTCTCCTGGCTCCCCACCCCCACCTCCACCCGCTATCTAATAATAGGCTATTAATCCCAGCCCTTGCAGACTGTCTGAAGTGCGGTGTGCGAGCCGGGGCTGCATCAATCAGAGTTGTGTGTCTGGTTATTCCAGGCATTCCCTGTTGGCACAAAGAAAGGCTGGTTTGTCCGCTCCAGCCCCACTGCAGCTGAGATCCCCGGTGATTGATCACTGAGCGCGTGGGCTGGAAACTTCTACAGCGGGGGCAGCGGGAGCAGGCAGGGACCAGTGACCAAGGAGGGAGGGAGGGAGATGGGAGCTGGTGCCCGAGGGTGGGGAAAGGTGGACGTGGACAGTGTCAGGGTGTTGCATGCAGTGGGGCACTGACCCTTGCCTACTTGCCCGATTGGCTGGGACGCCATGGACTGAGCTGTCCGTCCCTGAGGATGACCCATGACAATGTGTGCAGCGAGTCCCCCAAACAAACCAGACAAACCAACCTACTGCCACACAGCACCCATCTCACAGCCACTGATCTTCTTGACAGCACAAAGTTTGGGCCGAGGATTTAACCGCACAAATAGTCATGAGTGGCAGTGTCTTCACTCCCGGCAAGTTATATGCAGGTGTTTTTTTTTTTTGTTTTTTTTTTAAACCTCCCTCATTATAAAATAATAACTTAGTAGACTAGATAGAACTCTAAGTTCCTTCCCTGCCCTATCTTTAGCACCTTTGGCAGACTTAAAATGACGAGATGAAGGGCAAAGAAATGATGGAGCATGTATTTTGACATCTTTCTTTGTGGAGCTGAAATCCTGCAGACAGCAGGGGACCTCAGTGTTTCTTAGAGAACAATGGTAGAAAGAAGTCTGGGTCTGCACACTGGAGAATGCTTGTTTAATACGAATGCGATACAGCTTTTCTTTCTGCCATGACTCTCCCCCTAAGAGGTGGGCTGGGCTGCCAGGGCCTGGCAGAGGAAACTATGGCACACGGAGAGGTAACTAACTCCCTCCCACTTAACAATCCCAGTAAAGAAGGCCCACTGGAGCTGGTGTGTCTTACAGACTTATTTCGACCCGAGTACAACCTGCTCCTGCCGCCACCTGCTACATCCCCAGGGTTCAGCGTGGCTTTCAGATGTGGACATTCAGTCTGGGGGCAGGGAAGGATAAAGGGGACCGTCAGCCGGGGAGATTGATCTTTGTTAATCCTTGTTCTCCAATTTGGGAATAAATGAATAGATTTGGGAGGGGTCTGAACACCCCTGGAGGCTCCTTTGGGCAAAATCTAAGGCAGGGGTGGCAGGTCTGGTGCTCCGGGTAATTATAGGCTCCTTAACAGGAAAGAACAGCTGATCCACAGGGCAGAACGCGACCATGAATCACCAAAGATGATGGCGAGAAGGGCAGAGGCCATCCCAAGGCACAAGGACACTCCCAAGGAGGGGGATTCACACGAGGGCATGAGGTCTAGCCAAAGAGGCCCCAAGCAATCCGCTCAGGATCACTCCCTTAGGCAGCCCAGAAGCCAACCTCAGCCTCTCCACCCCGCCTCTAATCCTGCTGTCCCAGAATGTGACTGCCCTGGGCACCTGCTGGGGATTCCAAGTGGCGTCAGCTCCATTGTCCCCTGGCTGAGCTGCCAGAAGGCTCTGCAGACAAGTGTCCCTGGAGGGCTGAGGGGCACCCGAGCCTTTGAAGGACCGGCTGCCTGTGGTCATGTGGACCAGGAAGGCAAAGAAATATGCCTCTAGGAAAGGAATGTAGTTCCCCCCATCCACCAACCCCATGCACTGCCCACAGGTCAGGCTGCCCCAAGGATCCTTGGAAGGCAGCAATGGAGCCAGAGAGCAGGATGGGCACAGAGAACCTGGAAGGTGGGTGGCACAGAGAAACAGTGGCTCGCTCACCTGCTGTTCCCCAGGACTCGGGTATTTAAGGGAAAGGAGAAAGGAAGGAGTCTATTTTGGAGAAAAAGGAGCATTTGGGGCAGGTGGTGGGGAATGTCAGCAGGTCATTAACATCTGGGAGAAGAATACCTGAAATCTGTTTTTCTACATTCTCTGGGTCATTCTTTCTTATTATTTTTATTTATTTTTTTTTGTTAATCCTCACCCAAGGATATTTTTCTCCATTGATTTTTAAGAGAGAGTTGAAAGGAGAGGGAGATATACATAGAGAGAAACATTGATGTGAGAGACACATTGATTGGTTGCCTAAGGCATGCGGCTCTCTTAGGGGCTTGGAATCAAGCCTACAACTGAGGTATGTGCCCTTGACCAGAATGGAACCTGTGACCCTCAGTTCAGTGGTGCTCCGTGTAATTATAGGCCCCTTAATAGGAAAGAACAGCTAATCCACAGGGCAGAGAGTGACCATGAATCACCAAAGATGATGGCAAGACAGGCAGAGGCCATCCCAAGGCACGGAGACACTCCCAAGGAAGGGGATGCACACAAGGGTGACCGGTGAGTCAAACTGGTCAGGGGCCCAGGTCATTCTTATATATTCATTCATTCACCAAATATCTATTGAGCACCTTTATGTTAGGCATTGTCTCGGGTGTTGGAGACATAGCAGTAAGGAAAACAAAGATCTTTGCCCTCCTAGTATCTACAATCCAGAGGAGAGTGCGAAGTACATGGCAAGTTGGAAAGGGCTGAGTTCTACGGGGGATTATAAAGCCCCGGGAAGGACAGGGATCTGTGCAGAATGAGGTAAGGTAGTAGGAAGGTCCAAGAAAGCCTCATGGACAAGGCAATGGTTATGCAAAGACTTACAAATGGCGAGGAAATGAGCCCAGTCAATATCTGGGGGAGCCAGATTCTGCACAAAGGGAATAAGAAAGTCAAAGGCCAAAGGCATGAGTGAGCAGGAGGAAGAGCCAGATGGCAGCCTGGCAGAGTCCAGGAGCCATGGGGAGGCTGGCAGGTGAGCACAGCTGGGTAGCAGGGGGCAGACTCACAGGTGCACTAACCTGGAGACAGTAGTCTAAAACTGGGTTCTTAGAGCTGCTGATCAGACACTGACTACTGCCCAGCCCGCTGTGTTGAAGACCTCCATTGCAATGATTTTATTTGGGGTCAGATGGAGGCTCAGGGAAATGGATGGAGTAGGCTGACCAGCATTTGTCAGTGGGATTCTTGCTCTGGGACAGGCTCTGGGCTAGATGCTGGCTATGTAAACCACAATGAGGCAGCCTCTGCCCCTCGGGACCTTTCCTCACAGTGGCAGGGACTGAAATCCCACCACACCACATAGCACTGGCCAAGAGCTTGCTGCAGGCAACAGAGGCTATAAAGTGCTTGGGGAAGGAGCTGTCCCTCTCTGTTGGCCTGGTCATGGCCAACTTCCTGCCATAGGCCTTGCCGGGCCAGTAGTGTTAGGTGTTGGGTCGTGCCTTTGAGACAGCATGGGACAGGGGCCAGCTGAGAAGGTGCTCCCTCGCACACACTCGCTGGAAACCCCAGATGGAGCTGCTGGGCCAAACCATTTGTCCCAACAGATGTGCCCCATGCTTCTGTCTCCAATTTCTCGGCAGCAACCTGGTCTCTCATCCTGGACTCGGCCTCTGGACCCTGAGCTGGCAGCTGCTGTGTCCTGTTTCTCACTGCACCTCCTGGCACTGGCCTAGCACAGACCTTGGGGCCTCCAAGGCCCTGCCTTTCCCATCTGACTTTGTCACTGGTTTTGCTGCTGATCTGGAATCTGTTGGATCCCATTCTTCCAGCACCACATCTTGATAATTAAGATGCTAATGAAGAATCAGATAAGTGAGAGGGTGAGAGGATGGAAGCACCAGGAGTTTTGGAGAGGATGAGAGTATACCCTTCTCCCTAAAGTTAAAGAGTAAATGAAGGAATGGCATGGCATGGTCTACTCAGGACACATCCTTCCAAATCAGACAGTTGTGGTTTTGAAACTAAGTTCTGCTATGTTTACTAGTAGGGTCTGATCAGCGGCTAAGTGGACTTCATCACATGAAGAGCTATTTTTCTCACTTGTAAAATAAGGATAATAACACTTATGCTACTGAAGAGTAGAGAGAAAAGACAAAATCAATATAAACTACCATGATGTGACAAAAACATCATAAGCATGCAACTAAAACCAGAGCCATGTTTGTTTTTGCTATTGCTATGGACTAAATATTCATGTTTGCCCCCAAATCCATATATTAAATCCTAACACCTACTGTGATGGTATTTGGTTACTGGGTTTGGTGATTAGGGCATGAGGGTGGAGCCCTCAGGAATGGAATTAGTGCCCTTATAATAGAGACCCTAGAGAGTTATCCTGTCCCCCTTCTGCCATGGTGAGGACACAGTGAAAAGCTGTCTGTCTGGAAACCAGGAAGGGAGTTCTCCCCAGTCACCTAACCTGCCAGAATCTTGATCTTGAACTTCCCAGCCTCCAGAACTATGAGAAATAAATTGATATGACACTGTGTTACAGCAGCTTACTGTTTCTGATAATAACAAATGAAAAAGGATGCTGGGGGTAAAATTCTGGAAGGTCTTGACCAAGGAGGTGAAATCTAAGAGTGACAAATAGCCTCGCCAGGGCAGAGAACTTCCTAGGAGTTTCCTCCTCAAGTGTTGGTCTGGGCAGAGTTTGAATTTCACTCTCATGTTCCCCCGTGGTTTCCCGTCTTCTCATCTGTCCTGGTGTCTGGGCCTGGACAGTCTTAATGGGTCCACGGGAAGACTCAGATTCAGGGTGATGTGACCCAGCTGCCGGCCACCTCTTGTTTCAGAGACTTGGCCTTCTCTCAGACAGATGCCAAAATGAAGAAAATAACTTTTCCTTGGCCGTTTCCACAAAGTGAAATGCCAGTCCCCAGCCTTTGGATTGTTTCCCCTTCTGTTCACCCCGCTGTTTATGGAAAATGAATCATGTAACTCATTTACACACAAATGGAGGGTTAGTGTGGGGATAAACAGCACAACTTCCTGGAACGTGCAGGCTGCTCATTGCATTGCTGCTGTAACCATGGCTGGAGACAGTTGGCTTGCAGAGAGCCTACAGGGGGGTGCGTGCCGCTTAGGTCAGAGGGAAGATCAGGCTCCTGGCCCGTCGACCAGGCGCAGCAATGCTGGAGACAGGATTCTGTCTGCACATTGCTCTTTCCCTGGCATCCATCACAACCACTCACTCCAGTCTCTCTGACTCTAGTCCCTCATCTCCAGTGAAGGCAGCAACAAGGACAGAGGCCACAGGGGTGGGGCAGGGAGGGGAATGGGGGGTGGGGGTGGAAGGGGAGGATGTAAGGCAGTGCCTTGGAGTATTGCTCCCTTCCTAGGAGGCCTCAGAGTGAAGCCCCCAAGGCTATGTTTCTTCAAGTGCATTTCCTGGTGACAGTCCTGCTTCCTTCAGGGGCTTGGACTGAGTTTCTTACTCCTTAAAATATCTTTCTTGGGTTTCACAACTCTTGATCCCCAGGAACTCCCCCTGCTCTCTGCTCTCTTCCAACTGTAGAAGATAAGCTGAGAAACGATCTCTATTTCCAGCAAGTGCAATCAGCAAGAGGAAACGGGAATGTGTGTGTGGTGGTGAGAGGAGCTAGAAATATACATATGGGGACATGATGATGTTTTAGGACATTTCAGCAAGATTGGCCTTTTACAAATCTCTTCAGTTCCCAACGACACATCCAGCTCACACATCTCTGCCTGCTGCAGACTTTGTCTCTTGTCCTCTATGTTCTCATAACTCTCACCACTCCTTCTGCATTTGCACTTTCTCATAGCTCTCACAACTCCTTCTGCATTTGCACTAGTAATTATTTGCTTAGGGATCTCTCCCACCTCTGGGAAGGTAGCCCTGTAAGAACAGGGAGCCCATCTTATTCCTCATGGAACCTTCAGCAGCACCTGGAACATAGCAGGAGGTCCGTAAATGTTGGGTGAATGAATGAATAGGTGTTCTCTTGGATGTATTTGCCCTGCAGAATGATTTTTTAAAGGTATAATACTTTCATTTTTGTTTTTCAAGTTGGAACAGGAAAGGAGCACAGATCCCAGAGTCTCAGGACTCAAAGTGGGGTTTCATCTCAGCATGGCTGGTGCTGATCCACATGGTTTTTTCAGACAGGCCAGATCAAACAGTTCCTGCAGCCTAAGCTTCCAAGTAGGTCTTAGATGGACCAAAATCAATGAGCCAGCTCTATCAGAATGACTGAGCATGGTCTCAGGGAGCAGCCCTACTCTCCCCTGTGGCTCCCAGCGTAAGTACCTTCAGGGTTCAGCACTCAGGCTGCCAATAGAGCACATACTCACCACCAGAGTAGGGTCATAGGGCAGCTCCCCTCACCATCAATTTGTTATCATCACTCCCGAGAAGCTCTTAACAAATTTTGGCAATGTCCCCAAGGGGGGTCTAGGAAGCTGGCTTTCTCTCTCTAGTCAATGGTTGTTTCACTTTTCTCCTCAAATCTCCCGCTAACCCCGCAATGCCCCCATGGTTTCCTCCCCTTTCCGTGGATGCACTCCCCCCTCCTTCATAAAGAAATGAGAAACTCCCCATGGAGACTCTCCCCTCCTGCAAGGTCCACAAACCTCCGAACCTCCACACTCCG